>NC_064829.1:54352135-55842135 GCF_024166365.1 Elephas maximus indicus | reverse complement strand
TGTGTTGTACAACCAGCGGACGCTTAGAGAGCTCCATTCCTCTCTACCAAAAAAGACACAGCTCAGAAAGAGAGTTTAAAAGCAGTCCCATCCTGGTGGCACTGTTAATAATGTTCTTAATTTGGAGGAACTTTTACTTAGTTTGTTTTATTTTGTGTATGACCCCATTTTGTGAGCAGGCCCCATAAAGTCCTAAAGTCCAATAAAATAAGAAAACTTGCATGTAACAGTGAGTATATTCTTTTTAATAACGTAGCCCCTTCCGATGCAATACTTGGACCTTGCTCTTCATCTTAAGGCAGGTTTCATTTTAGTGTTGATTGTTAAAATCGGTACATTGTGATTCAGATGCACTGATTTTAGGGTTTTTTTTTTTTGCCTACCTAAATTTCGAGATTTTTACATTGACTACTGGTGATATTAAAGTTTAAATTATAGTATATGTGTATTCAGTACAAAATAACATATTTTGAGACTAGTTCAAACCAGGTCTTACGCTTTATTTAATAATTAAATAAGCCAGGGCTTTGAACCGGTTTGAACCCTTGCTGAGAATTTGCATTTCTATCCTAGATATACTGGATCAGAACCTACAGTTTAACGAGATCCCCAGGTGATCCTTACGTGTATAATAAATTTTAAGAACCAGTGCTGTACTAGTAGTTTTCAGAATTGGTCCCTAACCATTAGCATCTTCTGGGAACTTGTTAGAAATGCAAATTCTCAACAGGGGGTCGAACTAGACAAACTGGTCCGAAGCTCTGAGATAAACATACATCATTATGAGTCTGCTTGTGCTACAACTCTTACTCTATTTGGGTGTAAATTTTGGAGGAAATAAAAATAAAATTTTGTAAATATTCTATAAAAATGTGAAATTGTGCATAGCTTTTTAAGAGATAACAATATTTGTGCAAACCTATGGGATAATTTGATATTTACATTGTTAAATTTAAAATATTTTCCATAGATTTAATGAGAGAACACAAGCTCCACGATCCAAAATAATTTATTTTTAGGAGCTTTCCTTTAACAGCAAATATTTGTAATTTTTATAAAAGTTTTAAGTTAACATGCATATTCGCTAGAAATCTAAATATATTAGAACATAATGACTCCTTTGCAGAATTATAGTCTCTTCATTTTACATATATTCATAGTCTCTGTGGATTTGTTAAAAATGGAATTTCTCTTCTTTATCTTCCTTTGATTTGAATGGCTCAGCTGGTTCAATTTGAAAGCAAATTCCTGGTCTTGGAAGGGTTTGTTTGGTTTCTCCATACTTACTAAGTCCAGTAAGCCCTGAAAAGCCATCAGAACCCCAAAAAATGATAGCCAGAGTGGTTAAACATTACAGAATCCACTGTTTGATATTCAGACAGAAACACAAATGCTAAAGGAAGTAAGTAAAAGTACAGACAGGATTGGTGTTCATGCAAAAATTCCACAGTGCCCGGAGCTCAGGGCCGTGCAGTCAATAGTTATGTTGATAATAACACCAAGTCATCCTATTGATATATTACTAGTCCCTTCCTCACAATAATTAATTTGGTACAGATTCCCAGAGAAACTTGTTCCTCATTGATTTTCCATATTACAATTTCATTCTCACATTATTCAGGGAAGTATGTAGGTGGTAGGTTATATGGTATTATTATTTTGTATTGAATGGGAGATAGGTGAGGCGTGGAAGGGATGAAAACATTGAAATGAACAAATGTTCAGGTGAAGGATCTATTTAGTTAGATTTATCTTGGAATCTTGGGTCACAAGAACTTCATCTTTATGGTTCCTTTGTTGAGCTTGTGGACAAGGTGTTTTAAACACCAAAGAGCATTTAAGGGGTTTTGTTTGTTGTGGGACTTAACTGTCCTTGCTTGTGGGAAGGATTAGCTCATGGTCTTCATACTGAAATGCACATCCGAGAAAATTCAAGAGTGGTGCCACAGTGGGCCTGTGTTTTTATATTAATTTATTTATTTGTGGCCAGACTCCAATTCATTCATTCATTTGGCAAAGTGTCAAAAATCCAGACATTAAAAGATTAATGAACATTTGTGATTATCTGCTTCGGCCTGGTAGCAGCAGAATGCTTTATCCACTAGTCCCTGCTTGTTAATGGAGCTATATTCCCTGTGTAATAGCTGTTAACTTCTAGGGATAGACCCTAGGTGGTGCACATGGTTAAGCACTCAACTACTAGCCCATAGGTTGGAAGTTCGAACCCACCCACAAGCTCCTCGGAAGAAAGGCTGGTGGTCTGCTTCCAAAAGGTCACGGCCTTGAAAACCCTATGGAGCAGTTGTACTCTGTAACACATGGGTCTCCATGGGTCAAAACTGGCTCTAGGGCAGTTAACGACAACACACATGATAGCATTCATTTATTTATATTTACTCATTTACTCCACAAACATAGTTTTGAATGCCTGCTGTATGCTAGGTACTTTGCTAGGCTCTGGGGGGTTCGGAGACAGAATCAACACTAGTCATTGCCCTCAAGTTGCTTCCAGTCAAGAGGAGGGGACAGATAGGTAGATGGTTAGCTGTCATGCAGTATGAATACTATTGATAGTGGTCTATACTAAGGAGCCCTGGTGGCACAGTGGTTAAAGTACTTGGCTGCTAAACAAAGGTCGGCAGTCCTTACCTACTAGCCGTTCCCTGGGAGAAGGATGTGGCAGTCTGTTTCTGTAAAGATTACAGCCTTGAAACCTTATGGGGCAGTTCTACTCTGTCCTATAGAGTCACTAAGGGTTGGCAAAAGGGATACAAAATACCAGCCAGTAAGATTGATATAATCATGTGTCCTTTTAGCTAATGTTTAATTAGATCATTATTATTCAAAAGTATCTTAATATTTTTTCTATGCATATCCAGCTATAAAAAGGATAAATGAAATGTCTTTTCAAAGCTACCTAATAAGTCAGTGTGCAAATTTTTATTTTTGTATGAAAGTTTCATGGCAATCATAAATGTAGTTTATCAGGAAATTTCTGACCTTTCTCTAAACAAGTAAGCATACAGATATATCTTTAATTGATATACAATTACTTTCACTGATCTCTAATTTAGTTTAGCAACAATGCTTAGTTTTAGTTTCCTGCTGATTTTTTAGTTCATCATTTTAAATAAGTTTAGCCTTCCTTGAACCATTCAGTCTTATTAGTAGCTGTTATTTTTCAGTAATTTCAAAGAAATTACACTTTTAAGTGATTCTTTAAAAACCTTCCTGTTGATGCTCATTAACTTTACACACAGCAGATATTGTATTTCTGTATCATTAGAGGGACCAAACAGGAAGTTCTTAGCCCAAATCCCTCCAGAAGCCAATAGAACTTTTTCCTATAGTTGTCTTTAAAATCAGACCCGTGGCTTAAAACCAAGTAATATAGAATTAGGGGGAGTGGTAGTGCCAATTTGGTCAAAATATTACCTACTCAAAAATATAAATGACAGCATTTCACTTGCAATCCCAGATGAAGCTTTTGCATATCCGTTTTGAATAACTTCAGTGAAGTTAAGTGATTTGAAATTGAATGCAGTGGGGTAAGCTGGTAAGACAGCTCAGAGCTATTGCAGGTCAAGGAAATCACTGTAAAGTAGAGTCATCCCCACCTTCAATCCCTTCATTGTAGAAACGCCAGCACCATTGGACTCAGAGCGTGGCTGCATCTTGTTATATGTGTAGAAGTTTTAAAATCAATTTGATTTTCCTGGTATGATTCTCTAGTGTACTTAATATGCTATGGACGGATTTCTGAGAATAGTAAGAAGCAGTTACACTTCTCATGAATATATAGCAGATGAGGCACTCCTATTTATTATTCCATTCTATTTTAGAACATGGCTTATAATTTTAAAAAAAGAGAGAGAGAGAAAAAGAAGAAAAATTTTGAAAAGCACAGACTAGTAGATCCCGATTTTAATTCTCTCACTAGGTGACTCTGGGTCAGCCCTTTTACTACTTTGTGCCTCAGTTTCTTCATCTGTAAGATATGGTAAAACTAACCCAGTGCCAGTGCCGTCGAGTCGATTCTGACTCACAGCGACCCTATAGGACAATTAGGTACCAATACTTAGTCATGTACAGTCTATTTTGCAGTCTTTCAATAAATGTCTTCAAAATTAAATAACCCAATATTTTAGATATCAGGTTATATTTATGAAAACTTTTCCCTTCTTATTAATTTTTTTAATTTATATGAAAATCAAGGAGCTAGAGAAGGACAATAAACATTTCCAGAAAACAAAAATTAAATAGCATTAACTCACAACATCATTCCTGAAACTGAAGAGAATTCTAAATGGACTCAAGATTCACTAACCAAAGATGTTTGATACACTGATTCAAAAAGCAAAATGTCGTGTATGTTTTGCTGTGTATATTCTACAACAACAAAATAAATACAATTTTAAAAAAAGAAGCAATACGAACACAACTCACTCTATATTCTGGTCACAAATTGTAAAGTTTACCCTAACTCTGTTTACTATAATCCCACCAGTATTACTTAATCTTACTCTTGCTCCTTTTTTTAGCTAATGGAGCTAATATTCAGTTAGTTCGTTCTGTAGCATGCTGTCTCTGGTGGTATTGATTTTCTTTTTTCTTCTATTTTGTGAGCTCACTAACGTAGAAAACGTCACAGGGGAAGGGTTTAATGTAGACTTTAACACCAAGAAATTAGCAGAAGTCCTTGTCTCCACTGATAGGGGAGAACATTATTTAACCTTGCTTCCTGTGTAATTGATTTTTTTTAATGCTTGCGTGCAGTGTTCTTAAAAACCTCTCCGAGCAATATTTTGTGCTAAATTTTATTTATTCTTAAATGGACTAATTATACTAGCTGCGGATTAATTTTGATCCCATCCACACTGTACTACTAAGATTATTAAAGAGAAGATAAAAATCTCAGAAAATCTACATGAAAGCCAGATTGAAAGACTAAGATCAATTGTTGAAATTCAGAGTTCATTAGGGAGTGAAGCCTGTAAAAATGGAGTCTGTTGGAAGGAGAGAGGGTGCATCCCCAGCCTGCACTGAAGGGCCTGACAGTGCACCAGGAATAGCACGCGCAGACCATTTGTAGCTTCCAGTCCATGACACACCTTCTTTTCCAGGGTCTGGTCCCCCATGCCAGAACCCATACACAGCACATAAGTCCCATGGCCTGGACTACATGAAACAGCTGGGTGCTTGACTGAATTTCTCATCCTTCAACCAAATGGTAGGGTGTATGTCTACCTCATGTATATACACAGCCCAAATCGAAAATGACTGAATTTACTAAATGTACCTTGGAGGGTACAATTAAATAACACACTCTTTTTCTATGAAAGGAAGCATTTTCTACAAATGCTTTTCATCAAGTGTTGCCAACAACGGTGATAGTGGTACACAGGGACCCCTTTCAGTGATAAGCCACTTGCTACACCCTGCTGCTGCTGGTGGGGGCAGAGCCCCTAAGTGCTGGCCCCAGGCTCAGGAGAGACTTTAAAAGGGATAGGGCGAAGAAAAAGGAAACCAAGTAGGGGTCAAAGAGGAAAGAAGGAGAGAGACTGTATTTCCATAGAAGGGATGGGTAAATGCCCAGTTTTTTACTTTTCATCCAAGTATCGGGTGTTTCATATTGTACCCTGTATTTGTAGTATACCCTGTATTTCCATAGGGTACAATATTCAAATGATTTTATTTATTGAATTCAGAACTTAACTTGAGAACAGTGATACCTGTTTAATCAGCTTCTCCTGTCCCATGACCAACAGAACGGGTCATCAGAGGACTTACTTGGCTCTTCTAATTAAATGAGCTCTGAAAATGTCAGGTATTTTTCTGTTGGAGGCCACGACAGACATATCTGTTAAATAATGTTTTCATGACATGGTTCAAATTCATTGTATGGTTTTACTTGTCCCTAAATATTTTTTTCAAAATGTCAGATGGGAATAAAACTTAGAGGTTTTTTTTTTTTGGCTAGTCCATTCCCCTCCTCACATGCTACTTACTGCTTCTGTTTGCTCCAGTGTGGTCCATTTTCACATTCGTCCCTCTTATGCTTCCAGTTTTTTTTAGTGTGAGGTTAGATCTAAGAATAGGGTAGAACATTCTAGAACAATCTAGAATAAGGGATAGCCTCATGCTGGAGAGCCCTGGAGAGACCAGGAAAGCAGAAAACTTGCAGCTCCAGGCTCTACTGAAACATCACAGATTTCCCAGGGTACTGAAAATACAGATTTAGCCTAATTTAGTCAGAATATACAAAGGTGGTGTAGTGGTTAAGTGCTATGGCTGCTAACCAAGGGGTCAGCAGTTCAAATCCACCAGGCGCTCCTTGGAAACTCTATGGGGCAGTTCTACTCTGTCCTATAGGGTCTCTATGAGTCAGAATTGACTTGGTGGCACTGGGTTTGGTTTTTTGGTTGGTTACACAAATAGATCAAAATGTGCTTTGTAGATGAGTTAATTCATAGGGATGATTTAGTGCTTAAAAACTCTTGTGACAATTGACGATTTACAATAACATTGGTTGGTATTTCTTTTACAAACCAGAATGCATTTGGACGCCTCCCTGTGGAGGGGTGATGAAGATGACCTCTCCGTGGGGCAGGATCTCCCTGCCATTAGAAAGCACACTTTCAAGCTGGGGAAAACCAGACTAACATATACGAAACACTAGGATATCAGGTGCAAAGTGGTAGAATAAAGACAATAAGCACTTAGAGCTTCAGCCCACGATGGGATGAATCACAGCATTTGCAGAAGTTGGGAAAGAAGTAGGGACTAGGATGGCATTTTCATTGTGAATGCACAGGGAAGAGGGGAAGGTGTCTTGGGCAACAGAAACAACATAAAGCAGAGCCAACAGATGTGAGAGATAAAGACGCGACTAGAGTAAAGCATTCGTGTTTGGCCCTAGAAAAAGACAAGTTTGGCCAAGTGGAGTAGGGCAAGGTTATGGGAGGACCTGGAAGTTCCAAACCAAGAAACCAAATCCGTTGCCGTCGAGTTGATTCCGATTCATAGCAACCCTATAGGACAGAGTAGAACTACCCCATAGAATTTCCAAGGAGCACCTGGTAGATTCAAACTGCTGACCTTTTGGTTAGCAGCCATAGTTCTTAACCACTACACTACCAGGGTTTCCCTGGACGCTCCAGGGGAGAAATTTAGAGTGGATGCTGCAATGTAGATTGTGGGGGAGCCATTCAGGTCCTTGAGCAGAGGTATGACATGGTATTTGCACAAATGGTTAAGCGCTTAGCTGCTAAGCAAAAGGTTGGAGGTTCGAGTCCGCTCAGAGGTGCCTTGGAAGAAAGTCCTGCTGACCTACTTCTGAAAAATGAGCCATAAAAACCCTGTGAAGCACAGTTCTGTTTTAACACACCTGGGGTTGCCATGAGTCAGAAAAAACAGCGACTGTTTGTTGTTGTTGTTGTTATTCTTTGTGCTTCGAAAGGTAGTGTTAATGAAACTCCTGGCTGTTTTTTTTTCCATTGGCTATTCCAGTCTCCTCCCTTTCTACAAACTTCTCATGTTTGCTTCAATTTGGCACATTCTCATATCCACCTCTCTTGCACTTCCAGTTTCTGAGGGCTATGTGAGGGTACACCCAAGAATGGGGTGGAAAATTCTAGAACAATCTAGAATGAGGGACTGTCTCATGCTGGAGGACCCCAAAGAGACCAGAAAATTGGGCAACTTGCAGCTCCAGGCTCTGTGGCCTCAGTTGCACCTGGCAGGGATGTGGCTTCCCTGCTGTGCCAATGCTGCCTCTGCCCTCCCAGTGGCCAAAGGAGTCACAGGAAACAATACAGATCACAATGAATCTGTCCTGTGAATGTGCACTGATGACACACTGGTGTAGACACACCTCTAGGCGCAGCTTTCGGGCCCACCAGTCTACAGGATAAATGTTAATTTCTAATTATCCGTTGGCATAGTGTTTTTTGTTTTTTGGTTTTTTTTTCGTAGTGGTTAAGAACTACAGCTGCTAGCCAAAAGGTCGGCAGTTTGAATCCACCAGTCACTCCTTGGAAACTCTACGGGGCAGTTCCACCCCGTCCTATACGGCTGCCGTGAATTGGAATCAACTCAATGGCAACGGGTTTGATTTTTAATTATCCAATACTCTCCAACTTTAAACCCACCAAAATGTTTTCTTTTACAGTCCAACTTAGGACAGGCCTCCAAGGAAGACATGTTTTCCACATTTTAATTTTCCCTCCTACAACTCTACGTAATTAAAATCTCTATGCACCCCCCTCCCCCCTACACACGTCTTTAGTGACTTTTTTTACAAAGGTGAAGATAGAGGAGGAGAGTAAGCATTTTAAGTTTTGGATTTCTCCAAACTCATTCATTAATTTTAAAAAAGCCAAATGGATCTACCTCCTGGAATATTTATAAAAATGGGAATCTCATTGTTGACTAAATCACATTTATTTCATCTAGTATTAGACTGCCTTTTTTTAACCAGATGGAAAACATTAGCAGTAATAGTGAGCACACATATCCACGCTCCCAGAGGTCATTTTTAACCACCATTAACAATCTGGTTTCCACAGATTAGTAACATACAAAAGGCAGCGGTCCAGTAAAAGATACACAAAAGGCAGCTGAAGCTTCCATGCTCTTTATTTACCTAACATTTAACCATTTTTTAAAGCCCTTTGTAAGTGAGACATTGGAATCTTCGGAGCTCCAAATTGGCATAGTTTACCCAGAAGTTGCGGTATAAATATCGGTCTGAAATAGACACCAATGCAAAAGATCAATAAAATCGCCACAAAGCTGACAAAAAGACTTATTTTTAATGTTGTTGATGGATTTGACAATGGTTAAGGTAGTTTCATTTACTAGCTATTTGCTTATTGGTTTCCATACCCATGTAAAGCTACTAATTATGAAGTGGAAAAAAAATGAATCTTAACATATTTCAATTTTTTAATTGGATTTTGTAACTGAAATGTAATATAAGGTAAACAGTCCACCAAATATACTAATGAACCAAAAAGGAATCTAGTTTATAATGTGATAAGAGCGTGACTTCTAGAGTTGCCTATTCAGGAGCAAACTATCTCGTTTAAATCACTTCTTTAGTGAGAAAGTTCTAGAATGATGCAATTTCATCATGCTCTGTAGATAGATGCAGGGATATGTGCGTGCTTGTTTCTTCTTCACATTCAGTATTGTACATGCTTATGAAAGGGCTATCCACTTAACTAGTTTACTGAGACTAAAATAAATACAGGCAAAACTGCATTTATCTTCATTTGAAAGTATTATTTTTGGTGTAAAAAAAAAACTGGACCCGTGGCCGTCAAGTCAATTGTAACTCATAGCAACCCTGTAAGACAGAGTAGAACTGCCCCATAGGGTTTCCAAGGAGCGGCTGATGGATTCGAACTGCCGACTTTTTGGTTAGCAGCCAAGTTCTTAACCACTACGCCACCAGGTCTCCATTTTTAGTTTACATAATTATAATTTGTTATCAACCTTTGTGTTACTCTTCCTTTAGATATTCACAAATATTTCCTCATTATTTTCTTATTTACATGGAGAAGAAAGCCAAGGTATTATGGTTCAAGAGCCTATAGAGTGAGGTCACATTTTAGCTGAGAACAGGAATGAGGCTGTACAAATTTGATCTGGATATTAGAGAAAATGCCTGTCATTAAGGAACTTAGGGGTACCAAATATATTACTGTCTTAATGATGGACAGCAAGGGATTAGACTCCTTCCCCTAACTCTGCATATGTTCTAGGGATATTTATTTATAGTCCATCCTGGGTGGTGCAAAAAGTTAACATGCTCAGCTGCTAACTGAAAGGTTAGAGGTTCAAGTTCACCCAGAGGCACCTCAAAAGAAAGGCCCAGCGATCTAGTTCCAAAGAATCAGCAATTGAAACCCTACTCTGACACACATGAGTTTCCATAAGTTGGAGTCGCTTCCAGTGGCAACTGGCTTTATACACACACACGTATGCCATCAAGTGGAATGCAGAACAGCCATTTATAATAATATCACATTGAGGATTTTCCTGTCTGTCCATGATACTATAGGTCACTGCTTTGGGGAGAAGTTCTGTTTCTCTCTTTGCAGACATATTTACCCTGATGATGAAATCTCCCAGTATTCCTACAAGTGCCCGGGGCCATTATATTCCATTTCTTGTCGAGGGAAATGAACAGTTAGGAGGAGAGAATTGAAATGATGGATTCTGGCCATACTATAATTTAGAATTTATGGCCTCCTGGGTCCCTTTCATTAGCAAATCAAGATGCTTTCATAGAGTGCCTGTTATGTGCTCTGCACTGTGCTAGGCACTGGCCCACAGGAAAGACAGAGCTCCTGCCTTTAAATAGCACTGAGGATAGCCCATCGGGTGAGGAAAGTGAGTAAGCAAAAGCGCCATGACTGAGGCGAGTGCCAGGTGCTCTGGGGACACAGGAGGGAGGTGACTGGAGCAGAGGTGACAGCAGGAAGACCTCCTCAAAGCATCTTGACTGGACTACCTGTTTAGATGAAAATGCAAAGCTTAATTAAATTAAGTGAGTAGTTGTAGATAACAGATTGAACTTTGAAGGGAGAATTATGATTAGCTGAATGATTAGATTTTCTCGTTTATTTCGGTTTTCTGGATTATGTAGACTCAATTTATGACTGTAGAGAAATGCATTTTCTAAGCTTGCCGTCATTCTAGTTAGCACATAATCAAGCTAAGTGGGAATAACAGCCTAACCTTTATCCACAATAGTTTTTCCTTGTCGAAGTCAAGTCATTAAGGGACTATGAACAAGCAAGTGAATATTACAAAGTGACATAAATAACTCATTTCACATCTCTGTTTTAGATTTAAAAAAAAAAAGCTGTCAATTATCGAGTCATGGGTGGTACAAACAGTTAATGCCCTTGGCTGCTAACTGAAACATTTGAGGTTCTAGTCCGCTCAGAGGTGGGCAACTTCTGAAAAATCAGCCATTGAAAATCCATCCTGACACACGTAAGCTCAGAATCAACTTGATGGCAACTGGTATCAGTTATTAGGGAGCCCCTCCAGGCTTGTAAATTCTCCCCCATGGGCGACTCCTCCCACTTCTTTTTTACTGCCCCAAATATAGGTGGCCTAAAAAAAAGAGGGCAGGGAGGCCTCTGCTTCCGGAGTCTTGAGAATCTTCCAGTTGAAACCAGGCTTCCTCACTTCACGAAGGAGATGAACTCTGATGAGATTCCCCACCAGATATCTTGATTTTCCAGTCTCCCCCTTTGCCCATTCTAGCAATTAAAAAAAAAGCAATTAGCTTTGTTGTAAAGGATGGATAGTGCTGGGGCCGGGAGAAGGGACTAACTGACAATCTTCTTTCACTGAGTGCCATCTGTAGGTACTATCCGTACCTTCATTTTCTGTTGTTCTACAGGGTTTCAGGGAAATGTACACAAGTAAATGAGGACATTTAGTCCTGAGGACTTCTAGTTTCAAACTATATCAAACAAGCTGTCTTGCAGCCTACACAAAACTAATCATATTTTTCCTTCCTTTTTTTAAGGTGAGCACACACAAGAAACCAATTCACCTCATTCACTCAAAAAGGATGTAGAAAACATGGGAAAAGGTAAAAAAAAAAAAAGTTTTAATTCTGTACAACTCTTAGCTTTAAAAGACTATGGAGATAATAGGAGGGTATTTTTGTTCTGCGTCGTATTTTAAGCTTGACAAGCAACATATGAATAATATATGGACCATTGGGTGGATATAATTGAGATTAATGCATACATATCAATCAATACGTGACACTGTAATATAATACTTTAAAATAATATATTACATTGATTTATATTCATGGATTCCTGCACAAAATCTATCCTATGTCTATGCAAGACTTTTTAAACTGGTAAAATATTTTGTCTTATAATAATAAATTGCCGTATATAACAGTTCTCTGGAGAGTTATTTGTAAAGATTAGTAAAATGACTCTGCTTTTTCTTTCTTTATTAGAAGAACTTCAGAAGGTTTTATTTGAACAAATAGATTTACGGAGACGACTAGAACAAGAATTCCAAGTGTTAAAAGGAAACACGTCGTTCCCAGTATTCAGTAAGAAATCGTTTTTATTACATTAGATTTGCGATATTAGATGACACTTCTACTATTGGGCTTAAGAATATGATTCTAACTATTAAGTGGTTGTGCAAAGCTCCACATGGTCTTCCCCTCGTCTCTGTCTAAATATTGGAAACTTTTAGTCTCTTTTATATCTGCTTAGAATTGGCTCACAGACAGAATTTCTTAAAAGAACCTTTGGGTACTGATTTTATCATTATATGTGTGTTTGTGGGCTTTAAAATATTTATGTAAATATATGAATTTATTTAGATATGTTAAAAACAAAACCCGTAGCTGTCCAGTCAATTCCCACTCCTAGCGACCCTATAGGAGAGAGTGGGACTGCTCCATAGGGTTTCCAAGGAGCGGCTGGTGAATTCGAACTGCTGATCTTTTGGTTAGCAGCCAAGCTTTTAACCACTGCGCCACCAGGGTCCCTCAATGTACACGGATCTGTTTAATTAATTGAAATTGGTGTAATTTTGGTAGTTTTTGGTTACCTATCCATATTTAATGTTAAAATTTTATTTCACCTTTGGGGGCAGGAGATATTGTAGCCTAAAAATTATTGGTTCTACTCCCAGAGGTTTGGAATTTCAGAAAGATTTTGTGATAGGTGTCTAGATGTCTAAAATTTTAATGCCCCGATCTGTGTCACATTTGGACAAATACATCACAGCGGTGATTTTCCAGGTTTTCGGAGTTTCATTTAGTTATATTCCTCTTTCCGGAGAAAGGAAAGTGGGAAAGAAAATTGTATTTAAGCTTGTATTTTAAATTATGGAAACTTAAAATTAATTTTTCTTTCCGGGACACTTGATTAGAATATCAGCATGCCCCTTGTGATTAATCTGGGGCATCACAAGACTCAAATTGGCAATACCTCCACCAGAGTCACAGACCAGCATCAAGAAGAAGATCTCCCAGGAACCGTGACAATGTTAATAATATGGACAGGGCTCCTCAAATGTGATTTTCGATACAAGTAGATAGCATGCCTCGCTTGGGTAGCATTTTTGGATAGTGTAACATTCCTGGGAATGTGTCAAACTGAGTTCCACCGGCACACTTAGCCAGGGTGAAAAGGAAGAGGTAATTGCATAATGGAAGAGAGTTCTGACCACAAGGAACACTTGGGTCTGCCAAGGTCTGCCAAATTCGTGATCTCGCGATACCTGTAAGGGAGGTTTGGAACTCACAGCACTTCAGTGTTTTGAATTCAGAGAATGTCTGCTGAGACTTAGAATAAGATCAAAGGGAGGAGAATGGTCGATAGCTTCTGACAGCGCATTAGGAACATTTGTAGCTTGGAGAAAAGAAGAAACATTAAAAAAATAAAACGGGTGTTTCCAAAGGAACCAAGATTTTCTCAATTCTAAAATTGTCTCTTAAGAAAGATTGCACGATTCCTAGCAGCTAAAAGCAGAAAACATTTAATGATTTCTTTCGCTGTAACCAAGTGTTTATCTAATTGCTGAGTTTGCAAATTCCAGCTTTTAGGATCAGCAGAGTGGGCCCAAGTTGCTTCAAATGTCTGAAGTGTTCACCAAGCTCCCCATGAAACCAGTGTAGCCAAAATTTGTCATTGTTGTTAATTCCCCTTGAATTGGTTCTGACTCCTGGTGACCTTATGTATAACAGAATAAAATGTTGCCAGGTCCTGTGCCGTCTTCACGATCATTCGTATGTTTGAGTCTGTTCTTGTGGCTGTTGTGCCAATCCATCTCATTGAGGGTTTCCCTCATTTTGCTGACCCTCTACTTTACCAAACGTATTGTCCTTTTCTAGCAAGTGGTCTTTCCTGGTGATGAGCCCAAAGTAAGTGAGCTGAAGTCTCGCCATCCTTGCTTCTAAGGAGCATCCTGGTGATGCTTCTTCTAAGACAGATTTGTTTATTCTTCTGGCGGTCCATAGTGTATTTGGTATTCTTCACCAATACCACAGTTTGAATGTACCAATTCTTCTCTCTTGTTTCTTCATTGTCCAACTTTTGCATGCATGTGAGGTGATTGGAAAGACTACAATTTATATCCCATTAATAAAAGCAAATTAATAATCATTTTTGAGGAAGTAAGTAATTTATACATTTTCTTGGTTAACTGCTCCATCACACAATGTGTACAACATGCTTCTGTTGAAAACAAATGTTAGAATATCGTGGTACGATGGGCCCCTTTCAATTCAGACCTGTCATTCATCCTTTTGATCTGAATTAATATGAGTCCTCTGTTGTTGCCACGTACAAGAAACACTCCAATTAAGCAACAACAACACAAATTTCCTCTTTTTTTATCTGCGCCGTCCTCCACTGACCAAGGAAGTGGCGGCTGTGTACCCAAGTTTGAATAATGCGTGGTCTAGACACACCACAAAGAAGCAGTCAATTTCACACCGAGGAAAATAGCAAATGGACATTATGTGCTTGTTAACTCAATGTGAGGGGCAGGAGGCTGGCGGACAGATTGAGATTCACTCTGATGAAAAGGGGAAAGCTGAACTTTGTGAAGCCGCATTAGAAGGAAGCATAGAAGAATCCCCGTGAGAGTTTCGCAGAGCTTTTATGGGAGATGGACAGAGACTCACAGTGACCGCACTTAAAGTCAAGCACACTTGGAACGCAGGGGACCTGGGCTAGAAGCTATGGTATGTGACAGGAATCCAGGCTCAAAAAATGAACAGACCTGAGTTCATTTTTGGGCTCTGCCTGGTACTGGGTGTATGACCTTGCCAATAGTACAATGGGGCAGATAGGTCTGGTCTTGCACAAGGATGTGAAGACTGAATGAGGCGCTCAGGTGACATGCTCACGTGTACCTAGCATAGGGTAGGTCTGCCATAAATGTCAGCTGCAGTGATGATGATGATGCAAAGCAGGAGGGAGAGGAGAGTATTAGTGCTGAGCTCTAGAAAAGGTCATTTCTGCATTGTCTCACACTTCTTGCTGTGGTTCTGAGTGGTGATGAGGACTACAAGAATGAGTCCTGGGCATGGAGAAAAGAACAGTTGTCACCAAGCTGATTCCAGCTCGTGGTGCCACCCATAGGGTTTCCAAAGCTGTGACCTTTCAGAAGCAGATTGCCAGGCCTTTCTTTTGAGGTACCTCGGGGTGGGTTTGAACCCCCAACCTTTGGGTTGGTAGTCCAGTGTTTAGCCATTTCACCACCAGGGGCTCTGTGGAGCGAGTAAGGATGAAGATCAGAGAAGGAATGAGGAGGAGAAGGAAGAAGAGGAAGCAAGTCTCTACACTTGCTGAGACAGAGGCTTCCAGAGCTGCTCTCAATAAGTACGTCTCGGCTGCATCCTGGAGTGGATAACCTTGATAGGGAAACACAGGAAAACAGGAGCTAAAACAGCGATACAGAAATGGCCATTCACCGTTAGAAACGAGGCAGAGAAGCATGGCGATTAACAGCGAGGGCTCTGGGTTTGGACACAAACCCCCCTACTCACTAGCTGAGTAACCTTAGGCAAGTTACCTCTCCCCTTTCTCAACTGTACAACAGTACTGGTACCTACCTCATGAGGCTGCTGAGAGGATTCACTGAGTGAAATGTGCAAAGTGTTTAGCATAGTGACTGACACACAATAATTACCAATAAATGTGAGTTGTTGTTACTATGTACCATTTTAAAATCTAGTACTTACATTCCTACAAGGAACTTTATAGTAAACCAGCGATATGAGAAACCAGAACTTGTGGAGATTTACTGGGCTGTGGTCATAGAGAGTGGAGCCAGCAGTGAAACTTGTTTTGATGCCAGACAGTGAGTTTTACTGACAAACTGAGTAGGACATAAGAAAGGGTGGGAGAAATGTCATCTAGGATTGGGGGGAAATAGGTGTTTGGGGAAATGGATGAGGAAGGGCTTCACCCTTATCAAAGTCACCTTGAGATGACAACAGAACAGCTGGTCAAACGTGTTTCCAATGGCTGTCATGTTTGATTGGACAAGAGGAAATGTTTTGAGGAGACCCCGCCCCTCAATGTGCCATCATTTCAAACTCCTCTTCCAATGATCCTGGTCTGATCATTCTCGCAGGTGCAAATCCAGGAGTCATCTTCCACCACATTGTTTCCATCTCCCCTAGGGAATCTGTCTTCTCTTCTCCCCTAACACTCATTGTTGTTGTTAACTGCCATTGAGTCAGCCCCTACTCATGGCAATCCCACGTGACAAAGAAGAATTACTCCATAGGGTTTTCTTGGCTGTAATCTTTACAGAAGCGGTTCACCAGGTCTTTTCTCTGCAGAGCCGCTGGATGGATTCAAACCACCAACCTTTAGGTTAGCAGCCGATTGCAAACCACTTGTGCCAGCCATGCTCCTTAATGCCCTGTCCAAAAAACCAAACCCACCGCCTTTGAGTTGATTCCAATTCATAGCGACCCCATAGGGTTTCTAAGGCAGTAAATCTCTACAGAAGCAAACACATCTTTCTCCCTCAGAGCCACTGGTGGCTTCAAACCACTGACTTCTCGGTTAGCAGTCGAGCGCTTTAACCAACAGGGCTCCTTTCATGCCCTACATTTTCCTTTATAATATCATTCCTCCCTTTGCCATAGTTTTTATTTATTTTACTTTCTTCCTACTGTTGTTGCTGTGTGCCATTGAGTTGATTCTGACTCATGGCGACCGTATATGACAGAGGAGAACTGCCCCCTAGGGTTTCCTAGGCTAATCTTTACAGGAAATCGCTAGGTCTCTGATCCTGCAAAGTAACTGGTGGGTTGGAACTGCTGACTTTTCTGTTAGCAGCCGAGCACTTCACCACCGCGCCAGCAGGGCTCCTCCACTACTCCACTGCACTGTCCATACACCAGGAAAGGGCCCTCTCAGGGTGTTCCCTTGCTGCGTGTTCCCTTGGTGTATTGTGGGTGCATAACATACTCTCAACAAATGGTTGATACAAATTTTGCTGGCATATTCAGAGAGATTAAAACTGACAAAGATGAGATTGGATCATGAAAACTGTTGTACAAAGGAAATTATTGAGGGCTCATGAGTTGGATTTGTACGTATAATCACAAATTCATGGCACTTGGGACAATTGAGGGATTTGTACGTATAATCACAAATTCATGGCACTTGGGACAATTGAGGGAAAAGGCTGGTTGGTTATTATAGGGAAGGACTAAGTGGGTGGAACAAATAACTGGGGCTTTCAGAAAAGCTTAAGTAGTAGGTTTTTAACTGTGTTATCACTGAGTAATTCTTATTACTTATTTCTTACAATTACTCTTCCCAGTTACTGTTAAGATGACTTCCTATTTAAAAAACAAAAACAAAATGACTTTTTGCCTTTGGGACTTAGGTTCTTTAAATACCCGAATGTGGTTGTGAGCATCTATCACCTGTGGGTATTACTAGATTCATTATATATGTTTAGTGGTTTCCTTCTTTCCTTCCTCTCTCTTTTTGTTGCGTTTCCTGGAGGATGAGCTATGGGGGAATTCCAAAGCACTGTATAGATCAAGAGACCTGATAGTGTTTGAAGGTGGTGATAACAAAATGAGGATTATGTAAACAAAATGAGCTAAAAGCCTGTTGCTTGGGGAGTAGGATCTATCAAACGAACCAGTTGTACCATATGGTCCCAGGAATGTAGACTAGATATTTTTTATTGCTGTTTAGAAAACCCCTTTTAATTTTTCACTGTCCAAATATGCAGTGCACAACCCTTGCCACTGTGCTGGCCATCATGCATGTTGCGATTCATTGTTCTCCTCTGCTACCTCTTTTGACACTATCGTTTTCCAAAAATATTTGGGTTTTAAGTGATTTTTATTAGAGAGATTGGCTTAATGATTTTTTAAAATCTCCAATTAAATTGTGCCTTTATTAACTTTTAGAATATAGCAAACATTTTGTATGGCCTTTTTTTTTTTTGGTTTATTTGTCAATAACAATCTTTGTGTCTCAAAATTTATATAGATGGCATTGTAGAAATTTTTAAATGTAAAATTTTTTAAAAAACCAATGGAAGAGAACAAAAATCACCCATAATCTTCCCATCTGGAGATAACTGTTAATGGTTTGTAGTTTCTGCCTTTTTAATAACCAAACCAAACCAAAACTGCTGTCATCGAGTTGATTCCACCTCATAGCGACCCTATAGAACACAGTAGAACTGCCCCCGTAGAGTTTCCAAGAAGGACCTGGTGGATTCAAACTGCCAGCCTTTTGGCTAGCAGCCATAGCACTTAACCACTACACCACGAGGGTTTTTTCCACCTTTTTAGTGCATGTTAGATCCTTTTTTAAATAAATAAATAAAATGAGATCATATTATATACACGTCACTTTTTATCTTCTATTTTTTTTTTTTTATTTAACATGAGCCTCTTTCCATTACTAGAGTATTCTATGAATATATCCTCAAGTTGGACATAAGACCCTTAAAAAAGGGTATGAACTTTTTTTTAAAGATCTTGATATATAACTTCGGGTTGTTTTCTAAAAAGGTTATACTAATTTACTCCCATCCTTGGAACACCATGTATTATCGTCATTAATTTAAATGAAAAATAATGGTATTTCATATTATTTCCTTTTCTTTCATTGCCAGTGATGTTGAAAACTTTTCTGTTTATCATCCATTTGTATGTTTTGTGAATGCCTGTTTATATTCTTTCCCCATACTTCTTTCGATGTGTTCTTTTTTTTATTGATTTAGTATGAACTTTTTATAACTAAAATATTAATTCTTTGTCATGTTTGTTGCAAATGTTCTTTGGTTTGTATTAATTGCCTGTAAATGTTGACTGAGCTGTTTTGTACTTCGGGAGTTCTGTTTATGGTTTTTATCCTAACAAAGTTTTAAATTTTTGTCTAATCAAATCTATAAGTAGTTTCCTTTTTGGTTTTTGCCTTTGAGGCCCTTCCCCAACCTCAAGCTTATAAAAATATTCAGCATTTTTTCTGATACTTTAATGGCTTAATTTTCTTTTGTTTTTTGCTGAAGGAATTGTATAAGTATACCACCACAGAGCAGAAAGCATGCATTAAGTAAGGTCTAGTTTTCATCATTCCACTCTGGATTACCCTTAGCCATTTCCTCCTCCAAAATCAGAGTCTTCTGGAATTAAGGGAGATGTCCCAGTTAGGTCAGCTTCAGGCAGACCCTCATACCTAATCCATCTCAGCTAACTATTCTGGTCAGAGACACCTCAGAACTCTAAAGGGAAGGAGGAACCTATCAAGGCTCAAAGGAAATTCTGATTCAGATCTGTTTGGGATGTGCTCTTGCATTTTGAATCCACACTCATATTCCTGAGAGCATTTGGGCCACATCATGGGACCAACAGTGTTGAGACCAGGGCAGTTTGTAGGGGGTTGGCTCCCCTGTTGCCCTGGCTGGCCCATGGACTTTGACCCGCCCTCCAGAGCAGCCTGACATGGCAGAGTGGGTGCCAGCTCCTCACACAGTACCTCACTCCTCATTTTTATCAGTGTAAATCAAAACTACCCACTCTCCCTTTTCTGGCACAAGAAAGACAGAACTGGGTATCTGAAATACTCGAAATCTTGAAATGCTAGAAGAGGAAAGGACCTTAACAGCCACATGGCTCCACATCCTTGTTTCTTCAGATAAAGGTCTGAGCCCTAGAGTTGGGTAGGTATTGTCGATGGACGAATCCAGACTTTTGCTGGATATTTCAGAACTTTCTCCACTCCTCATTCCTTAGCTGAGTGCCAAGCTGGTGGGCCTTAGAAATTTAAAAAATATTTAAAACATAGCTTTCTGCCCTCTAAGAACTCACTGTTTACCTGGACTTTTGTTAGGTGCTGTTGAGTCAGCTTCTGACTTATAGCAACCCTGTGCACAACAGAACCAAACGCTGACTGGTCCTGTGCCATCTTTACAATCGTTGCTGTTTGAGCCCATTGTTACAGGCACCGTGTCAGTTCATCTCATTAAGGGTCTTCCTCTTCTTCGCTGACCCTCTCCTTTACCAAGCATGATGTGCTTCTCCAGGGACTTGTCCCTCCTGATAACATGGCCAAAGTATGTGAGACAAGTCTCATCATCCTAGCTTCTAAGGAGCGTTCTGGCTGTACTTCTTCCAAGGCAGATTTGTTTATTCTTCTGGCAGTCCATGATGTATTCAACATTCTTTGCTAGGAGACAGTTCTAATCGTAGTATGTATTATGGATAGTTTAGTAGAGGTATGTACAGGGTGCTGGATGAGCACAAATGAGGGACAACTAACCCTGGCAGCAGGGTGCAGGAGAACTGGAGATTTTCCAGAAGCGGTAACATTTGAACTGGGCTTTTTAAAAAAGGAAGGCATTTTCTGTGAGGGTAAGACCATCCAGGCAGAGAAAACAGAGGGGCAGAGGCGCAGAGGCTGAAGTACGGTGTGTCTTGAGGACTCCAGAGTGATTTGGTGGGCCGTGAGGGTGAGGAGGTCGCAGGAGAGAAGGCCATTTTCCGCCACACCCTCTGCTGCTGCCACCTGAGCCCCTTGCTGTTGCCCATGCCTCCTTCCATGTCTTTGCATGGAGCACCTTCTCTACTCAAGCATTTCCTTCCCCTTAACTCCCCAAGCCCCTGCAGGCTCTCCCTTGGCCCTTGCATTGCCCCATGGACTCACCACTATTGCAGCACCATTCACATCAAATTCACAGGTGAGGGTAGAGACTAGATCTTTTTTTTTTTTTTTTGCTAACACATTATAATACGGTACATGCTTGAGGTTGGGGAAGGAATTCAAACAGTTTAAAAACCAAAATCCAACCTGTTGTCATCGAGTCAATACCGACTCATACGGACCCTCTAGGACAGAGTAGAACTGCCTCATAGAGTTTCCGAGGAGCGGTGGTGGGTTCAAGCTGCCAACATTTTGGTTAGCAGCCAAGTTCTTAACAACTGTGCCACCAGGCCTCCTCAAACAGTGTAGAAACATAAAAACCAAACAAAACCAGTTGCCATCAAGTCATTTCTGACTCATGGTGACCCCATATGTGTGAGAGCAGACCTATGCTCAACAGGGTTTCAATGGCTGATTTTTCAGAAGTAGATCACCAGGCCTTTCTTCCGAGGTGCCTGTGGGTGGACTTGAACCTCCATCCTTTCTGTTAGCAGCCAAACATGTTAACTGTTTGTACCACTCAGTGATTCCATAGAAGTGTAGATGTTAGACAATAAAATAGCAATATTGGCTAATAAATACCCAGAGTCTCATGGGGATAAAGGATTTATTATCTTGAAAGCGATGGGAAGCCATCTGAGTTTTTTAAACAGGGAACAACAGAGATTTAAAGAGTAAGGGACAGAAAGCCAGGTGGCCAGTTGGGAAATTGCTGATGAAAAGCTGTCTGCATTCGGGAGGTAACAATGGCAAAGAGAGAGAGAGGAGAGAAGGGAAATGGAATACAGGGATTCACACACCAGTTGGCTGTAGAGGTGAAAGGCTGAGAAGAAGAGATGATGACAACGTCTCTGTTTTCTCCAAGCTGCTGCTCTATTAATCACAGATTCATTATGAAATCATATTCATTTCTCATTTAAAGCAGAAGAAGCCTAAGTCAGCCAAGTCTACACTTTGAAAAGTCGCACGGAGAAGATGGAACAATATGAAATACATTTGGAAGTCATTTCTTTCCTTAAATGCAATAAAAATGACCAATGTGTAGAAGGGCATAGGTATTTTACATAACAATATTTCTTAAAGCTCCCCCTGGATTAGAGTGAGGCGAGGCCTATAGAACAGGACAGATCAAAAGAAGACCGTAAAATAAGGACAATCCAAGGTAGACGGTTTGCTGGTTGGGAGAGTCTGGCCAGAGTATGTCTATCACCCCCTTAGGAATGAGATGAGCTGCAATGAAGACAGACAGGCATAGTTTAAGGGCCCATATCTTATTCATCCCAAACGCGTTACATGCACAAGGGTCAGCATTTCCTATGATCAGCTCTGCCTGAGGTTTCCCACCCCGCCACGTGCACTGGAGTCCTGAAGACAGTGGAAACTCTCAGTGCCTGTGAACCACAAGGTGTGCAAAGGTTAGGGGGCCGTGAGCGCACCAGATATTTCTGAATAATTGTTACATGCAAGGGGTCATACTAGACGGAGTATGAGATACCATGAAATATAAGATACAACCTTCCCCTTTCAGGATTTACTATTATGGTTAAATGATAGAAGCCTGAAAACATTTCTTCAAACGACTATATTATTTACTAAAAATCAAAGGAGGGGGGCTCTGCCTATGAGACTTTCGGCAGTGCTTTTACTGAATATACTAAAAGTAGGTTTTGCAGCTTAATTATAATTTCTTTCTCTATTTCTCTCTCCCATCAGATAATTTTCAGGATCAGATGAAAAGGGAACTAGCCTACCGAGAAGAAATGGTGCAACAATTACAAATAGTAAGATGCATTCCTACTTAAACAGTAAATGCAATGTGATTTGGTTTATTTTCAAACCAGGCCATATGTATGAAACTGCTGATGTTTTTGCCATGGAATCCTTTGGTCCACTTACCTCTCAGCTGGTTGAGATGCTAATTATCAAGAGATTTACTTAGACACAGGATAAACAGATGTGTCAGGACGTTTCCTCGAAATGTAACTACCTGCCATGTGTTAATAGACAGATGTCTGTGGGCGAACCAGAGGTACCTGGATTTGCTTCCTCTGAGCAAACTTCCCACCCCTGTGCCTGAATGTCACACAGAAGCTCAGAGAAGGGCAATTGTCTCTCATCTTCCCCTCCTTCCACTACCCAGACCTCTGCTGTCATTAGAACTTAACGTAAACACAATCGATTACATTCACTTGAAGGATGATGAAAAGAAATGAATTATTTCCAAAAGACGACTGTTTCTCACTTTATCCTAATCATTTCAAACAGCGGACAATGGCTAAGATCTGTTTATACTGGAACAGGAGGATGTTTGATAAATAAATGTGGGTTTGTTCCTATCCCTCTGAATTACTTATCCTCTGTCCTGATGCAGGTACATCTGGTATTGTTCATTGGTGCTTTTCAGGCAGTCTCCCGCTTCCTCATGAGTTGTTGTTGTTATTAGGTGCCATAGGGTCCATTTGGACTCATAGAGGCCCCCTGTGACAGAGTAGAACTGCCCCATTTCAAGAGTAGAATGGGAAAGATAATTTCTGCTCAATATTTGTAAGATATTTTTAATCTCCTGGATAAAGACACATACTGATCCTTAGTGGTACTCACAGCATGATTATTATAACTTGAGTTGCTTGATATTTTGAGCTGGTCCATGATCCCTTCGTACCATTAAGCATGTATCTATGTGTACATACATAGAACAGCCATAGCACTTAACCGCTACACCACCAGGGTTTCCACAACAGGCATCGTATAATTCCCAAAATTAGCGAAGGTACACCAAGGCTAGCATCATAAAAATTTGAAAAATAGATACGAATTTCCCTCCTGCTTCTTCCCCTTCTTTTGTGTCCCCTGCCATGAGATGCCTAGGGTTTTCAGACTGCCTGCAGCACCTAACGCTGTGTCTAGCATCAAATGTTGTTGTTGTTAGGTGCCATCGAGTCAGGTCTGACTCCTGATGACCCCAAGTACAACAGAACAAAACTTTGCTGGTCCTGGGCCATCTTCATGATCATTAATATGCTCAAGTCCATTGTTGTGGCCACTGTGGATTTTGAGTGTCTTTGAACCTAGCGGGCTCATCTTCCAGCACTATACTAGACAATATTCTGTGGTGATCCATAGGGTTCCAATTGGTTAATTTTCAGAAGTAGATTGCCAGACCTTTCTTCCTAGTCTGGCTTAGCCTAGAAGCTCTGCTGAAACTGGTCCACCACGGATGACCCTGCTGGTGTTTGAAATACCAGCAACATAGCTTCTAGCGTCATACCAACAATCAAGCCACCACAGCATAGCTTACTGACAGATGGGCAGTGGAGCATCAAACAGCTATAAGTAAACATTTGTTGAACGAATCACTGCCCATGGATGCCCCAGACCTCCAAATGTGGCACCCTGATCCAACGCTGATGCTCTATTAGAGCTGTCCCCTTAATTCATTTTCAAATTTCCCTGTCTTGGGCCTAATTTCCTCAAATGTTCTTTTGTGCTAAGCGACTACTACCAAAACTACTAAAGGAAATCATACTAGTGAATTATGGGGAGCTTATGCAGCCCTGTCTAGTAACAGACCCAGCCTTCACGGCCAGCAAACTTGAGTTCAAGTGCCAGCTCCTGAAGTTCATTAAGTGTCAGTTTGCTCAACCAAAATGCAACTGTGGTAAGATTTAACTCAGTGCCTTGACGTTGTTAGTTGCCACTGAGTTGGCTCATGGTGACCTCATGTATAACAGAGCTAAGCATTGCCTGGTCCTGCACCGTCTTCAAAATGGTTGGTATGCTTGAGTCCGTCATTGTGGTTATTGTGTCAGTCCATCTCATTGAGGGTTTCCCTCATTTTTGCTGACCCTGTACTTTACCAAACACGATGTCCTTTTCTAGTGATTGATCTTTTCTGATGACACGTTCAAAGTAAGCGAGCTGAAGTCTCATCATACTCGCTTCTAACGAGCCTTCTGGTTGTATTTCTTTTTCGGTCTTCCTTTGTCCAGCTTTTATATGCACATGAGGAAAAGTGCCTTGGTAGAAATACTGTGGGGTGTAAGTGAATAATAAACATAAAATGTATATGCAAGCCATAAAGTGCTGTGCCAGTATGAATAATCAGTCTAGTATCCTGCCCCTTCTCAAAGTAGTGTCTCTAGTAGTGGAATTATTTAAGCCCTAGTGGCTAGAGGTATTTTGGGGGAGGAAGGACTTATATTCACATTAAGAATTGCTTAAGAATTGTGGTGGCAGATTTTATCAATAAAGGTACTTGAACAGAAATTGACCATGTCCCTTATTCAGCTGGATATATCTCCTAAAGTACCTGGGGGAAAATGTCTTTAGAAACTTCTAACTAAAGATTATCAAGAAATTGCTAGATATAACAATTTTTTTTTAACAATTATTGGTTTTCTCTGTATTTGTAGTTGAATGACCTAACTCATCAGTAAATATGGTTACATACTTTGCTCCCTGAGAACAGAACAATTGACTCAAAATTATTTTATATTTAAAGTTTACAGAGCATATATTACAGAATAGGCATTTTTTTCCTCAAGATGAAATGAAAACCCACCCTATCCTGCAATCGTGAAGAATTCAAATATATGAAAACCATCATACTCTGTAATGATTCCCACAGACCCACAACGCATTCATGCTATGTTGTTACACAGTGTTCATATTCAAAAGACTTATATCAAAAACATCTTGGGTACCATTGCGGTAGGAAGAAAACTTATGAATTTCTTTGGCTCCTGCATTTTTAGATTCTCTGCTGACGATAATTTCTGCACCACTGCTTCTCTTTCCAGTTTGTTAGATGCAAAGTTGTGATGGCTGTAGAGTCAAGTGATTGATCTCTTTGTGCATTTATAAATGAATGTGCATTTGTCTCACTGTGAGATTTAAAGCATACCCAGAGTTCATTTATTTAGCATTTATACACGGCCACAGCTAACTTAGAAAGAAATAGTTTAAAATTTGAATTTTATAGTACTTAACACAGTTTGCATTAAAGTCTCCCACCCCGCCCTTAGTTTTCAAATACTTAAAATGTTTTTATTTCTAAATAAGACTTATTTATGCAAACAAAGAAATATGTGCCTCTTATGATGAACCAATATAACCAGTAATCCAGTTGCCATCAAGTCAATGCTGACTCGTGGCAACCCCACGTGTGTCAGAGGAGAACTGTGCTCCACAGGATTTTCAATGGCTGATCTTTTGACTATAAATTGCCAGGATTTTCTTCTGAGGCACCTCTGGGTGGGTTCAAACTGCCAACCTCTCAGTTAGTAGCTGAGCGTTTAACCATTTGTGCCACCCAGGAATTCCTATAAACCAAAGTAAAAGTTTTAAAATTTAGCAAGCTTGTGAGATTTTAGTGTTTATTATAATAAATAGCAAGGACTTTCTCATTTACAAGTGAATTGTGATTCTAGGAGAAATTCGCCCAATTTTAAAAACAAAGAACAACATTCCTTAGGGTTAAGAAGAAGCTGAAGTTATTTTATTCAGTGAATAACCTTTTGATTAAAAATTTTCCAAGGACTGGGATATAGTAATTTGTGACATGAGCGGAAACTATTAAAACTCTTATAATGCCTTAATAACCTGTTTTTTAAATGGCTCATTTGGCAACAATGATTTAAGCAAGTACATCTGTGTGTGACCTAATACTGCAGGCTTCTTATAAAGATATGCTTTTTCTTAGCCATGGCTCTCGAAGGACATTGTAAAGCTGCAACACAGAGCCCATGATAAATGGCTAAGCCAGACTCCTATCCTTGGAACTTGCTGGATCACTATCAACCGGCAGATGGGCCTAGGAATTGAGCTAGTCTTCAAGCGCCCTCTGCTGTTTCTTCAGAGTGCTGCAGTCATATGCAGCCAGAGGGAAACAGTCTCAAAGTTGTTCATTAAAAGCCTCCATTAAAATAATGTTCAATCAATATATTTAGAACTAATGTTTGTTCACTGTGGACTTGTAAAACAGCAGTTTGCAGCTTCCTGATGATGGGAGGGTAGTGCCTCCTCGCAGGGAAAGGAGCGATGGGTCTTTATTATTGCTGAAGGAGTGCTCCTTGGCAAGGGCATAGCTCTTCAGTGCGACGGTCTATTCTTGGAGGCCCTCCAGTATTCATTAGGATGGGAACTTGCCCAGATTTCTACTGTCTCAACCCAGAGGATTTTGAAAATATATTTTACAAAGAGATAGAACAGTTACTATATTGCAGTATATTTTTAAGAAAAAAAAAAAAAAACCTGGCCAGGAGAGGAGTTTGGTTTTGTGGCTAAATATACATCAAAAGGAGGGCCCTGCAAGTCAGGTGCTTTGATGCAAGTCTGAGCTTCCTTGGAAGCTGCCTTGGGATTCTCCAGCAGTTAACAGACTTGGACTATAGCGCATCATTTTCCAATTATTCACCTACTGCCAGTGCAGCTTAACAACGCCATCAGTTGTCTCTTAGTTGCATAGGCATTCTTCTTCTCATCTCTCTCCTTTTTTGAGATGTTGACGCACCTGAATGGCTGAGCTTAGTCTCTGTCTTGGCGCAAACTAGGAAGTTAACTTCTTTGAAAAGATTGATTTTTTTGATCTACTAGAACCAACTGGGTAATTTAGAAGAACATAATACCTTGAATTTTTTTCCCATGCCGGTTTTGGCGATTTCTAAGCTCATTGAGATGAAATGACAGCTTTTGTAAGTCCCACTGTAGGGTTAAAAATTTTAAGTGGAGCCTCCCAATTCTGAGTTCCCACCTTGGAAAATGTTTGCTGAGGTCTCCATAAATCCAGTTTTGCATGTCATTGAATTTGATGCACCATCAGTTATAAGAGGCCCCATTGTTTGATGTATCAAAAGCAACAAAGCATCCAACTTATCAATTGTAAGATGCATCTGATTTCAGGGGTGTTTAAATGTGACGGGGGGAAAATATGTCTCAGAATCAATGGACTATGGTAGTTTCCATGAACAGTTAAGCGATATGCCAATATATTCTTTATTTATCATCCGTGATTTGGGGCTTAGAATTAAAAATACATCATTCTAAGATGATCCAGTTTAATCTGATGGATATTTTAAGTTAAAACCATGCATAGTGGAAAATCATTACTACAGATTTTATTCATTGCTAGTCTTGTCTTACTATAACCATTGAAATTATATGAAAGCATATTTGTGTTTATAAAAATTATAGTCTGAAAAAAAATAAAATATTTGAACCAAAAATATATGTATTACCTTCAGTTCACAACTTTGTGCTTTTTTGTTTTTGCTATGGTGGCTTGGGTTGTATTTTGTTTTATTTTAATGAAATAAACACCACCATCAATGTCGGAGTGGCTTTAATTCTGTACACAACTTTAAATTCCAGTCTGGAACTTTGAGGATCAAACGAGCTTATTTGGAAATGTCCTTTTTTCCTGAGTCCTTTTTTCTTTTCCTTCTCAGCTTTCTGCCTTCATGGAACGCTACCTTACTGTTTCTTGGGGTGGGCCAGGGCATTCTGACTTAGATCTGAGAGCCACTCACGGGTGGTGTTTACTTATCTAGTGTAGTAACCTGGCAGAAAACAGACACTAAATCTTTGTTGAGGACTCTTTCCAAATGTGAGAGTAGTACAAACACATTTCATTGGTTATTCCTCTTGCCCAAAAGTTTATATGGGTTCCACGTGTTACCCTAAATAGTAGAATTCCATTCAAGGCGCTGTAACGTCATGCATCTAGAGAGAAAGGTGAGCCAAGTGTGTTAGCATATTACAGCATACACCATAACGGAAAACCAAGGTTCAAGGGCATCTTGTTCATAGCAGGTGTAGCATAACCTAGAACGAAAAGACTAAGTAACTAGAGTAGGTCCCTGGGTAACTGTTCTTGTCATGGTTATCTAGCTGATCTCAGCCCGCATTCTAAATGTGAGATTAGGACACTGGATTTTTTATGCATTATATGAATCATTCATTTCAATGCTGCTGTCCATGCCCTTTATCAGGTACATGCCTATCAGATCCCTCCATGTTGTGATTGTGTGTCAACACAGTGAAATGTTTATCTTGTTGTTGTTAGGTGCCGTTGAGTCAGTTCTGACTCATAGCGACCCTTAGATGCCATCTCGTCAGTTCCGACTCGTAGCAACCCTATGCACAACAGAACGAAACATTGCCTGGTCCTGTGCCATCCCTACAATTGTTGTTATACTTGAGCCAATTGTTGGAGCCACTGTGTCAATCCATCTCGTGGAGGGTCTTCCTCTTTTCCGCTGACCCTGTACTTGTTTATCTTAGCCTCCCCCCTCCCCATTAAAAAGACTGATTCAACTGATCAGTTATTATGGTAAAATGGTCCACCTCATCTTGGTCACTAACATCACTGTGGATTTGTAGCTTCTTCCCATTTATAAACGTTCATATTCATGGAATGGTAGGCCAGAAGAGCAGAACTTACAATATGCTGGGAACATAAAGAATGCATTGTGTTCAAAGACATTGCCTAATTGTAATGAAAATAATTTTATTTTCCTCAGTGCTATTACGTACTAGCCAAATTTCAAGTTACATTCTAGGAGGCTGATTATTTCTTTATTCAAATCTTTAGAATCCTGAGTTCAGCCTTGTAATGATGAAGGTAGGTAATATAATGATAGAGTACCTTAACTGGGGTTAGTGGAGAGGCAAATCTAAATAATAAATGTTCTCATTTCAATCATGTGAATTTTCTAATGAAAAGTAGCGTATCAAATGTGGTAGGTTTTCATTCAAAGCTCCGGTATTCAAAAGTATTTTTCAAGTTTCCAGGTAGAATGCTCAAGGGTCATATTTTCCATTCGGTGCAAGTATTTCTGATCCTTCTTATTAGTTACTGGTCAGTTACCCAGGGTAATAGTCTGTGTTTAGTCTTACTTGTGATTTATAAGGATAGCATATTTCATGAAGAAGTCACTGTAGTAAAACAAAAGTTTACACCGAACTCACTTGTAATCACGTCCTTGTATTGAGACCTTGGGCATGATAGCATCGTAACTCAGTTTTCATGTAAAAATAAAAAATAATAGCATATATTACAGTTTGAAAAAAAAACTTTTTTTTTTTTTGCAAAACATCACCTAATCCTTCAGCATCAATTCAGTGTGGTCACCCATTCTGGCCTCGGTGTGCTTTTTAACAGGCCAGAGGAGTGCCATGCCCCACGAGCCCACAGTGCCAAGAAGATGGAGACCTTTCTCCTTTGCCAAGGATCCACTGGCATTCAAATTGTTAGGGATGATGAAGGGTCTACATTACACTTTTGTCTCCAAGTTTAGCTTACCTGTATGGTTTTGCTTGTTTTTATCTTACAGATCCCCTATGCAGCAAGCTTGATCAGGAAAGAAAAGCTTGGTGCCCATCTCAGCAAAAGCTAAAAGGTGAGATTGCCAGGGGAAAGAGATTTTCTTAACTCTCCGAATTGCAGTGCTTGATCATGTTCTTTACTGATGTATTTGAAATAGCCCAAGGAATTGGTAAAGTTGCATCCTGTGTTTAGGCCTATACACTGATGTACTTCTTGGGGATGGGGCTTCCTAACTGAATGACTAAGTGCTTACAAATTCCATGGAAGATACCTAAAACTGAGAAAATTCTCTCTTCAGTCTGCAGAAGTAATCTTCATTCTGTTTTGAGATTTTCTCCTCTTTATGGTTCTGCCTGACTCCTTTATTAAACCATTTGCCGTGGAGTTGGCTCGGACTCACAGCAACCCCATATGTGTCAGAGTAGAACTGTGCTCTATAGGATTTTCAGTGGCTGATTTTTTGGAAGTAGATCACCAGGCCTTTCTTCCAAGGCACCTCTACATGGACTCGAGCCTCCAACCTTTCAGTTAGCAGCCAAACACATAAACCATTTGTACCACCTGGAGATTCCTGATACCCCAGTTATTACCTTCTAAGGAAATGGGAGTGTCAGGAAATCATGCTTATTATGTATTTCATCTTCTCAGTCTCTGCTTCTGACGAAACTTCCCGAAATCTAACTTTCAGTGAGTTGCTAACTGAGGGATAGTAATATGAACAATTGGGAGCCATACAGGCCTTGAAGAGCTGCTCTAGCAATGGTAATTCATTGTTTCCCCAAACCAACAATAATATCTCTATAGCCAGGTTCAAGGTCACATCCCTGACAGCGATTTAAAAGATACGGATTCTGTGCTATTAAGGAAAGGAAAACAGTGAAAATTCAATGCCTGGATTTAGAGATTTAGAATATCTGTAAACACTGAGAAAACAACTTTTGATTACATGGAAGAAGACGTGGTGTGTGTGTGTGTATACCTATATATATGCATATAATATTAGAACTGAGAAAATGCAAGATATAGGACATTGTTATTTCTTTAATAACACATTAGAATGACCTAACAATATAGGAATTGCTAAATCAGGTAAAACTCAGATATCAGAAGTAGCATTTGTTAGCACTCATGGCCAAGTAGGATGGTGGCCATTTATCAGTTTGATCTATTTCCATCAGAATGATTCTTCCCACTCCTTCCCTCTGCAACATATTTTCAACTCCATAGAATTTACTGGCAAAAGGACTTCCCTACAATGCAGGCTCACAGTTTCTTTTCTTTCCTTCATGTCTCTCTTCTGCATATCACACACCTTCTCTACCCTAAGCAATGACAATTCTACTTCTTGCCGCCATCTTTATTAGAGGCAATCTTCAGTATTTCCCTTACACAATGATAACTATGTCACAGTTTTTCAGGAGCTCAAAACCCTTTCCAAAACAGTCTCTCATTAAAATGTTTTCCATTAATTTTATATGTGGAGAACTGAGGCACAGAGAAGAGAGATGTGACTTTTTTGTGGTCTATGTTGCAAAGCCAGGAGAGTCCAGGGTTCCCGACTTTAGATCCAGTGCCTGCTGACACATGGACTTCCGACCTCTGTGAGCAGATGTTCTGCAGCAGAGATGCTCAGATAACATGTTACCATCTCTGTGACATCATGCGCAATTGGGTCTATATACGCAATTCTATACATTTAAGTATTTTTCTCCAAGTCTGAAGTCGACGTTGGGAGATTTCTTTCTCATTCTAGTAGGATTCAGCAGTGTTGAAATGATGAATTTTAGAACATTCAGACTCTAGTAATCTTAACTCAGAAAATCAAAGTAATTGGGGCAAGAATAATCTGAATTAATGCTGATAAATTCCATAATAGTTTGAAATATCAAACTAATGTTCTTTCAAAGCTAAGAGAAAATATTAGGATGTGTTTTTCAGATAACCTTGTCACTGAAGTATAACACATACCCAGCAAAGCCAACAAATCATAAAGGTACAACTTAAATGACATCGTATAGAATATTCTCTTGTGTCAGACTTCTTTCACTCAAAAACGTTTGTGAGATTCATCCCTTAGAAGGTGGTTTGATTTATACTTAGGAACCTCACAAAACTCTCTTGTACTGCTTCCACTTCCCCAATTCATCTTCCCTGCTTGTCAGACGTGAGCCGCTCTTGCACCTACAGAATGAAGCCTCCCTGCCCAGGAACCACGCCTCTGATAGTGACATAGCATAGGGCTAGGTGGAAACAAACAAGATTGATTGGTGTTTAGTAACTAATGCTTCCTCCATGCTGATTTTGTTTCCATCCTTGCAGACAACAGGGATTTCTCTAAGTAGACCCTGGTGCTTTCAGAAGATTAGTGGTTACTTAAATGCTTAGCTAAATCAGCCAAGCAGAGAATCACAACCATATTGTTAGAGGCAGTCTCTGATTCTCAACACGCCAAGCCTGCAAGGAGTTACCCCAAGAGAGATTACAAAATAAAAATCATTATACCAAGGGAGAGAGACAAATTCTGTCTTGCTGAGTGACCACAGGTTTCCAAATCAGGGACTGATGCATTAATGTCTTATGCTAGAGTGACCCTTAAGGTAGTGTGCTATGTTCCTGCCACCCAGTGGATTCCAATATGACTATTAAGAGGAGGAAGCTTTTCAAAACCGCAGGCAATCCACTTAATAAGCTGAGCAAGTATTGCCACATATCACTGCTCTACAAATCTTTTTTGCCTTCCATTAGAACACGAGAAACCCCAAGTTGAGTCAAAAATAAAGGTCCACCCAGACCATGATACTAACCATGCAATTTCATTAGAAGAGCCAGAATGTTGTTCTTAACACTATCAGCCTCAAAATTCAGACATATATACTGAATGCTCTTAACTTTCCCTTGATAACTCATTAAAGATCTATTATCCATGAGCTTATCTAAACCTTTCTTCAACCCAGGCATAGTCCCCTTTGGGGCAATTAATTCCATTTGTTTAGCTACCAGCTGTGTAAAGTGTAGTTTATTTTATTTATCTTCAAAGTACCTCCTAAAACAAGCCCTATTAGATCCGATATTATACTGTTCTGCATAGTGAGCTTGTGTTCTTCATTGTGAGCTGGTGAGTACAACGGAAATTATTTGAAAAATATTTCAAAATGCTGTGTGTATTATCCTTTTGCCTGGGATGTTTTTAGTACCAGAATTATTCCTGACGGTCTTCCGTCCTTGTTATTTCTATGACCCAGTTCCTGCACAGACAGCCCAGTGTAATCTGTGTAAAATCTGCACCTCAAACAAAAACGAAATGACATTAACACTAACTTATTAGTTTACATTCATTTTCTTCCAAGAACCTTTAAACATTGTGCAAATATCATCAATGCATCAGCATGTATACATGATACATCCGTGTATCATCCAGGAAACACTCATTTCATTCATGGAGAATTAAACCATTTTACTTAAGTGGAAAAGGAGTCACTGCGAAATGACTCATTCCTAGTTGTATAGAAAAGGAGCCCTGCTGGCAAAACAGTTGAGCACTAGGCTGCTAACCAAAAAGTTGGTGATTTGAACCCAGCTAGTATCTCCACGGGAGAAAGACCTGGCGATCTGCTTCCGTAATAGATGACAGCCACTCCTACTCCGTCACATGTGGTCAGTATGAGTTGGGATAGACTTGGTGGCACATGACAAGAAGTCATATAGAAACTCCTTGACCAAGCTGGAAAAAATAATAGCTACCATTTATTGAGCCCTAACTACCAGATGGAAACCTGGCATAGTGGTTAAGTGCTACAGCTGCTAACCAAAAAGTCGGCAGTTCAAATCTGCCAGGCGCTCCTTGGAAACCCTATGGGGCAGTTCTACTCTGCCCTATAGGGTCACTATGAGTTGGAATCGACTCGACGGAAATGGGTTTGGGTTTTTGTTTTTGTTTTTGTTTTTGTTTTAACTGCCATATACCAGGCTAAATTCTTTACTGCGTTATTTCTTTTGATCCTTTCAACTCTGTAAAGGAGGCCCTGTTGTTATCCCCATTTTATACATGAGAAAACGGAGGCTCAGTGACATCACTTAGCTAACAAGTGACCCAACCCACAAGTGACAGAGCCAGGATTTAATCAAAAAAAGAAAAAAACAAACCCATTGCCATTGAGTGGATTCCAACTCAGAGCGACTCTATAGGACAGAGTAGAACTGCCCCATAGAGTTTCCAAGAAGTGCCTGGTGGATTTGAACTGCCAGCCTTTTGGTTAGCAGCTGTAGCTCTTATCCAGTTCTATTTAATTCTAAAGCCCCTACTCTATTTTCTTAGGATCATTCAACTGGTTGTAAGTCTGAGCTCTAAATCTGGCATTACGTCTCTCTGTTATCTTGAGTAATATCATTTAATCCCTTTGAGTCTCACTCTCTTCTATAAAATTAGGGTGGCTGAAGTCTTCCAGCTCTAAAATTTGACAATCACTCTAGCATGCTGGTCTTTTGCTATATTTTCTTTCCTTTGTCCCAAAGAGGCTGCTTTTATTGAAGCCAGTTACACACCGTATTTAACACCCAAGGACATGATCAACTACTTTTGGCTCATGTCTGCATCTTCTTATCACTAATTGCTACTTTGCATCCTTCTGGAAAGTTTAAAAGATTGAATTTTCCTGTGTTAACTCAACAATATCTACTACTTTGGCAAACTGTTATTTTTATTTCACTTCTAGAATAATTGCTGTAAAAATAGCAACAAGAAAAAAGCCTTGAAGGGATGTGGAGAGACTGTAGTGGAACATCATGTGTCTTCATTTTGGATAGATCAAAGATACATCCTATGATGTATCCATTTCCCTCATCTTTAGTCAGGCATAAGAGGACCAGGCTCTTCCAAGAGTCTCCATTGAGAATAATAGCTAACGTTGGTTAGCACAATGTGCCCACACTGTTCTCAGCACTTGATTTAATCTTCAGACTAACCCTTGAGATACATACGCTGCTTTCAGCATTTGCAGTTGAAAAAACTGAAGTGCAGAGACATGAGTATGCTGTCTGTGGTCTCACAGCCAGGAAGTGGCTGGACCAGAATTTGAGCCAGGCCACTGGGCTCTTCAAGTGCATGGTTCATCTGCTCTTCTCTGATTCGTAGCCTAAAACCGTGGCCTCCTTCAGGTCTTCTGTTATCTGTCATAAACATGCAGTTAATAACTAATCTGATGGTCTTATTGATTGTGATTCAGAAAACCTTCAGCCATACTTCTCCTGTTGTCCCGAGACCTCAGGACAAGAAAAATAGATGAGACCACCGTGGCACAAGAGTATGAAATTCTGTCTGCCCCTTTCACCACAGGCTGTCTTAGTGTCTGCCAACAGCAAACCAGAGTTTCTAGAACCCAGCCGAATGGCTTTCATGTAAGAAAGGCGTAACAAACCAGTACACTGTGATTTAATAGTTCTAGTTTTGTTCAGTATCAGCAGGTGGGCGTGGCCTAAGATAGCACAAACGTGTAATAAAGAAGATACTTTCCTATCATGATCACTTAGAAAACTTTTTTTATCTAAACTGTACTAAAAATGCTTTAAGTGTATACCAGATATTATTTTAAATGTTTTTAAATGCTCTGACTGTATGAGTGCTCAGATTTTAATGCTGTGCTTTTGTCTTACCCCAGGTGCACAGAACTCTGACACTTGTTCACTTATAAGATACAGCCTGCCACTGAGCACTTCTGACCCGTGTAAAGACTGCAAATGGAAAGGGCTTGGGAATCAAATGCAAAATCAGGTTCAGGAGAGCCCAAGGACAAGTGACCTCAAAGCAGCATGGACAACCATGTAAAATAGACTGTAGCGGCCATTCATTAGTGGGGGGAGGGGGGAGCCAACCAGAGCCGTCACTGCTTGTCGCATCTTTTGGTGGAACCAAAGTTTGAGTCTTTGTGTTTTTAGAAGGCCATCTGAACCCAGAGCATGGGAAATGCTGTTAGCCCACCGGGTGGGGAATCCATGGATGGCCTCAGGAGACTTCAGTGCTGCAGACATGGAGAGGGCGCCTCTTCAAGACTGTCTTTTACTTTGGAAGACGTGAGTCTTGGTGGAAAGCAAACACAAGACTTGTCCTAGGAGTGGGGATCACATTTTGACCGATGGGAAGGCATCAGCCATACAAACCTGCTTTTCATAGCAAATGGGACAAACAAACATACAAATGGCCCCTTCCTCCCTGGTACTTTGCCTGCTGTATGAATGAAGATTGTATTCCTCTGGAAATATTTTACAATTTAATATTGAGTGTAATTAAGAATATAATCATGTTATCGAAAATGGTATTTAACTGTTGTAGTTTCTTTAACATTCATGTGGATAAAAAAAGTCTATAATAAAAAAAACTATGAAGTAATAGTTGTGTTCATGTAGTTAAATGCACATTTGCTTGGGGGAAGTGAATAGAAACTAATCCTTTTTAGAATTATTTTGGCATAAAATATTTGAATAAATTATTTTTGAAAGCAGAGTTCCTTCAAAAATGATTATTAAAAGCTAGATTAGCCTTTGGCCATTATAAGCAGTGGAAGACCTCCCCATCATATCAGGATCTTCGTGTGGGTAAGGGAGTGTCCTTAATTCCTGCTAGGTCTTCCAACAGCTTTGGTGATGGAGTTAATATTATGTTTTCCTCCTAATTCTGATGATGAATGAAAGCCCATGAGATCAAAATTCCTGCCTTTCAGATGAGAGCGATAGAAGGACCAAAGTGATGAGCTCTTTTGGCTGGGATTTCTAAGATAGTGCTGGGTTAAACAGACATCCACTGTGGAAGACCTCCTAACCCAAGGCTGTCAAAGACCATCCTACCTGAAGACATCATCCCACCATTGACATTCCTCGACAGATTTCAAAAGAGGTTTAAAATGCATCATCGTAGTATTTGATACTTTTTCCCAACTAGGTTTATCATCATGAATTATCAAAAAAAGCTTCACAACTTACCCTTGAGATAAATGTTCTTATTCTTAGCTGCCTCATTAAGAAAGCAAAGAAGGGATACTCATTTGTGATTTTTTTTTTTTTTAATCCCATGAAGGAAGCGAAGCTGTGTCAGAGAAGGGGCATAAGCCAAAGCTTAGAGTTTGAGGACTCGCCCAACAACCACTAACCAGTTGCCATCAAGTCAGTCCTGATGGCGACCCTGTGTGTGTCAGAGTAGAACTGTGCTCCATAGGGTTTCAATAGTTGATTTTCCCAGAAGTAGATCACCACATCTTTCTTTAGGGGTACCTCTGGGTGGACTTGAACCTCCAACCTTTCGGTTAGCAGCTGACTACATTAAGCGTTTTCACCACCCAGGGATTACTAGAAGGAGATGGAGATAATATGAAGATGCTACGACTGATGAGCTCTTTCAGCTGTTCTTCCAGGAGGCCCCTGAGTCTGGTCATGGAACTCTCACCCAGCTCCTTGGACATAGCACACATTTCTAACACTGGCAGTTGTGCTTGGGGGAGAAGAATAATCTGGGCAATTCAAGCTAACGGAACATTTTCTCTGATGTAAGCTTTAAATTACACAGGGATGGAAGCCCAGCATCCTTAGCTTTGTACTTTAAACCAATGATAGCAGAAGTGACAGAAAACTGCCTGGGAGGACACAAACTTAACCTCATGACCAGCCACCAGGGGACAGCAGAGGTTATTTTCTGTAGAACCTGTTGCAAATGCTGGGGTCTGATAGATTCTCAAAGCAAGAGGAGCAGCTCAGTCAGGGGGCCCAGAGGGAGAAGTAATTAGCAGATTTGCCAATGAATTTAAGGTCTTTGTCCTGCAGCTGCATCAACTGGCAGTCTAAACCCGACTGAAACATTGTTCTTTTTTTGCTTTCCAATTGCAACTTTGAATGTCTCAGAGTTAAAACCAGTAGCTGTCGATTCAACTCCAACTCATGGCGACCCCGTGCGTGTCAGAGCAGAGCTGTGCTCCACAGAGTTTTCAATGGCCGATCTTTCAGAAGTCGATCACCAGGCCTTTCTTCCAAGGCACTTTTGGACTCTTAACTCCAACGTTTTGTTTAACAGCTGAACCCATTAACCATTTGCACCAATCAAGGACTCTGCCTCACTGTTATTAATGACTTTGTAGTGAAAGGGAAATGAGAACCAAACAACTTGACAAGTACATCTGGGGAGCCCTGGAGTTATTACCTGTGGGTGGCATAGCTCTGAATTTACAGCCAAACTCAGTGCGGAAGACCATTATTGGCCTCCACTGCTGACAATGTTAAAACTGCACCAGTGCCTTCCAGCTTTCCACCCAAGTCTAGGCTCCACGGAAGCCCAGCGGCATAGCTCTCCCTGGATGTTAGGGACTCCTGTTGTCCTTATTCCCACGGACTTTCAGTCTCCCCATGTTTCAAAGTATGTTATCAGACTGAGCCCTTACTCCCTAGTGAACCTTACAATCCCCCCATGCAACTATACAGTTGCAAGCTAAAAACTTGAACTTTGGAGAAAAAGGGTCAAGGAAATCCAACATATGATATGGAAACTTGTCCATTTACCCCACATATTTTCTCTTTAAGGATAGCAAACACCACTTCCCTATTCTAGTAATGCTTGATGCTTCTAAGTTGGAACTAAAAGAAATCCTTCCTAAAACTGGATGTGATTAGGTTATCTGAGCTGCGTTGTGAAAACAGACAGGGCATCCATCTAAAGAGCTGCACCGGGCTAAAAATAAAGCCACTCTTCAGAAGGACGAATAAAAATTCTTGGCTCTGCAAAATGACAGCAGAAAAACGCTGTGCTTTTTTTTTTTTTTTTTTTTTTTTTTTTTTACCGTGTCAACATTCCAAGGTCAATCCAAATATTAGCTCATGAAGATTACAGGCAACACAAATAAAATTCTCTATTTTAATTCCTAACTAGATTATAAGATCAGAAAAGGCCATAGAAAATCAAAACAAAATTCCTAGCCCAACCACTAAAATGTTTCCTATTGGGACAGACCAGACATTTCGGACTGATGCTTTTGGTCCTCAAAATGCCTGAGTAATTGGCTCATCTACTGGCCACAGGCAGGACCAGGGCATTGCATCCTAATTTGCTTTGAGTGAGCAGGGAGAGTAGCTGAGACTCTGTGGAGAGTAGAGGAAGAATTCTCTCCTAGCTGCAGGAGATAGCCAAGGATAGGGTCTTTTTCATTTAAGAGTAAGAGTTAAAGCAGCCTTGGCCAGCAGTGAGGAAGGTCAGAGAAGGACACTGTCAGTGTGGTAAGAATGTTTAACCACACCATTTAATGGGGCACTTCCGGAAGACTCCAGGCCAGATAAGGAGAGCCCTTTTGCCTCTCTCTCCAGGGTTGAGTTCACAAAGTCCGAACGTCTTCTAAGATTCCTATAGACAACCCACCCACAGTTTTTAACTGCATAGTCTTGTGGGAGAGGTATGCCCCATAAATGCCTTATGGGCGGGGGATGCTGGTTTCAGCTCACCACCCTCTCCCTAGTGCTTAGCACAGTCTCTCGCATGCAGGGACTGTGGCTACACAAACCATTTATGTTGAACAAGTGAATGGTTAAGTTCATTTATTTTCTTTGAGCCTATCACAAGAGCTGGTCACTTCACTGTTACCACTTTAAATTTTTTTCAAAGATTGTTGACATTGCATCTGGTTTCAAATGACCATATGTGACAAATTGCTAGTTACCATCTAATGATACCCATTCTCAGGTGGCAATACACCCAACTAAAAGACTCTGTTTCCCAGGCTTATTCACATTTAGATGCGGCCCTGTGACTATGTTTTAGCCAATGGGGTGTATGTGGAAACATGTGGAACTTCCAGGAAGGTCTCTTCAGAAGAAGTTGACTTAAGAGTGAAATAAGTCAGAAAAAAAAAGACAAATATTGTATGATGCCACTTATGTGAAATATCTAGACTAGACAAATGCATAGATCAAAGTTTATTAGAGGTTACCAGGGGAGGATGGGATGGGGAAATATGAAGTTGTTGCTTAAAGGGTGTTGAGTTTCTGCTATAAGTGAAGAAAAAATTTGGAAAAAAATAGTGGTGATGGCTGTACATACAACATAACATAGTGAACATAATTAATGCCACTGAATTGTACACCTAAAAATGGTTGAAATGGCAAATGTTACATGTATTTTACCACAATATGTATATCTTTTTAAAAGAAGAACTTTGTTAGGAAGTGTTCTTTTTTTCCCTTTCCACTTCCGCTTTTCTGCTCTATGAAATGTGAGTGGAGCTCCAGCAGCCATTTTGTGTCATGAGGTGACGTTGAAGATATGGCAGAGAATGATAATATAATTACTGGTCTCTGCTAACTACTCAGCAACCATTCCAGCTCTGAACTGCCAACTACCAAACTTCTTTTATATTGGAGAGAAATAAGTTTCCACTTTACTTAACCACTGTCATTTCTGCTAATAACCTGCTGCCGTCGAGTCAATTCCAACTCGTAGCAACCCTATAGGACAGAGTAGAACTGCTCCATAGAGTTTCCAAGGAGAGTCTGTTGGATTCGAACTGCCAATCTTTTGGTTAGCAGCTGTAGCACTTAACCACTACACCACCAGGGTTTCCTTTCTGCTAACACTGATTATAAAAACATTTTCTCCAATAACAACAATAAAAACAAAAACAGCAAATCCTGAAGAAGGGGGAGAATCTTTTTTCCAGATTTACTACATTATAATATCCAAAAGTCTCATTTTTAACAGAAACTGCCAATGCATGCAGAGAAACAGGAAAAAATGGCCCATTCAAGGGAATAAAATGAAGTGACAGAAACTGTCTGTGAGGAAGCGCAGCCATTGAACTTACAAGACAAAGACTATAAAACAACTCTCTTAAATATGCTCAAAAAGCTGAAGAAAAACATTTAAAAGCTAAAGGAAATCAGGAAAACAATGTATGAACAAAATGAGCATATCAACAAAGAAATAGAAATTTTTTAAGGAGCCAAGCAGAAATTCTGGAGCTTAAAAGTACAATAACAGAAATAAACAATTCACTAGAGGGGTTCAACAGTGGATTTGGGCTGGCAGAAGAAAGAATCAGTGAACTTGAAGATAGGACCATTAAAATGATCCGGTATAAGGAACAGAAAGAAAAATATACAGAGCCTAAGGGATCATTTGGACACCATTAAGAGGGTCAACATACCATTAAGAGGATCAACATTTTTATTGTGGAAGTCCCAGAAAGAGGAGAGAGAGAGAGAAGGGGGCAGGTGGGTGGAATATTTGAAGAAAAAAATGGCATAAAACATTCTACGTTTGGTGAAAGACATCTGAGAAGCTCAATGAACTCCAAGTATCATAAACTCACAGATATTCATATTTAGACACACACACACGTATAAAAAGAGAGAGAGAGAGATTTATCTCAAGGAATTGGATCTTGTGATTGTAGAGGCTGACAAGTCGCAAGTCGATGGGTCAGGTGTCAGGCTGGAGGCCTCTCCTGACTCATGCAGCTGCAGGTGCTGATGAACCCAAGACTGGCAAGTCAAATGGCAGGCTGCTAGCTCACGGGCTGCAGAGGCTAATGAATCCAAGGTCAGCAGGCTGCTGGCTCAAGTTCCACAATCCTGAGGTCAGATAATGATGAGCCAGATGCAGGATCCAGAGCAAGCAGAAGCCAGTGAGCTTTGCCAGAAGGTCCATATATATTGGATGCAGGCCACACGCCTGAGAAAACACCCTTTACAACTGATTAGTTAATCACATCATGAAGATGATTACATTATATCACAAAATAGAGGATAACTATGTCATTACATAACTGCCAAACTACATCATTACATAACTGCCAAACCACTGAGAATAATGGCCCAGCCAAGTTGACATACAACCTTAACCATCAGAGTCCACCCCTTCTCAACTTGGCACCCGTACACATCTCCTTAAACCATACACAATCTCTAAATAAAGACAATTACAAAGTCATACTTGCACCTAACATGATACAACTAACATGCGTACAACAGAAAAGGCACTAGCCACGTTTACATCTTATATTTTATAAGTGAAGTAAACAAAAATATTTCATGCACACTGTCATGGATTGAATTATGTCCCCCCCTCCGCCCAAAATGTGTGTATCAATTGGGCTGGGCCATGATTCCTGGTATTGTGTGATTTGTAAATCCTGCCTCTGTGATGTTAATGAGGGAGGATGGGTGGCAGTTGTGTTACTGAGACAGGACTCAACCTACAAGATTGGATTGTGTCTTGAGGCAATCTCTTGATATATAAAAGAGAGAAGCGAGCAGAGGGGACTTCATACCACCAAGAAAGAGGCACTGGGAGCAGAGTGCATCCTTTGGAACCAGGGTCCCTGTGCAGACAAGCACCTAGTCCAGGGCAAGATTGATGAGAAGGCCAACAGAGAGTGAAAGCCTTCCCCTGGGGCTGACATCCTGAATTTGGACTTTTAGCCTATTTTACTGTGAAGAAATAAATTTTTCTTTGTTAAAGCCAAAAAAAAAATTTTTTTTTTCTCTTTTGGGGGCTCTAATCAGCCAAGAATACACAACTTCCTATTAGTGTCAATTATTTTCCAATGCATATTTATGCTGTTTATTTTGTTCTGGAGCCCTGGTGATGCAGTGCTTAAGAGCTACGGCTGCTAACCAAAAAGTGGGCCCTTCAAATCCACGGGCTGCTCCTTGAAAACCCTATGGAGCAGTTCTACTATGTCCTATAGGATTGCTATGAGTCAGAATGGACTCAACAGCATGGGTTGTTGTTTTTTTTTTTTTTTTTGGTTTATTTCATTTTATGATCTCATTAGCCTGTTGATTTAGGTAAGGCTGGCCAATGAAGATGAATGTTTGAATCCAGTTCTTCTTACTGCATGGCAATCCTGCTCAATCTCTTGGCCTTACTGTGCCAGCTGAGTCAATCTATAACATCTCTGATACCTCCCACTGCTATAGAGAAAGTGATTGGGTCTGAGCTTAATCTGCTCCCCAGGGCAGGACAGGAGCTGGGTTGGAAAGGTATATTGCCCAAAGGTCCAAAAGACCTTATGGATTCCAGTAGGATGAAAGTGGAGATGTCCCGGGTATGTAGCCAGGACCCAGAAGGAGAATAGAACTCAGCAGCATAGGCAAGTTCAAGAAGAGGAAGTCACGGATCATCATTATCCACGATAGCAGGGTGAATGCCAATCAACTGGCATTCATGGGCAGGCTTCAGCTCTGGGAAAATGCACCAATAAGAGCAAATAGGGTAGCAAGAAGTAAGCCCAACCCTAGTCATGGGGACATGAGGAATAGAGATCACTTTGGCTCAGAAACCCACATGGGCATTGGCTCACTTGGTCAGAGGGCAGCAAGGTAAGCTTGGGAGTTCAGGTGATGGCCCTGAGGTTCCCAGATTTAAATTAGTAACCACCACACAGGACTAGGGGAAGAGAGCTAAGGCTTCTAAATGTAGCCTGACTCCAATCTTTATTTGGGTTCTGAAACAGTGTCACAGTTTCAGAAGGAAAGATGGGAAAGTGGCTGGCTTTGAGCTGAGAAAGGTGTGGAAAAAGACTGAGATAAGAAAATACCTTTCTGAAAATGGCCACTTATTTCCACATACCAGCCTAATATCTATATAATTTAAAGGTAATAAATTCAAGTTACCTAAAGCACGTAATCACTCTGAAAAGCCATGACTCTGTACTGAATTAAGAACTTCCCTGAAAGCATTGTTAACGGCTGGAGTTTTCAAATAATGAAATTCATTCTACTCATCCAACTTTTACATCATCTCACTATTAAGGACAGTGGCTTCCTGGATAATTGTTAATGATGGTTTTCTTTATTATATTTTAGACCATTTAGCAAAGTTTATTGATTTATACTTCCTTGTAATTAGTTGCAGTGATTAAAATAGCTTTTATGGCCCTCTAGAGATTGATTTTTTTAAAGAATCAACGTTTCCCCCAAATTGCGTGCTTAAAACACGGTTAAATACTGTTTGAATTCAATACGAAATGCTGTCATTGGTGAAACTGTGATTTTATACATAGTTGCTTTCTCATCCCTCTACTTATATGGCACTATCATCCAATTACTTGGCAGCCAATAATAATAACAGCAGCCAACTTTTATTGAGTGATTACAATTGTGAACATTATGCTAAGTGTCTTAATGCATTATTTCATTTAATCCTCTCAACAGTCCTACGAGGTAGGGACTATTTAACAAATAAGGAAATTGAAACTTGGAAGAGTTATGTCACTCAGCCTGTAAGTGACAAAGCAGGAATTTGAACCTACGGCCATTGTGCCTTCAAAAACCTCTGTACAGGTCTCTACAAACAAAACCTACAACTTAACAGACCATCTGCGTTGCTTTATTATAGTTCCACTTTTGATTCTGTCTATGTCTAAATGCAGAAGTCCCTGGGTGCTGCAAATGGTCACGCACTCAGTTACTAAACTAAAGGTTGATGGTTTAAATCCACCCTGGGGCACCTTAGAAGAAAGGCTTCCTGGTGATCTACTTCCAAAAGATCACAGCCATTGAAAACCCCATGGCGTGCAATTCTAGTCTGAAACATGTGGCTTAGCCATAAGTCAGAGTTGACTAGACAAAAACTAAATTGTTTTGTTTGTTTTTATATTTAAACACATAAGAGAAAAGATACTTTCTGTGTTCCCTAGTCAGGGAAAAGTAAGTTGGAAGAAAGCCATGTGATTTTTCTATCACTTAGGAAAGCTAGTCCATAACATAACAGGTTTTCAGAGCCCTCCTAGTCCCTAAATTCCATCTTACATCTATAGGCATCTTTCCTAATATATTTTGGTTTCCTCTTCCACCCCCACTACCTTTCCTGAGAGTATCCTTGGTTGACTCAATGAAGATTAACAAGGTTAGGTTTGTAAAGAGAGGTCTTTTCTATAATGAGTTACATAAATAACAACAGACATAAGAAAGCCCCTTGGGAGATACTAATTAATTCTCAGGACTCCTAAGAGACTTCCTTTAAGTAACAAGGAAGGAAAAATCTTGGCAACAACAGATGGGTGTTCCATCTTCTGAGACAGAACTTTTTTATTCTTAACTCTCAATAAGTCAAAGCTAATTGGTCTTTGTAGCTGCTCCAGAACCAAACTGAATTGGGACAGTATTCTCAAATGTCCAAAGGCTTAAAACCAATCCTAGAAAAGAAATATGGTCTAAGGTTTTATATCACCATTCTTATCTTGAAAAAAATTTGCTACCTACTGTGTACAAAATGGAAACCCTGGTGGCATGGTGGTTAAGTGCTACAGCTGCTAACCAAAGGGTCAGCAGCTCGAATTCACCAGGCGTTCCTTGGAAACTCTATGGGGCAGTTCAACTCTGTCCTCTAGCGTCGCTATGAATCGGAATCGACTCTACAGCAGTGGTTTTGGTGTACAAAATAAGCTCAAATCCTTACCTGTTTTTAAGGCCCTATACAATTTAGACCCAATCTATATCTACCATCTCATTTCAGGACTCTTCCTGTATTGGCCCCCTGTTCCTGATCTTCTTGCCTTTGCTGGCACCATTTCCCCAACTTAGAAGGCTCTCCTTCCTTCCTCTCTTCTTGCCTAAATTCTGATCAACCCTCAAGATTCAGCTCAAGTCCACCCCTGGCTCTGACTCTCCAAACCCTCAGATTTTCCTCTAAAGGATTCCTCTAAACTTCTGTGAGAAGCACTTTGTTTTCTGTACCAGTCACTTGGCCCTTCGTATGTGCTGCATTGGGTCCTATATTGCTCTCTGTATCTTCTATGTGCCCAGTGAGGCCGTAAACTCCTCTAGGGCAGGAACAAATAGTCCCAGTGCTACATCGTACTCCTCTTGGCTTCATGACTACAGCTGCTACTTGAGAGTTTGTTAATGCAAATGCTTTGGATGCCTAAAATGCTCTATATGTGTGGGTAGGTTTGTGGAGAATTACCAGAATTTGGGGAAGCGTCAAATATACAGAAATGTGGCAACTAAGTTAAACTTCTTTCCTGAGCCATGCTCCTTTCATTATCCCTGCCCCTGCCCACCCACGGTACATTTCTCCTCTGTCTACACATGGAGGTACTTCTTGACTTTCAAACTACCATATACTATGAAAGGTCTCTCCAGTTCAAATGTAAGTCAACTCCACCAACACCAACAAACGCCTCTGGGGATTGTACAGTGCCACCTGATTTATAATAGGTGAACTCACCTTAGGAGTCCATGGGTAGTGCAAACAGTTAACACACTTGGCTGTTAACTGAAAGGTTGGCAGTTCAAGTCCAACCAGAGGCACCTTGGAAGAAAGGCCTGATAATCTACTTCCAAAAAATCGGCCATTGAAAACCCAGCGGAGCACAGCTCTACTCTGATACACATGAGGGTCATCATGAGTCAGAAATGGCTTGACAGCAACTGGTAGAACTTATCACAGACTTTCTTGAACTCTGCCTTCTCCTCAAGCTTCTTCCTCCTTTCTCCTTGCTGTTGTTGCCAATTCCCTAAATTCCTCATAGATGTATTTACTCCTGGGACCCTAACTTCTGCCCTCACGTGGGGCCTCATTTAACTTTATATTGAACAATGAGTTTGTTGTTCTGTATTTTATTTTGTCCAGAGTGCTGATTATATTTCTTGATTCTTGTTGAAAGAAAAGGATGCTTTTTTTCTTCTACCCATATTTATTAGTTTGTATAGATTAAGAAATGCTGCAGTAACAAATAAAACCCAGAAATCTCAGTCAATAACTTAACATTATGAAAGTGTATTTCTTGTTCATATTACAGTCCAATGTGGGGCAGGAGAAAGCTTCCTTCCATGCCATGGCTTCGACAATCCTGAGGTTCTCCAAGCTCCCCCACCATCGGATTTGCTGCACCCAGCCAACTGACAAAGGGAAAAAGAGGTTGTGGAGAAGGTTTACTGCTTTGGCCTGAAAATGAAATTTACATTCCATCGGCCAGAACCCAATTACACAGTCCCACCTAATTGTAGAGAGCTCTGAAAATGTAGTCATCTTATATACCTAGAAAGAATCAAATGGGATATTCCTAAACACTAACAATTGCTACCATACCATTACTTGTATCTTCTAGCTTCTTTCTCATTTTATTTATGACATAGAATTTATTTTATTTCTTTTTTCTATAAAAGATTCATCATGGTAATGTTGCACCACATGGATGAATCTGGAGGACATTATGCTGAGTTAAATAAGTCGATCACAAAAGAATAAATATTGTATGAAACCACTATTATAAAAACTCATGAAAAGATTTACACACAAAAAGGAACAATTTTTTATGATTACGAGGGAGGGGAGGGCTGAGGAGGGAAAAACACTAAGTAGACAATAGATGAGTGGTAACTTGGGTGAAGGGTAAGACACTACACAATACTGGGGAAGCCAGCACATCTTGACCAAGGCAAAGTCATGGTAGCTTCATAGATACAACCAAACTCCCTGAGGGATCGAATTACTGGGCTGAGGGTTGGGGACCATGGTTTTGGGAAACATCTAGCTCAATTGGCATAAAATAATTTATAAAGAAAACTTTCTACATCCTACTTTGGTGAGTGGCACCTGGGGCCTTAAAAGCTTGGAAGTGGCCATCTAAGATACTCCACTGGTTTCACACCATCTGAAGCAAGAAAGAATGAAGAGAACTGAAGACACAACGGAAAGATTAGTACAAAGGACTAATGGACCACAGGTACCACAGCTTCCACCAGACTGAGTCCAGCACAACTAGATGGTGCCAGCTACCACCACCGACTACTCTGACAGGGATCACAATAAAGCGTCTTGGACAAAGTCGAAGAAAAATGTAGAATAAAATTCTAACTCACACACAAAAAAAGTCTTACTGGTCTGACAGAGACTGAAAAAACCCAAAGAGTACAGCCCCCAGACACCCTTTTAACTCAGTACTGAAGTCACTCCTGAGGTTCACCCTTCAGCCAAAGATTAGACAGACCCATAAAACAAAACAAGACTGAAGGGGCACACAAGCCCAGGGGCAAGGACGAGAAGGCAGGAAGGAACAGGAAAGCTGGTAACAGGGAACCCAAGGTCAAGAAGGGAGTGTTGACATGTCACGGAGGTGGCAACTAATCACAAAACAATATGTGTATTAATTGTTTAATGAGAAACTAATTTGCTCAGTAAACCTTCACCTAAAGTACAGTTAAAAACAAAAAAAGAGCAAAATAGACACATAGACACACAGGTGAGACACCATATGACAATGAAGGCAGGTGCATCTATAAGCAGTGAAGAAACAACAGAAACTAGGACAGAGGTCCACAGAAGGAATCCACGCAGCCAACACCTTCATTTGGACTTTTAACCTCCAAAACTATGAGACAATAAATTTCTGCTCTTTAAAAAGCAAATAAATTGATAAACAAAATGGATGCCCCTCTAACAATAAACATATTATGTATTCCAAGTATTTTCACTTTCAAAGGTAAGCTAGTGTTCTCTTAAGAAAATTTCCATCTTTCAATAAAAAAAAAAAAGATTCTTCATGGAGCACACTGACTTCTTTATTAGGGAAGGAGCATGTCTGATTATTTGTACTCAACTTATTATACCTTACCCAACCCTAGCACTATGTAAGGCACGTTCTTAGAAGTTCAGTAAATTCTCGTTGAATGAACGCATGAATAAATGAATGAATGAGTGAACAAAGGAATGATACACATTCAAATAAGTAATTTCTCTAGTTTTTGTTTGTTTTATTCTGCTTTTATTTACTCAACCAGGGTTTTTTGAAATAAAATTAGGCTGCTATATGTAGCTATTTGTGATTGATCCTCTTTTAAAATTCATAGTGACTCATTTTTGTTTTTTAAGGAAACTTTCCACTTCCAAGAGTCCTATTTCCAGAAACACTTCATAATGCACAAGCTTTCAGCTTGCAAATGGTTTTGTCTGAATTTCTTACCAGGAATAGCTTATATGAGTCCATAAACATAAATGAGGCTTTTCTTGTGGGATTTCCCTATTTCAGTCCATCGCTTACCTCAAATAGAACTCATTTGGATGAATTCTGCTGCCATAAACCAATTTAAACTCAAGGTTCCCATTATAAACAACAGGATTAAAAGCAAATATACATCAGTCATCATTGATTCATATCTCAGACATAGGACAATAAAATAAATATATCTATTAAAATATATTACCAGGATAAAAATATTAAAAGCCAATAATCCATTTTTATCAATCTTCAAGATAAGTCTAAATTTTTAATAAAATAACATGCATAACGCTTACCTTGATGAACATTTTTTTTAAATAATTTGTGTTGAGCTTTAAGTGAACGTTTACAAATCAAGTCAGTCACATATAAGCTTATATACACCTTACTCCATACTCCAACTTACTCTCCCTCTAATGAGTCAGCTCTTCCAGTCTCTCCTTTTGTGACAATTTTGCCAGTTTCTAACCCTCTCTACCCTCCCATCTCCCCTCCAGGCAGGAGTTGCCAACACAGTCTCAAGTGTCCACCTGATACTAGTAGCTCACTCTTTATCAGCATCTCTCTCCAACCCATCGTCCAGTCCCTTCCATGTCTGATGAGTTGTCTTCAGGAATGGTTCCTGTCCTGGGCCAACAGAAGGTTTGGGGACCATAACCGCCGGGATTCCTCTAGTCTCAGTCAGACCATTAAGTCTGGTCTTTTTATGAGAATTTGGGGTCTGCATCCCACTGATCTCCTGCTCCCTCAAGGGTTCTCCATTGTGCTCCCTTTCAGGGCAGTCTTTGGTTGTGGCCGGGCACCATCTAGTTCTTCTTGTCTCCGGATGATGTAGGTCTCTGGTTCCCGTGACCCTTTCTGTCTCTTGGGCTCATAGTTATCGTGTGACCTTGGTGTTCTTCATTCTCCTTTGATCCAGGTGGGTTGAGACCAATTGATGCATCTTAGATGGCCACTTGTTAGCATTTAAGACCCCAGACGCCACATTTCAAAGTGGGATGCAGAATGTTTTCACAATAGAATTATTTTGCCAATTGACTTAGTAGTCCCCTTAAGCCATAGTCCCCAAACCCCCATCCTTGTTCCATTGACCTTTGAAGCATTCAGTTTATCCCGGAAACTTCTTTGCTTTTGGTCCAGTCCAGTTGAGCTGACCTTCCGTGTATTGAGTGTTGTCCTTCCCTTCACCTAAAGTAGTTCTTATTTACTAACTAATCAGTAAATAACCCTCTCCCACCCTCCCTCCCTCCCCCCGTCGTAACCACAAAAGTATGTGTTCTTCTCAGTTTATACTATTTCTCAAGATCTTATAATAGTGGTCTTATACAATATTTGTCCTTTTGCCTCTGACTAATTTCACTCAGCATAATGCCTTCCAGGTTCCTCCATGTTATGAAATGTTTCACAGATTCATCACTGTTCTTTATCGATGCATAGTATTCCATTATGTGAATATACCACAATTTATTTAACCATTCACCCGTTGATGGACACCTTGGTTGCTTCCAGCTTTTTGCTATGATGAACTATTTTTTTAAAATAAATGCAAGAACAGAGATGCTGAGATTTAAAAACAGGAAAGAAAAGAGACCAAAGCCAACAGATTTATGGAAGACTCTTTGTAAGTTCTGACTTGTAAAAAAATGCCTGATATTTTGCATTGAGTTAGTGAAAGACTTTAGTTGGTTTAAATAGTGACTATTCGCTTCAATTAGCACGAGTTTTTATCTTATCCGGATGATTTGGGTATTGTGCATAGCATTTAAGTAAGCCAGGATCACAAGGATGCGATCAGCAAAATCCAGAATATGAGAAGTTCTACAGGACAAATAGGCCAGTTTTCTCACAAAATTAATTGCTTTCATTACTTGACTTTATAAGGAGTGCTCTTGCTGTCCTGGGGAGAATAGATTGGAGAGGGGCAAACACTAAAGCACAGAGACTGGTTAGGAGGCTATTACACTAATCTACCCAAGTGTCTTAATCATCTAGTGCTGCTATAACAGAAATACCACAAGTGGATGGCTTTAACAAAGAGTTTATTTTCTCACAGTAAAGTGGGCTAAAAGTCCAAATATCCAGGTGTCAGCTCCAGAACGCTTTGTCTGTGTCGGCCTTCTTATCAATCAGAGATGTGACCTTAGAAAGGGTGTTACAGTTCCACCCTAATCCTCTTGAACATAAAATTACACTCACAAAACGGAGGACAACCACACAATACTGGGAATCATGGCCCAGCCAAATTGATACACACATTTTTCGGTAGACATAATTCAATCCATGATGTCAAGAGATGGTGGGGGCTTGGACTAGGGTTGAAGTGGTAAAGAAGGTAAAAGAAGTGGTCATAGTTGGATATTTGAAGTTAAAATCAACAGGATTTGCTGATGGATTGGGTGTAGGGCTTGAGAGAAAGATATACAGCCAAGCATGATCCAAATGTTTTTTCTTGAACCAATGGAAGGATGGAGATGTCATTAACTGAAATGGGACAACTGTGGGAGGACTAAGTTTCAGAGGAAGGATCAGCAGTTCCATTTGGCAAGGTAGGTCTGAGGTGTCTGTTAGTGACAATCTGCAGAAATATCAATGGAGAATCCATGAGTAAATTCTGGGAGGTGATACAAATTTGCCAGTCATCAAAACATAAATGTTTTTAAAAACCATTGGAATAAATTAGACCATCAAAGGAGTGGCTGTAGATGGAGAAGAGAGGAAATCCGTTGCTTCAAAAATACTATGAAACAAACAACACCAAAAGTCAATAGTTTAAATGAATCATTTTTTCTCATGAGTTTATGGTTGGATGAAGGTTGGCTGATCTGGGCTGGGCTTGACTGGGGTACTTTGTTCTACTCCACATGGCTTTCATCCTTCTCCTGGGGTCAGCGGACTAGCCCAGGCATGATTTGTCATGGCAACAGCAGAGGCACAGGAAAGAAAGCAGAAACATACAAAGCCTTTTGAAGTCTGTACTCGAGAACTGGCATACCATAACTTCCTCCTTTTCCTGGTGGCTAAAACAAGTAATAGAGCTGAACCAAAAATCAAGGATGAATAATTTAAACTCCAAGTGTTTATTTAACCAAAAATTGTGATATAATTATGCTGCAAACACAGAGAGAGAGAGAGAATGTGTATGTGTGTGTATGAGTTGGGATAAAGGTAATGGATATGAAAGAAAATCAAATTTTTATCTTCCATAGTAGGAAGTCAATAATTAGTGCCCACATTAAAAAAAAAAAAAAAAGCAATATAAGCATACTAATTAAAGCAATTCAAGCATTGCCTGGCACATAGTAAGAGCTGTGTACATTTTGGAGCCCTGGTGACCCAGTGGTTAAGAGCTCAGCTGCTAACCAAAAGGTCAGCAGTTCGAATCCACCAGCTGCTCCTTGGAAACCCCATGGTAGAGTTCTACTCTGTTCTGTAGGGTCACTATGTGTCGGAATTGACTCGACAGCCACGGGTAATGGGTATACAAATTTTGGCCACTACTTGTATTGTTTAGAGTTATGGAGGTAAACGTCAGAAAACATAGCTCAAAAAGTTCAAGTGGTTGCCTTGGGCAGTTGGTACTCAAGATGAGGAGACACTGTTTTCCATTACCGGTCTTGTTGAACTATCTGATCTTTAAAATTAAGTGCATATAATATTTTAATAAAGATAAAAAATTAAAAAGAACACATACACTAGTTTCAGCCCATTATTCTTATATGCTTCTCATAGGAAAGAAAACACCATTACAGATTGAGGGGTTCTCAGGCTTTTCCCAAGAGGTCTCGTAACAGGCAGGCATCTGGTTCACACTTCCACTGGGCCACAAGAAGCATGGTCTCATCCTATGTAAAAATACCATTAGCCAGCAGGAAACATGCCCAACAAATAAAACTAAGAAAAAAGAAAAACACAATTGCATAATAGTTGGTCCAAATGTTTACCAAAAAGATATCTAAATAGAATATACAAATACTACTTTTAAGTGCAAAGACATTTCTGGAAAGAAAAAGAATAACTAAAACCTGTTAAATCTGTTAGAGTGGGAATGTGGCCCAAGGAGGGAGAGTAGGGAGACCTTTAATTTTCACCTTATAACCTTCTGTATTGTTTGAGTATTTTCTACTAAGAACACGCACTGCTTTTATAATTAAAAAACAAGTTAATAAAAATATTCATAAAATAAACACATAATCTAATTCTGAAATGACATTCTTCGTTGTTGACCTTTTGGTAACTTTTTAATGAAGTAATGGGCATAATTAATATTAACTTATGTTTTGAATTTTATTTTGGACCATGCCAAATCACAAATTTTCTTAATTTATCATAAGCATGTGTCAAATTTTAAATTGTTATCAAGGGTATCAACCAAGTGACATTTAAAAAAAAAAGTTTGCTGGTTCAGAGAGTTTATGAAAACACAGACGTTATATATTAAGTAATAAAATACTTGCATCAATAGCTGAATTTTTTTGTTTTTTTGGGCGGGGTGAGGGGGTTAAGTAAGGTTTGTAGTTTCTGGAAGTCACGAAAACATCAACTCCACATTTGTGTTCAAAGAAAGTCTGTGGCAAGATGGTCCAAGATACCAATGTGCCAACTATCAGTCCTAAGAAAGAGAAAACAAAACAAAACAAACACCTTGAAGAAGAAATGATGAGACATTTGTGTCTGAAATTGGAAAAATGAGGTTTCAGCTCCAACAGTGGTATCTGATAGGATAACTAACATGAAACTGGATGATACAGAGATCAGAAGCTCAGCACCAAGCAAACCCAAACCTATTGCTGAATCATGGCGACCCCATGTGTTACAGAAAAGAACTGTTCTGCAGAGTTTTCTTAGCTGCCATCTTTACAGAAGCAGATCACCAGGTCTTTCTTCCGTGGTGCCACAAGTAGGTTCCAATCACCAACCTTTAGGTTAATACACCATTTGTGCCAATCAGGGATTCCTAGCACCAAGCTATAAATCCTAATTTTGAATAGACCATAGCCAGTAATTTTTTTTTTCAAGCTGCAAAGATGCACAATATGCATTTTACCCAGTTAGTTGTTTGAGGACAGTTTTTTTTTTTAAACTGTGACAGCAATTTTATAAATATACAATAAAATTTCCAGACTTTTGCATTTCTTTGGCAGTAAGGACATCAGAGGAACAGTTCTTTTTAAGGCCGTAATCTGCTGTTATCCGTTTAGGCTGCAAGCCTGGATTTTTGAAAAATAATGAATCAGATAATGTGGTACTAGTCCTTTGTGCACTATCTTATATTTTAAGCCGATTTTGCTAGATCTAGAGATTTTGGGAGCTGAAGGAGCCTCAGAGATCATAATCATCTAATTTTATAGATGAAGTAACAGAGGCCCAGAGAGGTTAACCTGATTCTTTTGACAACAAAAGAATTGGATCGTGTAAGTTATAACCCAGTGGTGATGCAAGAGGGTGGCTGTGGGAGGCTTTACTCCTACTTCCACTCCATCCATCTGCATAGTCTCTTCCCTTTGCTCCCCTCCCCCCAAACAAGTGTAGAATCCTGGACTGGCACGGTTGTCACTTTCCAGAACAACATTCCTCCTCCATTACTACTGTCGAGTTCTGTGGACCTTGAAAAACTGGAGAATTTGTTGGTATCCTGTTGCTTTTTTTATTCCATTTATTTTCTCCTCCTGTGTCTTGTGTAACTGACATGTACTTAGGACCAGATTTTGGAAATAGCATTTATGTACATCTGTGGGAAACAATACATCTCTTCTTCCCTGTAGGCACTATTTGGAGAATCCTGAGAAGTTCAGGAAGCGTTTACTTTGCACAGGAGATATTTATTGTGCAACATGTTGTTAGCTTCCATTGAGTCGGCCTCTGACACAGGGCAACCCCACGCACAGCAGAACCAAATGATGCCTGGTCCTGCGCCATCCCCATGATGAGCTGCAGATCAGACCATTGTGATACATAGGGTTTTCATTGGCTGATTTTCAAAAGGAAGTAGATTGCCCGGCCTTTCTTCCTAGTCCGCCGTAGTTTGGCACCTGTTTAGCATCATAGTAAAAGGCAATCCACCAAGGACAGAAGGGTGGTGACTGTGTATGAGCTACATTGGCCAGAATTAAACCCTGGTCGCCTGCATGGAAGGTGAGAGTCCTACCGTTGGACCACCAACGCCTCTTACTTTGCATTTGTTGTTGTTGTTAGTTGCCATTGAGCTGGCTCCAACTCATGGCGACTTTACATACAGCAGAACTATAAACACTGTCCAGTCCTGTGCCATCTTCACGATCGTTGGGATGTTTAAATCCATTGTTGTGGCAATCCATCTCAACCAGGGGCTCCCTTATTTTCGCTGACCCCCTGCTTTACCAAATATGACATCCTCTAGCAATTGGTTTTTCCGGATGACGTGTCCAAAGTAAATTTACACTCAAAAAATACCTACAATTTAACAAGGTATAACTCAGCCTCTTACTGCGGTGTAATTTTAAAAGATGCTATTTCTAAAATTTAATTTGTCAAAACCTCAGTTTCCTCACCTGTAAAATGGTAATCTGAAGACTTCATACAGCTCTTGTGAGCATCTAGAGCAGCGCTGTCCAACAGAAATATAATACTAACCTCACATGTCGTTTAAAATGTCCTCGTCCTTTTAAAAATAAGCAGGAAACTTTCATTTTATTAATATATTTTATTTATCCCAAAATATCTAAAATAGTATCATTTCAAAATGCAGTCAGCTAAAAAATTATTGGGATATTTTATATTCTTGTTTTCAAGTATTCGATAGCCACATGTGGTTACTGTATTGGACAACTTGGGTCGAGACAGCTGAGGAGACACGCCTTGCCGATGTGAGCGTGGGGCGGTTCTCAGCCAGACGCAGGCGGAGCTTTTCGGAGAGTATTTTGGGCTTCTCCTGCCGCCGTAGGAGAGCGACGCAGTGGTGGCGCCACGTCCCCTGCGGCGGCGGGAGTGGAAGTAGACCTGAGGGCGGCTCCGGGAGGCCATGGCCTTTACCCTGTACTCGCTGCTGCAGGCAGCCTTGCTCTGCGTCAATGCCATCGCCGTACTGCACGAGGAGCGCTTCCTCAAGAACAGTGAGTGGGGCCGCGGGGCGCGGGCTGAGGTGGCGGCAGACCCGAGCCGGGGCGCGAACCCAAGTGGCACGGGTGAAGGGACAACCCGGGCCCGGGACACACGAGCGGCCGAGGGCTCGGCTCTGGGTGAGGAGCGGGGCCCTTCCTTGGATGGGAGGTTGGGCCACTTTTATCTCACCGGGCTTGATTGAGCTCAACAGCGGGTGGAGAGTGTTCGACAGACGCCTACTGTGTGCCAGGCCCTGGGGGCCGGGTTGGGGGGATACGGAGAGGAGCCAGGGTTGCCCTGCAGTTAGTTTAGGTCAGTAAGTTCATCTCACTTCTCTGTAACCGCTATTTTAATGATAGAAAACCTGAATTCTGAGTTTTGATATAAAGGGTGTCATGGGGGCGTGGCTCAGTTTGGAATGAGGGTAGTTAGAAGAATGGGTGGAGGGAGGCAATAGGTGGTCCTGGGCTTTGGGGATAAGCGGGAAGAGAAAGTGTTGGACTTATTAAGGCATCCAGTCACCCATGTTCCAAGAAAAATATTCAGCACACACTTATTGGGTGGCTACAGTGTGCCAGGAACTGTAGTAAAATATAGGAATACAAAGATGCATGTGCACATTCCACCGGGACCTAACAATCCGGCCCTCTTCATTCCTTCCTGGGAAGGTTTCTCCTTGCTGTGTGGGAATCATTTGTCACAATATACCAAGAATATCCCAGCGAATCACTGAAACAAACCTATGAAAGAGATCGATGCATTTTTATTCTTTCAGGAGATATTTATTGAGCATAAACTATACAAGAAGTCCATGTAATAGGAACTGAAATTCAGCAGTTATCCTGCGTTTTTACTGAAAATTAATCTCAACAAGAACTAAACAAGTAATGATCAAGTATGCAGAGTGTTTTTATGAAAAGAGAAGTGCAGGGAGATACTAAGCTACTGTGAAATCTAGGAGGAACTATGTCTAACTAGAGATCTGATACGTGAATAGATGTTGGATGGTGGTGAAGGGTTCGGAGGGTGAAGGGAGCCATAGCAGTATAGAGTTGGTGTGAAATTCCTGGGACAATTGAAACCAGGATTTTGAGCAGGACAGTGAAGAGATTAGATTTGTGTCATTTGCAAGATACTCTAGCTACAGTGTGGAAAACAGATTGGAAGAGTAAAAGAGTGGATGTGGGAAGAACTATTCCAGGTAGTCCAAGCAGAGATGGTAGGGCACAGAGTTGAGTGGGTATAATAATAATCACTAACACTTATGTAGCACTTAACATGTGCCGGGATCTGTATCAAGCATCTTACATATTATCAATTTGTGTAACATTCACAACAACTCTATGAGATAAGTACTGTTTTCTTCCCCGCTTTACAGATAGGGAACCTGAGGCACAAAGAGAGTAAATAACCTTTTAAGATTGCACAGCTGGACAGTGGTGGAGCTAAAATTCAAACTTAGGCAGTCTGAATCCAGAGTCTGTCTCTTCACTACTATACAAAATAGTAGATGAGGCATTTTAGAAACACTTGAGATTCAAAGATAGAAATAGGTTAGAAGAATGGAAAAAGATACATGGAAATAGCAACCATAGAAGAGCAGAACTGGCTCTACTAATATCAGACAAAATAGACCTTAAACCAAAAGATGTTACTAGATATAAAGAGACATTTTATAATGATAAATTGGTTAATTTATTAGGAGTTAATTATAAACATACATATGCCTAAAACAACAGAGCCCCCAAATTGGAGGGAGAAATCAACAATAATAGTTGGAGATTTCGCTGTCTCACTTTCAGTATTGGATAGAACAACCAGGCAGATCAACAAAGAAGTAGGAGACTTTAGCAACACTATAAGCCAACTACACCTAATAGATATCTGTGGAACGCTCCACCAAACGACAGAATGCATATTTTCAAGCTCGTATAGAACATCCTCCAAAATAGACTATAGCTAGACCATAAAAGAAGCCCGATAAGTTTAAAAGGTTTGGAATCATAGTTTGTTCTCTGACTACAATGGGGTGCAATGAGAGATGACAGAAAGAAATTTGGTAAATTCACAATATGTAGAAATTATATAGCACACTCCTAAATAACCAATGAATCAAAGAAGCAATCACAGAGGAAACTAGAAAATACTTTGACGTGAGTGAAAAAACAAACATATCAAAACTTATGTAATACAGCTAATGCAGTGCTTAGAGGGAAATTTATAGCTATGAACACCTATATTAAAAAAGAAAAAAGACCTGAACTGAGTAACCTAACTTTCACCTTATGACACTGGAAAAAGAAGAGCAAACTAAATGTAAAGCAAGCAAAAAGAAGAAAATAATAAAGATTACAGTGGAAATTAATGAAATGTGGAATAGAAAAATAATAGAAGTGATGAAACCAAAAAGTTGGTTCTTTGAAAATATTAACAAAATTGACAAATTTTAAGCTAGACTGACCAAGAAAAAAGAAATTACTAAAATCAGGAATGAAGAAGGGGACATCGTAACTGGGGTTACAAAAATGAAATGGATTGTAAGGGAATGCTATGGACAAGTGTATGCCAACAAATTAGATAACTTAGATGAAACGGAAAAATTCTTAGACGCAGACTGTTGAAACCAACTCAAGAAGAAACAGGAGGTCTGAATAGACCTATAACAGGAGATCAAATTAGTTTTAAAAACCTCCCATGAAGAAAAGCCCAGGCCCAGATGATTTCACTGGTGAATCATACCAAACATTTAAAGAAGAATTAATACTAGTTCTTTACAAACTCTTTCAAAAAATAGAAGCAAGCACACTTCCCAACTCATTCTGTGAAGCCAATATTACACTTCAGAAAAAGATGTCACAAGAGAAGGTAACTACAGACCCACATCTCCTTATCAACGTAGACACAAAAATTCTCAATGAAATTCTGGCACACTAAATCTAGCAACACATAAAAAAAATTACACACCGTGAGCAAGTGGGATTTATGCCAGGAATGCATGGTTGGTTTAGAATCCACAAATCAATTGACATTATACACCATATTGATAAAAAACAGAAACCACATGGTCAGCTAAATAAATACAGGAAAGTATTTGACAAAATCCAACACGCTTCAAAAATCCATTAAAAGACTATTAGATGTGCTGACTTCCCTCATATTGTGCGTTGTCCTTCCCTTCACCGAAGTTAACACTTGGCTACTGTCTAGTTAGTGATTTCCCCTCTCCCTCCCTCACCACCCTCATAACCATCAAATAATGCTTTTTTTCTGTGTGTAAACCTTTTCTTGAGTTCTTAAAATAGTGGTCCCACAATATTTGTCCTTTTGTGACTGACTTATTTCATTCAGCATAATGCCCTCCAGATTCACCTGTGTTATGAGATGTTTTGTAGATTCATTGTTCTTTATCGTTATGTTGTATTCCATTGTGTGTATGTACCATAATTTGTTTATACGTTCATCTGTTGTTGGGCATTTAGGCAGTTTCCACCTTTTTGCTATTGTGAAGAGTGCTGCAATGAACATGAGTGTGCATGTCTATACATTTCTTATTTCTAGGGCATATTCTGAGGAATGGGATTGCTGGATTACATGGTATTTCTATTTCTGAATTTTTAAGGAAGCCCCACATCATTTTCCAAAGTGGTTATACCATTTTACATTCCCACCAGCAGCGCATAAGAGTTCCAATCTCCCCACAACCTCTCTGTCATTTGTTATTGGGACCAGTTATTGGGATCCGGAGGCTGGGGACCATAGACTCGGGACATATAGGTCAATTGGCATAACATAGTTCATAAAGAAAATGTTCTACATCCCACTTTGATGAGTACCATCTGGGGTCATAAAAACTTGCAAGCGGCCATCTAAGATACATCTATTGGTCCCATCCCATCCAGAGCAAAGGAGAATGAAGAAAATCAAAAATACAAGGAAAATATTAGCTCAAAGGACTAGAAGACCACATGAATCAGAGACTCCATCAGCCTGAGACCTAAGAACTAGTTGGTGTCCAGCTACCATCAGTTACCACTCTGACAAGGACCGCAACAGAGTCCCAGACAGAGCAGGAGAAAAATTTGGAACAGAATTTAAATTCATGAAAAAAGACCAGACTTAGTGGTCTGACACAGACTGGAGGAACCCCTGAAACCATGGCCTCCGAACACTATGCTAACCCAGAACTGAAACCATGCCCAAAGCCCACTTTTCAGACAAAGATTAGACAGGCCTATAAAAGAAATAACAACACACGTGAAGAACATGCTTCTTAGTTTAGTCAAATATACAAGACTAAATGGGCAACTCCTATCCAAAAGCAAGATGAGAAGGCAGGAAGGGGTAGCAACTGGAGGAATGGGCACAGGGAACCTGGGGTGGAAAGGGGGAGTGTGCTGTCACATGATGGGGATTGCAACCAATGTCACAAAACAGTATGTGTATAAATTTTTGAATGAGAAATTAAATTGAGCTGTAGACCTTCACCTAAAGCACAATAAAAAGACTATTAGAATTAATAAATGAGTTTAATAAGTCTGTAGGATACAAGATCAATATGCAAAAACCAATTGTATTTGTATACCCAAAAAAAAAATTTTTTTTCGCAGTGAACAATTTGAAAATGAAATTAAGAAAACAATTTCACTTATAATTTTATCAAAAGGAATAAAATAATTAGGAGTAAATTTAATAAGAAGTGCATGCCTCATAAAATGAAAACTACAAAACATTGTCGAAAGAAATTAAAGAAGACCTGTATAAGTGGAAAGACATCCCATGTTCATGGATCAGAATATTTAATATTGTTAAGATGGTTAATACAGGTAGTCCTTGGATTATGAACGTCCAACTTATGGACAACTTGTCCTTGGCCATTAATGTTATGTAAGTTTGCCCTCACTTTGAAATCGTTGAACCAACCCCTACTCATAACAAATTCTTCATCACAATCACCTTCACTCGCTGCACATGAAGCTTTTCAATCATTGAAAAGGCTTCAAGCCATGTCTTGCACTAAAGTAAAGGGAAATAACTGTATGCAGCTCTTCTGACTTCCCTACAAATTCAACTTAAAGACACAGTTAGGAATAGATCTTGTTCATTACCCAGGGACTGCCTGTACTCCCCAAATTGATTTACGTATTTATTGCAGTGGCTCTCAAAATTCCAGGTGACTTTTTTTTTTTTTTTTTTTTCTGGCAGAAACTGACGAGGTGATTGTAAAATTTATATGGAAATGCAAGGGACACAGAATGGCCAAAACAATCTGGAAAAGGAAAAGCAAAGTTGAGGGACTCACGCTTCCTGATTTCAACTCAGTACAAAGCTACAGTAATCGAGACAAGTGTGGCACTGCCATAAGGATAGACATATAGATCAATGGAGCAGAATCGAGAGTCCTTATGTTCATGGTCAATTGACTTTTGACAAGGGTGCCGACGCAATTCAACGGGGAAGGAACAGTCTTTTTAACAAATGGTGCTAGAACATGCAAAACAGTGAACTTGGACCCTTTCCTTACCCTATACACAAAAATTGACTCGTGGGCCTATAAGCCGTAAGAATTGAAACTATAACACTCTTAGAAGAAAACATAAACGCAAAGCTTCAGGACCTTGGGTTAGGCAAAGCCTTCTTAGCTTTAGCACCAAAATCACAAGCAACAAAGGAAAAAAATAGATAAATTGAACTTCATCAAAATTAAAAAGTTTTGTGCCTAAAAGGACGCATCAAGAAAGTAAAACGACAACCCATAGAATGAGACAAAATATTTGCAAATCATAGATAAGGGACTTGTATCTAGAACACGTACAAAGATCTATTACAACTCAATAATAAAAAGATAAATAACTCAAATAAAAAATTTTGCAAAGAATATGAATAAACATTTCTCCAAGAAGATGTACAGATGACCAATCAGCACATGAAAAATGGACGTCATTAATCATTAGAGAAATGCAAATCAAAACCATAATGAGATATCACTTCATACCTACTAGCATGCCTATGATCAGTAAGACAAATAATAGCAAGTGTTGGCAAGGTTGGAACCATCAGACGTTGCTGGAGAGAATGTAAAATGGTGTAACCACTTTGGAAAACAGTCTGGTGGTTCCTCAAAATGTTAAACATAGAATTACCCTATCACCCATTGATTCCACTTTAGGAACTCAGCTGTACTGTCTACACCACTGCCACTGTTACCAGAGAGTATTTCAGTCACTTCCCTCTGGCATCAGTACTTCCTCAGTCAGTCTGATATGGGCATGTCTGGGCACTGGAGTGGGCGCTGGAGAAACCTAGTTTATGTATTTGTATCTTAGCAGCAAGGGAAGCTAGGAAAGCACATGTTTAGCTTTCCTAGCTCTTCTGGGGAAGAAATTCCCAGGTTGATAAAAGAGGGAATTCTCTGAATATGGTATGGTGTGGTTCCTGGGTAGGCAAGACAAATGGTAGATGCCTATCAAAATATGTTGTTGCATTTAAGCTAGGACATAGGAAGTAAGTCCATTTGCTGAGAATGAGAGGCAAAGTGGAAAGTTTGAGAAATGAAGAGGTTTGCGATACAGTAATAGTGCAGAATGTGGAAGAGGGAAGTAATTTGAAGGAACAGGGGTTGCCAGGCAGTGTGAAGAACCTAGTTGGGGTAGGCAACTGTAAAGTTGTGGCACTACTGGTTTGGGGGTGTGATTTTTGTCCCAGCAGCAATCACCTGGTTCAGTTTAGTATTTCAGAAGCAGAACACTTCCCATGTCTCAACAAACAGGTTAAGAACTTTTTTCACCCTATTTCCCAACCTATATCTTCTTATCTTTCTTAATAAACTTGATTTCCAGAAAGAAGTACCTTATGTCTGATAATGGAACTGAATCATGTTAAAGGACAAATTATCCTGTGATTGTTAGGTGCTCTTGAGTTGATTTTCAACTCAGCGACCCCATGTGACAGGGTAGAACTGCCCCATAGGGTTTCCTAGACTGTAATCCTTATGGGAGCAGGTCACCAGATCTTTCTCCAACAGAGCCACTGGGTGGGCTCAAACCACCAACCTTTTGGTTAGCAGTTGAGCGCTTAATGATTGTGCCACCAGGACAAACGGACAGGCATGATACTTGGTTCATAGTAGAAACTCAGAATAAGTAAATACTTGTGGATTCCTTTAACAACCTCACCTGTGTATTTAGTACTCCCAGAGTAATTGCCACCTTACCTGGTTCTGTGGAGAGCCACAATGTGGATGGATGGATGTATGTATATGATACAGGTCTTATCCGTTGAACACATATGGCATAATTTGAGGAATCCTAAAATTTTCTTTGTTTCATATGTGTAAAATTGTTCCCAAATGTTTTGAATTTAGAAATATAAACAAAGTGCTGTCTTCCCTCTTGTTTTTTGAAATCTAATGAGCTTTGTAATCTTCACTAGCACTCCAGGCTGAGTAATGTTAATTTCATATTGATGCTCAATTATGTTTAATAACAAAAATTTTTGATTATCCTACCCTTAGGTGAATCTTAATCAAAGGATATTTTTTGAATACCTGCAATGTGTCCAACATTGTTCCAGATGTTGTGGATTTACAGGGGTAGTATGAGACTTGGCCCTTACCTTTAAGAAATGTATCGTATCCTTAAATAATGTGTGAGCTAATTGAGGAACAATAAATGGCAGTAAACATCAGACCATTGATTGGGGTTGATTGACATTATAAAATATCTGCATTAATATAATTCCATCCCTGTTTCACGGCTCGTTTAGGAAAGCCCAGAGTTGTATGATGTTTACAGCATCTCAGCTTTTGTAGAAGAGTCCCAATAAACCATTGCTTTTCACCTGAAAGTATACATCAGGGTTACTAGAAGAGCATTTTAAAATATCCAATAGCCATACCCCACTCAAGACCTACTGTATTTTTACACAGATAACACAACACGCACCTTCTATATTTATTTGCCAACCTCTCTCTCCCCTCCAAGGAATTTTGGTAACCACACTATGCTAATGTTTTTTTACAGCAACATGTAAAAAACTGGCATAGCAGCACTTACAAAAATGCCTTGTGGGGGGAAGGAGCGGTTGGCAAACAAACGTAGAAGGCACATATTATTTGTATAGAAATAAAAATACGGTAAACTCAAAAATTTTAGAAGTGGAATTTGTTACTGGGTGTCATTGAATCGATTCAGACCCGTAATGCCCCACATGACAGAGCAGAACTGCCCCATAGAAGATTTTTCTTATATGGTCTGTAGAACCTCTATTTTTTTCTATTTTAATAATTTATTTTCTTTTTCGGTTGTTGTTCTTGAGAATATGCACAGCAGAACATACACCAATTCAACAGTTGCTGCATGTACAATTCAGTAACATTGATTACGTTCTTCAAGTCATGCAATCATTTTCACCCTCGTTTTCCAAATTGTTCCTCTCCCATTGACATAAATTCACTGTCCCCTAAGCTTACTATCTAATCTTTTGAGTTGCATTGTCAATTTGATCCCATATAGATAATTCTTTAAAAGAGCATAATGCCCAAGCCAGACATTCTTTAATAGTTAAGCTAAACTATTGTTTATTTTTAAAATATAATTTATTTTATTGTTGTTGTTGAAATATACACAGCAAAACAAACACCAATTCAACAGTTTCTACGTGTACAGCTCAGTGACATTGATTACATTCTTCAAGTTGTACAAGCATTCTCACCCTTCTTTTCTGAGTTGTTCCTTCCCCGTTAATATGAACTCACTGCCTCCTAGATTTCCTGTCTAATCTTTTGAGTTGCTGTTGTCAGTTTGATCCCATGTGGATAGATGTTAAAAGAGCACAGTGCTCAAGACATTCTTTACTAATTAAGCTAAACTATTGTTTGGTTTTAAGAAGACTTAATGGGATATTTTTGGTTTAAGGTTTAAAGATTACCATCACGGCAGTAGTTTTGGGGGTTCATCTAGCCTCTGTGGATATAGAAAGTCTGGATTCCATGAGATCAGAAACTTTAAAAAATTTTTATTTAGTGTAATTCCACACTAGATCAAAGAGAAAGTCTATGGTTTAGTCCCAAAGCTAGAGGCACAGTTGTGTCTTTAGAGCCCAGGTGGGGAAGGCACAGTGCGTAAAGGAAACCAAAAAACAGTTTCCGTGATGTCAGAGTAAAACTGTGCTCCGTAGAGTTTTCAGTGGCTGATTTTTTGGAAGTAGATAACCAGACCTTTCTTCCCACATGGTTTTCTAGGCCGTAATCTACAGAAGCAGATTGCCAGATCTTTCTCCTGTAGAACCGCTGGATGGGTTCGAACTGCCAACCTTTTGGTTAGCAGTCAAGCATTTAACCAGGGCTCCTTAGAAGTGGAATTAAGGAGTATGTGTTTTCCAACATCTCTGCCAGTGATTGAGATTTGTGTTCCTAGGTAGAAACCACTGCCACAAACTATTGGAATGGCCCGTCAATGTTAGTACTTTGCCCTCCAGAACTTTGTCTTCCACATTTCCTCTTCTGTCCAGGTGAAACACAGACATCTTTTGTCTGAGCATGTATTTTGAATATGATCCAGAACTAAGGGAAGACACCGCCTTAGCTTGTCTAAGTGGATAAGATGTTGTTTCCAAAATATTTCTAAGTATGTTTTAAAATAGAATTTTCAACTACTTATTAAATACTATTTATGTAGGCTCTTAGATCTTGCCTAGATTTTTAGAGCAACCTGTTCACTGGTCATCCTGCCTCCAGTTTTGCTTCTCTTTATTCTAGCTTTCATGCCAATTGCATGCTTTTTGGTGGTTTGAAATTCTTGTGTTCTTCAATATCCATAGCCTTCAGTATAAAATTTGAGTTTCCATGTATGACTTATAAACTCACCATGATGTGACCCTTCCTCCTTCTCCAGTATTTACTGTGCCCCTGCCATCCTTACCGTGGTCCTCATCCTCACTGCTGTGCCTTTACTCGTACTGTTTTCTCTGCTTGCAGTGACCTTGACTGGCTAATCCAAGGTACCCGTTTACAGTCTTCCTCTGGCATTTCTGTCTCCCATCTTTATGGGTCATAGCACCACCACCCACTACATTTTCATTGTTTTTCTTTTTTGTAGCCCCCAGTAGACTGAGGCCAAAGGGTCCTCTTATCTCTATAATTCCATCAATGAATGAGTGTTTTCTAAAATAAGTGAATAACATTGCCATTATCTTATTCTTCCAGTTCCTGAACCGAGAGCTGTCTATATTTATACATATAGTCAATATATGAAAATGGTGCAGGGAATGTGTTGTTTCTTCTAATGCTAATTTCCTTTAAGTACAAGGAAAAACCATGTAGTAGATTTTAATACCTGCGAAAGTTATTTTTACTGGAGTTTTTGTTTGTGGTACCCAGTGTCAATTTGACAAGTATTTATTATATCCACTAGTATATGTTATGAGTAATACAAAAGAAACATTTCACACATGAAAACAGTTAAAATATTACAAGATATTATTTGTTTAAGAGTTTAAAAAGCTGCTACAGACCAATGGCCAGAATGCTCCTTAGAAGCAAAGATGGCAAGTCTTCATCTTGCTTACTTTTGGACATGTCATCAGGAAAGACCAAAACATCATGTTTGGTAAAGTATAGGGTCAGTGAAAGTGAGGGAAACCAATCATGAGATGGATTGACATGGCTTCAACAGTTCAAACATGCCAAAGATTGTGAGGATGGTGCGGTTCCTGGCAGTGTTTTGTACTGTTGTATATAAAGTCTCCATGAGTAGGAGTCGACTCAGCAGCGGCTAACAGCAGACCAGTGGCGTTTAGAATAGTGAGAGCTGGATGAGCGTGAGTAGTAGAGGGAGAATTTCTGAAGGTGGTAAGTCAGATTTGCATAGGTGTAATAGAGAAAGGAACAAAGCATTCTATAGGCAGTAGGCATAGTATGCACATGACGCAAAAGAGATGAACATGACATGTTTATAAAATACTGAGGAAACCACATAGACGGGTAAGTTTCTCTTTAAATATGTACTCCTAAAAAGCATTTGTTGCATTTCATCAGGTATTAAATGGAAATTGTTACATTGAACCATGAATTAAATTAAACCAAAAAGAGTCCGTCAAATAATTTTCTTCAACATTTATCTCTTTGAGCAAGGTTATGTTTTTAAAATTATATTAACAGAGTTCTTTACGTAGTTCACTGGGTACTTTCACATTTATGATAGTATTTGGTTCACATATAAACTTGGTGGCGTTAACAGAGGGCAAATCATATTCATTATCTTTTGTAGTTGTGGGATCTGATCGCAGAGGCCGAGATTTGCCCAGGGTCAGCCAGCCCCTAAAACTGTAGCTAATACTTTTTCTTCAAAGTGTTATCTAGCTGATGTTTTGACAGAGACTGGATGGGTTGCCATTTTCTGTATGGCTTTTTGAAGCCTACATAGCAGAACATGTTTGGTGCTTGCAGTTAGTAACTATTTTTGGTTTAAGTTCACTCCTCAAACTATACCAGCAGCTACTCTAATTCCGGCTGGTCTTACCATTTTTTCTCTACAAGGCCCTCTAGCTATGGAAGTGGAAAGTAAACCACAGAATTAAATCTTTCCCCTTTAAAAAAAAAAAAAAAAAGCCCTTTAAAGCTTCGGCCAGGTTCCTTAGGCAAACAACTGAGACTCCCTATAGCAGTTGGAGGGAAAACTATTTTTTATAATAAAAGATACTCCCCACAGAAAGCAAAATTCTTTGATGGTTACTAGGGATGGGAAGGAGAGGGAGGGGGAATCATTTTCTAGATAGTAGACACTTGTTACTTTTGGTGATGGGAAAGGCAATCCTAGATATGGGTGAAGTCAGCACAATTTGACCAAGGTAATTTAAGATGCTTAAGAAGTACAGGAGAAAAGCATAATTTTGGCAAATGTCATAACATACACAATTTTGCAGCAACAGTAAAAACAACCCCAAAATATGTGTGTGGTTATGTAAGTAGATATGGATGCATATATGTGGATAGGAAGGCGTATGTGAGTAAATACACGTGCATGACAAGTGTATCTGTAGACACATGTATATGTACACACTTGTGTGTGCTGCATATATATCCGCGTGTATAACAAACCACATAGAGGGCACAGTTACAGAGGCTCCCTAGACATATCCAAACAACTCATGGGATTGTTTTACTAGGTTAAAAGACTTAGGACCATAGTCTCGGGGGACATCTTAATTAGTTGACCTAATACAGTTCACAAAGATCATGCTCTACATCCTAGTTTGGTGAGTAGCGTCTGGTGTCTTAAAAGCTTGCGAGCAGCCATCTGAGATGCAGCTCTTGGTCTCTACTCGTATGGAGGAAAAGAGAATGAAGGAAATCAAAGGCTCAAAGAAGAAACTAGTCCAGGGCACAAGTAGCCCACACAAACCATAGCATCTGCTTAGCTTAGACCAGAAGAACTAAATGGTGCCCAGCTACCACTACCAACTATTTTGACCAGGAACACAATAGAAATTCCCAGATAGAATGGGAGAATGTAGAACAACACTCAAATTCCTAAAAAAGGCCAGACGTACTGGACCGATAGAGACTAGAGGAATCCCTGAGACTGTCACCCTAAGATACGCTTTGAACTTGGAACTGAAGCTATTTCTGCAGGCCACCTTTCAACCAAATAATAGATTGGCTTATAAAATAAACATTATCACCTGTGAGTAATGTGCTCCCTTGAGTAATTAACTATCAGTTCATTTTTAAAGTAAGGCTCTTAGAGGCTCATTGGAAGCTCCCTGTGGTGGTTGGGGCTTGTTTACCGGTGGGCCTTTCTGTGAGATGAAGAAGGTGGCAGTTTCACTGAGGCTTTCCAAATGTCAAGATCTGAAGTCCTTCTTCTTGGGCAGCTGATCAGTTTTCAGAGGAATTTTCTAACTTCTTGCCTGCAGGATATAAGCCTTATAAGTCCAGACATATATGAGACACAAGCAGGGATAATGAATGGGGAGTATTATACTTTGAAGTGCAGACTTTCATTCTATCCACCCTCCCTGGGTGTCCCCAGGTCGACAGCTTCTGTTTGAATCTCAGCTGAGAGTAAACCTCAACAGCCTTTTGATGGAGTAAGAGAAGGACAATTTTCCCATCTGTGCAATCTAGGGGAAGGCACTGGGGGCCTCACAAGTCCTACATAGACTTTCCATTAATAATTCTGTTTTCATCCCCATCTCCCACACTGACACTTTGAGGTTTTTCTCACATTTCCAGGGTTCTCAACAGAATTTACCTCAGTTCTGTATTGTGTGCTCTCTGCAGGCTTTAGATTTTAGCTTTCTCTGCTAAGTCAGTTATCTCTTATTTTTTATCATCCAATTTTTTTTAAGTGTTAAAATAAAATTTATTGCTTATTTACATCACTGTGATCAAAATTAACATCCAGCATAGTTAGCAAGGGGTTCATTCAGGGACCCCAACTCTTTTTTTTTTTTTTAACTGATACTTTAGATGAAGATTTATAGAACAAACTAGCTTCTCATTAAACAGTTAGTACACATATTGTTTTAAGACACTGGTTAACAACCCCACGATATGTCAACACTCTTCCTACTCGACCTTGGGTTCTCGATTACCAGCTTTTCTGTCCCCTCCTGCTTTCTAGTCCTTGCCCCTGGGCTGGTGTGCCCCTTTAGTCTTGTTTTGTTTTATGCGCCTGTCCAATCTTTGGCTGAAGGGTGAACTTCAGGAGTGACTTCATTACTGAGCTGAAAGGGTATCCAGGGGCCATGCTCCCAGGGTTTCTCTAGTCTTTGTCAGGCCAGCAAGTCTGGTGGTTCTTTTTGAGTTAGAATTTTGTTCTACATTTTTCTCCATCTCTGTCCAGGACCCTCTATTGTGATCCCTGTCAGAGCAGTCTGTGGTGGTAGCCAGGCACCATCTAGTTGTACTGGACTCAGTCTGGTGGAGGCTGTGGTAGATGTGGTCCGTTAGTCCTTTGGACTAATCTTTCCCTTGTATCTTTAGTTTTCTTCATTCTCCCTTGCTTCTGAAGAGGTGAGATCAATGGAATATCTTTGATGGCCGCTCACAGACTTTTAAGACCCCAGACACTACTCACCAAAGTAGAATGTAGAACATTTTCTTTATAAACTGTGTTATGCCAATTGAGATAGCTGTTCCCCAAGACCATGGGCCCCACAGCCCTCAGCCCAGCAATTCAGTCCCTTGGAGTTTGGATGTGTCTATGGAGCTTCCATGACTTTGCATTGTAGAAGTTGTTCTGGCTTCCCCAGTATTGTGTACTGTCTTACCTTTCACCAAAGTTACCACTTACCTATTGTCTTTTTAGTGTTTTTCCATCCTCACCCCTCCCCTTCCTCGTAACTATCAAAGATTGTTTCTCTTTGTGTATCTTCCAAATTTTGATTGATTTCTCTTGCTAGAGAATTCTCTCTTCTTAACTTATTCCTTTATTGTTCTTTTTAGTGGAGTTTCAGGAGGAAACTAAGATAAAAATATGTGTTTCGTTGTGTTTAACTAGAGCTAGGTTGCTTTGTTATTGTGCAGAGCTATTATTTAGGTGTATGTTAGTGGGACTAAACTAGTTGGGGAATTATCTCAGTCATTTTGCTTTCCACTGGAAAATTTCCTGTGTCAGTTACACAGTTCAGAAGATGGCGTAACTGATGGTGATCATTTTGTGTGTAATCTATATATAGAGAGACTAACAGGAAATAGTTTTTTACCACACTACAAGTAGCTGAAGCCTGATACTACACTTCTGGACTACAAAAAGAGGACTGCCATATAGTGGAGAATGCAGATTAAGCTACCTGGAAGAGTGAGGCAGATGTTTGGAATATAAAGAAGTTAGAGTAAATCTGTAATGCAGTAAAAGCAAATGTTGGAGCAGCAGCATAAGTGCATTTGCTTGCCAAGTAGAAGGACAAAGAGATCCAAAGTAGGAGGGTGATATTGCCCAGGCAAGGTACAGGTATATATTGTGTCCTAGATTCTTCTGTGCACATTATTTCACATTTTAACATTTCCAAAATTGTTTTCAACTTGCATAGATATGTACATTTAATGTTGTTCTCTTAAAGCTACTATTATGAGTTCATTTTATATTTCGTATAGTGTCTTTAAAAATGAAATAGAATTTTTTAGAAGCCTTACCTACAGTCCTAGATTTTACTTTATCTTACATTATCCTAGATTAACTCAGTCTGTTATAATTCAGTTTAATCCCATAAACATCCTCTGTGGGGTAGTGTGAGAGGAGAGTAGAAAAGTGAAGAAAGATGACTAAATTGCGGTCCATGTTGTCCAGAACTTTATCATCTAATGGGGAGAACATGAAAACAGCTAATCAAGAAGGAGACCAGAGTCAGCTATAATCAGTGGGTTGTTTGGGGAGCAAAGAAAAAAAAAGATTTACTATGACATGTTAGAGGGAATTTTGGCCCTGACGTTGAAGTCAGACAGACCTGGATTCAGAAACTGCCTTAAACATGTCCAGAAATCAGTGCATAATTGAATGTGTATAAAAATACTTGGAGGGTGTGGTAGGATATGAGGCTAGAATGTTAGTTGAGAGAGTTTGAACTTTATTCAGTGAGAAGCAGGAATCATTCATAAGATTTTGAGGTAGAAAGATCTGATCCTTTAAGGTGAAAACTCAAGGGGTTGAGAAAGAACAATCATGGAGGTGTACTGAAAGATGGTAGCACAGTGGTTTAAACGATCGACTGGTAACCGAAAGGTACCAGTGGTTCCATGGGAGAAAGATGTGACAGTCTGCTTCCATGGAGATTTATAGCCTTGAAACCCAAGGGGTCGCTATGAGTTGGAATCGACTCGATGGCAGTGAGTTTGGTTTTATTTATTTATTTTTATTGAAAGAGTCTGGGCAAGAGGTAGTATAGACTGAGATAGTAACCACTGTGAGAGTAGTTGTCCTGTACGGTCAGAAAAGAGTGAAACCCCTGTGAACTGAGAAGGCTGTGAGCCAAACTTGAGCTAGGCCTTGAAGGGCAAAACTCGTTGCTGTTGAGTCAATTCTGACTTATAGTGACTCTATTAAAACACATCAGCTCTGCTAAGAACTCCAATTTTAAATGTTTTATACCAAAACAAGCAACTATTATTTAATTTTTCGTCCAACCAAAGTTGATTAAGCAAAGTGAAATCCTTAGTTTGTTTAAAATAAGCTAAAGATTTGCTCTCTGTCCTCAAATTTAAGGATTAGCATGTGAGGAATTAATTGAGCCCTGTAGTTACATGAAATAGTGAAAAGTGGACCTGAAATGAGGACAAGAGAAGGACAAATTATAGAAATGAGGACATTTAAGTCTTTAGAAGGATGTGTAAGGCAATGAAAAAAGAATTAGTAGATAAAGGTTAAGAAAGAATGATTTATAATACTATAGGAAAATTCCATAGATGAAGGTAAAGACCCACTTACAGAGAATAAGGGGAATACTGGACTAAATTCCTCACCTCACAAATTCAAAGATAAAGAGGGATGAGCAAGGAAAAAGGGGGGGGAGGGTGTTGAGGAGAAAGATGAGTCCCTGCTGGTAGGATGGAGCATATCTTTGAAGGCCTGACTAAGCTGTGACCAGGTTTATGTTAAAATTTCCCCAAGAAAGATGAATAATGAATGTTAGCTACAGTGTTTTTATACCAATAATTATATAGGGTTTTATAAGTTCTGAATTGAGCTAGTTAATTATTGAGCTTGGTGGTATGTTTTGGTTTTCAATTCTGATCTGAGATTATTTTGTTTGTTACTTTAAAAAAGGAGGGAGGGAAAACAATCAGAGTGTCACAATGGTCATATTCAGTAAATTAAATGCCGTTGGATAATTTAGGCTGTAGTTGATTTTGTAAAATCACAGTACATAAATGAAAGGAAATGAGTTTGCTGCTGCTACTAGAAAAAAAAAAAATTCTAAAACATTTAACTCAGTATTATTGTAACCTTTCTTAGAAGTCATATGATTTTATATTTGATGTCTTTAATAGGGCTCAAACTAATCTTTTAAAGGATTACTAATGAGGGAGCAAGGCAAGTGTATAATAAATTTTAACACAGCTAATCATCTTTATATTATGCAGTTGGCTGGGGAACAGACCAGGGAATTGGCGGCTTCGGAGAAGAGCCAGGAATTAAATCTCAGCTAATGAACCTTGTTCGATCTGTAAGAACCGTGATGAGAGGTAAGAAGAAAAACTGGTGGAGCACTTTTAAATTTTAATTTCGTAGTTTGAGAAGCAAAGGTTCAGAGCGTGAATATATACCCTTTTCATAGTGGGAATTTTTTTAGTAAATTTTATTTTTTTAGTGAACATATACAAAGCAAAACATACACTAATTCAACACTTTCTACACGTACAATTCAGTTGCATTGATTATATTTTTCAAGTTGGGCAACTATTCTCGCTTTCCTTTTCCAAATTATTCTGCTACCATCAAGATAAACTCACTGCCCCCTAACTTTCTCATCCAGTCTTTCGAGTTGCTATTGTCAATTTGACCCCATAGAGATAATTCTTTAAAAGAGCACAATGCTCAAGGCAGACATTTTTTACTTATTAAGCTAAATTATTATTTGGTCCAAAGATAACTTCAGGGGTTAGTTTCAGTTTAAGGTTTAAAATTTAAAGACTATTTCAGGGCAATAGTTTTGGGGGGTCATCCAGCCTCCGTGGCTCCAGAAATTCTGGATTCCATGAGAATTTGTAATTCTGTTCTACATTTCCTCCCTTTTTGATCGGTATTCTACAGAATCTTTGATCAACACGTTCTGTAATGGTAGCTGGGCACCATCCAGTTCTTCTGGCCTGGTGGCAAAAGAGGCAACTAGACTCAAATTCCAGTTCCTCCTCTGATTCCTACCTCCTTTTCCCCTGTTGCTCCAGGCAAATAGAGACCAATTGTAGTACTTTGGATGGACGCTTGCAAGCTTTTAAGACCCCAGGCTCATAATGGGATTTTTTTTTCTCTTTAACCCTTCTTTATTGCTTAAAGTTACTGGATTCTTCCTTAGTTTGCCTCTTGTTTCTGTCTAAACTAGCTAATGCAAGTGGAGAATGCTCAGTGGTATAAACTGCATAATCTCAGAGTTGAAAGGATGATGTTTTGCCTTTGGAAACTCTACAAGTTGTAAAGTCATCTAGAACCTTGGAAGGCTTTCAAGAGAAAAAAGTCCACAATCTGCCATTCTGTTAGAAAATATTTTAGACCAATTCAAGAAAAAGAGTTTAAAAACCTTTTATTTAAAACCATTAAAATTAGGGCATTTGTTTATTTACATACTTATTAGCTATTCTAATCATGATTTTGGATAGAATGGTAATTCAGCTAATTCTTAATTTAGCAATGAAACTACACAATCTCTTTTGCATTGCATTTTTCATCTTACTGTCAGTGGCAGCCATGTGGGTCTCCTGTCTGCGCCCTGTGTGCTTCCGTGATAGAGAGGTACCAGCACTATCCGCAGCAGTTTCACATTGATCTTGTGCCATTGTGTGACCCCTATTCCCAGTCACACGTGCCTCTTTTAAAATAAGTTTTGGTTATTACGACCCAGTGCATGTTTGAATATTCCTCTATTGAAACTATATATAATATGATTATGATGATATATTGTTAGGTATTTCCATCCTTCCTAGATGCTAATAACTATTACTTTGTCTTTTCCTGATATTTTCTTTATATTAACAAGCTTCTTGGTTTTTTTCCTTTACAGTGCCACTGATAATAGTAAACTCAATTGTAATTGTATTACTTTTGTTATTTGGATGAAGACCAATGGGAGAAACGGAGACTGAGAAGAAGAGATGCCAGCAGAAGTTATTACTTCGGTCATTATTGGAAAATAGATATCTTAGCTGGCCAACCTCGCACTTGACAAAAACGTAATGCTGACAATAAAACGAGAGTTCTTATTTATCTGATTTTTTTTTAATGTTGCACTTCTAGTTTCATTACAAAAAGATCAGATTAATATAACAAAGACGGTAACTACCCAGGATTGAAATACATTTGATAGCTGATTGTTAATAATAGTTCGTCCTGTGGTAAAGATTGGTAAAGGGTACAAGACTGTCACATCTATGTTTGTAGAGATTTTTCTATCTCATTACTCAGGGATGAATTTTTTTTTCAAATTTTTAAAGTTCCTTATGACTTAGCTATGATGTAAGAGTGATTATCCCTGAGATACAGTTTAAAGGCATTTTTAAAAGTAATTACTACATACAAAAATGATAAATAAGTAATTTAGATAATTTTATTTTGAAATTTTTGGTTAAATATTTTGAGTATAGCCTCAGCTATGAAAAATTTAAATTTATATTAACTGTTAGGGAGAAATACTCCCAGATTTCAGGGAGAATTCTAATTTTCTAAGTCAGTGCATTACATAATTTGAAGAGTGTGTTTTTGTTTTGAGTTTTTTTTATGAATTTATTAATTTTCCTGAATGATGAGATTAGACCAACATCTACATATTTTCACTGGTAGAAAAACCTGTGTAGAAAAGTCTGTGCCCTTTTACAATGATGACTTATTTTTTAAAGTCAGCATAAGTGTTAGCCTACAAGAGTAATCCTAAACAATCACAATTAAACTATGCTGTATAAGAAGATAATATTTATTGTGAAGCATTTGACTTCCAAAAAATTATCCCATGTTTCCATCTCTTGGTGGAGTAAGATATTATGATGTGATTCTTAATTTTTCATTCTGCATGATAAAAGAGCATTTATGCTGAATAAATTGTTTTTTTTTTGCTTTGTTTTTATGTCTTAGACCATCCTGTGAGGTTGTTTGCTCATTCCATAATACAGTTTTATGAAAGAAGTTAAAACTATGTAAATAGTTTTGTGGAAATCATCAGTTACAGTATTTTGAATGGTTGGAATGACATCTTTGTTTATAGGAGAACATTTATAAATAAAGTTGAATTTCCAAGTCAAGCATTTGTTTTTATATCTTAGTATACACCTGTCAGTGTTTATTGAATTAACCTGTTTTGTAACACATCTTATTTTTCTTTGCTATAAAATCTCTGAGCATATATTTAATGAAAGGAAGCATTCAGAATCCTTTTTTTCTTTTAAATGAATTAACTGAATTGCTGCCATACATCAAAAAGACTCATGAGAAACTTTTTATTCCATGACTTAAGTTACTTTTAAAACTTTGGAGCAGGTACTGAATGCCTGTTGGCCGTGCTTGAGTCAGAGACTGATGATCCCTGGACCATGCAGCTGAACCAAGGAAATGTACCGGGGTTCTTACTGGATTACCCAGCTCATGTGGGTAATTAACACATTTGGCACCTAGAGGCAGTGTTCTTTTGGCCTTATGAAAAGCTGATGCATGAGTCTGAGTTTAAGCCACCAGACAGACTCAAAAGAAGTTAATTGAGGGTACTCCCATTTCTCCATATGCTGTGAGCTGCATAGAATGAGGGGGAAAAAAAGTGACTGGTCTGATGCCATTTTCATGTAAGAGGGACACACCATGTTTAATTTAGTGTTGAGACAATGCCGTACTCCACAGGGGAGCAGTCTGGTTTTGAGGAAGGTGAAGCACTGAACACCAGAGTATTTCATCTCTGGATGCCACTTACACAAGTGTGCCTGAAGGGAGGTCTATAAGCTTTCCTACTTTGGCCCTCGTTCCCTGGGGCAGTTCTGATTCAGAGGAGCTTATTTTAGTAGACAACAACTCAAGTGTCTGTCCACCTGTCCAATCCTCCCCCTTATCCGTTCTCAGGGTTAACAATGTGTGTTCATTCTGGATTCCAAATATCCATGATGTTTCTTGTCCTTAGGTATTCTGACCCTACATCTGTGAGCCTTTGACCTGTTGTGACGGGTCTTGGCTCCAGTGTATAGATATTAACCAAATTCTTGCCCTTAAGTACACTGGTTTTCAAACTCTGGTTGTTAACAGTAGAAGCAGATGATCAATGGACTATAACACAGAATGTAATACTCCAACACCTAAAACAGATTAGAACAGCTCCATTTATTTTTAGTTAAGGAAGGGGTGGGGCCCAAAGGACTACTGTTGAAACTTCACCTCACTCTTGTCAGGCTTCCTGAGATGCCGCCACAAAATGGAGTGTTTTCAAAAACATGGTTAACGATTATCTTTAAAAAAAAAAAAAAAATTTTTTTTTTAACTAGGCATCTAAGTAGCTGATTTCCAGGTGGCTTTTTTGCAGCAATAACAATGTTAACTTCTCCAACAGAAATAGTTTGTACATGATTATTTTGCTATTTTTACTTTTTATTAAAACTTACTGTGGAAAAAAAAATTTTAATCCCTGCCTTAGGTAAAGTAAGAGCAGGCAATGTGATCTATGTTCTCTAGATACATGCAGTTGTATGGGTGTATGTGTGTGTGCACTCATGAAATGACTTGAGAGAAAGGAATATATTTGAGTGGTAAAAAGCATAGGAGGCAGAATATTTCTAATACGCCAAGCAAACCTTTTACCATGTGACTTAAGTAAACTTCCCAGGACCTTAGTTATTTTTGGTTGCCTCATCTGTAAACCTGGTCAATAACAGAGTAGACTCTTAGACCGGATGATCTATATGTGTCTTTTCCAGATTCCTAATATTTGATTCTAGATGTACCTCAATCAAAGAAATATTCTCTGGAAGCAAAAATGTTTTTGGTAAATTAAGTTACTTTCTCATTAACTTATAGTTTCAAAATTATCAATAATAAAATTTTGATACTAAGCATAATGGAATTATTTTTTGCTAAAATATTTCTTGGTTCCTGATTGGTCATTAGACCTCAAATGTGAAAACATTCAGTGCAAGGACCTGGAACACACAGTGGGCAACGTCCAAGGTTGTCAATGATCAAGATAAAGTTTTGGAATCCTACTGTTTTTGTTTGTTATGATATTCCCTTCTTTGTGTCTCTACTCCTCCTTTGGCTTTTTGTCCCATTTTTTCTTTCCTGAATTCAGCCACTGCCTTTTGAGGTTCCCATCCTTTCTTTACTCATTTTGCCCTTTGGGAAGCAAAGCAACTTGAGTCTTTAGGTCAGGGGGAAACTATTAGTACCACTATTCTACATCATAGTGAATGGCACCATCAGTTATACTGCCCAGATGCCCAAGTCTGGAATCTAGTAATAATCTTGGTTCCTTCCTCTCCCTTACTCCCAAATTAATATATTACCAATTTCAGACTATTACAGGTCCAAAAGATTCCCTGGATCTTTTGGAGAAATTTGCCCTCTTTGCTCCATTTCCACATAATTCTAGTTAAGCATCTCTGTGGTGGCCCTACAATTGCCTTTTATCTGGTCTCCTCTCCATTTTTCAGAGCCCCAGTAGCACAGTGGTTAAGAGTTTGGCTGCTGACCAAAAGGTTGGCAGTTTGAATCCACCAGGTGCTCCTTGGAAACCCTATGGGGCAGTTCTAATCTGTCCTACAAGGTCACTATGAGTTGGAATCAACTCCACAGCAGTGGGGTAAGATATTTTTCATACTGCAGCCAGAGTAAGCATTTAGAAAAATGAAGGTTTTGTATTACCTCCTTGTTTAAAATCCTTCGGCGGTGGTTTCATTTGGTCAAAGATTCAGTTCCTAGTTCTGAAGGTGAAACTAGACACAGGTAATTTTTCCTTCAAGTAGGCCCTGACACTCAACAAATAGGAGTTAAAACAAAAACAACTTCCAGACCTAGCAGGGAGGAAAAGCAGGTCTCTAGTCCAGAGACCAGGTGTTAGATGGTGTTCAGCAGCCTATGGGTCCGCAGTAAAGGGCAGGGCGGCAGTTTTTCCAGTGGGTTCCATATATGTAACCAGAGTGTGCACCCTATTGTGCCAGACTTCAGCACAAAGTTGCTCATTTCGTTAACCATTTTCCCCAGGAGGTATATAAAAGGGTTCCCATCTTTGCACTGAAGAAGTTTATTTGGTTCAAGTGGAGACATGCAGAGATTCCCAAGGGGGGGGGGGCGGGGGAGGAGGGGGAGAAGCGAGGAGGAAATGGTGTTTCTACGAATACCAGGATATTGCTCTCCCAGGGACAGGGAGGCAAGGCTTTTGGCAACTCTAATGATAAAGAGGCTTGATAGCTGTCGGGGGAAACAAGGGTTGTTGTTAACTGAGGTAGTGGTTAATGGAGACAGCAGTAAGTGTCAGGTGCTATTCAAGTAGCGAAGAAGGAAATGATGACTTCAGAGACTTGGGTATTTTAAGGAGATGTTTTCTGGGTTACCCCTCTCGAGAACAGGAAGGATTTCGGCAAGAAATGGTGGAGTAACGGAGGGTGGAGGCAAGGAAAGTTATTCAGTAATTTCTTGGTTCAGCAATGGTACTATGGAATGGGAAATAGCTTCTAAGCAAAGGCAAAGGTTTCTGTTCTTCCTCCTGCATCTGGGCCTAGCAGGGTGAACCTCTGAGGAAGCAGGTCGCAAAGACAGCTCCGCTTTCTCTTCAGATGCTCCGCAGAAGCAGCACAGGCTAGGGTAGTGAAGTCCCAAACTCAAGCAACTCCCGGCAGAAGGTAGGCTGGGAGGCCGATGGATGGATCGAGGTGAGGCGGGACTTCCGGTGCGCCTGGGCCCAGTTTCCGGCGTCATCAGGACGCTACCCGGGCGCCCAGGGCGGGCTCCGAGATCCCGGAGGAATGCGCTGCAGTGGGTGATTTTCCTGTTAGCAGGGTCTCTCCCTGAGGACGGCGTGTGAAGTGCGTATAAGAAACCATTCTTGGACGGCGGAGGAAGAAGCAGAATTGGGGACGGGCGGCTGCCCACTTGGCTGTGAGTTGCTTTTCTGTGGGAGGGTTAGGAGTAATACCCAGTTGTTTCTCCAGGCCACCGCCCGCCCTGACTGGGGCCTGGGCCAACCCGCGCGCTCGCTCCGGGAGGCCTGTCCCACCCCTCAGCGCGGGCCGCCCCTCCGCCGCGGCGCTGCTACGCGTGCGCGGCTTCCAGGCCTTGGGTGAGCAGGGCTGCTGCTTTCCCAAGGGCACATCGCGACTCTGGTGTGTTAGGGATGCCTCAGAACGTGCCCCTGGGCTGTGTTTCGAAGCTAGCATCCTTTCAGGTCAGTCTGGCCTTTGCCAGGCTCAGGAACTGGGCTGCGGCATCGTGCAGTGACGACACCTGAGCGCCCCTGCCTTCTTGTCTGGCCCCACCAGGACTAAGAGCCGGCTCTCTTTACCTGCCCTGGCTTTCCTGATTGAGTCTGGACTGCCTTGGCTTTAAGCAGATGGAGAGGATCGCAGTTGAGTTAGTGTTCAAAGATTCTTATTCATGGATTCCTTCCAGTCATAGAGACAGGGATTCATGAGTCTAGTTAATTCAGAAGTCTTTCTTGAGCACCTAGCTAGTACAGTGGAAAAGTCAACACAATCCCTTTCCTCACAGAGTTTAACAGCTTAGTCAGAGATGTGGGCAGGTAACTGGGCATTTACAATACCAAGTGATGAATTTAATGGGAGCATTCTGGAGGGCCCTCTCCCAGCCTGGAAGGAAAGGAGTTGTCATAGAAGATGTGCCTGGGGAAATAATGCTTAGGTGACACCGAAGGACTGAAGGAGTTGACCAACCAAAAGGGAATATCGAGGGTATGGTGGTAGAGTTAGTTCAAGGGACAGAATGGTTCCAGACCAAAGCCCAGCGATGAGGGAGGTTGAAGGAGGTAGAGAACTGTGGCTGCAGTGCCTTGGGGCTTTAGTGTTCAGATTAGAGACAAATGAGCTGGAGAGGTAAACCAGGACTTTGTACACTAGTGTTCATAGTTCAGAGCCCTGGTGGTATAGTGGTTAAGAGCTTGACTGCTAACCAAAAGGTCGGCAGTCAGAATCTGCCAGCCACTCCTTGGATACCCTATGGGGCAATTCTTCTCTATCCTGTAGGGTCACTATGAGTTGGAATTGACTCCACCGGCAAGAGGTTTGGTTTTTCTTTTTTGATACATTCATTGAGTACTCTCCCCCGCCCCCCCCCCCACAGCCACTCCAGCCTTTCTATGAATGTCACTGTTCATAACACTTTATATATATTATTTTCTTTAATCTTCCTACAACCATTAAGGCAGTGAAGAAACTGTTAAAACTATTTTAGCAATAAACTGAGGCTGAGACGTTAAGAAAATTACCCAAGTTCACACACAGCTAGTGAGTTGAGATTCAAACAGGCATGTCTGACTCCTTTGTTCTTGTACTTAACCACTGCATTATTGCATTTCAAGGAATGAATTTGGGGCTAGAAATAGGGAGGAGATTGGAAGCAGAGAGGACATTTAGGAAGTTGTTAAATAGGCTAGATGAGAGACGATGATTTCAAAACCAAGATAGTTGTAGTAATGATGGAGAGAAATGAGTAGATTTCACACTATCTAGGAGGTAGAACTGATGTGATTTGGCAATTGCCTGGATGGGAGGAAAAGGGAGAGAGCCTGGCTGGTACATCCTGGTGATGGTACTGCCATTCTTTCATGAAGATCAAAGGAAAAAGAACAGATTTGAGGGCAAAAAGGACTTGCTGGGGCTGAGATTCCCCTGGGAAGTTCAAGGGGAGGTATCCTGTGAAGTAGCTTGAAGAGTTCCTCTTGGAATGAGAGAAAATTCACTTTTCTTTCCAATGATATATATGTCAGTATCAGTTGCTTATGCCTCTTGTAAGGTGTTTCCCATATAACTGGTTCAAACCATGGGAGATGGTGGGACATGGACCCAAGATAACAAAACACATAAACTACCTTTGAAGCTTTTACAATTCTTTTGGGGGTGATACTAATATTTTACAATTATATATTTTCAAATAGGGACTTGTGGTTCAGCTAACAAGTATTATAAAGGCTCATGGTGGAAGTGTTCAGGCTCATAGAAGTATATTTTGAGGCTCAAGTGAGGTGCCTCAGTTTAGGTCTTCTAAGTCTCTGAATAAATAATCACTCTCGAATGTGTAATGCTCTCATAAAACAGTTTATGTTCTTGGGTCTGTGGAACTGATAAAAGTGAAGAATATAGGTTTTTTAAAGGTTTTGGTAAGAGCAAACCTTTGTGGATGCTTCAATAAGGATATAAATGATCGGTATTTATGATGAAAGTTCCCTGGATCTATTTGGACAGTTTTTTTAAACTGTACAGTTCTTGTTGTTGTTAGGTGCCATTGAATTGGCTCCGACTCATAGAGACCCTGTGCACAACAGAAGGAAACACTCCACGGTCCTGCACCATCCTCACAGGTGTTGCTACGCTTGAGCCTATTGTTGCAGCCAGTGTGTAAATCCATCTCCTTGAGGATCTTCGTATTTTTCGCTGACCCTCTATCAAGTATGATGTGCTTCTCCAGGGACTGATCCCTCCTGACAACATGTCCAAAGTATGTGAGACGTAGTCTCGCCATCCTTGCTTCTAAGGAGCGTTCAGGCTGTACTTCTTCTAAGACAGATTTGTTCATTCTTTTGGCAGTCCACAGTTTATTCAATATTCTTCGCCAGCAACACAATTCAGAGGCATCTGTTCTTCTTTCCTGGTGCCATTGTGGTTAAGAGTTTGGCTACTGACCAAAAGGTCGGCAGTTCAAATCCACCAAGTCCTCCTTGGAAACCCTATGGGGCAGTTCTGTTCTAGGAAACTCTGGTGGCATAGTGGTTAAGAGCTACGGCTGCTAACTAAAAGGTCAGCAGTTCACATCCACCAGGTGCTCCTTGGAAACCTATGGGGAAGTTGTACTCTATCCTAAAGGGTCCCTGTGAGTTGGAATCAACTCAAAGGCAGTGGGTTTTGGTTTGGGTTCTTCTTTGGTCTTCTGTATTCATATTCATCCTCCAGCTTTCATATGCCTATGAGGCAGTTGAAAACACTGTGGCTTGGGTCAGGTGTACCTTAGTCCCCAAGGTGACATCTTTACTTGTCAACATTTTAAAGAGGTCTTTTGCAGCAGATTTGCCCAATACAATTCTTACATGTGTTTTTCCAGTCTTGGTAATATTTTGTTCTTTAATCACCTTCAGAGTTAACAATTTTTATTGAATTTTAGATGTCTCTAATAAAAAAAGTTAGATTTTGAGAGAAGTAATTTTAGATTCCACTGTATATAAAAAGAGAATGCTTTGTCTTCATTTTGACTAGCCTTAACTTTTGTGGTACAGTTAGTGTATTTTAAATCAAAGAAGGCTTTAACTGTTACATATCCAAATAGAGTCCTAGAACGGTCTCATCTTTTGACTAATATTGTTTTCACCCTCAGGCAAGTAGTAATTGATGTTAACATTCACTGTAATCTTCCATTGCAGGGCCACAGTAAAGATCAGCTAGAATAACGTGAGGACTCTTACAAAAAGGAGACTTTTACAGTTGAACTTTGATTAACATAGCTCTTAATGTCTTTTTTTTTTTCTGTGCTTCCCCCCCCCGCCAGCAGATACATTATAAGAGACAAAAAGAATCAGGAATTTATTTAAAAATCAGAATACTTTGAGGGTGAGGTTTTTCTGCTCTCTCGTGATAACAACCATTCCATTGTTTCTCTTTACAGTTTTATCACCTATATGTACATCCCTAGTTTTGGACGTCGTAGTATGAAACTATACCGTTTGTGTGTTTTTGTGACTTGCTTCTTTCATCCTATATTCTGTTTTTGAGAATTAATCTAGGAAGATGTATGTAACTAATTTACTCATTCCACTGGTTTTTTAATCTGTGGTATGAATATATCACAATTTATCTACCCTTTCTGCTAATGATGGGCATTTGTATTTTTTCCAGTTTTTAGCTATTATAAACAAAGCTACTATGAAAATTTTTGTTCATGTCTTCTATTATAAAGTAAAAGAATCTCTCAAGGGTATAATACCTGGAAGTGGACTTGCTGGGTGGTAGAATATGGTGATACCAAACTGGTTTAAAAAATGATCGTCCTAATTTATTCTCCTACCAGCAGTATATAGGAGTCCCTAGATATGGCACAAATGGTTAAGCGCTCGATTGCTAGCTGAAAGGTCGGCAGTTTGAACCCACCTAGAAGTGCCTTGGGAGAAAGATCTGGCGATCTGCTTCCTAAAGGTCACAGCCTTGAAAACTCTGTGGGGTGCAGTTCTACTTTGCAACACATGGAGTCACCATGAGTTGGAGCCTCATGTAAGCTGTGTCCCATATGACTGGTTTAAATGAATCTGACTGGTTTTATCAGGGCACTAAGTTAAACCTCGAAACCCTGGTGGCATAGTGGTTAAGTGCTACGGCTGCTGACCAAAAGGTCGGCAGTTCAAATCCACCAGGCGCTCCTTGGAAACTCTTTGAGGCAGTTCTGCTGTGTCCTACAGGGTCGCTATGAGTCAGAATCAACTTGATGGCAGCAGGTTTGGTTTGGTTTAGTTTTGAAGTTAAACCTTGGAGCCCTGGTGACATGGTGGTTAAGAGCTTGGCTGCTAACCAAAAGGTTGGTAGTGTTGTAGGGGAAAAACATCACAAAGTTTAGTAAAGGAAAAGAAAGTTTTATTTGGCATATATTCAAAAAGACAGAAGTGGGAAGTGGACAAGCATGTTGCTAGAGCCATGTCTGCCTGAGTCCAAAGAATATTACAGAGTAGACAAAAGTGGGAAAATGGGCCAGGACTAGCACGCTGCCACAGCCGTGTCTGCCCTAGTCCAAGGAAGGTTACAGAGTCATCAGTATATATTAACATTACAAATGGGCAAAACCATTGAAAGCTTCACCTTTTCACAGAACTAGAACTAGAAGCTGTGATTCTACATTTTGAATTGTCTTAATGATCACTGGTACAGGTTTCAGTAACGATAGTCAGGAGGGTCTTCATTGGTCCAACAAATTTCTATTCACTATAAGAGTGGAAAGTCTTTCGTGTTCTGGCCTATGTGAAAGGTTCCCTAAAAGATATTTTCCAAGATTATTCTGTCTATGCCTTTATACCTCAGGGCCCAGTTGATGTGTCCTTGTGAGTCCTCTGAGTCCAGCTCTATGCTTTATGCTCTATGCTCAATGACTCCAATATTATTTCCTAAAGCATTAGTTCAAATCTACTAGCCACTCCTTGGAATCTCTGTGGGGCAGTTCTACTTTGTCCTGCAGGGTCGCCATGAGTCAGAATCAATTTGACGGCAGCTGGTTTGGTTTGGTAAGTTAAACCTTAAACGGTTTCCGTTTGGTTGAAGAAACTGTCAATGAACTGTATGGAATGGCAGTTGAACTCGTGTTTGCTGACCTTGAAGCTTGTGTCTGTTAGCGGAAAAGACAGTGCAGTAATACATAAATAATAAAAAAAAAAGCTCCCCATTTATTTTTTTAAATTGTGAATTCGTACTGACATCTCCAATTCCAAACCAGTACCACAGGATTCTATCTTCTCATTCCGCGTTTGTATCTCTTTCTCTCATCTGAGAACCTGATTCGTAATGATGTTGATACATTTACTCATTAGCTCAATCACACAAAATAGTTTTTGAACTTATACCACTATTAACTACCAACAACAAACTTAACAAGTAAAGTTCAAGATTTCCTTGCAGTTCTTTTTGTCCTTCAGATATATCCTATTGAAGGAATAGAGTCAGTACTAAGTACAAAAGTTTACTTGCCTAGGTTCATTTGTTTCTGTTTGCCTTCCATTTGAGGGGTGCTTAAATTTAAAATTGAATATATAAAGCACTAACGTAATTCAAAGTCAAAATTTAAAGTGAAGTCCCATTCCTTTTCCTAAAGCTTCCGTGCTGTTCTCACCCACCCCTTATTAATTTTTAAACCGTATGTTACCTTATGTTATGCTTTACTGCATACAGTAAAACTTGTGAAAGCCGGAACCTATGTAAGGCAGAAACCTGTAAGAGAAGGAAAGTTCAAATATTTTCCACTAAAATGATTAGTAGAAAAATGGTAAGACTGCACCCTGGCAGAGAGGGAAAACTTGTGAGACTGGAAAAACAAGGCAATCTCATCGAGTTCCGGCTCTCACAGGTTTCACTGTGTATGATATAGCTCATAATAATAAAAAACAAGTTACACGAAAAAAATGCAAGTAATTTGCACATCGTAAGATAAAGAGGGTATCTCCTGACTTTAAAATTACTGTATAGCTTGAAATTTCCTTCCTAGTGACTCTTGCTGGTATTTTCTTGGACGTAGATGCCATTTCAGGATAAAACAGTGGAGATGGGAGATTGGAATATTTGCATTATCCATAAACAAGGGTAAAGGACATTTTACTAGTGATTTAGTGCTTCCGCCCGCCCATCCTTCGGAGTACATTATTTTCATATTTAAAAATAAAATAATTGTTTCAGCCAAAGAGATTTTTTTTAAGATAACTGAAAGTTAATAGTAAATTCTCTTTTAGCATTTCCATCCCTATAGTTTTAATTCTAGACTTTAAAAAAGACTAAGCATTATAAAAGTTTTATGGATCAAAATTTTTTTTTAATGTATTTTTTTTCCCAAAAGACAAGCAGCTTAACACTGAGCAGTTTCTTTCTTGATATGAATGATATTTTTGAAGACTTACCAGCTTTTAATTGTCCATTGTTTCCTAAACTGTATTTTTAATTTCATTTGCTCTCTCCTAGGGAATGAAGGATGGCCACACGCCGTGCATTAAAAGCTGTTTTGGTAGATCTCAATGGCACACTTCATGTTGAAGATGCAGCTGTGCCGGGCGCACAGGAAGCTCTTAAAAGGCAAGCTATCCTCCGGGTTCTGCTGACAAATACGTTTGTAAGTGCCGTTTTACCAAGGCAGATCATTACCTAACTGCATGGCCTTAAGATGGCACTTCACCAGGTTACCATATATGCAGGAACTGCCTTGGGTTTAGCTAGAAGACTTATGTATTGTAATATCCTCCATACGTTCTCTAAGCCTTTATTAGGTTTGGCCTTTTGATCTAGTCTTTTTGTTCTGTGTGTGTGTGTGCGCGCGTGCGCGCGGATGTCTTTTTGTAAGTCGGTAATTAAATTTGGGAATAAAAACTCAAGATGCCAAAATGTGGAAGAAATAACATTGGAAATATCACAACTGAAAGCCTGGAATCACAACATGAAACACACACACACACACAGCCTTAGTTCCGCCCCTTCCCCTACATCTAAAAGCTAGCTTTGAGTGTGCGGCTGCTCAAATAAAGAGTAATTAAAGGACTTGAAATTTTACAGTTATTTCCATTAAAGAAATTTAAAGCTTCCAAAGATTAGGAACTGTCTTGCACTTCTCTTACATCAAACACAATACTAAACAAAAGTCTGCATACAAACTGGGGACATAGTAAAAGCTTGGTAAAGTGAGTTGAATGTGAATTTTTGCTTTTGGGTGTCCTGAAAAGAATACTCGTCAACACAACAGAAATAACAGTCAGTAGTAAGCATCTTCATCCTAAAATAATTTAGAGAAGCTTTTACAATCCACGATACTTAGCATTATGGTACATACCATTTTTCAACCTTAAAAGGCTCACAAAACCAAACCTGTTGCCTTCGAATTGATTCCGATTCATGGCAATCCCACGTGTTACAGAGTAGAAGTGCTTCCTCGGTTTTTTGGGCTGTTATCTTTACCGAAGCTGTTCACTGGGCCTGTCTTCCATGGAGCTGCTGGGTGGGATGGAACCACCAACCCTTAGGTTAACAGCTGATCGCAAACTGCTTGCACCATCCAGGCTCCACAGTATGCTGTTAATCAGAAAATCTAGTGACTAGTATCTCAGTGCCAGGTGTTAGGGCAAAAGACTGACAAGGACTTTGCACTCTCTCAAGGAATTTACTTTCCATTTGGGAAATCAAAAAATAAAAAGAGACTTACATATCCGGTAAGCATCAGTTGGGAGCTATCAATTTCGTTAGGAATTGTATGTTCATTTTACAGGTAGAGAAATGGTGGCCAACATGTTTAAAGCCAAAAGAAGGAAAGTCAGTTGCAGAGTTGGGCTTCCTCTTGATTTCTTGACATAGTCTCGCTATTTAATTAGGCTTTCCGAGAGAAAGGACGTTGGTCAGTCTTTTCTTCTGCTGGACAGGCACTTTGCTATAAAGATGAGCTTTCTACTCTGGATTGAAAAAAAAACTGTATGTCAGGTGAACAGTGACACCTCTGGGCAGCTCTGTAAACTGGAAGCTTACCATTCTGGAGTGGCCAGAGCCCACACACCATCCTGTTACTCGCACTGAAGGGTTTCTAGTCCAGAGAAATCGCTATATGTACTGGTACTGCCGGTGTGGGTTTCTATAAAAACAAGTAGGAGAAGGGAAGTTGGGAGACTAGTAAAAAGAAACTTAAAAAAAAAAAAACATTAAAAATAATGTTATTTTTCCCAGTACTTGTTCATTTTTAGGATAATAATGATATTGAAGTAATCAATTTCTTTTAAGTGATAAACCACCAAATTTTATCATGTTTTCCAGAAGAGCTACCACATAGATATTCTAGACATAGTCATGATGAAGGTGAATTATTTAATCATATAAATGTATTTAATGTTCTTTGGGTGACTACAATACGTAAAAATCTCTTTTCTGTTTTATTTGCTTGCTTGTTTTCAATTACGGCTAAAATTTTATGCTTTGTAGCCTTTTGGGGCAAGTATAAAATAAAAAGTATCAAGGTATTAATATAAAATTTTAAATTGTAGCTAAATTAAAGTTACTTTTACATTTTTGAATTATGCACTGTAGGACCATCAATTTTCATTTTTAATTTCATTTTTAAGGAAGGCTAGACGTGTCTGTCGGTTTGTCTTACTGTGGGGGCTTGTGTGTTGCTGTGGTGCTGGAAGCTATGCCGCCAGTATTCAGATACCAGCAGGGTCACCCATGGAGGACAGGTTTCAGCTGAGCTTCCAGACTAAGACAGACTAGGAAGAAGGACCCAGCAGTCAACTTCTGAAAAGCGTTAGCCAGTGAAAACCTTATGAATAGCAGCAGAACATTGTCTGATATAGTGCTGGAAGATGAGCCTCTCAGGTTGGAAGGCACTCAAAAGATGACGGGGGAAGAGCTGCCTCCTCAAAGTGGAGTCGATCTTAATGACATGGATGGAGTAAAGCTTTCGGGACCTTCATTTGCTAACGTGGCATGACTCAAAATGAGAAGAAACAGCTGCAAACATCCATTAATAATTGGAACCTGGAATGTATGAAGTATGAATCTAGGAAAATTGGAAATCGTCAAAAATGAAATGGAACGCATAAACATCAATATCCTAGGCGTTAGTGAGCTGAAATGGAACTGGTATTGGCCGTTTTGAATCAGACAATCATATAGTCTGCTATGCTGGGAATGACAACTCGAAGAGGAATGGTGTTGCGTTCATCGTCAAAAAGAACATTTCAAGATCTATCCTGAAGTACAACACTGTCAGTGATAGGATAATATCCATACGCCTACAAGGAAGACCAGTTAATACGACTATTATTCAAATTTACTCACTGACCACTAGGGCCAAAGATGATGAAATAGGAGATTTTTATCAGCTTCTGCAGTCTGAAATTGATTGAACATGCAATCAAGATGCATTGATAATTACTGGCGATTGGAACGTGAAAGTTGGAAACAAAGAAGAAGGATCAGTAGTTGGAAAATATGGCCTTGGTGATAGAAACAATGCCGGAGATCGAATGATAGAATTTTGTAAGACCAACGACTTCTTCATTGCACAAACCTTCTTTTACCAACATAAACGGCGACTATACACATGGACCTCACCAGATGGAACACACAGAAATCAAATTGACTACATCTGTGGAAAGAGATGATGGAAAAGTTCAATATCATCAGTCAGAACAAGGCCAGGGGCTGACTGTGGAACAGACCATCAATTGCTCATATGCAAGTTCAAGCTGAAACTGAAGAAAATCAGAGCAAGTCCATGAGAGCCAAAATATGACCTTGAGTATATCCCACCTGAATTTAGAGACCATCTGAAGAATAGATTTGACGCATTGAACACTAGTGACCAAAGACCAGATGAGTTTTGGAATGACATCAAGGACATCATCCATGAAGAAAGCAAGAGGTCACCGAAAAGACAGGAAAGAAAGAAAAGACCAAGATGGATGTCAGAGGAGATTCTGAAACTTGCTCTTGAGCATCGAGCAGCTAAAGCAAAAGGAAGAATTAATGAAGTCAAAGAACTGAACAGAAGATTTCAAATGGCCTCTTGAGAAGACAAAGTAAAGTATTATAATGACATGTGCAAAGAGCTGGAGATGGAAAACCAGAAGGGAAGAACACACTCGGCGTTTCTCAAGCTGAAAGAACTGAAGAAAAAATTCAAGCTTCAAGTTGCAATAGCGAAGGATTCCATGGGGAAAATACTAAACGACGCAGGAAGCATCAAAAGAAGATGGAAGGAATACACAAAGTCATTATACCAAAAAGAATTAGTTGATATTCAACCATTTCAAGAGGTGGCATATGATCAGAAACCGATAGTACTGAAGGAAGAAGTCCAAGCTGCTCTGAAGGCATTAGCAAAAAACAAGGCTCCAGAAATTGATGGAATATCAACTGAGATGTTTCAACAAACAGATGCAATGCTGGAGGTGCCCACTAGTCTATGTCAAGAAATATGGAAGACAGCTTACTGGCCAACTGACTGGAAGAGATCCATATTTATGCCTATTCCCAAGAAAGGTGATCCAACCGAATGTGGAAATTATAGAACAATATCATTAACATCACACACAAGCAAAGTTTTGCTGAAGATCATTCAAAAACGGCTGCAGCAATATATCGACAGGGAACTGCCAGAAATTCAGGCTGGTTTCAGAAGAGGACGTGGAACCAGGGATATCATTGCTGATGTCAGGTGGATCCTGGCTGAAAGCAGAGAATACCAGAAGGAGGTTTACCTGTGTTTTATTGATTATGCAAAGGCATTTGACTTTGTGGATCATAACAAACTATGGGTAACACTGTGAAGAATGGGAATTCCAGAACACTTAATTGTGCTCTTGAGGAACCTTTACGTAGATCAAGAGGCAGTTGTTCAGACAGAACAAGGAGATACTGGCTGGTTTAAAGTTAGTAAAGGTGTGCGTCAGGGTTATATTCCTTCACCATACCTATTTAATCTGTATGCCGAACAAATAATATGAGAAGCTGGACCATATGAAGATGAACGGGGCATCAGGATTGGAGGAAGACTCATTAACAGCTTGCGTTATGCAGATGACACAACCTTGCTTGCTGAAAGAGAAGAGGATTTGAAGCACTTACTATTGAAGATCAACGACCACAGCCGTCAGTATCAATTACACCTCAACATAAAGCAAAGATTGTCACAACTGGACCAATGAGCAACATCATGCTAAACGGAGAAAAGATTGAAGTTGCCAAGGATTTCATTTTACTTCGATCCACAATCAACAGCCGTGGAAGCAGCAGTCAAGAAATCAAAAGATGCATTGCATTGGGCAAATCTGCTGCAAAAGACCTCTTCAAAGGGTTGAAGAGCAAAGATGTCACCCTGAAGACTAAGGTGTGCCTGACCCAAGCCATGGTACTTTCAGTCACATCCTATGCATGTGAAAGCTGGACAAGGAATGAGGAAGACCAAAGAAGAGTTGACGCCTTTGAATTGTGGCGTTGGCAAAGAATATTGAATGTACCATGGACTGCCAAAAGAATGAACAAATCCATCTTGGAAGAAGTGCGGCCAGAATGCTCCTTAGAGGCAAGGATGGCGAGACTCTGTCTTACATACTTTGGACATGTTGTCAGGAGGGATCAGTCCCTGGAGAAGGACATCATGCTTGGCAGAGTACAGGGTCAGCAAAAAAGAGGAAGACCCTGAATGAGGTGGATTGACACATTGGCTGCAACAATGAGCTGAAGCATAACAACGGTTGTAAGGATGGCGCAGGACCGGGCAGTGTTCCATTCTGTTGTGCATAGGGTCGCTATGAGTCGGAACCGACTCGACGGCACCTAACAACAACAACAGACTATATTATCAGTTCTTTCTCTGATACTTGATTGCCAGATTAGGTTTCAAAAGCATAGAATCAAAGCAATCATGATGTATGTAAGTAGTTCAAGTGGAAAACACATTTTGGTCTATAAAAAATGGAATGTTTCCTTGAGTTGTCCAGGTAATTTTCTGTTTATAAACTTAGTAAAATAATAGGGCTTAGCCAATCTTTAATTGGCTAAGAACAACAACATCCTGAGATAATTCTCTCTTCTCTCAGTATAGGAGATCAAACACTGCCCAGACCACAGAATACCTGGGTTCTTGTTCCAGCTCTACAGCTACCCAGCTGCATGAAGCTGGACAAGTCACATAACTCTTCTGTTGTTGTGTGCCATCGAGTCAATTTCAACTCACAGCGACCCCGTATGACAGAGTAGAACTGCCCCATAGGGTTTTCTAGGCTGTAGTCTTTACAGAAGCAAATCGCCAGGTCTTTTCTCTAACAGAGCCACTGGGAGGGTTCAAACCACTAACCTTTCAGTTAGCAGCTGAGTGCATAACGTTTGTTCCACTAGGGCTGCCCTAGGCCTCAATTTCCTCATCTTTAAGAACAGTACCTGATACTGTTGAGTCCAACTCTTGGCGACCCTATAGGGCAGAGAGGAACTACCCCATGGAAAAAAAGGAGAAAGGATTGATTGCACCAGTAGATAATCTCTAGGATAACTTTCAGCTCTCTTATTCTGTGAATATAATGGTTAATAAGCCTTATTTTTCATTTCTTTAATAAACTTTGCAGTAAATTTATTTAAAATATAGAAGCCCCTCAAAAAGATGGACATAGCTTTTACAGTTTGACTTTGTAGCCTTTGGAGGTGCAGCCACCCATAGGAAACAGGTGGATTTTTAAAAAGCCCTTTGGCCATGAAAACACTTGATGACATAGCCTTCTTGTTCTTATCTCTGGGACAGCGCTACCGAATTATGAGGTTTTATGGAGCTAGAGTGTAAACTAAACGCTGCCCATTGACATCTGAATATTACTTTTCCAGGTTACGTGGTGCTTCGGTAATGATTAAGTTTGTGACCAATACAACCAAAGAGAGCAAGCAAGACCTATTGAAAAGGTTGAAAAAATTGGAGTTTGATATTTCCGAAGATGAAATCTTCACTTCTCTGACTGCAGCTAGAAATTTAGTAGAGGAGAAGCAAGTCAGGCCCATGCTGCTAGTTGATGACCGGGCACTACCTGATTTCAAAGGTGGGGAAAATTTGGAAAGATTTAAAAATTGGCTCTCCATATCTGCTTGTGGATTATGATTAAAATGGGATGCTTAGATGTGTTTATTCTGATTTCCTCCTGTTATTGAAATGACTGACAATACTGACAAAGTTCAAATCTAAATTGGTGTTTCTCAAACCTTTTTTGACCAGAATCCACGGTCAGTGAATTTATATTACATAGTAATCCAGTGTATACATATATATTCTTTGTGTGTGTTAAACCATACTTACTCCATGATGTACATTATATTTCTTACTTGTTTTACTTAATTATTTGGTTTTGATGTTGCTTAGAACCCTCCAAATTAGTTTCACAATCTACCAATGGGCCATGATCCACTGTTTGAAATAACACAGGTCAAAATTACTTTGAGTATTATAATCCTTAATCCAAGAGCCACTGTATTTACTGGATTAAATGAGATTAAACTAAGATCTCCTTGTTGAAAAAATAATGTCATCTTTATAGTGTGAAGTTTTTACAGTGAACATGAAATACTTTTTAATCAAGGGAAAAAAAACTTATTTCACTTTGGAGAAATTAATACTCTGGAAGAGTATTATAGCTTTATGAAGCTTTGCCATAGTGCTTCTTTTTGTAGGTGATACTCAGAGTGAAGTGATACAGTATAGAAAATGGGTATAAATACATTCATTATAAAAACTTGTGATGATTTTACAAGTAATGATTTGGGAATTTGGCATGGGTATACAAATTGGGTGGGGCCTCAAAACTTTTACTAACAGAAAATATATTAGTGTATCCATCAGAATTATTATTTGTAAGAAACAGAAGCCAACTTTGGCCAAATTAAACAGGAAATGAATTTACTAAGTAGATCTGAGTGCTGATGGGAATATAAAATGGTACACCACCTGTGGAGGACAATTTGGCAGTAGTTAGCAAAACTGCATATGAAGCAGCAGTCCTTCTTGGACTCTATCTCCAAGATATACTGGTAGTAAATAAATACATAATGACATATGAACAAGTTATTCCTTATGGCCTTATTTGTAATAACAGAAGATTTGAAACAACCCAGGTGTTCATTGGAAGAGACTGATTGAATAAATTGTGATATAGTTACAAAATGGAATTCTTTGTAACTGAAAAAAAGTAGCAAGGAAGACTTCTATCCCCTGGTAATGAGTGATCTTCATGGGCTATATTAAGTGAACGAAGTAAGGTGTAGAAAACCTTAGACATTTCCCATATAAGAAAATGAGGATGATTCTAGCTGTTTCAGCAGTGAGCTGGCGTTGAAGTATATAAGCAGAGTCCCTGGTCTGGAAGAAATTTTAGCCATTAGATTGAATATATTTGTAACACGAGTCAGTAACTTGACTGAAGTGGGCTTTTGTTTGTTTGGGTTATCTTTGTAACATCTTTAAAAATTATAGACATGAAAATACCCAAGGTAGAGGAGATTTTGAAGAGAATGGAAATATCTTTGGTAACATCAAGTACCTTTGCTAGTGTTAGATGGAGATAATAAAAAGAATACAAAAACTCCAACTCTTACTGTAGCCAACAATTTTATTTTCTTTCTTCACAAGCCTTAACCGATTACTCAGTACTCATGGCTGTTGATAGGAAGGAAATTGGGTGTCTGTTCTTTCTATTTCTTCCCCTCACATTTTGGTGGAATTGGTAATGAAAATGCTTAAGGCAGGCAATAAAACAGGCAAAGAGGAATTAGCATATGAATAATCCACAGAACCTTTAATCAAGCTTTTAATAACTGTTATGATGAATGTGCTTGTGTGGTTGTCATATCTGAAATCTTGTTTTCAGGTACAAGGCCTTAAAATATGCTGTAGTTAAAAAATAATATTTGTGAAACTGAAAGTAAATTAGGCATTATGTAGAACAGTAGAGATTCTACATTGCATTTCATATTTATCATGAGTGTGTTAATCTTACTGCATCAATTAGAGAGAGTCTAGTTTCCCTGGCCTCTTAGATTTTCAGTCCTTCATCAGTTACTATTGATCTGATACCTCATAGGGAACTCAAGGCTGTTCTTGTTGATCGTAATTAGTAAAGCTTTTTGAAGTTGGAAATGGTAACTTGTTTGACACCATCAGGTTACAGTTTTCAAGTTAGATCTTCTAGTTACTGAGCAACTGTAAGACCATGCAAAAGTAGTATGCAAAATACTAGGAGATGCCTGCCTTCTTCCTTCCTTCCAAGTATACTGGGTTTGATACTCTTTTAAACTTCATATTATGGCTATTGCAAAAATTTGTAGTTGATTGACTAAAACTACTTTATTTTAAAATGTCAGATTAGTTTTAGCTGCATTTTTCAGCAGTTACTGTTATTTTGTTCCCAGGAATACAGACAGATGATCCTAATGCTGTGGTCATAGGATTGGCCCCGGAACATTTTCATTATCCAGCTCTGAATCAAGCGTTTCGGTAAGTGCCTACCTATTTATTTTTCACCTGATTATACACTCCCCTTCTTTAACTTTGCCATGTAAAGTTTTTGCTTTCTGGCCCCCTAGGTTGTACATGAGGACAGACATCTTCAGGCAACATCACATAATATTACTATCTTGACTTTGTTTTTTTTTTTTAATGATTAATATGTTACAATGTGGTGATCATTGGGAATTTTCTGGTTTATAGAATCAGTGTTCTGGAGCAGAAATTCATAATAAAATTGCAACTTTTAAAGCTAGTGGCTTTAACTTTTATTATTACTTTAACTTTTATTCTCTATTGACTATGCTGTCTCCAAAGGAAAATAACATCCAGTCTAATGTTTAATAAACAGTAAACATGATTCTCCCTCCAGAGAATCCAGGTTGTGGAAAAGAGTTGACGCATTTGACCACACTTTGAGAGAAATTATTTGATGAGTGATCATTATAGCCTGAACTGAGGTGTGGCATTGTTGTTGTTAGGTGCCATCGAGTCGGTTCTGACTCATACCCAGTGCCGTCGAATAGCAAGCCTATATACAACAGAATGAAACACCGCCCAGTCCTGCACCATCACAGTTCTTGCTATGTTTGAGCCCGTTGTTGCAGCCACTGTGTCAATCCATCTTGTGGAGGGTCTTCCTCTTTTTCTCTGACCCTCTACTTTACCAAACATGATGTCCTTCTCCAGGGACTGATCCCTCTTGATAACGTGTCTAAAGTACGTGAGACGTAGTCTCGCCATCCTTGCTTCTAAGGCGCATTCTGGTTATACTTCTTCCAAGACAAATTCGTTCAATCTTTTGGCAGTCCGTGGTTGTGGCATTAGGGTGAAGAAAAACAGATTCCAGAGAATTTTTGAAGGTAGTGACAACATGACTTGAGTGATTGGGCAAAATAGGTGGTGAAGAAGACCAGTGAATCAACGAGGACATCCATATTTCTAAACTGGGTAAATGTGATAGAGAACACTCCCTGTTTGAGGTCTAGGAGGTGATGAGTGTAGGTTGAGGCTGTTTGGTCTATGAAATGTCAAACTGGAGATGTTCCAGTGGTTATTGGTAGAAAATAGGGGAAACATAACTAATGTGGGATGATGCTAGGAATCGTCACTGTTAGTGTGTGCATTTTACTTTTTGCATTGCTTCAAAAAAGAAGCCTACACACTGGTCCTCCTACTTCTAAGATAAACTGCATTAGAATTTACCTGTGAATCTGTCTGAGAGTGAGGTTGTGACTTTTTCATGCCACATTGCTTGAAGATGTCCTTCAAGGTGTATAGTACTAAAATTTCTTTTGCTTTGCCTGCTTAAATTATCCTACTTTAGCTTCTTGGGAGGGATTATTTTTTTAGCTTAAGTAAGGTGTACAACTATCCCAAAATTAGGTTTCATGTGAAATAGAGAACCTGCTATAATTTTTACCTTAAATTTACCCCCCTCTAAATTTTATTCATTTTTCTAGCCACAAAATTCAAGGGGGAGGTCTTGATTGATTTTTGCCCGTAATTTGGGAAGGACATCTTTAATAGGAAGCAGGTCGGTCTTTGTCATAGATGAATACTAGACTCAGGGTAATAAAAATGTATGTTGACATAATACTGACTTTGTAATTGCTCGGATGCTGTCTAATTAGTACACTTTCCTAACCATATTGATTTTTTTTTTTAAACACTACATTTTAAAGCATTACAGTGCACTTATAGGTCAACTCTAATTTCACAAATGCACTTAACAGCTGGATGGAGAGTTAACAGAAGGATTTTAGGTCTTGCCCTTCTTTGCATATTGATGTTTCCACAGAGACTATGCCTCTTAACCAATGACTGCAGTTGTTTGGATTGTGTGTGGCAAATGTAGGCATCTCACATGAACCACCGATTAGTTAATTATTATCCGAGTTGATTATGAGAATAAACATTGAATTCTAAACTCAGTTGCCTTGAATACCAGGTTCAGGGGCGTATTGCCTTCAGGCACATAGAGCTACTGTCCACATTACACTGCCTCATATTTACTGTGTTTTTAATGAGTAGTTTTCCTCCTCCCCCAAATGCGTAGTACAGTCTGTCTACAAATATGTCTGAAATGTCTGAATGAAACTGAGAAAAGTGAATTTTAAAGAACTGATTTTGGGGGAGGATGTGAACCAGTTATAGAGAATAGATATGATTTGGGTTTGTATTCTATAAAACATTCAAATCCTAAGGTCCATTGGTACCTCTTTTCCTTTGACTAATACTAAAAGATACGAAGAATAATATAATGAATACCTATATATCAATTTAAGAAATACCAGTTATCAACACATTTGTTATTCCCTGCATATCCCTCCCCTGCTGCATCACCCTGGACCCAAAGGAAATTACATTGTGAATTCAGTGTTGATCATTCTCATGTATGTCTTTATACTTGTAACACATACATATTTCTAAACAGTATGTAGTGTTGTTTTGCATGTTTGTATTGTATGTATTCATTAACTTGCTTTCTTCCCTAATAGTATTGTATCAGTATGATTAGATCTAGTTCATTCATTTTCACAACTGTGTTACTTCCTTTCAGCACAGTCTTTTTCCATCTTCTGGCCTGAGTTAGAAACCCAGAGCTAGAGCATTTTAGTAATGCACCAATTATAACTAAATTGGATGATCACTCTTAGGAGAAAAGCTACCTGGGCAAGCAGATCATTTAATAGTCTAACCTGAACTTGGTATCAACAAGACTAAAAAATATCTAATCACAAAAGCAATATGTCTCCATGGTGGAAACCTTAAAAGGGCAAAAAAAAAAAAAAATTACCTGTAATCCCACCATCAAAAGAGAGCCAGTTAACATTTTAGCACAGAGCTATTTCATTTCTTTCTGTATGTACATGTGTAATTATACCAAAAAATGAGAGTGCGCAACAACATATATACTATGTTATAATCACTTTTTAATAACCCAACAACGTATTATGCATTTTTTCCATGTTTTTAAATATTCTTCTAAAACATGTTGATTCATGTAGCACATTTTGCTTTACAAGGTGCAGTAAATGATTTAGCCGTGGGTTTCCTACTGTTGGTTATTTCCAGGTTTTTTAGTTTTTAAAACTTCTGAGGACATTTTTGTTGAGCAGTATTTATGTTTTTCCTTGAGTTTTTTGTTGTTTTTTTTTTTTTTTTTCAGAAGTAGAGTTGCCAGTTCAAAGTAATTTCTAAAACCTGTAACAAGGAAAACACTGCATGGAATTGTAAGGTTAAAGCGTTTGCTTAACCTGGGAAAAATTGGGTTTTTTTCTAAATTCAGAGCAACTGCTCTCTAGTTCTTGAGCTTATTAAAATGTTGTTACAACTGAAGATAAATGACATCCCGACTTCTGGTTTAAATGCATAGGTGAAGGCTGTTTAAGAATAATGTTTTGAAGCTTTGTTAATAACTTCTTTCTTGTAGTTGTTATAGACTGTGAGAATCCTCCAAAAGTCTTAGAGATGTGTTTGTAAATACTCACTAAAATGTACAGAGATGAGTTTTTTGTTTTCTAGGCAAAAGGAGATTTTTATCATCATAAACAGTTTCTGTTGAAGACTGGATTGTTTTCTTAAGAAAATATTAAAAAATTGAACTACTCCAATGTACTCAAGTCCTTAGAAAAGGAAGAAGAGGGAGGAAAAAAAAATTCAGCAATAATGGTCTCAGTTATTATTGTATTTGTACTGTAATTGTTGAATCTTTTTTAAGTATTTAGAGCCCTGGGCATAAGTAATTCCAGAACATTGTGGCAGCAGGGTTCAAATTAGAAATGTTTCTGTGGGTTTTTCCCATTTTGAAAGAACTGCCTGCTACACTGTCTTCTTAATTCAAGTCCAGACTATAAAAATAAAACACATGGGGGATGAGAAATTGTTTAAGACTTACAAAGAGCTTGTTATTTAAAGCATTCATTATATATGCAGAAGAGGAACTTTACGTGCAAAACTGAAAATCATAGGATGCAGAACTCAGTTAACAAACTGCTCTCAGTTTTTAATTTGGGAAGATTCTTTTATGATCAAGGCAACTCTTACAGTTCTAAATAAAAGTTTCAGGTGAAATAAAATGACATTGCTAGGTAATAGGATAAGTACTTGTTTAGCTGTGATAAACACAGCCAGTTTTCCTAAGTGATTGTACCAAGCCACAGGTTTCCACCAGCTACAAACCGGAGTGCCAGCTGCTGCACAGTCTTACCAACCTATTTGCCAGTCTGTGTAATTGTAGCTACTCTGATTGGTGTGTATAGAGGTGTCTTACTCAGTTTCAGGTTGTATTTTCCTGATTAGTAATGATGTTGAATATCTTTTCATACACTTATTGGCCATTGGATATCTTCTTTTGTGACGTGCCCGTTCAAGTCTTACTTTTTTCTAATTGGTTTGTCTTTTCTCTTATTGATTGGTAAGTGTTCTTTGTGTATGAGTCTTTGGTTGGATGTATATAAAGCATGTATATATACCTGTATATCAATATCATATCACCATCTGTGGTTTGTCTTTTCATTCTCTTAGTATCTTTTGATGAACAGAGTTTTTAATTTTGATGCATCCAATTTATCAATCTTCTGTTCTGCTTAAGAATTCTTTGTCCGCCCCAAGGTCATGAAGCTATTCTCCTGTGTTTTCTTCTGCAAGCGTTATTGCTATAACTTTTACAATTAGGTCTAGAATGTATTTAAAATTCTTTTTTTTGAATTGCGTGAATTAGGAGTTTATTTTTTTCCATACAGATATCCAATTGCTCCAGCACCATTTATTGCAAAGCCCCGTTCTTTCCCTGTTGAAAGCCAGTGGTGCTTTTGACAAATCAAGTGACTGTATATGTGTGGATCTGTTTCTAGATTCCTTGTCTCTCCTTGTGCCATTCCACACTGTCTTGATTACTATAGCCTTATAATAAGTCTTAATTTCTGATAGTGTACATCCTTCTAATTTATTCTTCTTTAGGATTGTTATAGCTAGTCTGTGTCCTTCCATATAAATTTTGGAATCAACTTGTCAGTTTTCATTAAAAAAAAAAAAAAAAAAGCCTACTGGGATTGTGATTGGTGTTACATCAAATCTATAGATTCGGGGAGAATTTACATCTTAACAATAATATGTCTTCCAGTCTGAAAATGGAATACATCTCCATTTATTTAGTTCAGGTTTTTACTTTTTTAAATATTTTCTCAGCAGTGTTTTGTAGCTTGCAGAGTGTGGGTCTTAAGACATATTTTGTTAAATTCTTGTATTTCATTTCATGTGGTTTGATGCTAGTGTAAATGGTATTTTGTTGAATTTCATTTTTAGTTGTTTCTATTACATAGAAATTTATTTCTTTGTATGTTAACTGTCTATCCAGTGACCTTCCTAAATTTAATTATTCTAATCATTTATTTGTAGAATCTTGTGGATTGTATTTTCTACACAGACATTTTGTCACCTGCAAATAATGACAGTTTTACTTACCCCTTTGCAATTTTTATATTTTTCTTATTTTTATATTTTCTTAAAATTATATTTTTATAATATTGCTGTATTGTAGGATTTTCAGTACAGTATTAAATAGAAGTTGTAATAGTAGATAGCCTTATCTTATTCCAACATTCAGGGGCAAAACTGTCAATATTTTTACTCTATCAGTAATCTACATAAATATACTTGTTTTTGACTTCTGACTAAAACCAGAAATGGCAGTGTTCATGTTGTCTTAGACTATTTCTGTTGAGTTACTGAAAGACTTGTTACATTTTTCTCAGTATTTAATGAGAGAATTACTGTCAGTGTGATATTGAAGGTATTCTGTAGGTTTCAGTTAATTAAATGTTAATGGGCTTTTCCTTAGATTTTTTTTTTCATGATTTACTGTTGTTTCTGTGTTTGGTTGATTGATTTTACCTATAAACATTGAATGTTAAGACTTTGGTGATCACCTAGTTCAGTAATTCTCAACTGGGGACAATAATATCCAGCCTAAATGCCAGTAGTGTCAAGTTCAGAAACCCTGAACTACTCACCTTCATTTGATAAGAAACTGAGGCCCACAGATATGAAGTGATTGCCGTTACCTGTTTTAAGTAGCAGAAGAGATACTACACCCCCTACACTTAAAAATAGTCACTTTTGCTGTCAGATACTGTGAAAATTTTGCATGCATTATCTCTGTTCCCCAAGAAAGTATTATGTAGATCAAGACACAGAAACAGAGAGGGGTTCATCCATTAATGTACCCAATAAACATTTAGTGAGAGCTACCAGGCTTTTCCCCATAAATAGTAAGTACAGTGATGAGTAAAACTGACGGGGATAGTGAAGATTTTTCTGGGTTCTAGTGAGGAAGACAGACCAAACACAATTAGATAAGGGTTAAAATTGCAGAAAGTGGTATGAAGGAAAAAACTCAGGGATAAGATAGAGATTAAATGTGAGAAGCAAGTCCACTTTAAATAGGAGGCTAGGCATGGCTTCCCCCAGGGTGCTGACATTTAAGCTGAGGCCTGCTGAATGAGGAGGAGATGGCTGGGTGGAAAGTAGGGGCACTCTTTCAGGTGGAGGGAATGCCATGTGTAGGGGCTGGAGCAGGAAAGAGTTTTAGAAACAGAGAGCAGGTTGCTGTGGCTGGAACACAGTCAGCGCTAGGGAAGGCGGCCTGAGATGATATTGGAGATGTAGATGGGGGCTATAGGGCAAGGCCTTATACACTGAGAACAAACTTTGGATTTTATACCATTTGCAGTGAGAAGCTATCAGAGGGCTTTAAGCAGGGGAGGGACATGATCCCATCTGTGCTTTTAAAAATCTTGCTATTGCCGTATACAATGGATTGGGATAATAGGGCAAGAGTAGAAAGCAGAAAGACCAGTTAGAGACTGTTGCAGAAGTTCAGAATATCACACACAATCAATTTATGTGAAAAATAGTTTTAAGATATTTTTATTTTTGTTTTGGATTTGGAAATTACTGGATTTGCTCATCCATAGGGTTGTTGGGATAGGGGAGGAAAGTGAGAAATCAAGCACGTTACGAGCCTTTGGTTTGAGCAGTGTGACTTTGTTGAGATGGAAGTGACTGGGAGAGAAACAGGTTTTGGGAGTGCCATGAGGGATTTGCCAGTTTGATGTACAGGAGAGGTGTCGGACGTTTACTTCAGCTGCACTGTAATTGCCTGCTCTCAGGCTCCATCTTCAGTGAAGTAGTAAAAGTTGATCACTTGCCTAGAGAGGTTAAGTTATCTAGAAAGAGTGTGTAGTGTATTTGGAAGAGCGCTAGATTGACTTTCAGAAGTCCTGGTTCCCAGTAGTGGTCCTACCTTTCCTTGATGGTGTGATTGACTTCTGCCAACCTCTCTGGAAAATTGTCTCATCTGCGAAGTGGAGTCTGTTGAACTTGATGTTCCTTAAGGTTCATTTCAATAATACCTTAAGGCTCTGAGTTTTAATTATCTCTCGGTGTTCTGCCTGAAATTTTTATATTATGTCCTGCTCATTGGCTAAGTTTTTACAAAGGGTATTCCTTTGCCCACGTAAAATACAGCCAGAAATATTTGTTCTTTGTGCCTTTTTTCCTCTTTTTCGCACTTCAGTGGGCTTATAGTTAGAAAATTCTCAGATTTCCTGCTGATGTATTATTTCTAGTTACAAAAACAACTAACCCTTTGTTACCCTGTCTAGTAAATATAAAAACACTTCAAGTACTGGGATGTCTATTTTTGATATTTTAAAACAGATTTTAAAATATAAAAGATCTTTTAATCTTTGTCCTAGAACTGTTTACCTTTCAGTGTTTCATATCCTGAATATGCCTTGGCTCTTTAAAGATTCAATAAAGCTTATGCTGTGCAAAGAATGACAGAAGCAGCAACCACTTCCCTGAGAGATGCATATCTTCTCCAGCCTCATGGAAAGCCAGCTCCCACTTAGAGAAATGGAGAGGAGCCCACAGGTTCAGCCCTTCCTGGGAAGGCTCTAAAGTACTGCCTGGGAATTAAGTACACACATCAATCAAGCTTATAAGTCTTATCCCCAGTTAATATATAATAAAATATTAACAAAGCTAAATCAAATGAGTTTTTAGTTTAGCTGTGTAAGTGGAAAGCAGTTTTGAGGTCTGTTGCATAAAGAATTCCAGTTCCGTGGTAGAGTGGCAAATAAACGGGGCTGGGGGTGGGGTGACAGGAGGAGAGAGAGAAATCACCCGTTATCATCTCATTGCTACCAGCTGTGGTCCGTCAAGGCTAGCAGTGGCTGGACCACGTTTCCTAACAATTGGATTTGAAGATCTGGTTAAAGAAATAAATTTGTAATAGTATTAGTGAATAAATTTGAAGGACCTGTCCTGTGCTGTGAGCAATTTGTAGTAACTAACAGTAAGGTCCTGTAATAGTCCAGTATTGGTTTGTACTTAATAAAATATTTAATCATAAATGTCTGAATTCTGCATCTCCCACAGGAAGGCATTTCCATGCCCACTGACAAGAATAATTTAGCAGTTTCATAGTAGAGCGCTTAATTACTCATAATTGTGAAGGGTAAGATGTAATGAATTCTTCCTCGATGGACATACTAAATATTTTAACTAAGTAGATGACTTAAAGTAAATTAAGCTAGTGAGATCATTTATTACATTGGTTAGAAGCAGTTTAAGAAACATATTGTGTCCCGCATTCTATCAGATGAGAACATGTGCGTGACATTCTGCTGGGGACTGAAAGCTGCTTTGTTGGGATCTGGGGATGGCGTGGGGAGGTAAGTATTGAGAAGTCCATGGGGGTTTTGGATTTGTTCTGTTCTGTTTTGCCTGAGTCGCTAATGAGGATCTTTAGCTATACATAGAGTTTGGTTATCAGACTAATGGGAGAGCTCCTTACGCTCTTCTGTTGTCACATGGGGTCGCTGTGAGTCGTAGTTCACTGGTTGGCACCTAAGAACAACCACCTCTCCGGACAAAGGAAAGACTTCACCGTAAAGGCTCTCCCGCAAACCTTGTTGGTGTTTTCTTCAAAGAAGATGCCTGATTCGTAAAGTAATACTGAAAGTAGTCACAATGCGTAAGAATAAGGAGATAAAGGTACAAGCAGAAACTGTTTTTAAAATGCTCTATTAAATTTCTAAATTAAAAAGAAACTTAAATTTTGGAGTAGAAGAACCAGGAATTCGGGTGTTTTAGGAGTTAGCCGACCGTGCTGCTGCAGCAGTGGTTGTATAGTGTTGTGAAAGGCTCCGGAGCCTCCTGCTTACCATTAGGGAAGGTTGAAACAACTTGTCTCATTAAGTTAAGCTTCTTCCCTTGAGTATCTTATTTAGCTTTAGTTTTCTTAATTTTCTTTCCCTGGTGATTTGGGTAAAGTGTCTGAAACCACTAAAGGTAAAAGGTTGAAGCAATCCCAAATTTAATAATCTGTCACCTTTCTTTAGTGTATCTGAGTGTAATTCCCAGCAGTTCTTTGTGAATTCATTAAAAGACAGCAAGTCATTAAAAGTTAATAAGAAACTATTTGTTTCTGTGACTCTGAATAAAACCATTTTGTAAGTCTGACATTCTTCTCTAATGATAAAAGCCTTGCTTTTTGCCAGTTTCTCTTACCTTGGTCTCTCTAGGTTACTCCTGGACGGAGCGCCTCTTATAGCGATCCACAAAGCCAGATATTACAAGAGGAAAGATGGCTTAGCCCTGGGGCCTGGACCATTTGTGACTGGCTTAGAGTATGCCACCGATACCAAAGCCACAGTTGTGGGGAAACCAGAGAAGACGTTCTTCTTGGAGGCATTGCGGGGCACTGGCTGTGAACCTCAGGAGGCCGTCATGATAGGCGACGTAAGTAGACAAGATCAGAAACTGCCCCCAGCTCACCTGCCACGTGGGAGGAGCCAGCCTTGAACCATTGCTTTAGGAAAGTAACTTTCTGTTACTGATGGTACCAGATGCTAATGAGATGCTACCTAAAACACCAGCTTTCCAGTAGGAGATGTTTAGTTGTATTCTTCTAAAGAACTGAAATTTTGATGATTTCTGACATTTCTTCATAGTGCGATGGGCTATGTACAATTCAAAAGATCATTCATATTACAAGTTGATTAAACATTTTATGTCTTTTTGAAGAAAGCCCCTACACAAATCTAAATTTTTAAATACTACTTATGTAGAAAACAACCTATACTTACCAAAGAATTCTACCATTACTGATTTTTTTCTTACTATTTGCTTTATGCAAGAACTTCCCAATCAGTGTACCACAAAGAGCTAAAGATACGGATCTCCTCATCCCTTTGAGTGGTAGTGTTTTGCGCCTGGGACAATTGGAGGCCCAGGCTGGTCACCTCTGTCCATCAGCTTACCCTAGTACAATGGGCAAATGTTATTTTTCACGTGTGCTGTAATGGGAAAAGATCTAGAAAGCCAGCTGCCTCATGGTACATAGGTGGCAAGGACTGGTTTTCAGTTTTCAAATGGTAATGTGTGAAACTGGAAGGGACTATCCAGATTGTCTAATCCAAACCTCTTCATTTTCTAGATTGGGAAACTGAAGCCAAGAGAAGTACATCTCCATGCGTAAATTCCCACAGCTAAGAAATGGCACAGCTGGAAGTAGAACTCAGGGCTCTTGACTCCTTCCAAAGCAAACTGTAGATTCCTTGCTTTCTTAACTTGTGATGGAAGGAATGGATCACATCCTCCTGACTTAGTCTTCCACTTCTGTATTCATCTAAAATCCAATAGGATAATCATTGAACTAGATAGTATTTTGAGAAACCATCTTTTCAGCCATAACTTGTCCTCTTTGGAAGTCTTTATCTGACTTTCCTGGGCAAATGCATATGTGAAGAAATGGTTATCTGAGCCTGGAAACTTCAGAATTCCTCTATCCTGGGAGATACGGGTTTTGGGGTAGGGATTGGGTGGGAAGGGCCCAGGATAGCAGTGTTCAGCTACATGGAAGGCTGTTTGTTACCTACAAGAGTAGCAGGTTTCTGCCTCCGTTTTCTTGTCTACTTTTTCCCTCCTTCCTTCTCATCCTGCTTCTACTTCTTCAACAGGACAAGCTTAGATGTCAAAGAAAAGGTTTTAAGTTAGATATTAGTGATCTCTCTTGGATGAAGATTTTGACATTCTCAAATGTATTTCCAAGGGCTCTTCTTGAATGATAATAATAGTTCATGAAAAATCTTGTGTTCAAGGATGGAATGAGTCCTGTCAAAAGCCATGTGATGGCAGGTTTGATTTTCTTGTTGTTTCTTCCAGTCCTTGGATTTTTTTTATTACTTTGCAGTCATCATTAGTCAACTCTGTCCTAAGTAAGAATTGGAGAAGGAGTTCACTTTTTAGACTCATCTGTCAATTATTCTAAGTGTTAAGTGAACATCAGAAAATTACAATGTCTGTTTGCTTAGACTGATGTGACTTGATTCCACCTCTTAGGGGCAATTGGATGGAAAGTAAAGATAATATATTACATGGGTGGCAGAAAAGCTCTCTTCTGAATTGAGTTCATTCACTGACTGCAGTTGGCTCATTCACCTTAAAAGCTGCCAAAGGACAGAATGCTGTTTTCCACAATGTTTTAAGATGAGAGTAGATAGATGTACATGTGGCAAAACATGAAGAGTTGTAACCCTGCTCTTTGTGTTCAGTTACTGGGATTACTAATCTGTTGTACACCTTTCACTCCTGTGATATTTATCTCTCCAAACAGGGTATGCATCCTCAGGATGTTAAATGTGGGTTCACCCATTTTTATACCTTCCTCTCTTCCATTTAAAAAGAAAAAAAAAACTGGGGTTACAGTTGGCCATCCCAGCTTAATAAGTCACATCAGTTGGTAGGGACTGTTTTGGCAAGCTAACTGAGGACAGTGAACTAAGTGCTTGCTTTCTGCTTTTCTAGGATTGCAGGGATGATGTTGGCGGGGCTCAAAATGCTGGCATGCTGGGCATCTTAGTAAAAACTGGTATGTAGCTTCTTTATAAGCCTTCTCCAAAAAACAATGGTAGGATGAGTACACGGTTGCTTAAGGGGTGGTCTTTGCAGAAATGGCAGAGCCTACTGGACACTTTAATTTTTTTGTGCCACAAAGCAAAAATAAAACCCCATTTGCAGGGCCAGACTAAACAAAAGCATTACATAAGGCCTTATCTTCATGTCTAGGTCCCTGGGTGGCACAGACCATTTTACGCTCAACTACTAACATAAAGCTTGGTGGTTCAAACCCAGCTAGTTGCTCTGCAGAAGAAAGCCCTGGTGATTTGCTTCAAGGCTGTGACCTTAAGCAGGTTGCCAGGCCTTTCTTCCAGAGTGCCTCTGGAACCACCAACCTCTTGGTTAGCAATTGAATGTTTAACGGTTTGTACCACCCAGAGACTCTTTGGTATCCATTAAAAACCCCATTGCTGTGGAGTTTGTTCCGACTCATAGCAACCTTACAGGACAGAGCAGAACTGCCCCATAGAGTTTCCAAGGCTATAAATCCTTACAGAAGCACATTACCAAATCTTTCTCCCACATTGTGGCTGGTGAGTTCGAACCGGCAACCTTTTGCATAGCAACTGAGTGCTTAACCACTGTGCCACTAGGGCTTCTTGGTACCTGTTACCAAACCAAACCAAACCCATTGCCATCGAATCAATTCTGATTCATGGCGACCCTCTAGGACAGAGTAGAACTGCCCCGTAGGGTTTCCAAGGAGCAGTTGGCTGGTGAATTCAAACTGCTGACCTTTGGTTATCAGCCGAATGCTTAACCACTGTGCCACCAGGGCTCCTTATGGGTGTTTAAATAGGGACCATGCATCATCTGATGTACACTTTGAGAAGCTCACTCTGACACTGTGGAATGGTTTCTCTGCTGGGTTAGGGTGTTAAATTGTGTGCCAGACCGGAGGAACAGCAGGCTGTCTTGAACTGCAGAGGCTGGGGGAGTTGGGCAGTGTGTCTGGCACTGAGCACCTTGTCGTGCAGCCTGGCCTCCCTGGCCTGAGGCCTGTGAGCCATCCACCACCCCCCACCCCCCGCCCCACCCCAGGCCCTCTCATTTGCTGGCAGACAGGGTCCTGGCTTGGCAGCAGCACATGCTGTTTGCAGTCACCCTCGGGAGCTGATGAGGCCTCTGCCCTCTGGGGTCTGGGCCTCCATTTAAGAGCATTGATTTAATCACCTTTCCTGTCTTTGGGGCTAGTGGGGGAAGAAAATGACTTCATCAACTGTGAGATTTGAAGGGAACCTTAACTGTCAGGTGACCCAGTGTGTGACTGTCCATTGTCTAAGACCAGAGGACCTGGGACCAAGCTGAATGTGTCATCTCTGAATTGCCTCATTGCATCCCGAAGCCTCAGTAGAAGGTGCTCTGGGAGACGCAGAGCCCCTGAGTCTATTAATTGTAAGGGTGGTGCTCTGACGGCCCCGGTGCTTACAGGGCATGATTAGTGTTCTGGCAGTAGCCTTGCTCACTGGCTTTCCTTTCGTTTCAGGGAAGTATCGAGCAGCAGATGAAGAAAAAATTAATCCACCTCCTTACTTGACTTGTGAGAGCTTTCCTCATGCCGTGGACCACATTCTGCAGCACCTACTGTGAACCGTGATGTGAACCTGAAGCAACATGAGACACGGCTTGTCACGGTCTGGAATGAATCCCTTACCGCCCAGAGCCGGCGTAAATAGATAACCACCGCACCCTGCTGCCGAGTTGTAACCCTCCTTTATTGTGCATTAATTAAAAAGAAAGGTATTGAATTGCAGCCAGCCACTAAGCCTTGCTATCCCTTTTGTTTTGTTTTGTTAAAGAAGATGAGACCCAAAGAAACGGAAAGCTGAGATTTGGTGCCATTCCTTTTAAAATATTCATCAGGTTGGGCAGGGCTGGGAGGGAGACCCTACTGCAGGGGGTAGTATTCTCAGCTCGTGAGTAAAGTTGAATGGTGTTTTTTAAATTCTAAAGTAATGCATCGAAAGGTGCATTAGGCTGTAGTTTTAATATTGAGTTCAACTGTGAAATCCATCATTAGTGCCAAGTAGAGTAAAAAGCTGAAAGAGCAAAGTGAATTGTTCTTTAGCCCAAGTGATTGAGTGAATTTTCTTTGACGGATGTTGAAAACTAGATTATCCACCGAGTTATTCCCAGCACGGGTGACTTCTTTTTCTCTTCATTAGCCAGAGATGACTAATTTAAATTTAGAACCTGATTTTAATTTAATATTATTTCCATTAATAACCTATTCATTGCAGATACCTATTATGCTGTGTAACAGTTGTTTTGGAAATTTTATGTAAAATTAAAACTATCAGTATTTTACAGATGTTTTAATTAGACATTGTTATTAACAGGAACAGTGCAGAAACTAAAATCAAGCCTTTAATGTCTTATAGACCGTGCATTTTTGAAATTAGTGTCCACCAGGGTCCTATTAACTGTACATTTGCAAGATTTCATTATTTTTGCCTCTGACACTATAGGGAAAATCTTTTAGAAGCTATTGGGACAGATTCAAGCTTTTATGTACTTGGTTACTACAGCTGGAAAATGAAATCTCATCTTGTAGCATGGATCATTCTTCTCATGTTAAACCCACCAAAATGAAGGGGACTAAGTAGGTAATGATTTTCCTAGTGCATTTGCATACTCTGATAATCCTGGGCCTTTGCAATTGTTTTACAGGGCTCTTGGGCATTGAATTATTAGAATGTAATCGTACATCATTGTAGCGTTCACCTTATTGAAGCTCACACTGATGTTAATGAGCTTCGGGGTTTAATGCTTGTTTAGAGATCAGCTTGGTCTTCGATGGGAGGGTGCAAAACCAAATAAATGGCAGCTCCCTCTCCTTTTGGTAGCTTGGTGAGCACTTCCCTTCTGTTTTTGCAAATACCCCAACGTAGTACTTATACATCCTGGAGTGCAGAAGACCACCCCCCAGAACCAGAAGGATGAGTGGAGTGGCTAAGAGCACAGGCCGACACTTAACTAGCTTCCTGACCTTGGGCAAGTCACCTCGCCTCTGGTACCCTGTAAAATGGAGAAGATAATGATAGTGCCCACCACATGGGGTTGTTGTAAGGGTTAATTGCATTAGCCATATATTACTTAGAGTAGAATTGGGCAAATAGTAAGTGCTATATGTTCGCAGTGATGATGCAGGTATAGCAGGACTGCCTACATTTAGCAATCTAAAAAATGGTTGGTAGAATTTATCTCTGCGGTGATTTCAGTGGGAGAAGTCCTCCTGAGGATAAAAAGAGGCATTCTGCTGAATCTAGCCTTCCTCAGGGCAAGGTGCATATAGAGAGAGAGGTGTAGCCTGCAGCTAGAGAGGCTGCAGGTGCCTGGTGGGTGGGTTCCGTTCAGCTTTGTCTTGTTCTTTGGGCACCTGGGTAAGTGATTCCTTGGCCTAAAAATTATCAAGTGTTTGCTTTCCATAAAATAAAATAAAATAATTTTTAAAAAGTTTTTTTTTTTTTATGGGCCCACTGTGGGAAATAAACATATAAGAAAAAGATTCTGCCTTGAGAACCTTTTCTAGGTGGTGAGCTAAGGAGAATACCTAAGACATTACTCGAAAACAATATGAAGACTCAATTCAAATGTCCCCTCCTCTGTCATGTCCTGCCTCCCTGACTATGAGATAGAATGAACTACTCCCTACTTTGTGCCCAGGTAGCACTTGTTAGGTGCTATCAAGTCGATTTTTTGACCCATAGTGATCCCGTGTGACAGACCTACTACGGTTTCCTAGGCTGTAATCATTAAAGGAGCAGTCACCAGGTCTTTCTCCCACAGAGCCACTGGGTGGGCTAGAACCACCAACCATTTGGTTAGCAGCCAAGCGCTTAACCATTGCCTCACCAGGGCTCCTTAGCACTTGTTAGAGCACATCGTTTCTTCACACTTCTCTTCAGCCTGCTAGACAGGACTGTGTCGCATTCTTTTTTTTATATCTGCTGCAACACAGATAGGCACTCAGATGGTTACTAAACTAATAAAAACTAGCTGTAAATATTACAAGAATTTAATTGTAGAAGGTATAGCTGTGGGGAAGAAGGAGAAAATAAGTTTCATTTTAAACTTCCTGTCTCTATAATGCCCATAGGAGAGACCCTCGTAGACACTCGGAAATAATGGATTAGATGCTCTGGACACAGGTTAGAGCTAACACACTGACGCAGACAGCACTGATGGGTTAGGAAGTAGGTAGAGTAACAGGAGTGGGTAAAGGTCACATGAGCATAATGTATCCAGTCAAGAGAAACAGCTTCTCTACTCTCCTCCATTCCAGTTTGTCCCCGTGGGCTGTTAATATCTCAGTGTGTAATTTTTTAATTTATTTAACAAACATTTTATAGGGCTTGCTAACTGACTTGTCCACAGAGAGGTTCATAAGGATAAATAAAAATCTTGTTTCAGGTGGTTACTATAAACATTCCCAGCTCATCTGGTTGGGTTGCCTTGGGCCTCATGGAAGCAATTTAATAACTGAAGTATCTGAAGGACTTCATTTTCCAGCTGTTCCATCTCAAGAGCCACCTTGTGGTGTTGACCTCAAGGAGGTTGTAACAGTTTTACTGTAATCCTTTCCTGGGCTCAAAAAAGGGACTAAGTGACATCTTAAGACTAGAAAGAGTATTGGAGAACACCCGTTGTCAGGAGATGGTTATTGAGCATCTGCCGAGAGCCAGGCACATGCCAGGTGTGGAGGCAGCTGGTGGTTCCACCAGCTTCACTCTCTTACCTCCAAAATCAGCCAGATGACTCTGCAGTAGCTTTACCTACCTACCATCCATTCTACATCTGTCAGAGCTGATCTTGATGGCTAGGAGAGGAAAGGGCAGGGGCCAGACAGCCTCACTCTCTGTCATGGTTCTGTCAAACACCTGTAGCTGTGGATAGCAGAAGTCCCTTGGACTGATAGTGCCATAACCTCACCCCTATCCCACATTAAATATTACAGTAGTGTGGTATACCTGTACTGGATGTGTTCAGTTGGTTTTGGATCAATGCTCGTGTAGGATAAACTGAAGTTCTTGGGTACCTACATAAGGAACTTTTAAAACTACACTAATCAGTTTCACTAAACACTCTGCCTCGAGCAGTAGAACACCTTTTTCATATTAGCACTGGTTTGCATAAGGTCATTCTTGCGTTACCAGGTTTATTTGACCTGAGTCACAAAAGCCTTTTTCAGCATAAATGCACAAGACCTTTGCTGACTTTGGTATTATACCAGTGATTAAGGCCTGTAGCCCAAAGCAGTGTTGTCTTTAAGGGGCAGTAACAAGGCACCAGAGCACCAGAAATCATTTATCATAATATAAATTGCTTATCTGTTAAGACTAAGCAATTGTGAATGCCTCATTTTGTCTAGTGCTTACCTTCACATCATATACATGTTAACTCCTGTTTGTTTCACTGGCTGGTATGCCTCAGAAAATCACCTACAGATACTCATTAAGTGCTCATTGTGGGTAAAGCACTAAAGACTACACAGAATGCAGCTCTAGCTTCTAAGATGCATGTTTTCTAGTTACGGAACTGAAATGTATAAAAATATGCTGTAACAATACAGAGGGATCTGACAGGTTCAAAATGGTTGTATAAAGCTGTAAGAGAAGTGATCATGTGCACTGAGCTAAGTGCTTTGGAACAGTAGTCACAATTTATAGTCTGGAGCAAATGGAATGCTCAGATCGTCTTTGGCCTACTCCGTTTTGAAAAATGTTTCATTCACTCATTGATTCAGTCGCAGTGGGAAAAGTTCCACACCCTCAGAGCTTACATTTGAGTAGGGGAGACAGACAATAAACACACACACACAACCTAATCAGATGAGAGATAATGATAAACCCCAGGATTGACTCATGAAGAAGAATAAAGCAAGTAAGAGTGAGGTTGGGGTTATTTTAGGTAAGTATGGTCCGTCAGGGAAGCCTCTCATCAGATGGTAATCTTAATGAAGTGAGGAAGCAGGATATGTGGATTGTAGGGGAAAATAATGCTAACTTCTTTGCCAACATCTGAATATCAGGAGATTCTAAATGCAAAGCACTTACTGGTTTTCTGGGAAGACTGGAAGATCTGACAATGTTAGATCCAGATTTCCACCTAGCAGTGTTCAGTTGGAGCTGAGTTACTGTGTCCTCAGACAGTCGCTGCCTTCTTCAGTTCACCACAGACCCTCTCTTCTTCCTCCTCTTACACACAGCTGACTTTATTCATTTACTATACAGTCCATGTTCCTGTAGGCATCTGAGTCATGACCTCTGCTTTAGCAGAAAGTAACCACATCTTGGATAAAGCTAAATTTCACTCCCAACAACTGACAGACCAATCTCCTGTATCCCTGTAAACTTAGATATACTTTTAATCTACTTTTTAAAATATAGCCATAGAGACTTTAAACATAGTAGGTCAATCATATGTGTTAGTTGGTCTCTTTCAAAACCCCACCAAAATAAGAGTAAAGTATGAAGCTACAAAGACAAACCACAAGAGAATGGTAGAACATCGGTGGATGAGGAAGACTCAAACCAAACTCACTGCCGTCGAGTTGATTCCAACTCATAGCAACCCTATAGGACAGAGTAGAACTGCCCCACAGAGTTTCCAAGGAGCGCCTGGTGGATTCAAACTGCTGACCATTTGGTTAGCAGCTGTAGCACTTAACCACTACGCCACCAGGGTTTCCGGATGAGGAGGGGGGGATGGAATTGAAAGTTTATCTGATATCTTTGGCCATTTGGAAAATAACACTGATACTTATCTGACAGACCTGAGAATGTGTTAGAAAACAATAAGATTAGATACTTAGAAAATTCAACAGATGTAAAAACAAGAAAGAAAAAAAAGTTTTGTTTTTTTTTTTTTAAAAAAAAAAAGCAGTTATTAATCCCGGGAAAGACAAAAAGTCATCAAGAAAGGAAATGTAAACCTAATTCACTCCTTGGCTCTACAGTGAACAATGCATACAGTCCTAATAAAAATACTATTGAGTTAACTTAAAATGGTGATATAATTATTTTTGGATGATAGGGAAAGATGTGTATGTATCGTAGTGGGGTCAGAGGGATGAAAGAGCTACATTTTATTTCATCCAAAACAAGTCATTAGATGAAGCCACCTAAATGCATGACATAAAAACATGTGCGTGCATACTTATTTGGAGACAAACATCCAAGGAAAGAGGAGAGGCAGATTGAGTACGTGATTGGATACTGGTGGAAGTAGTAAAAAGGTGAACTTGGAGATACTTAAAAGGAGTGGAGGTGGTAGAGGTATGTCAAGCACATTGAAGGTTGTGTATGGGGTTTTGGAAATAGAAGAAGTTTACGTGTATTTGCTGAGAGGGATGGCAAAACTACGCTTACCCTGAATGGAATCAGGAACGGGCAGTAAGCTAAAAGGGCCACAATGAATTGAAACAAGCATGCTGTGCACAGGAGTCTCCCCTGCCCTTTACCTGTTCACCCTTAAAGTACACATAGAATACAATCTTAACTACTTTCCAGTCACAGCAAATGAGCAACAAAAGCCAAAATTCCATGAAATCAGAAAGGAAGATAGTGGCCACCAACAGATAAACTAACAGCTACAAGAAATGTCTGCTGACAGCCTGACAAGATGACCAAAAAAGGCACAAAAAGCAGATGTTGGAAACTGAACAGTACAGCAGTCTGAAGCCACTGAGTTTAGAGTCCTGTGTATCTAGTGTATCACTAGGCTGCACACTGTAATATCTAGTGCTCATGAAGGACTTTATATTTGGCACAAATTAAGATGAAATATTTTTCTGTTTGCTTTAAATGTTATATGAGGTATATTTTCAGTTTAGCTACACTTCCATGACAACATTTTAAAAGGATTTAGGAATATTCCACTCAAAATAGCCAGTATTTTTAAAAAAGCTTTGTTTTTATTTAAAAGAGTAAGCCCATTTGGAATACTTTGCCATCCAAAATGTCTCTTTCCCCTGAATAGTCAAAGCAGTTTTGAAGAACAAAGTAGGAGGACTTACACATCTGATTGCAAACATACCGTACAGCCACAGTAATCAAAACATCCTGGTACTGGTGTAATAACAGACACACAGACCAATAGAATAGAGTCCAGAAATAAACCCCGTACATCTGTGGTCAACTGATTTTTGGCAAGAGCGCTAAATAAATTCAATAGAGAAGGAAGAGTTCCTTCAATAAATGGTGCTGGGAAAGTTGTATTTTCACATGCAGAAGAATGAATCAGAATCCATGCCTCACACCATACACAAAAATTTAAAATGGATCAAGGACTTAAACTAAAACCATAAAATTCTTAGAAGAAAGTATAGGGGTGTGGCTGCAGGGCCTAGTTTTTAACAATGGAATTTCAGATATGATAACAAAAACATGAGCAACAAAAGGCAAAATAGATCAATGGGCCTCATAAAAATTAAATACTTTTATAACAACAACAACAAAAAAACTTGTTCATCAAAGGATTTTATCAAAAAAGTGAAGAGAACTTACAGATCAGGAGAACATTTTTGGGAACTGTGTATCTGGTAAGAGTCTGATATCCAAAATACATATAAAACTTATACAACTTCACAACAAAAAGACAACCCAATCAAAGAATGGGCAAAGTCCCCTGAAACTATGGCTCCCAGACACCCTGTTAACCCAGAACTGAAATCATTCCTGAAGCCCACTCTTCAGACAAAGATTAAACAGGACTATAAAACAAAAAAATAATACACCTGAGGAATGTGCTTCTTATTTCAATCAGATATAAGAGACCAAATGGGCAGCTCCTGTCCAAAAGCAGGATGAGAAGGCAGGAGGGGACAGGACTGATCAAATGGACACGGAAGCCGGGGAGGGCGGGTGCTGTCACATTGGGGGAATTGCAACTAATGTCACAAAACAACATGTGTATAAACTTTTGTATGAAAAATTGAGCTGTAACTTTCACGTAAAGCATAATAATAAAAAGAATAAGCAAAGGACTCAGACATTTCACCAAGGAGGATATTCAGATGGCCAACAAGCACATGGAAAGATGCACAACATCATTAGCCCTTAAAACCAAAAACCAAACCCATTGTCGTCAAGTCTAAAACCACAATGAAATACTACTTCACTGCAACTAAAATAGCTAAGATTTTTTTTAAAAAATGACAGAAAATAGCAAATATGAGCGAGGATGTGGAGAAATTTGAACCCTTATCCACTGCCAGTGGGAATGCAAAATGGTACAGCCGCTGTGGAAGAAAGTTTGGCAGTTCCTCAGAAAGTTAAACATAGAACTACTGTATGACTCAGCAATTCCACTCCTAGGTATATATACCTCAGAAACGTGAAAACAGCCACAGCAAACAAATGCATGCTCATTGCAGCACTATTCACAATAGCCAAAGGGGAACAACCTAAATGGCCATCAATGGATGAATGGATAAAAATGTGGTACATACATACAATGGAATACTACTCAGCCATAGAGAGAAATGAAGTCCCTGATACATGCTACAAGGTGGACGAATCTTGAAAATATGCTGGATCAAATAGGTTAAACCCAAAAGGACAAATATTGTACCATCTCACTTATATGAAATGACATGAATAGGCCAATGTATAGAGACCAAAGTTTATTAGTGGCTACCAGGGGCAGGAAGGAGCCCTGGTGGTACAAACAGTTAAGCACTTGGCTGCTAGAAAGTTTGAAGGTTTTAATTCAGCGGCCCCACAGGAGAAAGATCTGGCAATCTGCTTTCATAAATATTACAGCTAAGAACACCCTAGGAGGTAGTTCTACCCTGTCAAATGGGGTCGCTACCAGTCGAAAAAACAACTCAATGGCACCCAGCAACAACAACCAGAGGTGGGGGGGAGGAAGAAGGGGAGAGATATTGTTCAGGAAGCAGTGAGTTTCTGTTTATGGCCATGGGAACTCTGGCAATGAGTATGGGTGGTGGTTGTACAACATGATTAACGTAATTGGTATCACCAAATTATACACCTGAAAAGTGTTGGATTTACAAATGTTGTGTGTGTATATATATATATATATAAAATTTATTTACAACAATTAAAAAGAGGCAAACCAGATATGGGAAGTGAGGAGGTAGAAGTGTCCAGGAGAACACTCTGGCGTAGGGAATGAGATCAGTGGCATTTCCACGTGGGGCCCAGTTTGGTAGAGGTTTGCTGCTGATAAAGCTGGTTGGGGTCAGAATTAGGGAGAGCTGATGAGATTCAGAATATTGTCAAGAATGAGAACCAGTCTCTATTTCCTTCCCTGCTCCTGTCCTTATCCACCCTTAAACTCAGCTGGTTGTACGGCCCGTCAAACTTAGCTTCTGGTCAGCTGCCCCAACTCAAAGCCACCCTACGCTTTCCAACACAACTTTTCTGACATCTTTTACATCAAAATAAAGATACCATTTCACAAACACGGAACACTACAGGAAACGGTTCATCAAAATTTTATGCCGCCTTTTATTGTGGGAAAAAATCTCCCCTGCATGACCCAATAGTACATTTGCATGTAATTGAAATTTTCAGTATTTTGCATCTATTGTGAAAAATTAATGAAAGCATCTAAGGTTTTCAAAACAATAGTTGACCAAGTTAATCCAGTCCTCATAAATAAATTTCTCTTTTCCATTCCAATCATTATATTCTTCTCCTACTTCCACTAATAAGCTAGCAGGCCTCTGTGGTTGCCTTTGTGGCCAGGTCAGCTTCAATGTAATTTCAAACAGACTCGAAGTCTCTTTGCCAGGCTGAGTATCTCTGAGTCAGATTCTTTGCTGAAGGCTTGGTGTGGGCCAGCACATCCAAAAAATCAGCGGTGGTCACTGTATCCAACTGGATGGCAGGTAGACTGCTACTCTCTAGATAAAAACAACAGTAACTGCACAATCGACCTCAGTGTGATCAATGCTATTGAAATGCTAATAGACCCTCTTTCAAGACAATGCATAATGCAGCATACTTAATGGTCAGTGCAGCAAAAGGCAAGACTAAAAAGGGTGGAAAGAAAACTCTTTAATGTGCAACTGAGTTAGCCCCTGAAGCCCAGACCTCCCTCCCCCCAAAAAGTGACTTAAATGTATTGTTATCAAAGTATTATTTAATATTTATATAGTGCCTCAAATGGATCCAGCCCAGCATCATAGTTTGCCAGAGAAATAAAAGCCCGAGCCCTAAGGAGTTTATCATCTGCAGGCAAAGTCGATCCAAAACGGGGCACCAGAGGGGGAATGAATTGAGTGCATGAGGGATGACTTAACCAAGAACGTGTTGCAAGTGTAAGGACCCACCAAGAACCGGAGCAAGGCTCCATCTGCTGGTGAAAGTTGGATTTTTAAACACAAATTTCTCCCCCAGAGCACCTTCTTGGTGATCCCAATCCTACCTGGCTGGTGACTTTCAAGTGTATTGAAGATTTTCCTCACAGGCCGCATGGCTGCCTCCCTGCAGACAAGCTTAATGTCTGAGCCCGAATAGCCCTCTGTCTCCTGAAACACCCGCAAACCCAGCCATTCATCAGCAAGCAGAATGGTGGTGGTGATTACATTCTTAGAGGCAAGATCAGTGTCAGGACCCCTGTTTAGATTCTGTACCTGTCACCCATGAACACTATACAGAGATTCCAGATAAACAGTGCTTGGGGGAAGATGGTGGGCAATAAACAACTTCTAAGACCACCCAAATACATGCCATAAGGTGCTGGTGGAGGACTGGACAGGTCAGGCTACCCAAGCTAGCCTAACAGGCCGTTGTGCCCAAATCCAAGAATGATCAGATTCGGTAGGCAGTTTTGTTCTTCTAAATAGGTTCATACCTGCCTTTAAGGAATGTCTGACTCCATAGTATTCAAGTGTCTACCCAAAGCAGGCAACTCTCCTACAAGACCCTGGGCACTGGGTCCCAGTGACAATGGGGATAACAGGCATGTACCTAGAGCCTTTCCAATGGTGAAAGACTTTCACTTTATCTTCACAGTAACCCTTTGAAGCTCATCTGTTACCTCATTTTATAAATGAAGCAGCTGAGGTTCAGAGGTTAATAAGTGGCAGGGCTAGGATGTGACCAGAGGGTCTCTGATTCTAAATCCTTTGGTATTTATACTACATTGTGTTATTTCTCCCTGCTTGAATGTTCCCAAAGGATGGAGAGCTCAATCTTTCGTGAAGAACAGGGCCATTGCATTGCTGGGACAGCTTGGATCTTTTCTAAGTGTCTAGAACAAAGAGGCTCCGAACAGCTTGTGGTAAGACCCCATCTAGAAGACTATCAAGCTCCAGAGGCAAAGTTTGGCAGCTACCTGGCTCAACACTCCATACTCCAAGTCCGTGTGCAGCTCCAGGGCTTGGCTCTTGCTCACAGGGGGCAGCCAATGGCGGATCATGGCCTGCCTGGCCTCCTGACTGGGGAGATCGACCAGAATCCTCTTCTCCAGGCGACGTAACATGGCACAATCCAGCTCCCTGAAATCACATCAGAAACAGAGGACTTGGATGGGGCAGTAAACTTATTTCTTAATGGCAACTATATTTTCAGAACAATTTAGCATTGCTTCATTTCAGGAAGCAATTCTACATTTTAACTGTTACTCAGCATCTATACCTGAGTGGGTAGGACAACTACTTCATGTCGTTTGGGAGTAAAAATGGGTTTAAAAAAGAGAAGAAAGAAAACACACCCTCCAAAAACATCTCATATCAAGGAGGTAATTAAATTTAAGTAACTTAATTTGGGGGGTGGGGAACTCCGACTAACAACAACCAAACATATGAGCATTCCCATTGCACTGGTAACATGATTTATGAATCTCATCCTGTCAGTGAGTAAATTATTCCTGAAAATAACTTGGGCACTCTGGGAAGTGCATTAACTCTCTCAAAACTCTTGTACATTCTGGAGTGAATGCCTTTCTCCCTCTGTTGCTCTGGTGAACTCAAAGAATGAAGGCTCCTTCCAGGGTGTCAAAGGCAAATGTAGCCCTTTGAGACACCCACTCACTCCTGCTCTTCCCAAAGCAGTCAGGCCAGGTTTATGCAATTTTGCAGGTCATTTCACCGAACTTTTTATTATTTTATTTATTTTGTTGTTGTTGGGAACATACACAGCAAAACATACACCAATTCAATAGTTTCTACATGTACAATTCAGTGACATTGATTACATTTTTCCAGTTGTGCAACCATTCTCACCCTCCTTTTCTGAGTTCTTTCTCCTCCATTAGCATACACTCACTGCCCCCCAAGTTTCCTATCTAATATTTTGAGTTGCTGTCGTCAGTTTGATGGATAGATCTTAAATGAGCATAATGCTCAAGGCAGACATTCTTTACTTGTTAAGCTAAACTGGTTTTGGGAAGTCTTTTGGGGATATTTTTGGTTTAAGGTTTAAAGATTATCTCGGCAATAGTTTCAGGAGATCATTCAGCCTCCAGCTGTAATCAATGTGATTTTTCCCATTTCACTACACTTCTTCATATAATATTTTTCAAACAAAGAAAAAAGTAGAATAAAACAAACATCTATGTACCAGCCATCTTGACTGAACAACAGTAAATATTTTGCCATATCTGTTTCATATTGATTTACCTATCCTTGCTAAAATATTTCAAAATAAATTACATTATGAAACCTCACCCTAAATGCTTTAGCTCCATTTCCAAAACAGATAAAGGCATTTTCTTACATGGGTGCAATACCATTATGATACCTAAGCAAACCGACACTGATTCCGTAGTATGTCTAATGCTCAGTCCATATTCAAATTCCTCTAGCCATCCAAAAATATCTTTTACAATTTTTCCCAGCCAGAATCTAATCAAAGATCATGCATTACTGATGGTTATGTCTGTTAAGTCTCTTTTTTAATCTAGATCTGTCTCCCTGCCCTGGCCCCTTTTTGAAAAGGTAAGGCCAGCTGTAGAATGCCCCACATCCTGTATTTGTCTGGTTTCCTCGTGGTATCATGTAACTTTTTCCTCTAACCCCTGCCCTCTAAGATGGAAGTTAGACCTAAAGGCTTAATTAGATGCAGGGTAAACATTGTTGGCAAGAATATTTCACAGGTGATGTTGTGTTTTCACATGGGGATCCACATAATGTCTGTGTGACAGTCTCAATGTCAGTGATGTGTTTAATTAATTGCTGGGATCACCTGGTGACCACAGATCACTCCAGCTCCATTGCAAAGAAAACTTTTTCTCTTTGCAAGTAGTTAAGTATTTGATATACAGTACTTTGGCACCTTGTGGATCCCAGTTCCCCACCCCCTTGCTATATCGTTTTAGCATCTGCGAACGATCTTTGCCCAAATCAGTTATTTCACAAGAGGTTGCAAATTGGTGATTTTTCAATTTTACATTCCAAATGTATTAGCTGGAATTATTATGTAGAGCTTTCCCTCATCAAATGGAGTTATTTGGTTACCCTGATCTACCATTCCTTTTATCAACAGATTATTTTAAGTGTGAGTCTGAACCCTTATATATTTTAAAATTTCAAGCTCCTGGTTGGGGTGGGGGAACATCTGTTTGATTTTCTGATATGGGTAGACATCAGGAAATGCCTGTGTGCTGGTCTGGCTTAACCATTGTAAACAGGGAGAGTGAAATATCATCACCAGGTATTTCTCATTCATAAGGACACTAAGAATTAGCAAAATGTCTTCCAGTTTTCTTACTGTCATTCTGAATCTGCCTCAATATTTTCCTTTAAATTGAAAAAATAAAAAAAAACACACTTCCAGGGAGTGTATCTGAATTCTAAATCAAAGTGACCAGATTTCTTTAAAGATTGTGCCTTCAGAATCCATAGTCCAGCAGTGCCTTACTGCCAGTAGCAATGACTGATTTCTTTTTTGCATTTGCTTTATTCTTTATCAGTCCCAGCCTGTTGAAATTCATTTCACATCAGGGACTCAGTCACTTCTTTCCCTGCATAATCATTCCCCCTCTCAAGGCTAACATTTATATTCAAGGCACAGGGTCAAGGATAAGAAAAAAAACTATGCTTCACCGCAGAATTTTACCTAGCACTCCAATTCATGATGTATTTACTTTCTTGCTTCAAATGGCTTCCTCCTTCTTCACACACTCGGTGCTGTTATCCACCAGCTGGCATCAGTAATGATGCCATCTCTTCTGATTGGTTGGTACCCCTATCACACCAGTTGTTAAATGTTTTGAATATCCCCTGCATATAACCAACAAAGACGTAGTATCCTTCATGCCTAAGGATGTTCCAGCAGAAAGCTGGCTGTGTTACTAAGGTTGAAGTAAAGAGAATCCATTGTCGATGAACTTAAAATTAACTAAAACCAAAAAAATCAAATCTGTTGCCATTGAGTGGATTCCGACTAAGGCAGCACTTAAAGTGGAGGGGGATGAGGTTAAACACAGTCACTTAACTCTACTTTCTCTTGAAACCTACTAAAACAGCAGCAAAGGGTTTTTCCTAATGACAGAAACCTAGAAAACCAATAAAAATAGAAGAATGGATAGCAATAAAAATTTGAAAGCTGGAAAGCATAATGATAAGTGAAAACTAACTTGGCAGACATGAGAAGCTGATTTCTGAGACAGCAGTGAAGAAAGTTGAGAAACAATCTGATTTGAACTGCAGAGTCCCCAGGCAACTCAGGATTGGCAGTATCTGATACTTTTAGAGGTAAGGGTGAAAGTTGTTGAAAACAGGAGGATTAGTTGAAAGTCTGTATAAGAAACAGATCCCAGATTTTCTCCCCACCTCCAATGGCAGGAGAGCTGCCCTCCCAAACCTGGCAGAGCGTAAAATAAAGAGTCTCTGGACTGGAGGCCACCAGGCACAGTTGAGAACAGAGTCCTATACTGAAAACAGGGAGATTAACTGAAAGCCTTACTTTACTCAACTATGAGACACCAGCCCTCTTCCTCTAGATTATTGGCAACCAAGCTCCAGGCAGAAAATTGCAAGAATCTTCACTGGGGAATCTTACCAAAGAGGAAGACCTAAAGACAATGATATTGGGGTTTCTCCAACAAAACATCCCAGCCAAGCCCCCATATGTGGACTCCACAGTTAACAAGCGACCCCTACATGCACAGAGATTCCCATGAATTTTTTTAGTGTGCCTCTCATAAACATAAGCAGGCAGCCAAGGAGACCTACCTCTGTGGAAAGCCTCTAACATGAAGACAGCCCAAAACACATAAACAGGGTGGTGGGAGAGGAGCATCTTGAAGCGAACAGAAACATGCAAGGAGATGAAAACTTCCAAAAAAAAAAAAAAAGTCATTACTATCCCCAGAGAGATATAAGAAAATATTACATCCATGAAACAAGAACAGGATGCTATCTAAAAGGAACACTTGGAGAGAAACAACAAAATAACTTGGAGATACAAAATAAGATGGAAGAAATTAAAAACACAATACAAAGGTTAGACGATAAATCTGAGGGGATCTCCAAGAGATTAGGACTTGGAAGACACACACACACAGAAATAGATTCAAAAGGAGAAAGAAAAGGCTTTTTTTTTTTTTTTCTTGGTTTTGTTCAGTTTTGTTTTTTTAATGAGAACATTAGTCCAGAAGAGCCAACTTACAAATAATGGGAGTTGCAGAAAAAGAATAGAGAAAACAGAAGGGAGGATATGATCAATAAAATAATTCAAGAAAACTTCCCAGAGCTGTAGGAAATGATTTTCTGGATTCTAAATATTAATAAAAGCTAATGCTTAAATAACAATTAAGTGGCAGGTACTGTTGTAAGTATTTACACATATTAATTCCTTCAATCCTCACAACAACCCTGCCACTATCCCAGTTTTGCCAATGAGAAAACTAAGGCACAGAAATGTTAAGTTACTTGCCCGGGGTCAGAAAGCTTATGAATGGTGGTGCAAGACTTGGATCCAGTCAGACTCTGCAGTATGTGCTTCAGTCACTGTGCTGATACGAACACAGTAACTGCAAATAAACTCCCACCAAGTCACATCATGGTGAAATATCAAAACATTTGGAATAAAGAGAGGATTGTAAAAGTGTTCAGAGAGAAAATATAGGTTACATACAGTGAGTCAAGAGTAAAACTTCTCAAAAACAACGTTAATATTAAAAGAAAATAGAGCAGCCAGTGTCACAAAACAATTTGTGTATTAATCATTTAATAAGAAACTAATTTGCTCTGTAAACTCTCACCTAAAGCACAATTAAAAAAAGAAAGAAAGAAAATAGAACAATGCCTTCAAAATTCTGAGGAAAAAATAATTTCCAGTGTATAAATCTATATCTGGTATAACCATCAATTAAGCTGGAGAATAGAATAAAGATATTTTCAACATACAGAGTCTGAAACTAACTTTCTGTGCACCTTTTATCAGGAAAAGGGAGAGAGTAAACCAAACCAAAGGGCTACATGGGATTCAAAACACAGAGGTCCTGACACAGAAAGAGAAGGAAACCTCCAGAGTGATAAGCTGAGATCCCAGGGTCTCATCTATATGCTACGTGCAGAGGACAAGCAGTTCAGTTTGGAGCTGGTGAGACGGCTCTGGAAGACATGTCTCCAAGAAGATGAAATTGATAAGCTATCTGGTGCATCTGAATGTATCAAGAGTCAATTTAGACAGCAGAGAATTGTGGCTGAATTAGAAGGAGGAGAAGGTGAAATGAGAGGATGGGAAAGAAAAGTGGGGATCTTTTAATAGGGAAATGAAACAATTATATCACATTTTGTTAGTTCAGTTCAGCAATATTTACTGCCTGCCAAGTGTAATGCCTGCCAAGAATCCTGCCTCCAATAAGCAGAAATGAATAAGACAAAACCCCTACTTATAAGTAACAAAAGGCACTATTAGGAGGTTTTGGCCTTGGGCTGCAAGAATGTTGATCCTGTAACCTTCAAAGATAAAATAAGACTTGATATCAGACAGGAAGCCATAAAGGAGGAAAGAATAAGCCTGAAGAGATAGCGGTACTAGGGGTGATGAGCAGCTGCCATACTTTATCCCAAGGCCTTTCCTTAGATCAGCTGCTTGCTCTTGAAAAGGCAGGGACTGCAGAAGGAAAGTTCTTTTGCAGGGGCACCTTCTTCTTGGTCACCCCATCCCATCCACAGCATCTCTCATTTAAAAGAAAAACCAGAATTCCCAGAATGCCCTGGGAAAATGGAGTCATGCAGAAGGGAGGTGGGAAAAAATCCCTCACTGCAGATGTCTGTATTGATCAGCTAATGCCCTAAAGCAAGAGATTTACCTCAAAACTGCTTGTGGCCGCAAAATAAGTGCAACACTCTGACAGCCAGGCCTGATGAATGCACTTTTAATGACATCAATAATAATATAATCATACAGGGGAGGAAACAAAGGACAAATGGAATGTACCCAGGAATCATTCTTTATGCCAATATATTTATCTTAAAAAAAATTTTTCTTTTAACCTGTGGCAACCAGAAAACACAACCCTTGGCTCCTGCACTTTGATTGTGAAACCTAGTTATTCTGTTCTCATCTCCTTTCTCTTGCTTATTTGGTACTTCCATCACCTCAGAGGTCAAAAAGAACCAGAAAGACTGAGATATGTAACACATGTTAAACACAGCAAAGGCTAACAAACCTCAGAGCCTGGCACACTGGACCTATGCCTACTGCTTGTAGAAGTGGGTAGGTGCTACCTACCTGGACTGCCTAGACAGTTTACATGAGCCCTTGCACCTGAAATCCTGGGTCAAACCTTTGGGTCCCTTCCTAAGCCCTTTGGCCTATTTTCCTGTTAAACCATGTGGTTCCTGGGAGAGACATCATCCCAAACTGCACAGAATTTGGCAACAAAAATTAACTCTAGTTTGTCCATGCAATCGTTAAAATTCATTAAACTATCTTAGCACAGTAGGAGACGCAACCCCCATTTTCATAAGCAAAGTTTTTGCAGTATGTCAATAACCAACATGAATTGAGTGATCATGACAGCTCTTGAACAGCAGATTGAGGAACTGTAATATCTTTTGTAGATGATGGGGAACCAATGAACAAAGCACTGAAGGTCACTTTGCCTCCCACACTGAGCCCTGCATAGGCTGACCCCTACCTATACTTCCTACTGGGACCAGACTAGTCTACTTGCCATTCCCTGAATATAGCTTTTTCCATCCTAGTTCTGAGCATCTACTCCATCATTTTTTTCCTTTGGAACCTCTATTTTGTCTATCAAAACCTAGGTCATTTTTATAGGCCCAGTTCAAGTGTTCTCTACTCCATAAAGGCTTTTTAAAAATATCTGTCATCAGAAATTGCCTTTCTTCCTTGTATAATTCTACTCTACTTGTCTGTACAATACACTTCTTTCCTCGTCGTATCAGAATCACCCATATGCTACATGTGGGGGAGCATAGACTTGATATTATTACATGGGATACTGAAGTTTTGAATGTAGAGAAGCAATTTCAAGCAAAACAATTTGACCAGTGATAGGCATAAAAATATTATGAAAGATAAAAAGCCTGTAAGCATGACTAAAAGCAATTGTAATGAAGATGTAGCCATCAGGTCAGGGCAAGTTAATGTAAACCAAAAGGTTTTCCAGTGGAATACTGGTCTTGTGAGATACTCTTTGAGGAAAGGATTCTGGGGTCAGATAAGTGTGGAAAGCACTGTTTTATCCTATCTTTTCTTGTAGAGTCACAACGTACAATAGCATCTTAAAGACACCGAGAAGTCTTGCTATGGGGAAACCAGTTGAACTGTCTTTAACTCAGTATGTCTTGAACCCCCGTTTTTGTACCTACACAGTGCAGACCTGTGCAGACCACCCTTAGAGGAATGTTGATCAGGAGGGTGGTGATAGTCAAGTCATGCAGCCAAAAGACAGGACCACAGAAAGGACAGCTTCCCCTGGGCCCCAGGGGTGTGTTTACTGTGGAGAGAATTGGGGTTGTGTCCACTCATCTCTTCCATCACATGCATCCATTTCTGCAGATATATCACATCAGAGAGGAGAGAGTTCATAAGGGAAGAAGTCAGTTCACAGAAGTGGTAGAAAGACAGCTAGGTCGGTAATTGCCCCAAAACCAAAAAACCAAATCCGTTGCCGTCAATTCAATTCCGATTCATGGCAACCCCATGTGTTACAGAGGAGAACTGCCCCACAGGGTTTTCTTGGCTGTAATCTTTATGGAAGCAGATCACCAGGCCTTTCTTCCATGGTACCACTGGGTGGGTTTGAACCACCGACCTTTAGGTTAGTAGTCAAGTGCAAGCTCCCTGCACCACTCAGGGACCTGCAGTTGCCCCCAAGGGTATTCCAAATTTGGCTCCCTGTCTAGGGAATAAGTAGAAGTTACCAGATGATGACACAGGGGAGCTACTGCTTATGGACAGCTCCTTTTCCACACTATTTTTCCCCCAAACAAATCAAGACTATTTCATTCCCAGTGCAATAATCTCCTGAATTTTATACTTTATTCTAAATGTTACCTTTTGTTTGTTTTTAATCCAGAGCTGGGTCATACCAGGTGTCTGATTCAAACAGTCTGTTCTATTGAGAGAAATAACTAAATCATACGAAAATCTGGTCCTAAAATCCCAATGGAAATTGTTTATAGATAGTGGTACTTCTTATCTATAGCATCTTTAAGAGGGTTACTGGAATTTCTAACCCTTTTGCAAACAACAAGTTAAAGAGGAGTTTCAACATGCTTCACACATACAGTCTTCACACCTTATTTGTACAAACTACCATCCAGCTAAATAGACATCTAAAGACGGCATTTGCCTTAATGGCTGTGTTCAGACTCTTGTTTCCCTCCAGACTCCTAGGACTGAGTTTGTGAATACTCAACAATCGAGGCTGGTCAAATTAGCCCTAATTGTGCTCCCTAAACGTTTCTTACATGGCTATTACTTTAAGTAGCAATATTAAAGATGCAACATTTGTTATTCCTCTCATTGCTTATTTACATATCAAATGACAAGGATGAGCTGTTATTTCATGCTTCCTTCTGGTCCTGTCTGTGAGGCTTTAGACTAAGGACAGTGCTCCTCGGAGGAGAAATGCTGAATAAACAAAGATGCTGGCCACCGTCTCCCTGCGGAACATGGAGAACGTGACTGCCCCTGTAGGATGGAATGGATTTGTCTAGGGAACACGGTAAGGGATAGCCTCGTGCCCCAAAAGATGCTACAGATGAGAAGTACCACTAACTATAAACAATTTCCATTGGGATTTTAGGAGCAGGTTTTACATGGATACATATGATTTAGTTATTTCCCCCCCCAATAGAACAGACTGCTTGAATCGGATATAAGCTTATTCCCTCATCTAACCCCCTGAAGTCAAGAAAAAAGGTCTGTCCCAAACTTCTTGATGAAAAATACATGATTTCCTCAAAGAAGGACTCTGGCAGTAAGTAACAAGGGAGTTAAAAAAACAAAAACATCTAAACCCTTTGATATGCCGATCCTACCTCCAGAAATCTGTCTTAGAGAAATAATCAGAACTTAAAGACTTTTCTGCAAAGGATTTTCATTTTCAGAATTATTTACAACAGAGAAAATTTGGGAGCATCATATATGTTCCTCAGGAAAGGAATGATTAACTAAATTATGGTATTTGCACATGTTAGAGTTTTGGGTAGCCAATACAAAACCCAGTCTTCAAGGGTTATTTAATAACATTGGAAACGTTCTTACTCGAATGTTAAGTAATGAAAGCAGGACACAAGTGGGAATACAAAATGGTACAACCACTATGGAGGGAAATTTGGCAATCTCTATCATAATTTTATGCCCATTAACCCATGGACCCAGCAATTCTACTTCCGGAAACCAACGCGAAGATACACAAAGTGGCACACACACATTATTTTTAATAGCAAAAGAGTAGGAATAATCCAAATGCCCATCACTAGGGGCTGGTGGGGAAAACTAGCGTAAACACAAATGGAGCACTGTGTAGCTATAAAGGAAAAGAAGAAAGCTTTATGTGCTTATTTGGAAAGATCTCTAATTAAGAGAAAAAAGCAAGATGCAGGAGAGTTTATATAATATGGCACCTTTTGTGTAAGAAAACCAAGTTCAGCTATTTTATGGGGTCCTTTTTTTAAAAAAACCTTGAGAGATCAGCTGTGAAACATGTGACAGGTTGTCTCTATAGAATGCCTGTCATAACCTTCCAGTGATTCTCAATGGAGGGTGATTTTGCCCTCCGGGGGACATCTGGCAATGCCTGGAGACATTTTTCGGTTGTCACACTTGGTGGGGGAGGTGCTACTGGCATCTAGTAAGTAGAGGTCAGGAAGCTGCTAAACATCCTATAATACACAAGACAACCCCCTACAACAAAGAATTAACAAGCCCAAAAGGTCAATAGTGCTGCAGTTAAAAGCTGTACTAACTCCTCTCTCTTAGCTAGGCTAGGTCTGTGCCGTGCTCCTCATCAGAATATGACTGACATGAATACCTTCAGTATTATTACTGAGAGACTATGTTATATACTCAAATATAAAATATAATGGCATATGAAAATAAATTGGATATTAAGTAACATTGTTAAGAACTAAGGTTTTCAACATTAAAGATACAAATATAAAATCAAATATTTTAAATAAAAACCCTCTAATCTTAAATTTGAATGGGAAATTCTAGTCTGAACTCTCATTATTTATTTCTTCTTTTAAAAACTATGTATATCCTAGCTCTGTCCAATGTGAAGGCAGTAATAATCCAGCAGGAAGCAGCACCTTTAATCCTGAGGCTGATCTCTAAACATCATTTCCTATTACAGGGAACCAGGACTCCATGAATAAATTGTTGATTCCCAGTTTGAAGCAAAATGTACAAATTCAGTCTCTACCATCTTGTACAAAAAGCAAGGAAGCTATCAAAACCTAATGGCCACAGAATGAAAAAAAATCTAAAAATCATATATCTGATGGAGAACTTGTATCCAGAATACATGAAGAACCCTTATTACTCAATAATAAAGACAACACAATTTTAAAATAGACAATGGATGTGAAAAGTCATTTCTCCAAAGAAGACACATAATTGACCACTAAGTACATAAAAAGATGCTCAATATCATTAGTCAACAGGGAAATGCAAATCAAAACCACAATGAGATACCACTTCTTACCCACTAGGATGGCTATAATCAAAAAGAGAGATAATAACAAGTGTTGGTAAAGATGTGGAGAAATTGGAATCCTCATCCATTGCTGGTGGGAATGTACAGTGGTGTAGATGCTGTGGAGAATAATTTGGCAGTTCCTCAAACAATAATAGAAGTTACCATGTGACCAATAATTCCACTCCTAAGAATATACTCAAGAGACTTGAAAATAAAAGCTCGTACAAAAACCTGTATATAAATGTTCACAGCAGCAATAATCATAACAGCCAGTAAGTGGAAACAAACCAAATAATGAATAAATAAACAAAATGTGGTATATCCATACAATGGAATCTTACTTGGCAATAAAGAGGATGAAGGATGAAGTACTGAAATGAACCTTGACAACCTTATGCTAAGTGAAAGAAGCCAGACACAAAAGGCCACATGTTGTATGATTTCATTTAAATGAAATGTCTAGAATAGGCAAATCTATAGAGACAAAAAGTAGATTAATGGTTGCCTAGTGCTGAGGGGGGAACCCTGGTGGCCTAGTAGTTAAGGCTATGGCTGCTAACCAAAAGGTCAGCAGTTCAAATCCACCAGGCACTCCTTGGAAACTGTATGGGGCAATTCTACTCTGTCTTATAGGGTCACTATGAGTCGGAATCAACTCGACAGCAGCAGGTTTGGTTTTTTTTGGTTTAGTGCTGAGGGCAGTATGAGGGCCAGGGGTAACTGCTAATGGGTACAAGGTTTTTTTAGGGTGATGAAAATTGATTGTGGTGATGGTTGCATATATCTGTGGATATACTAAAAACCATTGAAATGTATACTTTATTTTCTTAATTGTGCTTTAGGTGAAAGTTTACAGCTCAAGTTAATTTCTCATACAAAAATTTATACACATATTGTTATGTGACACTAGTTGTAATCCCTATAATGTGACAGCACACTCCCCCCCTTTTCCACACCAGGTTTCCCATGTCCATCCAACCAGCTCCTGTCCCTTCCTGCCTTCTCATCCTGCTCCAGACAAGATCCACCCATTTGGTCTCATGTACTTGCTTGAACTGAGAAGCACACTCTTCATGAGTATTATTTCATGTTTTATAGTCCAGTCTAATCTTTGACTGAAGAGTGGGCTTTGAAAATGGTTTTAATTCTGGGTTAACAGAGCATTCAGGGGCTCTGCCTTCAACGGTTCCTCCAGTCTCAGTCAGACCATTAAGTCTGGTTTTTTTATAGTGAACTTGAGTTCTGCTTCGTACTTTTCTCCCACTCCGTCATGTACTCTCTGTTGTGTTCCTTGTCAGGGCAGTCATTGGTGGTAGCCGGGCACCATCTAGTTCTTCTGGTTTCATGCTGATGGAATCTCTGGTTTATGTGGCCCTTTTGTCTCTTGGGCTAATATTTTCCTTGTGTCTTTGGTGTGAATTATATACTTTAAATGGGTGAATTGTGTGATACATAAATTATATCTCAATAAAGCTATTAAACAAAAAAGCTAATAGGCTTATACCAAACAAGCCATGAGATCACAGTGATGGAGAGAGAGGGAGTAACAGAGAGAGAGAGAGTGTGTGTATGTGACAGAGAGACTAACTCATTGATCAACAATGAATGTTGCTAAGGCACCAACTCATAACTCTAAAAATTAAAGGGAAAGAACTCTGATTTTCTAGTATGAACTGTATTTTCAGGTAACCAAATAGGCCTATTGGATGAGGAAAAGTTCTATCATAAAGAATAATTCCAAATGTAAATCAGAAGGAATGACAGAATCTCATGCCTAGTGAAAATAACTAGTGATTCAGTCAAAGACCTTCAATGGATGCTAAAATCATTAATGGAAACTTTACAGTGAAGGGACCAGACTGACACATTTGAACCCACTTATCAATCTTGGTATCAGAAAGTGCAACAAAAAGACATTACATACTTCTGGATGCAATGCACTATGATGTACACAGCATCACCTATGAAGTATTTTTGCCATAACAATATATATTGATCCTGAATCTAATCTTTAGTCTAGAGTCATTATAGGGGAAAGAAGAACAAGCTAAATACTACCATGAGGATACAATAAGCCAAATTCAGAAAGTTTAAAAAACATCCCATAGGATAATCTTTCTGGCTTCATCAACAAGTTAGTGGCAAGTGGAGGAAAAAAATGAGGGAGTCTGTTTTAGATTAAAAGAGATTAGAACAACCAATTATAATGTGCAGACTTTGTTTAGATACTGATTTTGTCATCTAGTGCTGCTATGACAGAAATACCACAGTGGATGGCTTTAACAAAGAGAAATTTATTTCCTTACAATAAAGTACTAAAAGTCCAAATTCAAGGTGTCAGCTCCAGGGAAGTCTTTCTCTTTCTGTTGGCCTCCTCATCAATCTTCCCCTGGACTAGGAGCTTCTCCATGCAGGGACCCCAGGTCCAAAGGACACACTTTGCTCCCAGCACTGCTTTCTTGATGGTATGAGGCACCCCTCCCCCCACCCTAGCCTCCCTTTCCTTTTTATCTCTTGAGAGATAAAAGGTTGTGCAGACCACACCCCAGGGAAACTCCCTTTACATTAGATCAGGGATGTGACCTGGGTAACGGTGTTACAATCCCACCCTAATCCTCTTTAACATAAAATTACAATCATAAAATGGAGGACAACCATAAAATAGAGGGAATCATGACCTAACCAAGTTAACACATATTTTGGGGGGACGCAATCCAATCCATGTCACTGATTCAACAAATCAGTTGTAAAAAGACATTTTAAAATAATATGGGAAATGTGAATATGAATAGGGTACTAGATGATATTAAGAATTTATCATTAATTTTGTTGGCGGTGATAATGGAAATTCAGTAATGGAAGAAAATGTCATATTTTAAAATGTATACTGAAATATATATGTGAGAAATGGTGTGATAATCTGAAATACGCTTTAAGATGCTTTTCTTTAGTGTTTGTTTGGAATTTTTCATATTAAAAAGTTTTTTTAAATCCTAGCAATGCTCAGGATATATATGTTAGGCCATATTGGTTCCAAGGTGCATTGTGACAATGTAATCTGTGATACAAAAGAACCCAAACTCAAAAGCACAAATGAGTTTGCTAATTGACATGTTGAGAGGCGATTCTTTAGGAAAAGCCTTTCTAAGCTTATTTAAATTTTGTTTGTTGACTTTTTCTAAACCATTTAAAAAATTTTTTTATTTTTATTGTGCTTTAAGTGAAAGTTTACAAATCAAGTCGGTCTCTCATACAAAATCTTATACACACCTATGTACTTCTAGCTCTCCCCCACCCCATGAGATAGCACACTCCTCCTTTCAACCCTGTATTCCTGTTTAACCATTTTTTTAAACTGCAGTAAAATATATATAATAAAACATTTGACATTTCAACCATTTTTAGGTGTACAGTTCAGTGACATTAATTACATTTACCATATGGTGCAACCATTACCACTAGCCATTTCCAATTTTTTTTAATCACCCTTAACAGAAACTTAGTGCCCGTTAAACAATAATATTCCCTTCCCCACACCCCTCCCCGCCCACTGCCTCTGGTAACCATGAATAAACTTTAGTCTCTGCATTTACCTATTCTAGATATTTCATAAAAGTGGGATCATAGAATATTTGTCCTTTTGTATTTGACTTATTTCACTCAGCATAATATTTTCAAGGTCCATCCATGTAGCATGTATCAGAACCATTATATTTTTTGGCTTACCAAAAGTTGATCACCTTAGGGAAAAGAAGACAGCACAGTACCTTCCTTTAGAAAATGTGTAGGTCTTCCCTGGGCACAGAGCCTCCCATAGCCGTGCACAGAGCTTTGCAGTTCTGGCATATGCTCCCTATTTGACTCTCACAGGAACCCTGTGAGAGTAGTCAAGTGGCTGTGATCATCGGCCCTGTTTCAAAGGGATGAAGGAACCAGGAGTCCTCCCTAAAGGATTCCACAATCATATTTAAATGATGGTTCTGTTTGGACTCTGCCTTAATTTTGTTCGTAAGTACTTGTATCTTCAAAATGTAAAATGCCGATCACCTTAGCACATTAGATAAGAGAAAGTCAAATAAGTTTGAGAGGAGGTGAAGTGAGCTTTCACTTATAAATATATTGAAAATAACAGATTACACATCAATGTCAATTCTTTCCAATGACTTCTTCAGGGGACAAGTCCCACTCTGTTACAAATTTCCTGTTGTCTGGGCTGGCTCAATTAATTTTTCCTCTGTCTCCTGCCTTACCTCTGACTCAAAAGAAATAATGTATGTGAAAATATTCTTAGAACTATAAAGGGATTAAAGTTACTTTTTAAATATACTCTCCAAGTAAATATTGTTTTTCCCTAGTCGAAATCTCTTATTTCTCAATTCCACTTCTAGAATTGTTCTTAAACCACTCTGGGATACAGTTTGAATAAAACACTCTGAGAGCAGATTATGTTTTCAATTAGAGATTATTTAGCTTCCTATTTACTATGCAACAGTAAAGGAAAGATTTTCCTCTTTAAAAAGTTTAGCTTTAATATTGGTAAAATCCGAACATTTTATTTCTAGAATATTCTGAGTCCTGGAAATTTTATGCTAAAGCCCTGCTGAGCTGAAACATAGTAAATAATTTGGCTTTAAATTCACAATGTCCATTTTAAATACTGTCAACAGTAGCCCTGGCCTGTGTTCTATTAAGGCAGATCCTTTAATGGTACAGACAACAAGGACTGGGGACTTGAACAGCAAAGCCTTCAAATTAATCTTCCAGGACTGGAACCAAACAACAGAGCTTTGCCTAAAGTGGTCAATACGGTCTTCATCTGCATTTAGTGGCTCATGAAAATGTATTCAAAATGACTCTTTGATCTCTTACCATGGCAGGTTAGAAGCTGCTAAGACAAACACGAGATCTTCTGAGCGAGCTAGCCCATCCATCTGCACCAGAAGCTCTGTCTTCATCCGAAGGCTCCCTTCGTGTTCTCCCCTACAGAGAGACAAGGAGGTGCGATTCTCCCAAGTGGCAGAGCCTCTGCCTTCATGACCCACCCTGGAACTCACAGCATTGATTGCAGGAGCTGTTTCCTTCTGATCCCCTCCCCTGCTCATTCTAGCCACTAGCACTAGTCCTACAGTTAGAGTTTAAAAAAAAAAAAAACCATTAGGGTTAGGGAAAACAATTCAGCATCATTTTCACATAGAGAGTATTAGAAAGGAAGTGTATGAATATGATGCTGGTATTTAAGAGAAAGCCAAAGGTTGGCAGTGAACTAGCAAGTGAGTAAAGGGTAAGTGGTGCCACTGGTAAACGGAACGCAGCCGGGCTGTGTCTACCTACAGCATTATTTACCCTTTTAGATAACGGCATAATTGAAAATAGTCTCTTTCATTTACATAGCACGCATGAAAGGACTTTCACACGCAGCATTTCATTTAGTATAACTTACGGATCTAAATTGTTCAGGAACAGAGATGAACCACTACATGGACTCTGTTTCATGCCCTTACTGATAAGAGGCAAGATGACATGGAAACTATGCTTTCCTTTCACAGGTAGATGGGAGTCAGTTTTCTGTGCAAATCCATGTTCTAAGACCTGTACCAGCACTGCCAAAGACCCTACCACCAGGACAGAGCTCACTATAAGAACCTGAACTATTCAAAGTGGCTCTAAACCCTCTCCACATTCCGCAGCCTCTCCTTCCTCTTCACTTGTGTAGATCTAGTTAAAAGGACAAAAGTTGCTTTTCATGGACAACACGACATTAAGCTTCTTATCTCTTCATGTGTGTTGTTGAAACCCAAATAGGATGTGTTTTTTTTTTTTTTTAAGGAACTATGCCCCTTACTAGGAGCCCTGGTGACAGTGGTTAAGGCATTGGGCCATTAACCAGAAGGTTGGCAGTTCGAACCCACCAGCCTGCTCCAGGAGAGAAAGCTGTGGCAGTCTACTTCTATAAAGATTTACAGCCTTGGAAACCCTGTGGGGCAGTTCTACTCTATCCTATAGGGTTGCTATGAGTCGGAATCAACTCAGCAGCAATGGTTTGTTTGTTTGTTTGTTTGTTTCGTTCTATGCCTCTTACTAAAGGAGCCCTGGTGACACAATGGTTAAGTGCTCGGCTGCTAACCAAATGGTTGGCAGTGAACCCACCAGCTGCCTGCCCTTGGGAGAAAGGACCTGGCCATCTGCTCCCATAAAGATTACAGCCTAAGAAACCCTAATGGGGCAGTTCTATTCTGTCAATATAGGGTTCCTGTCAATGAAACCGTTCACTACAGATTAGTAAGTTAGCACAAGTAAGCCCGTGGGTACTTTGCTTATTGGGTTTTAGTCCCTGGTTGCTATGCGACAGAATTTACTCAACAGCACACAACAACAACATGCCCCTTACTACCTAGCTTTTCCATAGAGATAAGACACTCTGACAGTATACCCAAAACCCAGTGCCCTCGATATAGTTACGTATTTATTTAGCATTTGTCCATAATTATTATTCTTTTAACGTAATATGACCCAAGAAGTCTTCAGAGCACCTTCCCTTATCCCCGACCCTTTGAAGACTCTGGTTTTAGAGTTTAAGTTCCAGACAAGGAAACTGACATTCACTGCAAAACCTGGCACACTCAAGGCCAGAAGAGGAAGAGTTTCCAAACTGGCCCAATCAAGGCTCTGAAAAACCCAGGGGAGGGAGAGCAACAAAGCGAATGTAGGAACGAGCACACAGGTTATTACACCGAGGCAGGCGAGGGGTGCCTGGTCTGGGCTGACAGCAGAACTACTACAGTGGTCTGGTCGATTCCCTGCTGTGTGCTGCACAGGCAGGCACCACCATATCAAGAGGCACATGCCCGCCTGGGGCTGACAAACACGGGTTAAACCATGGAATCCGTCCCATTTCAATCAGTCACATGAATCCCATATCACATGGGTATATCCTCATGGTGGTTTTTCCCTTCAGGGACAATGCTTCTCAATGAGTAAAATTCTATAAATTATATCCCAGTTATACTCCCCATGAGCTAATTATTTGCTCTTATTACTATTAGTTCTCCTTGATGATAGGCCATTAAAAAGGCCATTAATAAATGCAGCTGTGTAGAGACTGCCCCGCGATCTGTTTTTCAAGCTAGGGTGCCAAGTTTAGTAAATAGTTTTAAAGGAAAATTCCTCTGGTCAAGACAGGAAGCAGTTAATTTAAAAAAGAAAAGGCAAAACAACAAAAACCTCAGCCTTTTGGAGGCACAAACGGAAGGCTCATTCTAGTCTGAGAAGCGTACTTTCCTGCTGGGGACATTAGCTGACATTTAATCTTTAGAGATAACATACGAGGCATATTTAAAATCGGACACACTGAGCCACAACCTGATGTCACAGAGAACACGGTGGCTTCCCTGGCCTCACACCTCGGCGAGGACTATCTCATGGAAGTAAAATACCAACCTGGCCCTTTGTAGTGGCTGAGTAGGCAAGCCCCGCTCCCCACAGGCAGCCCTCTGGCTCCAGGGGAAGCAGTGGTAGCTGGCTATTTTGAGCCAACAGCACTGTTATGGCAGCCTGGGATCTTGGGGCTGGGTGATCTTCAGGCCTGAAAACCACTCTGTGGGGAAGAGGGGAGGGAGGACGACATTTCCTCCGGTTATAAAAACTACTTAAATCAGCTATTCAGTTAACAGGATCTAATTTAAAGACCTTTCCATGTGTCTGCAGAAAATTTGTGGGCTTATTAATAGGCTCATTCTGCTGGTAAATGTCGATGGGCTTCCGACCATCAAACACACTTACAAGAGGAGAGAAATGATGACCAAAAAAAAAAAAAAAACCTGTCTGTTACCCAGGAGCCATGCCTCTCTGACTCATCACTGACTCCAGCTCGTCCAGGAAGATTGTGGAGGGTGCATGATAGCGGGCAAGTTCAAATAACACCTGGTAGAGAAAAAGCAAGTTCATATACTTAAAGTCCTCAGATGGTCCCTGAGATTAAAAGCTTAGAATGAATATAATATTAAGCATTTATGCTGCACTCTGTTATTTCACAATAACTTTATAATCGTTACAATTATTTCTCCCTAGCACCACCCCATGGGGTTGGATAGTCCAATTATTTCCATTTATCACTTGATAAAATTAGAGCCAGTGAGAGAGTAAGTGCTTGACTCAAAGTTACTAATCTTAAATGGAAGAGCCTAAGATAAAACTCTATTCCCAAGCTTCCAGTTGGTTAGTTAACCCTTAAGACACCCTCCCAATAGCATGTTCCATGTGGACACAAAAGCCTTGGGATATGTAAAATCATTTGATGGTATTCCCTTAACCTTTGGGGAAATGGAAGGGTTATTCTCAGAAGGGAGAATGGCAGAGAAAGGATAGGGTACCGATCATGGCTAACAAGACTAAAGAACTTTGTCCCTTTCGGCTCCCCAAATTACTCTGGTCTCCATGCCACCCCAACACTGCTGTTTGGTAGACTCAGGTACATGAAGCTAATTCCCTATTGAATAAGATGTTCCACTTCAAAATGCATATTATAGACTGAGGAAAAACAGAAAGCACCCAGCAAAGGAGCAGACATATAAAAACGAAATAAACAGCTCTAAAGGGAGACATGGTGGTGATGAAAAAAGTATAAAAATCTAAACCTATTTTTTTTTTAACCCTGAAACTGATCTCTTGAGCACCATATACAATTCTTCATTGGTTGATCAGAGAAAGCAGTAGAGATTTAGAAAAGAATAGAGGTTCTTTAGTAGGCATAGGGGATTTATTCTCTGTTTCACTTAGCACTAGAGCAAAGCATCACAGAACAAAAAGGAGGGGAAGGGCTCAGAAAAAGCCTGATTGTGGTTTTCACAGGCAGTAGCAGGTTAGCGCTGACAGGTCTCCCTGTCCCAGGGCAGGAACTTACTTCCTCACCTTCCCCACTGCTCTCAGGTGTGGTGCATAACTGCTCACGCTCCAACATTTTCCTTTCACAGAATCCTAGTTCTTTAGCCCAAGACAATTGGCTCAGCCTAATGAACTGAGAGGACAATGTCAATGCTGGGATGCTCATCACGAATGCCTTTCAGACTCAATAATGAGTTGCTATCCAGTCGTTTTCGACTCATGGCAACCCCATGTGTGTCAGAGTAGAATTGTGCTCCATAGGGTTTTCAACTGCTGGTTTTTTGGAAGTAGATCACCAGGCCTTTCTTCCAAGTCACCTACACATGGACTCGAACCTCCAACCTTTCTGTTAGCTTCCAGGTGCATTAACCATTTGCATCACCCAAGGACTCCTTTTAGGCACAATAAATACCACCTAATTAGAAGCAATTTTTTTTTCTTGTTTATCACAAAAAGAAAAGCCTAAATGTATAGGATAATTAAAACAGCAGCAATCTTCCAATGAAAAATGGAGTATTAGACCCTCTCTGTGGATAAAAAAATATTTTTTTTTAATTTTTAGTGGATAGTTTTTAAAGAGCTAAGTGCAGAGAGACTAAGCTCTATAAAACCAAATATCAAGGAGAACCACATCTGAACCCTAGGTCTCCATATTGCCTTGAAGGCAACTAACAACAACAACATCGCTCAGGCCACTGTTCTTTTCCACTCCCAGGGAATATATAGAATCCTGAGTAAGTGCTTCTGGAAGCATTAGTCTAAAATTTTCAAAAGTACTTGGAGAAAGTTAAATCATACAGTGGGTCGGGGGGGGCACTGCTGAAGGACGTAAACATCAACAGGTGTATGCATTTGCTAAAGAGACCACTCAAGTATTCAATAGCGTTCAGTTCCTAAGAGGCATAAACATTAGGAGGCAAGGGAGAAACACAACCCAAGGGTTCCCTATAAATAACTCTTTAATTGGAATAGAAAGAGAAAGAAAAGATAGGAAAGCTTCTCTGGTTTAGGGGAAGGTCCTGAAGGGCTTTCTTTATCTGAAAGCTTCACAGGAAGGAGCTTGACAGCATAATCGAGATTTTCTAGGTGAGTGATTTCCATACAGTGATTCCAAGTGTCCAGAAAATAAGGAGTAGATAAATTAATTTCTGAGAGGATGTAAGATGAGATCCTTCAAGGTTACCAGAGGTGATCTATTCTCTTGTTGAATTGTCTTTTTAAAAAATCCAAATAAAAATGCATTTGACAGAATAAAGAAATACAAATGTCTTTTAAACCTACAGAATGATGCTCAAGTTCATTCAGAATTAAAAATATGCATATTCAAGCACTGAATATTACTTTACCCCAACAGAATGGCAAACATACGACAAATCTTTGGTAATACACAGCTTTGGCCACGGTATGGGGAAACACACACACTGACATTGTCGATGGGAGTGTAAACCGGTGCAATCCTGTTGGAAGGCCATTTGGCAATCAGTGATGTTCATTTCCTTTGACCCAGCAATTCAAAGAAATTATCCAATTCTAATCCATATGCAAAGACATGTGTATGTATACATCGTTCACTCTAGCCTTGTTTGTAATACAAGAGACTAGAAACAACATAAATGTCCATCAAGAAAAGACTGGTTAAATACACTTTGGTACATCTGCACAATAAAATACCATGTAGACATATAAAAGAACAAGTTCTTTCTATTTTTAATGGTGTGGAATAATATCCAAGTTATATTGCTAACTGGGAAAGAAACGAGGTACAGAAGGACATGTATAATATGTTCCTATCTGTATTTCAAAAGGAAAGGAGACACATAGTTGTTGATGTCGATATAAATAAATGTTCTGGATAACAGTTTCCTCTGGGGAGAGGGCTCAGGAGTCTGTATATCCTTTTGTACTTTTTTTCCCCCCAGACTAATTACTTTTCAAATATACAGTAAAGGAAGGAGAGAAATTGGGGGAGGAATTATTTCCTCACTCTTAGAATTTTAGCAAAGTAATACTGAAGAAGAAGAAAAAATTAATTAAATAAAAGGCTCACACAGAATGGAGAGCTCTTGCTAAAAGAAATTTTCAGCTATTCAACATTAAACAAATCCACTTAGTTTCAATCTTTGTTAAAAATATTTATAAATATATGAATTTATTCTCCAGCCTAGGTAAGTCCAGTCCAGGGAATATAATGTAATCTTTCATTGAGCACTTTGCAGTGCCTTGTGCTCAGAGTTTTAAACTCAATTTTCACAAACAGGAGACGAACCTAAACTGATTCTGGGGGCATCTTTTAAGAGTTTTGTTGTTATTCAGCACACGAAAATAAAATGTTTTTTTAAAAAAATCTTCAGACAGATAAGGATTCTAGTTAGTTGGTTTTCAGCTACTTGAAATCCAGCTTATTAGAATCAATCACATTGAAGCCACAAACTCAGGTGCAGCTAAACCCAAGCCCCATCTTTGGGCCTGGCACTGAGTTAGGCTCAAGATGAAGGACAAGGACATGGATGATGTCAACATAGATTTCCAGGAACTACAAATTGAGGGGTTGTAAGAATTCATAAAACTCGCACTTTAGGTGAGTCAATCCTTTAAAAATATTTTAAGACTTCCAAATACACCATATTCTTTTTAAAATGAGTCACCCAAGGGAATGTTAATTTAAGCATAATATTTTAGGGTAATTTCTTTTTCAGGAAAAATATTTTATATTCACTTAGTTTTGATTATCAGTCATTCTACAGAGTGCCACAGTTTAACAGGACTTCTGAAAAGGATCTGCCTTGCATTGAGGCATAAATCATAAATAAGTGTACTCTTAAAGGGACTGAAAGATATAGTGAAATTTTATAATATACAATATATCCCAGGCTATGACTGGGATACTGTAAAGATGAAAACAATCTCTTAAGGAAGGAAAAAAACCTACAGGCTCTGGGCACTGTAGAGGAAAAGTTGCTCAGGGCATCTGAAAGAAGAATTATGTTTTAAGTTTCTTGATTCTTCCTTAGAGTACCTAGGATAGGGAGAAGCATACGGTAGCCTCTCAATAAACGTTAACTGAATACGCTGCACATGCTTACTAATAAATCCTTCTTGACTAAAGAAAAGAATAGGCTGCTTCAGAGACAACTTTTTTCCAGCTTCCATTCCTAAGTTACAGGAATCAAAAAAAGGGCTGTTGGTCAAATACCCAAGAGAAGGTGTTGAGTAACAACCCAGAGGTGTCCAGTTCCAAGGTTGGCCACATCTCCAAGAGACCAAAGAAAGACTCTAGAACCAGAGATCAGGATGTATGGTTTATTAGGGAAAATTTATGTACGGGATGGTCCAGGGCAACGGCTGGACCAATGTAGTGCTCCACTACCACCTAGCAGGGGACACAAGTCTATATACCACTCCAGCTGGGGCTAAGACTTATTGTTTTTTCTCCCAAGTCCTTGGGCAGCCAGCATTCCCAGGGACTTCACGTCCAGTCCCAGATGTTTTTCTTCTTGTAGCTAAGGCATTCCTCAGCCTTGGCCACTGGCCCAGTCACGCCACTCCCAGCTCTGCACCTTAGTCCAAGTCCATCCCGAGTTCATCCCCAGCATACTCTGGGGAAGAGCAAAGCTGCCTCCATTAGGAGAGGATGCATGTAGCTGAAAAGCATTACCCTACAGAAGGGAAATCATGTTTTGCTGATGAGGTCATGATTAATATTCACATATAATGAATGATCAAACCGTTTCCCAGGCTTTTGGTAATCAAGATCTAGGATAAAATTTAACATATCAACCACATAAAAACAAATGAGCTCTAAAAATCTTTTTGCTTCACTGTGTTCTACTAGAGCTTACCCTAAAAAAGCAAAATCAAGAATGCCTACCCGAACAAGTTTTTCTGAGTCCCCTCTCCATTTGCTGACAATGGTGGATGCAGAAATATTAAAGAAGGTTGTTTTACATTCGGTGGCCACAGCTTTGGCCAGTAAGGTCTTTCCTGTTCCTAGAGACACATGTGGATAAAATATGAGCAGGCAATTAAACTACATGCTTCTGCTTAGACACAGATGTCAGTCTCAGGTCTCCAGTGAAGGAGGAAGTAACTACTCAGCTCTCATCTGCCCCAGTCCTGAAGTGAGGACAGTTGGCAGCAATTCATCTTTTGCAACACACACTTAACACCAAGACCAAAATAGGACATATTTACCTGGAGGGCCATAAAGCAGTAGTCCTTTCCAGGGGGAAAGAATCCCAGTAAACAGCTGTGGGTACTATGGAAACAAGGAACAATGATGAGCTTTGGTATCAATACATCAGCCTCCACACCCTTAGCACAGGCAAGCAAGCAAGGTTAGCATGGAAAACAGATCTTCCTTTTTATTTTTATTCCAATTTTACTTTCACACTTAATAAGAATGCTGGGATTAATTTGTATGCCCTTTTAAAAGAGCAATTTTTAAAAATATACATATCTTTATTGTAAAAATAATATATAACAATATTTACCAATTCAACTTTTTTCAGGTGTACAATTTAGTGACATCAATTACATTAAACATGTGCTACCATAACCAATAAACAGAAACTAAAAGAGAAATTTAAAAAGAAAGGCATAGGTAGGTGCTTTTCCTATCTGACACAGTAACTTCTTACATGCAAACATCATTTTCCCCAAGTTCTCTTATTCAGAGCATTTGACAATCTTTTGCGTGTTGTAAAACAGGTACTAACTTTAAGATAAACACTAGAAATAGAAAATAAGTGTGTATGTGAATAAAGCACAAGGCTACGGCGAAGTCTATTTTAGATGTTGGGAACATACAGTGGCAAATGCACTATGAGACACTGACTCCAAGCAGACATGCATGGACTTCAGTGAGTCTCTTCCATTCATTCAAGTTCAAACAATCTGGAGGTGGGCAGGGTTGGTAGAGAATGGGAGGAGGTGGAGAAGAAAAATAACAGTAAACTTATAACTAGCTATTTATTTCTTGCTGATGCTAATGTCAAAATCTCAACACTACCACAATATAGATCCTATATTACAATGGAGGTACACATCCAGGGAGTTTCAGTGAGATGTTCTATCCTTTGAAAAAATATTATACTATAGATTCACTTAGAAGAAATGGTGAGTAAATGTCTATTAATTCTAAACACCATCATATTTCTTACCCACTGTCTGAATACAAGGAGGAAGAAGGGGAAAAATCATCCGAATTTATACTTTTTTGCCTCCTTAAACCAAAAAAAAAAAAAAAAACTCAAGACTTGTTGCTGTTGAACCAATTCTGACTCATAGCAACCCTATAGGAGAGAGTAGAACTGTCCTATAGGGTTTCTAAGGAGCAGCTGGTGGATTCAAATTGCCCACCTTTTTGGTTAGCAGTTGAACTCTTAACCACTGCATCACCTTAAAAAAAGAAAACTGGGGGCTTCATGGACTCAATGAAAAGCATATATAGGTTATTCAATAAAATAAATCTGTATCTCCTATCTGAGGGAAATTACAGAAAATGGCCACAAATTATTTGCAGCTCCTCCCATCAAGAAATGGAGTCTACCGCACTACCTGATCTCAGAGCCTACTATACTGCTACGGTAATCAAAATAGCCTAGTACTGGTACAACAAGAGATACATTGACCAATGGAACAGAATTGAGAACCCAGATGTAAATCCAATCACCTATGGTCGCCCGATCTTTGGCAAGGGCCCAAAGCCCATCAAATGGGGAAAAGACAGTCTTTTTAAACAAATGGTGCTGGCAAAATTGGATGTCCATCTGCAAAAAAATGAAACAGGGCCCATACCTCACACCCTATACTAAAACTAATTCAAAATGAATCAAAGTCCTAAATATAAAGCCAAAAACTATGAAATTCATAGAATAAAAAATAGGATCAATGCTAGAGGCCCTAATACACAGCATTAACAGGATACAAACCACAACCAACAACTCACAAACTCTAGAAGATAAGCTAGATAACTGGAATCTTCTAAAAATTAAACACTTATGTTCATCAAAAGACTTCACCAGAAGAGTAAAAAGAGAACCCACAAACTGGGGGTAAAAATGCACAAAGGAAATGAACAGACACTTCACAAAGAAGACATTCAAGTGGCCAACAGGCATATGAGGAAATGCTCATGATCACTAGCCATTAGAGAAATGCAAATCAAAACCACAACGAGATGCCATCTCACCCTGGCATTACTGGCACGAATCAAAAAAATAGGAAATAAATGTTAGAGAGGCTGTGGGGAGATCAAAACCCTTCATGTACTGTTGGTGGGAATGTAAAATGACACAACCATTTTGGAAAATGATATGGCGCTTCCTTAAAAAGCTAGAAATAGAAATACCAAATGCTCCAGCAATCCCACTCCTAGGAATATATCCTAGAGAAATAAGAGTGGTCACACGAATAGACACATGCACACTCATGTTCATTGCAGCTATGTTCACAATAGCAAAAAGATGGAAACAACCTAGATGCCCATCAACAGATAAATGGGTAAACAAACTGTGCTACATACACACAATGGAGTATTGCGCAACAATAAAGAACAATGATGAATCTGTGAAGCATCTCATAACATGAATGAATCTGGACAGCGTTATGTTCAGTGAAATAAGTCAGTCACAAAAGGACAAATATTGTATGAGACCACAACTGTAAAAATTCATGAAAAGGTTTACACACAAAAAGAAATAACCTTTGATGTTATCAAGGCAGGGGAGGGGTGGGAAAGGAAAAACACTAAACAGGCAACAGATAAGTGGTGACTTTGGTGAAGGGTGAGACAGTACACAATACTGGGGAAGCCAGCACAGCTGGTACAAGGCAAGGTCATGGAAGCTCCATAGACACATCCAAACTCCCTGAGGGACAGAATTGCTGGGCTGAGGACAGTGGAGACCATGGTCTCAGAAACATCTAGCTCAATTGGCATAACATAGTTTATAAAGGAAATGTTCTGCATTCTACTTTGGTGAGTAGCGTCTGGGGTCTTAAAAGCCTGTGAGCGACCATGTAGGATACTCCACTGGTCTCACCCCTTTGGGAGCAAGGAAGAATGAAGAAAACTAAACATACAAGGGAAAGATTAGTCCAAAGGACTAACGGTCCACCTCTACCACACCCTCCACCAGACTGAGTCCAGTACAACTAGATGGTGCCTGGCTACCACCACAGACCGCTCTGACAGGGATCACAATAGAGGGTCCCAGACAGAGATGGAGAAAAATGTGGAACAAAATTCTAACTCAAAAAGAACCACCAGACTTGCTGGCCTGACAAAGACTAGAGAAACCCTGGGAGCATGGCCCCTGGATACCCTTTCAGCTCAGTAATGAAGTCACTCCTGAAGTTCACCCTTCAGCCAAAGATTGGACAGGCGCATAAAACAAAACGGGACTAAAGAGGCACAGGGGCAAGAACCAGAAGACAGGAAGGAACAGGAAACCTGGTAGTAGGGAACCCAAGGCTGAGAAAGGAGAGTGTTTACATGTCAAGGGGTTGTTAACCAATGCCATAAAACAATATGTATACTAACTGTTCAACGAGAGACTAGTTTGTTTTATAAACCTTCATCTAAAGCACAATAATAATAAAAAAAAAGAAGTGGAGTCTATTTTTTTGCCTCTTGAATCTGGCCTTGGCTATATGACTTGCTTTGGCCAATGGGACATTAGCAAATATAAGAAAAGACTTAAAAATATAAGAAGAGGCTTGAAAACTGCTACATACTGGGATTTGCCCTTTCTCGTTTCTTTCGGGGAATTTTCCTGCCACCGTATAAACAAGACTGGGCTTGCCCACAGGAGGAGAGGCCTCAGCTATCCTATATAGCCTAGCTTTTCCAGCCACACTGGCTGATACCCCAGACACGTGAGTGAGCCCAGCCAATGCCATATAGAAAAGAGATGAGCCAGCCCAGCTGAGCCCAGCTAAAATTGCCTACCCACAGAATTGTAAGCAAATAAATGATTGTTGTTTTAAGGCACTAAGTTTTGGGGTGGTCTGTTATGTAGCAAAAGCTAAGTGATCTACTATATTTTTACACAAATAATGTGTGCCCTTTTTTGCTAACCATGCAACCCCCTCGCACATTATTTTCCTAGGCATGCTGTGGTCTTATATGTATGTGGGTGTTTTATTTACGTGGGTCTTTATTTTTTTTTTTTATATGTATGTGGGCATGTTATTTGTGAAAAAATACAATATTCATCTTCTCATCATTATATTTGTAAACCACACATGGAGAGTTTTTGTTTTTCTACTTTTCTACTCATTTAGCAAACCACTCCTCACAGACACTTCTCAGGAGTAAGCAATAAGAGTAACATGCTGGCTCCGCTGGCCGCTGTCCTGGAAGGAGCTAACCTAGTCTGCTCAATCAGCCCAAAGCAAAGCCCCAAGATTATGGGGGCAGAGGATCTACAGAACCAAAATGAGAGGCCCTCTCCTATGGGAGGCTTTTCTACTATAATAAGTATATTTTCCGGAAGGCAAGCTAATTTGACTGTGGTGTAGTAACTATAGTAGCTGACACATGGTATACACCACAGAGTCTTAGATCTTAAATTATCACTTACAGCAGACACCTGCCTTGAACCAAGGCATAACATGATTTTAAATTTCCTAGAATGAATTGGGAACCCCTGATGGCGTAGTGGTTAAGAGCTATAGCTGCTAACAAAAGGTTGGGAGTTCAAATCCACCAGGTGCTCCTTGGAAACCCTACGGGGCAGTTCCACTCTGTCCTATAGGGTCGCTATGAGTTGGAATCGATTCGACAGCAGTGGGTTTGCTTTTTGGGTTTAGAATGAATTGGGCCTCGGTGCTCCAATGTCGAAAAAGTGGGGGGACACAGGCAAAAGGTTAACTTGTGGACAGAAAATCATCCTTGCCTTCCTGATAGGTCTATGACAGATGGCTTATCCAATGGATAAGGAATAGAAATAACCCCCAAGAGGCTTCCCATCCTTACCCTTATAGGATACACAACAGCTTCTTTGACTAACTGCTTGGCTGCATCGAGTCCAATAATGTCATTCCACTTTATGTTTGGATTGTGGAGATAAATGTCCTGCAATGCACATTTGATCATTTTGTTAAAACTAATGTTTTCCTCTACAGCTGTAATAAACACAGGAGCAGCAGAGCACTTGACTTAGAATAGAATACGAAGTGCTGGTGATAAAAAACTTCATATTTTATATATGCACATACACACATTGTAATTTTGGGTTAGTTCACCAAAGGGATGTCATGAAAATATTCAGTGACTTTCCTGAAAAAGCTATTGATGATATATTATGATATTTTTAGAAAAAAAGGGAAAAATCTCCTAACAATGGACTATACCTGTCTTCAGTCAATAGCAAACCACGCTGATTTACAACCCCCATCAAAGAAGCTACAGAATATGCCTTCAAATTACATTCGCTTTTACTGTGAGACATAGTTCCTAGCCAGTACCTGGTCTCTCTCTTGCTCCTTGATCTCGCAAAACACTTTCTTAATTTGTTACATAAAAGAGATAATGTTCCTCTGAAACCAATTTCTCTTTTTCCCTAGTGATTGTTCCCTACTTCCATCAGGAGGAATTGCTTCTACAAAATTCAAGGAAGCCGACAACCAAACAAAAGTGGTTTTCCTCTCGCATAGTAGAGCCCTGTAGCAACCATGTAGGGTAATCAATTAAGGTAGCTTTTACTGATAACTAATTTACAGTTTCCAAACTTCAATTTCACAGGGCATCTCAGAACAGTCACGCAGGGGCCTTTCTCGGTATGAGTTGTTTCGGGAGAACTGAGTATCTAGAGTGCTACATCAAAAAAAAAAAAAAAAAAGACTTCTTTTCAAAGTCATTCTGAATGACTACAGAACAATCTAGCAATGCTTTCTTTCTTTAATTTTCAACAGGTAATACATGCTGGTGAGATGTTATGTTCCTATCAGTGTCCCCCATTCACCTAGCTCCTTCCACTACAAGCAGGCACTTTCATCAGAGAAACTATTCATACAAGTGATTTTGGTTGTACGTAACAACTTCCTGGACCAGTTCAAAGAGTGAGTCTACCTTCCAAAATCATGGGAGAGCCCATGCTGGCTTTAAAGCCCAGGTCTACACACTGGTCCCAGCCACTCCTGTCCTTATTACTGCTCTTTCTTAGGGAAAACTTCTCACACAATAGGAATTCATCTACCTTAAAAGGCAAGGCATTCATAGATAATAGCAGTTTTTCCTCCCCTCTTCTAGAGTTGATATTGAGATCTACACAATAGTGTTATTTTCCCAATAGAAAGTTGCTCCTTTTATCAATCCAGAGGTATCAGAAAGCTCACCAGACTGCCTCGTGAGGTGGTGAGTTCCCAGTCACTGTAAGCATTCAAACAGATTGAATGACCACCTACCAGGGTACTGGAGAAAGACTTCCAGATGGAATCATTTCAGGCCATTTCTACTCTAATTCTATCCTCACTCATCATGTTATCCTTTTGTTAAATGGCAATGAGACTGTTGATTTTTGTGGATATAAAAAATATTTTTCTGCTCTCCCATATGACCCAATTACTGTGACCTGGCTCAATCCCACATCCCATCTCACTGGGATAAATTCAGACTTGGTCTCCCCAACTCCATTTCTTTGATATCCATCCTCCACACTGTCATTAGAATAAGTTATCTAAAAAGACATTGGACTATCTTATTCCTCTGATGGGCACCTTTCAAAGATTTCCCATTACCTACAAGCCAGTTCTCAGCCATGGGTCCTGTACACTGAGCCCTTATTCAGGAACCCTGGCCTCTCTCTCCATCTGCATTTCCCACCACTCTCTGCTTCTTACTTGGCTCACCATAAACACTGCACCACCTATACTATTTCACTGGTATGTGCCTTTGCCCAGCACACTACCCACTCTCCCTCTTCCACTCTTGTTCCAGTGGCTGTTTCCTGTATATCCTCTTCCCTAACACTTCCCCATTCTTTGGTGCAAAATACCCTTCCTTCATGCTCACAGAATGAGCCCTGCTCACAAGATGAGAAATTCTTGTGGGCAAGGACTGTGTCTGATCAATCCATCTTTGTGTTTCCAGCACCCAGCACTGGCCTGGCACATAACAGGCACGCAGTAAACAGCTCCTGAACGGAACAGAAAGCTGAGGAACCCTTAATTACCTCAGAGTAGCTTTGTGTTTTGTGGAAAATGTTTTAAACATCTCTCTGAGTCTGCTTAAGTTTCAGTCTCATTAGATATGAGATCTCATTAAATATGAGATCACTAGAAATTAGAAAAGTATCCTATAGCCCGGGAATCTATTCTATTCCCAAGTAACTTGCCCAAAGTCACACAGCTAGAAAGAGGAGGAGCTAGAAATCAAATCCAGGTTCATCTATCCCAAAGCCAGTGCCATTAACCATTAAGCTTGAAAATCAATCAGTAGCCTGGATGGTAAAACCTCTATGTTAGGGATTGAATTGTGAATATGTGTTGTAAATCCTAACTTCTATGCCTGTGGTTATAATCCCATTTGGGAATGGGTTGTCTTTGCTATGTTAATGAGACACAATTAGTGTAGGGTGTGTTTTGAGTCAATCTCTTTTCAGATATAAAAGAGATTAAACAAGCAAGCCAGTGAGCAGAGATGGGGTAAGACAGATGCCAAGGCACAGGGAGGTCTCCAAAGAACCAGGAAGCAGAAGCTGAAAAGACAAGGACCTTCCCTCAGAGCCCAGAGTGAGAAAGCCTTCCCCCTAGAGTTGGTGCCCTGAATTTGGACTTCTATCCTCCTGAACTGTAAGAAAATAAATTTCTGTTCGTTAAAGCCACCTATTTGTGGCATTCCTGTTATAGCAGCACTAGATAACTAAGATACTCTGCTACTAACCTTGTTTTCTATGGAGATTTTCAATTATGAAATCATCAGATTCCTAGTCTCTCCATTTCTAGGCTTTGACTTTTTAAACAAGTTGCAGGCATGCTCCTTCCTTCTCTAAGAGACTTTCTCTTTCCTTGACACTTGGCTCTGCTCTAAAACCTTTCACCTGTCCCTTCCTTTCTAAGTCATTTTCTCTTTCGGTTTTCTTGGCCTCTGTAGTGAGATGGTGGGCTTTTTATATTGTAATTTTATGATTCTATAATTTATTTATCATGCATTATTGTGCCTCTAAACAATATGAGTGCCTTCACAAGTGGGGGCACTTTATAAATAAATGATCATATTTATTGTTATTAATAAAAGAAGCAGCCTGCAATGCTCCAGGAGCCCCAATCTGCCTCTGTAAATTTGTGAATTGAGTATCAGATCTTACCCGGCTCACCACGGCTGCCAATTCTCGCATCTCACTGTTCATGCCAATAAATGCACTCAGAGGTTTTAGCAACCGTTCCTGACGAAAGGAACAAAAAGCCTCACATTACAATATTGCTTCATAATTTAGGAAGAAAAACAGAACACAGATCTTGGTGGCAGGTTGCTATGCCCTTTGACTTGATTTCAAGGTTTCACTGTGTTCAAAATTCTATTTCTAAAGTTCATCTGGATTTTGACAGTCTGAAAGATGAATGTCACATCTTAGCCACTTACTGAGGGGTCTGGGTTACAGTCGAAGCTGTTCAAGGCTAGTTCACTAGTTGCTCCTTTGATAGCATCTGTGAGCAGGCCTCGGAAGTCAATGATTTGGCCCTGAAAGGGAATAATGGTTATTTGCGCCATTATGTCATTTTAAACCCTTCCATGCAGGAAGAACTCACCAGCACAGGACTAAATGATAGCTCCTATTTGCTATAATCTACCTTCACCACTCAGTACAGTGCCTGGCATATGACGGGTGTGCATGGTGCTTTGTGAGGATTCTTTTGAATTTTACACCTCCTCTATTAGTTAGTAGGAGCCCAGTTTCATGTGGAAGTTTGGTCCAGAGAAGTTAAGTGGCTTGCCTAGGGCCACACAGCTAACAAGTGACTAAAGGATTCAGACCCAGATATGTGTCTCCCAAATCCTTCCACTGCCACCTTGTCTCCCCTCAGGAAAGAGGGGGGGAAAGCAAGCATGTTTGCAAAAAATACAAACAATAACAATAACCAGCATTTATTATTTTGTGCTAGGCACTCTCCAAGGAACCTTGGTGGTGCAGTAGTTAAAGCGCTCAGCCTCGAACTGAAAGGTCAGCAGTTTGAACCCACAAGCTGCTCCGTGGGAGAAATATATGGCAGTCTGCTTCCGTAAAGACTACAGCCGTGGAAACTCTACGGGGTAGCTCTACTTTGTCCTATACGGTCACTGTGAGTCAGAATCAACTCAGTGGCAACAGGTTTGGTTTGGTTTGAGGCATTTTCCACTCATGATGACATTTAAAGCAGGCACTGATTATTTCCATTTTATAGATGAGAGAAATGAGGCTTAGAGAGATTAAGCAATTTGCCCAAGGTTATACAGCTGAGATGCATTTGAGCAGGCATTTGAACTTAGGCAGGCTGACTCCAAAGCCTATGTCCTCAAGAACAGCATGCCTAGTAATTTGCAGGGGCCTTGGGAATCCTGAAACAAGCCTAGTGATCGACTGCTAACGGAAAGGTTGGCAGTTTCAAAACCACCGTCCTCTCCATGGTAGAAAGATGTGGCAGTCTGCTTCCGTAGAGATTTACAGCCTTGGAAACCCCATGGGGTTGCTATGAGTCAGAATTGAGAGCAGTGGGATTTTGTGGTTGGGAATCCTGAAGCTAGTGTCCCTAACATGACAACGATAGGCCCATACTGGAGATCAGCCTATAGCCATACACCCTCGTTCAGCCCATGAACATTTGAAATTCTTGGGAGAAAACCATTTTCATTTTATCCTGAAGACATTTAGGCTAGAAAGAGGATTTATAGCCAGACTTTTTCAAAGGTTAAGTGCTAGATTAAAGTCCCTTCCTTGTGACCCAATCAGAAACATCCATTCATATCAGTAGAGGAATTCAAGAGAGGAACTAATATCACAAGATTGCTAGGCACAAAAGTGACTGAAAACACAATGAAAGTACAAATAGTGAACACGGAAATATTTCCCCATGGAAGGCACTGATTCAAATGGGGTCATCCCCAGCAATTATCCATATAATTGAGGCCCATAAAACAAAAAAACCAAACCAGTTGCAGTTGAGTCAATTCCAACTCATGGCAACCCCATGTGTTGCAGAGTAGAACAGTGCTCCATAGGGTTTTTAAGGCTGTGATTTTCAGAAGGAGATCACCAGGCCTTTCTTCCAAGGTGCCGCTAGGTAGGTTTGAACTGCCAACATTTCAGCTGATGTTTGCCATGGACTGAATTGTGTCTCCTAAAAATATGTGTCAACTTGGCTGGCCATGATGCCCAGTTTTGTGTGGTTGTCTTCCATTTTGTGATCTGATGTAATTATCCTCTGTTTTGTGACATGTTGTAAATCCTAACCCCTATATGTTAATGAGGCAGGATCAGTGTGAGTCATAGCCTTACAAAATGGTGTGACTTAAGTCACACTCTTACTCAATCACACCTTTGTTTGAGTCACACCTTTTATCTTAAAAGAGATAAAAGGAGGGAGAAGTGAGCAAAAAGGGAAGGGACCTCATTATCACCAAGAAAGAAGAGCCAGCAGTGCAGTGTGTCCTTTGGACCTGGGGTCCCTGCACTTAGAACCTCCTAGACCCAGGGAAAGACTGATGCCAAGCCACATGGAGATCTCCAAGGAATCAGGAACAGAAGCTGAAGAGACAAGACCCTTCCCCCAGAGCTGACAGAGAGAAAGTCTTCCCCTAGAGCCAATGCCCTGAATTTGGACTTCTAGCCTCCTAAACTGTGAGAAAATTTCTGTTGCTAAAACCATTCACTTGTGGTATTTCTGTTATAGCAGTACTAGATAACTAAGACAGAATTCGTTTGAGCCACCAGGATTCTATTGAGGCTCATAAAGGGAGCAAATTTAAGCCAATGAGATAGCGCCCTTTGATTTCCAGGGAGATGCTCCCAGCCTCCTCTCCAGACTCACACATACAGAATTCATTTGGGCTGAGAAGAGCTGGCGAGAGCTAAGTCAGCAGTCCCATAGTTGAGAACTTGATTAGAGAAAGACTGAAGACTCTTAAAGCAATACAACCCTGGAGGTTACAATCAAGAGAAACATACTGGTGTTGATGCTACTTTTCATCTCCAAATAACATGTATTAACCTATCTTTTGCCTGTACCCACCCAATCTGGGTCTTTTCTGTTTGAGAAACTATTATTTACGAATTTTGACATGAGGTGCATCATGAAAGGGGTAGAAATATATATGAAGGACAAGATTGGCACTACATAAACTGAGGTTTTATGGTTCAAATGAAATTACTGTTAAACCTGGAACCATGCCTCCAAGGAGAAAGGTGACACCACTAATCAAGTATCACTGACAGGGCAGAAAAGAACAAGTATGAAGACACACTCATTAAATAACGCAGGACAGTCATGTCAAGGTTTATCACTTCAATCACAAAATTTTTAAGCTTAAAGGAACATTAGAAGTTACCTCTTCCAAACTCCTCAATTTACAAATGAGGAAACAGCTCCGCAGAGATGGCGGAGATTCCAGAGCAGAACCCCAGTTTCTGACCCTCATCCAGTGCTCTTCCCAGTCTACTTACAGCCAACCTTTGATCATTACATATTAACTTTCCTGTTTGACAAAAATAATGTTTTTTATTTTCATTAAAAAAAAAAAAAAATGCCCCCTTTCAGTGTTCAGTTCCTGAGGTCCACTCACCCTTCGTGGGTGGGCGTTTTCTTCTCCACTGCCTTTGTTGATTCCTGAGATATTTAAGCCAAAGTCAGCACTCTCCATGTTAGTGTTATTGACAACCTCCTGAAGAAAGAGGGAGACAGTGAGAAGTCAGTGTGGAAAGCAACTAAGAGATGCTAGTTGTCACTGCCTGTTCCATCATCCAAAAATCAAATACTGGATACCAGTTCTGTAAATGGAGAACCTCACGTGTAATGTGGCCACTTTTGTGCAACAAGATGAATTAACTCTCTGCCCGTGCCATGTGGAAGGGGCTGTACCTGGAGGACTAAGAAGACACATGCTGTGGGCTCTGATCAGCCTTCCCAACGGAGGAAACAGTTGTGTATCAACCCACTCCTACTTGTTGCCTTGCCTTTTCTCTTGTGACCAGGCATGTTCGCTGCCAGCGTGGCTGTGTTTGGAAATACAGCGAAGTCAACCAGCCTCCTTGTGATTCATCCTCCCCTACACCTCACCTTCCTCAAACTATAGGACCTCCTTGAGGGTAAATGTTCTCTCTTGACTAATTGAGTTCCATGGTTACTCCTTTCTATCCTGCCAGACATCTTTGACACTAATTCTTTCCATTCCTTTTCAGTCTTCAATGGTTCTCTTCCCTTTGAAACCTTGGAGGTTGTAGGTATGGATCTCCTGAGCTAGAAGCCATTGACTTTACCCACCTGCTGGACTCTCTTCTTGCTGCCCTCCTACCAGCAGGCACAGCAACCTTCCCCAGAAATTCCACTATGGAGGTCAGGGGTACTAACCAGCCATTTGCCCTTTGAAGAAGCTCTTTGGAGACTCTGAGGCACAGCTATCCTGAAACTACCCCTGGCCTACACTAAAGAACCCAGAGATATACTTCAGGACAGGAAGACCTGCCACCTTTACCGTACTGTCAATGGGAGGATGATCTCAGCAGTAACCAGACCCCCCTGTTCTGACTGGGCCCAGGCCCCACCCTCAATGCTCCTCATCAAGCACTCAGACCAGGGGAAAAGCTGTAGGGGAGGAAGGAGTCGTCCCACTTACATTAAGAAACATTAGGAAATCTAGAGATTTGTCTGTACTGGAAGAAAATCTACAATTTAATTAAATCATACAGGTATTTAAAAAATATAGATCCTCAAAAAAATAAACAAATTTGACTTTTTTCTTTGGATTATTTTTCAAGTTGATATAACCAATGCCAAGCAAAGCCATCCTGACCTGTTTGGAATGATCCTTATTGAGAGATTTGATGTCCCCTGTCTTCCCCACTGTGGTTTTAGGCCGTGATCTCTGCTGATTGATCTTGGGGAGATTTTGACAACTGTCACTTGTCATCCTAGGGAAGGAACAAAGATCTTGGAGGAAATTATTCTAATCATTTAATTTGAGATAAACAAACAACTAGTGTAGCACACTTAAAGTGGGGAGGAGGATGGGGGAAGGGACTCTTGAAACATATGCAGATGTGACCCAATAGCTCCTTCTATCTGCACCACCTACCCACCTTGTCCATCTTTGCCCCAGCTCTCTCCAGTCTCCCCACGGGGTTCCTCCAAGACTGGGCTCAAGGGTCTACCTCCTCTGGGAGGTCCCTAACTCACTCCATTTCTCCTGCATACTACAAGGCTTCAGCCCTTGTACACATAGTTTTGTGTTCTCAAGGACACGTTATTTTACAAGCTTTCTTTCACTGTTTCTTCCCACCTTCATCAGAGCAGGATGAGGGTCTTCCTTTGGTGTGCCCTGCCTTCTTAAAACATCTCTCATCATGCTGTGTACAATAAACATCAAAAGGAGCTCTAGGTGTGCCCTGTGGAGTTTTGCAGAAAAGGCTCAATCCTCATTTAGAGGGAGAAGTATGATACTGTGTTGCTCCAGGGATTCCCCTCTCCAAGTCTTCTGTTCTTCAAGCCGAACATCTCCAATTGCTCCAGTCATTCCTAAAGTTACCTGGCTCCCAGATTCTTCCTCAGTCTGGTTACCTTCCCTTTGTTCACTGACTTCTGACTAGTATAGAGCTCATTGATATTCTGACCTATTACTTTTTGGATACTTTATTTCTACTGATGAGGCCTAAGACCACATTGTTGTTGTTAGGTGCCATCAAGTCAGTTCAAACTCATAGCAACTCTATGTACAACAGAATGAAACACTGCCCGGCCTCTGCACCATGCTCATAATCATTGTTATGCTTGAACCCATTGTTGTAGCCACTGTGTCAATCCATCTCGTTGAGGGTCTTCCTCTTTTTCACTGACCCTCTACTTTACCAAGCATGATGTCCTTCTCCAGGGACTGATCCCTCCAGATAACATGTCCAAGGTATGTGAGATGTAGTCTCGCCATCCTTGCTTCCAAGGAGCATTCTGGCTGTACTTCTTCCAAGACAGATTTGTTTGTTCTTTCGGCAGTCCATGGTACATTCAATATTTTTTGCCAACACTGTAACTCAAAGGCATCCATTTTTGTTTAGTCTTCCTAATGCATTGTCCAGCTTTCACATGCATATGAGGTGATTGAAAATATCATGGCTTAGGTCAGGCACACCTTAGTCTTCAAGGTGACATCTTTGCTTTTTTGCTTTAGCAATTAATGCTACCACATTAGCAAATACATTACACCATTGACTCATATCTATATTTAACTCAAAACTCTAGATCTCTGATTTTGTAATGGGGAACTATTTGTTGTGAATCTTTGGTTAGAGTTTCTTATGGGTTGACTTGTGTCCCCCAAAAAGATATGTTCAAGCACTAACCCTGGGTACCTGTGAATGTGACCTTATTTGGAAATAGCATCTTTGCAGGTGTAATTAGTTAACAAGAGGTCATACTGGAGTAGGGTGGGCCCTATTCCAATCTGACTGATGCCCTTATAAACACAGATACAAAGAACACCCGCAGAGGAAACAAGGCCATATGAAGACTGTGAAGATGGAGGCAGATGTCGGGTTATGCTGCCACAAGCCAAGGAAAACCTGGGATTACCAGAAGGAAAGGTAAGGAAGGATTCCTTCCCTAGAGGCTTCAGAGACAGCATGACCCTGATGGCACTTGATTTCAGATATCTAGCCTCCAGAACTGTGAGAACATAAATTTGTTGTTTTAAGTCATACAGTTTGTAGTACTTTGTTATAGCAGTCCTTGGAAACTAATACAGAGCTTAAACCTTATTCCATTAAATTTCTTCTTGTTATTCTGGGCTCATCTCCCAAATTGTCAAGATCTTTTAGGATCCTAATTCTCTCATTCATCGCATTAACTAATCTTTCCACTTTTGGCTCATCTGTAAGCTGGAAAATTGGTCTCTGGTATAACATGCAAGAATTAGGAAAAGATAATTTCATTTGCTAATCCAGTCTCATGACACAATCTCTCACTTCAGTAACTATCTTTGAGTATAAAATTATTAATAAAAACACCATTCATTACTTTCCTAATTATCTTTCCTGACTCCAACCTTTATGCTTGCCAGGTACAAACATCTACCCAGAGAGGAGCTGAAGTAACCCCAAGCTGTCCAATGTGCCACTATGCTCTGTCCCCAAAAACAAAGCGTTCCAATAACATTCACTCATAGAATTTCCCTGGCAGGTAAAGAATGCTGAGGAAGTTCCAGACATGAATGTGTGGCTGATCATTAATCAAAATCCAAAACGCATTCCAAAGTTGGGGTCTTAAAATGTTCCTCGCCGTTTCTACTCTCAAGTAGTTAACATTTATCACTGGAGTCTGACTGGCTTTATGGAAACTAATAAAAAAAAATAACATTTCTGTCAAAACAATAAATCTGTTTCTAAAGAACAGCACAAAGCAAAGCCAGCCCTAAGCAGAGGCTTCTCCTGAGCGTTATCATGAAGCGAGCATGGGCTCCAGCACCATTCTTATAAGCGATGCCAAACAGCCCTGCGAGGTGTCCTTCCCTGCCTTCCTAGGCTGTAGGCAGGGGAACTGGATTCACAAGAGCAGGGAACTCAGTGAAGGCACATAAAACTCACACCTCCTGAGGGCCTGATAAATTGCTTATGATCACAATCTAAGACTTCTTTTTTTCAATAGCATTATAAGATTTTCTAAAAAATTTGTTCACTGCCTGAATGGTTGAATGTCCCCTATAGGTACTCAACTTTAACTTGTCCCAGAGTTGTAGGCTTTGTTAAAATAGCAAAACGCCATCCAGGCCCTGATGCTCCAACCCTGGGCCATCCCTCTGCAGCAGTGCCCCACACTCCTGTGTATTTCTAAACAGGCTGTGATGACAACAGTGTGTGCTGGCAGCGAGGCAAGAGGAACATGGGAGGACACGGAGGCAAGAGTGGGGGAGAGGGTCCTTGCGGGACAATGTGTCTACCCAGAATGGTCGAGACAGAGGAGCTCCAGCCAGATGCTACAGATCCCAAATGAGATTTGAATTTGAGAAGCTGGAGAAAGCACACAAGGGGCATGTGAGAAAAGGAGGGAAAAGTAAGAGAAGAACAGTCTGAGGCAGGCTAGCCTTGGGAAAGGGGGAGGTATGGGGTTGAGCCTCCTGGCTTACTATGTATCTTTAGATGTGAGAACGTGTGATGTGGGAGTGCTCAAAGATGTTACAGATAAGATTAAATGATGATCTAAGGCATCTTTTTTTCAATAGCATTATAAAAAAAGGTGGGGGGGGGGAATATTTCTTCGGTGCTCACTATGTGCTGCGAACTCACTATGTGCCAGAAACTTGCTCCAAGCTTATAAGTAACAGACCCATGACTTGAAGCTGGGTCTTTCTTTTTATTTCTGAGCTCTACTTTTTACACGACACGGCCTATAAAGACAGAGTGCCACTGGATGCAATCATTTTCAGGGGAACCAACAGATATTGGCCCTAGTCCTGGAGAGCTGTACTATTAGGGGGACCCACGGCTAGGCCTACCGAGGACACATGACCACAGTCTGGTATTGCTGGTAGACAGTCATGGATCTGCACTGGAAAATCTTCTGGAAGGGGATCCCACAAACTCCCAGAGTTGAGATGGATGGTGAAGATGAATTACCATTCACTTTACCTTCTGGTCTTCCCTCCACTTCTTTGTGGTAAATTATTTTCTGCTGTGGCAAAACAAATATTGGAGGAAAAGGAAATCATTTAATTTTTAAGAGAGAGAGAGGGTGATTTTCAGTTATGTTTTTCCTTTTACACTGTTCTTAAATTTTTCTACTACAGCCTTTCCCAGAGACTAAGCTACCCTCATCTAGAGAGACATGAAATTACCAGCAATGAGAAAGAGACCTATACCTTCCAAGCATTTCCATACACAGAAAGACCCGAAAGGCCTCAGATATTAAATGTGTTGGGTACCATGTACCTGAGGGCAACTCCAATATGGGCTCACTTTATAGTTACCATTTCATTAAGTTTTCACTTGACATCATTTTGCTGTGGTGTGTGGGCCTCCCAAATGATCAAGCGAGTCTAGCAGAGAACACTTATCAGCCATAGTTTACCAGTTTATCTTAAAATAAAAATAGTGTTGTCCGAATATCATGGGAGAATATGGGTATCAAATTACATCAGACTAGCAATCTAGAAATCAGATTATGTCAATAACATTCCTGGTGGCCTAGTGGTCATCAGTCAGTACTTTCTCTGCCAAGAACTTGATCTAACAACAAGCCAAGGAAGCCAAGTTCTGAACCCTGCATTGGAAGGGAGCTCAGATGAAAATGCCTCTAGACCCTTTAGCTCTGAGAATCAGCCCTGGCTATTTTTAATTAATGTTCTTCTTGGTTTCCTGGTCCCTACATGAAATGTTAAAGTCTGTGGCTTAACAAGTGCCTTGTAAACAGGACAATGATCTCCCTTGGTTTATAATTACTTCCCCCACTTACAGACTTCTAAGTCAATGTTACTACAAAACATAGGGCCCTCACTTTAGATCTCTTCTCCAGCCAGTCTCCTTGACTGCTAACCTATATAGGGTCTTTGCAGTATATTGATCATTATCTGGATTGATGGCTTTCAAAAGCATTTCATTATCTATACATGAGCTATTAGCTTCACCAATACTCATTTTCGTGTTATTTTCAAGATTGATAATAGTCTTCCTAACTAGAAAAGGTCTTCTGTCATTATCCTCTTCCAACAGCTCCTTCCATCTCTAAAGAAATGGAAGTAATGTTGAGCTTCTAAAAAGTACCCGTGATACACTAGGGTATTGCTTTTATTGCCATAAAACACACATTCCTCAAACAAACACCAACATGACTAAAGGGACATCAATGTCCAGGCGATTATGTTTAAATTGTCCCCACTGGATCTATAAGAGGCCACATGATCTTTCTGGTCTACTGTCTCAGTGCAGGACAAGGGGTACCATCTCTCTGGGAATAAGATGAGGAAGAAACAGTAATCTTGAAGACATGATAAAGCCTTATTTCTAGAAAATAGCCATGTACCTGTGTCTGATGCCTTTTTGACAATTTTAGGGTATTTCTGAAATTTTACAAAATAATAGCTCTCATATTCCATCAAAATAGTTTCAAGGTCAATGTTGTCACAAACTTCAAAGCGTCGTAACCCCAGTTTGGTTTCTTGCTCCAAAGCATTGGCCGCATCGATATATCTGGCAGTTTCACAGAAGAAAAAAAGCATTTAAAAACAACTCTGAGTAAAAAGAATAAAGGCAAACCGACATCACAAGCCCCAAGAGACTTAATATGCAAAGAATTGTTGTCATTGTTCTGTGCTGTCAAGTTGATTCCAACTCATAGCGGCCATACAGGACAAACATAAGCCTATATTAATAGTACATTAGATGAAAACTAGTATATATGTTGTCGTTGTTGGATGCCATCAAGTCAATTTTTAACTCATATTGACCCCATCTGACAGAGTAGAATTGCCCCATAGGATTTTCTAGGCTCTAACATTTACAAAAGCAGATCACCAGGTCCTCCTCCTGCAAAGCCTCTGGTAAGTTCAAACACCAACATTGCTGGCTAGCAACAGAGCATAGAAGCATTGTGCTACCAGGGTTCCTTATAAGGTTTGCCTGTACAGCAAGGAGCCCCTCTGGAGTTATGTTAAATACATCCAACTATTGTCTTTCACAGCAGTTGCCTCTGAAAGCTACTTATTTATTCAAGTGATGTCATCACAAATGAGTAAATCAACTAAGAATATAAGTCTTGTGTTTCAACCTTTACTCATTTTTAGCCAAAAATGGGTATTTGCCCAGCTTGTTTACCTCCTCTTCATTCACCAGTCTTCATGTCAGGCAACATTTGGCAATTGAAAAAACCCAAATTCAACCCCAAAGGTCAAGATTTGCCAACATGGAAGCAATTCAAAGAATAGGTCATGAGATCTGAAGGAAATTTCAAAGATTCATTGATTGATGGCAGTGGCACAGAAATTTAGACCTCATCTACTCGGGTGTATTATTTCTGCTAGTTTTTTAACCAGTCACACATTACACTATAAGGTACTTCTGCACGTAAGCTTCTTCATTACCTTTTTAACTTGTTCAGTCATAAGGCTGCCGAAACTAAAAGAAGCAAGTGTTTGGGTCTAAAAATTCTCTCAAAGTACAAATGCTCTCCAGGTCTTAATTTTTAGTTCTTAACTTCTTTGTAAAACTAAGGACTCTCTCCTGAAAAATGTGCACATTCCAGGGGCCCACCACCATCATACTACCTCCAGCTCATCCCAAACCAAAACCTGCTGCAGTCAATTCTAGCGACCCTGTAGGGCAGGGTAGGACTACCCCATAGGGTTTTTAAGGCTGTGATCTTTATAGAAGCAGACTGCCACATCTTTCTTCTGGGGAGCAGCCAGTGGGTTTGAGTGGCCGACCTTTGAGTTAGCAGCCAAGAGCTTAACCACTGCGTCACCAGGGCTCCTCCAGCTCATCCAAGGACCTCAAATTAAGAATTCCTGCTGTACCATTGTGGAGAACACTAAATTAAACTCAAAAAACTAAAAATAGAACTACCACATGACCTAGAAATTCTACTCCTAGGTATGTGCCCAAAAGACTTGAAAGCAGAGACTCAAACAGATACCTGTACACCAGTGTTCATTGCGGCACTATTCAAACAATAGCCAAAAGGTGGAAACAACCTAAATGTCCATTCACAGAAGAATGAATAAACAAAATATGGTACATATATATAATGGAATACTACTCAGCCAGTGGGAGAAATGAAGTCTTGATACATGCTACAATATAGATGGAACTTGCAGATATTATGCTAAATGAAATAAGTCAATAACAATAGGACAAATACTATATGACCTCACTTATATAAAAAGACAAGAAAAGGCAAATGCATAGAGACCAAAGTTTACTAGTGATTACCAGGGGCAAGAGGGAGGGGAAAATGGGGAGGTTGATAGTGACTGAAAAATCACATTGATTAAGGGTAGGGTTGCACAGCCAATTATTGTAATTGCTGTCAGTAAGTCGTACATCTGTAAAAAGTTGAATTGGCAAAAGTTGTCTGATAGGTATATTTACAATAATGACCAAAAGAAAAAAAAATGGCCACTGAGGCTGCTTATTTAATATCAAAAACCTCATGGAATTTGGTTCCTTGGTTTGGAGGTTTAAGGTCATTTCATGGGACATCCCAGTTAATAGGCCTAGTAACATGTTTAGTGTTTCTGTTCTACCTCCCAGTTCATTAAATAGTGCAAGGAGCCTTCAAAAGCTTGCAAGCAGTCATCCAAGGCATGACAAATGGTCTCTATCCACCTGGAGCAGCAAAGGAAGAAGGAGAGTCAGGAATAGAAGATGGATATGGAATGTGTGGCTAATTGAACACCTCCTTTTCCATGAGTCCAGAAATGGATGGTGCCCAACTACCATTACTGAACATTTTGATCAAAGATTCTATAGAAGAATCCTGATCAAAACGGGAAAATGCAGAACAGAATTTCAAATTTTTACAGACTCCAGACTTTCTGGAGCCATAGGGGCTAGATGAACCCCTCAAACTATAGCCCTGAGATAATCTTTAAAACTTAAACCAAAAATATCCCCTAAGGTCTTCTTAATACCAAACAATAGTTTAGCTTAACTAGTAAAAAATGCTTGCCTTGAGCATTATACTCTTTTAAGATCTATCTAAATGGGATCAAAATGACAACAGCAACTCGAAAACTTAGACAGGAACCTTCAGGAGCAGGAAGTTTACATTAATGGTGGAGGAACAACTTTAAAAAGGAGGGTGAGAATGGTTGCATAACTCGAAGAATGTAATCAATGTCACTGAATTGTACATTTAGAAACTGTTGAATTGGTGTATGTTTTTCTGTGTATATTCTCAACAACAACAAACTAAATTAAAGTAAAAAACAATCCCTTCTGTACGTTAGAGTTCTTTCTGTTTGATTTGAATCTGAGAAGGTGGAAGGAGAAAACTTTCTTTTTTATTTATGCCCTCTTCCTGGCACCAGATTCAGGTCAGTTGGAAGACTGAACTTTCTTAAAATATGTGGTGAAACCCATGTGAAGTTGTGTGGTACAGATTAGTAAGTAATCACAATTAAGCCTGTGCATACCTTGCTCACTGGTTAATCTGCCCCTGGTTCCTACTATACTGTTTGAGCTTAAGCGAGGTAATGAACTTGATATGGCTGGTAAGAGAGAGCCACTAGAGGTTCTTAATCAACAGAATGACAGGGCAGGACTGGAGGAAGGGTTGGTTAGCAATAACAGCAAGACATAGATAGATGGGAGGCTGCTAAGAGTAGTTCAGGCCAAACTGATGTGTGTGTAGTACTAGGTGACCTGGTACCCTGTGCCTCCGTTGTCTGATCTCAACACTTCTTCGCACATTCAAACTCTGGTCTTTCTGTTTACCTAATTGTCCCACAACATCCTCTGTGACGCTGCCTGGAATGTCCTCATCTGCTGCATATGTCTATCCATATTCTACCCATCCTTCACGACCAGCTCATCTCACCTTCTCTACAAAGTTTTCCCTGTTTGTTTATTCCAATTCATGATAACCTTCTTTGCTGAATTCTAACTTAGTACTTGATTGTAGCAGCTCTGTCTCTTTTGACAGTGAGATGTCTTTAAAAATACCTAGAACTCACTTTTCATCTTGATAGTCCACTCATTGACTCATTTCCCCACAGGTCTCAGAAAACGATGAGATGCAAAGCGCCATCTAGTGGCAGAAAAGGGAAGAGCATGCTTTCTAAGTATACAGTAACTCTTCCGGCTATAAAGGTAGCAACTGCAAGAGAAGGGATAACTATGCCGACTTTTACTTGTCTTTTTAACAGTTCTCCTTTGTGATACAGTTTCTGAAATACAAAATACACTGCAATAAAAATCAGGGATTGCCTGTGGAAATGGTTTTGTCTTGCTTTCTAGTCATTCTACGCATCTACATGCTAGCAAGTTCCTCAATGACTACTTAAGCAGCATTTGTTGAACAACTAACAATACTTTGCTCACAGCACTGGGGTCTAGTATGATGAGCTGTAGTTTTATAAGAGTCCTAATCCACTAAGACAGCATTTCTTAAAGTGTGCCATGGAAAACTAGTCTTAAAGATGGCTTGAGAAAACAAGTTTGCAAAAACCTGCATATTGTGACTTTAAAACAAACAAAAAAAAAAAAAAGCCCATTGACACTGAGTTGATTCCGACTCATAGTGACCTTATAGGACAGAGTAGACCTGCCCCATGGGGTTTCCAAAGAGCAGCTGGTGGATTCGAACTGCTGACCTTGTGTTCCATGGTACACACTTAGAAAAAATACCTTGAGGTATTTTAGCTCAGGGCTTTTTGGATGGAACTGAGATTTTGTAAAAAGTAGAAGTAAAATGGGCGAAATCCACATTCCAGCTGCTTTAAGTCTTTTGCTGAACAGGGCTGGGTATTAAAAAAATAAAATCTAAATCCTACCTCCCCCATAGTAAAAATAGCCAGCAACTCATATATGCTTTCGTTGATAATGATAGGGTCATTATCTCATTTTACAGATGAGGAAACTGATACACATACAAAAAAATAAGTAACTTTCCCAAGGTCACAGGTTAGCAAAAAGGTGAGTAGGCATTTCAACCAAGGCTGTCTGGCTCCTGGTTCTATGTTCTTATCCTGGGAGCTCTTGCAACTACATTAAGCCCCTTGTCAGCACAAGCACTTGACGCTTCCTCATATGTGGCCTTTAGAATTGCTTTCCTTAGGTGAATGGTGAACAGTATGGAGCAACCCGTCACCCACATGCAGCCTGCCTGGCTAGTGAATTTTAGGAAACAGGCACAGAGGGGACCAAAGTCAGCCCCGCTCTGCTTGGGCTGTTACTCCTACCCCACTGCTGCGTGTGGATTCAGAGATTTAGCCAATGAGGACCAATAGACTGACCTGCCCGCTGACAAGGTGAAGGTAGCACTCATTTCTCTGGTCTGAGATGGGTAGAAATATGGAAAGAATGGGCCATTTCCCAATAACGTTTAAATCCCTGACACCAAAAAGTGACATGACTAATGAAACCATGTGTTTCAAATTAAGTAGAGAGAGGAACGGTTTTGTGTTGAAGTACCGCAGTTCACCTCATTTGCCATGGTGGAAAAATTCTCTTATGTAATTCTGATAAGGCATTATGAGACAGACTATATAGTTTATAATTAAAGAGTTTATGTGGTAAACTCTTGGTTTACAAGGAGCAAAAATAAATCAGATTATTCAATAACAAAGTTTGTTCAAGTTGTGCAATGCAGTAATCAAGAAATAAAACTCATGTATCTGAAATTCTGGCAAAAAACTCAAATCCTTTAATGACCTCAATAATAAAAGAATGCTTAAGTACAGTTGCAGGCATTTCATTTCCTGACTTTAAAAGGCCGTCGCAAAAGCAAAACATAAAACGCCCTCAAGAAGCATGGCCAATGTGCATTTTTATTTTCCTGAGGTGACTCTAAAGCAAAAAAAAAAAAAAAAAGATCTTCAACATGAAAGCAGAGGAATAAGGGCCCTGGAAGGCTTTTGGAGTGGGACAGGCCTGGAAAGCGCTCCCATTTAGAACCCAGTGACCTCCAGTGTGTTCCTTCGCTTCTCTAGGTCTGCTTCTTCAAGTGTAAGTTGGAGACCTCAATATCTACCTTAAAACTAAAAAAAAAAATTCCTCAAGGCCTCTAGAATGGTCATTCCCCTAGAGAAGGCCATGGGTTTATTTAAAACAGCTGCCACTGGCAAGGTTAAGAGAAACAAAGATTGGTTCTCAGTTCCCTCTCAACTTCATCCTATCCTCCCTACTTCCTTCCTGTCTCCCTAAGACTAGGGTTACTGGACTCTCAAATTTGACTTTTAGTTACAGTAGATCTCTTATTTCAATAATAGGTACCATGTTTTTTTGAGGAAGAGATGCTTATTCAACCTTCTGGGAGAAGGCCAGCAGCTGGTCGGTGGTTCTTGCTCTGATTCAGTACATCTCCACCTCAGCACAATTGATGTTTTGGGTCGAATAATTCTTTGTTATGGAGAGATGTCCAAGGCATTGCAGGATGTTTAGCAGCATCCCTGTTCTCTACCCACTATATGCCAGTTGTGATAGCCAAAAATGTCTCCACACATTGCCAAATATCCCGAGAGACAAAATCACTCCCTCCCCCGGCCTCAACCCTTGTTTGAGAACCACTGCCCTAACTCAGAGGTTTTTAAGCCCTGAACCTGAAACCTGAATTATTGTCCTCCTGGCTGAAACATGAAATGGCAGAAAAAATCTAACGTACATAATGCCCTTCATATACTTCATGGGTCAACTCTCTCCCTCTCACAAAACACCTACCATATTAGCAGCCTTTATTGTGTTTGGGTCTTGTTTTATTGAGGTAAGGGCTAAAAGGCAGATGCTTCCAAATTTCCTTTCCCTGAAAGCTACAGAATGGATATTGCAGGAAAAAGAGAATTGGACTTCAGGTTTTCTAGGTAAATACCTTTACTTTGAGAAAAGGAAAACTGAAGAATAAGAAAATTATCTGCATCTTTTTTTTTTTATATAGCCAGCAGAGTCCCTGGGTGGTGCAAACGGCTCACGTACTTCACTGTTAACCAAAAGGCCGGCTGCTGAGTCCATCCAGGAGAAAGGCCTGGAAAGCTACATCCGAAACATCAGCCCCTGAAAACACTCTGGAGCACAGTTCTACTCTGACACACGCAGGGTCACCATGAGTCGGAATCGATTTGATAGACAGCCAGCAGTGGAACCCCAGGAAACCTCATTCCAAAGGCCTACGCCATCTTCAAACTTGGCAGGAAAGAAAAAGTATGTCATGTCCTGAGTAGGTCTGCTAATAAAGTTTTCAGATGCATATTGTGGAAAAGATATACGTAAATAAGGCAGTAAAAGTGGAGGGCAGAGAAAGAAAGGAATTAACAGTGATGCAACATACCCTTCTTGTGTTAAGTAATGCAAAATCAAAATGAGAAGATTTTTCCGTCGTGCCTCCGTCCTCATCTCGCACTGTGAACAAAGGAAAATGTAGACGGGATGACAATGACATACAACACTCCTTTTATAGCAACAAACCCTTGAAGGTAAATGTAACCTGTCAAAACAGAGCAGCACGACTTAAAGGCTGGAAAGCAGATGGAAGTCTCTAAGGATAGATAAAGTTGTTTTCCATTGTTATTTTCTTCTTAAAGCTGCCTTCTCAATTGTAAACTTAAAGTATGATGATTTAAATTAGCATTGCACTTTATTAGTTGAAATTCTTACTCCCAAGCTAATTGGGCTTTTATTGCTTATAATCATGAAGAAAAAAAATACACACTCCCACTACTTGAAGCAGGTTAAGGAAAGTGACATAAACGCTCGAGCCAGAAATCAGCTCTGACATCAGAGGCACTTACATGCGACTATGTCTTTAATTCACTTCGAGCCCTACCCAGTCCCTGCACCAATGTGGAGATGGGTTCCAAGAAACCATTCAGGGGTGATTGCACAGCCAAGCATTTACAATATCCACTGAGAGTAGCAGAGACCATAAAAGGAAAATTCCTGCATTAATAAGGCCTTTATTCAAACTGGATGAATTTGTACATTTATTCACAGTGTTAATGTGTAGCTACATTTAGTTATCTGGTATCTCAAATTCCCCTGAAATGTGTTCATAAAATACTCACTTTCAATAGTACTACCCTTATCTGGAAATAACTTACCTAACATCTTTATCTAATAAGAACACAGGTAAGAATTAGATGATTGGAAAAAATTAGATGATTGGAAAAAAGCTCCTGAATGGCCCAAATTATGCCATAAAATCTATGCACACACACTCATGACACATTTGAAAGCTTTTCAGGCATCCATCCAGAGCTTTCTAAAAATTAATGTTATAATAAAGTTAAAATACTTATATAGTCATTTAAAAATCAAATAGTACTACAACTTTTAAAGAAAAACAAGTTTCCTGCCCCACTTCCACCCTACCTCTGAGTCTCACTCCCTAGAGGCAACAACCTTAATTATTTTAGCTGTTTCTCCTGATACTCACCTCCACTGTTTTGAGATGTATAAATGTTTGACATTAACTATTCATTTCCCATTAAGGTAGAGGACAGTTAAGCTCTCTTTTGCCCTTCTTATCCTTTCCTCCCCTTACAGTTAAAGCAATTGGTGATTATATTATTTGTAAATATTGTTCACTGCTGAGCCCAAAGCGATTACCTTCCCATTTCTGTACGTTTGTTTTTCTTGGAATGAAAAACTGCCTTTTTTTTTTAATTGCTTACTTTTTTACATATGTTTTTATTGCTAATTTTCAAACACTAACACGTTTCTAGCACACCCTCATATCACTCTGCACACCGTCAAATACATTAGATCATGTGCCAGTATACTTTTCCGCCTGATGGCCTTCCTCCTGGAGCCTCCACCCTCCCACTCCAAACAGAACTGCTGCCCCTTAGGCCTGCTATAAGCACTCATTCTGGGGATTTCCTTTGAAACTTCCCAGTGTTAGAGCATTTTCCAGAACTTGAGTCTTCCCGTTTCCTGGTCACCTCTTGTTTCAAATAGTACACATCTTCTTGAATAAAGCTGTATAGGAGATAATTGTTTTTGGGAATTTGCACGTCTGAAAGTGTCTTTATTTTACTTTAAACTTGATAGTTCAGAAGGGAATAACATTGTTCCATTGTCATCTATCTTTCAGTGTTTTTATTGAAAAGTCCAATGTCATTCTTATTCCTGACCCTTTGCATATATCCCACTACCCAGTGCCGTCGAGTCAATTCCGACTTATAGGGTCGCTATGAGTCAGAATCGATATATATTTGCACATATATATATATATATTTTTTTTTTCTTCTCATGAATCTTTTAGGATCTTTTTTTAACTCTGGTGTTCTGAAATTATACAAGCTTCTTGATGTAATGTCTTCTTCCATTCACTGTGCTGGCATTGTCAAACTGGAATTTCCCATGCTTCTGTTCTTGGAAATTTCCTTTTATTATTTTGTTAATAAATTATTTCCTTATGTTTTCTCTGCTTTATTTTTAAGAACTCCTATTAACTGAATAGAGACTATCTAGAGTGAGCCTTTAGGATTCTTTTTTCTTGTAGTGTCATAAAGTTTCTTTGTCTCTTTTTTCTATTTTCTGAGCAATTTCCTAGTCCTGTCTTCACACTATTCTATAGAATTTACTTAGACAATTATATTTTTAATTTCTAAGAGATAGTTCTTATTCTTTGATTACTCCTTTTTCACAACATCCATTTCTTGCTTTTTGCACGCAAAACAAAATGGATGTTTTAGATGCTTTGTGGGTAGTCTCTTATGATTCAAAGTAATAATAAAGAGGTTCATTTATATTCAATATTTTCTGTTTAACTAAGCTGTAAAATAGTAACTTACTTTAAATATGTATCCATCCAAATTGATTCAGATATAAAGTCTTGTTGCTTAAGGTGGTAAGCCTTTACTCAGTTTACTAGAAAACACAGCAAATAAAGCAGTACGTGTTTCAAAGTGCTTGTGAAAGGAGCACAGCAACTACCCACTTGTTCAGCCAAAATTTATTTTGCTCTCTGACATTCAAAAGATATTGTTGCTTTAAATTTAGTCTAAAATAAATAAAAATTAGGGCTCTCAGAAATCTGGGGAAAAAAAAGATTAAAGGAAAATTACAATCTTGAATTAAAAAGTCATAACTGATTTTTAAGCAAATATGTCAGACCCAATATATTTAAATGAACATTTTTCCCTTCAAAGTCATCTTGGCAGGTCATGTTCTTATTCCATTCCACAAAACATTTCTGAAACATCTCCTTTAAAATTGTCTTCAATGTAGGTTAATGAGCCAAAGTCTCCCTCCAACCTTCATTTACAAGAATAATACACAGTCCTTGCAGAAAACCGGGACAATGCATAAAGGCACAAGAAAAAATAAAACATTTTGGTCACAATCTTTCAGTCATTTTCTAACAAAATAGAGTTTATGTGTTTTCATAATGTGTTTTTGCTTCTTAAAAATATTTTGAAAAAAAATTTTTGTAAATATTTTTCCAAGTCGTTAAAAGTTTTTCTAAAACTTGACTTTTTAATGGCTACAGAGATTGTAACATAACATAATCAACTCTCTGATGTTGGATAATCCTATTATTTGAAGTTGCACTTCATCCAGTTTACAAACACACTTTATTAGCAGGTTTGACTATTTCTAAAACCCAAATTCATTCTCAAGGGCAGATCTGATAGCATTAAGGAGAAGTTTAAAAGTGATAGCAGGCCATTCTAAAAAATGACACTGTGTACATTTCTCCGCCCTTAAAGAGATCACTTTAAATCAGGGAGGGTTAACAAACCCTAAAACAAATTACCAAGAAGAGATAAACAATCAAGAAGATGATTACAGTAATCTTCTTTGCTATTTTTTAATTTGCTGTTGTAAAATATACAATCCATACAGAAGAGTATATAAAACACACATTCATTTTTAATAATAATAATAAAAATAAACACTACCTTATTAAGACCTTGTTTTGGGTGGATTCTCTAGAGAAGTAAAACCAGTGAAGCATATATATATGTATTTATCTCAAGGAAATGGCTCACACAGTTGTGAAGGCTGGCAAGTCCCAAATCCCAAGGGTCAGGCATCAGGCTAGAGGTTTCTCCTGACTCACATGGTTGCAGGAGCTGACTAACCCAAACTGGCAGATCAGACGACAGGCTGCTGGGCCACAGGGCTGTGGAAACTGGCATTACAGGTCAGACGATAGGCTGCCAATTCTCAGGACTATGGAAGCTTATGGATACCGGAATCAGCAGGTCAGATGGCAGGCTGCTAGCTCGAGTCCCAAGAACCAGAGGTCAGATGATGACGAACAGATGCAGGATCCAAAGCAAGAACAAGCTTTGCCAGAGCATCTATATATATTGGATATAGGTCACACCCTCAAGGAAATTCCCCTCACATCATCAGATTTGAGTGGGTGGGACTTGGGTAAGGGTGTGACTTGAGTAAACGTGTGACTAGAGTCATGCCCTTTAGTAATGGTGTGACTCAAGATACAACCCACACTAATCCTGCCTCATTAACATATAGAGGTTTAGGATTTACCACACATAAAATGCAGAATAATTATATAATACCACAAAATGGAGGAGAATTACATCAGATCACAAAAAATGGAGGAGAATTATACAATACCGGGAATCATGGCCTAGTCAAGTAGTTACATAACATTAACTATCATAGACTTGGAACACCTTCAGTATGTTAGACGATCCCTTGTGTGTCCCTCCCAGATGTTTCCCCTTCCTCTCACCAGCAGTAACTACCATCCTGACTTTTGTGTTCATCTTTCCTTTGTTTTTTACGGTTTTACCACCTATATATGCATCCTTTAAAAAAAAGTAAATGGTTTAGTTTTCACTTTTTTTAACTTCACATGAATGGAATATGCATGTAAGTTCATAATAAAATAAGAGCTTAGATACTATCTCACTATCCCACAAAAACTTCACTTAAATTTTCTGCTTCCACTGTTTTCTGGTCTCTGGGCATAATATCACAGTGTCTTATATGACTGCCTAATGTCTCTCAAAGTAACTCTTCTCTTTCCCAGAAAACGGGAAGTATTGGTAAATAATTCTTTAAAGTACCCACAGTGTCTGGCATGGTGCCAAGTGCTAAGCAGAGACTGGTATTTCTTAATAGGTTCACTAGATAACTGTCTTTTTTTTCAAACTTCAGGTCATAAAATCAACTTAATGGGTTACAGACAGAATGGTTTAATGAAATAGAATTATCTCAGAATGCTTAACAGGCAGGTAGGCATAGTATTGCTTCATGAAACCTTTGTTGCAGGTGTGTGCGTGTATGTACTGGATCCCAGTTTAAGATGTCTTACAGAGGTTCACCGTAAAAAAAGTTTAAAAGCCTCTATACAAAATGACATTATCCTGATGTAAATAACATTGGCAGTTTTCAAGCATCTTTCTGAAGACGTTGAGATCACAACTCTTTTCAATTAGAATTGTTATTTTATTTATTTTGAACACAGTCTTAAGGAAAAAACCCTCCCCTGTTCCCTAGGAAATGAGTGTTTTCATGCAGCTGGGCTTTGTGGCCTGCAGTGGCATCCCAGTCACAATCAAGGTGGGTTCAGGTGTGTTGGAGGCTTTTCAGGTAACATCATTGCCACAGAGTTTTGATCACTCAAGGAAAGATACAGCTGGCCTGGGGATAGGGCTAGGAGAGGGGCCCTGAGCCCCTCTGAGCCTCAGCTTTCTTGCTGGCAGTGGGCTAAGGGTCCTTCCTCACAGTGTTACCAGGGAGTTAAAAAGGGAGGATGATGTCCAAGTGCTTGGCACCCAGGAGGCTGCTATGCCAACACAACTGCCATAATTATTATGATTAATAATAATGATGGTGAAATAATTCTCCCTTGAACCAACACCCATCATTCACCTAACCACCCCTTGTTGTTGATGCTGTTAAGTGGTGACCGGTTTTCACCTGCTAGACATAACAACTGTTAAGACTGAAGCTCTTCTAAGTTGACAAAAATGCCATCACCCATCAAAGTCTCTCCTTTGGTTTTTTTGTTCGTTTCCTTTTTTTTTTTTTGAAACTTTGATTTGCCTCACCTATAGTTCTTTTTTCTACTCTATGAGTCAGAATCGACTCGACGGCGCTGGGTTTATAGTGCCATCTAGTGTATAAGGAGGGAAAACACTGCAGGAAGTTCCTTGTTGCTGACTGTTGTTTGCATGATGAAAATTACAATCATCACAGAATTCAATTCAAAGGAAGCTTGCAAAAGAAAAATATAGCCACATATTAAAAAGGCAGTAGTAGGATTGATGGGATATATCTCTAATTCTCAAACCAAGCTTGGGGTTTCAGTTCAGAATTTTAGGTGGCTAGAAGGTTTTTTTTTTTTTTTTTTAGAAGGTAATTTGAGCACTGGTGGCACAGTGGTTAAGCGCTGGGCTGCTAATCAAAAGGTCAGTGGTGGCAGTCTTAAAGATTTACAGCCTTGGAAACCCTGTGGGACAGATCTCTCTGTCCCAGAGCATCCCTATGAGTCGGAATCAGTTTGATGGCAGTGGGTTTGGCTTGGTTAGAAGGTACTGAGGAGTGCTGGTGGTGCAGTGGTTAAGTGCTCAGCTGCTAACCAAAATGTTGGCAATTTGAACCCATCTGTGGCTCTGCGGGATAAAGATGTGGCAATCTGCTTCTGTAAAGATTACAGTCTTGGAAACCCTATGGGCAGTTCTACTCTGTCCTATAAGGTTGCTATGAGTCGGAACTGACTTGATGGCAATGGATTTGGTTTTTGGTCTAGAACATACTTAGGCGCCCTGGTGACACAACAGTTAAGTGCTGGGCTGCTAACTTAACGGTTGACAGTTCGAACCTACCCATCGGACCCACGGGAGAAAGACCTGATGATTTGTTCCTTAAAGATTATAGCCTAGAAAACCCTATGCGGCAGTTCTACTCTGTCAGATGGGGTTCCTATGAGTCAAAATCCACTCAACAGCACCCAACAACAAAAGAAGGTACTTGGGGATCACTGAGTTTCAGGAATCTGAGATGCAGAAGAGTTAAGGAATTTGCCCCCACAGCAGCAATGGGTTGGTAGCAGAACCAAGGGCTTCTGGCTCCAGGCCAAGGCTCGCTCTTTCCTCAACTCCTCTCCTTTATTAACTCATCATTATTATCATCCACTCCCACCCTACACATTCACTCCAGACCAGAGAGACGCTACTATCTTAATTTGCAAAAAGCTAGTTATAAAAAACAAAAAAAATAAAATTTTTTTTTTTTTTTTTAGTTACAACTGTGGTACAAGACACTCTTCTTGACCTAAAACAATAAATAAATGAATAGTGTCTCAAGTGGCTCCACAAAACTAATAATGCCCATAATTTTGGTGACGATTTCAAAGGAATTACTGGCTATGCCTCCTTCAGAATATTAGCCACTCTGCTGCACCAGGAGTAGTACAATCTCATAGGAGATTATACTTTTTATCTTCTGAATAGTCACAGGCCTGCTACAAATAAAGCTAATCCATCCCACATGTTTGTAATGGTCTTTGGAGAACAAAGGATTGGAAGTACCTTTAAACCATCTACATCTTCAGAGAGACTACATCAGACACGGACTTGTCCTATTTCCTACAATTTCTATATCCTCTAGAGTTCTGTGCGGTGTCCTGTACATCACGTGAGACAAAGCCTGAAAACTGTGGGATGCTATGAGTTGGAATCGACTCGATGGCAATGGGTTGGCTTTGGTTTTATGCTAGTGTTAAGGAGCCCTGGTGGCACAATGGTTAAGCGCTCAGTTGCTAACCTTAAGGTCGGCAGTTTGAAGCCACTAGCCACTCTGTGGGGGAAAAGACCTGGCAATCTGTTCCCATAAAGATTACAGCCTAGAAAACCCTATGGGGCAGTTCTACTCTGTCCTATAGGGTCGCTAAGAGTCAGAATCACTCAATGGCACACAACAACAACATGGCAATCTTAGGGATAATGGTTGGTGGTTGCTCAACAGCTGTTAGGTGCTTTGCTCCTGAATTTCAGAGTCTTTCCATCCTTCCCTCCAGAAGCATTTCTTTCTTCCTAACCTAAATATGTGCTGAAGCAAATGTTCTCTATGGCTAGGACGCTGAGAAAAAGCAGCATGGGAGTGTTTTGTTCATGTTCCTCAGTACAACACACACAGCACTGGGTTTGGCTGATAGCTCTGAACTTCCTAAAGGTGAGAAGGGTCTGGGGAGAGCCAGAAAACTCATTAGAGAAACAGAAAAAAGATCCTGGGAGAGATGTTTTTAAAAAGGAGGGGCTGGGGTTGGGGATTGAGAAATTGAGGGGTAACAGTTAAGGGATATGGGATTTCTTTTTAGGGTAATAAAAATGTTCTAAAATTGACTGTGGTGGATGCTTAACTCTGCAAATATACTAGAAACCATTGAATTGTACACTTTAAATGACTGAATTGTAAGGTATGTGAATTATACCTCAATAAAGCTGTTTTAAAATGCAAAAAAGGGGTGGGTGGAAAAAAAGCTAAAATAAACATAAATCCATATGCATACACGTGTTCACTGCAGCATTATTAACAATAGCAAAAAGATGGAAACAAGCTAAGTGCCCACCAATACATAAATGGATAAACAAATTATGATACATACAAGGGAATACTATACAATAATAAAGAACAATGATGAATTTGCAAAATATCTCATGGCGTGGATGAATCTGAAGGGTATTATGCTGAGTGAAACAAGTCAACCACAAAAGGACAAATATTGTATGAGATCACTGTTATAAAAACTCAAAAAGATTTATTCATAGAAAAAAACCATTTTTGATGGTTACAAGGGTTGGGAGGGGTGGGGAAGGGAAGAGAAATCACTAACTAGATAGTAGACAAGTGTTCACTTTGGTGAAGGAAAATACAACACACAATATATGGGAAGTCAGTACATCTTGACCAAAGCAAAGTCATAGAAGCATCCTAGACACATTCAAACACCTTCAGGGACCGAGTTGCTGTGGCTGAGGGCTAGGGACCATAGTTTCGGAGGACAGCTAGGTCAATTAGCATAACGTAGTTCATAAAGAAAATATCCTACATCCTCCTTTGGAGAGTAGCGTCTGGGGTCTTTAAAGCTTATGAACCACCATCTAAGATATATCTACTGGTAAAGACACAAGGAAAACATTAGTCCAAAGGACTAATGAACCACAGCCTCCACCAGCCCAGAAGAACCTGATGGTGCCCAGCTACTACCACCAATCGCTCTGACAGCGATCACGATAGAGGGTCCCGGACAGAGCAAGAGATGAATGTAGAATAAAATCCAAATTCACAAAAAAAGACCAGATTTATTGATCTGACAGAGACTGGAGGAACCCCCAAGACTATGGCCCCCAGACATGCAGCTAACTAAGAACTAAAGCCACTTCTGAAGTCCACCTTTCAGCCAAAGATTAGAGAGGCCTATAAAACAAACAATAACACATATGAAGAATGTGCTTCTTAGATCAATCAAGTATACAAGACCAAGTGGGCAACACCTACCCAAAAGCAAAGACAAGAAGGCAGGAAGGGACAGGAAAATTGGACGAATGGACATGGGCAACCCAGGGGGGAAAGAGGGAGAGTGCTGACATATTTTGGTGATTGCAACCAATGTCACAAAACATTTGTATGTAAGTTTTTGAATGAGAAACTGATTTGTATTGTAAGCTTTCACATAAAGCACAAAAAAATGAAATAAATAAACATAAATCATTTAAGTAGTTTTTTTTTTTTTTTTTTTTGCCCTGATATACAAAATAAATGATCTGGCAAAAAATACAAATAATTTGATGCAATATTTTGAAGTTATTCAAAATTAAAATGGTGGTGGTAGGGGGAGAGCTACTTACTACCCCGGCCACTGTAAGGGCCTCCCCTGATAGCAGTGCCAGGCTACCACATCAGGTGTGGCAATGAAGCTTCTTTACTTGCTGTGATGAATGCACTTTACCAAGCTTGCAGCATCAATGCGACTACAGGAGAAGGCTTGCCAGGTAGAAAAGAACACACTCTCTTCTGGGCAGCCATTTCACTCTCTAGTTTGCTTTTTTAGTTTTATCATAACTTGCAACTGAAATATTAATAAGTATTATTGATATTTATTCAGCTCATTGGGGCAAAATGCAGCTTCTTTCAACAAAAATCTCAAACTTTGTAAATACAGAAATTTTTAAAATTTTGATAATCAGAGTTGGCAAGCAAAAAACACATGCTTATATACAATTGGTGGAAAAGTAAATTGGTACAGCCCTTTTGTATAGCAAATTGACAAAATCTATCAAGGAGATAAATGCATATACTCATTAATCTGGCAATTCCACTCCTACCGATTTACAGTGTAGAAGATCAATGATACAATTCTTATACAAGAATATTTAATAAAGCATTATTGTATTAGCAAAGAATTAGAAATGCCCAAATGTCCATCAGTGGTTAAATAAATCAAGGTGTAGCCTTACAATGGAACACTAAGAATGAGGCTGATCTATATATATGACAAGGAAAGATTCTGAAGACATGTATTTTCTCCCCAACTACTTACTGCCCCCCGCAAATACTAAGGCAAGATAATATGAATTAAAAGTAATACTTAAAGATGACAAACGAAAACTTCAATTAGTACAGAATATTAAAAAATAAGTTTCTTTCTTCATTCTACCTACCATTGTTAACGTATTATGTGACGGTCCTGAAAAGGGCTGATGAAAATATCAACATATTAATGTACAAACTTATAAAATTTTACAAAAATTGGATTATTTTATATACACTGTTCTGCATTTTACTTTTTTTCCACTTAATGTCTTGAAAATCTTTCCCTATAATCACATGCAGATATACCTAATTCTAAGACACACTGTAAAGGGAAAATCATAGAAATATACACCCACACACTTCTACTCATAGAAAAGGGAAGGACAAAAACCTAGCCATTTTAATTACTTCTGGGTAGAGAAATGGGGTGGGATATAGCAGCTTAATTTTTAATTCATACACTTCTGAATTGTTTAATGATTTGGTAAGTAACAAATACAGTGGCTTGAGTTCAACTCTTCACAGATCAGAAAATTTCTAGACCAAGAAACTACACTATCACCTTGGCAGATGACATCTGGATTCCCTGTTCCGGCCTCAGAAAATACTGGGAGCAGAGGTGGGTTGGGGGTAGAGTGTGGGGTGGAAGGGGTCCTGACCCTGATGCTGGCCTCAGGTTGTTCTCATTCACTAGGAAGGACAGATCCATACAAAGGTATCTCCTCCTTTTCACCTCACTTCCCATCCCCATGTCCCCCTGACCTCACTACCCCGTCAGACGTGGGCACACACGCACACACACACACACACACACACAGAAGCAAAGACACTCAGGAGTTTTATTATCCACTATCCATAGGTAGGAGTCCCTGGGTGGTATAAATGGTTAACAGGCTCAGCTATTAACCAAAAGGTTAAAGGTTCGAGTCCACCCAAACGTGCCTGGGAAGAAAGGCCTGGTGATCCACTTCTGGAAAACTCAGCCATTAAAAACCCTACGAAGCACAGTTCTACTATGACAGACATGGGGTTGCCATGAGTCAGAGTTGACTCCACAGCAACTAATTAGATAGATAGATAGATGATGGATAGATAAGATAGATAGACAGATAGATTGATACTGATATCTATCTATCTATCTATCTATCTATCTATCTATCTATCTATCTATCTATCTATCTATCTATCTATCTATCTATCTATCTAATCTATCTATCTATCTATCTACAGCATGGGTTGAATGGTGTCCCCTAAAAATATGTGTCAACTTGGTTAGGCCATGATTCCCAGTATTGTGTGGCTGTCCTCTATTTTGTGATTTTCCTGTGTGTTACAGATCATAATCTCTTCCTGTGGTTACACAGGATTAGGGTAGGACATAACATCCTTGCTCGGGTCACTTCTGTAAATGGAGTTTCCCTGGGGTGTGGCCTGTACCACCTTTTATCTTACAAGAGATAAAAGGCAAGGGAAGCAAGCAGAGAGTTGGGGACTTCATATCACCAAGGAAGCAGCACCAGGAGCAGAGTGTGTCCTTTGGACCCAGGGTTCCTGTGCAGAGAAGCTCCTAGTCCAGGGGAAGATTGATGACAAGGACCTTTCTCCAGAGCTGACAGAGAAGGCCTTCCCCTGGAGCTGACGCCCTGAATTTGGACTTCTAGTCTACTAGACTGTGAGAAAATAAATTTCTCTTTGTTAAAGCTATCCACTTGTGGTATTTCTGTTACAGCAGCACTAGATGACCAAGACAATATACATATTACCCAGAGGAGAGTACTGGGTTTCACAGCTGCCCTAACACCTTAAGCTGGATCATTTGTTGAAATTATCCCTGTCAAACTCCTTTTAGAATCCCTGGAGAGTTGTTAAACAGTGGACCATTGATCTAGTGATAACACTGTTGGTCTGATGAATAGAAAGCCAAAAGCTCTAATTCTTGGGATGGAGGGACCTCCATATCGTAAGCTGACCTGAGAAATGTTGACCATGTTTTTCAAAGAATATAAAGAGCCTACCAGAGAGGTGTGTGCAGGATTTTGATTGCATTCCTGGAAAATTATAGATGTCCCAATCCCTGTCAAAGGTATTTCCAGGATTCAAGTAGATACATGAGAATAAATGGGCAGCTCCTGTCTGGAGATGAGTTGAGAAGGCAGAAAGGGCCAGAAGCTGGTTGAATGGACACGGGAAATTCAGGGTGGAAGGAGGAGTGTGCTGTCACATTATAGAGAGAGCAACTAGGGTCACATAACAATGTGTATATAAATTTTTATATGAGAAACTAACTTGAGCTGTAAACTTTCACTTGAAGCACAATGGAAAGGAAAAAAAAAGGGAAAGGGAAGCAGGCAGAGAGTTAGGGACCTCATACCAACAAGACAGCAGTGCCAAGAGCAGAGTGCATTGTTTGGACTCAAGGTTCCTACAGAGAGGCTCCTCCACCAGGGGAAGGTTTATGACAAGGACCTTCCCCCAGAGCCGACAGAGACAGAAAGCCTTCCCCTGGATCTGGCGCCCTGAATTTGGACTTGTAGCCTACTAGACTGTGAGAGAATAAATTTCTCTCTGTTAAAGCCAAAAGAAAAAAAAAAGAATTTCCAGGAGTTGTAGCCAGAGCAATAAGGCAAGAAATGGAAATAAAAGACATCCAACTTGGAAGAAGTTAAAACTATCCCTATTTGCAAATGACATGATCTTATACATAGACAATCCCAGAGATTCCACAAGAAAGCTACCAGAACTAATAGAAGAATTCAGCAAAGCAGCAGGGTACAAGATCAATATACAAAATTCAGTCCAATGCCTCTACATTAACAAAGAAAACCCTGAAAAGGAAATCAAGAAAATAATACCATTTACAATTCTCCCCCCAAAAGATAAAATACTTAGCAATAGACCTAACCAGGGATGTAAAAGATTTATACAAAGAAAGCTACAAAACACTACAGTAAAAACCAAAAGAGACCTACATAAAAGGAAAAAAATCCCATGCTCATAGGTAGTAAGACTCAATATTGTGAAAATGTCAGTACTACCCAAAGTGATCTATAGATATAATGCAATCCCAATTCAGATTCCATCAACATTCTTTAATGAGATGGAAAAACTAATCACCAACTTTATATGGAAAAGAAAGAGGCCCTGGATAAGCAAAGCACTACTACAGAAGACGAACAAAGTGGGAAGCCTCACACTTCCCAATTTCAGAACCTACTATATAGCCATGGTAGTCAAAACAGCCTGGTACTGGTACAATGACAGACACATAGATCAATGGAACAGAACTGAGAACCCCGAAGTAAATCCATCTACCTGTGGAGAGCTGATCTTTGACAAAGGGCTGAAAGCCATTAAATGGGGAAGAGATAGTCTCTTCAATAAATGGTGCTGGCAAAACTGGACATCCAATTGCAGAAAAATGAAACAGGATCCATACTTCACTCCATACACAAAAACTAACTCAAGATGGATCAAAGACCTAAATGTAAAACCTACAACTATAAAGATCATGGAAGAAAAAAATAAGGAAAAACCTAGGGTCCCAGATTTATGGCATAAATAGACTACCAAGCTTAACTAAAAATGCACTAACAACAGAAGACAAACTAACTAGATGACTGGGACCTCCTAAAAATTAAACACTTGTGTGAATCAAAAGACTTCTCCAAAAGAGTAAAAAAAGAACCTACAGACTGGGGAAAATGTGGAAATTACTCACCTGACAAGTGACTCATCTCTAAAATTTATAGAAAACTTCAACACTTCAACAAAAAAAAAGACAAGCAATCAACTTTAAAAATGGGCAAAGGACATGAATGGATAGTTCACCAAAGAGGACATTCGGGCAGTCAATAAATACATGAAGAGATGCTCAAAATCATTAGCCATTAAAAAAAAAAAAAAATTAGAGAGATGCAAATCAAAGCAACAATGATGTTATGGATTGAATTGTGTCCCCCAAAAATGTGTGTCAACTTGGCTAAGCCATGATTCCCAATATTGTGTGATTGTCCATCATTTTGTTATCTGATGTGATTTTTCTATGCGTTGTACATCCTACCTCTGTGATGTTAATGAGGCAGTTATGTTAATAAGGCGGGACTCAATCTACAAGATTAGGTTGTGCCTTAAATCAAACTCTTTTGAGATACAAAAGAGGGAACCAAGAAGAGAGATATGGGAACCTCATACCACCAAGAAACAAAAGCCAGGAGAATAGCACATCTTTTGGACCCTGGGTCCCTGCACTGAAAAGCTCCTAGATGAGGGGAAGATTGATGACAAGGACCTTCCCTCAGAGCTGACAGAGAAAGCCTTCCCCCAGAGCTGGCACCCTGAATTCAGGTTTCTAGCCTCCTAGACTGTGAGCGAATAAATTTCTCTTTGTTAAAGCCATCGATTAGCAGTATTTCTGTCCTAGCAGCACTAGATAATTAAGCAAATGAGGTATCACCTCACCCCAGCATTAATGACAATGATAAAAAAAAGAAAACAACAAATGCTGACAAGGGTATGCGGAGACTGAACTCTCTTACACTGCTGGTGGAAACATAAAATGGTATAACCACTGTGGAAAACGTGTACATATATCTATTTGTGTCACAGCTCTTATTTCTCTAGGATATATACCTAGTAGTGGGATTGCTAGATGATACTGTAGAATCAATATCAAGCCTCACTGGGCTTGAGGGCTTAGGACCATATTCTGGGGGGGACATCTAGGTCAACTGACATAACATAGTAGAAATACTATATGATCCAGCAATCCTAGTACTAGAAATATACCCTAGAGAAATAAAAGCCATGACACAGATATATGTATACGCATGTTCTTGCGGCATTATTCACAATAGCAAAAAGATGGAAACAACCCAAGTGCCTATCAATGAATGAATCAATAAACAAACTGTGTGTGGTATATGAACACAATGGAATACTGCACGTGTTAAAGATAATGATGAATCCGTGAAACATCTCACAACATGGATGAATCTGGAGGGCATTATGCTAAGTGAAATAAGTCAGTCACAAAAGGACAAATATGGTATGAGACCACTGTTATAAAAAATTAACAGAAGGTTTACATACAAAAAGAAATATTCTTTGATGGTATCGTGGATTGAATTATATCCCCCTAAAAAAATGTGTGTATCAATTTGGCTGGGCCATGATTCTCAGTATTGTGCAGTTGTCCTTCATTTTGTGATTGTAATTTTATGTTAAAGAGGATTAGGGTGGGATTGTAACACCTTTATTAAGGTCACACCCCTGATCCAATGTAAAGGGAGTTTCCCTGGGGTTTGGCCTGCACCACCTTTTATCTTACGAGAGATAAAAGTAAAGGGAAGCAAGCAGAGAGTTGGGGATCTCACATCACCAAGAAAGAAGCACCAGGAACAAAGCGTATTCCTTAGACCTGGGGTTCCTACACAGAGAAGCTTCTAGTCCAGGTGAAGATTGAGGAGAAGGACCTTCCTCCAGAGCCAACAGAGAGAGAAAGCCTTTCCCTGGAGCTGACACCCTGCATTTGGACTTGTAACCTACTAGACTGTGAGAGAATAAATTTCTCTTTGTTAAAGCCATCCACTTGTGGTATTTCTGTGAGAGCAGCACTAGTTCTACTCTGTCCTATAGGGTCGCTATGAGTTGGAATCGACTTGACAGCAGTGGGTTTTTTTTTGTTTAGATGACAAAGACTTTAACTCGATAGCAGACACATATTAACTTGGGTGAAAGGAAAGACAATACACTATATGGGGGAAGTCAGTATGACATGACCAAGGCAAAGGAAGACACTGAGAGGTAGAGAACAGTAAAAGGCAACAATGGTAAATACTATTACACACACAATCCTGCAATAACAGTAATAACAAACAATAACCTACAAGTGGATACAGGTAGAAATGTAAGCTGAACAGATGTGGGATGGCATATGAGAGTACATCCACAAGCATATACAGGTGTAGCAGAGGATATTTCTACATATGCATTTGTATGTGCTATAAATATATCCATATGTACAGTAAAAAGCATATGTGGGCACAATTATGAAAACTTCTTAGCCATAACCAAACACCTCGAGTGACTGAGTCACCGCGCTTGAGGGCTTAGGACCATAGTCTCGGGTGACATCTAGTTAAACTGGCATAAAATAGTCCATAAAGACAATGTTCTAATTCTGCTTTGGTGAGTAGCGACTCGGGTCTCAAAAGTTTGAGAGCAGCCATCTAAGATACAACTATTGGTCTCTTCCCATCCAGAGCAAAGAAGAGTGAAGAAAATCAAAGTCCCAAGGAAACATTAGCCCAAATGACTAATGGATGGCACAAACCATAGCCACCCCTAGCCTGAGACCAGAAGAACTAGATGGTGCCCAGCTACCACTACTGACTGCTCTGAGCAGGATCACAGTAGAAGGTCCTGGACAGAGTGAAAGAAAAATATAGAATAAAATTCAAATTTATAAAAAAGATCAGACTTACTCATCTGATAAAGCCTGGTAGAACCCCCAAGACTAAGGTCCTTAGACACCCTTCAGACCTGCAACAGAACACACTCCTGGAGAACACTTTCCAAAGAACAGACAGGCCTATAAAGTGAACAATAACACCAGTGAGGAACATTCTCCTCTGAACAATCAACCATGTGAGACCAAAAGGGCAGTATTTACCCAAAAACATTTAGAAGGCAGGAAGGGGCGGGAAAGACAGGCAAATGGAAATGGGAAACTCAGGGAGGAAGTGGGTACAGTGCTGTCACATTGAGGGGATTGCAACTAATGTCAGGAAAACAGAATGGTGTATAAATCGTTGAATGGGAAACTAATTTGCTCTGTAAGCTTTCACCCAAACCACAACAAAATGTTCAAAAACAAAGTATTTCTAGGGTTTCTTTGTGTTAGAATTGCAAAGTTTGCCAAAGAGTTTTAATCTCTATGGCAGATGATGGGGATTGAGGAACTCCGGGTCAGTGATTCAGAATTCTGTTTGGTAACAAGGCCACTCCAAACATGGCTTCCTTACCACAGAGATGGTTAAATAGCTTGTACTTGAGACCGCCAGTCCTTAAAGTAATCATGTGACTTTTACTCTGAGACAAATTCGGTGGAAACTCAGAATTTAGTAAAAGCAAAAAAAAAAAAAAAAAAAGAGATAAGAAAGCATATATTTAAAAGATTAATTGGTGTTAATTATCAATACATGGGCTTTGCATTTGTCACTAATGCTCTCTTTCATTAGACTCTTTTTAATAACTACCATTAATGTGTGAATGGAAAGATTTCTTTGGTGTTGGTATAGTAAAAATAGAGGGAAATTTCTAAACAGAAGTTTTTCCAGAGAATGGAGTAAGAAGCTTCAAATTTTTTTGTTGATTTGTTATTGTTGTTACTAAAAGAGGGGTTGTTACGAACAAAGAGGAGAAATAATGAAAGAAAAATTTTAAATGGAGTTGAACAGAAGAGAATTTGAAATGTTAGGGTTTAGCATATAGTAAATATTCTATTGATACGTGTAAAATGGATTCCTGGAGATATAAATAAATGTAGGCTACCACTGGCAAAAGAAAGCGCACATTCAAATGCTTAGTGTTAAATATTTAAAATGAGCTTCTATAACTTGAAACAAGAACTTGGTCTCACAAATGTGCAAATTAAAGGTGTAAAGTTCCACAGATTTGCAACATCTTTTTACCCTTGTCATTCAAATTAGCACAGGAAATGTAAAAACTAAGACTAGGCCACCAACAAAGGGTCAATTTACACTGTAAGAGATGGTGTGCCTCTGACATGGACATAATTAGATGCTCAATTGATTTCTGTCTACCAAAGAAAACAGGCCCAGAAGTAAACATCTAACCTAGGTGTTTCATCTGTCTCTGTTTCGATAATCTGGCTGTTTTCTTCTTCCTTCATTTCCTTTGTGGGCTATTGGGTAACAGAAATGTCTCCATTATCAGATTCAAAATTGAATCCTATGATACCGTAGCCCAAGGAAAAGGAAGCATTGAATATCATTCCCAGTTTCAGACCTAGAAGACATTTAGGAAATGTTACTGTATATACACCACATGCAACATTAGTGCTTTTAATTTCTTTTTTACGGGTGCAATGGAGATTAACTTACATTAGCTCGTTTCAATTTCTGTAATAAGATCCAAAGTTTGCATTAAGCTTTCCATCTCAAAAACAAACAGTTAAAAAGGACACATCTCTTCTTTCAAATGTTTTTATTATAGTTCTATTTTATAGTCCTGCATCTAATATTCACTTTAAAGCTTGTATGTATATACCTGTAGGTTCTAATTTGTTTTTTGTTTCCTGATTACCTCCTCTTTCCTCCAGGAAACGTCCTAAATTTTAAGTGCTGCACAACAAAGCATAAGAGCTATCAGATCCCAGAAAGATATTTATTGTATTTAATACAAAGTCAGAACTGTCAATTCTGCTCAGAACACAGTGTACCATGAAGAGGAGGGTTTGTTTTTAATCTTGAGTAGGAAGTGGCTATAGACTTTGAGATTTCAGAGAACAAGTATAAAGTCCACTGAAATACAGAGGACTTTCCATTCAAGGACATTGTTATTAAACACTGAACTAGATTATGAATTATGACATTTATGTTGTTTTCACAAGCTCACCTCACACAGACCACTTTCTAATCTCAAAAGGGAGAAAAGAACTGCACAGTGCAGAGATCAGGCTGCCATCACCTGAAGGCAGGGCAACCTCACCATCCCTACAGGTGAGACTCCAACATCACCGTCTCCCGGTCTCCCGAGGGAATGCAAGGTGAAGTTCTCAGCGTCACTTATGAAGTAAGTTAAAGAGTTCAACTTGAATCCAGCAAGACTTTAGAACTAATTTCCAGGGGGATAGAGCAGCCGGTAAAATCACGGAGATGCAGCCACGCAAACCTATAAGTTGAGCTGTTCTGCAGAAAAACTGGTATGCTTTCTTGGACAAGTCAGTGTCATTAAAAATAAATATAGGAAAAAGTGAACAGTAAGAGTGGGAAAAGCTGCACTAGATTCAAAGAGACTTAAGGGATAGAATAACCAGATATAATGCATGATCCTACATTGGAGCCTAGTTAGAGAGCTAGGTTAGAAAGCAGTATGTACCATACGATTTCATTTTTATAAAAGCACAAATGTGTGTGTACGTATTTACACACAGAAAAGGGTCTGGAAGGATATATGAACATATGTTAAGGTGTTAAGAGTGGCAGTCTCTGGATTGTGGCAATGTGGTGTTTTTATTTTCCTATTTTTATATTTCTGTATATAGTACAGGTACAAAACTGTTGCCTTTTCTTTAAACTTGATCTATATAGATATTTAATTAATCATGCAATATTAGAACTACCATTTATACTATGGAGAATACTGAAAAGAAAAAAAAACTGTCAGGAACTCTCAGATCTAATTAATTCTAAGACTTGGGGTATCTTCAAAAAATAGAATGATGGGAAAAAATATATATTACTCTATAAATAATGTTGATACAAGTGAATAATTGAGGCAAACAAAACTTATAACAGGATTGCTCAAGAGATTAAAAAAATAAAATATATAAAGTACCAGGAGTTTGACTTCCAGCATGCCACCATGAGCAACTCTGCTGACCCCCACCTCAGTGAAACTGATGGAAATTATAAAAACATATATATAAAAAAAAACACAAGCATTTAAAGCCTCTAGAAATGGACCTAAGGGCAAACAGCAAATAAGAAATATCTGTTTAAAAAAATACATGAAAATCAGGCAAGAAAGTTGAGAGTTTGTGGTGTTTTAACTAAAAACCACTCTCCCTCCCCACCTTCCAGCTCAGCAAGGGGGAGACTCCCTCCAGACTGCTGCAACCAAGAACGTAGGTTCCCTTGCCCCTAGCTCAAGTTGGAAGGCTTGCTTCCCAGGAGAAACAGGATTTCAGCATTTCTCATCTTTCTCCAGCTATCTGTTGCTGAGACTAAATCCTGGGCAAATGCATTGGAGGCAGGGACTTCTTTCTTTGGTCCAGGTTGTGGAATGGAGGATCTACCTTGGGTGCAGTGTGCAGAGACTACTGAGGCCCTGGTCGCCCTTGCCCCCACTCGTGAGGTGGTGGTTTCACGTCAGGAGAGGCAGGCTGAGAGGACCTCAGACTTCTGCCCACCTCCTCCACCTAAGGCTCAGCTCATAGAGCAAAGGGCCACTCAGAGAGAATCTTGCCACTGTCCCCACCCCAGCTCCAGAGCCCTGGCTCAATAGTTTATCTGGAAGGAGAGGCAGGTCATAAAACAGTTAGCTCCTAATCTCCTTCCAAAGAGACCAACTTCATTTAGAACAAAGCATGGAGAAATTCAAACCTAAGCGTGCTCTCAAGAACAATGGAGGTTGTCTTGAAAGGCAATTGGGAGGAGTTTTGTGGTTTTAATGAAAATACAGCCTAGAATGTAGGTCAGCTAGTTTGCAGGAGAGAACCCAGGGAATAAGATAGCTGAGAGAGCAGCTCTCTTGGGTCAGAGCAAATACCAAAGAAATCTACAGACTGGTATCTCTTATGAATAAAAAAAAAAAATAGTGACATTAAAATCCTCAACAAAATGCTAGCAAACTGAATCCAACAACATATCTAAAGAATTATGCATCATGACCTAGAAAGATTATCCTAGGAATGGAAGATTGATTGAACATCCTAAAATCAATTAACGTAATATATCATATGAATAGAATTAAAAAAAAAAACTCACAGACATCTCAATAGATGGGAGAAAAAAAAAGCATTTGACAAGATCTGATACCCTCTTATGATAAAAACTCAACAAATTATGAGTAGAACGGAACCTCCTCAACCTTATAAGAGTAGATATAAAAATCCTACAGTGAACATCATGTTTGATGGTAAAAGAGTTAGCTATCTTCTCCCTAGGGTCAAGAACAAAACAAGGATGTCTGCTCTCACCACTTGTATTCACCATTGTACTGGAGTTTCTAGCCAGGGCAATTAGGCAAGGGGGAAAAAAAGACCTGCAGATTGGAAAGGAAGAAGTAAAACTACCTCTATTCGCAGATGTCATAATTTTATTTAGATACAATCCTAAGGAACCCTCTAAAAAAACTATTAGAACTAATAAATCAGCTCAGCAAGGTTGAAGGATATAAGATCAATACACAAAAAATCAACTGTATTTTTATATACTTGCAATGAACAATCTGAAAATGAAATTAAGAAAAATAATTCTATTCATAATATCATCAAAATAAAATACTTAGGAATAAATTTAACAAAAGAAGTGCAAAACTTATACTCTGGGCACTACAAAACATTGTTGAAAGACATTAAAGAAGACCTAAATATATGAAAAAAAAAAATCCATGTTCATGAACCAGAGGACTTAACATTGTTAAGATGACAAGTCTCCAAACTGATCTATGGATTCAAAGTAATCCTTATTAGAATCCCAGCTGACTTATTCATAGACATTAACAAGCTAATTCTAAAATTCATATGGAATTACAAGGGACCAAGGACAGCCAAAACAATTCTGGAAAAGAAAAACAAAGCTTTTCAGCAAATGAAGGTCCCAAAATCTTTACTCCATCCACATCATTAAGGTCGACTCTACTTTAAGGAGGCAGCTCTTCCCCAGTCACATTTTGTGTGTCTTGAAATCATTATGCTAAGATTAAAGAAGTCAGTCACAAAAGTCCACATATTATACAAAGCAATAGTAATCAAGACAGTGTGGTACCGGCACAAGGGTAGACCAGTGGGATAGAACTGAGAGTTCAGAAATAAACCTATACATCTATGCTTAAATGGATTTTTGACAAGGGTACCAAGACCATTCAATGGGGAAAGAATTGCCTTTTTAAGTGTGTAGCCACATGCAAGGGGAAAAATTTGGATCCCTGCTTCACGCCATGTATAAAATTAACCCAAAATGAATCAAAGACATAAATGTAAATGTAAGAGCCAAAACTATAAAACCCTTAGAAGAAAACATAGGTGTAAACCTTCACGACCTTGGATTTGGCAAAGGATTCCTAGATATGACACCAAAAGCATAAGCAACAAAATAACAGATAAGCTGAACTTCATCAAAATTTAAAACCTTTTGTGCTTCAAAGGACACCATCAAGAAAGTGAAAAGACAACCCACTGAATGGAAGAAAATATTTGCAAATCATAAATCTGATATAGGTCTTGTATCTATAATATAAAAAAGCTCTTATAAGTCAATAATGAAAAGACAAATAACCCAATTAGAAATGGGTAAAGGATCTAAATAGACATTTCTCAAAAAAAGATATACTAATGGCCAATAAAAACATGAAAAGATGCCTGATATCATTAGTCATCAGAGAAATACAAAGCAAAACCACATGAGATACCATTTCACACCCAGTAAGATGGCTAGAATCAAAAAGTCAGATAATAGTAAGTGTTAGTGAAGTTGTGGAGAAAATGAAACCCTCATACACTGCTGGTGGGAATGTAAACTGGGGCAGCCACTTTGGAAAACAACTGGCAGTTCCTCCAACAATTAATCATAGAGTTACCAACTCTACTTCTGGGTATACACTGAAGAGAAATGAGAACATATGTTCACACAAAACTTGTACAAATATTTATAGCAGATTTACTCACAATAGGAAAAAGATGGAAACCACTCAAATGGCCATTAACAGTCAAATGCATAAACAAAATGGAGTATTATACATTCATAAAAAGAAATGAAGTATTGATACATGATACAACATGGATGAGCCTTGAAATCATTATACTAAGATTAAAGAAGCCAGTCACAAAAGTCCACATATTATATGATTCCATTTATATGAAACTTATCAGTTTGTCATACTGTGGTGGCTTCCATGTTGCTGTGATGCTGGAAGCTATGCCAACAGTGTTTCAAATACCAGCAGAGACCTATGGTAGACAGGTTTCAGTGGAGCTTCCAGACTATGACAGATTAGGAAGAAAGACCTGGTCGTTTAATTCTGAAAATACTGGCCAGTGAAAACCTTGTAAATAGCAGCAGAATATTGTCTGATACAGTGCTGGGAGATGAGCCTCTCAGGTTGGAAGGCACTCAAAATATGACTGGAGAAGAGCTGCCTCCTCAAAGTCGAGGCAACCTTAATGATGTGGATGGAATTAAGCTTCTGGGACCTTCATTTGCTGGTGTGGCACAACTCAAAATGAAAAGAGATTAGACAGTAAAGTATTATAATGAAATGTGCGAAGACCTGGAATTAGAAAATTAAAAGTGAAGAACGCGCTCAGCATTTCTCAAGCTGAAAGAATTGAAGAAAAAATTCAAGCCTCGAGTGGCAACTTGGAAGGATTCTATGGACAAAATATTGAATGACGCAGTGAGCATCAAAAGAAGACGGAAGGACTACACATTCACTGCACCAAAAAGAACTGGTCAACGTTCAACCATTTCAGAAGGTAGCATATGATCAAGAACCAATGGTACTTGAAGAAAGAAATCCAAGCCGCACTGAGGGCAGTGGAAAAAAACAAGGTTCCAGGAATTGGCGGAATACTAGTTGAGATGTTTCAACAAATAGATGAAGCGCTGGAAATGCTCACTCATCTATACCAAGAAATTTGGAAGACAGCTACCTGGCCAACCAACTGGAAAAGGCCCATAACTGTGGCCATTGCAAAGAAAAGTGACTCAAAAGAATTCAGAAATTATGGAATAATATCATTAATATCACATGCAAGTCAAATTTTGCTGAAGATAATTAAAAAATGGTTGCAACAGTACATCTAAAGGGAACTGCCATAAATTCAAGCCAGATTCAGGAGAGGACGTGGAATGAGAGATAGCACTGCTGATGTCAAAAGGATCTCGGCTGAAAGTAGAAAATACCAGAAAGATGTTTGCCTGTGTTTTATTGACTATGCAAAGTCATGTGACTGTGTGGATCACAACAAATTATGGGTAACATTGCAAAGAATGGGAATTCCAGGACACTTAATTGTGCTCATGAGGAACCTGTACATTGACCAAGAGCCAGTCATTCAAACAAAAGAAGGCATACTGCATGGTTTAAAATCAGAAAAGGTGTGTCAGGGTTGTATTCTTTTACTATACTTATGCAATCTGTATGCTGAAATAATCTGAAAAGCTGGACTATATGAAGAAGAACACATCATCAGGTCTGGAGGAAAACTCCTTAAAAAACCTGTGATATGCAAATGACACAACCTTGTTTGCTGAAAGCCAAGAGGACTTGAAGTACTTACTGATGAAGATCAAGAGCATCCAGTAAGGATTACATCTCAACATAAAGAAAACAAAAATCCTCACAACTGGACCAATAAGCAACATCATGATAAACGGAGAAAAGACTGAAGTTGTCATGGATTTCATTTTACTTGGATCCACAATCAACGCCCATGGAAGCACCAGTCAAGAAATCAAAAGATGCATTGCATTGGGCCTGACAGGGAACACAACAGAGAATCCCTAATGGAACAGGAGAAAAGTGGGTTGCAGAACTCAAATTCTAGTAAAAGGACCAGACTTTAATGATCTGACTGAGACTGGAGAGACCCTGGAAACACGGCCCCTGGACTCTGTTAGCCTAGAACTGAAACTATTCCCAAAGCCAACTCTTCAGACAAAGATTAGAACGGACTGTAAGACATAAAATGATACTCGTGAAGACAGTGCTTCTTAGCTCAAGTAGATGTTGTGTTGTTGTTGTTAGGTGCCATCAAGTCGGTTCTGACTCATAGCAACCCTATGCACAACCGAATGAAACACTGCCCGGTCCTGAGCCATCCTTACAATCATTGTTACGCTTGAGCTCATTGTTGTAGCCACTGTGTCAACCCACCTCACTGAGGGTCTTCCTCTTTTCCACTGACCCTGTACTTTGCCAAGCATGATGTCCTTCTCCAGGGACTGATCCTTCCTGACAACATGTCCAAAGTATGTAAGACGCAGTCTGGCCATCCTTGCTTCTAAGGAGCATTCTGGTTGCACTTCTTCTAAGACAGATTTGTTTGTTCTTTTGGCAGTCCATGGTATATTCAATATTCTTCATCAACACCACAATTCAAAGGTGTCAATTCAAGTAGATACATGAGACTAAATGGGCAGCTCCTGTCCAGGGGTGAGATGAGAAGGCAAAAAGGGACAGGAGCTGGTTGAATGGACATGGGAAATCCAGGATGGAAAGGAGTGTGCTGTCACATTATAGGGAGAGCTACGAGGGTCATATAACAATGTGTGTATAAATTTTTGTATGAGAAACTAACTTGAACTGTAAACTTTCACTTAAAGCACAATAAAAAGAAAGAAATCAAACGATGTATTGCGTTGGGCAAATTTGCTGCAAGAGACCTCTTTAAAGTGTTAAGAAGCAAACGTGTCACTTTGAGGACTAAGTGCACCTGACCCAAGCCATGATATTTTGTCGCCTCATATGCATGCTGAAGCTGGACAAGTGAATAAGGCAGATCGAAGAAAACTTGATGCATTTGAATTTAAAGTTGATGAAGAATATTGAATGTATCACAGACTGCCAGAAAAACGAACAAATCTGTCTTGGAAAGAACACAGCCACAGTGCTCCTTGGAAATGAGGATGGCAAGTCTTTGTCCCACATACTTTGGACATGTTATCAGGAGGGTCCAGTTCCTGGAAAAGGACATTATGTTTGGTAATGTAGGGGGTCAGTGAAAAAGAGGAAGACCCTCAATGAGATGGATTGACACAGTGCTGCAACAATGTACTCAAACATAGCAATGATTGTGAGAATGGCACAGGACCGGGCACTTTTTTGTTCTGTTGTACATAGGGTTGCTATGATTCAGAACCGACAACAGCACTGTCTGAGTCACCTAGTGCTGCTATAACAGAAATACCACAAGTGGATGGCTTTAACAGAGAGAATTTATTCTTTCACAGTCTAGTAGATTACAAGTCCAAATTCAGGGTGTCAGCTCCAGGGGAAGGCTTTCTCTTTTTGTCGCCTCTGGAGGAAGGTCTTTGTCCTCAGTCTTCCCGTGGTCGAGGAGCTTCTCAAGCGCAGGGACCCCAGGTCCAAAGGATGCGCTCTGCTCCTGGCACTGCTTTCTTGGTGGTATGAGATCCCCAACTTTCTGCTTGCTTCCCTTTCCTTTTATCTCTTAAGAGATAAAAGGTGGTGCAGGCCACATTCCAGGGAAACTCCCTTTACATTGGATCAGGGAGGTGAGCTGAGTAACAGTGGTGTTACAATCCCACCTTAATCCTCTTAACAAAAAATTACAATCACAAAATGGAGGACAACCACACAATACTGGGAATCATGGCCTAACCAAGTTGATACACACATTTTGGGGGGACATAATTCAATCCATGACAGGCATCTAACAACAACAACAACAATGCACAACTTAGTATTCAGTCAAAAACTCAGAATTCTGGAAGTGTTTCTCTGGTACTCTTCCCTCCCAGTTCTAACTCCTGCAGCAACCACAAACTCCAATCTCAGTCGCTTCATCTCAGCAAAACTGCTGAGCTCTCCTTAGGTTCCCCCTCCTGTGCCAGGATCCAGTTACTGCCTCCAGGCAGAAGGCCTTCTCTCAGGGACCAAGGTCCTATTGTTCAGTGTCTGAAAACAGCTTATTCATATTTTTTAGTGCATGGCCTTAATGTATTTTAGAAGATTCTTAAATTCTGGTTGAAAAAAGAGAAAGTGGCAAAGGTTTACAGATTGCTCTTGTTTTAATTAAACACTAAATTTTAAATGCAGTAGAAGAAAAAATTCTCCATTCCCAGATCTTTGCTACCCAAAGATCACCAGCAGCATCAGTATCACACAAGAGCTTGAAGAAATGCAGACTCTCCAGTGGTTTACAGCTGGAGGGCCAGTATAGTAGGAGTAACTCCATCTCAGTTGAAAACAGAAGTTTATATCAATTTTTTAAAAATGTTTACAGGATTACCTGGGTGATGAGATTGATACTTTTTTGTATTTAAAAATAAAACCTAATAAATGTTATTTTTTGCAAAATAAAGAGCACAAGGATATTTTTGACACAAAACATTAAATACACAGATTTGTTCCTATATATTCACAGTTAGTCATAATATCAAAAAGAACAAGTCTCCAAGAGTCCAATATGGCATTAGCAAAGGTGGCCTGATTAGTCTCTTTCTTGGTCCAGGGACAGGAAGAATGTGATCCACTAGCAGTCACAGCATTTTAAAGGATGCCCACAAGGCTAGAGCAGTGGTCAGTAGTGAAGTGGTTAATCTTCCTTGTGTGAAAGCAGAGCAGAGCACTTAAAACATAAGAGTTATTTAAAATTCAGCTTAGCTTTATGGAGATTTAGAGTTTGTTTAATTAGTATTTAGAACTGAACATTGTTTATAGCTATTGGTATTTCAATAGATACTTAAATGTTTGAACATTTAAAGTTTAATAAGCTTCAGTTCTTTGAAGAAAAACACTGATGTAATTAAATTTTCAATTACTCTGGTTTTGTTTTGTTTGTTTTTAAGAGGCCCATGCAATTAATAAAAGCTAAGACATTTAACAACACATTTGAAAAAACAAATAGTTAACCACCTCATTAATTAGCTAACACTTATAGTAGGTATTTTTAATTATAAAAGTCTCACCCAGGCAAAGTAGCAACTTTTGAAGAATGGATATAAAGATATATGAAAATAAATAAGAGTAGCTTTTGTTTCAGGATTATTTTGTGTGTACACATGAATGTGCAGATCCATTATGGTTTTCCAAAAGCCATGCCTATGCGTTGATACCGATTAGTGTTTGTTTAATAGTGTGGTCAAATTAAAAACACTGAAGCAATTGCTCCTTAGAGCTTTCTTGGCCTTAGTGCATTTTAGAAGATTCTTAAATTCAGGTTGAAAAAAAGAGAAAGTGGCAAAGGTTTACAGATTGCTCTTGTTTTAATAAAACATTAAATTTTAAATGAGGTAAGAAAAAATTTTCCATTCCCAGATATTTGCTACCCAAAGGCCACCAGCAGCGTCAATATCACATAAGAGCTTAAAGAAATGCAGACTCTCAGGCCCCACCCCAGAGCTACTGGGTACTTAGTGTGCACTTTAAAGCCTGAGACACGCTGCAAAAGGATAATCTGTTTACTAGTCAGAAAATAATCTTTCCAGAGTGCTTGCCCTCAAGGAACTTATGGTCTCCTTGCGGGGGGAGAAAGGGGTGAGTAGAAGGAACCAACGAGTAAAAATTCAAGTATAATTTCCTGAGATAACGTTGGTGTGTTGATGTCTACTCACTGCATAAAGGAGGGGCACGTTATCTAGTCTGGGAAGGGGACTGGGGAGCGCTACCCAAAAAAGGCAAATTGAGAATTTAAATGGCTGAAAAAGAGAAGCTCAAGGAAACCAAAAAGGTGAGTAGAAAAATAGAAGGTTGGTATCATGAAAACCAAAAGAGGCATTTCCTAAGAATTATAACAATGTCAATGCTTCCATTTATGGATTTCTCAATACCCAGTACCATATTTTATACATAATAGGCACTAAATAAGTGTTTACTGTATGAGTTAATGAATAAATGCATACTTACCTCAGTGTTAATTACCTGAAAACCAGGATATGAATTCAAAAGTGTCATGCTCAGCCACCAGTCCCTACCATTTCCAAAGAAATAATTGTATCTAAAACTAAATTTGAATATGTAAAGACGTTTATGTGAAATATCTAACTTGAAATCAACAAAAATATAAAGCTATCTTTTAGGGATAAATCACAAATTAGTTGGTTTTTATATTCACTCTCTGAAACCACCCCTTCTACAATAATTAGCATGATTCTTTGTATCTAGTAGGCACTCAATAATTATCTGTAAAATAAAAAGCATTCTAGGGATCATTTATCTCTGCTTCTTCAGGCCATAGCACTGCAGTGCTTATAGATCATGTCAAGGTTTGGGGATTTTATCCCTAGTGTAATGGAAAGCCATTAGAAAGATACCAGCCAGGGAATGACAATTTTAAGATCACTCCAATTGCTGAATGAAGAAGGGACTAAAAAAACCAAAACCAAACCAGTTACTGTTGAGTCAGTTTCGACTCATAACGACCCTACAGGACAGAGTAGAACAGCCCTATAGAGCTTCCAAGGAGCACCTGGTGGATTTGAACTGCCAAACCTTTTGGTTAGCAGCCGTAGCTCTTGACTACTATGCCACCAGGGTTTCCATGAAGAAAGGACTAGAGAGAGGCAAAAACCAACAGGAAGAATAGTTAAGAAGCTATTGGAATAGTTCAGGTGAGAGATTAAGGAGACTTGGATTAGTGTGGTGGCTATGGAAATGTGGATTACTAAAGATACATTACAGAAGTAGAATCAATAAGATTTGGTGGTGTCTTTCATACGTGAGAGTGAGGGGGTGTGGCAAGGGGAGGGGCCAAATGGAAGAAGGTGCTAAGAATAACTTCTAGAAATCTTTTTTGAAAGTTTACGAAGCAGTTTTATTGATATATGTGGTATTTCTTTTAATCCATTTTTTTAATTAGGCATTATTAACTCCATTTTTATTCAGATTTAGTAACCTACTCCAGATCACATAATTGGTGAATTTTGTTTTCCTCCCCAGTGTTAATTCCCCCTTCTCCTGGTAAGAGAAGACTTTTGGCTGGGGATCCACCCCTCCCCACTCTCACTGGGTCTGGGTGAGGCTCCATTCAGACATAAAACAAGCAAAGATAACATGAAAAGTGTTGACACGTTGCGGGGAATGCAACCCATGTCATGGAACATTTTATGTGCAAACTATCAAACGGGAAACTAATTTGCTCTGTAAACTGTCACCTAAAGCACAAAAAGAAATTTAAAAAAAGATGACATGGGATTTAGGCCAGTCCAATCAAAGTGAATCTTTGGACTATGGAAAAGACACTTGCCTTTTCATATGGTATAAACCAAAACCCAAACTCACTGCCGAGGAGTAGATTCCAACTCATAGCGACCCTCTAGGACAGAGTAGAACTGCCCCATAGTCTCCAAGACTGCAGTCTTCACGTAAGCAGACTGCCACATCTTTCTCTCACAGAGCAGCTGGCGGATTCAAATTGCCAACTTTTCAGTTAGCAGCCAATCGCTTTAACTACCGCACCACCAGGGCTCTTTCTTCATGTGGTATCCCACTGCCATGGAGTCGATTCCAACTCATAGTGACCCCATAGGATTTCCAAGGCTGTAATCTCTATGGAAGCAGACTGCCACATCTTTCTCCTGAGGAGCCACTGGTGGGTTCAAACTGCCAACCTTTCAGTTAGCAGTCAATTGCTTTAACCACTGAGCAACCAGGGCTCCTATCATATGGTATTAAAAAAAAAAAGTTGCTGTGGTGTCGATTCTATAGCAACCCTATAGGACAGCGTAGAACTGCCCCATAGGGTTTCCAAGGAGTGCCTGGTGGATTCGAACTGCCAAACATTTGGTTAGCAGCCGAGCTCCCAACCACTGCCGCCAGGGCTCCTCATATAATATAACCAAAAAAAACCCAAACCTGTTGCCATCAAGTCAATTCCGACTCATTACGGCCCTATAGGACAGAGGAAAACTGCCCCATAGAGTTTCCAAGGAGCACCTGCTAGATTCCAGCTGCTGACTTTTTGGTTGGCAGCCGTAGCTCTTAACCACTATGCCACCAGGGTTTCCTCATATGATATAGAGCCTTGGAAAAGAGCCCTGGTCCTGCAAAGGCTAAGCAATCAGCTGCTAACCAAAAGTCAGCAGTTTGAACCCACCCACCTCTGTGAGATGACTCCCCAAAATCTGACTTGAGCAACTAGATGGAGGGTAGCTTCACATTCCAAGATGGGAAGAAGACTGGGAAAGATACACACTTTAGAGAGGAAAGTTAAAAGTTAGTTATTAAACAAGTTAACATACAGATACTTGAGATTTTCCAGTGGATATGTCAAGTAATCAGTTGATGCATTGTTCTCTCTATATTCTATCTGCTAGGAGGCCACATGGGTCTGGGGCTCAGCAAAGAAGTCTAGAGTCAGTTTGGGGGAGCTGTTGGCATACAGATGAAATTGGAAGTCATGGAAGCAGATGAGACCATCTAAGCCAGAGGTTTTCAAACCTGGGGTATGTGTTCACAATGCAAGTGTCAAGACTCCATCCCAGAGTGTTTCTGATTCAATAAGTCTTGGTGAGATCCAGGAATCTGCTTTATTAAAAATCAACCTAAAGGACTCTGTTGTAGGTAGTTCAAGACCCACACTTTGAGAATTACTGATCTAATACAACACTATAGACTAAGAAGAGAACTGGGCACAGGACCAAGTCCCAGCAAACTCCAAGATCTAGAAGTCAGGTCAAAAGAAGCCCTGGCTAAGGAAGTGAAGAATGGTTTGAGAGACAGAACAAAAAGTAGGAGAATGTATAAGACAGAAATCAAGAGAAGAGCTTCAACCACATGGAATACTCAGTTAAGTCAAGTAAGATGAGGGCTAAAAAGCATCCATTGGTGACCAGTGACCTAAGTAAGAATTGTTGGTGGGTAGAAGCCAGATTGGATTTGATGGGTTTAAAGGAATCCAGAGGTGACAAGTATCAACAAGTGAAGCAACTCTTTCCAAAAATTGAGGGGAAATAGAGAGAGGTTCGTAAGTACAGGGGGATGTGAGGCCAAATCCAGGGTTTTTTTGTATTAGTATTTTTTAAAGGTGTGAGATACTACAGCAGTGGTTCATAATCTTGGCTGCACATCATAATAAACTGCTAAGCTTTTAAAAATACCAATGCCCAGGCAGGGCCAAGATGGGGGAATAGCCAGATGCTTCCTGCGATCCCTCTTAAATCAAAGACCCAAAAACACAAGTGAAACAATTATATTTATGACAAGCTAGGAGCCCTGAACATCAAAGGCAACCTTAGAAAACAGACTGAGTGGCAGGGGGAGGGAGACTCAGGACAGAAGTGGTTCCTGTCCAGGTATAAACGGTCCATGGACTTTGAATACCTTTCCCCCCTGCATGGACCCGTGTGGGCCTATTTCAGAAGAATAGGCCCTTGTTGGCAGACTGCAACCGTTTCAGCTGTGCGGTGAAGAGGTGAGTGTTTGGTATTTGACACTGCTTTGCCTTTTTTTTTTGCCTATTAAATAGGGTCCTCACCTGCCCATATTAGGGGCATAAGGACTGGTGGCTCCACTCAGGTCACTCAGCCACCTGGACAGGAGTCCAAAGATAACTGGTACCTCCCAGTCCTTACAAACAAAACCACTGGGTGCCCATGGTCCTGCTGCAGAACCCACCCACCTGTATGCTCTAAGGAACAGGGACACGCTTTCCTTACGAACATTCGGGGGCTGGTTCTCAGCCCCCTGCCTTGTTCAGAGCGTGACCCTCTGCTGCAACCAGATACTGGTACCTACACCAATCACTCCTACCCCTCTAAGACTGTAGGACAGAACCTGTACCACACACTTGATGATCAGCTACTTGGACACCTGAGCTGAATTCATACAAGAAAAGTGAAAGGACTCCTAGACTGATATACATGATAACAGCTCTAGCCATCTGGTGACAGGATGTCAAAGCTTCAAGGGAGAAAATAATCAAGCTAGCTCACTCAACCAATCCATTTGGGCATATCAAAACAAAACAAAGCAAGAAGCTAGGATACAGTAAGCAAACATAAACTAATACAATAACTTACAGATGGCTCGGAGACAACAGTCAATATCAAGTCACATAAAGAAACAGACCGTGATAGCCTCAACAAGCTCTCAAAACCAAGAATCAATGGATCTTCTGGATGAAGGTGCCTTTCTGGCATTACTGGACGCAGAATTCAAAAGATTAATGTACAGAACTCTTCAAGACATCAAGAATGAGATTAGGAAAGAGATCAGGCGATACGCAGAACAAGCCATGGAACACACAGATAAAGCAGCTGAAGAAATTAAAAAGATTATTCAAGAACATAATGAAAAACTTAATAAGCTACAAGAATCCATACAGAGACAGCAATCAGAAATTCAAAAGATTAACAATAAAATTACAGAATTAGCTCAACAGAAAGTCAGAGGAGCAGAATTGAGCAAGTGGAAGGCAGAATTGGTGACCTTGAAGATAAAGCACTTGGCACCAACATACTTGAAGAAAAATCAGATAAAAGAATTTAAAAAAATGAAGAAAACTTAAGAATCACGTGAGACTCCATTAAGAGGAATAACCTACAAGTGACTGGAGTACCAGAACAGGGAGGCATAACAGAAAATACAGAGAGAATTGTTGAAGATTTGTTGGCAGAAAACTTCCCTGATATCATGAAAGATGAGAAGATATCTATCCAAGAGGCTCATCGAACTCCACATAAGGAAGATCTTAAAAGAAAGTCACCGAGACATATTAAAATCAAACTCGCCAAAACCAAAGATAAAGAGAGAATTTTAAGACCAGCTAGGGATAAATGAAAAATTACTTACAAAGGAGAGTCAATAAGAATAAGCTCAGACTACTCGACAGAAACCATGCAGGCAAGAAGACAATGTGGTGACTTATATAAAGCATTGAAGAAAAAGAATTCCCAGCCAAGAATCATATATCCAGCGAAACTGTCTCTCAAATATGAAGGTGAAATTAGGACATTTCCAGATAAACAGAAGTTTAGGGAATTCGTAAAAGCCAAACCAAAACTATAAGAAATACTAAAGGCAGTTCTTTGGTTAGAAAATCAGTAATATCAGGTATCATCCCAAGACAGAGCATTCAGATGTCAACCCAGAAGGGGAAATCACAAAAGTAAATTAAGGAAAAAAACGCTCAAAACAGGGAAACAACGATGTTATTATGTAAAAAAAAGACAACATTAAAACAGTAAAGAGGGACTAAGAAATGTAGTCATAGTTCTTTCCTACAGAAAGGAAGACAAGGTGATATAAAGAAATAAAGGTTAGGTTTCAACTTACAGAAATAGGGGTAAATATTAAGGTAACCACAAAGGAGACTAACTATCCTACTCATCAAAATAAAATACAAGAAAAAAAAAGGGACTCAGCAGAAACAAAATCAACAACAACGAATAAGAAGAAAAGACAACAGATAAATTACTCAGCATGAAAAATTAAGTGGGAAAAAGAAATTGTCAACCACACACAAAAAAAGACATCAAAATGACAGCACTAAACTCATACCTATCTATGACTACACTGAATGTAAATGTACTAAATGCACCAATAAAGAGACAGAGAGTGGATAAAAAAGACATGATCCATCTATATGCTGCCTACAAGAGACACACCACAGACTTAGAGACACAAACTAAAACTCAAAGGATGGAAAAAAATATATCAAGCAAACAACAATCAAAAAAGAGTAGGAGTGGTAGTATTAATTTCTGAAAAATAGACTTAAAAGTTAAATCTACCACAAAGGATAAGGAAGGACACTATAAAATGATTAAAGGGACAATATACCAGGAGGATATAACCATATTAAATATTTATGTACCCAATGACAGGGCTGCAAGATACATAAAACAAACTCTAACAGCATTGAAAAGTGAAATAGACAGCTCCACAATAATAGTAGAATTCAACACGCCACTTTCGGTGAAGGACAGGATATCCAGAAGGAAGCTCAGTAAAGACATGGAAGATCTAAATGCCATGATCAACCAACTTGACCTCATAGACATATACAGAACACTGCACCCAACAGCAGCCAAGTATACTTTCTTTCTAGTGCACATGGAACATTCTCTAGAATAGACCACATATTGGGTCATAAAGCAAGCCTTAGTAGAATCCAAAACATCAGAATATTACCAACCATCCTCTCTGACCATAAGGCCATAAAAGTAGAAGTCAATAACAGAAAAAGTAGGGAAAAGAAATCAAACACTTGGAAACTGAACAATACCCTGCTCAAAAACGACTTGGTCATAGAAGACATTAAAGATGAAATAAAGAAATTCATAGAATCCAATGAGAATAAAAACACTTCCTATCAGAACCTTTAGGACACAACGAAAGCAGTACTAGCCAATAGAATTCAACAACATATCAAAAAAAAAAAAAAAAAATTCACCACGGCCAAGTGGGATTCATACCAGGTATGCAGGGATGGTCCAACATTAGAAAAATAATTAATGTAATCCATTGTTTAAATGAAATAAAAGACAAGAACCATGTGTTTTTATCAATTGATGGAGAAAAGGCATGTGACAAAGTTCAACACCCACTCATGATAAAAACTTTCAGTAAAAGAGGAATAGAAGGAAAATTCCTCAACATAATAAAGGGCAAGCCAACAGCAAACATCATCCTAAATGGAGAGAGTCTGAAAGCATTCTGCTTGAAATCGGGAACCAGACAAGGATGCCCTTTATCACCACTCTTATTCCACATTGTGCTGGAGGTCCTAGCCAGAGCAATTAGGCTAGATAAAGAAATAAAGGGCATACAGATTGGTAAGGAAGAAATAAAAGTATCTCTATTTGCAGATGACATGATCTTATACACAGAAAACCCTAAGGAATCCTCAAGAAAACTACTGAAACTAATGGAAGACTTCAGCAGAGCATCAGGATACAAGATAAACATACAAAAATCAGTTGGATTACTCTACGCCAACAAAAAGAACATCGAGGAGGAAATCACCAAATCAATAACATTTACAGTAGCCCCCAAGAAGAAAAAATACTTAGGAATACATCTTACCAGAGATGTAAAAGACCTATACAAAGAAAACTACAAGACACTACTACAAGAAACCAAGGGAAACCTACATAAGTGGAAAACCATACCTTGCTCATGGATAGTAAGGCTTAACATTGTAACATTGTAAAAATGTCTATTCTACCAAAAGTAATCTATAGATACAATGCAATTCCGATTCAAATTCCAATGACATTTTTTAATGAGATGGAGAAACAAATCATGAACTTCACATGGAAGAGAAAGAGGGCCGGGATAAGTAAAGCATTACTGAAAAAAGAAGAACAAAGTGGGAGGCCTCACTCTACCTGATTTAGAACCTATTATACCACCACAGGAGTCAAAACAGGCTGGTACTGGTACAATAACAGATACACAGACCAATGGAACAGAATTGAGAATCCAGACATAAATCCATCTACATATGAGCAGCTGATATTTGACAAAGGCCCAAAGTCAGTTAAATGGGGAGAAGATAGTCTGTTCAACAAATGGTACTGGCATAACTGGATATCCAAAATATGCAAAAAAATGAACCAAGACCCATACCTCACACCATGCACAAAAACTAACTCAAAATGGATCAAAGACCTAAATGTAGAACGTAAAATGATAAAGATCATGGAAGAAAAAATAGGGACAATGCTAGTGGCCCTAACACATGGCATAAACAGTATATAAAACATTACTAACAATGCAGAAGAGAAACGAGATAACTGGGAGCTCCTAAAAATCAATCACCCAACTGGACTAAACCAAACTTTCTGTTGGCCTAGGACAGGAACCATTTCCAAAGCCAACTCTTCAGACAGGGATTGGACTGGACAATGGGATGGAGATGGATCCTGGTGAGGAGTGAGCTTCTTGGATCAGGTGGACACTTGAGACTATGTTGGTTATCTCCTGTCTAGAGGGGAGATGACAGGGTAGAGGGGGTTAGAAGCTGGCAGAATGGGCAGAATAAGAGAGAGTGAAGGGAGGGAGCCAGCTGTTTCATCAGGGAGAGAGAAATTGGGAGCACGTAGCAAGGTGTATATAAGTTTTTGTGAGAGACTGACTTGATTGTAAACTTTCACTTAAAGCACAATAAAAATTAAAAAAAAAAAAAAATCACCTATGCTCATCCAAAGACTTCACCAAAAGAGTAAAAAGATTACCTACAGACTGGGAAAAAGTTTTTAGCTATGACATTTCCGATCAGCATCTGATCTCTAAAATCTATATCATACTGCAAAAACTCAACTACAAAAAGACAACCCAATTAAAATATGGGCAAAGGATATGAACAGACACTTCACTAAAGAAGACATTCAGGTAGCTAACAGATACATGAGGAAATGCACAGGATCATCAGCCATTAGAGAAATGCAAATCAAAACTACACTGAGATTCCATCTCACTCCAACAAGGCTGGCATTAATCCAAAAAACACAAAATAATAAATGTTGGAGAGGTTGAGGAGAAACTGGAACTCTTATACACTGCTGGTGGGAATGTAAAATGATACAACCACTTTGGAAATCGATTTGGCGCTTCCTTAAAAAACTAGAAATAGAATTACCATATGATCCAGCATTCTCAGTCCTTGGAATATATCCTGGAGAATTAAGAGCCTTTACATGAAAGATATATGCATACCCATGTTCATTGCAGCACTGTTCACAATAGCAAAAAGATGGAAGCAACCAAGGTGCCCGTCAACAGGTGAATGGATAAATAAATTATGGTATATTCACACAATGGAATACTAGGCATCGGTAAAGAACAGTGATGAATCTGTGAAACATTTCATAACATGGAGGAATCTGGAAGGCATTATGCTGAGTGAAATTAGTCAGTTGCCAAAGGACAAATATTGTATGAGACCACTATTATAAGAATTCAAGGAATAGTTTAAACAGTTAAGAAAATATTCTTTGAATGTTACAAGAGTAGGGAGGGAGGGAGGGAGAGCTGCATTCACTAATTAGTAGACAAGAACTATTTTGGGTGAAGGGAAAGACAACACACAATACAGGAGAGGTCAGCACAACTGGACTAAATCAAAAGCAAAGTTTTCTGAATAAACCAAATGCTTCAAAGGCCAGCATAGCAGGGGCAGGGGTTTGGGGACCATGGTTTCAGAGGACATCTAGGTCAACTGGCATAATAAAACCTATTAAAAAAACATTCTGCATCCCACTATTGGAGAGTGGCATCTGGGGTCTTAAACGCTAGCGAGCAGCCATCTAAGATGCATCAATTGGTCTCAACCCACCTGGAGCAAAGGAGAATGAAGAACACCAAAGACACAAAGTAATTATGAGCCCAACAAACAGAAAGGCCACATAAACCAGAGACTACATCAGCCTGAGACCAGAACTAGATGGTGCCCAGCTACAACCAATGACTGCCCTGACAGGCAACACAACAGAGAACCCCTGAGGGAGCAGGAGAGCAGTGGGATGCAGACCCCAAATTCTCATTAAAAGAATAAACTTAATGGTCTGACTGAGACTAGAAGGACCCTGCAGGTCTCGGTCCCCAGACCTTCTGTTAGCCCAAGACAGGAACCATTCCCAAAGCCAACTCTTCAGACACAGATTAGACCCACCTTTATGGGATAGGAAATGATACTGGTCAAGAGTGAGCTTCTTGGCTCAAGCAGACACATGAGACTATGTCAGCATCTCTTGTCTGGAGGGGAGATGAGAGGGCAGAGAGGGTCAGAAGCTAGCTGAATGGACAGGAAAATAGAGAGTGCAGGGGAGGACTGTGCTGTCTCATTAGGTGGAGAGCAATCAGGAGTATACAGCAAGGTGTATATAAATTTTTGTATGAGAGGCTGACTCGATTTGTAAACTTTTACTTAAAGCACAATAAAAATTAAAAAAAAAAAACCCAGAAACTAATGCTCATAATATGTCTAGTGGAAAAAATAGTATATAAAACTATCCCTGGCATGCTCAGTATTTTATAAAAATATAAAATAGATGTGGAAAAATATTATTAGAGAATACTCAATATGCTAATAGTGATTATCTCCTGGGTATTGGGATTATGGGTTATTTTTATTTTATTTTTATAATTTTCTGGTTTTTCTATCGTGAGCAAGTGTTCTTTTTATTTTTAAAAGATACTTTTAACAACCAAGGCTTAGAAAGGTCAAGTACTTTAATTAAATACGGTGAGAATAAAAAAAAAAAAAAAAATGCCCAGGCCCCACCCCAAACCACAAAATCTGAATCTCTGGCAGTGGAGCCCAGATATTAGTGGTTTTGTTTTGTTTTTTTAATTTCATGTACCTCCCTTTTTTTCACTTCCCTAAAGCGCTGTTTTTATTCTCCCAGTGCCTGGCCTATAGTATGTCCTCAGTGCATGTTCATTGTTGTGGAAAGTATTGCGGGCCAGTTAGGAGCCTATACAGACAACAGAAAACTACTTTATGTATTGTAAAGTTCGTGTGAAAGGGATTACAACTGAATTCCCCTACTTTCAAATGGGGATCAGAAGCTCGAGAGGGGAATTAAACGCGTAATGTCTCTCTGCCTTGGGAAAGGCGAGTCGGGGCCAGAACCCGGTATTCTAACTCCCAGGTCAGTACCTTCCTGCCTTTCAACACTCTGATTTTGATCACTCCCCAAATCCACTCGCCCATCAATCTGTCTAATAATACCTTCCCCTCACCATTACATTTCCTCAGTCACGAACAGACCCTATCATCCCTTTCACAGACCCGATGTCACCTCAAAACCCCTTTGGTCCCACATCCAGCCTTTCCCCAACACCGCCTGAAGCCCAGCCCCCGGGCTTTGCCAGTGGGGCCTAGGGTGCCACACTGCGCATGCGCCCTTCGGGTGGCCCAGACTGTCGCCCTAGCAACCGGAGACTCGCGAATAATCGACCCTCATCAACAAGGGGAAAAGAGTTCTTTTTCGTTTAAGCTTTCCTTACCGCTTCCCGTGCCTGATGCGTGAATTTCAGGGTCTGATAGGAAAGCTCCATTGGAAGCTGTGTTAGGGCCTGAGAGAAATGATAGAAGAAGCCAGTTACCAGGCTGACCAGTACATGCGAGGAATGCGGCTCGGGAAACCTGACTCTTAACCAGCCCGCCCCTTTCAGGATAGGCCAGAGCCTAGACAGGTCAGCCAATCATCGGCGACAGGTAGATTCTTTATCATGCCAATCAATGTTAGGCAAAGCGTGCTGTAATCGTCACGATTTGCGTGACGCTGACCAATCAGGGACAGAGAGGGGATGATTGGCAGGTCTTCGTACGGAGGGCGGGGGGGTTTGTAGTTGTTTTGGATCTCGTCGTTCTCAGTCTCTGAAGAGCTGGTTCATTCAAGCTTCTGAGCGATAGTATTTGTCCTTTATTTCAGCACATGTTCAGGCCTTTGTGACCCACTGCTTATGTTCCTAAGATTATACTTTGACACCCGGCCTTTTCCCCCCATTAAGTTAAGGCTCGGCAGTTTCCTTTGAGATTATCTCTAGTCCTCATAGAGTGGAAGAATCTGCTATAGACTGTGGCTCTCAGAGGGTTTCTAAAGTGCAAAATGTGCTTCAAGCTTTCCCTTCTCTTCCAGCTCCCTTCACATCAGACCTACTCTTATTACAAGCTGTCAAACATAGACTCCACATTTTCTTCTGCTCCAATTTTTCTTCATGTTTAAATTACTCTATGTTCTCAATGTCTTTTCCTGTCTCTCTTGCTGTGAATGCTTTTCTAAACCATACCCTCTTCATTATCTTCAGCCTTCTTCATCCATTCTCTCCCCTCAGAATACAGAAATATTTAAGTCTCCCCCATCTAAAACCCGCTTCATCTTATAGTTGTTGAATTGAATCACCTCTCTGCCATTCCCAGCAAGCTTTCTGAAAGGATTGCCTAGCCTTTTCCCCACTTCTTCACCTCCCATTCATTTCTCAACACGTTCTGCCCCTGCTCCATTAAAACAGTTCTTGCGAGAAGTCCTCAATAACTTCCTCACCGGCAAATCCAATTTTAGATTATTTTATACTCTTTCTCTTCTTTCAACTTGGCACCATTTGAAATTGTTGACTAACTCTGTCATTAGTAATAACAGCTGTAACTTGTGAAACATTTATTACACCAGACAATATACTATGTGATTTGTTTGGTTATCTAATTTAATCCTAACAACCCATGAAGAAGGCTTTAATGCCCCCATTTACAGTTGTGGAAACAGAGGCTCAAGAAGCCTTATTAACCACTTCTAGGTTATCCAACAACATAGGGTTAGGATTCAAACTCAGGTCTCCTGACTGAAGTCAGTACTCTTTTCACTATACCACACTGCCCCACCCTTCTGTTCCATCTCACTCCCACCTTCACACAGGCACTCCAACAAAAGCAAACTGCTTACATTGGTTGTGAACCACTCATCATTAGTTTCACCTGCTTGGAGGACCGCTCTCACCCCTTTTGCCCGTTAAAAGCCTATGTTGCCTGTAAGACTTAGCTCAGAAATCATCTTCTAGGATAATTCAGTGGAGTTTTTCTAAACAATCACCACACTTACCCCAGGCAGACATTAGGGATAAAGAGAATTAGTTCCTCGTTCTTCAACATACTTTTCAAACCACATTTACCACATTGTTTTGTCAAAATATTATTTGCAAAACCTCAACAACACAATTTTCTTTGACATGAATGAGCACATGTCGAAGATTTCACTCAGCTCAGAAATGGGGGAACCAGTAAGATGGTAAAGCTGGTTCCAGAGCATTTTGAGCAACTGGGTATTTATAGGCATTTTGAGAAAATAACGTTAGGATAAGATTGGTAGGTTAGATACAATGCTGGTTAATGTCCCACAGGGCAACAAAACCATAACCTTTGAAATTTTCTTTTCCAAAGGACAAAAAGCCATAAGTTAACCTGTGATTTCCAGAGTCAGAGCTCTTAATTAATAATAAACAGCAAAGTAAAAAACAAAAGTATATTTCTCTCAATTTGGCTATTTACATTTACATTTTAACTAATTAAAAATTAAGTTTAAAATTCAGTTCAGTCACACTAGCCGCATTTCAAGTATTCAATAGTCACATTTACCTAGTGACTACAGTACTGTACAGCACAGATAGAGAACATTCCATCATTGCTGATAACAGAAAGGTCTATTGGATAGTGCTGCTCTAGATAATTAAATAATCCTTGGTTGGGCTTCTTAAACAATGCTATAGTAAAACATTGAAATTACAGACTGTAGTCTCGTTTGCCTTACTTCTAAATTTAAGATCATGTTTTTCTTAAATAAAAATCTTCCACTTGACTACACTGGCTTTCAAACTTCTGTAACTAAGACCCACATTAAGAAATACATTTTACATTGGGATGCAGAAAACACATATATATGCATAAAACTGAAACAAGTTTAATGAAATGGCCTTAGTACAGAGATGGAATATGATATTTTGTTTTTCTTCTTCTCTTCCTCTTTCAGGGATTGAATTGTGTCCCCCCTAAAAATGTGCGTCAACTGGTTAGGCCAGGATTCCTAGTATTCTGTGATTGTCCTCTATTTTGTAATTTTAATTTTATGTTAAAGAGGATTAGGGTGGGATTGTAACACCACCCTTATGTCACATCCCTGATCCAATGTAAAGGGAGTTTCCCTCGGGTGTGGTCTGCACCACCTTTTATCTCTCAAGAGATAAATGGAAAAGGAAGCAAGAAGAGAGTGGGGGACCTCATACCACCAAGAAAACAGTGGCCAGGTGCAGAGCACTTCCTTTGGACCTGAGGTTCCTGCCCTGAGATGCTCCCAGACCAAGGGAAGACTGATGTATCACAATGACCTTCCTCCAGAGCCCACAGAGAGAGAAAGCCTTCCCCTGGAGCCAGTGCCCTGAATTCAGACTTCTAACTATGAGTTGGAATCCACTCGACGGCAGTGGGGGGAGCCTACCGGACTGTGAAAGAATAAACTTCTCTTTTTTGAAGCCATCCACTTGTGGTATTTCTGTTATAGCAGCACTAGGTGACTAAGACATCCTTCTTCTCAATTTCTTTTCTTCCTTTTGTTAACTGAAAGCATGTTATGATTTTACAACTACCTAATGAGTGACAATTGACAATTTGAAAAACATTGCACTAGACTGTAAATGACTTGAGGGGACTTATATTTTTCTTATGAATTTATTTGCTTCTATCACACTTGTGGCACCTAACAGATTCAAAAAGTATTTGTTGAGTGGGTAATTTTCCTTCAGAAGGTACTGACCTATACAAGGTAAATAAAAGTCTCCTCCAGTAGATCAGGCGCTTTCAAACATTTAAAGGTAAGACAGTAAGAAAATGTATTTTACACGGTGACTCATTATATATATATAGATACATGCACACATACATCTAACACACGTTCCCTAAAATACTTAGTGCTTACTTTGTGTGATGCGCTTTGCTATTTTCTGTTTCTCTTTTTAAATGCCAGTTGTTATTTTATTGTTGTTAGGTGTCATCAGGTCGGTTCTGACTCATAGCCACGCTATGTGCAACAGAAAGAAAACACTGCCCAGTCCTGCACCATCCTCACAATCATTGCTATGTTTGAGCCCATCATTGCAGCCACTGTGTCAATCCATCTTGTTGAGGGTCTTCCTCTTTTTCACTGACCCTGTACTTTACCAAGCATAATGTCCTTCTCCAGGGACTGGTCCCTCCTGATAACATGTCAAAAGTATGTGAGACAAAGTCCTGCCATCCTTGCTTCTAATGAAGATTCCAACTGTGCTTCTTCCAAGGCAGATTTGTTTGTTCTTCTGGCAGTCCATGCTATATTCAACGTTCTTTGCCAAAGTCATAATTCAAATGCAAAAATTCTTCTTCAGTCTTCTTTATTCATTGTTCAGCTTTTGCATGCATATGAGGCAATCGAAAATACCATGGATTGGGTCAGGTGCACCTTGGTCCTCAAAGTGACATCTTTGCTTTTTAACACTTTAAAGAGGTCTTTTGCAGCACATTTGCCCAATGCACTACATCATTTGATTTCCTGTCTGTTGCTTCCATGGGTGTTGATTGTGGATCCCCAAGTTACATGAAATTCTTGACAACTTCAATATTTCTCCATTTATCAGTAATGTTCCTTATTGGTCCAGCTGTGAGAATTTTTGTGTTCCTTATGTTGAGGTATAATCCATACTGAAGGCTGTAGTCTTTGATCTTCATCAGTAAATGCTTCAAACTCTCTTGACTTTTGCAAGCAAGGTTGGGTCATCTGCATATCGCAGGTTACTAATAAGTCTTCCTCCAATCCTGATGCCATGTTCTTCTTTATATAGTTGGACTTCTTGGATTACGTGCTCAGCACAAAGACTGAATAAGTACGGTGAAAGGATACAACCCTGACACACACCACTCCTTACTTTAAACCATGCAGTATACCCTTGTTCTGTTTGAATGACTGCCTCGTGATCCATGTACAGATTCCTCATGAGCACAATTAAATGCTCTTAAATTCCCATTCTTCCCAATGTTACCCAAAATTTGCCACGATCCACACAGTCAAATGCTTGTGCATAGTCAATAAAACACAGGTAAACATCTTTCTGGTATTCCTTGTTTTCAGTCAAGATCTCTTTGTCATCAACAATGATATCCCTCATTCCATGTTGTCATGGATTGAGTTGTGTCCCCCAAAAAGTATGTGTCAACTTGGTTAGGCCATGATTCCCAGTATTGTGTGGTTGTTCTCCATTTTGTGACTGTAATTTTATGTTGAGAGGATTAGGGTGGGATTGTAACACCACCTTTACTCAGGTCACCTCCATGATCCAAGGTAAAGGGAGTTTCCCTGGGGTGTGGCCTGCAAGCAGAGAGTGGGGGACCTCATACCACCAAGAAAGCAGCACCAGGAGCAGGGCGCATCCTTGGGACACGGTGCCCCTGCGCCTGAGAAGCTCCTTGACCAGGGAAGATTGAGGACAAGGACCTTCCTACAGAGCCGATAGAGAGAAAAAGCCTTCCCCTGGAGTCGATGCCCTATATTTAGACTTGTAACCTACTAGACTGTGAGAAAACAAATTTCTCTTTGTTAAAGCCATCCGCGTGTGGTATTTCTGTTATAGCAGTACTGGATGACTAAGACACATGTCCTTTTCTGAATCCAGCTTGAATTTCTGGCAGTTCCCTGTCAATGTACGGCTGCGAACATTTTTTAATTATCTTCAGCAAAATTTGACTTGTGTGTGATAGTGATGACATTATTTGATAATTTCCACATTCTGTTGGATTGTCTTTCTTTGGAATGAGCACAAATATGGATCTCTTCCAGTCGATTGGCCAGCTAGCTGTCTTCCAAATTTCTTGGCATAAATGAGTGAGCACTTCCGTCTTAATTGGTATCCCGTCAATTCCAGGAGCCTTGTTTTTCACCAATGCCTTCAGTGCAGCTTGGACTTCTTCCTTCAGTACCATTAGTTCTCGATCATATGCTACCTCCTGAAATGACTGAACGTCGACCAATTCTTTTTGGTACAGTGATCCTGTATATTCCTTCTATCTTCTTTTGATGCCTCCTGAGTTGTTCAGTATTTTTGCTCATAGAATCCTTCAAAATTGCACCTCAAGGCTTGAATTTTTTCTTCAGTTCCTTCAGCTTCAGAAATGCCAGGTGTGTCCTTCCCTTTTGGACTTCTAACTCCAGGTCTTTCCATGTTTCACTACAATACTTGTCTTCTGGAGCTGCCCTTTGAAATCTTCTGTTAGCAATTTTATGCTTTAGCTACTTTACATTCAAAAGCAAGTTGCAGAGTCTCTTCTGACATCCATTTTGGTCTTTTCTTTCTTTATCCTCTTTTTAATGACCTTTTAATTTCTTCATGTATGATGTCCTTGATGTCATCCCACAACTCGTCTGGTCTTTGGTCATTAGTGTTCAATACATCAAATCTATTCTTGAGATGGTCTCTAAATTCAAGTGGGATATACTCAAGGTTGTACTTTGGCTCTCGTGAACTTGTTTTAATTTCCTTCAACTTCAACTTGAACTTGCATATGAGCAATTATGTTCCCTTCCACATTTGGGCCCTGGCCTTGTTCTGACTGATGATATTGAGCTTCTCTATCATCTCTTTCCACAGATGTAGTCAATTTGATTCCTGTGTATCCCATCTGGCAAGGTCCATGTGTAGAGTTGCAGTTCATGTTGTTTAAAAAAGGTATTTGCAATGAAGAAGTTGTTGGTCTTGCAAAATTCTATCATGCAATCCCTGACATTGCTTCTATGACCAAGACCGTAGTTTCCAACTACTGATCCTTCCTCTTTGTTTCCAATTCCCACATTCCAATCACCAGTAATTATCAATGCATCTTGATTACATGTGTGATCAATGTCCGACTCCAGAAATTGGTTAAAAAATCTTCAATTTCTTCATCATCGGCATTAGTGGTTGGTGCATAAATTTGAATAACTGGTCTTTCTTATAATCCAAACTCAGTGCCGTTGAGTCGATTCCGACTCGTAGTGACCCTTTATTATCCCATCACTGACAGTTTTGTACTTCAGGATAGATCTTGCTCTTTTTGACAATGAATGTGATGCCATTCCTCTTCACTATGTCATTCCCAGAATAGTAGACCATGTGATTATCTGACTCAAAATGGCCAATACCAGTCCATTTCAGCTTACTAATGCCTAGGATATTGATCTTTCTGTGTTCCATCTCATTTTTTAAAATATTTATTTATTGTGCTTTAGGTGAGTTTACAAATCAAGTCAGTTTCTCATACAAAAAGCCCTATACACCCCGCCATGCACTCCCAGCTGCTCTCCCCTTAATGAGACAGCACGTTCCTCCTCTCCACCCTGAATTCCCCGTGTCCATTCAACCAGCTCTTGTCCCCCTCTTCCTTCTCATCTCACCACCAGATAGGAGTCACCCTCATAGTCTCATGTGTCTACTTGAGCCACGAAGTTCACTCCTCACCAGCATTATTGTCTATCTTATAGTCCAGACCAATCCCTGTTGGTTTTGGGAATGGTTCCATTACTGGACTATCAAAGGGTCCAGGGACCATGACCGTCAGGGTCCCTCCAATCTTAGTTAGACCATTAAGCCTGGGCATTTTATGAGAATTTAAGATCTGCATCCCACTATTCCCCTGCTCCATCACGGATTCTCTGTTATGTTCCCTGTCAGGGCAGTGATCAGTGGTAGTTGGGCACCATCTAGTTCTTCCAGTCTCAGGCTGATGGAGTCTCTGGTTTATGTGGCCCTTTCTGTTTTTGGGCTCATATTTACCTTGTGTCTTTGGTGTTCTTCCTTCTCCTTTGCCTCTGGTGGGTTGAGACCAATTTATGCATCTTAGATGGCCACTCGTTAGCATTTAAGACCCCAGACACCTCTCACCAAAGTGGAATGCAAACCGTTTTCTTAGGATATCTTATTATCCCAATTGACCTAGATGTCCCTGGAAACCATGGCCCCCAGGCCCCCATCCCTGATACTTTGGCCTTTGAAGCTTTTGGTTGTATTGAGGAAATTTCTTTGTTTTTGGTTTAGTCCAGTTGTACTGACTATCCCTGTGGTATGTGTTGTCCTTTCCTTCACCTAAAAAAATATTGTCCCATTTCTTTTTTGACAACTTCCAATTTTACTAGATTTATGATGTAATGGATTGAATTGTGTGCCCCAAAATATCCATCAACTTGGCTAGGTCATGATTCCCAGTATTGTATGATTGCCATCTAATGTGATTTTGTCATCTAATGTGATTTCCCTATATGTTGTAAATCCTATCACTATGATGTAATGAGATGGATTATGAGCAGTTATATCGATGAGATCTACTAGATTAGATAGCGTCTTCAGCGAATCTCTTTTGAGATATAAAAGAGAGAAGTGAACAGAGAGACACAAGGACCTCATACCACCAAGAAAGCAGTGCTGGGAACAGACTGCATCCTTTGGACCTGAGATGCCTACGCTGAGATGCTCCCAGACCAAGGGAAGACTGATGCATCACAATGACCTTCCTCCAGAGCTAACAGAGAGAGAAAGCCTTCCCCTGGAGCTGGTGTCCTGAATTCAGACTTCTAGCCTACTGGACTATGAGAGAATAGACTCCTCTTTGTTAAAGCCGTCTGCTTGTGGTATTTCTGTTATAGCAGCACTAGATGACTGAGGCATATAATTCATACATTGCCCATTCCAATTATTAATGGATGTTTGCAGCTGTTTCTTCTTATTTTAAGTCATGCCACATCAGTAAATGAAGGTCCCGAAAGCTTTACTCTATCCATGTCATTAAGGTCAACTCTACTTTGAGTAGGCAGCCCTTTCTCCAATTGTATTTTGAGTGACTTCTAACCTGAGGAGCTCATCTTCTAGCACTATACTAGACAATCTTCCTCCGCTTTTCATAATGTTTTCATTGTCCAATTTTTTTTTAGAAGTAGATCACCAGGTCCATCTTTCTAGTCTGTCTTAGTCTGGAAGGTCTGCTGAAACCTGTCCACCATGGGTGACCCTGCTGGTATCTGAAACACCGGTGGCATAGCTTCCAGCATCACATCAACACGCAAACCACCACAGTATGACAAACTGACAGATGAGTTGTGGTATGATTTTATAAGAGTTCACAGACTGAAGCTCTGTCAGCTCTGGAGGAAGGTCTCTTTCATTCCTTGATTGCTTGGTGATTCTAGGTTGCTTGGCAGTCTCCACTTGGCATGTATCTTTCCTTCTGTTCATGCTTACTTCTCTCTACCTAATCTGCTCTTTTCATATCTCAAAAATGAGTAGATTCAAGACACACCTACACTTGTATGGCATCATTAACAAAACAAAAACCCTATTTCCAAATGGGATTACATCCGCAGGTATAGGCTTTAGGGTTCCAACACATATTTTGGGGGGAAACAATTCAATCCAAAACCTTGGAATTCTGTATTCACAACCTCACATCAAACCACCATCAGCAGAGTACTAGGCATGTAAGAATGAGAGGGAGCTTTCAAGACTGACAAATCTTGTGACCAAACCAAACCCATTGCCATTGAGTTGATTCCGACTCATAGCAACCGTATAGGACAGAGTAGAACTGCCCCATAGAGTTTCCAAGGAGTGCCTGGTGGATCTGAACTGCCGACCTTTAGGTTAGCAGCCATAGCACTTAACCACTATGCCACCAGGGTTTCCAATCTTGTGACAGTCAACTATAAATCATCTCTGAACATATATGTCAAAACTCCATTTTTTTCTGTATCTAAAAAAACATATCCTGCCATTCTTTAATAACTGTTAGCTCTGTCAATGGGAAGAGAGAATATTTTAATCATACAGACATTCTATGTTGGTATATTTGTTGGTATATTTCTCTCTGCCAACAATTGTTGAAATTCTAAAAGAATAAAATACTTCTACTGGATCTGATTCAAAAACAGAGTGAAATCTGATTTTTGCCCCATCACTGTTATCAGAGTTGTTTTTAAATTTACCCTAAACAGTGTCAAAATGCTTGCCCTTTCTTTCTGCCATCATCTCCACGATAGTCCCAGCGCTACCCTTCCTACAGTCACATATGACGGTCAGCACTCCTCTCTGGAGTCACAGAGGCCAGGATTGGAATCTTGCCCCATCACTTACTGGTCTGTGATTTTAGGAAATGTACTGGACCTGTCCAAGCTTTATTTTCTTACCTTTAAGATGGGAAAAGTATTATCTATCTCATAGTGTTTAAAGGATTAAATGAGACAATGCATTAAATGAGACGAAGTCCACCTTAGCCAAGTCTCCTTGATCAAGAGATTGTTTGCAGATATCTATCCAAGAGGCTCATGGAACTTCACACAAGGTAAATCCCAAAAGAAAATCACCAAGACATGCTATAATCAAAATTGCCCACCAAAGATAAATAGAGAATTTTAAGAAAAGCTAGGGATAAATGAAAAGTCATCTACAAAAGACGGTCAGTAAGACTAAGCTCAGACTACTCAGCAGAAACCATGTAGACAAGAAGGCAATGGGATGACATATATTTTTTTTTTCCTTGAAGGAAAAAAAAACTGCCAGCCAAGAATTATATATCCAGCAAAACTGTCTCTCAAATATGATGGCAAAATTATGACATTTCCAGACAAACAGAAGTTTAGGGAATTTGCAAAAACCAAACCAAAGTTACAAGAAATGCTAAAGGGAGTCCTCCGGTTAGAAAGTCAACAACATCCGATAACAACCCAAAACTAGAACATGGGACAGACAACCAGATATCAACCCAGATAGGGAAATCACAAAAACAAATCAAAGCTAAAATGCTCAAAACAGGGAAATGGAGATGTCGTTATGTAAAAGATGCCAACATTAAAACAAAAAAGAGGGACTAAAAAATGTAGTCATAGATCTTTCATATGGAGAGGAAGTCAAGGCAATATAAAGAAATAAAAGATTGTTTTAAACTTAGAAAAATAGTGGTAAATATTAAGGTAACCACAAAGGAAACTAACAATCCTACACATCAAAACAAAAAAACAAGAAAAATATAAGGACTCAGCAAATACCAAATCAACGAAAAAGAGGAAAAAAATATATACAAAGAAAAGCAACTCAGCACAGAAAATTACATGGAACAAAGACACTGTCAACAACCCCCCCAAAAAGACATCAGATTGACAGCACTAAACTTATGCCAATCAATAATTATGCTGAATGTAAATGGACTAAATGCACCAATTAAGAGGCAGAGAGTGGCAGAATGGATTAAAAAAAAAAAAAAATGATCTGTCTATACGCTGCCTATGAGAGACACACCTTAGACTTAAAGACACAAACAAACTAAAACTCAAAGCATGGAGAAAAATACATCAAGCAAACAACAATCAAAAAAGAACAGGAGTGGTGTCTTCATCATCTAGTGCTGTCATAACAGAAATGCCACAAGTGGATTGCTTTAACAAAGAGAAATTTATTTCCTCACAGTAAAGTAGGCTAAAAGTCCAAATTCAACGTGTCAGCTCCAGGGGAAGGCTTTCCCTGTCTGTCATCTCTGGAAGGAGGTCCTTGTCCTCAATCTTTCCATGGTCAGGGAGCTTCTCAGGCACAGGGACCCCGTATCCAAAGGATGTGCTCTGCTCCTGGTGCTGCTTACTTGGTGGTATGAAGTCCCCAACTCTCTGCTTGCTTCCCTTTCCTTTTATCTCTTGAGAGGTAAAAGGTGGTGCAGGCGACACGCCAGGAAAACTCCCTTTACCTTGGATCTGGGAAGTGACCTGAGTAAGGGTGGTGTTACGATCCCACCCTAATGCTTTCAACATAAAACTACAATCACAAAATGGAGGACAACAGTGAATACTGGGAAGCATGGCCTAACCAAGTTGACACATACATTTTTGGGGGAACATAATTCAGTTCATACAAGTGGCAATATTAATTTCTGACAACACAGACTTTACAATAAAACACACCACAAAAGATAAAGAAGGACACTATATAATGATTAAAGGGTCAATACAGCAGGAGGACATGCCATCATAAATACTTATACACCCAATGACAGGGCTCCAAAAAACATAAAACAAACTCTAACAGCACTGAAAAGAGAGGCAGACAGCTCCACAATAACAGTGGGAGATTTCAACACATCACTTTCAGTGAAGGACAGAACATCCAAAAAGAAGCTCATAAAAGATATGGAAGATCTAAATGCCACAATCAACCAACTTGACCCATAGACATATACAGAACACTTGACCCAAGGGCAGCCAAGTATACTTTCTTTTCCAGTGCACATGGAACATTCTCCAGAATAGACCACATATTAGGCCATAAAGCAAGCCTTAACAGAATCTAAAACATCGAAATATTACAAAGCATCTTTTCTGAGCATAAACCATAAAAGTAGAAAACAATAAGAGAAAAAGGAAGGAAAAAAAAATCAAATACACGGAAACTGAACAACAGCTTGCTGAAAAACTATTGGGTTATAGGAGAAATTAAGGATGGAATAAAGAAATTCATTGAATCAAATGAGAATAAAAACATAGCCTACCAAAACCTTTGGGGCACAGCAAAAGCAGTGCTCAGAGGTCAACTTATAGCAATAAATGCACACATCCAAGAAAAAGAAAGGGCCAAAATCAAAGAGTTAACCCAAGAACTTGAACAAATAGAAAGAGAACAGCAAAACAAGCTCTCAGGCACCAGAAGAAAGCAAATAATAAAAATCACAGAAGAAATAAATGAAACAGAGGATAGAAAAACAATTGGAAGACTTAACAAGAACAAAAGCTGGTTCTTTGAATAGATCAACAAAATCAATAAGCCATTGGCCAAATTCACAAAAGAAAAACGGGAGAGGACGCAAATAACCCGAATAAGAAATGAGATGGGCAATATCAAAACAGACCCAACTGAAATTAAAAGAATCATAACAGAATACTAGGAAAAACTGTACTCCAACAAGTTTGAAAACCTAGAGGAAACGGGCAAATTTCTAAAAGTACACTACTTACCTAAACCAACACAAACAGAGGTAGAAAAACTAAATAAACCCATAGCAAAAGAAGACATTGAAAAGGTTATTAAAAACCTCCCAACAAAAAAAAAGTCCTGGCTATGACAGCTTCACTGGAGAATTCTACCAAACTTTCAGAGAAGAGTTAACACACTACCAAACGCAGTGCTATTGAGTCGATTCCGACTCATAGCAACCCTATAGGACAGAGTAGAACTGCCCCATAGAGTTTCCAAGGAGCGCCTGGCAGATTTGAACTGCTGACCCTTTGGTTAGCAGCTGTAGCACTTGACCACTACACCACCAGGGTTTCCAACACACTACTACTAAAGGTATTTCAGAGGATTTTTGCATCTAAATTCATGAGGGATATTGGTCTGTAATTTTGTTTTGGGGAGGAATACTCCCAAAACTCATTTTATGAAGCCAGTATAACCCTGATGCCAAAACCAGATAACACTCCACAAAAAAGAAAATTACAGACCAATATCCCTCATGAACTTAGACGCAAAAATCTTCAACAAAATTTTAGCCAATAGAATTCAACGGTATGTCAAAAAAATAATTCACCACGATCAAGTGGGATTCATACCAGGTATGCATGGATTGTTCAACAATAGAAAAACAATCAATGTAATCCACCACATAAATAAAACAAAAGACAAAAACCACATGATCTTATCAATTGATGCAGAAAAGGCATTTGACAAAGTCCAACACCCACTCATGATAAAAATTCTCAGCAAAATAGGAATAGAAGGAAAATTCCTCAACATAATGAAGAGCATTTATACAAAGCCAACAGCAAACATCATCCTAAATGGAGAGAGCCTGAAAGCATTCTGCTTGAGATTGGGAACCAGACAAGGATGCCCTTTATCACCACTCTTATTCAACATCGTGCTGGAGGTCCTAGTCGGAGCAATTAGGCTAGATAAAGAAATAAATGGTATACAGATTGGTAAGGAAGAAGTAAAAGTATCTCTATTTGCAGATGACATGATCTTATACACAGAAAACCCTAAGGACTCCTCAAGGAAACTACTGAAACTAGTAGAAGAGTTCAGCAGCGTGTCAGGATACAAGATAAACATATAAAAATCATTTGGATTCTTCTGCACCACAAAAAGAACATCAAGGAGGAAATCACCGAATCAATACCATTTACGGTAGCTCCCAAGAAGGTAAAATACTTAGGAATAAATCTGACCAGAGATGTAAAAGACCTATACAAAGAAAACTACAAGACACTTCCACAAGAAACCAGAAGAGACCTACACAAGTGGAAAAACATACCTTGCTCATGGATAGGAAGCCTTAACATTGTAAAAATGTCTATTCTACCAAAAGCGATCTATAGATACAATGCAATTCCCATCCAAATTCCAATGACATTTTTTAATGAGATGAAGAAACAAATCACCAACTGCATATGGAAGGGAAAGAGGCTCCGCATAAGTAAAGCATTACTGAAAAAGAAGAACAAAGTGGGAGGCCTCACTCTACCTGATTTTAGAACCAATTATACCACCACAGGAGTCAAAACAGGCTGGTACTGGTACAACAACAGATACATAGACCAATGGAACAGAATTGAGAATCCAGACATAAATCCATCCACATATGAGCAGCTGATATTTGACAAAGGCCCCAAATCAGTTAGATGGGGAAAAGACAGTCTCTTTAACAAATGATGCTGGCATAACTAAACTGGATATTCATCTGCAAAAAAATGAACCAAGGCTCATACCTCACACCATGCACAAAAACTAACTCAAAATGAATCAAAGACCTAAATATAAAACCTAAAACGATAAAGATCATGGAAGAAAAAATAGGGACAATGCTAGGAGCCCTAATGCATGGCATAAACAGAATACAAAACATAGCTAACAATGCACGAACACCAGAAGAGAAACTAGATAACTGGGAGCTCCTAAAAATCAAACACTTATGCTCATCCAAAGACTTCACCAAAGAGTAAAAAGACGACCTGCAGACTGGGAAAAAAATTTTGGCTACAACATATCTGATCAGGGTCTAACCTCTAAAATCTACAAGATACTGCAAAACTTCAACAAAAAGACAAATAATCCAATTAAAAAATGGACAAAGGATATGAACAGCCACTTCACCAAAGCAGACACTTGGGCAACTATCAGATACATGAGGAAATGGTCATGATCATTAGCCATTAGGGAAATGCAAATCAAACCTACAACGAGATACCATCTCACCCCAGAAAGGGTAGCATTAATCCAAAAAACACAAAACAAGAAATGTTGGAGAGGTCGTGGAGAGACTGTAACACTTATACACTGCTGGTGGGAATGTAAAATGGTACAATCACTTTGGAAATTGATTTGGTGCTTCCTTAAAAAGCTAGAAATAGAAGTACCATATGATCTGGCAATCCCACTCCTTGGAATATATTCTAGAGAAATAAGAGCCCTCACATTAATAGATACATGCACACCCATGTTTATTGCAGCACTGTTCACAATAGCAAAAAAGATGGAAACAACCTAGGTGCCCATCAATGGATGAATAAATAAGCAAATTATGGTATATTCACATATGAAATACTATGCAACGATAAAGAATAAAGATGAATCCAAGAAACATCTCATAACATGGATGAATCTGGAAGGTGTTTTGCTGAGTGAAATTAGTTGCAAAAGGACAAATATTATATGAGACCACTGTCATAAGAACTCAAGAAAACATTTAAATACAGAAGAAAACATTCTTTGGTGGTTACCAGGGTGGGGAGGGAGGGACAGGGGACTTCACTAACTAGAGAGTAGACAAGAATTACCTCAGGTGAAAGGAAGGGCAATACACAATACAGGGGAAGTCAGCACAACTAGACTAAACCGAAAGCTAAGAAGCTTCCTGAATACAACCAAACACTTCGAGGAACAGAGTAGCAGGGGCAGGGGTCTGGGGACCATGGTTTCAGAGGACATCTAGGTCAACTGGCATAATAAAGTTTAATAAGAAAATGTTCTGCACCCAACTTTGATGAGTGGCGTCGAGGGTCTTAAAACCTAGTGAGCAGCCATCTAAGATGCATCAATGAGTCCCAAACCACCTAAAGTAAAGCAGAATGAAGAACATCAAACACACAAGGAAAATATTAGCCCAAGAGACGAAAAGGACCACACAAACTAGAGACTTCATCAACCTGAGACCAGAATAACTAGATGGTGCCCAGCTACCACCAATGACCGCCCTGACAGGGAACACAACAGAGAGTCCCTGAAGGAGCCGGAGAAAAGTGGGGTGCAGTACTCAAATTCTAGTAAAAAAACCAGACTTAATGGTCTGAGACTGGAGGAACCCTAGAACACATGGCCTCTGGACTCTCTTAGACTGGACTAAAAGACATAAAATGAGGCTCGTGAAGCGTTTGGTCCTTAGTTCAAGTAGATACAGGAAACTAAACGGGCAGCTCCTGTCCGGATGCGAGATGAGAAGGCAGAAATGGATAGGAGCTGGTTTAACGGACACAGGAAATCTGGGGTGGAAAGGAGGAGTATGCTGTCACATCATAGGGATAGCAAGTAGGGTCACAGAACAATGTGTATATAAATTTTTGTATGAGAAACTAACTTGTAAACTCTCACCTAAAGCAGAATTAAAAAAAAAAAAAAAAAGAGATTGCTTTTTTGTTTTTTCGGGAGAATGAATAATCAACAAAACAAAGAAATCTCCCCATATTAGTTTAAAAATGAAGGGAGTAGATTTTACTGGAAGGGTAGTGGGGTATCTTACGTAGTTAAGCTAAGGAAACGTTGAGCAACAAGGTTTCAGAAAGGACGGAGCCCAGTGCAGCTTCAGAGACCTATGCAGCTGTTCACATCACTCAGAAGTGGCCTGCCATCAACGTGACTCATCCGCAAACTTCTTTAGCTTATACATCACTCAGCACAAATTCGCAAGAAAAAGAATCTGTTTGATTTCTATTTTTAGACTGATGTAGACCCTTTGAAAGTTTTTGAATACGGGGGATGGTGTGATCTGACTTACATGTTACAAAGATCATTCTGGTTGTATATATAGGGTCGCTATGAGTCGGAATTGATTCGACGGCACTGGGTTTGGTTTTTGGTTTGGTACGGAGAATGATTGTAAGGGAACAAGATAGAAAGCAAGGAGATGAGATAGGAGCCCACGGCACTTATCCAGGTGAGAGATGATGGTGGCAACACAGCGGAAGCAGTGAAGAGTGGTCAGATTTAGGATGTATTTTGGGTTTTATTATGAAAAGTTTCAAGCAAACAAATATTGAGAATTATTATATTGGTATATACACTTTCTGGTTCTGTTAAATCTTGACATTTTGCGGTATTTTCTTTGGATTTTTTTTTTTTTTTAAATGTCAGACCCTCATTGCATTCTAAAGGCTCACCCTTTCTTTTCCTGTTCCCTTTCCCCCTTGCCTTTCTCAAGCATTACCCTGGATTAATCTCTTTCACTTTTTTATTCATTCAAAGTTATAATTTTTGCTTCAACCATCTAGCATAATTTAGAAAACTCAAGAGGAGAAGGTTAATGTATTTTATTTACATATATTTTTACTCTGTATATTGTTCTTTTCTCATTCCTGATGTTCCATTTTTTTTTTTTCTTTCTATTTTGAGAACTTCATATAGCCATTCTTTTAGTATAGCTCTGCTGGCGACGAAGTCTCTTAGTTTTTTAAATCTGAAAATATTCTGATTTCACCTTCATGCATAAAGGGTATTTTCACTAGGTATAGAATTCTGGGTTGGTAGTTCTTTTCTTAAAGCATTGGAATATGTTTCATTTTCTTCTGGCCTCCATGTTTTTACAAGAAATCCATTGTCATTCTAATGGTTTTTCCTTTATAGGTGAAGTGCCATTTCTCTCTAGCTGTTTTCAAGAATTTGTCTTTAGTTGTCTGAAGTTTTATTATATGACTTGGTGTGTATTTCTGTGGGTGTCTTAGTTCTCCAGTGCTGCTATAGCAGAATACCACAAGTGGGTGGCTTTAACATACAGAAATGTATTTTCTCACAGTTTAGGAACCTAGATGTCCGAATTCAGAGCACCAGCCCTAGGAGAAGGCTTTCTCTCTCTGTTGGCTCTGGGGTAAGGTCCTTTTCTCTTTTCAGCTTCTGTTCTTGGTTCCTTGGAGATCTCATGTGGCCTGGCATCCATCTTCCCTCATCTCTGGTTGCTTGCTCAATCCACTCATTTTATATCTCAAAAGAGATTGACTTAAGACACACCCTACATTAACATAACAAAGGAAATCCATCCCCAAATGGGATTATAATCATGAGTATATGCGTTAGGATTTATAATGCATTTTTGGGGGACAAAACTTAATCCATGACAGTGAGTTTATCCTATTTAGCTTCTTGAATCTGTAGATTCATATCTCTTCCAGATTTGGGAGGTTTTCAGTCACTATTTCTTCAAATATTTTTTCAGTCCTGTATTCTCCTCTTGTTTTGTGACTCCAATAACATGAATAATAGATCTTTTATTACTGTCCCACAGGGTCTTGGGACTCCATTTTTTCTGTTGTTCAGAGTGGGTATTTTTATTGTTCTGTCTTCAAGTTAACAATTTTCTTCTTTTGTCATATTCATTTTGCTATTGAACTGATTAGTTTTTTTAAAATTCAATCATTGTTGTTTTTCAGTTCTAATATATCTGTCTTTGTTTCCTAATGCTAAAGTAACAGAAATACCACAAATGAGTGGCTTTAAAGAACAGAAATTTATTTTCTCACAGTTTTGGAGGCTAAAAAGTCTAAATCAGGACTCTGTCATGTCAATTACTCCCTGGTTGGTAGTCCTGGCAAATGAGTAATTTCTTTTATAAGGATCAGCACAAAGTTGGTTCTTATGAGACAGAGGTTGAAGATGTCGAACTCTTCCAAGCTGCTGTACCACTCGATCATCTCTAACATCATCTACTCCCTCTCCCCTCAGTACTCTCTCTCCCATCTTTGAGTTCCCTAATTTGCTGCAATGTCTTACAAAACTCACAAAGTATATGAAGGAAATGGATCACATCACTGGGGAGGCTGGCAAGTCCCAAATTCATGAGTCAGGCGTAGGCTTTTCCCAACCCATGTAGCTGCAGAGGCTGACAAACACGAACTGGCAGTTCAGACCATAGCTGCTGGTTCACAATGCTGACGAAACTGGCGAATCAGGTCACACGATAGGCCACTGGCCCAGGGGGCTGTAGAGGCTGGAGAATCCCAGAATAGGCAGGTCAGACAGCAGGCCTGTGGCCCGAGTCCCAAGAACTGGAGGTCAACTGATCATGAACTGGAGGCAGGATCCAGATGCAGATAGAACCCTGCCAGGACACATACATATATCTTAGATGCAGGCCATACCCCAGGGAAGGGTGTAACTTGAGCCACTCCTTCCTGTAAGGCTGTGACCCAAGAGACACCCTACACCAGTGCTGCTTCATCAACATGTGGAGGTAAGGATCCGCAACACATAAAATGGAGGACAACCATACAATATTGGGAATCATGGCCTAGCCAAGTCGATGCATAACCCCAACCATCCCAGGTTCCATATACCTTATTTGCGTAGTCCCACTGACTCACTGTTTGTGAGTCACAAAGACCATAGCTAGAAGGTTAAAACAAAAAACCTATATTGAGTAATTCATTACACCACACCCAGTTAATCTCTACATGGCATCTGTCTTCCCGTCAGTGCATGTGTGTGTTCCTGTGTCTAATCTGTTCTTTTTATAACTCAGAAGTAATTAGATTTAGAATACACCTTGATGGCCTAATTAACATAACAAAGAAAATTCTATTTCCGAACAGGATTATATCCACAGGTATAGAGGTTAGGATTCCAGCACATATTTTGGTGGGCACAATTTAATTCATAAAAATAGCCATCTTCCACTTCTTTATGTCTTCTATTTCTTTGCTGAGACTTTATTTTTTTCATCTGTTTTAAGAGTATTTGCAATTTCTCACTTAAGCATTTTTGTTATGGCTGCTTCTTGTCAGATAATTCTAATATGTTTGTGTTCACATCTGTTGACTATCTTTTCTCATTCAAGTAGAGATTTTTCTGGTTCTTGGTATGACATGTGATTTTTTTTTTTTTAAATTGTATCCTGGATATTGCAGAATTATGTTGGGAGTCTCTGGATTCTGTTTAATCTTTTCTTTTGCAAGTAGCCATGCTATTTAGCTGTAATGCACAGGTCCAGGTGAAGGGGAATGTTCAGCTTCCTGCTTGATGCTGACACCCCCCTGGCAACACTGGAGCAATGACTTTTACCACCTTGTTCCTCCTTATTGCCTCTGGATGATGGTGGAAGTTCCATTCCATGCTGGCCCTATTGACACAAGGAGTAGGAGCAAGTGGTGTGCCAACTTGTATCATCGTGTACCACCTCATTTTCTCTCATTGTTGCCAAGTGTTAGTAGAAGCGCAGTTGCTCTCAGGATATACTGACTTCATTGTGGGGGCGGAGGAAGTGGAGTGCTGATGAGCTCTGCTATGTACTGCCTCTTTCTGCTTCATTACTATGGGTGGAGGTGGAAGTTCAGTTCCTCCTTGGGTCTCATGGACACCAGTTTGGGAGGAGTGCAAACTAGCAGCACCTTGCCCCATCTCATTGCCTACAGGTGGGGCTGGAAATTCAACTCACTGCTGGGCCTTGCTGACCCTACCTGGTGAAAATGGAGCACTGACTCACGCCGCCTTGTTGCTGTCAGGTGACAGTGGAAGTTTAGTTTGTTGCTTGGACCTACAGACACCAGGAGAGGGAAAGTATGGTGCTTACTAGAGCCATCTTGCACTGTCTTATTTCTCCTCCTTTCTGCTTGGTGAGGGTAGATGTTTTGCTTCCTGATGAGCCCTACCTGCTCACCACCGCCAGGTGTTGGGTGGAGGTTCAGATCTCCATTCAGCCCTGCTGATACCACTCTGGTGAGGGAAGTCGAAGGCCAATTCACCTTGTTTTGCTGCTGCTGGGGAGACTGGAATCTAGCTAGCTCCCTACTCCCCTCCACTGAAACAGTGGGGATAGAAGGGTAGTTTTTTGTTTGGTGTTTGGCTGGTATAGGGCAGGTATTAACAAAAAGGTTTTCTTTTCTGCTGGGCTACCCTTTTCCTGGTTCTTCTTTTTCCTTTTTCTTCCTTCTCCTGGGTCTTCTGCCTATAGAAACATGAGTAAGCTTGGAAGAGGATCCTTTAACAGAGTCAAGCGTTCAGATGACTGTAGCCCTGGCTGACATATTGACTGTAACTCATAAAAGATACTGAGCCAAGTGGGCAAAGGATATGAACACACACTTCACTAAAGAAGATATTCAGGCAGCTAACAGATACATGAGAAAATGCTCTCAATCATTAGCCATTAGAGAAATGCAAATTAAAACTATGACGAGATTCCATCTCACTCCAACAAGGCTGGCATTAATCCAAAAAACACAAAATAATAAATGTTGGAGAGGCTGTGGAGAAATTGGAACTCTTATACACTGCTGGTGGGAATGTAAAATGGTACAACCACTTTGGAAATCTATCTGGCGTTATCTTAAACAATTAGAAATAGAACTACCATACAACCCAGAAATCCCACTCCTTGGAATATACCCTCGAGAAATAAGAGCCTTCACACGAACAGATATATGCACACCCATGTTTATTGCAGCTCTGTTTACAATAGCAAAAAGCTGGAAGCAACCAAGGTGTCCATCAATGGATGAATGGTTAAATAAATTGTGGTATATTCACACAATGGAATACTATGCATCGATAATGAACAGTGACGAATCTGTGAAACATTTCATAACATGGAGGAACCTGGAAGGCACTATGCTGAGTGAAATTAGTCAGAGGCAAAAGGACAAATATTGTATAAGACCACTATTATAAGATCTTGAGAAATAGTATAAACTGAGAAGAACACATACTTTTGTGGTTACGAGGGGGGGAGGGAGGGAGGGTGGGAGAGGGTTTTTTACTGATTAATTAGTAGATAAGAACTGCTTTAGGTGAAGGGAAGGACAATACTCAATACATGGAAGGTCAGCTCAACTGGACTGGACCAAAAGCAAAGAAGTTTCCGGGATAAACTGAATGCTTCAAGGGTCAGCGGAGCAAGGGCGGGGGTTTGGGGACCATGGTTTAAGGGGACTTCTAAGTCAATTGGCAAAATAATTCTATTATGAAAACATTCTGCATCCCACTTTGAAATGTGGCGTCTGGGGTCTTAAATGCTAACAAGCGGCCATCTAAGATGCATCAATTGGTCTCAACCCACCTGGATCAAAGGAGAATGAAGAACACCAAGGTCACATGATAACTAAGAGCCCAAGAGACAGAAAGGGCCACATGAACCAGAGACCTACATCATCCTGAGACCAGAAGAACTAGTTGGTGCCCGGCCACAACTGATGACTGCCCTGACAGGGAGCACAACGGAGAAACCCTGAGGGAGCAGGAGATCAGTGGGATGCAGACCCCAAATTCTCACAAAAAGACCATACTTAATGGTCTGACTGAGACCAGAGGAATCCTGGCGGTCATGGTCCCCAAACCTTCTGTTGGTCCAGGACAGGAACCATTCCCGAAGACAACTCATCAGACATGAAAGGGACTGGACAGTGGGTAGGAGAGAGATGCTGATGAAGAGTGAGCTAATAATATCAGGAGGACACTTGAGACTGTGTTGGCATCTCCTGTCTGGAGGGGGGATGGGAGGATAGAGAGAGTTGGAAGCTGGCAAAATTGTCACGAAAGGAGAGACTGGAAGGGCTGACTCATTGGGGGGAGAGCAACTGGGAGTACAGAGTAAGGTGTATATAAACTTATATGTGACAGTCTGACTTGATTTGTGAACGTTCACTTGAAGCTCAATAAAAGTTAATTAAAAAAAAAAAAAGATACTGAGCCAGAACCATCTAGCTACGCCATTCCCAGGTTCCTGAACCTCAGAAACTAAATGTTTGTTGTTTTATGCTTCTAAGTTTTGGGGTAATTTGTTACACAGCAATAAACAACTATATATAGAAAGGGAGTGATATAAATGTGATGTAAGGGCAAGTAATGGACTGAGGAGTCACAGGGACATAACTGTGCCCCCAATTACCTATATGATGATGGGCTATACATTTACCCTACTGAAGGCTTAGTTTTCTCATGTGTAAAATAAAAGATTTATTCCAGATAAAATGCTAAAGTTCTTTTTCAGAGCTAACAATTATATAAAGCTATATAGTTCTTTTTTTATACAGTTTATATAGTTTTTCATACAGTTAATTGAATTGAACTAATAAATATACAGTTCAGAAAAACCATGGATATCATTTCCCAAAAGCTAAAAACCCATCACAAATCTGTATTTTCTTTTTCATGCTTTCAAAAAAATAAAAAATATACCAAAAAATATTCAGTGGAAAAGTACCACACCTCACCTGACAACCAATTCTTTTCCCTGAAGGCAATCAATATTAGCAACGACCATAGCAAACACTTACAAAAGTGCTTACTATTGGAGGTTATCTTCGTTATCTAGTGCTGCTATAACAGAAATACCACAAGCGGATGGCTTCAGCAAACAGAAACTTATTCTCTCACAGTTTAGAAGGCTAGAAGTCGAATTCAGGGTGCCACTTCTAGGGAAAGGCTTTCTCTCTCTGTTGGCTCTGGCTGAAGGTTCTTGTCTCCTTTCAACACCTGTTGGCCTGGCATTCCTTGGAGATCTCCATGCGTCTTGGCATCAATCTTCCCCTGGGTCTAAAAGGCTCTCAGCGCAGGGACCCCAAGTCCAAAGGATGTGCTTTGTTCCTGGCTCTTCTTTCTTGGTGGTACTGAGGTCCCTCCCCTCTCTGCTCACTTCTCTCTCCTTTTATCTGCTGTAAGATAAAAGATGTGACTCAAGTAAGGGTGTGACTTGAGTCAGGCTGTGACTCAAGATACACCACACACTGATTCTGCCTCATTAACATATGATGTTAGGCGCCAAGTCTGTTCCAACTCATAGCAACTCCACATACAACAGAACAAAAACACTGCCTGGTCCTGGTTCTCCAGACCCTCACAATCATTGTTATGCTTGAGCCCACTGTTGCAACCACTGTGTCAATCCATCTCCTTGAGGGTCCTCCTCTTTTTCGCTGACTCTCTAATTTACTAAGCATGATGTCCTTCTCCAGGGACTGGTCCCTCCTGATAATGTGTCCAAGGTAGGTGAGACAAAGTCTTACCATCCCTGCTTCTAGTGAGTATTCTGGCTGTAATTCTTTCAAGACAGATTTGTTCATTCTTCTGGCAGTCCATGATATATTTGATATTCTTTGCCAACACCATAATTCAAAGGCATCAATTCTTCTTCAGTCTTCCTTATTCATTGTCCAGCTTTCACTTGCATATGAAGCGATTGAAAACATCATGGCTTGGGTCAGGCTCACCTTAGTCCTTAAAGTGACATTTTTGCTTTTTAACACTTGAAAGAGGTCTTTTTCGGCAGATTTACCCAGTGAGACACATTGCTTGATTCCCTGACTGCTGCTTCCATGGCTATTGATTGTGGATCGAAGTAAAACGAAATCCTTGACAACTTCAATATTTTCTCCCTTTATCATGATGTTGCTTATGCGTCCAGTTCTGAGGATTTTGTTTTCTTTATGTTGAAGCGTAGAATTGATCGTCATCAGTTAGTGCTTCAAGTTCTCTTCACTTTCCACAAGGAAGGCTGTGTCATCTGCAAATTACAGATGGTTAAGGAGTCTTCCTCCAATCCTGATGCTGCATTATTCGTGTGCTCCAGCTTCTTGGATTATTTGCTCAGCATACAGACTGAATAAGCATGGTGAAAGGATACAACTCTGATGCACACCTTTCCTGATTTTAAACTATGCAGTCAGTATTCCCTCGTTCCGTTGAATGACTGCCTCTTGGTCTATGTACAGGTTCCTTGTGAGCACAATCAAGTGTTCTAGAATCTCCATTCTTTGTAATGTTATCCGCATTTGTTATGATCCACACAGTCAAATGCCTTTGCATAGTCAATAAAACACAGGTAAACATCTTTCTGGATTTCTCTGCTTTCAGCCATGATCCATCTGACATCAGCAACAATATCCCTTGTTCTACATTCTCTTCTGAATTCGGCTTGAATTTCCGACAGTTCCCTGTCAATGTACTGCTGAAACTGCTTTTTAATGCTCTTCAGCAAAATTTTACTTGCATGGGATATTAACGATATTGTTCAATAATTTCCGCACTCTGTTGGCTCAGCTTTCTTTGAAATGGGTACAAATATGGACCTCTTCCAGTCTGTTGGCCAGGTAGCTGTCTTCCAAATCTCTTAGCATAGACGAGTGAGCACTTCCAATACTGCCTCTGTTTGTTGAAACATCTCAATTGGTATTCTGTCAATTCCTGGAGCCTTGTTTTTTGCCAATGCCTTCAGTGCAGCTTGGACCTCTTCTTTCAGTATTATTGGTTCTTGATCATATGCTACCTCCGGAAATGGTTGAACATCGATTAGTTCTTTTTGGTACGGTGACCCTGTATACTCCTTCTTCTTTTGATGCTTCCTTTCAAATTGCAACTCAAGGCTTGAATTTTTTCTTCTGTTCCTTCAGCTTGAGAAATGCCAAGTGTGTTCTTCCCTTTTGGTTTTCTCTCTCCAGGTCTTTGCATATTTCACTGAAATAATTTACTTTGTCTTCTTGAGCTGTCCTTTGAAATATTCTGTTCAGCCCTTTTACTTCATCATTTCTTCCATTCGCTTTAGCTACTCTATGTTCAAGAGCAAGTTTCAGGGGCTCTTTTGACATCTATTTTGGTTTTTTCTTTTTTTTCCTGGTGTTTTAATGACCTCTTGCTTTCTTCACATACGATGTCCTTGATGTCATCCACAACTTGTCTGGTCTTCAGTCACTAGTGTTCAATGCATCAAATCTATTCTTGAGGTGGTCTCTAAATTCAAGTGGGAAATACTCAAGGCCTTTTTTGGCTGTCAAGGATTGTTTTAATTTTCTTCAACATGAACTTGAACTTGCATATGAGCAACTGATGGTCTGTCCCACAGTCGGCCCTGGCATTGTTCTGACTGATGATATTGAGTTTTTCCATCATCTCTTTCCACAGATGTAGTCAATTTGATTCCTGTGTATTCCATCTGGCAAGGTGTACATGTATAGCTGTCGTTCATACTGTTGAAAAAAGGTATTTGGAATGAAGAAGTCATTGGTCTTCAAAAATTCTATCATGTGATCTCTGCCATCATTTCTATCACCAAGGTGGTATTTTCCAAACACCAATCCTTCTTCTTTGTCTCCAATTTTCTCTTTCCAATTGCCAGTAATTATCAAAGCATTTTGACTGCATGTGTGATCAATTTCAGACTGTTGAAGTTGGTAAAAATCTTTAATTTCTTCATCTTTGACCTTACTGGTTTGTGCATAAATTTGAATAGTCATATTAACTGGTCTTCTTTGTAGGCATTTGGACATTATGCCATCACTGACAGCCTTGTACTTCAGGATAGATCTTGAAATGTTCTTTTTGATGATGAATGTGACACCACTCCTCTTCAATTTGTTATTCTTGGCACAGTAAGCCATGATTGTCTTGATTCAGATGGGCCAATACCAGTCCATTTCAGCTCAGTAATGCCTAGGATATTGATCTTTATGCAGTCCATATAATTTTTGACAACTTCCAATTTTCCTAGATTAATACTTCGTATTTTACATGTTCTGATTATTAATGGATGTTTTTGGCTGTTTCTTCTCATTTTGAGTTGTGCCATGTCAGCAAATGAAGGTCCTGAGAGCTTGACTCCATCCATGTCATCAAGGTCAACTCTACTTTGAGGAGGCAGCTCTTCCCCAGTCATACTTTGAGTGCCTTCCAACCTGAAGAGCTCATCTTCTGGCACTATACCAGACAATGTTCTACTGCTACTCATAAGGTTTTCACTGGCCAATTTTTTCAGAAGTAGACCACTAGGTCCTTCTTCTTAGTCTGAGTCTGTAAGCTCTGCTGAAACCTGTTCACCAAGGGTGACCCTGGTGGTAATTGAAATACCAGTGGCAAAGTTTCCAGTATCACAGCAACACGCAAGCACCACTGTACAACAAAATGACAGACACATGGTGGTATATAGAGGATAGGATTTACAACACATCACAAAATGGAGGATAATTATATCACATCACAAAATGGACAATCACACAATACTGAGAATCATGGCCTAGCCAACTTGACATATATTTTGGGGGGATACAGTTCAATCCATGACAGCTGTGATGAATGAGGAAACCAGCCTGAGGAATATGAGCTTGGGAGATAACTGGGCATGTTCATTTACTATGTTATGTGTTTAATTTCTATATTTTTAATGAACATTTTGTTATGCTACGTTCTAAGGAAACTGATCTAAGTGAGTACAGGGATTTCTTTTTGATGAGTAGGCTACAGAAATCTAGGTCAGAGCTGAACTGCTCAGGACAGTAAGCAATTTTACCCATTACCACTCAGCCATAGCAATGATCATAAAGATGGAGCTGGAGTAGGCAACAGTTTGTTCTGTTATCCATTAGATCACTATGAACTGGAGCCATCTTGACGGCCTCTAACAACAACAACCACTCAGCATCTCCTTTAAACAAATACTGAGTAACTATTAGGGAGCACAGTCTAGAAAAGGGGCTTAATTAGTAATGCGGCCTAGAGAGACAAAGTAGCACCATATTTCAGAATTCGTTTGGCTGCAAATAATAGAAGACCCATCTCAAACTATTTACAATAAAGGGATGATAGTGGCTAAAGAAACCTGAAAAATAGAGGTAAGGTGGGTGTCAATGTTAATTCTATACTTTTTTCTTTTTTTTGGTGAAACTTGCTTTGATGATTAAGGTTATGTGTCAGCTTGGTTAGGCCATGATTCTCAGTGGTTTGGCAGATATAATGTAGTCACTATCCATGATGTGATCTGTTGTGAGCAACCAATCAATTGAAAGGAGTTTTTCCTAGGAGGTGTTGCCTGCATCCAATGCATATAGATGTTCTGGCAAAGCTCTTCCTCTCTCGATCCTGCATCTGACTCCTCATCCTCTGACCTCCAATTCTCGGGATGTGAGCCAGTCGTCTGCTGTCTGACCTGCAGATCTTGAGTTCATCAGCCCAGGCAACCATGTGAGACAGAAGAAGCCTCCAGCCTGATGCCTGATTCACAGTTTTGGGACTTGCCAGCCTCCAAAACTTAGCGAGCCATTTCCTTGAAATAAATATGTCTTTATATATATACATATATATACACACATATCTTTTTGTGTATATATTTACATATATGTACACACATATCTTTGTGTGTATATATTTACATATATATACACACACACAGTTTTACTACTTTAGAAACTTCAGCCTAAGACACCTGCTCATGAGAAGGGTTGGTCTTCAAGTTGGCCCCTCATTGTAGGAAAATGGGTATAGCGTTTCATATACCAGAAAGTATATTTCTGCATCTCTAATTAGTGAATAAATAACCCATGTTATCTTAGGGTATGGGCCCACATTTGATCTCCTTGGCAAGGCCTGGAATGCTCTGCACTAATCGGTCTCATCTGTCTAGCTCTGATCTTATCACTGTGATAAGGACATAATAGTTCTTATTGGCTTAGGACAATCTGGGGTAGCATCTAGAATTCTTTGCTGTCAAACCTACCCAAGCTAGCCAGTAGCTGCTATACAGTGGGGGAGGGACAGAATGGACACTGAGGAAGTGATTACAATGTATACTACAAACAAGTCTCGGTGTGGCCTTGCTTCTCTTACAGTTTTATTCATATTTCAGTTGGTCTCTCTTATGGGTTATAAGCTCTTTGGTGGCAGTGCTTTTGTGTGTTTTATTCATCTGTCTATTCTATCAGCCTCTAGCCCACAGTGGCCTTCATTTAATGTCTACTGAACAACATAAATTATACTGAGGTGTAAACCAAGGCATAATAACAACAAGCTAAAATCAAGAATAAGGCAAGATCACAGAATTAGTGGTGGAGAATTTACTCTAGACAGTATAGGTAGTACACATGGTTCATTCACTCCTTTATTCATTAAACAAATACAAGGCCTACTATTTATTAGGCACTCCAGTCTAAAAAACAAAAACCCGTTGCTGTTGAGTCAATTCTAACTCATAGTGACCCTAAACGACAGAGCAGAACTGCCCCATAGGATTTCCAAGGAGTGCCTGGTGGATTCAAACTGCCAGCCTTTTGGTTAGCACTCATAGCTCTTGAGCACTACACCACCAGGGTTTCCACTACATTCCAGGGGGTTCAAAAATTTTTTTAGAATAAAATTTTTTAAGCAGTTATTTTTACTATTTACATAATAATCACTGGAATACAGCTGACTTTCATTATTTGCAGATTTTATTTGCTAAAATTTATTTGTAACCCCAACATCAATATGGTGCTTTCCTGGTTATCTGTAAACGTGTACAAAGTGGCCAAAAACTTGAGCCACCAGATGTGCACATTCCTAGCTGAGACTGAACAAGATGACTCTGTGCCTTATTGTTTTAGCTCTCATACAGTAAACAAGTGTCCTTTTAGCTGTCTATTTAGTGCTACATTTTTCTCATTTTTGTGCTTTTGGCTGGTTATATTGTTGTTTAAAATAGCCTCCAAGCCTAGTGCTTATGTGCTATCTAGTGTTCCTAAGTGCAAGAAGGCCTTGATGTGCCTTACAGAGAAAATACGTGTGGTCAATGAGCTTCATTCAGGCTTAAGTTATAATGCTCTTGGCCATGAGTTCAGTGTTAATGAATCAACGATATATACTAAATAAGGTGTTTTTTAAACAGAAAACACACATAAAACAAGGTTATGTATTGACAGATTGACGAAAATGTGACCAGAGGCTTGCAGGAACCTAACCCTGTATTTCCCTGGAGCAATGGTTCAGTGTTCCCAAAGATTTTATAGAACGCCGCTACCACAAATAACAAGAATTGACTGTACCCTATACTTACCGTGGATAAATGCTATCAAGGAAAAGTTCAGGGTACTATGAGAGGTCATGAGAGGGATATGAATTAAAATGGGGCTAGGGAAGGTCTTTCTGAAGAAGTGACACTTCAACTGAGACCTGAAAGATTTACAGAAGTTCGAAAAGAGGATGAAAGTGGGAAATTATTCTTGGCCCAGGGATTTGCATTCACAGGTTAAAACATAGGGAAAAAAAGTCTGGTGGAGGAACTGAAACATGGGCAGTGTTTCTGGAGTGAGGGGGAGTGGGAAGTAGCTAGACAGGAGACAGATTCAACACGGCTCTTTGTAAGTTCCACTAAGTTTTCAAGGCCTTCCTTGGATGGGTTCCACCCACATCTTCAAGAAAATTTGAACTCTGGGCTCAGTTCAGAGAATTTTCGGATACCAGCTTGACTCAGCATCCTCTTTGTCTCTCATCCTTTCATCAGCATGTTAGGGGTGCCATCAAGCTTCCTTCCAGCTCCTCTGCCATGGCATTAGTTCTTCCCTAGCTATCTGATTTCCCTGACCCCTCAACTTTTTATCAGGGCCCTTCTGAGCGCTCTCTTATTTCACTTCCACTCTCCCCTCACCCCCCAGAGTCTCAATTGTGCAGTCCATGACATTCCCTCGCCCTTCAAAGGCTGGGCCAGGTTCCTACTTGAGGATGTTAGCAGTTTAAAGAGATCTCCCCAATCCTGTACCGTTAGATACAACAATAGCTTACCCAACACCCATATTCAGATTGTTCCGCCACGACTACTCTGAGGAATGCTTTTATTGCAGCTGCTTCCTCGGTCCACAGCCACTGCGTGGAAGGACACCATAAGAATTCTGCCGAACTGCTCCTGTCACAAGTCCCGTCCATCTCTTCCTCTCTGCCACTTCCCCGGGCCAGATCCTCCTTAAGCCTGCCGGTAAGGCTGCAGTCGCTGCTGCGTTTCACGGAGTCGGGACCGGCGTCGCGATGTGGAGGGAAGTGACAACGAGGGCTGAGGAAGGCAAGGCGACAGAACCAGACGCAAGAAGACGTGCGGGTCGCAGGAGAGAGAGGGATCTAACGCGAAGAGAGCCGCGCGCAAGAGCGTGGGAGAAGGCGCGGGCGGAAGGCGGTGGCCGGGCTGGGCAGGGGAGACCGGGGGCGGGGCAGCGGCGCGCCGGGGGCGGAGCTCCCGTGCCAGTCACGTGAGGGTCCCGGCGGCGTCGGCGGCGACGGCGGCGGCTGTGGCCGCGGCGTCTTTAGCGGCGCCCAGTGCAGGATGGTGCTGGAAGCGGCGGCGGCGGCCCTGGTGGCGGCGGCGTTGTTGGCGGCAGTGGGAGGGGGTGCTGTGGTAGCAGTAGCGGCAGCGTCCGCGGCTGGTATAAAATGGCGGATTTCGAAGAGTTGAGGGTAAGCAGGGGCCAGGAGTGGAGCGCAGAGGCCGGGGGGAGGGGAGGCGGGGAAGCCGCAACGTCGTCTGCTGCCACCTTCTCGTTGCCGGGACCGGTTGGCCGACCCCGACTCCCGGCGCGCGTCCGAGCCGGCGCCCAAGTGGGCGGGGGAGGGGAGCGAGTCGGCGGAGGACGCCTGGGCCTTGCGGGTGCTGTGGGCCTGGGGCCGAGGGCGAGCCCGCCTCTGGGTCCTGTTGGCGAATCCAGGCACCTGGCGCGGGGGTAGGGGCCGCCCTGGGGAGGGGCACGTGGGACCCGACTTCCCCGTTTAAGGTCTGAGGTAAAAAACAGCGTTTTATTTTCCACCTTCGCAAGGGGTGTACGTGTCTATGGCGATTGAGAAGTCTACATGCCACTTACTTGGAGGAAGACTATTTTCTGAAAGGTGAAGTTGCGCTCGAGAATGTTTCTCTCCTCTCTGTGGCTGATGATACCGTGTAGTCAGGTCTGTCACAAGAAAAGGCCCCTTCCTCCAACCAGTGTTTCCTCCACATATTGGAAGCGTGATCTTTTGGGAGCCTTGCCTTCAGTAATCGATATTTTCTTGGTACCATGGTAAGAAATCTAGAAAGTCTGTGTTGTCATGAGTTTTTTTTTTTTTTTTGTCAGTGAATTTGCTTTGCTCTTGAGGAAAAAAAAATTTTTTTCCTAGCCTTAGAGCAAGGTCATAACTTGATAGTTATCTTTGTATAGTAGACATTTGTAATGGAGTATAATGGAGGTTAGCAGAATTTTTTTTTTTTTCCTTCAGACTGATAACCTTCAGAGTCCTTAACTGAAAGAAAACTAAGTGTGACAAATGAGCCGGATTTATTTTTTATGGTCGCTATGTTTTTTTTTATGTCCGGGTTTATGTAAATAGAATATGTAAGGACGGGAACCCTGATACTTAAAAATATATATTTCAAAATAGGAATGAATGTCAACTTTAAGTTAACTGCAGCCAGTTTGCGTAACATAGACTATGATGTTAGGGTTACTTTTTTGGAATAAGAAGGAAGAAGAATCTGTTAAAAGAGTCAGTTTTGTATGTTACTTTTCGGTGAGGGATCTGGTGGAGGAAAGTCATTTGTTACCTGGCTAGTAACTTACAGAAGAACATATTCTTGGTTTTGGTCGAAAGGAGATTGTTGTAGTTTACATAATGCCTGCCATTTGTCCCCCACCGCCCGCCCCCCCCAAAAGGAATTAGAATGCAGTAGAAAAGCCATGTTCATGCATTTTATGATGGTGTAGTGGTTAAGTGCGACGGCTGCTAACCAAAGGGTTGGCAGTTCAGATCCGCCAGGGGCTCCTTGGAAACTCTATGGGGCAGTTCTGCTCTGTCCTGTAGGGTCGCTGTGAGTTGTAATCCACTCGACGGCGCTGGTTTTGGTTTTTGGACTAGTTTATATAGAGGACCATGATAAGAAAAGGATGTTCATATTGCCAAGTTCAAGTAAGGGTTTTAGTGGCTGATGAACCTCAGGTTGGAGGTTTTAACACCTGTAGAGCTTTTGAAAAAACCATGCTTGAGCTTCACTTCTGTAAATCCATGTATTAGGTTTAGAAGACTGCATTTTGAAATTATTCTCACCTGCGGTAGTAATTTTTGTGTAGTGACAAATATTTGCAAATTTTTCTCTTCCTATTATTTTTATTGATGAGAACTTTTCCAGAACTTGTGTTAGACTTTTATAAATGTTGTTGAAGCTTAACAAAAAAGCAGAGGATTTATTTACCAGTACAGGGCAGAAACGGTGCTTACATTGGAGTGGAACCAGGAACTGGAAAGTGGTCAGAAACCAAAGAAACTTTTCTCCCTCTTTCTTTCTCTCCATTTTGTTGTGTGGATCAGCTGTCTTTGCTTCTCCCTGCACTTGATAGAAGATGGCCCTTCCCTTACAGTTGACTTCAGGTGACCGACAGAGACTAACCAGGGAGAGTTCTCAGAGGAGGGGAGGATATGGGCTGGGCAGATGCTTGAAAAGTTATCCATGTTCATCTTTGCCTTAGCCACTTTAGCAGCTGTGATGGTTAAGGTTATGTGTCAACTTGGCTAGGCCATGATTCCCAGTGGTTTGGCAGGTATTATGTAATTATTCTCCATTTTGCGATATGATGTGAACAGCCAGTTTGTTGAAAGACCATTCAGTCGAAAGCCAATCAGTTTCCTTAGGGGCGCAGCCTGCAGCCAGTATGTATATATGAATGTTCTGGCAAAACTCTCTCTTGGATCCTGTATCCTATCGGTCATCCTCTGACTTCTGTTCTTGGGACGTGAGCCAGCAACTTGCTGCCCGATCTGCAGATCTTGGGATTCCTTAGCTCCCGCAGCCATGTGAGCCAGCAGCCTTCCGCCTGACCTTCCAATTTTGGGTTTGTTGGCTACCGCAACCACGTGAGTCAGGAGAAGCCTTTAGTCTGATGCTTGACCCATGGGTTTGGGACTTGTCAACTTCTACAACTGCGTGAGCCGTTTTCTTGAGATAAATTTATATATATATATATATATATATATATATATATATGCGTGCTTCATTGGTTTTTCTTCTCTGGAGAAAAACGTTTGGTACTGAGAGTGGTTCTAGAGGGGAAATTCATAAGGAGGATGAGTTTTCTGAATTGTTTCTCAAGCCTGGCTAGCCTTAAAGGTGCTGATGACTGTCTCTAGTAGTAAAGAGGACACTGTTAATCCATGGCATGAGGTGGCCATAGAAATACACAAAATAACATCACCCATGGTAAAGTATTTGTGAGAGATAAGGTTCTGGGTGATCGCATATTTGATATTTTTCTACGGTTTCATCCAAATGAGAAGTATAAGCTGGTTGGTCGGTCGTGGTTTTGCTGGACAAAGTGGTGAAAGAACGAGTTGAGCTCAGGGCTTCAGAGTCACAGCTTAAAAAAAAATAAGTGCCATATAAAAGACCTGAAAGTTCCCACTTGAGCCCTGAAAGAAATCACCTTTCTTGTAGTAACAGAGCTGATGCTGCCAAAAGCCAAACCCAGAGTCTTAAGAGTGTCTGAATTACAATGCCAGTTGAATTTGTAACCTTGAATGATGTCTGAAATTAAAGTGAGGACACTGACTGGGAAGAAATGGGATCCCAAAAAGTGGGATGGGGCACATTGGTAGATAATCAGGAAGCTGGGGACATTGAGCCCCTAAATTCCATTAAATCACTCCTGCCAACAGAACTAGCCCTCTTACTCCCATCTGAAGAGATTCCGCCATCTTTGTTTGCTAAGCTCCCTTCCTTAGTTAAACCATTATCCCTTCCACCCCCATCTGTTGAGTTAACCCAGCTGTGTCTGAAGAGCTGTTGAGATACTGCCGGCGGCGTTGCCTAAGACAGATGCCTTACAAAACATTGCTGAATGTTCCCCAAACCACCCCTGCCAGCATTTTTGCTTCTAGACCTATAACTAGACTCAAGTCCCAGTGAGCCCCAAGAAGTGAAGTACAAAGTATGACCCCTGAGGAAATATGCTACACTCCAAAAGAACTGCTTGATTTTTCTGATATATACAAACAGGAACCTGGGGAGTATGTGTGGGAATGGCTATTAAGGGCATGGGATAATGGTGCAAAAAGCATAAAGTTGGACCAGTCTGAGTTTATTGATATGTGATCACTAAGCACAGATTCTTCATTCACTGTTTTTGCTCGAGAAGTTAGAAAAAGATCTAATAGCTTATTTGGTTGGTTCACTAAAGCATGGATTAAGCGGTGACCTATACTAAATCAAGTTGAAATGCCAGACCTGCCTGAGTTTATTGTAGAAGAAGGTATCCAAAGACTTAGGGAAATTGGCATGTTAGAATGCCAGTAGCGTCACTATGAGTTGGAATCTACTCGACAGTAACAGTTTGGTTTTAGAGTGAATTTATCAGGTTGGATCCACAGACCCACACATGGAGTACCCTGAGGACACATGTTTTATCACAATCGTGAGAAACAAATTTATAAAGAGAGCTCTAGTGTCCTTGAAGACTACTGTGATTGCTGTTTTATGTAAGTCAGTTTTGACAGTGGGAACTACTGTAACTGAATTAAGACACTGAACTACAATGGGTGGAGCCCTGGTGGTGCAGTGGTTAAGAGCTCAGTGGCTAACCGAAAGGTCAGCAGTTCTAATCCACCATCCACTCCTTGGAAACCCTATGAGGCAGTTCTGCTCTGTTCTGTAGGGTTCCTATGAGTTGAAATTGACTCAACAACAGCAAGTTTTTTTTTTTTTTTTTTTTTTTCTGGTTTGAACTACAGTGGGGCTGGTTGGACCTTTGGTGGTAGGGGCCAAGAGGTGGAACTTAGTCACCAAAGAAAAAGTGGGCGTGGTTACTGTAATGAACATCAGAGTCAAGGCAGTAATCCGAGTAGTCTGACTTGTATGAACTTAAGGCATTGGCTGCTTAGTCATGATGTCCCTAGGAGAGAAATAAATGGGGACTCTACTATTTACTTCATCTGTTCAAGTGGAAGAGTCCTGGATCAAATGCATGTCAATCTAACTTGAATCACTAGCATAGTCACAGCCCCTCAATCAGTTCCCAGACTTGAGCCACTTTACAGACCAACATACAACCTCATGAATGAAGGGGAGGCTTGAGGAAGGACCCCACTAGCTGCCAAAAAATTATACTGTTATTCTTCCTCCCATCCTTTCCCAAAGGAATGTATGGACTTTTACGGGAGTGACTGTCTATTGGGGAAAAGGAAGTAATTAGACTTTTTTGGAGTTACCAGACGTGGGCCCTGAGCTGACACCAATTCCAGGAGACCCAAAATGTCACTGTGGTTCACGAGTCGGAGTGGGATTTATGGAGGTCAGATTATTAGTGGAGTCTTAGCTCAGGTCTGTCTCACAGTGGGTCCCTGAGCCCATCCTGTAGTGTTTTCCCCCATTTCAGAATACATAGTTGCAGTAGATATACTCAACAACTGGCAGGACCCCCGCATTGGATTCCTAACATGTGAAGTAAAGGCTTTTATGGTAGGAAAAGCCAAGTGGAAGCCATTACAACTGCCCATACCTAGAAAGTAGTAAACCAAAAGCAGTAGTGCATTCCTGGAGGGATTGCAGAGATTACTGCCACCATCAAGGACTTGAAGGGCGCATGCAGGGTTAGTGATTTCCACCACATCCCCATTCAGCTCTTGTATTTGGCCTGTGCAAAAAATGGATGGACCTTGGAGAATGACAGTAGATTATCGTAAAATTAATCAGGTGATGATTTCAGTTGCAGCTGCTGTTCCAGATGTGGTTTCATTGCTTGATCAGATTGATACATCTGGTAGCCAATATGCAGCTAGTGATCTGGCTAATGCCTTTTTCAATACCTGTTTTGAAGGAACACCAGGAGCAGTTTGCCTTCAGCTAGCAAGGCCAGCAGTACACCTTCACTGTCCTACCTAAGGGGTATGTCAACTCTTGAGCCCTATGTCATAATATAGTCTGCAGGGACCTTGATTGCTTTTCCCTTCCGTAAGATGTCATACTGGTCCATAACATTGATGATGTTATGCTGATTGGAACTAGTAAGGAAGAAGTATCAGTGACTCTAGACTTACTGGTAAAACATTTGCATGCTAGAGGGTGGGAAATTAATCAGACAAAAATTCAGGTGCCCTCCAACTCAGTAAAATTTCTAGGGTACAGTGGTGTGGGGCATGTTGAGATATTTCTTTTAAAGTGAAGGATAAGTTATTGCATCTGGCCCCTCCTACAACTAAAAAGGCACAACGCCTGGTAAGCCTCTGGATTTTAGAGGCAGCATATCCCTCATTTGGATGTGCTACTCTGGCCTTTTTATCAAGTGATTTGAAAAGCTGCTCTTTTTGAGTGGGGCTCAGACAATGAGAAGGCTGTGCAACAGGTTCAGGCTGCTGTTCAAGCCACCCTGCCACTTGGGCCATGTGATTCAGCTGATCCAGTGGTGCTTGAAGTGTTAGTGGCAGATAGAGATGCTGTTTGAAGTCTTTGGCAGGCCTCTATTGGTGAATCACAGTGCAGATGCTTAGGATTTTGGAGCAAAGCCTTGCAGCCCTCTGGAGATAACGCTGTACTTTTGAGAAACAGCTTTTGGCTTCTTACTCTGCCTTAGTAGAGACTGAATGCTTAATGATGGGATACCAAGTCACCATTGGCATGGGCTGCCCATGTGACCTATTGTCAAAGTTGGACATGCACGGGCAGCATTCCATCATTAAATGGAAGGTGGTATATATGAGATTGGGCTCAAGCAGAACCTGAAGGTACAAGTAAGTTACATGAGAAAGTGGCCTGAATGCCCATGGTTTTCACTCCTGTCACATTACCTTCCATCTCCCAGTCAGTACCTATGGCCTCATGGGGAGTTCCTTATGATCAGTTGACTGAGGAAGAGAAAACTTGTGCTTGGTTTATAGATGGTTCTGCACGATATGCAAGCACCACTGGAAAGTGGACAACAGCAGCACTGCAGCCCCCTCTGGGACCTCTCCGAAGGGCAATGGTGACGGGAAATCCTCCCAGTGGGCAGAATTTCAAGCAGTGCACCTGGTTGTTCACTTTGCCTGGAAGGAGAAATGGCCACATGTGTGATTGGTATACTGACTCATGGGCTGTGGCCAGTGATGTGTCTGGATGGTCAGGGGCTTGGAAGGAACATGATTGAAAAATACGGGGAAGAGGTGTGTGGATAGACTTCTCTGAACGGGTCAAAAAGTGAAGATATTTGCTCGCCAAAAGGTGACCTTGGCAGAGGAGGATTTCAACAATCATGTTGTCTTCAGCTGGGTTCTCTAGAGGAGCAAAACCAGTAAAGCATATAAATATACATAGAGAGAGATTTATATGAAGGAAATGGCTTATGCAGTTGTAGAGGCTTGAATGCCCCAAGTCTGTGGGGTCAGGCTGGAGACTTCTCTTGATTCATGTAGCTGTAGGAGAACCCAATATTGGCAAGTTAGACATCAGGGCCCTGGCTCACAGGCTGCAAAGACTGACAAATCCCAAGATCAGTGGACAAGACGGCAGGTGAGCTGCTAGCTCAAGTCCAAGGAACTGGAGGTCAGACAAACAGGAGCCAGCTGCAGGATCCAGAGTGAGCAAAAGCCAGTAAACCTTACCAGAAAGTCCACCTACATTGGATGCGGGCAACACCCCCTAAAGAAACTCCTTTTCATCTGATTGGCTACTCATAGAGGATCCCGTCATTGAAGTAATCATCACATTATATCAGATCTCACCATGGAGGTGATCACATCATTATAAACCAAAAAAAACCAAATGGGTTGCCATCGAGTCAATTCTGACTCATAGCGACTCTATAGCATAGAGTAGAATTGCCCCGTAGAGTTTCCAAGGAGCACCTGGTAGATTTGAACTGCTGACCTTTTGGTTAGCAGCTGTAGCTCTTAACCACTACACCAGGGTTTACTCTCATCATTATAGGACTGCCAAACTATGTAACTGCCAAACCAATGATAATCATGGTCCAGCTACATTGACACACAACCTGAACAATAACACAAGTGTATAAGATGATGTGTTCTGTGGAAACCAGTCACTTTCTTTCCCCAATTCTCCCTTCATTGCCCAATGGGCTCATGAACAAAGTGGCCATGGTGGCAGGGATGCAGCCTAGACATAGGCTCAGCAACATGGACATCCACTCACCAAGGCTTATTTGGCCACAGCCACTGCTGAGTGACCAATCGGCTAGCAGCAGAGACCAATACTGAGTCCCGGATATAGCACCATTCCTAGGGATGATCAGCCAGCAACCTGCTGGCAGATTGATTATATTGGACCACTTCATCATGGAAAGGGCAGTGTTTTGTTCTTACTGGGATGATCACTTACTCTGGATAGGGATTTGCCTTCCCTGCATGCAGTGTTTCTGCCAAAATTACTATCCATGGACTTACGGAACCTCTTATCTACCGTCATGGTATTCCACACAGAATCGCCTCAGATCCATGGAATCACTTCACAGCAGATGAAGTGTGGCAGTGGGCCCATGCTCATGGAATTCACTGATCTTACCATGTTCCCCATCGTGAAGCAGCGGGTCTGATAGAACAATGAAATGCCTTCTGAACACACAATTATGGTGCTGTCTAGGTGGCAGTGCTTTGCAGGGTTGGGGTAATGTTCTCCAGGTTGTTGTATGTGCTTTAAATCAGTATCCAACATATGGTGCTGTTTCTCCCATAGCCAGGATTCATGGAATCAAGGGGTGGAAATGGGAGTGGCACCACTCATCATTATCCCTAGTAACCCATTCACAAAATTTTTGCCTTCTTTCCCTGCAACCCTATGCTATGTGTGCCTAGGGATCTTCCAGAGGGAAGAATGGTCTACCAGGAGACGCAACACTGAATCCATTGAACTAGAAGTTAAGAATGCCACCCAGCCACTTGGACTCTTTATGCCTCTGGATCAACAGGCAAAGAAGGGAGTTACCATATTGGCTGATGTGATTGATCCTGATTACCAAGAGGGAATGGGATTGGTAGTACATAATGAAGGTAAAGAAGAGCATATCTGGAATGCAGGAGATCCTTTAGGGAATCTGTTAGTATTACCATGCCCTGTGATTAAAGTCAATGGAAAACTATAGTAACCCAATTCTGCCATGACTACTAATGGCCCAGACTCTTCAGGAATGAAGGTTTGAGTAATCCCACCAGGCAAAGAACCATACCAGCTTAGGGCAAAGGGAATATGGAATGGGTAACGGACGAAGGTGGTTCTAAATACCAGCTACGACCATGTGACCAGTTGCAGAAGCGAGGACTGTAATTGTTTTTGGTATTTCTTGTTATGTGAATATGGGTGCATATATGTGTGTGTATATATATATAAATATATCAAATATCTTTGTTTTCATCCCCTCCTTATTCCGTTACTGGTTATAAAATATAAGATGTAAATGGAGCTAGTGCGTTTTCGGCTGTACGTATGTTAGTTGTATCATTTTAGGCTCAAGTATGACAGTATAATGGTCTTTCTTTTTAGATTATGTACGGTTAAGGAGATGTATACAGGTGCCAAGTTGACAAAGGGTGGACTGTGATGGGTAACATTATGTGTCAACTTAGCTAGGTCATGATTCTCAGTGGTTTGGCCAAAAACGAAACCCATTGTCATTGAGTCAATTTTGACTCATAGCGACTCTATAGGACGGAATAGAACTGCCCCATAGAGTTTCCAAGGAGTGCCTGGTGGATTCAAACTGCTGACCTTTGGTCAGGTTAGCAACTGTAGCACTTAACAACTACGCCACCAGTGGTTTGACAGGTATATGTAATTATCCTCCATTTTGTGATCTGATGTAAGTGGCTAATCAGTTGAAAGCCAGTGAGTTTCCTTGGGGAGTGTGGCCTGCATCCAGTGTATGCATGGATATTCTGGCAAAGCTCTGTCTTGGATACTGCATCCAACTTGTCATCCTTTGACTTCACATTCTTGGGGTGTGAGCCAGCAGCTTGCCACCTGACCTGCAAATTTTGATATTCTCCAAGCTCCCACAACCCCTGATGTCAGCAGCCTTCCGCCTGACCTGTAGATCTTGGGATTTGCCAGCTCCTGCAACCCTGTGAGCCAGCAGCCTTCCTCTGCCTGACCTTCTGATTTTGGGTTCATCAGCCCCTACAACCACATGAGTTAGGAGAAGCGTCCAGCAGATTTGGGACTTGCCAGCCTCCACAACTGTATGAGCGATTTTCTTGAGATCAATCTCTCTCTCTCTATGTTTATGTACTTCACTGGTTTTGCTCCTCTGGAGAACCCAGCCTAAGACAGCTGCTCAGTAGAGACCCATCTTCCCCTACATTTGGAAATGAATTGTAGCTCCCCTCCCCACCATTGCAAACACGGTCATCCTCTTAGTGTAGTGATACCTCAGGAGGTGGTGGTGGTGGTATAATGATGATAATGGCAAAAACCTACTACAATGTGGTACCTATTATGTGCCCGGTTTTGGTCTGAACATTTCACATATACATACATATTTTATACTCTCAACAATTTTATGAGAAAGCTGAGGCATTCGGAGATTAAATAACCTGATCAAGGTCACAGAGCTCACGATGGGAAGAACTGGGATTTTTGACCTTATAGGCCTGTGTTCTTCAGAGTCTAAGTAATACCCTTCTGTGTACTCTCCTTCAGATCCAAGTGGAGCATATAGCCATTATCTTGAAATGTGTATACTAAAATGATAATCAACAACCTTCATATGTGACATATAATAGTGTAGGGAAAACAGGACAACTGATTAAAAAACTCATTGCCGTTGAGTTTATTCCAACCCATAGCAACTCTCTAGGGTCGCTATGAGTTGAAATTGACTCGACGGCAACGGGCTTAAAAACTGCTTAAACCCCAAGCCAAACCCATTGCCGTCAAGTCAGTTCTGACTCATAGTGACCCTATAGGACAGAGAATTGCCCCATAGGATTTCCAGAGAGTCCCTGGTGGATTTGAACTGCTGACCTTTTGGTTAGCAGCCATAGCTCTTAACCACTACGTCACCAGGGTTTCCAGAAACTGATAGGGACTGACTAAATGATGGTCCTCGGTCCAGAATATATTCTGATGGTCAGAGGATCAGCAAAAACCATGGACTTTTAGTTTTTTGGCTAATTCCTTGGCAGTAGAGGAAATGGTGGAGCCCTGGTGGTGTAACAGTTAAGTGCTCGCTGCTAACTAAAAGGTTAGTGTTTCAAACTCATCCAGCAGCTCTGCAGGAGAAAAGACGTGGCAGTTTGTTCCCATGAAGATTATAGCCTAGGAAACCCTATGGGGCAGTTCTACTCTCTCATATAGGGTCACTTTGAGTCAGAATTGACTTGCGAACACAGAACAATTGCAACAGAGGAAAATGGTTAGCGATTTAGCTGCCACATATATGGCTGTTGATTTTGCCACTGAGAAGATTTCAGTTATCCTGCAGGCCACTTTCTAGGGGCCTGTATAACCAGAGCAGTTCACATCTGCCTGGTGCTTCCATCTCCTGCACTGGATGTTGGGAATTGTGGGAAGTGTTGAGGCTGTCCTCAGTGTGGTTTAGTAACTCCTGTGGCTTTTATTTACTAGGTTTGGGATTATTTGATTAGCTGTCTCCTATAGAACCTTAAAAAAAATTTTTTTTTTTTATAGAACCTTAAGGCACTGCCCGACAACGTCACGTTTTGAGACTGCTATGTGAGCCAGTACCAGAGATCTGGTCTGGTCACAGAAGCATGTGGCAGCTCTACAGCGCCCTACCCTTTGCCACCTTTCAGTTTAGGTGATGAGCAGAATGCCAGCACACCTCTCTTCCTGTTCTTCTGGGAGAGAGCATCTGATTGGCCAAGCTTAGGTCAGGGACCACTTGTGTCCTAATCATCTGTAGCCAGGGATCTAACAACGTAGTACAAACCTGACTGGAGATTATCCAGATGGGTTGAGGGAAAGGAAGGGGAAAGTTCTCTGAGAAGGGAAAATGTGGACTGTACAGTCCAAGATAATTATTATCTATCATATATTGTAAGCTTTCAGGTGCCAGAGAGGAAATTATTCATTTCACCCTTTGTTTGTTTACAGCATCTTTGTTGGTAGGGAGCTAAAGGGGTAGTAAACTAGTTTGTGAATTAACTATAGAGCTGGGACAAAGTGGTAAGATCTGGTGGCCAGGACCTCTGTCCAGGAGCCTTGGTGGCACAGTGCTTAAGCACTCGGCTGCTTATTGAAAGATTGGCAGTTGGTACTCAATCAGCCGCTATGTGGGAGAAAGATGTGGAAATCTGCTTCTGTAGAGATTTAAAGCCTTGGAAATCCTATGGGGCAGTTCTCTTGTCTTGTAGGGTGGCTGTGAGTTGGAATGCCCCCCTACTCCCTCCAAAAAAATAGTCTGTAGAGGAACCAAGCAACAGGTGGAGGAGAGGCAAAATAGTTGGCGTTTCTGGAGCCCCTCTCTTCTTAGACCAGAGCAACCATTGTCTTTCCCCTCTAGCTGTATAATTCCAATACTGGGCTGTTGGTGGCCATCACTCTTAAAAAGGTCTCTGCTGCAGTTTAGCCTGTAACCACTCTCTCTAATTGTCTTCCCTAATGAGTGGAAGGGGAATCTATTGTAGGGTCATTCTAACTTTTTTTAAGGATCTTCTTCCCATATCCCTCATTCCCTTCCTTTCCTGCACTGAGAGTTTTTTCTGTGTATGTCTTGTAGAGAATGAGAGTGAATGTATATACAGAAGTCTGGATGTGTATTTCGACCACTGAAAAAGCCAGTGATTATAACTTTTTAAAATAATAGTGGTTTACCAAACTGGGTAAGTCTGATACTGTATCATAATTGGAAGAGCACAGACTTGGGTCTTTAGAGACAGGTAATTCAACAGCAGAAGGTTTTCTACCTGGAAAGCTTTGGTTCCTTACACATAGCAAGAGTTGCCATCTGGATAACTTCAGGGGCTGTTAGAATGCAGAGGGACAATGGGAAGCTAGTGGGGGATTTGAAACTAGAGGTCTTCATCTACCCTGCCCCACAGTGTTGGGCAGGGAAATAGATTAATAGATGTGATAGATGTAACAAAATCCACCATGAGATTCAAAATTATTACTAGTGGACACATGTAAAATACCCAGGAAGATTTCACCTGAGATATGTCTATGAAAGTGACTTCAAAATTAATATGTACTTCGAAATGAAATAATTAGGTTTAATAGCCAGTGTCTTAGTTACCTAGTGTTGCCTTAGCAGAAATACCGTATGAGTGGCCTTTAAAGAATAGAAATTTATTTTCTCACAGTTCTGGAGGCTAAAAGTCCAAATCAGGATCTTGGCTGTGTTGATTCCTTCTGTGAGCCTCTCTCTTACTTTCTGATGTTTGCTGGCAGTCCCTGACATTCCTTTGCTTGTAGATGGGTCCTCACATGTCCTCTGTTTACCCCTATGTGTCTGAGTCTTTTCTGTTCTCTTCATAATTCAGAAGTGATTAGGTTTAGCACCCACCCAAGTATGGTATGACCTCATGGACGTTAACAAAACAAAACCCCTATTTCCAGACAGAGCCATAATTTACAGGTATAGGAATTAGGATTTCAACACATTTTTGGCGGCCATAATTCAGTCCATAACAGTAAATCAAGATATTCTTAGCCATGGTGGGTAATTTTACATCTGCTTGCCACTTGGGTCTGCACCCTTCCTCTGGTGAACATGAATATCTTTTCTGGTAGAGATGATATTTTCTAACTGTAGCATTCTCCAGATGTTTCTTTTTTTCTGAGCATTCTTGCTTCTGTTTTTGTGGATTAAAGGTATAATAAATACTGTAGAATTTAGCCTTTTAAAGTATATGGTTCAGTGGTTTTTAGTATAGTTACAGTTTTGCACCTATCCCAAAAAACTCATTGCTGTTGAGTTGATTCTGACAAATAGCAACCCTATATTTTTATAGGACAGTGTAGCATTGCCCCATAGGGTTTCCGAGGCTGTAATCCTTACAGAAGCAGACTGCCACATCCTCATGTCCTTTCAGTTAGTAGCTGAGCTCTTTAACCAGTGCTCTACCAAGGCTCCTTTTGCAACTATCGCCACTATCTAATTCTGGAACATTTTTATCACTCCTAAAAGAAACCTCATACCCATTAGCATATTCTTGATTCCTCCCACTTCCCCAGTATCTTCTAATCTCCTTTGTCTTTGTGATTTTGCCTGTTCTTTATATTTCACGTAAATGGCGTTTTATAACACATGGCCTTCTGTGTCTGGCTTCTTTCACTTAGTGTCGTAGCATTTTCATGGTTCATCTGTGTTGTAGCATGTGTCACTACTTCATTCCTTTTATAGCTAAATAGTATTCCATCTGAATGTAGCACATTTTATTTATCCATTTATCACTGATGGACACGTGAGAGTTTACATTTTTTTGGCTAATGTGAACATTAATGTACAACTGTACAAGGTTTTTTTGTGAATATTTTCAGTTCTCTTGGGTAGATGCGTAGGAGAGAAATTGCTGGATTATGTGATAACTGTGAAACTTTTGAAGGAACCATCAAAACTGTTTCCCAGAGCTGCTGCATCATTTTATAGTCCCACCAGCAGTGTGTGAGGGTTCTGATTTCTGCACATTCTTGCCAACACTTGTTACTGACCCCATCTTTTTTATTTTAGCCTTCCAAGCAGGTGTGCAGTGGTATCTCTTTGTGGTTTTGATATGTATTTCTCTGATGACTGGTGATGTCGAGCACCTTTTCATGTTCTTATTGGCCAGTTGTATATCTTCTTTACAGAAGTGACTGTTCAAATTCTTTGCCTTTTTTTTAATTGAGTTGTCTTTTTATTAAGTTGTAAGGTCTTTATAGAAATGCTGGTGGTGTAGTGGTTAAGAGCCACGGCTGCTAACCAGAAGGTCGGCAGTTCAAATCCCCCAGGCACTCCTTGGAAACTGTATGGGGTGTTTCTACTCTGTCCTGTAGGGTTGCTATGAGTTGGAATCGACTCTATGGCAGTGGGTTTTGTTTTTTTTTTTTTGGTTTAAGGACATAATATATTCTAGATACAAGTCCTTTACCTCATATATGGCTTGCAAATATTTTCTTTTGTTCTGTGGGCTGTCTTTTCAGTTTCTTGACAGTGTCCTTGGAAGCACAGACTTTTTAAGTTTTGATGAAGTCCTATTTATATTTTAAATTTTATTGTGGTTTACGTGAAAGTATACAGCACAAATTAGTTTCTTCATTAAAAAATTTATTCACAAATTGTTTTGTGATGTTGGTTGTAATCTCCACAGCGTATCAGTACTCTCCCCCTTTCCACCTTGAATTTCCCATGTCCATTTGTCTAGTTTTCCTATCCCTTACTGCCTTCTCATCTTGCCTTTGGGCAGGAGTTGCCCATTGGTTCTCAGATACTTGGTTGAACTAAGAAGCACGTTCCTCAGGTGTGTTACCGTTTGTTTTATAGGCCTGTTTCATCTTTGGCCGAAAAGTGGGGTTCAGGAATGGCTTCGGTTTTGAGTTAGCAGTGTGTCTGGGGGCCATAGTCTTGGGGGTTCCCTCAGTCTCTGTCAGACAAGTAAGTCTGATCTTTTTTTGTGAATTTGAATTTTGTCCTACAGTTTTCTTCTGCTCTGTCTGGGATCCCCTGTTGTGATTGCTGTCAGAGGGGTCAGTGGTGGTAAATGGGCACCATCTAGTTCTGGGCTCAGGCTGGTGGAGGCTGTGGTTCATGTAGGCCTTTAGTCCTTTGGGCTTATATTTTCTTGTGTCTTTGGTTTTCTTCGTTCTCCTTTGCTCTAGGTGGGATGAGAACAATAGATGTATCTTAGATGGCTGCTTGCAAGCTTTAAGACCCCAGATGCTACTCAACCAAAATAGGATGTAGAATATTTTCTTTATGAACTGTGTTATGCCAGTTGACCTAGATATCTCCTGAGATGGCGGTCCCCAGCCCTCAGCCCCAGCAACTTAGTCCCTAAAGGTATTTGGATGTGTCTAGGAAGCTTCTGCAACTTTGCCTTGGTTAGGTTGTGCTAACGTCCCCTGTGTTTTGTGTTGTCTTTCCCTTCACAGGAAACCCTGATGGCGTAGTGGTTAAGCGGTACGGCTGCTAACCAAAACATTGGCAGTTCGAATCCGCCAGGCACTCCTTGGAAACTCCATGGGGCAGTTCTACTCTGTCCTATAGGGTCGCTATGCGTCGGAATCGACTCAATGCCAGTGGGTGGGTTCCCTTCACAAAAGTTGACAGTCATTTAGTGATTTCCCCTCCCTACATTTCCCATCCCTTGTAACCATCAAAGTTTGTTTTCTACTGTGTGTAAATCATTTCTTGAGTTTTTTAAAGTCCAGTTTATATTTTTGCCTGTGTACTTTTGGTGTCAAGTCTAATTGATGAGAAATTTAGGTCATTGTGTTTTCTACCTGTTCTGGCACTTTGATTCCTACCAGTTAGATTTTTGTTCCTAATTCTGCTGTTGATTATTTTTAACTTTTTATGATAGTTACATGTCTATTTCTTGATCTGTGTGTTTTAGCATCTCTTGAGTTCCCAGTCTTTCAGAGGATTTGACACCCATCCATTTCCTTTGTTTCTTCTGTCTCTACCCTCTCTCCCTTCCAGCCTTTGTTTTCTATTGGTACCATTAGATTGTCAAGCATTTATGTTTTATAACTCTTCTAAAGTTTTCTATTTTTCTTTCTACAGAAATATTCTGGAAATTAAATACGAATAACCAGCTTTTGTGATATGTATGTTGATACAAGTATCAGTCACTGTAGAATCACATAGTGTGGTGCCATAGAGGAGCTTCTATGTTATTAAAACTCTTTTTCTTAAAAAGGAAATATAATAAAGTTTTGCTTGAGTGAGGAGAGGAGAGCTCATTCAGCTTTTCTTGAAGGTAGACTTTTTCGAGCTCTTGACCTTCCTGTGCTAATCTGGGCAGATTGCTTTCTAGACCTGATACACAGCTGTCATCCTGGGATTGCTTACATTGCATTCCTGGGCGAGGTCTGTTTTTACTTGGATCCCATCCATGTCTTTCTCTTTTTTAGATTCCTTTTTAGTTTTAGTGGAATACAGTCTTTAGTCTTTGTTTCAGGAAGGATCTGCTGGTGATAAACTTTCTGAGCCATTAAATGCTTGAAAATACTGCTTTTATTCGTTACTGAAAGTTTATAGAATTACAGTATTAAAATACATAGTTTTTCTTTCAGAACTTTGAAAGCTTTGCCCTAGGGATTTGAAACACTCAGTGTAGCCAAGGAGAGGTCTGTTCATTGTTCATTCATTTTAAATCTTTTGTAGTAACCTCCTTTGCAATCTGGAAACCTTTATATTTGGTATTGTGCCCTGTGTTTATTTGTAGGTTTTAAAAAATTTCTTCTGGTAGATACATTTTCATTTCTAAGACCCTTCAGATCTGGGGAATTATCTTTTATTTGACAACTTTTCTTCTCCTTTTCTCTGAGACTCTTATTAGGTGGATGTTGGACTTCCTAGACTGAAGTTCTGCCTTTTTTACATCCTAGGAGCTTTCCTTGACTTTGTCTTTCAACTCTTCTGTTGATTTTCAGTAGTTAATACTTTATAAGATCTCTGTCATCTTCCTTTTCTTCTCTCTCTCTTTTTTAATAGCATTGTGTTTTAAAAGTTCTCTTGGAATAGTTCCCTAAATCTGTAATTACAATAGTGTTTTTTGTATTTGGATATACAGTGTTTATTTTTATCTCTTGATGTATTTATGTAATGAAGAAAAATGATTTTTTGTAACAGGTAAAATATAAATAAATAATAAGATTACTTATAGCAGGTAAGATGTAGCACTGGCGGTTTTTTTTTTTTTTTTTAAGATGTAAGTAAACAGACATGTACCCACCACCCAATTTAACAAATAGTTCATTGTCTTAGGTTTAGCAGATGCCTTTCTCTGATCACATCCACTATGCATACCTCACCGTCACTAGTAAGGTAACTACTGTGCCAAATTTTGGGTTCATTATTTCTGTGCCTTTCTTTATACTTATATGTATACAAATATTATTTCTTTTTATGTGTTTTAAAACTACAAAAATTCTATTTGTCTTTGTGTGTTTTTTTGTTCGCATATCATTGCTTTTGATTTCCATTGTGCTGATATCGCAGTTTATCCTTTCTCTTGCTGACAGGAAATTTGTGCTGTTTTTCAGGCCCCCAAATCTCTTATCCACACTTCTGAAATACCAAAAGCTCTGAAAAAAAAATTGTAAATTTTCAGCAAACTTTATTTTGTGAAAAAACCGAACCTGCACTGATATGAAGCTGTTTATACTCCTTATTGATCTCACTTAGTGTGAATATTTGTATATTTCACTGTAGAAATTCTAGGAATAGAATTGCTGGACTTAACGTTATGTATGTGCATCTTCAACAAAGCTGGATAATGCCAGATTGTGTTCCCAACAAGTTTGTATCCGGTAGTGCAGAAGTTTTCGTTGGTCTGCTTTCTGTCAACACTTGGCTCTGTCACACTTTAAAAGTTTTTGCCGGTCTGGTGAGTATAAAATAGCACCTCTTGATTTTCATTTTTACCCTTTTGGTAGTAAGTTAAAGCATCTTTTACTATGCTGATTAACCATTCTTCTTCCCTCGTCTGCGAAATTCCTGTTCATGTCAGTGTTTGCACCAGGTTATTTCTTGTTGATTTGTAACAGTTCTGTAATTGTGTATATGTATTGCAAATTTATTCTATCAATTTGACTCGCTTTTAAATTTTTCTGTCTTTCGATGAACAGAAGTTCTAAATTTTTAAGAAGTTGAATTTATTAGTCATTACGGCTAGTGCCTTTTGAATCTTGTTGAAGAAATTTTTCTTCAGCAGAGTTCTTGAAGCTATTTTCCATTATTTTGTAAAAGTCATATGTTTTTTACCTATCACATCTAACTTTTTAATTCATCTGGAATTGTGTGGTGAGCAGATGTATGTTTTTCCCTCATATGAATAACAAATTGTTTCAGGACCTTTTATGCGGTAGATTCTTTCCCCACTGATCTGAATATCATCATACGTCAGCTTCATCTGTCTGTTTAGCTAGGCTTTAGTTCCGGGCTCTCTAGTCTGACTGTATACTTCCTACTCTATTACGTTAATTACTGCAACTTTGTAACAACTGTAAAGATAAACTTTTATTGCTATATAGCATACATATAGAAAGTACACAATCATGAGAATACAGCTGGATGAATTTTCTAAATATAACCATCACGTAGGTCAAGAAATAGAATATTGTCAGCACCCCAGAGGACCCCTCCACTTGAACTCCCTCTCAGTGACTAAACCCCGTTTCCCCAGTGATACTTACTATCCTGAGTTTAACATATTAGATTAGTGTTGTCTGTATTTTTGAACTCTATATAAGTGACACTGTATAGTACATATCCTTTTGTGTCTGGCTTTTTTCCCTCTCAGCTTTGTTTGTGAGATTCATCCATATTGTTGTATGTAGTTGCAGTTTGTTCGTTCCCTTCCACTACCAATGTAATAGAGTTCCAGTTGCTCTACTTCCTTGTCCGTTTTTTGAGTTTTAGCCATTTGGTGGGCAAGTAGTAGTATTAATTTGCATTCCTCTAATGAGTAACGAAGGAGCCCTGGTGATACAGTGGTTAAAATTTTCAGCTGCTAACAGAAAGGTAGGCGGTTCAAATCCACCAGCTGCTCCGTGGGAAAAAAATGTGGCAGTCTGCTTCTGTGAAGATTATAGCCTTTGACACCCTGTGGACAGTTCTACGCAGTCCTGCAAGGTTGTAATAAGTTGGAATCGATGTGATGGCAATGAATTGGAAATGGGTGATGATGTTAACCCATTGCCATCAGGTTACTCATGGCTGACCCCATGTGTTAAGCATTAAGCCCGTTTTAATACAACTTCTCACTTATAGACTATCTCATTATCTGACATTTTGCATTTCCGACAATAATAAAAATCTACTAGCTGACTATTTTGCACATTAACAACATGCATTTGGTAGTGACGAACGCTGAGGTACTAGGTGAGAGTAACACTGGCTTTGATGGTTAAAGTTATGTGTCAGCTTGGCTGGGCCATGAGCCTCAGCAGTTTGACAGTTATGTAATAATTAATTTGGTGGTTATGTAATGATGTAGTCATCCTCCATTTTCACATAACACCAATTTGTGCATAATGACCTAGTCTTTGGAACCTAACCATGTCAATAAGTGAGGAGAAAGTGTGTGCTTACTGGCTATTTGAATATCTTACAAAGTGGCTTTCCAAGTCTTTTGCCTGTATTTATATTGGGCCATCTGTCTTTTTCATGCCGGTTTGTAGGTGTTCATTATATATTCCAGATAACAGGTCTTGCTGGTTGATTTGCAAATATCTTCTTTCCCAGCTCTAGAAATCTATTGGAAGTTCTGCTTGGCTTCTTAGCCTCTCCGCTGTCCTTTTTCCATTGGCAGATATCTCCAGGGGAATTAAATGTTGGGTTTAACTTCCTAGACTTCCCTTCTTTCCGGAGCTTGGCTGCTCATGTCCTTACTTGTAGTATGTCAGGCCTTTAAACAGGTATTTTTATATTATGTTCAGTTTTTAAGGTCTCACAGGTATGATTGATTTGAAGCACTCTAAGGGACAGGGAAATAAGGGCAAGTCCTCCCACTTTGTAGTTGTTTTTCAAGGAATGTCTTGGCTGTTTGCTCCTCCATGTAATTTTAGAGTTATCTTTCATCTTTTCAGGACACACACACACACACACACACACAATACCTTTTGGGATTTTGATGAGAAATGCATTGAATCTGTAAACCAGTTTTGGAAGAGCTAACACTTTGTTACGAAGTTTTTTCAACCATAAACATTGTGATCTCTATTTACTTAGGTCTTTTACAATGTCAATAAAGTTTAATGATTTTCTTCAACTCAAACATTACAGATATTTTATTTCTAGGCACCTTCTTTTTGAAGCATATCATAAATGGTATCTTTTTTATGGTTATATTTTCTAGCTTGCTAGTGTATAGAAATACAATTTAACTTTATGTAACAACTTTGCTATACTGTACTCCTAATTGTAATAAATTATCTATAGATTTTCTTTTGGATTTTCTATGCAGATAGTCCTATCTGTGAATAATGACTGCTTTGTTTCCTCCTTTCCAATTCTTATGCTTTTTTTTTCTTCTTCTTTTTCTTGTCTTAATGTGCTGGCTAGGATCTCCAGTACAATGTTGAATAGAAGAGGTGATGGGGGCATCCTGATCTTGTTCCTGATTTTAAAGGGAATGCTTTCAAAGTTTCACAGTTAAGTATGATGCTTGCTGTAGGTTTTTGTAGATAATCTTTTCAGGTTAAGGATGTTCCTTTGTTACTAGTTTAAGTTTTTTTTTTTTTAAATCATAAATGGATGTTGATTTTTGTCAAAAGCTTTTTCTGCATCCTTTGAGAGGTCATATGTTTTTTTCTGTAATTTGTTACTGTGATGAATTGCACTGATTTTTTTTTTCTAATGTTAAAAACAAACTTGTTTTCTAAGTATAAATTCAACCCTAATCCATCTCTCTCTATTTTTTGTCACTGTTCTCAGTTTGATGATATTTTAGGATTTCTGCCTCTAATAATAAGTAATATTGGCCTAGGTAGTTTTTTTTTTTTTTTTTAAATACACCTTTTCTCTTTCTTTTCTGGAAGAGTTTATGTAAGATTAGAATGATCTGTTTCTTAAATGTTTGGTAGAACTTGCTTGTAAAATTGTTACTGGTATTTATTTTGTGGGAAGATTCGTAACCACTAATTCACTTGTTTTGGTTATAGGATTGTTAATGTTTTCAACTTTTAAGTCTGTTTTGGTAGGTTATACTTTTATAGAAATTTGCCCATTTCATCCATGTTCTTGAATTTATGCATAAAATTGTTAATCTCTTATTCTGTAGTATCTGTAGATAACATCACCTTTATTTTTATTTTATTTTTTTGATGCTTTTTTTTTTTCTTGGTCACTTTTAGCTAAAAGTTTGTCATTTTTTAAAGAATTTTCAGAGAATCAACTTTTTGGATTTGTTGAGGCTCCTTATTGTATCTTCCTCATTTAATTATTTCTCCTCTTTATTTTCGTGTACCTTCTATTGGTTTATTTCTGTTCTTTTTCTTATTTGTTAAGTTGGATGTTTAGCTCATTAATTTTCAGCATTTTTAATATATTCAATTAAGACCATAAACTTGTATGTATTGCTTTTCTTGCATCATGCAAGCTTTGATATGTAGTATTTTATTTTTAATTTCTAAGGTTTTTTCTTCTTATGAGTATTTTTATACTCACAGTTAATTTTTCTATTTTCCACTGTGAACTCTTAAATTCATAAGTTATTTATAAGCTTAATTTCTAAACATTTGGAGGTTCCTCTAGTTAATTTGATTATTGATTTGTAATTGCATTGTGGTTAGGTAGCATGAACTGTATAATACTAATCCTTTGAAATCTATTGAGACTGTGTGGTCAGTTTTTAATTATTTTTGTTTGCGCTCGAAGAGAATGTGTAGTCTCTAATTGTTGTTGCAAAGTTTTAGATATGTCCAGTAGTTAGGTTTGTTAATTATGTTGTTCCAATCTTACATCCTTATTTTTTTAGAGAGCAGAGAGGTATGTTAATGTTTTACTAGAGTGTTGGATTTTTCAGGTTTTCCTTGAGTTGCATACATTTTTCTTTCTTGTAAATTTTTAAATCCCTAGTATACGTGGGAATGTAAACTTACTATCTTCTGCTGAATTAACTTTCGCTCTGTGTAGTGACTCTTTGTCTAGGAATGCTTTTTGTCTTAAATACTACTGTTGGAAATGAATGTACCTACGCCGTCTTTCTTTGGATCAGTTAATTTTGCCTTATTTTTAAAATCTCCCCTTCCCTTACATTTTTGTGTTCTCTTATTTTACTTGTATCTCTTTTGAATATCCTGTCATTAACTTTTTTTATTTTTAACATTGAGGGATCACTTAATTTTTTTTAACTTAAAAAAAAATTAATAGGCTTTATTTGTTTAGAGTAACTTTGGGCTTACAGGTGAATTGAGCAGAAAGTACAGAGTTCCCATATACCGCTTTTTTTCCCTACACACAGGTTCCCTTATTATTATCATCTGCATTAGTGTGGTGCATTTATTATAACTGATAATTAATGTTGATACATTATTATTAACTAAAGTGTATAGTTTACATTAAGGAGCGCTGGTGGCTCAAACGGTCAAGCACCTGGCTGCTAACCCAAGAGGTTGGTAGTTCGAACCCACCCAGCCTGCTACACGGTACCTGGTGATCTGCTTCCATAAAGATTATAGCCAAGAAACTCTGTGGGGCAGTTCTGCTCTGTCACTTGGGGTTGGTGTAGGTTGAAATTGCCTCGATGGCACCTAACAGCCACAACAGCAGTTTACATTAGGGTTTACTCTCTGTTGTACAGTTCTGTGGATTTTGATAAATGCAAAATGTCATATATCCCCCATTACAGTATCATACAGAATAGTTTCACTGCCCTAAAACTCCCCTGTGTTCCACCTACTCATCTTCCCCTTCCCCCGGGCCCCTGGCAAAACTACTTACCTTTTTAGTCTATTCCAGTGTGTCACATAGTTGTAATCATGCAGTATGTAGCCTTTTCAGACTTGCTTCTTTGATTTAGCAATATGCATTTAAGGTTCCTTCAAGCCTTTTTGTGGCTTATAGCTCATTTCTTTTAATCACTGAATAATATTCCGTGTTATGGATGTATCACAATTTATTATTGTTTATTATTATTTTTTTTATGGATGTATCACAATTTCTTTTTCCTCATTCACCTAAAGAAGGACATCTTGGCTGCTTCCAGTTGTTGGCAGTTATGAATAAAGGTGCTATAAACATTTGTGTACAGGTTTTTGTGTAAACACAAGCTTTTAGCACATTTGGATAAATACCAGGGACCTATGATTGCTGAATCATAGTGTAAGTCTATGTTCAGCTTTGTAGGAAACTGCCGGATTGTCTTTAAAGTGGCTTTACCATTTTGCATTTTCGCCAGCAATAAATAAGAGTTTCTGTTGCCCTACATTCTCACAAGTACGTCAGCATTTAGTATTGTAAGTGTTTTGGATATTAGCCATTCTGATAGGTATGTGGTAGTATCTCATTGTTTTAATTTTCAGTTCCCTAATGACGTGATGGAGCCCTGGTGGTACGGGTGTTAAGAGTTTGGCTGCTAACCAAAAAGTTGGCAGTTTGAATCTACCAGCCACTCCTTGGAAACCTCATGGGGCAGTTCTACTCATCCTATAGGATTTCTATAAGTTGGAATTGACTGGGTGTCAGTGGGGTTTGTTTTTTGCTTATTTTTTTTAATGACATGATGTTGAACATCTTTTCATATTCTTATTTGCCATCTGTACATCTTTGGTGAGGTGCCTGTGCAGATCTTTTGCCCATTTCATAATTGGATTGTTTCTTTGTTGAGTTTTAAAAGTTCTTTGTATATGTGCTTTGCAGATATTTTCTTCCAGTCTGTAACTTGTCTTTTTCATTGTCTTATCAGTATCTTTCACAGAGCAGAAGTTTTTAATTTTAATGAAGTTCACCTTATCATTTTTTTCTTTTATGAATTGTGCTTTTGAAAACGCTGGTGGCATAGTGGTTAAGTGCTATGGCTGCTAACCAAGAGGTCAGCAGTTCGAATCCACCAGGCGCTCTTTGGAAACTCTATGGGGCAGTTCTGCTCTGTTCTGTAGAGTCGCTATGAGTCAGAGTCAACTCCACGGCAGTGGGTTTTGGTTGGATGATCCGTTTTGAGTTAATTTATATGAAAAGTTCAAGGTCAGTGTCTAGATTCATTTTTTTGTATATAGATGTCTAGTTCAAGCATCATTTGTTGAAAAGACTATCCTTTCTCTATTGAATTGCATTTGCTGCTTTGTCAGAGGTCATTTGACTATATTTGTGCATTCTCTTTATAGACTCTGTCTTGTTCCATTGATCTGTTCACCTTATTGTTTTGCCATTGTCAAGTTGTATTATTGTTTACTGTAGCTTTATAGTAAGTTCTGAAGTTGGTTAGTGTCAGTCCTCCTCCAACTTTGTTCTTTTTGAGTATTGGGTTGGTTATTCTGAATCTTTGGCCTTTCCGTATAAACTTTAAAATTAATTCTCCAATATCCACAAAATAACTTTGATGGCATTTAGATTGGGATTTCATTGAATCTATAGATCAAATTGGGAAAAACTGACATCTTGACAATATTCTGTCTGCCTATCCATGAACATGGACTTTATCTCTTATTTATCTAGCGGTTTAATTTCTTTCATTAGAGTTTGTGGTTTTCCTCATAAAAATCTTGTACATATTTTGTTAAGTGTATACATTAGTGTTTTTTCATGCTAGTGTAAGTGGTGGTGTATTTTAAATTCCAATTGTTTATTACTGGTATACTGGAAAACAGTTAATTTTTGTATATTAACCTTGCAGCCTACAACCTTGCTACATTGCTTTCTAGTTCCAGAAATTTTTTTGTTGATTCTTTGGGCTTTTTCTGTGTAACCTGTCATGCTGTCTACAAGCAAAGACAGTTTTCTCTTCCGTCTCAACCTGTATACCTTATGTTTCCTTTTTTGTCTTATTGCATTAGCTAGAACTTCCACTATAATGGCGAATAGAAGTGGTGAGAGGGGACATCATTGTCTTGTTCCTTAGCTTAGTAGAAAACTTGTTTCCTCACAATTATGTGTGATATTAGCTGAAGGTTTTTTGTAGATGTTGTTTATCAAGTTGATGGTCTTCTCTGTTCCTAGTTGGCTGAGAGTTTTTAATTATGAATGGTTGTTAGATTTTGTGAAGTGCGTTTTCTGCATCTGTTGATCGTGTCCTTTTGCGTCTGACTTAGTTTATTCAGCGTGATGTTTCAAAGGTTCACCCATGCTTTAGCGTGTATCAGAGCTTCACATCTCTTTATGGTTGAGTGATATTTCATTTTATATATATATTATATTTTGTTTCCTAGGAGTTATTTTTAATGCATTGTAAGGAAGAGATCCACTTAAGATCACTAAGTTAAAGGGGGTTTAATGTTGAGGAATACGTGATTTCATAGGAATGCAGGGTCTCTGAAATGGGTAGTAGTTAGGAATTGGGGTAGTCTTTGAATTTGCCATGTAGTTTCTCTTATGACGTCAGCTTGGCCACTCTTGACTTATTATTATGATCGTATGTATGTCTGGTGGTTTTTCATTATCTATTCGTGCTTATAATGTTGTTTTAATACTGTAGTTGGAATAAGCAATATTAATATCATTTTTCAGTTTCCCTTAGCAGCTCCTCCTCTTAATTATATATATCATAGCAGATGGAGTATCTACAAAATTTGTTTAGATCTTTACCATGACTTCTAACCTATTAGAGTTTTCCCAAATTCCAGCTTATTTTTGGCCATTTCCATCTTATGTTTAATAGTTGAAGAGCAGTCTTATGGAACTATTTTAACTCATTGGTGAATACATATAATATTCATATCTACTTATGTCAAAAACCTAAATGCACAGAGAAACATCAAAAATTAGTGTAACAGAATGTATTTATCATGAGTAGATATGATTCAAATCAGGCAGCATCAACCCAAAGGTATCAGGAAGGAGCTCTGAAGAGGGGATGATGAAAACAGGTTACGTATGCGGGTCCACCAGGGTAGTCTCCTGAGGGTGATTGTAAATTCCTTTCATATTGTTATCTCAGAGCTTGTACAGGGCTTCAGGGCCAGTCAATTGTAAAAAACAGTCATTAAGGACATGCCACATATCCTAAAACACAGCTTCCAGTTAGACCTGGGAATTTCTGCCTCTTGAAACTGACTGCACCTAGATAATTCTCCAGAAGGGCCCAGTGCCTGAGGCAAAACTTTCTCCACTAAGCTGCTTACTAGGCTATTGTTTGACTTCAAGGTGACTTTAGGAAAACAGTTCCTTAAATGCCGAAGGTTCAATAGGGCAATTGGCCTGGTGGGTTACCCCAACTCCATGGACCCAGAAATGTGGATTCCAGGAGAATTAAAATGATTTCTCACATATTTGGTGACTTCTTTCCCTAAACTTTTGTTTCAACTTGCCTTCACTTCTGTATGGAATGTTTCAATCATGTAATGTCCCGGCTTTTTACGTTTTTATAATTTTGTGTTAAGTTTGATAAACACAGTTGATTAAAAGTCCTAGTCTTAATTTATACCAGATTTTCTTTTAAAATCCAAATTATTTAGACTTCTTTTTTTAAATTAATCATGCCAACATATTTCAGTGTAGTCAGAGTTTCCTTCAAGTCAGTTGGTAATCTCTTATTGAGACGTTCCTTTTTGTAGAATATGTAAAAATTGTAACCAAAGTGTTAGAGAGAAAACTGTGGAAGTTTTTGAGAGACAGCGGGGTGGAGTGGAAAATATCCACTTGAAAAAATAAGACTAAAGATGTAGAGCTTCAGAGCTTGTTGGCGAACAAGAGCTGAAATCCATTTTTTGGAGTATTCATAGCAGGCTAATCTTACCTGAGAGGACACTCATGACCCTTTCTACTCACTGTAACCACTAACTTGACTTGATTGAAGACTGAATTAAAAAAAAAAAAAAAGGCATCACCTTTAGAAGAAATGAGATCCAACAAACTTTGACAGGAAAACATATTCATAAAATTTGACTTAGTAAGCTCTTTAAAGAATATCTTAACAGTAAGTGCTAAATAAAGGTGAGTTTTTTTTTTTTTTTTAAATAGACATTGATGACCAGAGGGATGAAATAACTTTCTCAAGGTTCTGAGTCTTGCTGCCACAACTTGGCCTACAACTACTGGTTACGGGTGAGATGTTTTCTAAAAGGCCCCATTGACTGTCAAAACTATTATATTTGGGCCTGTGTCTGGCAGTACTTTAATCTTTGCAGCATTTGGTAGTGCAAAGACAAACTCATCTGCTGTTTCCCTTGGGAATTTCTCTTTTGCTTCTGAATTCGTAGTTCTAAGTCCTTATCTCTTTCCTCCTTTTTGTTTGTATATTTACAACAACTAAGAGAGCTAATTTCATTAGCATCTTTTGCCTGATAATGTTACCATTACAAGTATATGGTATGAGGCCTTCCAGAAATTCCTTTTTGAGAAGGAATTTGGTAGGGTGACTTTGTGCTCTATTTTATCATTTCTTTAAAACATGTTTTTTTTTTTTTTTTAAAAACATGTTTCCTTAAAATGAAAAAATACCTGAAAATAAGTGTAAGGAGGGAAGCAAGCTAGAGAATCCTGAACTAGTCAGGTATTAGTGTTTTCCATGATAGCGTTACTCATACTACTGTAATATAAGCAAATCTCAAATCGAAGTATGTATTATGATCGAGGACTTTGGGAATAAGGCATTGCATCCCCTTACTCGAGAAGACAGTTACTGAAAAAGTTATCAGTCCTTTTTTTGCATAAGAACTTGAGTGATAGAGTAGCTGTAACTGGTGTGTCATGAGATAGGCCAAAAGAAAAAAAAAAAAAACTTTACCATCGTTGTTGCCTACAGTATACGGTTAAAAAACCAAAAAACCAAACCCAGTGCAGTCGATTCGATTCCTACTCATAGCGACCCTATAGTGACCCTATAGCATACAGTTAAGATCAATAAAAATAATATCTTCATCTTACACATGGAGGAAATGAAGCACGTTAGAATATAATGACCATGGGATTGTGATACGTGTTGCTATTAGAGTATGATTTAGAGCTGCGTTGTCCGGTGTGGTAGCCACATGTGGCTCAAGCACTTGAAATGTGGTTGGTTTGAATTGAAATGTACTCTACATATAAAATGCACTCTGGACATCTGAGACTCAACACACACACAGCCATTGACCTTTGAAAACTATTAGTTACCTGATGAAATTTTTTATTTAAGTTAAAATATATTGTTAAAATTAATTTAAAATTTGTTTTAATGTGGCTACTGGAACATTTAGGATTAAATATGTTGTAGCTCACATTATCAGGCTGAGCTGATTCAGAGTATAAAATGACTGCTAGCGTCACAACTTCATTTTTTCTGACTTGTACATTATGAAACATGAAGATATACAAAATAGAGTGACTGGAATAGAATTACAGTACAGTGTATATGCAGATTACTTCGGCGTATTTAAGTTTGTTTACATTTTAGAAAACTATCAAGTATTAGTCTCGACATCTATTTAAAAGGCAATGAACAATTGCTTCTAGACTATTGTTAAGACAAAATTGCAAAACAGAAGAATTATCATGAGGCAGTACCAGCTGCAGGCGCTGCCATGTGTTGGCAAGATGGATTCCTAGGCAGCTGTGGGTGTGCAGCACTGAGGAGGGACAGGGAAACCCCAAGATGTAGTAGCAGGAAGGGAAGGAAAATTCTGGAGCTGCCTCGATTGGTTTCCTTAGCATTGGTTTGCCTGAAAATGCTTTGGGTCAGTTGCAGGCCTTATTCTTCGCACTTAATAAAAGGTGCTTGTGTGGCAGTACAGGTAAATCTGACCCGAGTATGGTTTACTTCCTAATTCTGAGTTGACTGACAGTCACCACGTAGGGGGGTTATGAGGCACCAAGTGTGTATAAGTATTTATTAGGTTTTATTGAATAAATGGAAGGTGAAATGTGAAACAAGAACTGGTAGTAACCTTAGTTTGATACTCTATAAGTCAGTAGAGTGGCTTGGAGGGGATCTTGCCCTTTAAGATTTATGACCACTCATTTCCCTGCTCTTCCAAGGTCTTTTTCCCTTGTGTATACTTAGCTGGGAATTTCAGTTGTTTTAAAAGTTTGCTTGACTGCTAAATAAGACGTACATGATTTTTAGCTTTAATATTTTAAAATATCCTGTTGTTATGTTGTCTGTTCTTTGATGTTCTAGTTGGAGTGAAAGTTTTTTGGATTTTAGATCAAAATTCTACCTTGATTTTGGTAGCTTAGTCGGCATCAGAAGTTACGCATGTGGCGTAAAAAATCTTATTTGGTTAATGGTGGTATTTTTGTAATAAACATTATATTGAGTATTGGTAGGGCTCAGCTTTGAAAGTCAAGATGTCTTCATCGTTCACAGAGATTTCACAGTCATAAAGCAAGCATGGGTTATGAGCTTACACTTGAGCATAATCAGATGATGAGGTGGTTAATAGAAACCAATAGACTGTAAAAAAAACCAAAATTAAAAATACAACAAAATATAATTAACACTGTAACTTATAAAAATAAATGTCATTTTTGAGGGGCAGGGTGGTCTTATGAATAGTTAAAATGCTGGTTACTAGCACATGCCTGTTTATAGAATGCTGGAAAAGTGAGATTTTATGGTATATATTTTTTTAATTTTATTGTGGCTGTATATATATGTATATATAAAACAAAGCATTTGTCATTTCGACTGTTTTTATGTTTATGATTCAGTGAGTTAGGATTTTTCTATGCTTAAAGGTGACTACTGGCTTATGCCCTTTTTTTTCTTTTCTTTTAGAATATGGTTTCTAGCTTTAGGGTTTCTGAACTACAAGTGTTACTAGGCTTTGCTGGACGGAATAAAAGTGGACGCAAGCATGACCTCCTGATGAGGGCGCTGCATTTACTGAAGAGTGGCTGCAGCCCTGCGGTTCAGATTAAAATCAGAGAATTGTATAGACGCCGATACCCGCGGACTCTTGAAGGACTTTCTGATTTATCCACAATAAAATCATCAGTTTTCAATTTGGATGGTAGCTCATCACCTGTAGAACCGGACTTGGCCGTGGCTGGAATTCGTTCATTGCCTTCCACTTCAGTTACACCTCACTCACCATCCTCTCCTGTTGGTTCTGTGCTGCTTCAAGATACTAAGCCTACGTTTGAGATGCAGCAGCCATCTCCCCCAATCCCTCCTGTCCATCCTGACGTGCAATTAAAAAACCTGCCCTTTTATGATGTCCTTGATGTTCTCATCAAGCCCACAAGTTTAGGTAAGTGTTAGAAAAATCAGTTTCTTTTAAAAAAAAAAAAAAAATTTTTTTTTTTTTAAGAAGAGAGTGAATAAAGCAAGAAGCTTTCAACTGTTGACTAATGATTTATTGTTAATATTATAAAATTGAGGCATTAATGCCAAATGTTTTAAATATGCAGTTTAGAAAAAATATTGGCAACCTTGACTGAAGTCTAATTCAAAAGTGTTAATTTACATCCTTTCAAGCTTCTTCTAGCTTAGAACTGAGATTGCTTCTGTGTGAATGGAGGTACTGTTGTGGCCATCTTTAGAAAACAGAATCTACATATGAAGTATTGTTGAAAAAGGAAAGAATTTGAATAAAATGTGTATCTGACTCATTTCCTTGAATCAAGACCTTTTTCCTTTCATTTACTGTTGTTAACATAAAAATATGGAATCTGCATAATTGGTTTTGGAGTTTTGGACATTATGGGGAGAAAATAAACTGTCAACCTGGATGCCTCTACATTCTGCCATTCTTTCTCATGATCTGTATTACAATGACGATCTAACTAATAGACTTAATGCCATGTTTAGTGTGCATTTGGCTTTGTGTTCTGTTATAGAATTGACTTATCTAAAATCTGTCAGTAAGCATCAGTACAAATTAGATTTTACTAATATATGCACTACCTTTTGTTGCTGTAAATTCCTGGAGTTCAGTTATACTGTAGAGTGATAAAGCAAATCTGTTTTCTTTTAGAAACAGGATGGTTATTTGAGATCATATTCTGAGCTGAAAATTTAGCAGTAAGTGATAAAGCCAAAAATAGGTCAGAAAAGTAAAAAGTATAGCAAAGATGTGTATCTGTTCTGTTACAAACTACTGACATTAAGATGCAAGTCCTATAACTTTTATGTATACATTGCATATGCTGACTGTAGAAGTATTACAGTTTCAAATGTTAACGCCCATGGTTCATGGGAGCTTTTCTGGGTGGATTGACTCCATTCATCCATACAGGGTTTCAGATACTGCCATTTACCCTGGTGGATTCACCGAGCGTCTTGTGCCCAGCTTTGCAGGTGTAGATACCTGACATCTTTGGCACACTATGAGTGCATCTGTCTGTAGAGCTATTTGTATTAATGAAGCTTATCAGAATGAAGGAAAAAACGTAGCTGTTGAACCAATAATTTTATCTTTCACCTTCCATTCTTGTTGTTGTGTCTTTTATTTCCATTATAAATCCTGTTGTTCAATACTGTTTTTGCTTTGAAGAGTTATCTTTTTAAGGAAATCATAAAAAGAAAAATAGCATATTATTTTACATTGATCACTTATTTACTGTTTGTAGTGCTTTTCAGTTCTGAAGATCTGGGGTTGAATTAAGTGTAATATTTTTTTAGCCTCGATGATTTCCTTTACATTTCTTATAAAGTGTCTGTTTATCTGAAAAGTCATTGTTTCATCCTGTTTATGAAGAGTATTGAAATTCAGTTGACAGGTTTTTTCTTTCACCACTTAAAGTGTCATTGCACTGTCTTTTGGCCTGCATTGTTTCTAATGAGAAAAAAAAAGTTAGCTTTTATTCATATTGTCATTCCCTTTTTATAGGTAAAGTGTTGTTTTGCTCTTGGTTGCTCGCAAGATTTTGTTCTATCAGTATCTCAGTAGTTTGATTATGATGTGACTAGGTAGTTTTCTTTGTATTTATCCCGTTTAGAGTTTCATTGGTAAGCCTTTTTTCCCCCCAGGTCACTATGAGTAGGAATCGACTCGATGGCAGCGGGTTATCAAAGTTTTGGATTATTCCGTCATTATTTCTGCAAGGTTTTATTTTCTTTTCCCTGCCTCATTTTTACTCTCTTTCTGGGACTCCATTTGTGCCTATGTTAGACCTTTTGCTATTGTCCTGCAGTCTTAAGGCCTTGTTCATTTTTCTTCTTGTTTTTCTGATTGGAAATTTTCTATCAGTCTAACTTTTTTTTTTTTTAACATTTTATTGTGATTTGGGTGAAAGTTTACAGAGCAAATTAGTTTCCCATTCAACAAATTATGTGACAGCACTCTACCTACTTTCCCTGGGTTCCCCGTTTCCATTCACCCATCTTTCCTACCCCTTCTACTTTCTGAACTTTGTTTTGGGGCATATGTTGCCCTTTTGGTCTCATATGGTTGATTGTTCTGAAGGGCATGTTCCTCACAGGTATTATTGTTCACCTCATAGACCTGTCTGTTGTTTGGCTGAAAGGTGATATCCAGGAGTAGGTTCTGTTCCAGGTCTGGCGTGTGCCTAAGGGTCTTAGTCTTGGGGGTTCTACCAGTCTCTATCAGGCCAATAAGTCTGGTCTGTTGATCTGTCTTTACTGGCACTTACTTATTCTTAGTTAATTTTGTCCAGTGAATTTTTATTTCAGTTATTGTACTTTTCAGTTGTAGAATTTCCATTTCTTTTGTGTAGTTTCCATTTTTCTGCTGATACTCTGTTATCTCATTAAGACCATATTTCTCTTAAATTCTCTGAACACATTCATTGGAATGTTTATGGTACCTGCTGTAAAGTCTTTGCTAAGTCCAACACCTGAGCCATCTCAGGGTCATTTTCCCTTAATGGCTTTTTATCTTTACTATGGATCACATTTTCCTCCTCCTTTGCATATTTAGTAATTTTTTATTGCGTACTAGTGTTATGGATTGAATTATGTGCCCCCAAAAATGTGTGAATCAGTTTGGCTGGGCCATGATTCCTAGTATTGTGTGAGCTTCCTATATATTGTAAATCCTGCCTCTATGATGTTAATAAGGGAGGATGGGGGGCAATGAGGGAGGATGGGCAGCAGTTGTGTTAGTGAGGCAGGACTCAGTCTACAAGATTGGATTGTATCTTGAGGCAATCTCTTGAGATATGAAAGAGAGAAGGGAGCAGAGAGACAGAGGGACCTCATACCACCAAGAAAGAAGCACTGGGAGCAGAGCGTGTCCTTTAGACCCGGGGTTCCTGCGCAGGGAATCTCCTAGTCCAGGGGAAGATTGACAAGAAAGACCTTCCTTCACAGCCGACAGAGAAAACCTTCCCCAGGAGCTGATGCCCTGAATTTGTACTTCTAGCCTACTAGACTGTGAGAAAGTAAATTTCTCCTTGTTGAAGCTATCCACTTGTGGTATTACTGTTGTAGTAGCACTAGGATGACTGAGACAACTATTGTGGTAATACAGTGTAGAGATTATGGATTCGATTATCTTCCTCTGAGGGTGTAGCCCCATTCCCATCCCAATTGGACAGTTCAGTTACCATCTGATTTCCTTAAACTTGTATAGACTTGGTTTTACCCGTTATTAGGGATGTCAGTGGAAAGCTCAAAAGTATTTTCTAAACCCGTTTAATGTGATGGGTCTCAGTTTTCTTAAGGATCTTATCTGGGTTGACCTTGGACTGTGCTCCATAGGGTTTTCAAGGCTGTGACCTACCTTTTGGAAACAGATCACCAGGCTTATCTTCTGAGGCAGGAGTTTAAAGCAGGTGGTATAATTGTTAAGAGCTATAGCTGATAACCAAAAGGGCGACAGTTTGAATCCACCAGGTACTCCTCGGAAACCCTATGGGGCACTTCTGCTGTGTCCTACAGGGTCGCTTTGAGTCAGAATTGGCTCAGTGGCAACAGGTTTGTTTCTTTTTGGTTTATGGTAGCTAACAACAACAATGAGACTTGTCCACTGTGGCCAGGCTAGTGTTCCCCAGCATTGCCCAACCTCTGATATTTCTGCTTTGTTCTCAAACCTGTAACAGCCATTCTTTGTTAGCCTTCAGGCAATCTCTGCATGTACATGTGCAGCCTAGCCCTCAGCGAGGGTCTTGGATGTGGACCCTCAGACTGAGTTCTGATGTGTCCCCTCCATAGCTTATTCCTTACCTGGTACCTTCACTTGCAGGTTCTAGCCACTTCACATATCCTGAACTCTGTTCTCTGCCTTCTCAGCTCTGTGGGACTGCTGTGCTGTGCTTGGACTCTAGCTCACGGTGATGAATTTGGGAAATTGTTGCAGGTGGAAAACTGGGGTGATTGTGGAGCTCCCTTCATGCGGTTTCCCTTTTCTCAGGAGTTGCAGGTTTGCACTGCCTGTTTTGCCTCATCACCTGCGCCTCATATATTTTGTCTAGTGTTATGGTTGTTTAGGATGGGATGTCAAGGTTGATACCAACCAGAAAACCTAACCAGCTGCCATTGAGTCGATTCTGGCTCCTGGCGACCACCTGTGTTGCAAACTGGAACTGTGCTCTGTAAGATTTTCAAGGCTGTGACCTTTTGGAAACAGATTGCCAGGTGTTTATCCTGAGGCATCTCTCGGTGGGTGTGAACTACCAACATTCTGATTAGTAGTCGAGCGTTTAACCGTTTGTGCCACCCAGGGACTCCTAGGTTGATACCAGCTACATGGTTATAGTTTGAAGCAGATGTCAGCTCTTTCATTTTCCCATTAGGATCAGTCATACTATACAAACTATTTTGACACTTGTTTTCTTCCTATATTAAATAGAGAGTGGAAAGTGGGACCTGCACAGTAAAGAAAAGGTTGCGGAGTGAATCAGAATTGAAGAAATGGAGGGACTTACTACTGTAGATATGTTTTTGTGTTTATGCCTTACAGCGTGTTTATGACATATGGTTTTAATTTTGAAGACTTCTGTCATAAAAAAAAAAATTTTTTTTATCATAAACAGCATCCCTTTCTGCCCTTTTTAAAAAAATTTTTCTGAGAAAATATGAACTACTTTATGACATGATTTGTAGGAGCATAATTGCTGTAATAAACTGCCTATTCTTAAAGAGAAGAGTGTTTTACTCCGGAAGTTGAGTATTTTTCTTGATGTGGTGTGACTTATGGGTCAAAGCCCTCTGACGTTGGATATTCAACGGGCATCCACATGCCTGCAGGAAAGCTGGGCAATAACACATGAGGGCTGTTCTGATTTTTCTTGAGTGGTGTTGCAGTACTTGTTGAAGGGTAGAAGACTTGAGGCCTCTGTCTTAGCTTTTAAATTCTGTTCTGTTTGTTTTAATGGGCACTAGAACATCATTGAATAATAATGTAGCAGGATTAGTTTCAGTTCTTTGCAGGTAAGTAAGAAGGGTGACTTTACTAAGTAATCTTTTTTAACTAGGTAAACTTTTATATGCAGCTTACTATGTATCTTAATAACTCTATCAACTTAAAAGTTTTGAAGTTTTAATTTTTCTTTTTTATGGATGTTCTGTGTAATTGGATATAAAGCGCCCAAACCAAAACAGAACAAAGAAACAACAACAAAAAACTCGGATCCTTGGATAGATAGAGTTCTCCTGGGAAGAATTTTTGACTTCCTCAGATTTTTCAGTAGGTGATACTATATGTAGTAAAGGATGAAATGTGATTTTGAAGGATTTTGTTATATTTTGACTATGTTATAGTGTCTTAGAATAAAGAATAATAAGTGCTTAAAATTAAAACACTTAGGAGTGATTTTGTTCTTATGATTCCAAAATTTGGCTCTTTATCAGATGTGCCTGGTTATTGCAAACACTTACATCCTTGGATTTTTATTAAAATTCTATCTTTCGTTTTTTCCCTTCAGTTCAAAGCAGTATTCAGCGATTTCAAGAGAAGTTCTTTATTTTTGCTCTGACACCTCAACAAGTTAGAGAAATATGCATTTCCAGGTAAGAGGAATGTTCGGAATATACTTCTCCATGAGTGTGGACTGTTTCTTCTTAAGTAAGGGTAGTATACTTTGACTAATGTTAACCACATATTTAATGCATACTGTGTATTAGGAAAAATATTTACCCTTTTAATAAATCTTAGAGTATCTTTTCAATTACTTTTTGACACATTTGGTAATGGTTTTTTTTTTTTAAGTGAAAATCGTATTCGAAGTATAACCAACAAACCCCCAAAACCCATTGCCATTGACTCTGACTCATAGCAACCCTATAAGACAGAGTAAAACTACCTCATAGGGTTTCCAAGGAGTGGCTGGTGGATTCGAATTGCTGACCTTTTGGTTAGTGGCTGCTTTTTTAAAAATAATTTTTATTGTGCTTTAAGTGAAATTTTATAAATCAAGTCAGTCTCTCACATAAAAACTTATATACACCTTGCTACATACTCCCAATTACTCTCCCCCCAGTGAGACAGCCTGCTCCCTCCTTCTGCACTCTCTTTTCATGTCCATTTTGCCAGCTTCTAAGCCCCTCTACCCTCCCATCTCCCCTCCAGGCAGGAGGTGCCAACATAGTCTCAAGTGTCCACCTGATCCAAGTAGCTTACTTCTCACCAGCATCCCTCTCCTACCCATTGTCCAGTCCAATTCATGTCTGATGAGCTGGCCTCTGGAATGGTTCCTGTCCTGAGCCAATAGAAGGTCTGGGGGCCATGACCACCAGGGTCCTTCTAGTCTCAGTCAGACCAATAAGTCTGGTCTTTTTATGAGAATTTGGGGCCTGCATCCTACTGTTCCCCCAGCTCCCTCAGGGGTCCTCTGCTGTGTTCCCTGTCAGGGCAATCATTGGTTGTGGCCGGTCACTGTCTAGTTCTTCTGGTCTCAGGATGATGTAGTCTCCGGTTCCTGTAGCCCTTTCTGTCTCTTGGGCTCTTTATTACCTTGTGTCCTTGGTGTTCTTCATTCTCCTTTGATCCAGGTGGGTTGAGACTCATTGATGCATCTTAGATGGCTGCTTGCTAGCATTTAAGACCCCAGACGCCACTCTCCAAAGTGGGATGCAAAATGTTAATAGAATTTATTATGCCAGTTGACGTAGATGTCCCCTGAAAGCATGGTCCCCAAACCCCTGCCCCTGCTTCGCTAACCTTAGAAGCATTCAGTTTATTCAGGAAACTGCTTTTGGTTTAGTCCATTTGTGCTGACCTCCCCTGTGTTGAGTGTTGTCCTTCCCTTCACCTAAAGTAGTTCTTATCTACTATCTAATTAGTAAATATCTCTCCCACCCTCTCTCCCTCCCCCTTCTCGTAACCACAAAAGAATGTGTTCTTCTCAGTTTAAACTATTTCTCAAGATCTTATAATAGTGGTCTTATGTAACATTTGTCCTTTTGCATCTGACTAATTTTACTCAGCATAATGCCTTCCAGGTTCCTCCATGTTATGAAATGTTTCATAGATTCCTCACTGTTCTTTATCGATGCGTAGTATCCCATTGTGTGAGTATACCATAATTTCTTTATCCATTCATCCGTTGATGGGCACCTTGGTTGCTTCCATCTTTTTGCAGTTGTAAACAGTGCAGCAGTAAACATGGGTGTGCATGTATCTGTTCGTGTAAAGGCTCTTATTTCTCTAGGATATATTCCCGGGAGTGGGATTGCTGGGTCATATGGTAGTTCTATTTTCTAGCTTTTTAAGGAAGCGCCAAATTGATTTCCAAAGTGGTTGTACCATTTTACATTCCCATCGGCAGTGTATAAGTGTTCCAGTCTCTCCACAGCCTCTCCAAAATTTATTATTTTGTGTTTTTTGGATTAATACCAGCCTTGTTGGAGTGAGATGGAATCTCATTGTAGTTTTGATTTTTTTTTTTTAATGGCTAATGATCGAGAGCATTTCCTGATGTATCTGTTAGATGCCTGGATGTCTTCTTTAGTGAAGTGTCTATTCATATCCTTTGCCCATTTTTTAATTGGGTTGTTTGTCTTTTTGTGGTTGAGTTTTAGCAGAATCATGTAGATTTTAGAGATCAGGTGCTGGTCAGAGATGTCATAGCTGAAAATTTTTTTCCAGTCCGTAGGTGGTGTTTTTACTCTTTTGGTGGTGTTTAGAAGAGCATAGGTGTTGGATTTTTATTAGCTCTCAGTTATCTTGTTTCTCTTTGGCATTTTAGTAATGTTCTGTATTAGTGGCTGCTTTTTTAACCACTGCACCACCAGGGCTCCTTTCCAAATATAGCAATATAAAACGGAATTTGTGAAGTCACCCAGAGATAGGGTGACCATAAAATTTGTCATCCAAATCGGGGCATATTTGGGAGTGAAAGATATTACTAATAATTGTGATGGGATAAGAGGCATAAACAGACTGTTGTGGGCAAAGTGCAGGTGTTAGTCACCCTAACCAAAAAAACCAGTAGAAACCTGAAAGCAATTCTGGAAAGCACTATTAGCCTTGCCATTTAGAAAAATAGAAAAAATTTAAAGTATACACATTTTTATAGAACAAATGAAGCTAAGAAATGTAAGAGAAAAGAAAACTTGTAGTATATGCTTTTATAATTACAAGTACAGTCATTGTTGGTGTTAATAATTTAGCATTTTATATGACTTTAAAGTTGCATTCTTACATGATCCATCGTAAGAGAACTCTGAGGCTCTTAGAAGTTAAATGATTTTCCGGGATTATAGAATTAAAAGCAGAGCAAAGAGTTGAACAAATTAGAGGCCTTTTGCCTTCTTTCAACTGTTCATTCACCTTCTCTGAAAATGTTGAGTTTTGATTAAGAAAGAGAAAACAAAAAGATAGGTACTTAAATAAGTTTGGGAAATTCTGTATTCAACATAATTGCATAAGTTCTGTATAGCAGGCCTTCTCAAAAGTCTTTAGTTGTTGTGCAGTGTCAGTCTCAAGATTGTGGATCAGATTTATAAGCTGAGCAACTCTCAACACCGACCAACATTCTGAAGATGCATTGTTGTGTAGATGAATGTGGGGACGGAACTTTAGATTCTTTGACTAATCATATCGCTTTTATTAAAATATATGGCACTCAACAAAAGCTTGTAAAATGATTTAATAATCTGACCCTGCAAAGTTTGAGCTCTCAAAGAATAATGCACGAACAGACTGGCTTGTAGCTTGATGTTCATGGTCGCAGGACATGGCCTCAAAGAAATTTTTGTTTGATGTATTTCCTCCTGTAGTCCCCATTTTAGTTAATGGCGTTGGGATCCCCTTGGTCAGAGGGCTCTTTGTATTACCCAGTCTTACCTGCTGTATCCCATCAGTTCGTTACACTCCATTGGTTTCTTTGTTTATGTCACTTTCAAGATCTAAAAGTTTTTTTTTTTTTTAAATTGTACTTTAGGAAACCCTGGTGGCATAGAGATTAAGAGCTATGGCTGCTAACCAAAAAGGCCGTCAGTTTGAATCCACCAGGCGCTCCTTGGAAACCCTATGGGGCAGTTCTACTCTGTCCTTTTCAGTCGCTACGAGTCAGAATCAACTCGATGGCAACAGATTTTTTTAGATGAAAATTTACAGAGCAGATTAGTTCTCATTAACCAATACACATACTGTTTTGTGGCATTAGTTGCCAACTCCACAATATGTCAATACTCTTCCGTTCTCTGCCTTGGTTTCCCCATTACCAGCTTTCCTGTCCCCTCCTTGTCTCGTCCTTGCTCCTGGCTGGTGTACCTGTTTAGTCTCGTTTTGTTTTATGGGCCTGTCTAGTCTTTGGTTGAAGGGTGACCGTCAGGAGTGACTTCAGTACTGAGTTAAAAGGGTGTCCAGGTGCCATACTCTTGGGGTTTCTTCAGTTTGTGTCAGACCAGTAAGTCTGGTCTTTTTTGGTGAGTTTAAATTTTGTTCTACATTTTTATTGCCTTCCAGTGAACACTGGTGACAATAAGAAGACTGATCCAGTTAGAGGAAGTTAGAAACCTGTACTTCTTCAAGTTTCTCAGAGGACTAATCTCTAATGATCTTCTCTCTGACAAAGCCCAAGATTTATGGATTTATGATAATGACTAAGGACAAAGCTTTTTTTTTTTTTTTTTATTGTGCTTAGGTGAAATTTGACAGAGCAAATTAGTTTCGCATTCAACAGTTTATACCCAGATTGTTTTGTGACGTTGGTTGCAATGTGTCAACACTCTCCTCTTCCACACCCCAATTCCCTATTTCCATCTGTCCATTATTCTCTCTTCCTGCCTTCTTGTCATTGCTTTTGGGCAGTTCTTGCCTTTTCAGTCTCGTATACATGATTTAAAGTTTCTCCCATGTGTTACTGTTGGTTTTATAGGCCTGTCTAATCTTTGGCTGAAGGGTGAACTTCAGGAGTGGCTTCAGTTCTGAGTTAAAAGAGTATCCGGGGGCCAAAGTCTTGGGGGTGCCTCTAGTCTGTGTCAGACTAGCAAGTCTGGTCTTTTTTTTGAGGGGGGGCGGATTTGAATTTTGTTCTACATTTTTCCCCCACTCTATTGTGATCCCTGTTAGAAAGGTAGGTGGTGGTAGCCGGGCATGGTGGGGGCCGTGGTACTTGTGGTCTGTTTGTCCTTTAGACTAATATTTCCCATTATCTTCGGTTTTCTTTATTTTCCTTTACTCTGGACTGAATGGGACCAGTAGATGTATCTTAGATACCTGTTCACAAGCTTTTAAGACCCCAGACGCTACTCACCAAAGTAAAATGTAGAACATTATGAACTTTGTTATGCCAGTTGACCAAAATGACACCTGCAACCATGGTCCCCAGCCCTCAGCCCCAGTAATTCAGTTCCTCAGGGTGTTACAATGTCTGTATGAAACTTCTGTGACTTTGCCTTGGTCAAGTTGTGCTGACTTCCCTTATATTGTACAGTCTTTTCCTTCACCAAAGTTAATGCTCATCTCCTATCTAGTTAATGATTTCCCCTCCCCTCCCTCATAACCACCAAAGATTGTTTCTTTCTGTGTGTAAACCTTCTCTTGAGTTTTTATAGTAGTGGTCTCATACAGTATTTGTCCTTTTGTGATTGACTTATTTCACTCAGCATAATGCCCACCAGATTCACCCGTGTTGTGAGATGTTTCGTGGATTCATCATTGTTCTTTATCATTGTGTAGATTCCATTGTGTGTAGGTACCATAATTTGATTATCCATTCATCTGTTGATGGGCACTTAAAGTGTTTTCATCTTTTTTTCTAGGACAATACTTCTTAAACTGTAATATGTATACGATTCATCTAGCGATCTTTTTGATATGCAGGTCAGCTATGGGCCCAGAGGTCCTGCATTTCTAGCCAAAAGTATTTTATATGGACTCTCTTAGGTTCTAATCTAGAGATTATAAGAGGTTCTGTGTCCTTAAGTGGATGCATAATTATGAAGCCGCCCACGATATAGAGAGGATTTGAGACTCTAGGCCATATTTTTTGATCCTGGCTCTATATTGAAATCATCTGAGCAACTTTAAAAACTGCAGATGCTTAGGGAATACACCAGACCAATAAGAATATCTGGTGAATGGGCCTCTATATTAAAAGTCCTCAGGTGATTAGAATGCTCAGCCAAGGTTAAGAACCACTGTAAGCAAACTGATTTATTTACTAAACTATTTCAGATCCTAGGATGTTCCTTTTCCAAGTTAACCAAATCTGTATTTGACATTAGATGCCTACTGAAGTAAATGTTGCTTCATGAAAGTTTCTATGAATGAAAAATCCCTTAAAAGTTAAGTAAATGGTGGTTAGCATCACTATAGCGTTTTGAGTAAGGCTTGTGCTGTTGGTTGCTATTGGTAGGCGAATGTTCACCTTTTAAGGAATAAGAATAAAAATAGGAGTATGCTTTTTCTGGTGAGAATGTTGCTGTGAATTCTCATTGCACTTTCTTAACCCAATTTCTTTCTCTTTCCAAAAGGGATTTTTTGCCAGGTGGAAGGAGAGATTATACGGTCCAAGTTCAGCTGAGGTGAGTTTGAAGTTTTTGTTTACTTAATTTTACATTTTCTAAATACGTGTGAGTTTTTTTTTTTTTTTAAATATATAAGCATGTTTGAGTACACTGTTTGAGTTTTTTTTTTTCCTCCTTATGCAGACTTTGCCTGGCAGAGACAAGTTGCCCTCAAGAAGATAACTATCCCAATAGCCTGTGTATAAAAGTAAATGGGAAGCTGTTTCCTTTGCCTGTAAGTTACTTTTTATTCACCAGGCATGCATGTAAGTTTAGTATAAACACTGATGTGACCTAGAAGCAGTGACAACTCAGTACCAGTGAAAAGTCCTAGTATCCAGATTTAATACCATTATCCATTAGATGGCACCCCTTGAGAAATGGCTGATTCCAGGTCTGGGGCAGATGAAAAAGATGAACCTGGAACATTTTGAGTCAGAAAACAAGGAAGCCATGAGAGACTTTTGGGGACGTGTCAGGTGGTCTTAGTAGCAAGGCAGAACTTGGGCACTTGGATGTGTAGGGCAGCATGTTGTGGTGGATGCCTGGATTAGTTGGGCCTGAGCCATGGATGAGATGGTAAAAAGCAGAGACTGCTGAGAGTGACTGGAAACAGATCAAGAGTTCTAAACTTGAGCCTTGATGAAGCACATACTTTGGAGGGAGGATGCAATGATATTTGATTGACAACCCATTGTTTACCAGTGAAGTGGTATATGGGCTTCCACAGCTGAGATACATACAATGTGAATGAATACAGCCTTTTCCTGGTTTGATAGATATCTCTGGACTCTTTAGATCCTGTTAGTCAAATTTTAAAATAACACTTATTTGTTGACCTGGACTGTGTATTGTTCTCCACTGAGGCTTGGAATAAGTTACTAAATTGGTATTGCTGTGTACAAGGGCAGCAGAGCCATTATCACAAAAGTAGTGGCGAATGGCCTGTTTGTTAAGACTACAAAGTGGAGGTGTATTTGTTGGAATTGAGGTGTTATAAGAACAGTGACCCTGTCAGTTTGCCAAGTTGCCATTTCAGCAAAGCAGACACCCTTGTGACCATTGAGAAAGGATATAAGGAAGCTGTTTAGCATCCTGCTGAACATGAAACATACTCCAGAATAACTACATAAGCAACACCTTTGAGCAGCTAAACAAGTTAGACAACACAGTCTAGGACTGTGGGCTCTACCATAGTCAAGTTCTTGTAATTGAACCCCAAAATGAAGACAGCCTGTGGCCCAGGCAGACCATTGTAGTCAAAGGGATCTGACTTCTCTGTGTTGTATAGTTGTCAGGCGTCCCATTCGTCTTATATATAGCCTGTGAACTTAGAGACCTAGAAATACTTCTTTCATGAATTTTGCAAGGCTTGAGCAACCCCGTACCACTGATTGACTTTTTCTGAAAGATGTCTTGAGGCTGAAATCGACTAAGACAGCCCTCTGGGATGAAAAGGGAAATTGTGGAGGATGAGTAGATACAGATATGGTTGGGGAGGAGTGCTCACATGGCCCCATCCATGTTCAAAACTCAGGTGGGACATTTTGCCTCTTAGGTTCCTGGTTACCAGCAACAGGAGTCTGAGGAGCTGTCTTTTATCTGGATGGATTGCACACAGATCTGAACTGAGGGAAGAAGCATCCCTACTTGGAGCTGAAGGATGCCAATGGGTGACCACATGTGGTGGCAAAAGAAGCCTGGCAAAATCACAGATTATAAAATGGCTCTGTGGACACTTTCCATGGCCTTTTCATATCTGCTTTTCTTTGCCCAGAATTTGAGCTTTGACTCTCATTGCTATTTAACTCTCCCATTATTCTTGAAGAAAGATGTAACTATGGAGGCCTTTTTGGTGTCTACAGACCCACCCTGAAGACCTGTCCAGTATCATGTGACTATGCCGATGATGGGTCCTCTGTCTGAAATGTGTGAGGCTCTGCCTAAGCTTCTTGGCATTGGTACAGAAAACATGGTGGTTACAGATGTGTTTAAACATGTTCCACAAAATTTTCCAAATGGACCAACCATGTCGTGGCTTTGTGTGTTATCTTCATGTATAAGGTCTGCAGCATCACCATGGATGGCTCTTGAACTTTTCCAGGCCTCTTAAGAGATATGAAATCTAGGCAGTTGAACACTGCCTCTGAGATAGTTAACATACAGACAGTTATTGTTGGCTTCTGTCCCAAAGCACTAACTAACCCTTGAGTATTTGTAATAGGTTGTACTGTGAACGTACTAACTGCTAGATATAAAGGCATTTTAACAAAGGAATATGAATCTTGGCTGTTGTCTGAAAACCTTTCACTGATACCTTCTCATAAGATCCAGAGTATATCAGCATTTACACATGCTGTATGAGTTGTTGATGACTTGCAAAATATCGGAGAGACATTAGAGGAGTGGAATACAGTTTTAAGAAATACTACCTTTAAAGCTCTTGATGGCATATAGAGTATCATGTGGAAAGACATGTACATTGATGGCTAAGTGAGAAGTGATTCAGAAGATTCTTCTGTATATCTAAAAGGAACACATTAGCCAGTTTATTTTTGCTTATAGTTTCTTGTTATGTATGCGGAAAGTGAGTTTACCACGAGTTGGCGTATACTCTGTGGCAACTAACAACAATAATCAGTAGCTTGATGTTTTTTCCTTCTCAGTGGTATATAATTAAATTACAGTCAGTGGCGTTTCAGATTCAGTGAAGTATACATGATATCTGTTTTTCAATACATAGATGTTTTCAGTGCTAAGAAATTTTCTAAAAAATATACTATTTTGTCTTTGAAAATTACAATTAAACCAAAAAGCCCTGTGTTAATTGAGAATTGGATATGCTGTGAATCTGAAATGAATACATTTGCTATTTTAAAGCAAACACTTGGTGACTTGAAAAAAATAGAATAAAGCATAAATAGCAATATTATTATAGCCAGCAAGCTTATTTAATGCTAATTGAAATATTGATTATTTTTATTTGTTTTCTTGACCTGGTTTTAAAGAATACAATTTCCATTCTACTCAAAAGGCAAAAAAACCAAACCGAACCCATTGCTGTCGAGCCGATTTCAACTCATAGCTTCCCTACAGGACCCATAGAGTTTTCAAGGCAGGCCTGGTAGATTTGAACTGCCAACCTTTTGGTTAGCAGCCATAGCTTTTAAAAAAAAAAAAATTTTTTTTTATTATGCTTCAAGTGAAAGCTTGCAAATCAAGTCAGTTTCTCATAAAATTTATATATACCTTGCTGTATGGGGGTTTGGGGGGTATACTCCTAGGTGTTCTCCTCCTTAAGGGGACAGCACGCTCCTTACCTCCACTCATCTCCCCTCCAGACAGGAGCTGCCCACATAGCCTCATGTGTTTACTTGATCCTAGAAGCTCATTCCTCACCAGTGCCCTGAAACCATGGTCCCCAAACCCCCGCCCCGCTACACTGGCCTTTGAAGCGTTCAGTTTATTCAGGAAACTTTTTTGCTTTTGGTTTAGTCCAATTGTGCTGACCTCTCATGTACTGTGTGTCTTCTTTCTCTTCACCTAAAATAGTTCTTATCTACTATCCAATTTTTTTTTTTATCCAATTAGTGAAAACCCCTCTCCCTCCCTCCCTTCCCACTCTCATAACCATGAAAGAATATTTCCTTCTCTGTTTAAACTATTTTTCAAGTTCTTATAATAGTGATCTCATATAATATTTGTCCTTTTGCAACTGACTAATTTTGCTCAGTGCAATACCTTCCAGATTCCTCCATGTTATGAAATGTTTCTCGGATTCATTATTGTTCTTTATCGATGCATAGTATTCCATTGTGTGAATATACCATAATTTTTTTATCCATTCATCAGTTGATGGGCACCTTGGTTGCTTCCATCTTTTTGCCAGTGTAAACAGAGCTGCAGTGAACATGGGTGTGCGTTTATCTGTTTGTGTCTTATTACTCTAGGATATATTCCAGGGAGTGGAATTGCTGGATTGTATGGTAGTTCTATTTCTAGTATTTTAAGGAAGTACCAAATCAATTTCCAAAGTGGTTGTACCATTTTATGTTCCCACCAGCAGTGTTATGTAAGTGTTCCAGTCTCTCTACAACCTCTCCAACATTTATTATTTTGTTTTTTGAATTAATGCCAGCTTTGTTAGAGTGAAATGGGATCTCATTGTCGTTTTCGATTTGCATTTCTCTAAAGGCTAATGAACGTGAGCATATCCTCATGCATCTGTTAGCTACCTGAATGTCTTCTTTAGTGAAGTGTCCATATTCTTTGCCCATTTTTTTGATTGGGTTGTCTTTTTATAATTGAGTTTTTGCAGTATCATGTAGATTTTAGAGATCAAACAGTGATTGGAGATGTCATAGCTAAAAACTTTTTCCCAGTCTGTAGGTAATCTTTTTACTCTTTTGGTGAAGCCTTGGATGAGCATAAACCAAAAAAGCCAAACCCAGTACTGTCGAGTCGATTCCAACTCATAGTGACTCTATAGGACAGAGTAGAACTGCCCCATAGAGTTTCCAGCGACTGCCTGGTGGATTCGAGCTGCCAACCCTTTGGTTAGCAGCTGTGGCACTTAACCACTACGTCTAGGTGTTTGATTTTTAGGAGCTCCCAGTTATCTAGTTTCTCTTCTGCATTGTTAGTAATGTTTTGTATACTGTTTATTCCACGTTTTAGGGCTCCTAGCGTCGTCCCTATTTTTTCTTCCATGATTTTATATTTAGGTCTTTGATCCATTTTGAGTTCATTTTTGTGCATGGTTTGAGGTATGGATCTTGTTTCATTTTTTTGCAGATGGCTCTCCAGTTATGCCAGCACTGTGGGTTTGTTAAAGAGACTGTCTTTTCCCCGTTTAACTGACTTTGGGCCTTTGTCAAATATCAGCTGCTCATATGTGGATGGATTTATGTCTGGATTCTCAATTCTGTTCCATTGGTCTCTGTATCTGTTGTCTTAACAGTACCAGGCTATTTCGACCACTGTGGCAGTATATAATAGGTTCTAAAATCAGGTAGCATGAGGCCTCCCACTTTGTTCTTTTTCAGTAATGCTTTACTTATGCGGAGCCTCTTTCCCTTCCATATGAAGTTGGTGATTTGTTTCTCATTAAAAAATGTCATTGGAATTTGGATGGGAATTGCATTGTGTCTATAGATCGCTTTTGGTAGAATAGACATTTTTACAATGTTAAGACTTCCTATCCATGAGCAAGGTATGTTTTTCCACTTGTGTAGGTCTCTTGGTTTCTTGTAGAAGCGTCTTGTAGTTTTCTTTGTATAGGTCTTTTACATCTCTGGTCAGATTTATTCCTAAGTATTTTACCTTCTTGGGGGCTACTGTAAATGGTATTGATTTGGTGATTTCCTCTTCGACGTTCTTTTTGTTGGTATAGAGGAATCCAGATGATTTTTATATGTTTATCTTGTATCCCGATACTCTGCTGAACTCTTCTACTAGTTTCAGTAGTTTTCTTGAGGATTCCTTAGGGTTTTCTGTGTGTAAGATCATGTCATCTGCAAATAGAGATCCTTTGACTTCAGAACAAATTTATGAGTTCACTAATTCCTTTGGAATTCACTTGTTCTTTTTTATTCCCAAAGTTTGTACTCCCTCTTTCCTACCCCCAGTATTTGAATGCATATAAATCCTAGCTTCTGTGAGACTATATGTAAAGCCTGGTTTCCTTTTAAAAAGGAAAAACTATTCATAGCTAATATGGCAAGACATCATTATCTTTGATTTTGATGATGGAAAATGAATTTTTCGTTGTACTTTTCTGAATTTGTGAAATACTTCTTAGCTTTTTTCAAAGGCCATATTCCTCTTTTAGGATGAAGGCTGCGATTTCCAGGATAAAGTAGTAATAGGTTGGTGTAACTAAAATCAGGCAAGATTCTGTATCTGTCTTGGAGAAAATACTTGATTTCTTATAAAGAAATTATTTTTCTTTCTTATGATTCCAGGGCTATGCACCACCACCTAAAAATGGGATTGAACAGAAGCGCCCCGGACGCCCCTTGAATATTACATCTTTAGTTAGGTTATCTTCAGCTGTGCCAAACCAGATTTCCATTTCTTGGGCATCAGAAATTGGAAAGGTAAAGGTTTTCTCCTCTGGGTAGCATGAGAGTGACCTTACTTGGAGTTGCTTTATTTGCTTTTTCTTAGCTCTAGCTCGTTCTGTTTTCTGTGTGTAATCTCTGAAAAGCAGTAGTTTTCAGTTCGGGGGGGAGGTGTGGAGATTCTTAAGGTTAAAAAGCTTTATCTCTTTAAGATTCCTTGAGCATCATCTCTTTATTTTTCTGGAAAGGATGTATGTATATTTATAATCTTTCTTAAGCTAATGGGCTAATTGTTGTTTGTGTGCATTCACATGTGTGTTTAAGTAATATTTTCAGAACTGGGAACTTCGGCTGATGTTATTCTTTACCAAGAGAAATGCTATCAGCCTTTGGGGGAAATGGCTAAATATACACAAGTTGTGATTAGAAATAGTCTGTTCCAGTAACTGATATTTCAGATAACATGTGATCATCTCCTATAAAAATATCTACTCAGGATTATATTGTTTCCTCTACGCCTGGCTTTGAACCTGGCTTTCTGTTGATTCTTAGTCTCAAATTGATGCTTTGCACCAAGTAAGAGATACTGATCAATATAACAGGGAATTTTCATTTTAGAGTTACTTGTTTCTATGACTGGGATAGAATGGGAAAAGAGATTTCAGTTAATTTCTGAACGTCAACTTGACTATTTCTCTTATGGACATGAAGGGTAGTATTCCTATTTTGTGGATGAAGAAATTGAGGCATATGTTTGTAGGAGCAGTTTTTTTTGTTTTATCATTAAGAAAATTACAGAGCTGGAAATAAAGAATATTTTTGTATTATTTATTGGATTATAAAATATTGCCATTATTTTAATGATTGTTCTCTAGATTTCTCATTTCTGAATTTTTTCGATAACTCATCAGTATATCAAAAGACACTGATTACTCCTAATTATTTTTCATTTTCGTGAACTGAATGTGCTGTGGTAAAACATTGGAAAATAATTTTGAAAATCTTGACCTAGTCCCAGGTTGGCCATTGTTTGATTTCGGCAAAGTTGCTTATTAAATCCCTGAGACCAGTTTATTGTAAAGATTAAGTAAAATCTCGAAAGTGGGGGTTGTATACAAATATAAATGACATTAAACAATCAAGCATTAATACTTTGAAGCTTTAGTGAGAGGAATTTGAACTGAGGAGTCTTTTTGAAGTGATTGTTAACTTACGGATTTTTAAATAAATGATTACAGATATTAAGACTTAAAATTTTGCCATATGATAGGGATAATAGTTTCTTAAAATCAAAATGATAATTGACCTAAAATTTGCACAATGTATTGGATATTCAGATATTTAAAAAGACTGTTGCTGGTTACAAGACTTTAAAAGAATAAAATTTAAAATATTTGGTTTGGCAGCTGTTAAAAGTATTTTGTTTATTGTAGAATCAGTTGAATGATATGTAATGATAAAATAGATTGTTTTAGCATTTAGGTAAAACTATACCTTATCTACTGATATAGCTCTATTAATAGCCAGACTTAAGAGGCATGGCACTGAATACTGTTACTCCCCTGCTTTATCTTTATGTTTGTCATCTCGTGTGTCTTATATACTACAGTAGCTGCCCCTTCCCCAGTAGAATTCCATTTTGGGGACTAAGTTTGTCAAAGCTTTTCTCAGAAGAAAGCTGATGGTGGGTTCATTTGAGGGATTAGCTTAAGGCCATGTAGCAGGTGTTCTCCTTTGCCAGAATTAGAACTTTAGAACTTTGGGCTCCAAATGTTAATTCAGACCGCTGGTGTTTAAACTTAGTTTCTACTATGGAACTCATTTTTCAAGTGAAAATATAAGAATTCCTTTACTTAAAGTAGCTAAACTCTATACTGGGAGAAATGGGCATGGATGGTACTCATCCATATCACGGGGCTGCTAAGATACCAGTTTTGCTAAACTAGAAACAGAGTTTGAAACCACTGGCCTATAGTTTTGTTATCTCTCACATGTGTGTTTTAAAAGTGATAAGTGATTGAGAAATACCTTTAATATGATTGCGCTTCTGTCTTCCTTAAAGTAGCTGAGTTGATTTTGTTCCCTTCTAGTCTTCCTGTGGAAGTTATTTTGAATGTTACTTTTAGAAACTAGAGTTTCTAAGACAATTATTTTATGTAAATAGAGAGTCATTGTTTCTCATTTTTAATACAGATTACCTTTCTTTGTAGAATTATTCCATGTCTGTATATCTTGTACGGCAGCTCACATCAGCCATGTTATTACAGAGATTAAAAATGAAAGGTATTCGAAACCCTGACCATTCCAGAGCGCTGAGTAAGTAATGTTTGTAAGACTGAGCATACGAGATGGTTTGGGGGGGGGGGGGCGGGCATGAAGCCTCACGCACACATCAGTACAGTAACAATTTGGGAGCAATGACTAAAACCTAAAATGAATTTTGTGTAAAATATGCTCTAAGAATGGAGCCTTGTAAATTGAAAAGGCCTTCTTTTAGCACTCTGTAGAGGATCAATTTTAAATCCCAAATAGCCTGATCTTTGGCCTTTTTATGAAAATTCTTATTTAGGTAAACATTAGCATAATAGTTTTGATGCATACTTGAGGATAGGAACTTGAGTTTTCAGAATCTCCAGTGTGTAATATAATATGCAATTTAAAAAATTCTAAGAAGCTCTTCTTGTAAAAGAGATGTTGGTATCAACAATATTTGCCTTCTGAGATGTTTAATTCTGTAATTTTGCTTTCAAAATTTGTAATGATGGGCAGAGAAAAAGCCTTTAGTAACCCATACTATAATTCAGTTATTGAATTTAATCGAAAAGACATTTTTCTGGGAAAGGAGATCTTTTTCTTCCATACCATTGAGGTAACCAGAAAGAAGAAAAAGTTCTAGATTGAAAATGGAGCCCCAGTTAGCCAAAAAAGAAAAAAGATTCTAGGTGGTAGGGCTACTGAAATGGTACTTTGCCTTGTATACTCATGCCGTTTCTCATCTCCTCAATTGCTCTTCCTGCCCAGAGCTGAAAACCAAGGAAACCCTTTCCTAGTTTTTCTTGCGTTGTTCCAGTTCCACTGCCTGGAAAGATTAACCAAGGCTCTCCCTACAATGGTATCGAGAATTGGGTATCTGAAGGAGAAGATGTGTGTATTTATTAGCTTGTATATACAGAAACTGTGTACATTACCTGGTGAATAAATCACAAGACATATTACCACATCTCTAGTAGTTTTCAATTGTCAAAGGAAGTATAAGAATATTTTTATTATATTTTCTGCTGATAGATTTAACAGTTGTTGGAAACAACCAGCACTGCCTAATAAAAACAGTAAGGAATGTGCATTAGAAAAGCATTGACGCTCAGAGTGCTGCTGTATTTATTGTATATCCATGCTCTTTCCCTAGTTGTTTTGTTCTTAATTCTTCCTTACCTACAATTTTACTTTTAAAAAGAAATTTTTTTAATTCAGTTAAACATGAGATTTAGAGTTTGTAAGTTTATAATTTTTTAAGCTAATACTGGAAGTATAATTGTGCTTTTAATACCTCTATATTTAATGGTTTATTTTACCTTTTTTTTTTTTTTTTGTAGTTTTTTGACCTATTTTAAGTGTTTGGGAAATTTTAAACTAAGATGTGTTTCTATAATTCCATTCTTGTGTCAGTATTAATTAAAAAAATTTTTTTTTGTTATTTTTTTCCCCCCTTTTTAAAGTTAAAGAAAAACTTACTGCAGATCCTGATAGCGAAATTGCTACAACTAGCCTTCGGGTGTCCCTGATGTGTCCTGTAAGTAAAGCAGCACAGCATGCTGGGGAGTTGTACTTTTTATAAATTATTTTCCTATAAAGACGAGTTTGAGAATGAATGCTATATCGTGATGCAATGACTAAACGAGAAAGAGACCTAAAAGGAAGTCTGTCCAAGAGGGGCGATAGCTTCAGGTTTAGAAATAATCTACCACAGTTAATGCTGTAGATAATCCACAGCTAATAAAAAATAGTACGCACATATTAAAAGTCGGCTCCTTTTATCAGAATATAAACGGTAGTGAAAAATAACAATGCAATTACCAGGACCTAATACATGCTAATTGATGGTCCCGGTTTAATAATTTCTGTCACTTAGAGGATGTGTGGTGTGGCTTAATCTGTTTGTGATAGTGTTTGTTTTTTTTTTTTTTAATTGAGCTTTAAGTGAAAGTTTACAAATCAAGTCAGTCTCTCATATAAAAGTTTATATACACCTTGTTATGTACTCCTAGTTACTCTCCCCCTAATGAGACAGCATACTCCTTCTCTCCACCCTGTATTCCCCATGTCCATTCAGCCAGCTCTTGTCCCCCTCTGCCATATCATCTCCCCTCCGGACAGGAGCTGCCCACAGAATCTCATGTGTCTACTTGAGCCAGGAAACTCACTCCTCACCAGTATCATTTTCTGTCCCATAGTCCAGTCCAATCCCTGTCTGAAGAGTTGGCTTTGGGAATGGTTCCTGTCTTGGGCTAATGTAATACAGTTTTAAATTAACAATATTTTTTACATAGATTCTGTGGGGGAGAATCATTCAGTAACTCTGAGATTCTCCTGTGTGCTTGGCACTGAGCTAATTGTGGGAGAAAATACTGAAGGCTTGCTAAGAAGTTATCAGAAAGTTAGTAATCTCGTTTGAGAGATACAGTGAACTCACATGGAAAAAGCAAGCTGTAATATAGCTGTGCTGTTGGAGCACCAAAGAAAAGAGAGGAGAGGTCAGGAATAGTGGATGAAGGTTTTAAAATCAGTGTTGGCAGGGAGCCTTTCCAGCTGCGAGGAACTTTGTGAGAAAAGTCACAGAGCCCTGGTGGTGCAGTGGTTAAAGCGGTTCCACTGTTGACCGAAAGGTTGGCGGTTTGAAACCACCAGCAGCTCTGCAGGAAAAAGACATGGCAGTCTGCTTTCATAGAGATTTATAGCCTTGGAGACCCTGTAGCGTCACTGTGAGTTGGAATCCACCCTATGGCAGAAGGTTTTGTTTTTTGCCCTAGGTGCAATCACCGTGTGGTCATGTCACCTTTGTTTTAGTATGTCAAATTGTTCTATCAGGAAGAAAGTGCTTCTACACAATTTATGTAAGGTATTTCTACAGTTAAAAACGCCATTTTCTCTAAGTATTGTTTTCTTAGAACTTGTACCGCCGCCCCCCGCCCCGCAACAGACCGTGTCATTCTACATGAGAGCATTCAAAACAAAACACAACAGCTAAACATACTAAAGAACTCTCAGACTTGCAGTAATAGTGAAAAGTGACATGTTGGAATAGTTATTCCTTCTATACAAGAATAGGGAGGAGTTCATTCAACCATGACAGTCTTAATAAAATTGACCATTTTAAGAATTTTAACTTTAAATTATTTGAAGAAGCAAAGTAATAGATCGAATGGTTTTTGGTCTTGTTTTAAGTTCATTAAAGTTTTTTCTTTCTCTGCTTAAAAGTGACAGCAGATCTGTTTCCAGTATCTCTTGAGCTCTTCCTTGGTATTCATCCTGTTTTTTTTCAGAGCCATTCTTTCTAAGGAAAGAGTGAACAGTATTCTTTGAGCTCTAGTAGTGCCCTGCTGGTGCCATGGTCAAGCGCCTGGCTGCTAACTGAAAGGTTGGTGGTTCAATCCCACTATCTACTCTGCGGGAGAAAAGACCTGGCAATCTGCTCCCATAAGGATTACAGCTTAGGAAACCCTATGGAGTAGTTCTGCTCTGTCCTGTAGGGTCGCTGTGATCGGAATCAGCTCAACGGCACACTACAACAAAGTGGGAACATAAAGTTGGGTAGCTGTACCATAGTATATGATAAATATTAATTGGACACCAAACACAGGTGTTTTGACCTGATTTGACAGGTGGATAACAGAACTTAGATGATGCAAGTAGCTTTTGAGAAGAGAAATACTAGTATCAGTTGAAGAAAGCAGAAGGGAGTACAACCAGTTGATGTTGGAAATAACACAGAATCAGGTACAGTGACAGTGGAGATGGAGAAGAAGAAAATGGATCACAGACACTTGGAAGGAAAAGAGTTGAACCCTGGGTTTATTTTACAAAAAACAGGGAGAGAAAACTATAGCCTAGGATGGTGCAAGAAATGTTTTTAGCTATACTTCCCAGTGTTTATAAAATGATTTAGAGTAGATGTGAATGGATGGTGGGAGCAAATTCCAAAACTTCTGCCCTTGGACTGAAGAAAAGTAATTTTAAAGTAGCTATCGAAGCAGGTTCTGTGTGAGTTGCATCATTATATTCCTGAACAAAAATCTGAATTTTATACAAGTGTTTTGTTAGTGTGATATCAGCTGTGATTTTCAGTCTTTCCTACTGAGGTAGGGTAGGTGACTGGGGAATATATAATGAAGAGCTAGGTTGGGATTCTGACATATGTGTGTATATATGTAAGTATATAAATATACTAACATATGATTATATATAAACCCAAAACCCAGTGCCGTATAGTATGTAATATATGTATTTAAGGTTCAATTATTGCTAAGAATTGTTTGAAAACCACTGACGAGCCATTTTTACTTATGAACTTTTTCGAAATTAGATTGATACTAATTATTCCATAATGAAGTGAAAATCAATTTGGATATTGTCTGCTTAACATTCTGTTAATAAGAAAAAAGTGTTACATTGGTCTGAAACAATTTCATTCATTAAAAACAATACCTTTCAAAATAGATATCACATGACCAAATTAGAATTTAGCACATTCAGATCTTTTTTAAAGATGTGCCATAATCAGTCAGTATTAGGAAATTGATCAGATTTTGCCAATGAATAATAAGTGCTTCTTAGACACTTAGGGAATGCTCATTAACTCTTGTAAGACACCAGAGTAGAATTAAATTTAGGGTCAACAACTTTTGTAGTCCTAAATGTTGTCACTGTGTGTGTTGTGGAAATTCAAAGACAGTGACAGCACAGGAGAGAAGAAGAAAAAAGGTTGCAGTTCTCAAAGTGTGGTCCAAGGATATCCAGGAGTCCCTGAGACTCTGAAGAGGTCCACAAAGTCAAAACTATTTTTATAGTAATACTGAGACGTTATTTGTCTTCTCTACTCTCATTCTCAATACTATACAATGATGTTTAACAGAGACTACCTGCCAGGTGATTATATCATTGCTGTGCTGACTAACGGAATGTGTTCTTGTGTTTTAAAAATGTTTGTTTTAATTCGTAACACAACAAATACTGAAAAGTATAACCCACATACATAAAGAGCTCTTTGAGGTTTTTTTTTTTTAAAAAAAGTGTAAGAACCAGTGGCCTATGAAAACAACAGTGGGCTGAGTTAGAGCATTACTTTAAAGAAAAAAAATTATAAAAATTGACAAATAATACTTAATACAAAATTATCCAAGTATAGCAAAAGCATAAAAAATGAAAAAAAAATTTTTTTTTACCAGAGTCTGCTATTCAGAAGGAGCCCTGGTGACGCAGCAGTTAAGAGCTTGGCTGCTAACCAAAAGGTTGGCTGTTTGAGTCTACCAGCTGCTGCTTGGAAATCCTATGGAACAGTTCTACTTAGAGTTGCTAGGAGCTGGAATCAACTTGATGGCAGTGGGTTTTGGGTTTTTTCTATTTAGCATGAATGCTGTTACTAATAGTGTGATATATATCTTTGTCGGTTTAACTATATACATATTTATATATACCGAAAAAACCAAAACTAAACCCATTGCCGTCGAGTCGATTCCGACTCCTAGTGACCCTACCGGACAGAGTAGAACTGTCCCATAGAGTTTCCAAGGAGCGCCTGGTGGATTCAAACTGCCGACCCTTTGGTTAGCAGCTGTAGCACTTAACCACTGCGCCACCAGGGTTTCCATATATATATATTTATTAAAACATATGTTATGCTATGTGTACTCTTCAGTGACTTGCTTTTTTCATTAACGGTGTATCTTAAATACATTGGCAGGTGTAGCTCTGTTTTGATCAACTGCAGATATTTTGTTGCATGGGTGTGGTGTAAAGTAATCATTCAGCTCTTTTTAGTGATTATGTGAGTTGTTTCCTAGCACTGATTTTATAAACAAATTCATGTATTTATGGAAAATTCCTAAATAAAACACCAGCAAATATAATCTAGTACTATTTTAAAAGAATAATACATGATGACAAAGAGGACTTCATTCTAGAAATGCAAAGATAGTTTGATTCTAGAAAACTTAAGAAAACTTATTAATAGCTGAAAAGGAGGAAAACTTGTAATCACTTCATTAGGTGCTAAGTAGGCATTAGTTTCATTTCTAATAGAACAAAAACTCTTAGGAAGAGAGGAAAAGGTGGATAATTCAAACCAAAAGCTAGCACCATTTGTGATGTAATAAAACTAGAAGCATTGTCATGAAAGTGAGGAAAAGTTTGGATTTGTGTTATAGCTCCAAGCTGTATCTCAGGGAATGTGTTGCCTAGTCTTCTGTAGCCCCAGGAGCTTAATTTCAAAAATAGGAATATAGATACCAGCCTTTCTGGAATTACAGGGTTGTTATGAAGATTATATGAAATTTACGTGAAAGCTCTTAGTAACACTGTAAGATTCTAGATAATTTAGGGGATCGTTTGTTATTAAAAGAAGGGAAAATATAGAAGCAAATGTTGCAGGAAGGGAAGTTGCATCAGGTTCTATTTTTTCAGTTCTAAATTATGAGCTATATTGTGCTACATACTGGTGTGAATCACTGTAACTTCTAAGATCCCTTTTAGAATTCTAGTTAGACACTTAGGTAGGGCCAATATTGCACAGTGATAAGACTCTGGAGCCAGAGTTTCTGCGTTCAGGTGTTGGCTCTGCCACTTGCAAACTTTGTAATGTTGGTCAAGTTACTTAGCTTCTTTGTGCCTTGGTTTCCTCATTTATGATACGGGGATAATATTAATAACATAAAACATATCAACCTTATATTGTAAGCATCAGTTACTGTTGTGATGATTTGGCTAAATTGCTTTCTTTTTAAATTCTGCAATAACCAAATGTTCAATTTAGAAAACTTAGAAATTACAGATAAGCCAAAAGAAAAAAGAACAGTAGAAAAATCTTACTACCCAGACAGTTAGCAGTGCTATAATTTTGCTGTGAGTTCTTTCAGACGTTATAATGCATGTGAAAAAGTCCTCTCCTCTTCCCTTCCTTTCTCCTTGCCCCTTATCCAGTCTTTTATTCATTCTACCCCCGGCCAACAAGTACTGAGCATGCAATATGTGCTAGGTACTGTGCTGCACGTCAAGGGGATTATAGTGGTGAACAGAGATACAGACCCTGTCTTTGTGGAGTTCAGGGTCTAGTGGGAGAAATACATCGTTAATCAGAATAACTGCAGAGGTGCTTATCAACAGATAATTTCTGGGAAGGAAATACACAGGGTGATTTGAAAGGTTATACAGAAAAACTTCACCTGATCTAATCTGGGTCTGAGTATGTCTTAGTTTTTGGTATACCTCTACCAGTTGGAATAAGAATTGAACAGAGCACTACAGTTATATAAAGGTATATTGAAAATTTGATAGATTTGATTATATAAAAGTAAAATTTTTATAAATGAAACATTTGTAATTCACATCACATATGTGAAGCTAGATTTTTTTCTACTATAAAGAGCCCTTATAAATAGATAATAAAAGATTAATAACCAAATGGAAAAATGAGAAAAAGTGAGAATAAATAGTTCTTAGAAACACCAAATGACTCTTAGTAGTAAAAAGAGGCTCAGCTTCGCTTATAAGAAATGCAGTTCATAACTGTAATAGGATATTTTTCACCTACCACATTGGCAGAGATCAAAGAATTCAGTAGACTATGTTCACAAGGTCAAGGGTGACCAAACACATTCATACATGTGTACATGTAAATCGGAGTCCTGGTGGTACAGTGGGTTAGAGCTCAGGCTGCTAAACAAAAGGTTGGCAGTTCAAATCCACCAGCTGCTCCCAAGAAGCCATATGGGGCAGTTCTGCTCTGTCAGTATGAGTCAGAAATGACTCAACAGCAATGGTTGTATGTTTGCCTTATGTGTAAATCCATATGTATAACCACTGTGGAAGGTATTTGTCAGTATGACAAAAACCACAAATATGCTTTCCCTTTGACCCAAAAATTTCACTTCTAGGAATTTTCCTACAGATATTTGTTGCACCATTGTTTGTAGTGATAATAGATTGGAAACAATTTCAATGTCCATCACTAGAATAACTGGTTAAATAAATTGATACCTTCATATAATGGTAGCTTTTTATGTACTGAAGTATGAAATAGTCACTAAGATACATTATGTGATAGAAGGTGCAGAATTGTGTATAGCGTGCCACCATTTATGGGAAAATATTTTTTAAAATACACACTTGAACGTCTACAAAAGGGAATGCAAAAGATGGACAACAGTGGTTCTCTCTAAATGGGGTCTGGAGGACTGGGTGAGGAGACTTGTTTTCACCATAAATGTCTTTTTCTACTGGTAGAATTACACATGTTAACTATTTTGAAAATGTGAAGTGATATTTTAAAAATAATAAGGCACTCAATGAATAGAAGTAGAGTATGTAGTGATGTTGATGGGAGTAATTCTGATTTGGATTTCTTTTTCACTGTGATCTATGACTGTGTTCCCTTTGAGGTCTTGATCTCTTTGCTGAAATAATTTTTCGTGTTGTGTTCCCTGTCCTGTAGTTAGGAAAAATGAGGCTGACAATCCCATGTCGTGCAGTGACTTGTACACATCTGCAGTGTTTTGATGCTGCTCTTTATCTCCAAATGAATGAGAAGAAGCCCACCTGGATTTGTCCTGTGTGTGACAAAAAGGCTACATATGAAAGTCTAATATTGGATGGGTAAGTATCCTTTTTAACAGCTGTTGATCATGTCTCTGTTCTCTACAGCCTCATATCCATTCTTCTCCAACATAAAGCCCAGATGTTCATGTCTTCCCTGCTTAATTCTTATTCTCAATCTTATTTTTGTTTTAATTTTATTGTGGTAAAACACATATAACATAAAATTTGCCGTTTTAACCATTTTTAAGTGTACAGTTTATTGGCATTAATTATGTTCACAGTGTGGTATAACCATCGCTACTACCTGTTTGCAAAATCTTTTCGTCACCCCAAACAGAAAGTCTGTATTCATTAAGCAATAACCCCTCATTTCTCCCTCACCCCAGCCCCTGGTAATGTCTAATTTACTTTCTCTCTTAGGAGTTTGCCTTTTCTTATATACATAAGTGGAACCATCCAATATTTGTCCTTTTGTGTTTGACTTATTTCACTTAACACTATTTTTGAGGTTCATCCCATGTTGTAGCTGTGTTAGGACATCAGTCTTATTTTTAAACTGGTTAAAAAAAAAAAACAAAAACCCAAACCCATCGCTACCTATAGGACAGAGTAGAACTGCTCCATAGTGTTTCCAAGGAGTGCCTCGTGGATTCGAACTGCTGACCTTTTCATTAGCAGCCAAGCTCTTAACCACTATGCCACCAGGGTTTCTGATTAATCTGGTTAATGGCTCTTTTATCTTTATAATATGATTTGTGTTGGGGGGAAAAAGTGTGTAGTTTCCTTTTATTTTTGCTTTCCAAGATAATATTTTATATCCCGTAGGAAGCCCAGTCCATTTAATGACACCATTTTGCTTGCCTAGAACTTTTTGAAAAGGCAACTAAGGTCTAGGCAAAAAAGGCAAAGGGAGTGGTAGGGTATAGACCAGTCACATTATGCAGCTGCTAAGTTCAAAACTGGAATTCACCCCTAGGTTTTTCTGACTCTAAAGCCCAAACTCTTAGGCATTATATCTCATATCATGTTATATATGTCAGAATTTAGAAAACAGTGCGATTAATCATACCATTAATTATAATTAAGTGGAATATCCATTTTTTAAATAACACTTTTAAAAATTGCATGTGTAATATATGCTCTAGTGTAAGATTTTAAAAGTACAATTAATAAAAAGATTAAAAATCATCAATACCATTCTGTAGTAATGACTTTGTTTTTGATGTACTAAAAAGATTGAAATCATACTTCATTTACGTAATGATTTGTAACCTACTTTTTCACTCACTATGTAGTGAAAAATATCCTTGATTTTTAAGAATACTTGTAGAGCTTTTTTTTTTCTTCAAAGAGTTTATTACTGTAGAGAGGAGTAGGGCAGTGAAGAGTGGATGTGACTGACTTTTCTTTCTAAATTTATGGTGTGCTGTGTTTTTACTTTTATAATCTTTTTAACTTCTTACTTTAAAGTAATAACAAACTTAGAAGTTGCAGCAGCAGCACAAAGAGCTTCCTGTGTAACTTTGACCCAGATGTACCAATTGTTAACATTTTGTTATGTTTGTTTTGTCACATTCCCTCTCAATATGTCTGTATATACACACTTTTGGGAGGGTGGGTGAGTGTGTGGGGGGAGGGGCGAGAGAGAGAGAGAGAGATCCCCCCCGCCCCGAATTCATTTGAGTAGTCTGACAGCAAGTTGCATATGTCTTATCCCTTTGCCTTTATTTTAGGAAATATTTCATAAATACTTGATATACCATTATATGGATATACCACTAATGACTGGAACATTTTTCCTTTTATTGCCTATCATGTTTATTTCTATTCTTTTTCTATTTTAAGTTGTCCTGTAAGGTGAACATTTTTGAAGCTGATTCATTGTGTATGTGTTTGGGGTTTTCCTTAACATAAGTTCTCAGAGGTAGAAATACTGAGTTAAACAGAATATATTATTTTAAGGCTTTTAGTATTTATTATTAAGATACGTCCTAGAAAGAGGAAACTATTTTATTCTCATAGTAAATCATTTCATTCTCCTGCCAACAGTGTGTTAGAATGTCCATTTGTCAGCTCTTTTACTAAACCTTACTTATTAAATCTTATTTTTAAAATTTCCTGGTTAAAAAGATAACTGCTTCAGTTTCTGTTCCTTGTATTATCAGCCATTTCTTCACACATATGTTTTTCATTATTTTATCTTCTGGGAATTCCCTTTTAATTGTTCATTTTTTCTATGGGACTGTTTGTCTTTTTCTTACTGATTTATAAATGGTCATTATATATTAAAGATACTAATTTCTCTGTAAGCATGTGGCAAGTGTATTTTTCCAGTTTGCATTTTAATTATTGTGATTTTTTTTTTTTTTTTTTATTCAGAAGCTTTAAGTTTTGATTTCATCAAATGCCTTTTCCTTTTGGATTTCTGCCTTTAATACATTTAGAAAGTTCCAGAGATTTTATATAAGTATTCTCTTTATCTTTTTACAAGTACTTTCATGAATTCATTCAAACTAGTACTTATTGAAAACCTGTTATGTGTCAAGCATTGAGTCTGAAGTGGTGAATAGAGCATTTCTAGTGTGAGACAATAAAAAAAATTACATCTTGTGTTAAGTTCTCTGAAGGTAAAGAATGGAACTGTGTGAGAGAAATTGGGACTGTGGAACAAACTTCAGGGTAAGAGAAAGGCATTAAGGTAGGAACCGCTCATCACACAAACCTGTCAGTAGTTTCAACATTTATTGAATAATCTCTCCCATAAACTTGAGATACTGCCTGTATAATACAGTGAATTCTTATGTATACCCATTTAATTTCTGAGCTGTTATTTTGTTCCATTGATCAAAGTATTAGTGAGCAAGTACAAAAGTTTTAATTATTGGATTTGTGTTAATATCTATTAGGCTGTTCTTTTTCAGAGTTTTCTTGGCTAGTATCACAACTTATTTTGCTATACTCAGTTGGATAAAAGTATTCTCAAATTATTCAAACCAATCTTGTCTGGGTTTTGATTGGAATTATGTTAAGCTTTTAGTATAATTCAGGAAAATAAATGTCTTTAAAGTATTACACCTTCTCATGAAGGAGGCGTTTTTTTCCTATTTATTTTTATAAGCATTATTGAGATATAATTGACAAACAGAAGAACTACGCATATGTAAAGTGTACAATTTGATAAATTTCGACCTATATGTACACCTGCGAAATCATCACCACAATCAAGATTGTGAACATACCATGACACCCGTAGTTTTCTTAGGTGTCTTTCTAATCCCTCCTCTTAACCCTGTCCCCAGATAAACAGTGATATGTTGTTTGTATAGATTAGTTTGGACTTTCTTAAATTTTAAATGAATGGAAGCATAAAACATGTGCTTTATTTGTCTAGCTTCTCTTGCTTAGCCTAGATATTTTGATATTTGTCCACATTGCTGTGTATACCAATGGCTCATTTGTTTTATGGCTGAGCAGCATTGTGTTGTATAGCTAACACCACAGTTTATCCATTTAGCTGTTAATGGGTTGTTTCTCATTTTGAGCTATTGTAAATAAAACTGCTATGAACATTCTTGTCCAAGTTTTTGTGTGGACTGATGTTTTCTTTTCTCTTGTGTAAATAAATAGGAGTGGAATGACTGGTCACATGTTAGATTTATGCTTGACTTTTAAAGAAACTACCAAAGCTTTCCAACGTGGTTCTGTCAATTTTTTGTTCCCACTAGCCATGTATGAGAGCTCCACTAGCTCCACATGCTCACCAGCACTTGGTGTGGTTGTTGTGTTGTTGGTCTTTTTAATTTTATACATTCTAGAGGGCATATAGTTGGAGCCCTTTATGTACTGTGTGAATTTTATTTGCATTTCCCTTATAACTAATTGGAGCCCTGGTGGTGTAGTAGTTAAGAGTTCGGCTACTAACCAAAAGGTCAGTAGTTGAATCCACTGTCCGCTCCTTGGAAACGCTGTGAAGCAGTTCTGCCCTGTTCTGTAGGGTCACTATGAGTTGGAATCAACTCGATGGCGATGAGTTTGGTTTGTTTGATTTTTTGGTTTTATGACTAATTATGTTGAGTATTTTTTCGCGTTTGTTCCCAATCGGCATATTTTCTTTGGTGAAGTGTCTTCTCATACTTTTCCCCATTTTTTAATTGGTTCGTTTATTTCCCTGTTATTGAGTGTTGAAAATTCTTTATATGTTCCAGATACAAGTGTGTTAATCAGATATGTGATTTGCAGATATTTTCTGACGGTTTATCTTTTCAGTCTTTTAACAGTGTCTTTCAAAAAACTGAAGTTTATAATTTTGGATGAAGGCCAATTTATAGTTTTTCTTTTATGGATTGTGTTTTTGGTGTCATATTAAGACATTTTTCCTTAACCCAAGGTCACAGAGATTTTCCCTATGCTTTCTTTAGGAGTTTCATGATTTTAGCTTTACGTTTAGGTCTATTACCATATCAAGTGAATTTTTGCATATGGTGTGTGGTAAAGATCAAGGTTCATTATTTTTGTTACATGACCATGCAAGTTCTCCTTCACCATTTGTTGAAAATACTGTCTTTTCCTCATTAAATTTCCTTTGCACCTTTTTGAAAAATCAATTGACGGTGAACGTGTGGATCTATCTATGGGCTCTATTCTCTTGCACTGATTTATTTGTCAATATATCAGTAGTACTTCACTAATTGAAAAATAGTTTGGTTTTTTTTTTTTGTCCTTTTCCACTAAGTTTACTACCTGTTTGGTTTCTTATGGATGATTTTTCTATTTTGGATTGTATTTTCCTGCTTATTTGCATGCCTGGTAATTTTTGGGAAACACTGGTGGCGTAGTGGTTAAGAGCTACAGTTGCTAACCATTAGGTTGGCAGTTCAGATCCGCCAGGCGCTCCTTGGAAACTCTATGGGGCAGTTCTGTTCTGTCCTATAGGGTCGCTATGAGTCAGAATTGACTCGACGGCAGTGGGTTTGGTTTTTGGTTTGGGGTAATTTTTGATTGGATGCTAGACCTTGTTAGGTGCTGGATGTTCATGTAGCCTTTTTTTAAAAAAAATTTCTCACCTTTATTATGGGACATATTACGGTTTCTTGGAAACAGTTAAATTCTTTGAAGGCTTGCTTTAAGTCTTTCTGGGTGGCACCAGAAAACCCTTTAGTTTAGAGGCAATAGGACAGGGTAGAACTTGATAAATTTTGACCTAGTCGTACACCTGTATATTTCCTTCTGAGTACTGTATCCAGTGTAGTGTCTATTGCAAGATTTTCCCACCAGGCTTTCGACAACACCAACTATTCCTGGCCCTGTCTGAGCTCAGGGGTTTATTTCTCTGCTTCTTGGGGGCTGTTCTTTCCATGGTCAGGGAGCTTCTTTGCATACATGCAGTGGTCAATACACTGTTGAAGACTGAGGAGTAAACCCTGTACAGACCTTTAGAGCTCTCTCTGTTGATCACCTTTCTTCACTCTGGTACTCTGTGCTGTGAACTCTCACTGCCTTGGACTCCATTTACTCTCAAATCAATCTTCTCAATTTAGGAATACAACTAGCGTCCCCTTTGGGCTGCCTTTCCCTGGGAAGCAGGAAATAGGGGCAGTTGTAGGGTCATTTCTTATTTCCCCATTCTCAGGGGACCACTATTCTGTGATGCCTGTTGTCCAGTGTCTAAAATTCATTGTTTCGTTTATTTTCTGGGGTTTTAGTTGTTTAAGGCCAGAGGGTAAATTTGGTCCCTGTTACTCCATTTTCACCAGAAATGAAAGTGACCCCTTTCTTTTGAAAGCTTTTTCTACAATAATAATCTTTTTAAAAAGATTTTTTCTCTGGTAATAATTCAACTCTTCGAGTATTAACAATTTAGTTGATCATTTAATGAAAATTGTAAAAAGATTACCTTTTATAGTTCTAATAAGTTTTCTATGACACAGTTGACAATAGGATGTTTAAAGTCTTGGTAATAAAATACCTGGAATGTGTCAACTAGCATTCTTGTTTGTCACCGTCATAACCTCCATAAACTAATTTTAAGAAGTTAACATTGATATAAGGACAAATTCCTGTTGGCAGCCTTCATTCCTTATACAATGTCTTCACTGTAAAGTCCCATTGATTCACCTTGTAGATAAGAAAATCGACTCTTAAGAGCATGGGTTCAACACAACTCTCACACACGCAAATGCATTCTTACACTTTCACAGTTATTTTTGCAGGTTTTCTTATGAGGTTAAATTGTCTGTACTATATAATAATAATAATAAACTTCTTTTGTTACTTGTTAACAGTTGTTTATTTCTAGTCGAAAGCGAACATTTGAGACCTTGAATTACCAAGGTAGCATAGCTGTTAGGGGTCTTCTTTGTGCTTTACAGTGTGATACCATGAGGAATCTGCAAAAGGGCTATGAAATCAAATATGAGAGTTAAGTGTAGTATCCAGGGAACAGTATAAATTAGCATATAATTAATATTACGTCCTTTGATAAAATACTGTTAAGTCTAACGATAATTTGTTTCTATTTTTCTCTTATTTGTAAGCTAATAAATAATGGGTCATAAGGGCTGTCAAAGATGTTTGGTTTTCTTTAGATCTTTTTATTACCTAGTGATTTTTATTTCCTGTAATCCAAATTTGAAGCGATTTTAGATCATTTTATTATTTGCATCAGTATTATAGTTGAATTTAACTTCTAATGTTAATTCAAGCTGTAAAGTGATCTAGCTCTCGTTGTCATGGTGTACTAGGCTTTAGTTAAGTTGTGTGATTGTAGTGCTGTCAAGAGTTCCCATTCCTCACTTCCTGTTCTACCATCATGGTCCTTCCTTTTTGATATGAAGCTTTTAAATTACTTTTTGTATAGGGACATTTATGTTTGCTTGTGTTTGTTTTATGTGTTGGCTTTGAGGTAGTTCTTATGGCTAATCCCAGCTAGGAAACTCCAGGTGTCTGTTTCTGTTTACCCACTGCTTTTTTGAATGATACTCAGTAAGTCACTTAACACTCTTGTTGCCCATTACAAATCTAAAACCTAGGTTAGGGTGTAGATAATACTTGTAGTAAAGTGTACAGTATTGAAATACTTTAAAAAATTTTTGCGATAGCATTACGTTTACCTCCAGGGTAATGTGTATTACTTTATTATTTCACCTTTGATCAAAGCCATTGATTGTATTTATGTACTTCTTAATTGGTTTATAGGCTTTTTATGGAAATTCTCAATGACTGTTCAGATGTGGATGAAATCAAATTTCAAGAAGATGGTTCTTGGTGTCCAATGAGACCGAAGAAAGAAGCTATGAAAGTATCCAGTCAGTCGTGTACAAAAATAGAAAGTATGTGCAGAGTGGCAGTGGAGAGCGAAGCCATGAGACTTGTGCAACACTAATTTTATCGTTGACTTTGACCACTAGAGTGCCATTTAGTGCTCTGTTTGCTAACTTTATCTTTTGATCATCAGTTGCATATGTAATTTTCCCCAAATGAATTTTATTCTTTCCTTAAGAAATGTGCTAAAATTTACCCCGAGAGTATGGCCCCCAGTCACCCTTTTAACTCATTACTGAAGTCACTCTTGAGGTTCACCCCTTCAGCCAAAGATTAGACAGGCCCATAAACAAAACAAAAGGAGACTAAATGGGCATACCAGCCCAGGGGCAAGGACGGAAAGGCAGAGGGGACAGGAAAGCTGATAATGGGGAACCTGAGGTTGAGAAGGGGAGAGTGTTGACATGTTGTGGGGTTGGCAGCCAATGTCACAAAACAATATGTGTGTGTATTGTTTAATGAGAAACTAATTTGCTCTGTAAACCTTCATCTAAAGTACAATTTTTAAAAATGTGCTGAAATTTATACCATTTTATAACCAGCCTGTTCATGATATATTTTTAATGGGTAAAGTAAATGAAATAATCGCCTAAAATTATTGTAACATATGATGATTGTTATAAAATGAAAAGTTACAGGTGACATTTCTGTGGACAATTTTCCAGAATTGTTTTTAGAGTACCTGTTTGGACTCTGTGTGGGAGGAACCCCAAATGGAGGTGTGGTTTGATAGGCCTCATCATCTAGTGGAATTATGGGACAGTTGCAGGTTAATTGCTAAGAAGTTGAACACATTGTTTCCTTCTGTTTTCTTTGTGTGAAGGAATTCGATTGTTGCTTTGGCCTTCAACTCTACACCTGTCCACACTGAGTGGGAGAAATAAGGGCAGTTTGAGTAATTGAAACCCATAATTGAGCTTAAAAATTTTCTTTTTATCTAACACACTCTACTAGCTGCATTTGAATTTTGTTCTGTGTTTGAAGTTCTAACAAACAATATAATGAATAATAGGGTGTTCAGAGCGAGAAAGGAGAAAAAAATAAAGGATTTATGCCAATTTTAATTTTTCCCCAGTGATTGGTATTTAATCTCAGACTGGAGCAACCACAGCTTCCGGTCATCTTTGAGGAAAAGAGTGATTTAGATGATTAGTTGCTGCTGCGTTTCCATTATCAACTAGCATTCATTTTCTACTAAACAGATTGTCCAAACCAAACCCAGTGCTGTTGAGTCGATTCCAACTCATAGCGACCCTATAGGACAGAATAGAACTGCCCCATAGAGTTTCCAAGGAGCATGTGGCGGATCGAACTGCCGACCCTTTGGTTAGCAGCCGTAGCACTTAACCACTACACCGCCAGGGCTTCCAAGCAGATTATAGTCTATACTAATACAGTCTCCCTGAAATGGTGAGTTGATGTGTTGTGCGAGACTGTTCTAACGGGCAGAAAGAAGAACCTATTTGGTTAGGAAGTATTGATGAGAAAAGCTTTACGTGTCTGAATGATTTAGGTATGAAGTTGGGATTTTTTTTTCAACTTATCAAGGTGAAAATTTTTATGAAGTTCTGGCTTTTGATGAAAAGTATGTACGTTCTTTGACATGTGCCTTAATTTTTCGCCCCTATGTGCAGGTTCAGGTGTTCTCAGTAAGCCTTGCTCAGTGACTGTAGCCAATGAGGCGAGCAAGAAGAAAGTGGATGTTATTGACTTAACAATAGAAAGCTCTTCCGATGAAGAGGAAGACCCTCCTGCTAAAAGGAAATGCATCTTTATGTCAGAAACACAAAGCAGCCCAACCAAAGGGTTTGTTAATTTATAGTTCACTATTGATCATTACACTTGCAACTAACTCTTCTTGGGATAGATTTGTAAATGTCTTTTTGAGATGATACTTAGCCATAGAAGGTACTTTTAATTTGCTTTTGTTTGGTTGAAATATTTTCAAATAAGCATGTTGTTTATAGGAAAGCAAATTTGATGAAAATATTTTCATCTTTGGGAAGTGAGATTTGCACTCTTTTAACATGTCTGAGAATTTATTTCATACTTGAAATTTGTGTCATTTTCTTGAACCCATTTGTAAGGAGTAAATTTGGCATCTCAGACAAGTATGAGGAAGCCTGGTGTAATGGAGTGTGGAATCCGACAGTTATGGGTTCTAGTTCTGGCACACCACTTACTCATTCTGTGATCTTGGATGAAATATTTAACTTGTTTGAGCCTCCTTTTTCTGTTCTGTAAAACGGGGTTAAATAATGCCTACCTCTTAGAATTATTGTCAAGTTTCAATGAGATAATGAAGAGCTTAGCCTTGGTGTCTGGAACATGGTAGTTTCTCAATAAAAATTGATTCCCTTCCCTTCCCACCCTCTCCAGGGGAAAATATGGACAAGTAAATGCATTCTAGAATGTATTCTTTATGAGTCATCTGGCAGAAGCCATTACTGACAGGTTCTGGGTATTTTGTAATAAATGGTTTTTACAGTGAGATTTTGAAAACCTACAAGGAGGGGGTAGGAGGTTCTCCTGACATCCCAAGAACACATTCTTTCAAACTTGGGTGTTCCAGTCTGTATAAATTGCAGCTATCTACCTCATTGCATGAAGTCAACTACATTTACACAGCACCCATACAGAACAACTCTTATGAAACAGGCTCAAATAGAAACATAAATGAAAATTCTGAATTCAATATTAGGAAATCATTCAATTATATATTAAAATGACATCACCTGCTACCGAATAGGGTTTATCATAGGAATGCTTTAATATTAGAAAATATATTGATAAAATGGAACTGGTCACCTTAATAGATGCTGAATAGGCATTCGATAAAATTAATAATCATTCCTGATAGAAACTCTTCAAAACATCAAAATTCATTGAATGGTTTGCAGGGATCAGCACTTAATTTGTTCTTAGGCAGCATTAATAAAAGCGCAGGGTCCAGGACGCTACCATGCCAGTTTTGCTCCATTTTGGGCTAGATGGCTCTCACTCAGAGCATTGTAGTTATTGCTGATCATCAAGAAGGGTATTAACAAATGATTGTAGGCCCAAGGGGTGAGGGGGACCAGGGTGGTAAATATGGTGGGTGAATGGGTCCAAGGACTGACGATGCTAAGCCTGGAGAGAGGATATGCTATAGCAACTTCATAGTCCATAAAAGGAAGTCATTGACTAGCTGGATTAAGTTTATTCTTTGTTATGACATTTGGTCCAATGGAGGAAAGATGCTGAATACTAAGAAAGTTGATGTTTTGTCATTGAAGTAGAATGAATGCTACCTGTCACAGAATCATAGTGGAGACTCATGCTTTGTTTATATCACTTCTGTGACCCCTTCAAACTCTTAAATACTTTTGTGATTTTGTTCTGTCGTCCTTTTCACATCCCTTCTGTGGCTCAGCATCTAAAAATTTTATGGTTTTCTTCTGCTGTGTAGGTTTAGCATAGGAGTTCTGGGTCAGTGGTTATAAACAAATATGAAAGAATAGAGAATGAAAAACCAAGAAAACTTATTTTGACTTGTAGTCCAGAATTTATGTGAACAGCTACTTTTTTTACTTACTGTTATAATAAAAACTTTATTCTTATAAACATTTAGAAAGCACCAAGAAGAAAGTAAAAGCCATTCCACTGTTAATATTTTGATGGCTATTTTTCTAGCCCCTTTCTTTGAATACTTCCTGTAGTATTTAAATGCAGTCGTATAATACCTATCATTTTGTAACTCAAAAAAACCTCTTTCAAAGAAATTTTTTTACTATCATTTCTGTGTGTTACAAGGTGGTTGAACCTGTAATGATAATAGAATTGTTATCATTAAGAAGAACATAGTTTGTTTAAGAACAACATAGATTTTATCCTGGACAGTTATACTGAACTAATAATACTTGTGTTAGGTATTTTGTGAGGAAGTCCTAGTGGTGCAGTGGCTAAGTACTTGGGTGCTAACCAAAAGACTGGTGGTTTGTACCTACCCAGCAGCACTTGGGAGGAAAGACCAGGCAGTCTGTTCCTGTAAAGTACTATAGCCTAGAAAACCCTGTGCCCCAGTAGTGCTCTGTCACATTGGGTCGCACTGTTGGTCAAAATCGGCTCGATGGCACCTAACAATAACAAGGTATTATATAGTTAAGAAACTGGTACATTAATCTAAGACTTTTTAGGAAACTTCTGAGTTTTCTTTTTACCTTGAAAGAATTTTAATTATTTTTCTCCCATGCCACCTGCTGGTAACGGAATGATTGCTTTGTCCTTAATAAGTGGGTATTCCAAAGACAGGAAAGAAAGAATAGAGGTAAATGTGTATGTTACTAGATTAAGAACCATCAGGTATTAGTAATAATGGGCATACTCAGAGAATTCCAGGTTTATGAATAAAAATTCAAGTTATCGAACTGTCAACCCATATTCAGATATCTAAATATGGGCCAAGTATGATGGATTCCTTGCAGTTCCTCTATCTAGATCACAATCGAGAATACTAATACCTGCTACTGGCAGCATTCCAATTAGTTTACTTTTGTGTCTTAATATTATGGGCATAAGTTATAAAGTTTTAACATAAATATGTACACATGATCGAAATACCAGATGACCTAGCAATCCCACTCCTAAGAATATACTCTAGAGAAATAAGAGCCGTCACACGAATAGACACATGCAGTCCCATGTTCACTGCAGCATTATTTACCATAGCAAAAAGATGTGAGCAACGTAAGTGCCCATCAAGAGACAAATGGATAAACAAAGTATGGTACATACACACAATGGAATACTACGGAATGATAAAGAACAACGGTGAATTGGCAAAACATCTCATAACATGGGTGAATCTGGAGGGCATTATGCTGAGTGAAATAAGTCAATCACAAAAGGACAAAAAAAAATATATATGAGACCACTGTTACAAAAACTCAAGAAAAGATTTACACATAGAAAGAAACAATCTTTGATGGTTATGAGGGGGGGAGGGGTGGAAAGAGGAAATCAATAACTAGACAGTAGATAAGTGGTAACTTTGGTGAAGGGAAAGATAATACACAGTACAGGGGAAGTCAGCGTAACTTGACCAAGACAAAGTCATAGAAGCCTCATAGACACATCCAAACACTTTTGAGGGACCGAGTTACTGGGGCTGAGAGCTGGGGACATTTAGGTGAATTGGAATAACAATTCATAAAGAAAATGTTCTACATTCTACTTTGGTGAGTAGCACCTGGGGTCTTAAAAGCTTGTGAAGCAGCCATCTAAGATATGTCTATTGGTCCTGTCCCGTTCCGAGCAAAGGAGAATGAAGAAAACCAGAGATACATGGGAGATACTAGTCCAGAGGACTAATGGGCCACAAGTACCACAGCATCCACCAGCCTGAGCCCAGAACAACTAGATGGTGCCTGGTTACCACCACCTGCTTCTCTGACAGAGATCACAATAGAGGGTCCCAGACAGAGTGGGAGAAAAATGTACAACAGAATTCAAATTCACACACAAAACAACCAGACTTAACTGGTCTGACAGAGACTGGAGGAAGCCCCAAGACTATGGCCTGTGGATACCCTTTTAACTCAGAACTGAAGTTAGTCCCGAAGTGTATGCTTCAGCCAAAGATTAGACAGGTCTATAAAACAATAGTTCAGTCATATACACGAGATCAAGTGGGCAACACCTGCTCAAAAACAAAGACAAGAAGGCAGGAAGAGAAAGGAAGACTGGGTGAATGGAAACGGGGAACTTGGGGTGGAGAAGGGGAGAATATTGAGACGTTACAACCAAATGTCACAAAACAATTTGTGTATAAATAGTTAAATGAGAAGTGTATATATATGCCTCTGTGTGTATTTGCCAATCCTATGAGGAGGCAGTAACAAATTAAAAAAATTTTTTTCATTAGCTTATAGCATCACATTTTTACACTCATAATTTCACTAAACAGAGCCATTTACATTTCTCCATGGTCCCAGTTATACCATATTTATAAATGTATCTTTTTTGCATAGGCTTTAGAATCATTTTCTAATCTGAGTATGATTATTTTGAAGATTTGGTTAAAGTCTACCAGTATGGAATTTGACAATTAAAGACAACTAAGTTTAGCCATATCATAGAGAGTTGAGTTTGTGTTAATGGTTGCAAGGATCAGGTAATAGGAATTTGTTGTTAATTGTTTAGGTGCCGTTGAGTCAGTTCCTGCTTATAGCCACCCTGTGTACAACGGAATGCAACGCTGCCCAGTCCTGCAGCATCCTCACAATTGTTGCTGTGTTTGAGCCCATTGTTGTAGCTGTGTCAATCCATGTACTTGAGGGTCTTGCACTTTTTCACTGACCATCTGCTTTACCAAGCGTGATGTCCTTCTCCCAGGAACTAGCCTTCCTTGATAACATGTTCAGAGTATGTGAGACAAAGTCTTACCCATTCTTGATTCTAAGGAGCATTCTGGCTGTACTTTTTTCCAAAAAAGATTTGTTCGTTCTTCCGGCAGTCTGTGGTATATTTAGTGGTCTTTGCCAGTGCCATAATTCAAATGCATCAGTTCTTTGGTCTTCTTTATTCATTGTCCAGCATTTGCACGCATATGAGGCAATTGAAAATACTATGACTTGGGTCAGGCACGCCTTAGTCCTCAAAGTGACATCTTTGCTTTTTAACACTTTCAAATAGGCAGCAGATTTCCCTATATGATAACGTTGTTTGATTTCTCCACTGCTGCGTCCCTGGATTGTAGATCCAAGTAAAATGAAATTCTTAACAACAGTATTTTCTCCACTTACCATGATGTTGCTTCTTGGTCTAGTTGTGAAGATTTTTGTTTTCTTTATGTTGAAGTACAATCCATACTGAAGGCTGTGGTCTTTGATCTTCATCAGTAGGTGCTTCACGTCCTCTTTGCTTTCAGCAAGAAAGGTTGTGTCACATGCATAATGAGGGTTGTTAATGAGTCTTCCTCCAATCCCGATGCCACATTCCTCATCATATAGTCCAGCTTCTTGGATTATTCGCTCAGCCTACAGATTGAATAGGCTTGGTGAAAGGATACAGTCCTAACATACCTTTCCTAATTTTAAACCATGCAATATCCCATTGTTCTGTTAGAATGACTGCCTCTTGGTCTATGTACAGGTTTCTCATGAGCACAATTAAGTGTTCTGGAATTCCCATTTGTCACAGTGTGGTATATAATTTGTTATGATCCATAAGTGAGTGCCTTTGCATAGTCAATAAAATACAGGTAAACGTCTTTCTGGTACTCTTTGCTTTGAGCCAAGATCAATTTGACATCAGCAGTGATACTCCTTGTTCCATGTCCTCTTCTGAATTCAGCTTGAATTTCTGGCAGTTCCCTGTCAATGTACTGTTACAGCTGTTTTTGAATTATCTTCAGCAAAATTTTACTTGTGTGTGATATTAATGTTATTTTTTGATAATTTCCACATTTTGTTGGACCACCTTTCTTTGTAATGGGCACAATATGAATCTCTTCCAGTCTGTTGGTCAGGTAACTATCTTCCAGATTTCTTGGCATAGACAAGTGAGCATTGCATCTTCAGCATTGCGTCTGTTTGTTGAAACATCTCAATTGGAGCCTTGCTTTTTGCCGATGCTTTTACTGCAGCATGGACTTCTCCCTTTAGAACCATCAGTTCTTGAACATATACTGACTCCTTAAATAGTTCGAATGTGGGCCAATTCGTTTTGGTACAGTGACTCTGTGTATTCCTTCCGTCTTCTTTTGATGCTTCTTGCATCATTCAGTATTTTGCCCATAGAATCCTGCAGTATTGCTGCCCGACGTTTGAAATTTTTCTTCAGTTCTTTCAGCTTGAGAAATGCTGAGTGTGTTCTTCCCTTTTGGATTTCTAACTTCAGGTCTTGCACATTTCAGTAAAATACTTTGCCGCCTCAAGCTGCCCTTTGAAATCTGTTCATCTCTTTTACATGATCATTTCTTCCTTGTACTTTCTCTACTCGACATTCAGAGCAAGTTTCAGAGTCTTTGCTGACATCGTTTTGGTCTCTTCTTTATTTCCTGTCTTTTTTTTTTTTTTTTTAACTTTTATTGAGCTTCAAGTGAACATTTACAAATCAAGTCAGTCTGTCACATATAAGTTAATATACATCTTACTCCTTACTCCCACTTGCTCTCCCCCTGATGAGTCAGCCCTTCCAGTCTCTCCCGAAAACTTTGGCAGCCTCCAACTCTCTCTATCCTCCCATCCCCGCTCCAGACAGGAGATGCCAACACAGTCTCAAGTGTCCACCTGATATAATTAGCTCACTCTTCATCAGCATCTCTCCGCACCCCCCCCCCGTCCAGTCCCTTTCATGTCTGATGAATTGTCTTTGGGGATGGTTCCCGTCCTGTGCCAACAGAAGGTTTGGGGACCATGACCGCCGGGGTTCCTCTAGTCACATCCAGACCATTAATTATTTCCTGTCTTTTTAATGACCTTTTGTTTTCTTTGTATACGATGTCCTTGATGTCATCCCTAGTCGTCTTCTGTTTTTGGACATTCAGTGCTCAGTGCGTCAAATCTGTCCTTGACATGGCCTCTAAATTCAGGTGGGATATACTCTAGGTCATACTTTGGCTCTCATGGACATGTTTCAATATTCTTCAGCTTCAGCTTGAACTTGCATAGAAGTAATTGATGGTCTGTTTCGCAGTCAGCCCCTGGCCTTGTTCTGACCGATGATGTTGAACTTCTCCGTCATCTCTTTCCAAAGATGTAGTTGATATGATTCCTGCGCATTCCACCCGACGAGGTCCAGATGTATAGTCACTGTTTATGTTGTTGAAAAAGGGTTTTTCTAGTGAATGGTTGTTGGTCTCGCCAGATTTCTCTCGTGGGATCTCTGACATTGTTTCTTTCACCAATGCCATGTTTTCGAACTACTGATCCTTAATTGTTTCCACCTTTTGCATTCCAATCACCAGTAATTACCATGCATCTTGATAGCATGTTTGGTCAATTTCTGATTACAGAAGTTGGTAAAAGTCTTCAATTTCTTCATCTTTGGTGTTAATGGTTGGTGTGTAAATTTGAATAATAGTCTTATTAACTGTTTTTTTTTGTAATAATTAACCAACACTAAACTTAGCTTTTCAAATGTTTGCTGAGGTTATAGACATTGATCTAATAACTTAAAACCCCACTGGATTTTGATATTTCTCATGATGTGGCAGTCAACATTTTAGTTTTGGAGAAACAAGAAATCATTACTCAACCATTTAAAGAAAAGTTTCATGATATCATGAGGGTAGAACATATACAATAATGAGTCGTTGGTAAGGTGATAATATGTTGGTACATTGACTTAACTCCCCTACAAGTGTAAGGAAAGGAAGGGGCTGGGGGAAGAAAATGAGCTTTGTGTTGCTTCCTATAAATGTGATCAAAGTTAAGGCTCAGTTCAAGATTGACAAAAAGAAAATCTTCAGTATGAAATATTAAAGGAAGAGAAGCTGGGATGGGAAGAAGGAAGACATTGACTCTGTCTTGTACACCTGAAATTTTCCTTCTATTTTTTCAGTGGCTGAGAGAAAGTGATAAAGGTACTTTTAAAAATAAGTGAAAAAAAAAAAAAATGTATATTGTGGGGGGAGGGTCTTGAAAAGTTTGCCTCTAATATCTTTAAAAAATAACTTTAAGATATTAATACTGTGAGGCAGCCAGAATAATCAGAGCCACTTGTCCCACCCCAGCACTAACACAAACCTCATCTCTCTTACCCACTATGCTCCCCTCCTCAGTGTGTTATGACACGCACTCCTGTGTGAGAGGTAGGATCATGCGCAATTAGAAAACACTTTTGGTGACCCCCTGCCCTTCTGCTTTCACCACGGTAGAGTACTACTGTTTTCAAACCTCCAGAAAAAGATGAGCTTTGAATAAAATATAGCTTATTTTATTTCATCCCAGTTTCTCTCTTTCACCCTCTTAGAGTTTCCTTTTCTGGCATCGCTCACCCGTTGCTTATAGTCTTAGGTCTCTGGGTAACACTGAAAGCCAAGAAATCTCCTATTCTAACCTCTTTGAAAGATGACTTCTCTGATCTTCATCTACGTGTGGAAGATGTTTTGAAGTACCGGACTTAGGCTATTGCCTCACACATATTTAATATGCCTCCTGTGTTACTCATTTTTTCTGAGACTAACAGTTGCCACCCTAAGCATATGTATTCTTAAGATGACTTTATTTTTCACATTTTCAGTGGCATCCACAATTTTAAGAGGTAGTATAGAACGACAGACAAGGTCCTCATTTCACGATGCAGACCAATTTTAGAACTCTAAATAGGTTGTGAGTAATTTAAGGAGTTTGAGATTTAAAAAGAGGTAATGAAATAGTCTGTCAATTGTTTGGGGCATGAAGAACATACGCAAATATGTCATCATTTCTTATTGCCACTATTTAGTAATTTGAGCAATAATAGTCTGTTTCAGTAAGGGAAAGGACAGCTTTGTGACCATGATTCTAATTTGTTAAGTTTCTGTTGGTTTCACTTTCTTCATCTTTGTAACCATCCTATCCTGCTGCAGAATTCTGTGCCTCAGTCCATAGGTTTACAGTACCGGTAGTTGACGGCAGTGCTTTAGGATGCTAACCTTAATGTTTTAGTCACTGTGTTGGCAACATGGCCATCATCAGCCATAGGTCAGTAACACTGTTTAGTTTCTTATATATACTCAAGTTGTTTTTCGTGTAAACTTGTAGTTGTTTACCTTGGGCGAAAAGAAAATGCAATTTAAATAAGAAGGATATAAAATCATTTCTCCTTAAGCCTGAACTTAAAAAAAAAAAAAGTTTAATTGAACTGATTCTTGAAATAAGTATTTTTTACTATAAGTTTAATTTGTACCTTTAGCATGTACAGCTTACTTGAAAGTCATAAACCCTGCCAGAAGAATAGGTGATGTCATCATGGTAGCTAGCGTTTTTAATATTAGATATTAAATCTTGAGTAGTTACCTCCTAATTTCTGATTGCTGCCTACCACCATAGTTTGGTTGGCTTTAGGAAGTGATTCCCAGATTAGAATCTAAGTTTGAATTGAAGAACCTCTGGTTGAGCTATAGTAAAATTTAAGTCAAATCTTAAGAATCCCCTACTTGAATTCTGGAGTCCCTGAGTGGTGCAAATGGCTAAGTGCTTGACTAGTAGGTGAAAAGTTGGCAGTTTGAACCTACCACATGCACCTCAGGAAACAGATCTGACAATCTGCTTTCAAAAGGTTTGTTTAAAAACCCTGTGGAGCAGTTCTACTCTGCACACATGGGATCACCGTGAGTTGGAATCAACTTGACAGCAACTAACACAAACTTGAGTTCTAAATCTCTTTTTAGACAAAATTACTGGTGTCAACACATATATTATGAAAGGATGTTGTTGTCTTTTGAGTGCTGTTGAGTTGATTTCGGCTCATGGTGATGCCATGTGACAGATTAGAATTGCCCCAAAGGCTTTTCTAGGCTATGATCTTTATCGGAGCAGATCTCCAGGTCCTTTCTCTTGGGTAGCTGCTGCGTGTGTTCTAATCGCCAACCTTTTGGTTAGCAGCCAAGTGTAAACCGTTGTGCCACCAGGACTCCTTAATAAAACATACGTGAAGTATATCTCTATTCTTGGATGAAAATGTGTATTACTCCAGCTCTGTACATTATGTTTTAATGCCAACTTGCTCTTACGTCACAGCTGCTGGTGAGAGCCAAGATACATTCATGTTAAAATGAAGACTGTTATGAAAGAGGAGAGTAGAGTATTGTGTACTGAGTAGCTCCCATATAGTTATGTTAAAACTTAGTGAACTTACAACTGAGAATGCCCAGTGGTGCAGCCCTTCTCTCCTGTGAACTAACAGCCAGATTGTTTGTAATTTCCCATGCTATTTAAAACAGGGTTCTCATGTATCAGCCATCTTCTGTAAGGGTGCCCAGTGTGACTTCGGTTGATCCTGCTGCTATTCCGCCTTCATTAACAGACTACTCAGTACCATTCCACCACACGCCAATATCAAGCATGTCATCAGATTTGCCAGGTATGTGAAGAGTTTTGCTTTTTATCGATTTTATTATTTATTTTTAATCTTAATCTGTGGAGCAAATATAGTTTTAAAAATTTTGAATAGGAGTGCAAAGGAAATTTGAAAGATTTCACGTAAAGGTAATATCTGTTTTAATATATGTCACGTTCAAATATTATCCTCTTTTTACTGCAGAGCAATCTATACGATCCTGATGATAGGAAATACAGTAGGATAGAAGACAATTTTCTTTAGAATTTATTCTCCCTTATGGAGAGTTTGTACTTGGAGAATTTTTCTTGATTTATTTATTGTAGAAGCTTCGCAGGTTAGGGAGAGTATTTTCTCATATGTGGTGTACTTCTTGGTAGCTCATCAGAATATGCTATGATATAGTGTAGGGTCTATTTGGCTACTAGCTTTACCCTGTGGATTTTTTCCCCCACTATTAGGACGGGACCTATCAACTGTTTTCCCAGAGTGGTACTTAATTAACTTTTAGAGATACCATTTATATGCGTATTAACTCTAAAGTTGGAAAAATTCAAAATTACTGATTTACCTTAGTACTAAGACTTAAGCAACTAAGGCCATATTTTAAAATTTAACTCCCCCCTCCCCTGCCCCAATTCTTCTTCCCTGTCTCCATAGCCACTGGGGGGGGGGGAGGGGGCAGATACTTTGTCATTTGAGCAAGTTAGACCCAGTGTCTCTCTCATTCATGATTTCCTTTCTCACCTTTTTAGTTGAGTACAATTCCCTCCTCCTGTTATGAAGTTGATTTTGGCTTATGATTTCTTCTTCAGCCTCTTCATGAGGTCTTTATTTTATTTTAAGCATAATACTTAATCTGTTGGGCAAAATTTATGTCATTGAAACAGTTGATAGTTGTGTTAGCTGGCCCAGTGTACTTTCGTTACTTGAAATTTGTTCAGGTTATTTGAATAAAGTTTAGTGGAAAAAAGTATACTAAAACTAGTATCGGAATCGACTCGATGGCAATGGGTTTTGGTTTTTAGTATCCATCAAAAAATTTTAATATCTTTTGCTACTTACATGTATACTCCATGTATAGTTTGGGAATTGGTATTTTCAAAAGTTCTTTGTAAAGCCAGCTAGCAACAATTTTGAAGTATTTATTGTCTACAAAGCTTGTTGCTAAGGTAAAGTGAGGTTTTGTGGTCCAGGACAAAGATGGAAACTCAGATTCTTAATTCCTAACTCTGCTATGTATTGCTTTCATAACTTGGCTCGTATTCATTGACGTTTCAGAGTGTCCAGGTGTCATCTTAATATGTGCTATAAGCAAGCATTCCAGAAGAACATTTTTGCTAAAGACCTTGAATTCAAAAGATAATGAACCTTTTTTGTTGACTAGCTAAAGTGACCCTGGCCATTTAGCAATAGCGTAGACACAATTTACAAATTACTTGCCCTATAAATTATGAACCTGGCTTATTAGTTTTTCATTTGGAAGGATTTACACTGTTTCAAAATTTGGGCATAAAGTAAGTCTTTCTTTAAAAAAAATAATAAATTTGAGAAAATACGGTAAAATATGTATGAACTGTGTATTTGATAAAATGCATTTCAAGCTAGTATTGAAGAAATAAGGAGCCCTGGTGACGCAGTGGTTAAAGTACTTGACTGTTAACCAAAAGGTCAGCGGTTTGAACCCATCAGCCACTGTGCAGGAGAAAGATGTGGCAGTCTGCACCTGTAAAGATTACAGCCTTAGAAACCCTATGGGGCAGTTCTACTCTGTTCTGCAGTGTTGCTATGAGTCAGAATCTACTCAGTGAATGGCAAGGGTTTTTTTTTTTTTTTTTTTTTAATTGAAGAAATGAGACTAACTAACATCCAGGGCTGATACTTAGGCAGCATAAACCAGTATGGTGATACTGGCTTTCTTACCACTTGGTAAACTGAATAGAATAGGATCTACCAGCTGTTTTCTGAGCATTGCAATATAAACTCAATGATTTAAGCAAATTTGTCATAGAATATCATGATGACTCTTGTTGATGGGGCCTCCTGTCACGTAGCAGCATCTGAAAACCATTCACAAAACCATCTACCAGTTCAAGGCCTGTTGAGCTACACACAGTTTCTGTGTGTATCTCTGTGCTTTAGAAGAATTACCTGTTTATTGTCATCTATGATTATGTAGCAGCTGCTACATCAAAATAGTCTAACTTTTACTTTGGTTTTATTGTTAATGTACTCTTTTGTAATTAGTAGTAATAACTTTGATTTTACTTTTGTGCGTAGTTTTTATGTAATTAGTCATATTGTACAGAATATTGATATAAATTTTAAGGATTTATAATAAAATACTAAAATTGAACACTGAGAATGGGAGAGATGACAAAGTTTTAATACGTTTCTTAACATTCCTTTTAAACATCATAAACATGAATCTTCTGAATCTGCAGGAGGACAAAGAAGAAATCATATTAATAATGAACTGCAGCTTGGAGCATCTTCTGATACTGTGCAACAATGAATACAAAATAAAGCAGATTATTTGTATTTATGGAATGGAAAACAGCTTGATTATTTCAAGAAAAAATATGACTGCCTTATTATTGCTAGTGCCATGTTGTCAGGTGTGAATGGTGCTCAAAAGTTGTATCATAAAAATTTGGAAGTGCTAAACATTTACATATTTGATCATGTAGCAGTCGTGTTCTGTAAAAGTTTATGGCTCAAGAAGAGAAAATGTGTTCTCATCAGTAAGGAGTAAAACTAAATAGTTTCATATAATTATGCATTTAAAATAAAATCACAAGTTTATCAGTGTTAATAATACAAAATACGTTTAGAATGTACAATGAGAGTTTTAAACATTTCTTTAGGTGTGTTTATCTAGTGCTGCTATAACAAATACCACAAGTGGGTGGTTTTAACAAACAAATTAATTTTCTCACAGTTTTAGGAGTCCAAACTCAAGGTGGCAGCTCTAGGGAAAGGCTTACTCTCTGTCAGCCCTGGGGATTAGGCCCTTGTCTCTTCAGCTTCTGTTTCCTGGTTCCTTGAAGACCTCCATGTGTCTTGGCATCTGTCTTACCCCATCTCTGCTCACTCACTTGGTTGCTTCATCTCTTTTATATCTCAAGAGATATAACTCAAGACGTACCCTACAGTAATCCTGTCTCATTAACATAACAAAGACAGCCCATTCCCAAATGGAACTATAACCAGAGGCATCAAAACAAAAACCAAACCCACTGCCATAGCGACCCCATAGGGTTTCTAAGGCTGTAAATCTATACAGAAGCAGACTGCCACATCTTTCTCCTGCACCACAGAGGTAGAGGTTTGGATTTTATAATACGTATTTTGAGGGGACACTATTCAATCCGTAACATTCCGCTGTTTGGCCACCCAAAATTCATGTCCTTTCCACATGCAAAACACATTCACTCCATCACATCATCTCAAAAGTCTTAAATCAGTTCCAAGTCCAAAATCTCATATTCTGAAACATCTCAATCAAATATGGATGAGATTTTAGGCGTATTCCATAATGGGACAAAATTCCTCTTCAGGTGTGAACCAGTGAAATCTAGAATACACGTTATCTGTTTCCAAAGTACAATGGTGAAACAGGCAAAAGGTAGACATTTCCATTACAATGTGAGAAATTGGAGGGAAGAAAGGGTTAAAAGACACCAAGCAAGTCCAAAACTTAGCAGAACTATTTACATTCTCTCTCAAGGCTTGAAAATAATTCTCTGTTGTCTGAGACCATCTGGGCAATGGTACTCCCCTCCAGATTCTTGGTGTTGACCGTGCCCTCTGGATTCTGGGTGGAGTCCCCTTGGCCCTGGGCTTCAGTCTGCCTTCCAGGCCCACTGGGCTGGCAACTCTGCTCCCTCTGCTTAAAAAAAAAAAAAAACCAAACCCATTGCTGCTGTGTTGATTCCAACTCATGGTGACCCTAAAGGACAGAGTAGACTGCTGCCCCATATGGTTTTAAAGGAGCACATGGTGGATTTGAACTGCCCACCTTTTGGTTAGCAGTCATAGCTCTTAACCTCTACACCACCCGGGTTTCCTTCTTCTCTGGGCGGCTCTATTTCTCTTAGTCCATTTGAGTGACAACCTCACCCCCTCGGCCCCAGCAGGCCCCTTTCTTCTGACCTTTGGGCATGGCAGCCCCACCTCCTCAGCTATGGGTAGTGACCCCATCCCCCGGCACTCCGTGAACGACAGCCCCATACTCTGGAACCAAGTTGGTGAAGGACTCTAGGAGGCTGTGACTCCATTCCAGCTTTGAAACCAGTGCAGCCCTTTTTCCCATGCTCCTTCTGAAGTTCTGGTTCCCAAGCTGCTCCAGGGATGGCCCTTTTCTTTTCTGAAGTACAACAGATGTAGGTCCTTTGGTCTGTTTCCTGCCTGTAGAATTCCAAGAGGCAAACAGCATTCTTCCTTTCGTTCTTTCTCTGTCCCTTTCAGTCTAAGCTGATGAGTTTTCCGCTGTGGTAGTTGGCTAGAGCCATCAGTCACAGGCTTAATCTCTGTAACAAAAGATTATGTAGTCAGATCCTTGGTGAACATTCTAAGACCCATGCCCTTAGTTTGTACAATAGAATTTTCCAAATCTTTTAAGTTCTGTATTTATTTTGCAGAGTTCTTTTTTAAGTCCATCTCTTTCTCCCACATTTCACTGTAAGCAGCAAGGAGAAACCATGGGTGCCCTTTGAGATCTTGCTTAGAAGTCTCATCAGCCAGATATCCAAGTTTATCACTTACAAGTTCTCCATTCCACCAAACATTTGGACATAATTCAGGCAAGTTCTTTGTCCCTGCATCAGAAGCGTCACCGCTCCTCCACTGTCTAATCACATGTCCACCATTTTCTTTTAAAGCCTCACCAGAAGCACATTTAACATCCACGTTACTAGCAACATTCTGTTGCTGGCACCATGTGTATTCTCTAAGACAATAGAGACTTTTCTCTGTGGCTCTCCTCGCTTCCATCTGAGCCCTCACCAGAATTGCCTTTGATATTCATAATTCTACCAGCAGTCTCTTCAAGGCAATCTAGGCTTTTACTATTAAAACCAAACCTGTTGCCGTGGAGTTGATTCTGACTCATAGAGACCCTGTAGTGCAGGGTAGAACTGCCCCATAGAGTTTCCAAGAGGCGCCTTGTGAATTCAAACTGCTGACCTTTTGGTTTGCAGCTGTAGCACTTAATCACTGCGCCACCAGGGTTTCATGTGGTTGGAGAGCTCAGCTGCTAACGGAAAGGTTGGTGGTTCAAACCCACTAGCTGCTCCTTGGGAGAAAAGTGTGGCAGTCTGCTTCCATGGAGATTATAGCCTTGGAAACCCTATGGGGCAGTCCTACTCTGTCCTATAGAGTCATCACGAGTTGAAATCTACTTGATGGCAATCGGCTTTTTCTATTAGGCACCTTAAAACTTTACCAGCCTTTACCCATTACTCAATTCCAAAACTGTGCCCACATTTTAGGTGTCTGTTAAAATAGCACACCACTCTTCTGGTAACAAATCTGTCTTAAGTTATATATTGCTGCTATAACAAATACCACAAGTGGGCCTCTTTAACAAACACTTATTTTTTCACAGCTTAGGAGGCTAGAGGTCCTAATTCAGGGTGCCAGCTCTAAAGGAAGGCTTTCCCGGTCTGCTCTGGAGGAATATCCTTGTCTCTTCAGCTTCTGCTTCCTGGTTCCTTGGCGACCTCCATGTATCTTGGCATCTGTCTCACTCTGTCTCTGCTTACTAGCTTGGTTGTTTAATATCTTTTGTATCTCAAAAGAAATTGACTCGAGGCACTCTACAGTAATCTTGTCTCATTAACATAGGCAACCCATTCCCAAATAGTATTATAACCACAGGGATAGAGGTTAGAATTTACAACACATATTTCTGGGGGACACAGTGCAATCCATAACATTAGGTAAAAATAATTTAAGCATTCTTAAGCATGAAATATTTAGGAGAGGATAAAAATATATCAGTACAGTCTGTCATTGCAATTGAAATTTGTGGTGAAATAAGAAAATGGCATTTTGCTAAACAAAAGGCAGTAACATTTCAGGCACTATTGATGAAACCTCACCTATTTCATGTAGGTTTTAATAATCTACTTAAAGTATAAAATTTAAGACTTTGATGATAGTTTAGCATTTTATTAGGAGGAATAACATCTGAAACACTGTATCAAACTTTACCAGGGAAAAATGGTTTCATTGAGAAATAATTTACAATAAAACCCTGTCAGACTTTGTATCGGCAGTGCCTGTACAAAGGGAGATGGTCTGGAGTTTCAACCAAAATTTTAGGAAAATTTCTTGGTATTCTGTTATGGCATTGTGTAAGTCATTATATTCAGTCATCCCTGGATGAGGTTGTCAAAAGATAGAGATCAGGTAAATCTCTCAGAACTTTTCTCACTAGACTTTTATAACTGTTGCCACTCATGAAATGATCATCAAAGAGAATTAAACACTAGTATCTGAAGAGCTGGAAACTCTGGTGGCGTAGTGATTAAGTGCTACGGCTGCTAACCAAAAGGTTGGCAGTTCGAATCCGCCAGGCGCTCCTTGGAAACTCTATGGGGCAGCAGTTCTGCTCTGTCCTATAGGGTCGCTATGAGTCAGAATCGACTCGACAGCAGTGGGTTTTTGTTTTCTGAAGAGCAAGGATTTGAAATAGTGAGAATAGGAAGTCTTTGGACCTCAGTGGGCAGCCTCTAGTGGTAGAGCTGCAAAAACAGTTTGAAACGTGTTAAACGTTGTGTGTCTTTTAATTGAAATTATGAAATGGGGAATAAATGCTTATAAAATGAGTCTTTTTTTTTTTTTTTTTTGGTGATTTAGCTTCAAATATCCCACCAGAAATGTAGATACTTACTATAGCTTTATAAAAGAAGTTTCAATTATTACAATGGACTGATTTAACAAACATTAAAAATGATTGACCATATAAAACTATAAAAAGCAGAAGCTATTATAAAAATGAAAAGCATACCATTTGAAGTAAAACAATGTAAATAAAATTAAGCCAATTATGTAATAGCCCAATAAACTGTTTTTGTGATTTAATCAGCAATAGAGATATTGAATATATACGATTCTCAGAAGATATCATAAGGGCTAGACAAACTGAAATAGTGTTCAGCAGAAGCAGAAAGAGGATTAATTTTTATAAACAATGTGAGAGAAAACCTTGTTATTGAGTTATGTCACCTAATGATTATCAATTTAATGGGGAGGTCATTGGAAAAGCTTGATACGGTTCCCTACGTCAAGTCTTAGCTTAAACCACTGTGTCATATAGCTAGTGGTAGCCATATATGAAATGAAAAATTTTGTCAACAATTTAAAAATACTTTGGAATTGATTTAAAAATTGGTGCTGTAGCTTATATCACTTGATAAGCATTTTTATAACATCTTTACAGATGATAGGAGAATATACTTGAACATTTTTTAGTTATAAGTTATACTGGTTATTAAAATTATATTGTTCCCACTAATATTATGTATTTCGAGTAACAGTCTAGTATTAGACTTTCAGTCTGTGTGGTTATTGTATCTGGGATGACATCCAGGGTCGGCATATAAAAATTCCTGAAGTTGAGTAGAAATTGGCCTGTCTTAATGACCTGTACCAAGTGTGTGATTTTTTAAAAATGTATTTGAAATAATCTAAAGGAATTTACTCAGAGAGGTCTAGGGGAACTGACTTTATGATTTGTTATTAAACTTTGCAGATCTCAAAATTTTTTATTATTTATTGTTATAGCTTTATTTAATACTTCCGAACGGTATTATTAGGCAGCCTTTTCCACATTACTATTTCTAAAATGTAATATAAGAATCCTAAATCTTTGGTTTCGAAAGCTACGTGCGCTTAGAACCCAGTTAACCTTGGTAAGATTTTAGCTCACAGTGAGCAGCAGTTACTGGGGGCTTGCTTTGTGCAGCATTGACCTTGTACTACCCTTGCTGTGGGAGCGGGAAGCAGAGAGCACTAGATGAAATAGACATCTGTTTAAGGTGTGATATTTTAGATGAACCTCAATATGGTATATTTCTAAAAAATAAACGTCAAGTATCTTAAGAGCCTAAGTTTTTTTTTTCATGGTCTAAACCCAGATCATTGTCATTTTTACTGCTTCTCATTCTATTAAGTGACAAAGGGGAAAAATTTGCTTTGACTAGTCCTACTTCTCTGGAATTTTTGAACTGCTGCCTTTGAGTCGTTGGGATGTGATTTTTCCAGTTGTTTTGTCAAGGAATATGTTCATCTTTCGGTTTTATGCACATTAAATATTACTGGTCATGCTCTAAACTTTCCATGTGGCAGAGTGGTGAGGACATATCCCAAGTGTTTTGGGGCTTAGCGTAAATATGAAATGATTTTGGGAAATAATTCTAGCCTCTAAAATAAAAGAGACAACTATTAACAAAGCATTTTTGTTTTAGGTTTGGATTTTCTTTCCCTTATTCCAGTTGATCCCCAGGTATGTATCCTGAATTTAAGCAACTAATTTGTATTTGATTGTTGATTATGTCATACTAACTAAAAATGACCAGTTGCATAAAATCAGGACAGTCAACTCTCAGTTACTTACGTTGGTGGACAGGAAGTTCTATATAAATATTTCACCAGTTTTATTTAAAGGAAAAATTCTGTTTTTCAGTTTATGATATTTTGGCCTTGATACCTGAATTTTTAATTACATTCTATTTGGCTTAATAATCAGTTGTCATTTCTTACAAGCATTTGAGTAATTAGAATGAGGAGAAACAATGCAAGATGGCTGGAGGTTAAATCTTCTCAGAGATAATTTGTAAAACACATTGTATATGTAAGAAAATCAATAGCTGATTAAGCAGACTTGTATCATTAGTTTCATATTCCAATGATTTTAAAGGCAGTAAGATTCGGACTTTTGGGATACCCCAATAGTTACTATGTATCTCACCCTGTTTTCACTGTCAGATAAGGAACTCTAGCATTCCGGTGGCTTTACGTAAAAACCATGGCAAAAGGGGAAGGGGAAAGTAAACAGAGAAATAAACTAAGGGAGATGTTTATAGGGAGAGTTGGAGGCAGCACCATGGACCACCGCTTCCCGGAGTGCTCAGAATTGGCTAACCACAGGTCTTGTACCAACCTCCTCTTCTCAGGCTGTGTATCTTTTTACACAGACTGAGCATGGGAAATTTGGGCCTTATGTGCAAAAGGAGGAATTTCTTCTTGTCACCTGAGTTGACTTTGTTACATCAGTAGATTCTATAACAAAAGCACCTACGTATTTTTCAAGGAAATGGATGTTTCAGGCTTAAAGTTTTTATGCGAACAACCCTTTTTAAAAAATTGTCTTGGAGCCTTAAAAAAACCCTTTGCTGTCAAGTCAGTTCCAACTCATGGTGACCCTAAAGGGCAGAGTGGAATTGCCTCATAGGGTTTCCAAGGCTGTAAATCTTTACAGAAGCAGAATGCCACATCTTTCTTCAGTGGAGCAAGGGTTTGAACCTACAGCCTTTTGGTTAGCTGCCAGATACTTTAACCACTGCCACCAGGGCTCCAGAGCCTAGAGGATTTTAATTTCATAGCTTTATTTGGCACACTTAATGGCAAGCTTATTTATTTGGTAAGTCAGCAGAAGGGTGGGATTTTGCCTTTAGTTTAGAATCCTTAGGTTTTGTTTTGTTTTACCCCCGTGTTGCCCCCATAGTCCCCATTGTCCTTGTGCAGGTACGTGCGCATTACACATAAGGAATACAGAGTGAGATGAGAGAGCAATGGGTGCAACCCCAGTACTACAAGAACTCAAGGCACAGAGCTCATTGGTGGTGGGACTGTAGCGTTTAGCACTCATTTTATAAATCAAAGACAGGACCTTTTTATTACTAAAAAAAAAAAAAAACTAGGCAGGCAAAAATTGCTTGAGAGGTAGAAGGAATAAAAATTTAACTGGGCTTTTTTTTTGCCAAATTCTTCTCCAATTTTAGTGAAAAGTTGGAAACTGGTTTGCTTTAAGAGAAGAATTTTAATACCTGACAAATGCATTATATTTAGAGCTCCTTGGAAGCTTTTTAAGAACAATTACCTCTCCCACTTGAGTCCTTTTGTGTGTGGCACTCATTTGATTATGAACTAATTTTATTACAAACCAAAAGACATTTACCCATTATAAACATTAAATTACTTTTTTTGAAAGGCAGCCTGAATTTTAATTGTTGCCTTCCACTAACTGGCAGCTTAAACCTGAGGTTGTTTCCGTTTTATGGGCCTTGAAGGTCTGTAGTCCAAACAGCTTCAGTTCTGAATTCCTGTTCTGTAATGCAGCATTGGAAACCCTGGTGGTGTAGTGGTTAAGTGCTACAGCTGCTAACCAAAGGGTTGGCAGTTCGAATCCGCCAGGTGCTCCTTGGAAACTCTATGGGACAGCTCTACTCTGTCCAACAGGGTCGCTATGAGTCGGAATCAACTCGACGGCACTGGGTTTGGTTTTGAGTTTTTAATCCAGTATATCCAATGATAGCTAGATTAATGTATAGAGTGAAAGATATTGATCAAATAGCCTAACTGTTCTTCTTTCATACAATAAAACTAAAGATGAAATTTAGGAAATCTCTTACAGTGTATACTAGACCTCACTTATTTTGCTAACATCAGTATGGTTGTTCCTCACATAGAATATGCTCTGGCGATGTAAACTTAAGCTTGTGGCACTTACCTGTCTCTACTCCTCTTGGTAAATGTTAGAATATTAAATTCAGTTTTTAATTTGTTTGGGAATCAGCAACCAGGATGGTGAGGGGACTTGAGATGTGAACACTTGGAGGGAGGATGTCAAGCAAGCATCACAAAGAAGATTAGATTAGGTCTTTAAGATTCATTCCCAGATTTTATGATTACATGAGATCATTGTTCTGAGCATACACATAAAGTGTCTAACTGATGTTAAATTATGAAAGGTTTTTTGAATTTTACATTAGCATTTTTGCTTAATACCATTAAAAATAAGTAATTACTAGCTTTTTACAGTGTTCATTTAAAGCCCATCTAAATACATTTAATGAGCAAATTAAGATTTAGTATGAGTCATAATTATGGGGCCAATATTTAATATTAACTTCAGTTATTATTGACATTATTTGTATTTTTACCAATGTATGTGGTCAACCATCAAGTTCTACAACTTTTCAGAGAATCAAGAAAATGCTGCATTCACAAAATAATGTAAAATAGCTAAATTCATGCCACCTTCCACCCAAAGCTGTGAAATTTTGAGAAATTTTAAAATCCCAGTAGGATTTAAGTATGTGGCTATCACTTGTGCGTATCTAACCGTCTCTAGTCTCTTTATTTAAAATCAATGTAGCCTCTTCCTCATCGGCATCATTGTTTGTTTCAAGCAGTACTGTCCTCCTATGTTTTTGGATAGTCTCACCTCACCCTTAACAGCAAGCAGTACGTCTGTCACCACCACCAGCCCCCATGAAAGCAGTACTCATGTTAGCTCATCCAGCAGCAGGAGTGAGACAGGGGTCATAACCAGCAGTGGAAGTAACATTCCTGACATCATCTCATTGGACTGAGGAGGACTCCTTGGATTCTAGGAATCATTAATCACAACTGCTCTTTATTGGATCTTTGGTCCGTGGAACCTATTTTTTGAGCAGTTACTTTGATATTTATTGAAATTTCACATGGATTCTTTTGCTTTCTGAGAGATGAACAAATGGATTCTTTTGCTTTCCGAGAGATGAACACAGATGACTGCAGCAAGAACCAAACGACATGCAAGGATATTTCTTATTCATGGTGTACCCTGAGCATCAGATACATTCAGCCATAACTGTATCTTTCTAAGTGATGGATTTCAATTTCATATGTTACTGGATGGATTCTACAAATTAGTTTAAAAATTTTTTTTGGTTGTAGTAAATGGCAATAACGTATGTAAATATTCAAGTAAACTTTTTTCTAATTAAGAAAAAAAGATGTAATTATTCTAGAATGACAGCAACTTGTGTTTAACCTGATGTGACCAAACCCTAACTCACTGCCGGCCATCAAGTTGATTCTGACTCAGAGTGACCCTATAGGACAGAGTAGAACTGCCACGCAGGGTTTCCAAGGCTGTAATCTTTATACGGAAGCAGATTGCCACATTTGCCACATCTTTCTCCTGAAGAGCGACTGATGAATTTGAACCACAGACCTTTCGGTTAGCAGCCCAGTGCCTAAACACGGTGCCACCAGGCCTCCTTACCTGATGTGAAAGAAAAAAAAATAATGGAAGGAGTTATGTTTGCTGAATGGGCCTTTTCCACAGAGATTTCATTGAAGTAATGAAGCCTTGATAAGTGGCCAAAGCTTGGGCTGCACTTTTCTTCTGCAGTTTCAGTTTTCTCCCTGATCCCATCAAAGAAAATGGCCTTTGATAATGCATTTTGCCCTGATTGCCATTTACACTTTGACATTGTTAATGAATGCAGAATGAAGTTCTGGGATTTGGCTGTTCTTTATTCGTGATTATGTTGAAGAACACTCTGCAGATTCTGCCCTGACCTAATATGTGTTGTATTTGGTAACTGTACATTCTCAGTCTAGAGTTTTCTGTAAATTTGAAGGCTTGCTTTCTCAAAAAGGAAATTCCATGGACCCATTGAATGAAATGTTTGGCGGGAAAGGTGTGGGTAGAATGTTAGAATTTTCGTCACACTCTCCATAAATAATGAGAGCTTACTGGCATCAAAGAACAGATTTAGGGGAGGTGGGAATAACAGTTTAATTTCTCCTTAAAAACTTAGTTTGTTCACTTATTTTACTGAATAATATGTATTTGTTGAAACTTTTTAGGTTTTCATAACATTGACATGGAAAAATTGTTTGAGATCACTGATTGCACTTCTCAACAGTATACTCTGAAGCTCAAATAATTGACCTTCAGACTAAAACAAACAAACAAAAAAGGAATAGGGTGGCAGCAGATCTCATTATTGGAAAAGGAAATCTTTACTGAAACCATGAAAGATAAAATAATTAGAAATGTTTTAACTGAAGTGAGGAAGGGTCAGAGCACTTGTCTTGCTCTGTGCTGCCATCAAACACTCCAAGGAGCCCCTGTGGTTCTAGATGCATTTTGAAACACACTCTTCTGTACTGCATTTGCTTTTAAAAAATCACTGAGGAAGCTGAATTTTTCCGCTTACAGAAAAATTTTCATCTGAAGTTCCGTTTGCTTCATTTGCCTTCTTAAAGAACTTTTGGGTTCTCAAAGATTTTAATATTTTCCTGATGTTTAGATTTCTCTAAGCTGTGCCTACTTCCTTGAAAAATAACACCTTTTTTTTTTTTTCACTTATCCAACTAACTGATTTCTCAAACTAAAGTGCCCAGATGAGGTCTCTTCATTTTCAGTTAGAACAGGGACACACGACTTCATGGCCCATGTAACTCTAGGGAGCTGACTTGTCTCTGCTTGGTCTTTTGCACCTTCTTCAGTTTTCATGGCCTTTCTGTGCTCCTTTTGATTTAATTTCATGGGTTTTCTACATCATCCCTTCTTTGGCTACATCATTCCCTTACTTCATGTATTATCTCATAGGGAGGGCTGCTGATTATTAAAGTCATGGAAAAAATTGGGATCTTCCAGCAGCGGTTGCACCATAGTTGCTAACTATACCATCCTAGTCATCAGATTTCTAGTCCTTTGGTCTAGATGTAGAATTTCTTCTTAGTAAGATTTTGTGTTGCTGCTCTAAATACAGATGCAATTTCTGTTAACTTTGTAACCAGAAAAAGTAAACTGATTTGTGTGGTATAATTTGTTAATAAAGAAATGATGTATATCTGTTATCATTTTGCTACCGTTTAGATGCTCAGAGACCCGCCCCCCATGTAACCAACATAGTTGTAAAAGGTAAATGAAAATCTTAATAGAAGTTAGTTTACTTGGTTCTTGTAACTGATTCCCATGCTTTTGTAGTCGTGCGTTGTTTCCTTTCCACTATCTTATGTGAACAGTTTTAGTGTTCATTTTTGGTGCTTTACACTGAACTGACATGTACATTTTTAATTGATCTCATTACAGGCAACTAACACTTTATATAAATTTTTAAGTTTATAATCTTAAAATGGGGGTTTATATTGTTTACATAACTTTGAAGGTAAGTACTTTATACCATTGGCCTTATGGCAGTGTCATGATTATCAAGCTATTATCTTTTGTTTAGTTTGGTCACTAAATATTTTTGCCAAGACCCTGACTTTTTAGCAGTTCGTTTTGCTGAGACAGGTTTCTGCTTAATGCTGTTTTGGAAGGGGTCATCTTAGCTGTTACTTGTAGTCAGCCAACCAGTACTCATCTGGGGTATCTTGTTCAAGGAAAGGACTTGGAGTTATTAGTCTTAAAATCACTTAACCAGCCTGCATTTTTATCTTTCTTCAGTTAGAAATGTTAAGGGCTTTTCCTGCTTTGGTAACTCCTGACTGTAATTGGTGCTGAATATAGCTTCATGCCAAATGTCTGCTTACGCTCACTTTCTGACCCTTAGGTGAGAGTATTTTATTTCCACTTCTGACCATAGGATAATTATAAAGGCCAGATAAAGCAGTTGAGGTGAATTTAGGTTATATGGCATTTATTTGATCATAATGTATTTCAGGAAACCCTGGTGGTGTAGTGGTTAAGTGCTACAGCTGCTAAGCAAAAGGTTGGCAGTTCAAATCCACCAGGTGCTCCTTGGAAGCTCTATGGGGGCAGTTCTGCTCTGTCCTGTAGGGTTGCTATGAGTTGGGATTGACTTGATGGCAACGGGTTTCATTTTTGGAATGTTTTTCAGGAAGGCTAAAATGAAAACGTGATATTGCATAGATGAGAGATACCACGTATAATTAAGTTAATCTGTTAACTCTTGACATAATTTCCTTTAAATGGAGTCTCAAGGAGTTTGAAGTAAAGTAAGACTCTGGATTTTAGGTAAAACTGTTGAACAGAGACTATTCCAACTTTGATATTCAGACCTTTTGCCTTGAGACCAATCCTGGACATTTGCCATTTAATAACCGAGGTGTTTATTTTTCTTCTGCCAATAAAGTATTCATTAGTTACGCTTTGCCTTTTTAAGTAAAGTTGATATTTACAAAGCTCTAGCTTTATTCTCAGGTTTGCCAGTCATTTTTTTCTATCCCCCAGATACTAGTTAAAAAAACGCTTAACAGTTTCATTTTTGCTTTTAGTAAACATTTTCCCTACAGCTTTGAACATATATTTCTATGGAATGTCATTGAATTATTGCCCAGCTCTTTCCATCTTAGAAACTTGGAGCAGTGCACCATTTAAACTAGGGTATGACATTGGAGTGGTGGCCCTGGATTTGTGTCGTGTGGGAGCATGGAGTTGTTATTTAGATAGGCGATTGATGATTCAACCTGATTCACCAGCTATTCTGCTACAGTTCTACATGAATATGGTAAAAATTGTGAAAAATAATTTAAGAATGTCTCTGGCTTTTAAGAGCCTGACACTTCTGTTAGATTGGTTTGGAATTGCCGTTTTTGTTAGGAACCGCACCCCTGTTCCTAGAGAAGAATAAAGCTGTATAAAAATGCCTGTTCTCCTCTAATACTTACCTGGTTGAATAATGTTTTTGTTTATGTCAGTAATATGTGCTCATTGTGGAGAGTTTAGACAATATAGGAAGTGTAAGGAAAAATAACAATTACCTGTAGTTCTATCCAGAAAAAAAAAGTGTCACTTTTAATATTTTCGCATATTTCTTGCCAGTCTCTTTGCTATTTGTGCATGTTTTTAACTAATGTTTTTCATATATTTTCAGTATAATTTTGTATTTTTTTTTCTCAACCTACAGGCATTATAATTTAATGTCATTAAGAACTATGCCAACCTTTATTAATTGCATGATATTCTGTTGTATGGCTGTGCCATGATTCATATAACTTTTACTCATTGGACTTTTTAGATTGCATCTCATAATCCTGCAGTGAATTCCTAGAGGTTTAATTTCTGGGTCAAAGGGTATGAACATTTTTGTAGTTTTGGATTCATATCTTTCCTTTTGGTTGGACTAACCATATTTTCCAAGAAAGTGCAACATTTGTTTCAGTGCAAGCCTCTGCACTAAAGCCCTCTGCCCTTCTGCCCTGGGTTAACTGACTTGGAGGTAACTGGCAGAGGTTTTCCCAGGCTACCTCTGTGTCAAATACATCTACATGGCATGTTTCGAAACATCTACATGTGATTATCCAAATGATTTCTCTCAAAGTTTTACTCGTGCTGTGAAGTAGCCGAATTGCTTTGTCAGACTACATTTTCCATTTATAGTTAAAAAAATCTTGTCACTTTTTTTTTTTTTTTAACTCTTTGTGCCTAGGGCCAGCCCTTAGTAGCCAGCTCTCTTTTTCCTCTTCCTGTAGGCTCCATCTTGGCCTTTCTGAGCTCCCCAAAGCCAGTAGGATCTCCCAAGCCAAAGGCAGCCCAACCCAAACTGGAAAAGTGGTAAGGCTAAATAAAACAAAACAAAAAACATGGGAAAGCTTTGCCTGTTTCACTTTGTATTTTTTTATGTTTCCAATGAGATCTCATTCTTAGTGCTCTAAGGACTACTGTGGGGAAAGAAAAAGATTGCTGTTTTCAGATGTTCATGGTATAGTGTTTTCTTGATTGACATACCATATTCATTATTTCTCAAGCTACTTTTTATTTCTGAATGGCTTTTACTACTTCTTCCTGTCTTTATTTTACACTCTGGAAACTTTTAAGTGCAGAGTGTTGTCATGTTATCACATAGAATATACCTCTTATTTTGTCATTCATCAAACTATTGAAGAAATGTTTATTCAGTATGTGTTAATAAGTGTGTGTGGGATAGAGTAGTATAAAAGATCTAGTCCTAGACTTCATAGGGCTTATGATCAATTGAATTCTTAACTAGAATTAAACTTTTTGCTAAGAAGTTTACAAGAATGTCTCATTCCTCACAGCAGCCTTCAAAAGAAAGTGACATCCCCATTTTACAAATAAAGAAACAGATTTAGATAAAATGATCCCAGAGTCACAGTGAATACGTTGAGGAATTGGGAGTCTGACCCCGACCAGCCTCAGAAGCCCTCTGTCTAAACTAAAGTGACATTAATTAGCTAGGCTAGTTAGAAGACTAGTATGTGAAACTAGACATAAAAATTATGAGAACTGGGTCCAAATGATGACAATAGTAATAAGGAAATAATGGATACTGGAGCTGTTTTAAAGGAAGACTACAGCTTTGGTGACTGAGTGGATATAGGCATAAGGACTGTGGCCACTTCTCAAAACTTGGATAACTTGGAGGATAACAAGGCTATTTATAGAGACAGGCGACCTTTAGAATGAAGATTCATTATTTAGGGGAGACAGTGATGAGCTTGATGTTTAGTTTAAGTGGCATGCGAGATCAGAGAATGAGTTGCTGTCTAAGAACCTCTTAGAACAGTTCTTGACCTGTTGTATTTGCTCTAATGAACCACACTGGTAGCATTCTTTGTATTGAGACCTCTAGTCACCCCAAATCAAGAAAGGGAAGCCGGAAACATGTCAAGATTTGTTATGTTCACGGTCCCTGGTGTTCACAGCACCATTTCACCATACATCAGCCCCCCTGTACTTTCCCTATATTTGTTGTCCAGCTTAGATGGCTCCTTCATTATCAAACCTTAAACTAAGTATTCTCAGCCCCTCCCCTCAGTCATCTATCAGTCCTTTTACTTGGCATTACATAGTTCCTTTGCCCATTCTCCTCGTCAGTAATTATAAATCTTACCACTCCCCTTGTCCCTTTTCAAACCACACCCTTATTACAATTAAAAGAGTCAGTCCATCAGTATGGTTTCTCTCCACATCCTATCCCTCCACCTATGTCCACCTTCATTCTAACTAAATTTACTTATGTCTCAGAGGAGGAGGTGGGGTTTCAATTCAGCAACATGGGCCTTTGACCCTTGTTGCCTCCCGTCTTAAGGACCTTCCTTCACCAGACTTCCCCTCTTCCATGTCCTTCATTTTTCTACTGCTTCTCCTCTTGGCTTACAAATGTTTCAGTCTTCAGATATTTGAGTTCCTATCATGTGCCAGGAAATCCTGGTGGTGTAGTGGTTAAGTGCTATGGCTGCTAACCAAGAGGTCAGTGGTTTGAATCCGCCAGGTGCTCCTTGGAAACTCTGTGGTGCAGTTCTACTCTATCCTATAGGGTCGCTATGAGTCGGAATCGACTCAACGGCAGTGGGTTTGGTTTTTGGTCTTACCATGTGCCAAACCTTGTACCAGGCCCTGTGACTATAGATATGGTACCTACCCTCACCAAAGTTGCCCTCCAGTAGAATATTACAATTGATTGAAATAGGTTACAATTACATTGTGAAAAGGTGAAGTACAGGGAGTACAGAGATGGAGCATGTAACTGATTAGATTAACATGAGTAAAAACATGAGGGTTAATGAGAACTTTGTTAAGTACAGAGAGGACAAAGTTGGGAATAGCCAGAAATTTGCTAAGGAATATTAGGAAGTATACAAAAGCTAGATCATGAAAGGCCTTGTAAAGCAGAAGATACTGAGTTTTCGTGATCATTGGCAGTAGTGAGCATTTACTGAGTTTGGTATGATTGTCCATGTAAAATGCTGCATTTTACAAACGTGGAAACAAGATTCTAAGAGGGTGGGTGACTTGTCTGAGGTCATATAGCGTGTAAGTGGGAAGCTACGCGTCAAACCCAGCTTTTAACCACTTTCTCAGAGAAGCCTTTCCTCATTATTCTTTTTAAAAAGTAGGTGTTCCCTATCTATCCTCTATCACATCACCCTGTTTATAGCTTACATGGCACTTATCACAACCTGTAATTATTTTATGTATTGGTTCATTGTGTATTGTCTGTCTACCCTTCTAGATTGTAAGCTCCTCGAGGGCAGGGGTGATTTCTTATGTCACTTGCATCCCAAAACCTAACATGGTGTGCAGTGTATAGTAGGTGCTCAATAAATATTTGTGAATGAAGAAATGGTGGGTAACGGTTTGTATTTGACTTGTGCTGTCTGGAAATCATGTATACCAAAAGAAGAACAGGAAGAGGTGCATGTTTGGGGCAAGTGGCAGAGATGGTAGGTGCTGGGGAATTGGGAGTAAGTCAGCACACTGATCTAAGGCTAAAATATTACAGGAGCAAAGGCCAGGAATGGGGGTGGGTGGGTAAGGCACTGCATCGTGACGATGATAATGTTCAATAGGTGTCATGGAACCTGAAAGCATAAGTGACCCCTTGTAGACCCAGGCTAGTGTGTATCTATAAAGCTGGAGAAATTCTGCCTATAAGGTACTTTGGGTTTTGTGCTAAGGACCACCTCATCTGGCCAGGTACAGCACATTCATTGACTTATACAGTATCATTGTAACCACACATTTATTTATCATCCTTAGCCTCTCGAAGGTCACAAGAGTCAGTTAACCAGATGTCTGTGGAAGTTATACCCACTTACCATTAGATGAGCTACAGGCTTATCCTACAGCATATGGGCAGAGCTGAAACCATGAAAGTAAATGAGCTCATCCATGGAAGACCGAGTGGGAAGAGGACTGGAAAAGGAACACAACAAGGAGACTGAGAAGGAGCAGCTGAGATAGGAAAAAACAGGACTGGTATCACAGAGGCCAAGAGAGTAGAGTATTTCAAGAAGAGAATGGTCAGTGAAGTAAAAGGCTGCTGGGAAAATATTAAAGAAGTATTTCTTTAAAACTTTTAATTTCAAAAATAGGCATTTGACTGAATCTAAAATACCTGTTAATAAGACGTGTTAATTTTGTATAAACAAGAACTATACCTGCCAATTAACTTTGATCCATTGCTTTCAATTGCATTGATTTCCAAGGTGTATCCTATTAAAATGTGGGGGAGAGGGAATGTACATCTTTGAATTGAAGAATTATGGTAATTTCTGTCTTTCCCAATTAGAGCATATCTTGTGATAAGGATAAATGTAGGTTGTAGTGGGATGAGGGCTGCAAATAAATAAAACCATCAAGTATCAACTCTTTCAAGAAGTTTGTGATGGTGAGGCTGTAGCGGTAGGATTGTGTTTGGTTGAGGGATTTTTTTTTAACCATGGAGGGAACTTGAGTACATTTAAGTGCTAATGGCAGCGTTTAAATGCTAATGGCAGCGAATGATGGAACTGTTTTAACTTGTTTATGGTAATAGTAATGTTTGAGGTCAAGAGAGAGGGAGGCCGGAAACATTTAAAAATTTATATTCACAGTCTCTGGTGTTCACAGCACACCACAACACAGCGTCATTAGGGGTTAAACCTGGGGAAAGGGCAACAACAAGGTGGAATTGTAAAAAAAAAAAATAAAATTGTAGGAGACTGTTTATTACATCAAGCAGTATGGGATTAGCTAGGTTTGGTGGGCTTCCTGAGATTGAGTGTTTTGAATAATTCTGTAGGCTCTAGGGTACAAGGGCTATACCAGGATGTTGGACACATGGCCCTGGGGCTATTAGGGTGGGTGTGTAGTGACCCAGGAATGGGAGAACGAGATAGGGAAGAGGTTGAAGAAAGGACTTAATCAGCTATTCAAGAAGGTGTACTGACTGGCCTTTAGCCAAGGCTTCAAACTGGGTCAGGATACCAAACATTTGTGAAATATTATATTACAGGAACCAGTGGAGGAGAGGTAAAAATAGGGCAGGGGGTGCAGGAAGGGCTGACCAAGACCATTTCTAGACCAAGGTTCCTGAACATGGTGGTGGGGAGGTTGAGATCCACATCATAGGCATGGAAAGAGGGGGACTGATGGGCACAGGCATGTGTGTCATGTGGTAAGGAGTTGAAAGTTTGCATCTGATGGTTTAGCTTTCATTTGAGAACCAAGTGATGTGGCCACTTCTGAAAGTGGAGAGAGGATAGGAATGGAAGTCTGCAGAGAGCACAGATGGTTCAAAGTAGTGGCCCTGGAGAATCAGAGAATGGACTAGAGAAAAACAGTGAGCTGGACACCATAGATTGACAGTGACATCAGTCTATCTGGGGACTTCTCACCAGCAATGCTCAGCTGTAGCTGTTCAGGTTTGGAGTTTTTTCAAATGGGTGCAATAGAAGAATGACAGGAATAACATCTTGAGGGTACTGGCAAGTAGAAGTTGACACAGTAGAATCTCAGATGCCCTCACCCTCCTTACTCTTGCTGAAGACAAAATATGCTCATAATTGGAAAGTCCCATGGACCTGATTTTTACTTTAGCGTCATCTGCATTTGACACAGCCCCTTCCATTCTTTGGCTGTAGTGACAACATGCTTCTCTTTCTATGTTCTCCAGGAACAACTGTCTGCCCTGTAAGTGGAAATGTAGGTGTAACCTTGCCTGGTTACCTGCATTTCCCTATGCACTTGAGCCACATTATTTGGTACACTCAACTAGTCAACTAGAATGTAAGCTCCATGAGGGCAAGGGTTTTTGTTTTTGTTAACTATGCTGCCTCACGCGTCTAGAAGAGTTTTTACTTTCCATCTAACAATGTCATTATATTTGAAGTGAGTTTTTTGTAGACAGCATATAGTTTTTATTTCGTAACAGGTTTATTGAGCTGTAACTCACATGCAAAGGAATTTACCCATTTAAAATGTATACTTCTTTTTTTTTTAATAATACATTTTGTATTTAGAGGAGCCAAGTCTACAGGAAAATTGATCAGGAAGTATAGAGTTCCTATATATTCTCCCCATCCTAATAGCTTCAGTTTACATTAGAGTTTGCTCTTTGTGTTGTACAGTTTCACTGCCCTAAGAGTGCCCTGTGCTCCATGTATTCATTTGGTGGAGAGCAGGAAAGTTCATACTTAGAGTTGGTCAATACGGCTTTGAGCTGCTATATGTTCTTTGGGCCTGGCAGATGGCTAAAATTTCTCTTGGGAGGGGCTTTTCCCCTCTGCTCCCCACCCCAGCTTTGGGCAGCTTTGACCTGCAGTTCTTCTTCCCTAGTGACTGTTTAGGCCTTTCTCTAGATCCTGTTCTCAGCAGTCCACCTCTACCTAATGTCTCTCTGAGCTGTTGGGGTTCTGTCATCCTGGTGGGCAGCCCCACACCAGCACCCGCTCATGAAGAACTCCTGCATCCTTTCCTCTCAGAACCTCGAAGAGGGCTGACTGGTTCCAGCACAGCAGCTAGCCAGCTCATTACTTGTCCTTTAATTTTCTCAGGTTTTAGTCACCAGACAACACATTCCTCTAACCTGCATGATACATATTCAGCTGTCTTGAGTGTTCTCCTTAAACCTGTCATTGAGATAAAGGAGAAACAAGGCCTTTCCCCTTCTTATATGTGCACACCAACAGCTTGCAATAAAAATCCACTTCTAATCTCTAATCCTTTCTCTTGGACTCTTCAGCTTGTCTATAGGTTGGAGGTGGGAGGTCAGCTAAATTAGTGTTCTGCTATTTCCTTTTGTGAGTCCTACGTGATAGTAACACACCTCCCATTGGAATATAGAGTGTGTTGTCTTGAAGGGCCTCAGGCAAAACTGAAACCAAGAGTTTCATTTCAGTGTCTGGTTATATTCAGCCCTGGGCAGTATTTTCTGTATATTATGTTTTAAAAAAACATTTTAATGACAACAGTTTTGTTTTTTTCCCTTAATAAAAATATAAACAGAAAAATTAAAATTATTATAAATTCTTCCACCTAGATTTGGGCCCTAGTGATGTTTTCAACATCATTTCAGCTTATCTTTCTGATCAAGCCAGTCTGGTGGATTGATGGCCAGTTATGAAAAATTACATTCAAATTATTTTTTAAAAAAGCCATCAGGGTGTTTTGTTTTCTCAGTTAAGAAGCCTTATAGCAAGCGTTAGCTAAGATTCCTAAGGGAACTGCTTCTGTGAATTGCCAGAACTGTTTTTAAGAAGTGGATCAGGAGTTAGCAGTGGCTTAATCTCAAATAGATTGTGTGAGATAATTCTGGTAATCTTGGGTTCACATGGAAACCCTGGTGGTGTAGTGGTTAAGTGCTATGGCTGCTAACCAAAAGGTCAGCGGTTCAAATCCACCAGGCGCTCCTTGGAAACTCTGTGGGGCAGTTCTACTCTGTCCCATAGGGTTGCTATGAGTCAGAGTTGATTTGACGGTAGTGGGTTGTTGTTTGGGTTCGTGTGGCTTTTTTTTTTTTTTTTAAGCTTCTCTAAACTTCAGTCTCAGTCTACACCCTCTTTATCACAGATTCTGAATAGATAGGTTGGTGTAGTTTTTGTCACCCCCTTCTCCCTGACAGCCAAGGCAGAGGTGAGTGATACTGGAGAAAGATTCCCAGGGTGGGCAGGAGAGAAGAGCATGTGTAATGAACACCAATCCAGAGCAAAGCAACCTTACGGTAAATTCTCAAAATGGCAAAAATGGATCATTTTTCATGAGTGCAAATCTTTAACGTCATCTACCCTGACCCCCATTAAGGAACTGAACCTCCCCAATCTCAAAACAATTTCATGCAAATGGCTGCCTGAGGAGATATATTTTAAACTAACTTTGCTGAATATAACAGTAATACTCGTTGCAAAAATAGAAGTCAAATTACAATTAAAGAGATAAATGGCCCGTATTTCACCAAAGAGAATTATATTTCTAGCCTCACAGTGCTTCCCCCCCCAAATTTTATGCAATTTGTTAATATCAAAGTTTGATGCACAAGTAAGCAGCCTCATGAGACTGTAATTGTCAGAGGCTAGATTGTTTCTTAAATCACTCCTGTACCTCTGAGCCAAAGAAGAAAGGACCAAAAGCCTAGCAGAAGTTCTGGTCATGGAATGAATGGAGCAAGATGGGAACTGAGACTTGACCATTGGATTTGGCAATGCAGAAGTCACTGATGATCCTGACAGAGGCAGTTTCAGTAGAGTGGTACGGACAAAAGCCCGACTGGAGGGGCTTGTGAGATGGGAGAGGAAGTAGAACTGTGATTATTGACAGCTTTGCTAAGAGTGCCGTTGTTTTTAATGGTAAGGCCTAAGGTATGATAATAGAAGCAGGTGCCGATGTAGAGGAGGAGAGGTAAGATTTTAAAGAAGAGGATACCAAGGAACTGAGGCCAGGGTTGGAAGGACTATCCAAGTAGATATTGGGGTCACTAAAAATTATACCATAGTGTTGAGGAGTCCTTGGGTGGTGCAAACTACTAAGCACTCAACTACTAGCCAAGAGGGTGGTTCGAAACCATCGAGAGGTTCGAACCCACCAAATGTACTTTGCTTACGTGGGGTCACCAAAAGTTGGAATTGATGGCAACTAACAACATTCCATTAACAGATAAAAGGAGTAAAACCACGTGATTATCTCAGTAGATACAGAAACAGTATTTGATAAAATTGAGCAGTCATTTAACTAGAAACAGAAGTGAGTTCCCTTAACCTGATAAATCTATCTCTTGACTACATTAAAATTAAGACTGGTTCATCCAGAGATACCAGAAAGAGTGAAAACACAAACTATACTGTGAGGAATCTGAATGGTGCGAATGGTTAACGTGCTCGGCTGCTAACTGAAAAGCTTGAGGTTCAAGTCCACTCAGGTGCCTTGGAAGAAAGGACTGGTGGTTTACTGAAAAATCAGCCATTGAAAACCCTATGGAGCACAGTTTTACCCTGACACACATGGGGTTGCCATGAATCCACTTTGATGGTAACTGGTTAATGTTGTGAGGAGATACTTGGAATAATCATAACGCAAAGGACTAGATTCCAGAATATAAATACTTCCTTGAATAATAAAAAGAAAGATCATAGAGAAATGGATGAAAGACTGAACAGCCAACTCACAAGAGGTATCTGAAATTCTCCATAAATGTATGCAAATATGATTAATATCAGTAATCAGAAATACAAAATAAAAAGGTGAGATACCATTACACACTTTTACTTAAAAGTCTGACAGTATCAAGTGAAGATGTTGAGCAAAAGGAGCTTCCATTCATGTGGGAGAATAAATTAGCAGACGTTTTGGAAAAATTTGGCCCTTTTCTGTTCAATTTATACATGAACATACCGAATGACCCAGCAATTCCACTCCTAGGTATATGTGTTATATGTAGTTTTGCTTGTGTGCAGTAGGGAGACGTGTACAAGAGTGTTCATGGCATTTTTCATAATAGCCCCAAACCGGAGACAACACAAATGTCTGTATAGCAGAGTGGATGCGTGTGGCACTTATCATGTGCCAAGCACTGTTGTAACCCTTATATAAAGTAAGTTAATTGTCTCAACAACCCCATGAGGTAGGTAGTGGTATTATTCCCTTTTTACAAATGGGAACACTGAGCACAGAACAGTAAACTTGCCACAGTTGCACAGCTAGCAAGTAGTGGAGCTCAGATCTCAACCCAGATAGTCTGGATTCAAAGTGAATGTTCTTAACTATGAAAGGAAAAGAAGACGAATCACAACTATTTCTAAAATATGGCTGGATCTCACAAACCTAATTAATGAAAAGAAGGGAGCAAGTCACAAAAGAGCGTAGTGTGGTTCTGTGTGTATGAAGTTCAAAAATACCAAAATAGAACAGTGTGTTTCTATGGTAGTATCCATAGGAAAAAAATTTTTTTTTTTTCTTTTATCCATAGGTGGTGCATCTATAAAATAAAGCTAGGAAATTACACTCAAAATATCAAAGACAATGGGTGCTCCTGGGGGGCAGGAAAGAGGATGCACCATGGAGAGAGACAGAGGGAATTTTCAAGGTCCTGGCAGCATTCTATTTCTTAACCTTGGCAATGGTTACACAGGCCTTGGCTTTATTGGTCTTTAAAATGTGTATATTTTATACATATTTTTGTATAATTTTGTTCACATTTTTTAACAAGTTTTACATTAAAAAAAAACAAAAAAACTACATGATCTGAATCCCCCACCAATAAATACCTCACCGTTCTCATTTCTCAACACTCTCCCTCTAGTTCAGGTACCCTAGCTTCCTTGTTGTTCTTCAAATACCCTGAACAGGATCCCACTTCAGGGGCTCTTTACCCTTGTTATTTTTTTTCTGCCTGCAATGCCTTTCCTTCAGATATTTGCATGATTTGCTTCCCCATTTCTCTTAGGGCTCTACTCAAAAGTCATTGAATTTGTTAGCATTGGGTTCAGCTATAAATAGCATCAAACCAAAAACCCGTTGCTGTAGAGTCAACTCCGACTCATAGCAACCCTTTAGGACTGTGTAGAACTGTCCTATGGGGTTTCTGAGGCTGTAAATCTTTATGGAAGCAGACTGCCACGTCTTTCTCCCACAGAGAGGCTGGTGGGTTTGAACTAACGACCTTTCGGTCAGCAGCCAAGCGCCTAACCACTGTGCATACAGGGCTCCTTACGTATATCAGGGCAACCCAAAATATCAGTGACTTAAACAATATAGAGGCATGTTGCTTCTGACCTTTGCCACCCAGACTGCTCCACAGTCTTACAGGACCCAGGTTCCTTTCAGCCACTTGCTCTTCCATTCCCAAGGCATGTCCCACATTTTCAGGGTCCAAGATGGCAGCATCCACAAACCAAGCAGCTGAATGGAGGGAGGAAAAAGACGTGCAAAGGCCCGTTCTGTTTAGGAAGGTTCCTGTAAGTTGGAAATTGGTGCTTACATCTCATTGACCGGAACTGAGTCATATGGCTTCACCCAGGTGCAGAGGAGGCTGAGAAATGTAGTTTTTATTGTGGATTGCTATGTGCGCAGCTAACGTTCTGCTGGTTATCTTCTCAGAGAGCCCTTCCTTGAGCACTATGTCTAAAAGAGCCTCTCACCCACCACTTTTTCTGCCCCTCAGTGCTTAATTTTTCTTTATTGTAATTGTCGATCTCAGATATGTCTGTTTATTGTCGGTGATGCTATCCCAGCCTCCCACTAGGAGGTGGGCCCCCAGAGTGGGGACTTTGCCTGTTTCGTTCACTCCTGAAGCACTTGGCACATAGCACATGCTCAGAAGTACTGTGAAATGATTGAATATGTTTACACCCCATTCCCCACAACCTTCTTCACCTTGCTAACTCTTACTCATCCTTCAGATTCCAGTTGTCCCTCCCTTCCTAGAGGAAGGGAACTTGCTGGAAATGCAAATTTTTGGTCCCCACCCCAGACCAACTGAATAAGAAATTTGGGGGGTAAGTAAGGAGCTCTGGTGGTGCAGTGGTTAAGCACTTGGCTGCTAACTGAGGTTGGTGGTTGGAACCCACCAACCACTCCAAGGAAGAAAGATATGGCAGCCTGCTTCTGTAAAGATGCACAGTGTTGGAAACCCTTTGGGGCAGTTGTGCCTTCTCCTATAGGGTTGCTATGGGTAGGAGTCAACTCTACGGCAGTGGGTTTGGTTTTGATTTGGGGGTGAATTGATTTTAACAAGCCCTTCAGGGGATTCTGACCTGTTTAAGTTTGAGAACCACTGCTCCAACTTTAGTTTGTTTCAGTCACCTGGAGGGCTGATAATAGTAGATCTGGGGTGGGATTTCTAACAAGTTCCCAGGGGATGCTGATGCTGCTCTTCCAGGGACCACTACTTTAGGGGCTTATAAAAAACGTCCTGGAGATTTTGGTTTAATTAGTCTGGGCCTGGTAGTTTTCTAAAACCTCCGCTAGACATTTCTAATATGCAGCCAAGGTTAAGAACCACTTCTCCAGGAAAACTTCCCTGACAGTACCTGCCCTCCCAAGCTTTGGGCACATCCCTCTCTTCTGAGCTCTCCTAGCACCGAGTGCTTCCCTCATCCTGCTGCCCAGGACAGATAACTGTCTACTTAGCTGTGTCCTCACCAGAAGGTAAACCCCTGAGGGCAAGGACCTTGCCTCCTTTGTTTTACCCTCCTGCTTTGAAAAGTACCTGGCCGCTCTTAGTAGGCACTCTGTATTTTTTTTAATGAATTAATGCATGAAATGCCTCGAACTATTAATAGCAAACTTAAACATGATCAATTAATGTGTTCACCAACTGGTGGCTGGTATTCACTTTCAGCAGCATCATAAGCACAGAAGGCCAGCGTTCTGTGATTTGGGGTGACGTTTCGGTAGGAAGAGGTATCAATGGGACCTGAATTAGATATTCTCTGTCTCTTGCAATTGAAATTAAGGTGCCTAGTGTAGAGTCTGGCGGGATAGCATGGTATTGGTTCAGAGCATGAACTCCAGAACCAGACTGCTTGGGTTCACATTCTGTCTCCTCTGCCATTTACTGCTTGTGTTATCTTGGTAAAGTTATTTAATTACTCTCTATTCTAGATTCTTCATCTGTGAATTGAGCATAATAAGAGTACTTTACCTTCGAGTTTGTCATTTTTGAGGATTAAAATACATGTAAAACGATCAGAACAGTGCCCAGTACTTATTAAGCACAATTTTTCTACTCCCTTTTGATTTATGGAAGCAGCCAGAAGTTATCTGATTATTAAATTTAAAGTTGGAATAAATGGCTCTCATTTGCCAAACCCCTAATTAAGCTCAAATATTAACATTTTTTGCCCCTAAGGAGAACCATGAATACAACCAAAGTAAAAAAGTAGTGAAGCAATGCAAGCTAATAATATCTTAAACCAAAGGCATCAATGTATTTGTCAACATGAGCCCAGATATTTTACTCATTTTGAGTCCCTGGTTTAAAATTGACTTTATTTTAAATTGGATGCTCTTTTGTATATTTTCTAATTGGGTACCTTTTGCTTTAAAAAAAGTTATTACATTTTACTTATTTTTTAAACTAGTGCCAAGGTTACATTTTAATTGGCTTTACTAACTTGGCAGTACTCCTACCAATTTCTTTTCTTTGAAGTTCTCCTCAGAGACTAGATTTAAAAGTGTTGTCAACTCCAAAGAGCGGTAAGAGTGTAAAAACCCAAGATGTTTCCCGTAGTAGGTACTGAGTTTATTAGGAATATTTTTAAAATAGCCTTTTATGTGACATTTTCCCTCAAACAGCTATATTCCATAGTCCCATGAAGAATACAGGGCAGAAGTCTTTTTTTTCTATTTCTCATTTTCCAAAGCGACAAACTGCTCACCAAAGCAAACAGTTAAGACTCCAAACCAGTTTTCAACTCAAGACCTTTCCATTAGGCCCTGCTGTCTCCAGGATTGAACAGTAACCATTCTTCATAAGGCTTGGGAGTTAGTGGCTGGCAGGCTCCAAAGAAGAGTCTAAGGTCTGTGTTTATATATAATATACCTGCAATGTAACGGGTTTCTCTTATATATGGCCTTTCTGGCGTTGGATTTATAATTCTGCCAAAAATGATTGGTTAGGCAGCAGTCTGCCTTGTGATTGTTCTTTTTTACGTATCTTGCAGGGACTGGTTGATTTGCTATGCAAACAAAAAACCAAACCAAACCCATTGCTGTCGAGTTGATTCCAACACATAGCAGTCCTATAGGATAGACTAGAACTGCCCCCATAGGGTTTCCAAGGAGCAGCTGGTGGATTCAAACTGCTAACCTTTCGGTTAGCAGCCGAATGCCTAACCACTGTGCCCCCAGAGCCCGGGCTATGCAAATAGTGGCTCATAAAACTATCCAATCAGATCGAGTGACTTCCAGAGATTGGTTGGTTTATGGTCCTGCTGGGAGGGCCATGCCTAGAAATTGACAAGGAGCTTGCTTATGTAAGGAGACAACTCCACAGAGATTTTTAGAAAAGAGGAGAGAGCCTCTTAAAAGAGCTGTAATATGGGTCAAGAGCTGTAACGCTGAAGATGACTTGAGACGGCAGTGAGCTTGTCAGCTGATAGAGACAGTGAGAACAAGCCAGGCAGGATGGCCTGGGTAGGGGCCTGGTGGCAGAGCCAGTGACAAGGCTTGGAAAAGGGGCCCAGAAGCAGAGCCGGCACTGATGGCAGAAAGCAGCTTCTAAAGGAGGGCAGCAGCCAAGTGGGCTGCTACACCAGTCATGAGTTGGGCTGGTTAGCAGAAAAGAGGCCAATGGCACGGAGACCAAAAGCAGAGAAAGGTGTGCGCATGGCTAAGAAGGGTACTTGCATGGCTGGCAGAGGGGCCTGTTTGTGGGCCTGGCCAACAAGAGTCATCGGCTAGCAGGGCCAGGAAGGGACCGAGTGCTGTCCTGGTTGCAAGCTGTCCTGACTAACGAAGTTGATCCAGTCTCCCAAGTTGTATCCTTTTACTTCCAAGTTGATCCTGATCCTGAGTTACTTCCGTAATAAATCACATAACTGTGAGTATGGTCTGTGAGTTCTGTGTGGCCGTTGCAATGAATTGTCGAACCCAGCAGAGAAGTAGAGTTCTGTAGGAGGGGTGGCAGGTGTCAGAAATGGTGAAAGAAGTTGGAGAGTGGAGATGTGTCTGACCTGCACCTCATAGGAACCAGCTTTGTGCTGATCCTTATTCCTATCCCTCGGGAATTTAGGCGCGTTCAGATGCCTCAGTACAACACCTATCTCATTGAAATCCATAAATTGTAGCCCAGTGGTTGCTAATCCTGGCTGCAGCCCAGGGTCACCTGGGAAGGTTTAAAAAAATTAACCTATGACTTAACCAATTAAGTCTGTAGGATAGGGTCCCAGGGGCTTGAAGGTGCAGTCAGGGCTAAGAACCATAGTGCCTGGTAAGTAGGCCAGCTTTGGTCAATTATCTGGAATGAATGAGTAGGTGAATGAACCTGTAGGAAGCTGCAGCTCACTGAAGCTCAGTCACCTGCCTGTAGAGAGGGTTAACTATTCCTCTCTACACAACAAGCCCCAAATGGTGCAACGGTTAAGTACTTGGCTGCCGTCCGAAAAGTTGTTGGTTTGAACCCACCCATCTGCTTCACCGAAGAGAAGACCTCATAATCTGCTCCCATAAAGATTACAACCTAGAAAACCCTATAGGGCAGTTCTGCACTGTCACATGGGGTAGGTATAAGTCAAAAATTGACTCCACAGCAAACAACAAAAATAATAATTTTTGGTCTACATGAGAGAATTCTGTTCACAGTGGAAAGCCTACCAGAGTCAAAAATAGGAGTGGCAGGAGATATATACACTGAAGCTCCATTCCCACTTCCTCCTCCCTCCACTCCTGCCCTGGTCTTGGAATGAATGCCAGCCTCCGAGAGTTCATGGTAAGTTGGAAAGCTACCTTGGCCCGAAGACCCTGGCCTTCCAGGCAGCCCCACCCTCTAGCCCTTTGGAGGAATGTTGTTTCCCCTACCACACTAAGGAAGCCCTGGTGGCATAGTGGTTAAGTGCTACTGCTGCTAACCAAAAGGTCAGCAGTTCAGATCCACCAGGCGCTCCTTGGAAACTCTATGGGGCAGTTCTACTCTGTCCTGTAGGGTTCCTATGAGTTGGAATCGACCTAATGGCAATGGGTACCCAGACTAAGATGATTTCTAAGCCTGGGGAAGAGGAGAGTGGATCCTTTTTTCATGGCTGCTGCCCAAGGACTGAACTGGAATATCTAGGGTTGGCTAAAACCAGGCCAGACTCTGTTCCTGAGCTTTCCAAAGAGCTCATGCCTGAGAACCGCCTGCAGGAACCCAGGTGTCTCCAAGGTGACACGGTGCGGACTGGGCCTATGACTGACACCCAGGACCTCTCTGACCTCAGCACTTCTTGGGTAAGGGGGGGCAGTAGGAGCTGGGGGCTGCTCTCTATATGAATGAGGCTGAATTTCTGCCTGCATGTAGGTGGGGGGAAAGGGGTTCCAAGCAGGATAATAATTAAAGGTAATAAACACGAATAGCTGGGTCTGTAAACAGATTCCTGCCTCCTGTTCATGCCACAAAACGAAGGAATTAGCCTTCATTGAGTATCTAAAAATAGCTAATACTTACTGATCTCTTACTGTCTGCCAGGCACTGGTTAGTTCATTTAATCATCACAGTGACCCTATGAGATAGGCACTGTTGTCTCTATTACACAATAGAGAAATTAAGGTGAGGTCAAATAACATGCCCAGTGTCACACAGCTAGTAGGGGAGGAAAATGAGGTTCACATTCAGGGCATCTCATTCCACGTAAAACGGCTCAACCTTTGGCAAAATTTGACCTAGTACTTTCTGACTCTGTTTAGTGTATATGTATGTGTGTGCACAAGTGTGTGTGTAGTGAAATCCAACATTTTTGTTGTTACCATTGCATGGATTGACTTGAATAATCTGGTCCACCAGTAACTGGAGATGGAAACACTAGGAAGTGCACATATAATATTGATCTGTATTATCAAATTATACTCCCACCAGTAATGTACAAAAATGCCTGGTTTTCTCACGGCCCTGCCAACAGTATTATCAAGCTTTTGGATTTTTGCCAATCTTATTGGTTGAAAATGGTATCAGTGTAGTTTTAATTTTCATTCATCTTACTGTGAGAAAAACTGAGCATCTTATTCAAGAACCATTAGTATTTCTTTTTCTGTAAATGCTTCATATTCTTCACTCATTTTTCCTTTGGGTTATTTGTTTTGATCTCTTAGCTTCCTAGAAGCTTTATGTATTTTAAGGAATCAGTCAGTGAAACTAGTTATGGATTTCCTTCCCCATTTTTAGTTCATCTTTTGACTTTGCTTATGGCCTTTTTTTTTTTTTTTTGGTCAAGCCTAAATTTTTAATTTAAAAAAAAAAATTTTATTGTGCTTTAAGTGAAAGTTTACAAGTCAGTCTCTCATGCAAAAATTTATATACATCTTGCTGTATACTCCTAGCTGCTCTCCCCCTAAAGAGACAGCACACTCCTTCTCTCCACCCTGTATTTCTCTGTCGATTGAGCTAGCTCCTGTCCCCCTCTGCCTTGTCATCTCCCCACCAGACAGGAGCTGCCCGCATAATCTCATGTGCCTACTTGATCCAAGAAGCTTACTCCTCACCAATATCATTGTCTATCTTATAGTCCAGCCCAATCCCTGTCTGAAGAGTTGGCTTTGGGAATGGTTCTTGTCTTGGGCTAACAGAAGGTCTGGGGACCATAACCTCCGGGGTCCTTCTAGTCCCAGGCCATTAAGTCTGGCCTTTTTACGAGAATTTGAGGTCTGCATCCCACTGCTCTCCTGCTCCATCGGGGATGCTCTGTTGTGTTCCCTGTCAGGGCAGTCATCAGTTACAGCCAGGCACCATCTAGTTCTGGTCTCAGGCTGATGTAGTCTCTGGTTTACGGGGCCCTTTCTGTCTCTTGGGCTCATAATTACATTGTGTCTTTGGTGTTCGTCATTCTTCTTTGGTCCAGGCAGGTTGAGACCAATTGATACATCTTAGATGGGCGCTTGCTAGCATTTAAGACCCCAGATGCCACTCTCCAAAGTGGGATGCAGAATGTTTTCTTAATAATTGACCTAGATGTCCTCTGAAACCATGGTCCCCAAACCCCTGCCCCTGCTACGCTGGCCTCTGAAGCATTTGGTTTATTCAGGAAACTTCTTTGCTTTTGATTTAGTCCAGTTGTGCTGACCTCTCCTGTATTGTGTGTCGTCTTCACCAAAAATAGTTCTTGTCTACTGTCTAATTAGTGAATACAACTCCCCCCCGCCCCCGTAACCATCAAAGAATATTTTCTTCACTGTTTAAACTATTCCTTGAGTTCTTACAATAGTGGTCTCATACAATATTTGTCCTTTAGCAACTGACTAATTTCACTCAGCATAATGCCTTCCAGATTCCTCCATGTTAGGAAATGTTTCACGGATTCATCATTGTTCTTTATCGATGCAAAGTATTCCATTGTGTGAATATACCATAATTTATCCGTTCATCTATTGACGGACACCTTGGTTGATTCCATCTTTTTGCTATTGTAAACAGTGCTGCAGTGAACATGGGTGTGCATATATCTGTTCGTGTAAAGGCTCTTATTTCCCTAGGATATATTCCAAGGAGTGGGATTGCTGAATCATATGGTAGTTCTATTTCTAGCTTTTTAAGGAAGTGCCAAATCGTTTCCAAAGTGGTTGTACCATTTTACATTCCTACCAGCAGTGTGTAAGTGTTCCAGTCTCTCCACAACCTCTCCGACGTTTATTATTTTGTGTTTTTTGGATTAATACCAGCCTTGTTGGAGTGAGATGGAATCTCAGTGTAGTTTTGATTTGCATTTCTCTAATGGCTAATGATCCTGAGCATTTCCCCATGTGTCTGTTAGCTACCTGAATGCTTTCTTTAGTGAAGTGCCTGTTCATATCCTTTGCCCATTTTTTAATTGGGTTATTTGTCTTTTTGTTGTTGAGTTTTTGCAGTATCGTGTAGATTTTAGAGATCAGATGCCGATTGGAAACGTCATAGCTAAAAACTTTTTCCTAGTCTATAGGTAATCTTTTTACTCTTTTGGTGAAGTCTTTGGATGAACATAGGTGTTTGATTTTTAGGAGCTTCCAGTAACTTTTAATTTTTTTGAATAGTATTTTATTATATTTTTGGTAGAAGTATATACAGCAAAACAAGTTCCCATTCAGCAATTTCTACACATATTGTTCAGTTACATTGGTTACGTTCTTTACATTGTATCAGCACTCATTTCCATTCTAGTTGTTCTGTTCCTCTTGACCTAGTGTCACAGTCCCCCAACCCTCTCATCTATGCTTTACAGTATTGGTTGAGCATTTGGTCTCACATAGATGATTCTTTAAAAGAGCACAGTACTCAAGAGTGATATTCATTACTTTATGAGCTAATGTGCTATTTAGTTAAAAGGTGACTTGAGGGGAGAGTTTTGGTTTGATATTAAAGAATATCTCAGGGTAATAGTCTGGGGGATTCCTCCTGTCGCAGTGAGTCCAGTAAGTCTGGATTTTTTGAGAAATTGAAGTTGTGTTCCACATTTTTCTCCCTTTCTATCAGAATCCATTGGTAGCCAGACACCATCTAGCTCCTATGGTCTCAGAGTAGAGGAGGCTGTGCTTCATGTAGACAGTCCTGTAGACTGGTTTCTTCTCTGGATCTTGGGTTTCCTTCTTTCTCTTTTGCTCCAGAGGAGTAAGGATAAATAGTTGTACTTTAGGTGGCCGCGCACAAGCTTTCAAGATCACAGGTGCTATTCATCAGACTAGGATATAGAACATAAACTTTATGCCAACTGATTGAGTTGTCCCATGAGACTATGACCCTAAGTCTTTAAACCAAGAAAATGAATCCTATAAGGTGATTGTTTATATCCAAGAAGTGTGAAGGAGTCCCTGGTGGCACAGTGGTTAAGTACTTGGATGCTAAGTGAAAAGTCCATGGTTCGAATCCATCAGCTCCACAGAAGAAAGGTGCAGCAGTCTGCATCCATAAAGATTACAGCCTTGAAAAGCTATGAGGCAGTTCTGCTCTGCCATATTGGGTCGCTATGAGTCAGAATTGACTCAGTGGAACAGGTAAGAAGTATAAGATTCTGTGACCCTTGTTTTATTACATATACACATATGTTCATATATATATACACATACAAACACATATATGTACACCCATACACACACACATATATTTGCATACCTACATATACACACACGTGTATTTTGGTGGTGGTGGTGGTTGCAAAATTATATATAATGTATATGTATAATATATATTATATATATAATATATAATGTAGCATTTATCAAAACATCTTTTGTGTGTGTGTGTATCACCCAGTGGCATCAGTTACCTTGGTTAAGCTGCACGCTTCTCCCACATATGATGCTACCTTCCTGTCACTATAAATAAAAAGTGGTTATTGTCTAGAGAATGAATCCTTTTCTTTGCCCTGCTCCCCAACTGCTTGTAACCACATATGAACATTGGTCTCTGTATATATGGCTGTTCTTGTCATTTTATAAAAATGAGATCGTACAATATTTGTTCTTTTGTGAATTACTCATTTTGTTCAGCATAGTGTCCTATAGGTTCATCCATGGCCCAAGACATTTTGAGAACTCATCTTTATGGCTGCGTAGTATCCTATTGTACGTATGTACCACATTTTGCTTATCCATTTGTTGATGGGCACTGACGTTGTTTCCATCTTTTGGCTATTTTGAGTAGTGCTGCGGTGAACAGAGGTGTGCATATGTCTGTTCAAATCTCCTGGGGTATATACTAAGGAGTGGAATTGCTGAACCAAGTTTTTAATTTTTGTGTTGTTTATATTTGTTAATCTTTGTGGTTGCTTGACTTTGAGTCATAATTAAAAAGCCCTTCCCTTCTTCAAGGCTCCAAAAGAGTTCTTCCATATTTTATTCTAGTACTTTTCAGGTTGGTTTTTTTTTTAATTTACATTTAAATCTTTGATCTGTTTGGAATTTATCTTGCGTACAGTGTGAAGCGTGGTTGAACTTTCTTTTTTACCGCATATCTAATCTAAATGTCCCAATATCGCTTATTAAATACATCATTTCCGCCACTAATTTGAGGTAACCTTCATTGTCTACCAAATTCTTGTACATATTTTAGTCTATTTTGGTACTTTCTATTCTATTAGTAATCAAGTGTCGGTACAATGCTGTTTTAATTATTGAGGCTTTATAATGCGTTTTACTATCTGGTCAAGGTAGTTCCAGCTCTTGTGCTTCTTTTCCAGAACTGGAGAAAAAAGTTCAATAAAATAAAATAACAAATTTCATCTCACCCAGATTTAATCCTTCTTGGAAGTGATTTGCAGATTCTTTTCCTCTGCCCCTGGTCCCTTTTCTTCCCCTTCATCTTTGGTAAAACCTGTTCTTTCAGATGAAATCCTATGAGTGGGACAGGAGAGGCATGGCTCTGGGTGAAGCAGGGTGGAGCCTGGAGCCTAGCTCTTAAGCATTGCCAGAGAAACCTGTGGTCTGAAAATCACTGAATTATGTATCTATTATGTGCTGCATGGAGCCCTGGTGGCGCAGTGGTTAATAGCACAGCTGCTAACCAAAAGGTCCGCAGCTTGAATCCACTAGGCTGCTCATCGGAAACCCTAAGGGGCAGCTCTACTTTGTCCTAGAGGGTCTTTATGAGTTGGAATGGACTTGACAGCAACAGGTATAGTTTTTGGGGTTTTATGTGCTGCATGGGGATTTGCTAAAAACAGCAAGCAGTTCTCAACAATTGCAGCTAATATTATTTTTATATTGACAACCAAAACCAAACCAAACCCAGTGCCGACGAGTCGATTCCGACTCATAGCGACCCTATAGGACAGAGTAGAACTGCCGCATGGAATTTCCAAGGAGCGCCTGGCGGATTTGAACTGCCAACCCTTTGGTTAGCAGCCGTAGCACTTAACCACTACACCACCAGGGTTTCCATATTGACAACACACATTAAAAATTTTATCTTCTCCTTTTCTGAACACTCCAAATTAATGGTATTCTCTTACCTGATGTCTCATTTTTCTTGTTCTCTCTCTCTATCACCCCTCCCACATTTCTCAGAGAACAGACACAGACTAATGTTAGACTTGGAATGGTTTCAGAGCAAGGTCCCCTTAAGACTTTCCCTATCTTCTTATTAATGCTCCTAAGCTCTTTTACAAGAGAAAATCATGGCATAGAAAGTGGGCAAGCATTAGTGTGGATAAACTTTACTCAAAGCACTTGTGAATCCTTTCTTCTTTGGACTGCTGCCAAGAGAAAGATAAGGAAACAATGGGAGGCCACTGAGGGGGTTAAGGTCAAAGGAAAGGGAGGATAGATAAATGGAAGGCTCTGGGGACTTCATACTTTTGTCATAGTTTCTTGTTGTCCTCATTATTTTTCTACCCATGTGCGTATATAGAGAACAGTGGGCCAAGGTGAACCAGGGACAGAAAGATGCTGTGTAGTTTCTGATCTTGGAATGGTCATTTTTCTTTATGGGTGAACTGACCTGTTTAGGCACTCTTTTACTTAGTGCCTACTGTATGCAAGGTACTGTGGAGGATACAGAAATTTAAAAAAAAGGATGTTTGCCTCAAGGTTTTTATGATTTAGTGGGGAAATAGATAACAGCCTCACCTAGGTAGTAGGAATATACCTGTTGAAAGTGAGTTTCAGGTGCTATTGGAATTTGCAGGTAGGAGAGAGCATGTCCAATTTCAGGGTTAGGAAAGGCCTGGCTGTGTTGATGGTGGTCAGCAAAAGCCTGCCAACACCACCGATGTAGTTTATTGGAACTTGCTGTAATAAGAGATTCCTGACACCAGGGAGCACTGTGAAGTGTCTCTGTTAAGTGTTAGGAAAGACTAGGATTTGGACTTGTGCTATGTGATTGGGTATTTTAATTTTTATCTAGGAAGCAGGAGAAATGGAGTTGGGCCGAAGCTGTCATTAGTAAAGAAGCAGCAGTCACTCCTGTTGGCCAGGAGAGGGAAAGGTTTGGTCAGCTTCCTGGTTTGTCAGGGCCTGTTTTGTCTCACTCCATCATGGCCACAGAGTGACCTCATCTGATGCTGGTCTTTTCTGACATGGCTTACCTTCAGCAGGAGAACACATGGCCTGAAGGTTGATACAGATGATGCAGGATCCAAGGACTGTGGGAAGGAAGAGTGGATCAGAAGCAGTCTAGGATCACGCCCTGGGGGACTTCCTGGGGTGAGACTTTCCACTTTCACTTGTCAGCACTGGACCCTAACTAGTTAGCCTTTGACATGTCTCTGTGGATTCTTTTTGATCTGTTACCAGTGAAATACGAATCTCCTTGTCCTTCAGACCCTGGGACAAGATGAAAGCTGGAAAAGCTCTTGGAGATAAATACCACTTAACACTGAGATTACCACCTGGAACTGAAATTACCACCTGGAACCTCTGGGAACTGAGCCATCAGGGATAAGTTATCCCCTTCTGTAGAGCTCCACCATCGCTGCACTCCCTCCGTTGTCGAACTGGGAATTTGAACCACGCAGCCAGTGAGTGAGTCTGGTTTGGACCCAGGTTTTCCAACCTTCAAGCCTGTGTTTTTACGTGGGAATTTCTTATCTTCCTGGACCCTGCCAGGTCTTCTTTACACACCTGAGCTATACAGCCCATTCCCTACTCCTACCCGAACAAAGTCTAGGCGAGAAACCTCATTTTATTTTTTACATATGAATGCCCTAGACTTCGAAACATTATACTCATTTATTAAAACTTTAAAATATTATACATCATTTGACTCACCAATAGTTACATGCTGTCTCCACAGACATGGCAAAGTGTGTCTTGAGTGGCCTTTTCTACAGAGAAATTCAGGAGATGCTTTGTAAGATTCTTGAGCTTCATTTTCAGCAAGTGTGTAGAAGAATGGTGGTGCAAACGATTAGTGCACTTGGCTGCTAACTGAAAGGTTGGGTGATCAAGTCCACTAGAGGTGCCTCAGAAGAAAGGCCTGGTGATCTACTTCTGAAAAATCAACCACTGAAAACCCTGTGGAGCACAGTTCTTCTCTGATGCACATGGGGTCAGCATGGGTCGGAATTGGCTCAGTAGCAACTGGTTTTTTTAGAGTGAGGATGATTTTGAAGGTGGTTTTGGAACTGTTGAGTTGATTGGCTGATGATGAACAGGTAAGCAGAGGGGATCTGCTCATTTGGCTGTTTCCCAATGTTTTTTTCAATGTCACAATAAACTCTTTTCTCTATGCATTTGCCTATTTTAGATATCTCATGTAAGTGGGATCATACAATATTTGTCCTCTGTGTCTGGCTTATTTTATTTAGCATAATATTCTCAGGGTTCATCCATGTAGTAGGACGTATCAGAACTTCATTTTTCTTTATGGTTGAATAATTTTCCATTGTATGTATATACTGCATTTTGTTTATTCATCATCCATTGATGGACATTTGTTTCTGCCTTTTGGCTATTGTAAATAATGCTGGAATGAACCAACTTAAAAAATAATAAATACAAATGCACAGATCGTAAGTACACAGCTTGATGAATATTTACATATGTATCCACTGGTGTACCCCACCCAGATCAAGATAAAGAATATTTCTAGGCCCCAACAGGCTCCCTTGTCCACCTTCCCAGGCAATGACTTCATCACAGAAGTAATCATAAATTTATATTCTACCATAATACATTAGTTTTGCCTTTTCTTGAACTTTGCATAAATAGAATCATATGATATATAGCCCTTTGCGTCTAACTTTCTCCACTCAATATTTGTGAGGCTCATCATTTTGTGGCAGGTATCAGTAATTTGTTTTTATTACTGAGTAGTATTCTACTGCATGGACAAACCCTGGTTGGTGGACATTTGGGTTGCTTCTAGCTTGGGCTATTCTGCAGAAAAACTACTATGAACATGTTGTACAGGTATTTTTGTGGACATATAAAGTCAGTTTTCTGGGGTATACCTAGGAGTGGAATTGTTGGCTCTTAGAAGAGACATATATATTGCTTTAGTAGATTCTGACAAATAACTTTCTAATGTTTAACCAATTTTACACTTCCGTCAGCGACGTATGAGAACTCTAGTTGTCCTACATCCTTTCCCACATTTGGTATTTTCAATCTTTTTTAATTATAGCTATTCCAATGGGTGTGTAGTGGTAACTCAACGTAAATTGAATTTGCATCCCTGATACTTATTGGCTATATGAGTGTTCTTCCTCTTTTGTGATATGCCTGTTCAAGTTTTTTGCTCTGGGTTGTTCGTGCCCACCCCCCTTTTTAACTGATTTTTAGGAGTTCTTTATGCAGGCCTTTGGGTTAGCAGCCTGAGCTTTTAACCACAGCACCACCAGAGCTCCTTACGTGTCCTAGATCTGAGTTGTTAGATGTATGAATTTCAGCATCTTCTCCCAGCCTGTGACTTGCCTATTCACTTTCTCAGTAATACCTTTTGGTGAACAGAACTTAATTTTAATGAAGTCCCATTTATAATTTTTTTTTTCTTTTATGATAGCACTTTTTCTGTCCTGTTTAAGAAATCTTTACCTACTCCAAGGTCATGAAGGTACTCTCCTGTGTTTTCTTCTGTGAGCTTAATTGTTTTTAACCTTCACATTTCAGTCATATAAACTTAATTTTGTGGGTAGAATGAAACAGGAATCAAGATTCATTATGTTCATACATATACACAGTTGCTTCAGCACAATTCATTGAAAGGACCATGCCTTCTCCACTGAATTGAAGTGTTGCTTTAGTCAAAATCAAGAGACCATGCTTACGTTTGTCTGTTTCTGAATTTTCTATTGTGTTCCATTGGTCTGTTTATCGTTATACCAATATCCACTGACTTAATTGCTGTAGCTTTCCAGTAAGTCTTGAAGCCTGACAGTGAAGTCCTCCTTCTTCTTCAAGATTGTTTTGGCTCTTGTAGGTCGTTCACATCGCCATGTAAATTTTAGAATCAGATTGTCAGTTTTCACCAAATAAACAAGCCTGCTGGGATCTTTATTGGGATTGCATTAAATCACCCATTTGGAGAGAACTGATGTCTTAACAACATGGAGTCTTCCAATGTGTGAACATGGGATACGTCTCCATTTGTTTTAAGAATTATTTAATTTCTCTTAGAAATGTTTTGTAGTTTTCACTGTAAAGGTATTTGTACATCTTTCATTAAATTTTTTCCTCATTATTTGGTATTTTTATGCTATTGTAAATGGTATTTTTAAACTTAATTTTTTAGCTATTTTTGCTGGTTAAAAAAATACAAGAGATTTTTATATGTTGACCTTGAGTTAAAAAAAACTAACAATACATTAATTTAAATATAAGGACAGGGAAAGATTGAAAGTAAAATACCAAAGTAGACTTTAAAACAAGAAGTATTACTAGAGGGAAAAGGACATTTCAAAGTGATTGAAGAAAAATATAACAATCCTAAATTTACATGTACCTGGGAACATAGCATCAAGACATATGTGTTGTTAGGTATTATGAGTAGATTCTGACTCATAGCCACCCATGTGACAGAGTAAAACTGCCCTATCAGGTTTTCTAGGCTGTAATCTTTACAGGGAGCCCTTGTGGTATCGTAGTTAAGAGCTCAGCGGCCAACCAAAAAGGTTGGCAGCTTGAACCACCAGCCCGTCCTTGGGAGCCCTGTGGGGCAGCTCTACTCTGTCCTATAATGTTGCTATGAGTAGGAATTGACTTGACAGAAATGGATTTAGTTAACAGAAATCTCTATAGGAGCAAATTGCCAGGTCTTTCTCCTGCAGAGTTGCTGGGTGGGTTCAAACTGCCAAGCTTTTGGTTAGCAGTTGAACGCTTAACTGTTGGACTACCAAGACTTCTTATCAAGACATATGAAACAGACATTTTTCTTCGGGGTCTATGCAGAAGGTTGCTAAAGGCCACTGTTCTTACCATATTAATGAGAAAATACTGGAAAATCAAAAACATTATATTTTTCTTGAAAGCCATTGGAGAACTGTTGACACAAAGAACTGTTAGTAGAGAATGCAAATGAGTGGCTTTAACAGAAATTTATTTTCTCACAGTCTAGGAGGCTAGAAGTTCAAATTCAGGGTGCTGGCTCTAGGGGAAGGGTTTCTCTTTCTGTTGGCACTGAAGGGAAGGTCCTTGTCTCTTCAGCTTCGGTTTCCTGGTTCCCTGGAGATCTCCATGTGGCTTGGCATCTGTCTTCCCACATTTCTGCTCTCTTAATCTGTTCCTTTTATATCCTGTAAGAGAGACATACCCTATAGTAATCCTGCCTCATTAACATAACAAAGATAATCTATTCCCAAATGGAATTATAACCACAAGCATAGAGGTCAGGATTTGCAAAATATATTTTGGGGCACAGAGCCCAATCTAGGATACCGTGCTCAAGAAATATTTGTGAATGAAGTTGGAGTGAGTGTGTGTGGGGAGGGGGGAGCGTGCAGTGGAAAAAGGAAAGGAAACAGTGTATAATAATCATGGAGGTAAGAAAGAGTGGGACATTTGTACTGGAAGAACTTCATAATGGCTGGGTCAGGGAGAGGGACTAGTTGGAGATCAAACTATAGAAAGAGAGAGCAAACTGGTGATAATGCTCGCATGCCTGTCCAATGAGGAGTTGGCTACAATGGAGAGCAAATGAAAGGTTCTAAACAGTATGTGAGATCAGCATTGAGGAGAGGTCTTTTGACAATGTTGAGATTGTAAGGGTTGAGCCTGGTGACTGGAAGAGCAGCCCTAAGTCTACTACATTAAACCAAGCATAACAGGGAATTAACTAAGGCATTAGGAAGAAAGGCTTGCTGATCTACTTCTGAAAATCAGCTAGTGAAACCCGTGTGGATCACAGCAGTCTGATCCGCAACTGATCATGGAGATGGCACAGGACCAGGCAATGCTTCATTCCGTTGTGCATGGGGTTACCATGAGTTGGGGGCCCACTTGACAGCAGCTAACAGCAACAACTAAAGCATTGTCAAGCCTAATTGTGTTAGGTTGGAAGAGAGAGATTTAGGAGTTAGGACTGAATGTTGGAGAGGCTCAGGCATGGACCTGGAAGGACCCTCCCAAACACTTATTTTACAGATGAGGAGTCTGAGACCCAGAGAGGGGAGCAACTTGCCCATGGCCACACAGCCTGCTGACAGGTGTATGTTGGAGCAGAGCCTAGGTCCTATCTCCTCTAGTCAAATGCTCTTTCCGTGTCAGATGGCCTGTGTTCTCTCTCTTGTTCTCCCAACCAATCTTGTCTTAGGAAGGTCTCGAATGTTATCATGGTTTCTGCAGTGAGGCCACAGGCCTCCTCACTCAGCCCCATCTCTGACTATGGAAGGTAAGACCCGGGTGCAGCAGACAGGCTTAAGAGTCAGTAGGGACAGTGAGGAGGAAGAGGTCACCTGAGGCTTCTTCTGGGCTCAGTCCTCATCCTGGAGCAGCTGCCTTCTCTGCCTGGCTATGAGGATGACCTTGAGTGGCGGTTGTTATTTTAAGTAATTCACTTTAGAAGGAGGAAGTGACTGAGGAAAGTGTGAAAATGAGTAGCTATTACAAGATGTGCGTGATAAATGAAACAGGGAACAAAAAGACAGACGAAGAGGCACATCTGCTATTTCTGCTCCTTTTTATAACAACCCCTGAGTCTGACTTTTCACACGGAGTAGGAACCCCTTAGCTGTGGAGCGATTTCCTGACCCAAGCCCTCATTAGCCCAGATGGGAGCGGAGGAGGATGGATGCTGCTGGGGCCCTAGAACCAGTGTGAGCTCTTGGAGAGCAGCCCCCACCTCAGTCCTCCCCTCCTGGAGGCCCTACATGCCCGAGTCCTCCCCTCCTGGAGGCCCTCTGTGCCCGAGTCCTCTCCTCCAGGAAGCTCTTCCTGCCTGGCAGGAATCGGAGGCTCTGTGCAGGAGAGGTTCTGTGGGCTCTGAATGCCAGCGCTTCTCTCGTCTCCTTCCATTGCCTGCAGAATGGAGTGGCTGTCACAGTCATGTCTGTAAGCCCAGGGAATCTGCACACAGGCTGCTCCTTGCAGCAACATGCAAAGGGGGAGCTTTCCCTGAGAATACGAGAAAATACTGGCCTTCTCTCTTGAGTCGTTTTTTCTCCTTTGGGAGGTCTGATATCCATGTGCCAGTGCCAGAGCACAGAGGATCAGACAGATGAGCCAAATGATGCTGAGCTTTCTTCAGGGGAACTGTCCTGTGTCCTCAAGCCAGCCTGCCTCGGGCTCCAGTTTCCCCCCTGGTGCCTACTTTGGAGTGAAGCATTGAAGGCTCTGTTTAAAAAACAAATCCCCATCGTGGGAGCATGCATAGATTATGCTGTTGGTTATTAAGCACCTTAGCTCTCAGAGATTTGTTTCTGGTGCTTGCATGCTCAGCTCTGTGCCAGGTATTATTATGGGATGCAGGGGAAAGAGAGGCCTGTTCTTGCCAGGGAGGCAGTCACCCCTGGTAGGGACTGGAGCAGCTTCAGTGGAATGGGAGGGAAGTCTAAAGACAAATGAGAGAGGGGTGGGAGGCAAGACCTACTGCCAAGAGCAAGGAGTGGAAGAGTGTTGTAGGAAGTTCAGTTTCAGGAAAGTGATTGAATCCCTAGAATACTGGCCATGAGGCTGCCAGAGAGAGGAAATGGGTTTGTCCAGGAGTGTGGAGGCTCAGTCGGGCTGGAAGCCGTGAGTCTGCAGAGTGGCCTGTCAGCACAATTGTGTTATTTTCGCCAGCACTGTGGACAGCCTGAAGCTGAGTGGGTGGCAAAGTCATCACTGGCTGTGGGGTGGCAAGGCAAGAACAGCAGTAGGATCATCCACCCCTTTTATCTTTTTATTTGGAGCAACAAATAAACAGCAACTAGGTGTGGCTTTGCGACTGAGTTCTGGCCAACGAGATGTACGAGAAAGGTTTTGGATAGAGGGCTGCAAGGCTCCTGAATAGGAGGCTAGGCTGCTGGGGCTCTCCCTTTTGCTCTTCCCTCCTCTTCCATCCTCCATCCTGCTGTCTGGAATGTAGGCATCATGGCTGGAGCTCAAGCAACCATCTTGGACTGTGAGGCAATGTGCTAAGAATGGATGAACAGTAAGAAAGGAGGAGCATCAACCCTTGATGAACTTGGAGCCACCAAACCACCTCTGCTAAGTACCTCTGGGTTTCTTTAATGTGAGAGAGAAATAAACTCTCATCATTTTAAGAAGTTCTTTTGGGTTTTCTATCATACGTACCAGAGCCTAATCTTAATAGATACAGACCAAGTGTGATGGAACTGTGGGTAATTGTGTGAATGTCAATAAAGTGATTGGCCACAGAGTCTTAACAAAGTGTAAAAGGATGAGAAGCCAGGAGGTGGCGATACACAGAGAATCAGGACTCCAGCCCTTGGGGTACTGATATAGCAGAGTAGGTTAGTGGGGGTAGAAGAACTTAAAAAGTGAAAAACAGGAAGTTGTGGTTAGAAAGTAGGATTTCTCAGTTTATTGTTCCAGAGTTTGACAAGATGTGGTCATTACTAATAATTAGAACTAATACATCCTAAGTACTTCCTGTGCGTCAGGCTTGCTTCTCAGCAATTGGCATGTCTAATTTCACTCATCACCATAACCCTGGAAGGTAGTTTTGTTTATTAGCCTATTTCATAGATAGAGAAACTGCAGCTCAGAGAGGTCAGGAAGCTTATCTGAGACAAGGAAACTGGTATCTGGCTCAGGTGGCGTTAGGACCACAGTCTGACTCCAGAGCCTAAGTTCTTAACCTCCCCGTCTTCTGCCTTTCACCACACTGGGTACTGCTGGGTCAAGGGTGGAGAAGCATGCGTGCACGCACAGAGGAGATAAAAGCCTGGGCAGCTGCATCTTCTGGGTGGATGTTCAAGGCTTCCAAAATGATGAAAGGAAGCAAGGTGGAGGGGAAACAGCAAGCCACAGTACTAGACGTTGAGTATATGGACCAGGCAAGGGGAGAGCGGTACATCTGGGTGATGGAGCCTTGAAAGTGTATAAAAGAGCTTAGGATCGGGCTGCCCAGGAGCACACCAACCCTGCTGCTGGGCCCTGTGATTCTGAGGGCTTGGAAGACAACAGGAATCTAGGAAACCAGCATGCTGCCAGGTAAGTTAGATTCTGACTGAACCAGAAAGAGGGGCTGGAATCTAGAACCAGAGGGCCTGGGCTCAGATCCTGTTTCCACCCCTTACTAGCTGTGTTGCCTTGGGCAATGTCGTAGTCATCTAACGTTGCCACAACAGAAGTACCACAAGTAGATGGCTTTAACAAAGAGAAATTTATTTTCTCGCCGTCTAGTAGGTTACCAGTCCAAATTCAGGGTGTCAGCTCCAGGAGAAGGCTTTCTCCCTCTGTCTGCTCTGGAGGAATGTCCTTGTCCCCAATCTTCCCATGGTTGAGGAGCTTCTCAAGCACAGGGATCCCGGGCCCAAAGGACGCGCTCAGCCCCAGTGCTGCTTTCTTGGTGGTATGAGGTCCCCAACTCTCTGCCTGCTTCCCTTTCCTTTTGTCTCATGAGAGATAAAAGGTGGTGCAGGCCACACCCCAGGGAAACTCCCTTTACCTTGGATCAGGGAGGTGACCTGAGTGAGGGCCATATTACAATCCCACCCTAATCCTCTCAACATAAAATTACAATCACAAAATGGAGGATAGCCATACAATACTGGGAATCATGGCCTAACCAAGTTGATGCACATATTTTTGGGGGGACATGATTCAGTCCATGACAGTTACTTAACCTCTTTGTGCCTCAGTTTTCTCATGTGTATGGGCACAATAACCAGTTGCTGTTGATTTGAGTTGACCCCAATTCAGGATGACCCAATGTGTGTCAAAGTAAATAGAACTGTGCTGCATAGGGTTTTCAGTGGCTGATTTTTTTTTTTTTTTTTTAAATAATTTTCATTGTGCCTCAAGTGAAAGTCCACAAATCAGGTCAGTCTCCTACACAAAAACCCACACACCTTGCTACACACTCCCAACCACTCCCCGCCCCCCCCCCCCCCCCGCAAAGAGACAACCCGCACCCTCCCTCTACTCTCTCATGTCTATTCTGCCAGCTTCTAACCTCCTCTACCATCTCATCTCCCCTCCAGGCAGGAGATGCCAGCATAGTCTCAAGTGTCCACCTGATCCAAGAAGCTCACTCCTCACCAGCATCCTTCTCCAACCCATTGTCCAGTCCAATCCATGTCTGAAGAGTTGGCTTTGGGAATGGTTCCTGTCCTGGGCCAACAGAAGGTCTGGGGCTGTGACCACCGGGGTCCTTCCAGTCTTAGACCATAAAGTCTGGTCTTTTTATGAGAATTTGAGGTCTGCATCCCACTGCTCTCCTGCTCCCTCAGGGGTTCTCTGTTGTGTTCCCTGTCCGGGCAGTTATTGGTTGTAGCCGGGCATGTTTGTTTGTTTTTTAAGTGTTTCACCCTTTATTAAGTTCTCTCATTCTCTCAATTTATATTTCTTTAAAACATAGTTAGACCACAGAGGGATTACTGAAAATAAGAATTGGAGTGTTGTACAAACATACACACGCGTGAGTGTGTGCACACATGCACGCACACATTTGCATGCACAGGTAGTTAGGCAATGAACATATAATCTGTACAACATTCGCTCAGTAAACTTCTTGTAGGAGTTAGATCTCAAAAATTATTTTTTGGACACAGCAAGTTTGCCTAGGTACTAGAGAGATGGGAGACAAGGCTGAGCATGTGGCATGACTTGGGTAGGTCAGAAATTGCCACATATTATTGTTGCTTGTTTAAATTCCTTTTTTTTTTAAATTGTACTTTAGATGGAGGTTTACAGAACAAACTAGTTTCTCATTAAACAGCAAACATACTGTTTTATGTCATTGGTTAACAGCCCTACAACACGTCAACATTCTCCCTTCTTGGCTTTGGGTTCCTCATTACCAGCTTTGCTGTCCCCTCCTGCCTTCTTCTCCTTGCCCCTGGGCTGGTGTGCCCCTTTAGCCTCTTTTTGTTTTATGGGCCTGTCTAATCTTTGGCTGAAGGATGAACTTCAGAAGTGAATTTATTACTGAGCTAAAAGGGTGTCTGGGGGCCATACTGTCAGGGGTTCTCCAGTCTCTGTCAGGCCAGTAAGCCTGGTCTTCTTTTGTGAGTTAGAATTTTGTTCTGTATTTTTCTCCAGCTCTGTCTGGAACCCCCTGTTGTGATTCCTGTCAAAGTAGCCAGTGGTGGTAGCCTGACACCATTGAGTTGTACTAGACTCAGTTTGGTGGAGACCTTGGTAGTTGTGGTCCACTAGTCCTTTGGACTAATCTTTCCCATGTATCTTTAGTTTTCTTCATTTTTCCCTTACTTCTAAAGGGGTAAGGCCAGTGGAGTATCTCAGATGGCCACTCCCAGGCTTTTACGACCCTAGATGCTACTCACCAAAGTAGAACGTAGAACATTTTTTTCATAAACTATGTTATGGCCTTTGAGCTAGATGTTCTCCAAGACCATGGTCCCCACAGCCCTCAGCCCAGCAATTTGGTCCCTTAGGGAGTTTGGATGTCTATGGAGCTTCCATGACCTTGCCTTGTACAAGTTGTTCAGCAGCTGATTTTTCCAAAGTAGATTGCTAGGCCTTTCTTCTAAGGTGCCTCTGGATGGACTCAAACCTCCAACCTCTCAGTTTTCATCCTACCTTACGGGATTGTGGGATTGAATGAATTACCATCAGGGAAGCACTTAGTGCCTAATGCGCAGTGAGCCATCAGTAGTGTTTCAGAAAGCTTCATGGAGAATATAAGGAGCTGTGATAAGGGTGGACCAAGATATGGAGGGCAGATGAGGAGAAGAGGCCTCCATAGTGGGCAAGGAGAATCCACAGGGCTGCACCTCTTCCCTTAGCAGAACCCTCTCTCAAGGAAGGCCCTGATCCTGAGCCCTGTACCTCACTCTGGACACGCCCCTAGTCCTCCCCTCCCAGGGGTATTTGCCTGTCAGTTTTGGTTTCGCGTATGAGAAAGGCGTGACTCCTTCTAAATAAATGTCTGAGCATCTTGGGAAGGGGTGAGGAGTCTTCCTGTGAACCCCCAACCACATGCCCGTATATCATGACCAGTATCGGGTTAAGTGCCAATAGTACTTGTTGAGTGATGACACCTTAACCCACGTGGCCAATGGGCTTGGCCTGACTTTGAGTGGTTCACTCTCCTCCTCTTCCAGCCTGGTGCCATGCTTGCCAGCTCTAGGCCCTGCCTGCTGCCTGCCCTGGCTGCGGACCCTGCCACTGGTGCCCTGACTGCCCCCTGTTCTGTCCCGTCCCGGAGGGTCCCACACAGTGTGTTTGCATGGCCAGCTAATTATTTATTTCTGCAGCTGTTCTTAGGGACTGTTGGAACCCAGTCCTGCTAAGGGAGTTTGTTTTTATTATCATGTGTTAAAGGTTGGCACATTTGTGTCTTTTTAGGAAACATTAAGGTGAGGCTGAGATAAGTGTGAGTAAGCATGACAGTGAACCTTTCAAAGAACCAGGCACAACAAGGGTGTGGATGGCCACCGGCCGTGGGCAGGTCTGAATTCCCTCCCCAGTCTCCGTACACTCTGGGTCAGGAGGGCGGCAGCTCCAGAACCCACAAGGCCAAGCCTCAGAGCCCAGGGCCTGATCTTTGCTTGCTGCTGAGCCACTGTGTGATGTTGGCAAGTCAGTTCACCTCCTTGGAGGATCAGGTATAAGCCTGTGAAATGGAAACTTGAGTTTCCTCGCAGGGCTTTGAAAAGACCTAAGCAAAAGAATATAAAAATGCAGTGACAGTAATACAAGCCACCATGTAAGAAGTGCCGACCATGCCTCAGGTTCTGTGGTGAATACATGAGCATCAGACTTGACCCTCAAGACTGTACTTGGGGTAGGTATTAGAAATGTTACATTTCCTGTCCAGACTGACAAAGCTAGTGAGTAGAGGAAGCGAGATCTAGATCTTGGTAAGTCTGTCTCTAGAGTTCATGCTGTTTCCACTGTGCCAGGAGGCAGAATGGCCGAGAGTACCTGGGAGGCCTGGGAAGTGTGGTGAGCAGAAGAGAAGGGGCCACTAGGGTAGTATTGGGAAGAAAAGTAGAGAAAAGGATTCAAGATGGGCACATTAGATTGGGAAGAATTCAAGATTGGTTTTGGGGGCTGGAGGTTTTTTTTCTTTAGTGGTGGTTACGTGGGTGTCTTTGTGATAGTTCGTGGAGCTAAACACTCTAATTTTTGCTCTTTTCTGTATCTATGTTATGTATTCTAAAAAGATTAAAAAGAAAGTTATTGAATCCAAAAGTATGTTAAAAGCACATATTCACCTCACTTAATAATCTGAAGTTATCCTAGTAAAATCCCCAAGAATATAGATCAAGATACAGATTACAGGAATTGGAATTCTGGGAATTGCTGACTATTCCTTGTGGCCAAATAGCTCCTGGCATGGAACCTACCATTGGTCATCTTCTCTTCCTTCCCTTGCTCAGCTAGAAGACTGTTTTCTTCAGCCCCCCTTGCATTTCGGTTGACTACGTGACTCCATTCAGCTAGTGAGATGTGAGCAGAAGTATTACGTGAGACTTCTGGGAATGTCTTTAAAAAGAGAAAGGTCTTCTTTACATCATCTCTTCCTCTGTCTTACTAACTGGACCTTGGATGTGATGGCTGGAGCTCTAGCGTCTGCCTTGGAACATGAGGATGAGGACTACATCCTTGGGATATCAGAGTAATGAGCCAGAAGGACCCTGGATCTTCAAAGACTTTAGAATGGAGCGAGTCCCATAGCCTTGGATTGCTTACCTCAGAACTTCTGTTACATGACATAGAAAACAATGAATATCTTTATTAAGTCTTGTCATTTGGGGGGCTTTTTTCTTCATAGCTGAACATGATTCTAACTTCTATTCCCTCCCCTCATGAAAGAACAATGGCCTTTCCTTGACCCTCTTGGGCCTCATGGTTAACCAAGGATCTCTTGGTGTTTTTTACCCTTGATCTGATGCAACATTGGGAAGCCAAGGGGTCATTCACCACCCTGAATAATGCCATTAACTTCTGCAAGAGATTAGCTCTTATATTAAAGCTGAGTGGATGAACCAAGTGGTATGATTTTAGGGAATCTAGGACTCAAGCATAACAATGATCGTGGGGATGGTGCAGGGCTGGGCAGTGTTTCATTCTGTTGTACATAGGGTTGCTGAGTTGGAACTGACTTGACGGCACCTGACAACAGCAACAGGGACCTTTTTCACATACATGGTGTCTGAAATTCCATCTTTATATATTGATTTGTAAGATTACACAGCTGTGAGGATTTCTGCTCAAACATAAGTGATTCTAGATAAGGGCAATTTGTTACATTACCTCTTATATTAACATAAAGCCATTTATCTTTGAATTAGAGACTGAGTTAGAGGAGCTTGGCAGATCATATAGCCCAGTAGTTTTCAAACTATGCTCTGACAAGCCCTTGTATTGTATGGTGGTGCTTCAGAGGCTGCCATTTAGGGAGAGATGGGGGTGAGGGCAAGAGGAGGGACACAGGGCACCCTCTTGCTTTGAAGCAGAGTTTTACTGCTGGAAAAGTTTTTAAAAACCACAGCTCTTACAAGTTAAAAATCTAAGGTTACCAATGGGTTAATCAAGCCTGAATTGAGACAGCCAGGTTTCTGAGTCTCAGGCCTGTGCTCTTGCCATGATTCCAGACTTAACGTTAGTTTAAGACAAGGAGATGAGATAGTGAGACCCAAGACAGGTGGCTTTTGGTGGGAGGAGGGTGAAGGGGCGCAGATCCTGGTCTGGGATTTTGCGGGGTTGATGGAGAGTTATGGCCACCAGACAGTCCTGGACACTTGAAGTGGTCACTCAATGGGAAGACTGTAACCAAAGGTCACTGAACAATATGCATAGAAGTTGCTCAGTGGGAATGTGTACACTTACACCAAAAATAAAATAGTATTTTAAAAAATGGAAAGAATTTGGTGGGCATTGTGTAGAAAGCCAGCCTTATGGTTTGCCTAGGTTTTTTCCTGACCTCATGTAAAGCCTAATGGGGCATAGGATTACTCTGGGGGTGCTACAGGAGTTCAGAGTTGGAACAACTGTTGGGAGGAAAGAGTATCAGCCACCCAATAACTTTATCTGTCATAGAAAGAAACTAACAAACAGGTAAAATCTGTTTTTAAGAACCTTTGCAAGCCTTACATTAAGCAAGGCCTCAAAAAATTGGTTAAAAACTCAGGTTTGTTCCTCTCCACGGAAATCTTTAGTAAAAGGCGAAAGATTTATACGATTTGAAGAGAAACCAGAGTATACAGTATAACCTTGGGACATGTTGTTCAGGCAACTGTTACCCCTAATACACTAATGGTGACTATACACTCGAAAGAGCTAGTGACTTCTGTCTTTTTTTCCTGATAATTCTGTGGAGTGTCCTCATTTTGAGGTCATAAGAAAAGGAGGATCTAATTGTTTTAAAGTCGAAAATTGTCCTTTGTGCAATGCATTGTGGATATGCAAATATCCACGATGGTCATTAGTTATCGCGCTGGGCTTGAGGCCACCACAAGGGGGCAGAGCGGAGACCAGACTTTCAGGGATACAGACCTGAGCCTTGTCCAATCAGCAAGCCTGACTTTATCTGTTTTAAAATTGGCGCTCCAATACAAATTTATATTGAGTTAAAAAAAAAAAAGAGAGACTTGAAGAAAAAAGCGTTAGTGGGGGAAGAGGGAGGACACTTGGCCAGCTTCAGAAATTCGTTGAAACTCAGTATTTGTAAAATTTCTTCCATTATCTAAGGCCATAGGAGTCGTGCGTGGCACAAATGGTTAAGTGTTCTAGCCGAAAAGCTGACTTTTGAATCAACCTACAATCTCCTCAGAAGGCAGGCCTGGTGATACGCAATCAACCTACAATCTCCTCAGAAGGCAGGCCTGGTGATACGCAATCAACCTACAATCTCCTCAGAAGGCAGGCCTGGTGATACGCTTCAGAAAGGTCACCCCTGGAAGAAAGGGGAAAAAAAAACAAAGTTGCCATCAAGTCAATTCCGACTCAGAGCTACCCTATAGGGCAGAGTATAACTGCTCCTTAGGGTTTCCAAGGAGCAGCTGGTGGACTCAAACTGCCAGCCTTTTGGTTAGCAAACTCTTAACCACTGCACCACCAGGGTTCTTTGCTTAATAAGCACATAGGGGGAGACCAGACCATACTTTAGCTATTTCCTTGAATCTCAAATGAATTGAATGATGATGTACTTAATACAGTGACCGCTTTTATAAAGCAGTGATCATATTTCTCTATTTTCCTGCTCCCTTGGAAGGAGGCAGTAAACTCATTCTCAAGTTTGTGCAATAATGAGTGATGTATGGTGGGGCTGTCTGTCAGTAGAGTGTGTGAATGGCGGGGGGCAGGAGCGGGGTCTGATGATGCTGTTGGGGAAAGAGATAAGTCAGGCCCATCTAACATTTTCAGGTTTTCTACCACCAGCCCGCAGTTTGGTTTATGTGAAATGCAAACCTGACTATGTCATTTCCTGTTAAAATTTTACCATGGTGCCCTGGTCAAAATCCAAACTGCCTACACTCTGCCTTCTGCCCCCCACCCAGCCTCATCTCACCAGCCACACTGTGCCGACTGTGCCTCACCTCCTGCTGCCAGCCTTTGGCCACACTGTGCCGACTGTGCCTTACTTCCTGCTGCCAGCCTTTGGCCACACTGTGCCGACTGTGCCTCACCTCCTGCTGCCAGCCTTTGGCCACACTGCTCCCCCTGCCAAGAATACCCTGTCCCACTTTCTTTACCTGTCTGACCACCCTTACCTCCACAATTCAGGTCACACACCGCCTCCTCTGGGGACCTTCCTCTCCATCTCTCCCCCTCCCTCCCCATCCCCAACTTGGGTTAGAGGCATACTCTGGGGTATTGTCTGTCTTTCTCATTGGACTGTAAGCTTCTTTAAGGACTCAGACTATGGTTTATTGATCCTCCAGCATATCACACGATGCCTGGCTCACAGGGGGCAGTCCCGCCACATCCACCAAACGCTCGGAGGCTTTAGCACTTAGGATGGTGGTTAAATGACATATGGTTTGTTGTGGCCACAGTGTTAGGATTTCGAACCCACCTTGGTGCTTTAGAAGTGGATAATCACAGTGGAACACTTGTCTTTTTCTGATACCCAAGGTACATTCAACATTTCTAAGCAGCTACGTTTGTAGGGCTTTTTTTCAAAAGTCTCAGCATTATACAGACCACCAACAAAATGTGTCTAGGGACCTGAACTGGATTGGAAATGAGAAACATCCTCTCAGCTGAATCAGGGTGGTGATTGTGCCCTGTCGCATTGACTCCGACTCATAGTGACTTCACGCGACAGAGTAGAAGCAGACTGCCAGGTCTTTTTCCTATAGAGCCTCTGGGTAGGTTTGAACTGTCAGCCTTTCAGTTAGGAGCTGAGTGCTTAATCATTGAATTACCAGGACTGAATCAGTTCTCTTCCTCAAAGAACAGAACCTGATCCCAGTGTATCTACACCAGGACTCAGGCTCTTAGGTGAGCAGAGGGCTCTAGGGTCCATTTGGGCCACCATGTTATTTAAATGTAGTTGGAGTGACCTCATTCCAGGTGGAACCGAATCTTTCTGTGCTCAGATATGTTGGTTTGGGTGGTTTAGTGATTAATGATGATCATGATAATGGTGTCTCTACCCTTTGAAACAAGCTGGAGAAATTGAGGCAAATGCAGGGGTAGGGATACCTGAGGTGGTGCTGAGACAGAAGGAGGTACATTTCAGGGGGGAGATATAAAGCCAACAGGTGCCTTCATAGCCATGTTACGATTGTAAGTTATTATCAAATTATTTAGAACCCAACTATTACTTCCTAAGGGAGCTGGATGGAGGGTTTAAATTATAGTTCTGTTATATGATAGTAATTTATAAAAACAAGACTGTTGAAGTGGAGTCCAATGTCTACAGTAGACCACGCAATGGCAAACTCTGTCTCTCTGGATTACGAAGTTATCGCTGGGGCATTTCTGCTCACCTGGCAGCAAACACCCTCATCACAAAATGCCCTGAAGCCTGGAACCAGCCTCTCAAAGGCTTTGTTAACACAAACGTAAAGGAGACAAGAACAGCATGTACTTATCACAGACTCCTCGAATACATGGATAGAATGTCACTTACATAACCCGGCAGTTTGCAGTTGTGCAGTATGATATAAAAACAGGCCTTCTTAAGCCAGCAGAAAATTCTTAGTTTTTTTTTTTTTTTTTTATAAAAAACCTCTTTCTATTTTGTATCAGCCAATGCTCACAACATGAGTCATGCCTATCAGTTATCGGTAATTCAGCGGATTGTGCCAGTGTTGACATTTTTTCATGACTTGATTGTATATGAGTGCATGTTTTAAACAATGATGCAGCTGTCCCCCGTTCCTGGCAATTAGGATGTAAAAATAGTGTTCACTGAATCTGGCATAGTGATCAGTTATCCATGTGTTTACTCTTTTGTTTGCAAGGCCTTCTGAGTGCTCGCTGCAGTTCTACAATCAGAATGTGAATTCAGCTTAAAATGGAACCTAGATTCATACTGACAGTAATAACAGGGGCTTCAGACCTCCATGTTTCAAGATCTGGGGTAGACATCACACATGCCACCACAGATGCTTGTGGGGCGTCTGTGTGTATGTTAAAGATGCCTCCTTGATATGATTATAATCAGAGTTAAAACGCCATTAGCATTAGGAGAGCAGTGTCAGCAGAGGCACAATGGAGTATTGCTGATCGTTTGGAGAATGTTAACTAATCTAAATACATCACATCTACAGTGTTGGCACAAAGCTCTAACTGTGGCTAATGTCAGCATCAGTCTTACTCACTGCTCATTCATGCCCGTGACCTGGCCATTGAGGAGTACCCTGGGGTTTGGAGATGTTATTTTCCCTTAGCTCTTGGCTTGCTGGGCTTTTTACTATTGAGATGAACCAGTGTAAAAATGGTGTGGGGGTGGTATCTGACCTCCTCTAACTTCACAACGGGAAAAGAGAAGATGAACAGCCCAAGGCTGATTCCTATGAGGCAGAGGTCAGACAGGCCTCCTCTCTCTGCCGTCTTTACCAATTCTGACACCAACCACCCCTCCCACGGCACTCTCTACTTCTTTGTTGGGTTCAGTAATTCATTGCAATGGCCACACAGAACTCACAGACAACACTCACAATTACGGGGTTTATTAGGGAAGTAACAGGTTACAATTCAGGTCGAGGAGTGCTCAGGTTACAGTTCTTGTTTTAGGCTGCTGTTTGTCACCATCTGTGCCTTCTCTGGTCTTAACAGTTCTCCTCACTTCCTTCTGAGTCTTCTATCCACAATTCTGTCATGGTCAGCTAGTGCTGCTATAACAGAAATACCACAAGTGGATGGCTTTAACAGGAGAAATTTATTTCCTCACAGTGAAGTAGGCTAAAAGTCCAAGTTCAGGGTGTCAGCTCTGGGGGACGGCTTTCTCTCTCTGTTGGCTCTGTAGGGAGATCCCTTGCCCTCAAACTTTCCCTGGTTGAGAAGCTTCTTAGGCACAGGGAGCCCGGGTCCAAAGGACGCACTTTGCTCCTGGTGCTGCTTCCTTGGTGGTATGAGGTCCCCCTGTCTCTCAGCTCGCTTCTTTTATATCTCAAGAGATTGCCTCAAGACACAATCCAGTCTTGTAGATTGAGTCCTGCCTCACTAACACAACTGCCTCCCAGCCTTCCTCATTAGCATAGAGGCAGAATTTACAACATGTAGGAAAGTCACACAATACTGGGAACCATGGCCCAGCCAAACTGATACACATATTTTGGGGGGACATAATTCAATCCATGACAGTTCTTCCATTAGGACAGCCTCTTCTCAGCCATGCTTGCAGGCACACCTCTTTCTGGCCCCTCAGCCTCTGCCCTGCTTGGGCAAGTGTTACAAAGCCCTGTTAGCTCTGCTGATAAGTGCACCAAGGCACACCACTCTGCCAGTAAGCCTTGGCCCAAAGGCGTTCAGCTCTAGCTCTGTGGGTCAGCAAACCTAGCTCCACCAAGTGCCTGCAGGCACCCTACTCTTCCAGCATGCCTCCTGCTCAGAGGCACTCAACTTTCTCCCTCTGTGGGCCGGGAAGCCCACTGCACAGTCTCATGCTGGTCTCTCCTGCCACTGCTTCTCGCCGTCTTCAGTGTTACAGCTCTCTCTCTCTCTCTCTCTCTCTCTCTCCTGGTTCCAGGAACCTCTCAGCACAGGGGTCCTGGGTCCAAATGACGCGCTCCACTCTTGGCCCTTCTTCCTTGGTTGTGGTGAGATCCTCTCTTTCCTGCCTCTGGGAGGGCTCATTTCAAGCCCAGCAGGATGGCAAGACTGACCATTCCCCTTGGTGAGCCACAATTACCTTGTTTGCACAAGTGATTGGGTGGGGGTTACAAGACCAGGGCAAGAAAGCCTGCACAAAAGTGATCCATCACACCACAGCCAGTTAATGTCAAAGTCAGCTAGGGTGGAGACCAATTTCTCATTAGGTCATGACAAGCCTGAATAAAGTACCTATGAAAAAATAATTTACTCCTTTGGAAAACTGTTCGGCAGTAGTCACTAAAGATGAACATACACACGCTCTTGTTAGCTGCTGTCTATGCCCCCCTGACTCATGGCAACCCCATATACAACGGGATCAGATCATTGTGATATAGAAGGTTTTCAGTGGTTGATTTTTTGGAAGTAGACCATCAGGTGTTTCTTCCTAGTCCATCTTAGTCTGGAAGCTTTCCTGAAACCTGTTCCACATTATAGTAACATGCAAGCCCCCACTGACAGACGGGTGGTGGCTGCACACGAGGTGCATTGTCCAGGAACTGAACCTGGGTTCTGCACGGAAGGCAAGAATTCTACCACTGAACCACCCCTGGGCCCGTGCACGTTCTGTGACCTGGCAGCTTTACTCCTGTGCATGCATATGTTCACCAAAGACATGCACTGGGAGGTTCCTGGCAGCAACTACCCAGATGTCCATTGGCAGTAGAATGGGTAAATAAGTGGGATAGTGTACAGCCATAGATTGAACAAACCTAACTACACACAAGGTACTACTTTTCTATTGCTATGAAACAAATGATCACAAACTTAGCAACTTAAAACAACATAAAATAGCTCGCAGTTCTGTAGGTCCTAAACCTTGGCACACGAGGTAGCTGAGTTCTCTGCCGAGGGTCTCACAGGCTAAAAATTAGGTGTTGGCTGGCTGTAGCTCTGGGTCCTCTTCCAAACTCATTCAGATTGATGGCAGGATTCAGTTCCTTGCAATTGGAGGACTATAGTCCACCATTTCCTTGCCAATTGTCAGCTAGAAGCCAATCTCAGCACCTAGAGGCTATTTGCATCCCTTGTCCCGTGGCCCCCTCTAACTTCAAAACCAACAACAAAGAATTTTCCTCCAGTCAAAGCCCTCTTTCCCAGGAAGAGTCCAGTTCCTTTTAAGGGCTGATCGGATTAGGTCAAGCCCACAAAAGATAGTCCCCCACAAAAGATAGTCCCAAGTCAACGGATTTGGGCCATAATTACATCTGCAGAATCACTTCACAGGAGCACCTAGATTGATGTTTGAATGAATAACTGGAAGAAGGTGTGTGTACAGCAAGGGTAAAGAATGTTGGGTGCCACCTTAGAATTCTGACTACCACATACAACATGGATGAATCTCACAATCGACGTTGACCAATGAAGCCAAACACAGAAGAATACATAATGTATGATTCCATTTATATAAAATACAAAAACAGGAAACACTGATCTTTGGTGTTAGAAGTCAGGCGAGTGGCTGCTCTTGAGTAGGTAGTAACTGGAAAGGAGCACCCGGGGAGGGTTCTGGGGTGGTGGGGGCGCTGATAATGTTCAGTTTCTTGATCTGGTTTCATGGGTGTGTTCAGCTTGTCAAAACTCAGTGAGTAGTACATTTGTGAGTTGCATGCTTTGCTGTAGCTGTATTATACTTCAATTAAAAAAGCTTTTAGAATAATTTGGATTTATTTAAAATAGATTTGTTTTAACAAGGAAGCATGCAACCAAAGACAGCTCTCAGAGTGGGTGCCTAAAGGGTGGGGACTGAGCAGGAAAAGAAAGAAGACAAGGGAGCGCCTTGCCTGAAATGATGATGATAGTGTTTCCTCAACTCTTCACGTGAGGGCCAGCTGGGTCAAATATTAGTACTTTGTCAACCTAGGACTTTTGTGAAGGACTTTGGCCCAGTGTGAAGTGAAATACAGGGGCCACTTGCTTAAAAATTATTAAGAATTGGAAGACAGAAAGGACAGAGCATTAAACCAAGCGGGGGCCCTCCTAAGTGCAGGTCCTGTGCCATCGCACGTGTTGCACACTGATAAAACCAGCTCTGCCGGTATGCATGGGGGAAGGAGCCACCTCTGGGATCACAAACACTTCTTGCCAGGTGAGTTACTCTGACAACCCAGAGCTTTGGTCCTTTGAACTGTAAAATGGTTAGGAAAGGTTGGAAGGCTCAAATTCACTAATATATGTGGATCAAGCACTTTGTGAAGTATCAGACACCCAACAAATGCAGGGATTATTATTATGTTTATGTGTTATTTCATTGGTTAAGAAGCCTACCTGTGACCTTGCTGATAATCTTTATCTGATACATAAACACCTTATAGATAGCACAGGGTCTATTTCCACCTTGCTTGGGTGAATTAACACAAACTCCAAATTGGTGAAACCCGAATGATGACATTTTATCATGCTTTCCTTGGTCTTTCCAGTTCAAAGAGGGAAACTATTAAATGCCAGGGTTGAGGGTATTGGGGTCTGGGCGCTAACCCATCAAAATATTTTCTCCCTGCTGTTAGAGCTTCGGTCACGTTTAGTGTTGAATCCGACTCTGGAACCTGCCCGAGTGGCTGGAGGGTCCTGGGAAGGGCCGCCCTGGAATCCTCCAGCGAGGGCTCGGTGGTAAATGCCGCGGGCCCGTGACTCCAGGCGCCCAGAGACACTGCGGTGTCAGGATGACAGGGCTGTTGCCCGGAGCGCGGGGGGCGGGATGGGGGCGCATTTGGGGATAAGATTTCTCCAGAAGCAAGACATTCACATTGCATTTCTGTAGCGCAGCCCTTTCCGGACTTAGTGACTTACATAAAGCTTTTTGGGACCGTGTTACCCGAAGGCGACCGGCTGCCTGACCTGGGATTTACGAGTGGTTCCAAGGATGAGACGAGATCCCAGTGTCTCGGTGACAACAGGGTCTTTGATGACCAGCCGCACGCTGCAGTCAGGGAGGGGGAGGGTGCCGGCGGAGAAGGTCGGCAGTCCCTGAATTTCCTCTCTGCAGAGTGGGGTGCCTGGGGTGCGGGCGAGCCGCCCGGCAGTCCATCAGCATGCGGGAGCCGCGCGCGCCGTCCTTGAGGGCTGCCCGGCTGACCTTGCTCCGTTTTCTCCGGAGAAATCGCCAGGAGAGCAAGAGGACGCGGCCGCGGCAGTGACTCAGTGCCCTGCGCGCCGCGTGCAAATACTCCCCTCCAGCGAGCCTGGGTCTGCAGCCTCGGTTTCCCCTTCCTGCGCCCTTTCGTAATTCCACGATTTAAACCTGGCATTTTCGGCTTCATCCTCCCCCCCCCGCCCCCGTCATTAGCCAGATTGCAGGGGTGTTCTGGTACCCACTTCCCGGCACCACTGAAGGCCAACCTTCGCGCTCCGTCGCTACGGGCCCGGGGTTTGGACGTGGCCCACCCGACAGGGCACTGCGCGCAGGTCACAGCGATCTAGAGCGGGTAGAGGTGGGGTGAGCGGCGCGCTGGGCCGCACCCGCGGTCGACGCCAGGGCCCCGATCCTATTGGCCGCCGCCTCCGCGGGAGGGGCGGCCCCCAGCGCGGGACACCTGGCGTCGCCCCTCCGCGGGGAAATCGGCGGCTGCCGGCCCGGGAGCTCTGAGGTGAAGGCATCCGGAGGGAAGGCTGGGCCGCGGCCGAGCTCCCGGCGCCGGCTCTGCCCTGCCTGCCGCCCCGGCTGGGACGCTCACATGCCCCAGCTCCGGCGGCACCAGCCGGAAACTTGCCCCGTTAAGACCCCCGGCCTCCTGTCAGCGCCATGAGGCGCCGGCTCGGACACGCGCTCCACGGGGCCCCCGATCCCCGCGCGTGACTGCCGGGCCTGTCCGCGCCCCGGACACCCCGCGCCCCGCCGTGCGCGCGCCGCCGCCAGGATGCGCTACGCCGACCCCTCCGCCAACCGGGACCTGCTGGGGAACCGAACTTTGCTCTTCATCTTCATCTGCGCCTTCGCGTTGGTGACCTTGCTGCAACAGATCCTGTACGGCAGGAACTACATCAAGAGGTAAGAAAGTCCGAGCGGGGTGGGGGTGTGCGGGGTCCGCGGCCATGTACCTCGGTGGCAGCCGCCGCGTTGGCTCAAACATCACCAAGTGGGTCTGCACTTGGCCCGAGCACCTCCACTTCAGGCTTGGGTCACACCGCTCCGGAGCGCACCTCAGCTCCAAGCCAGAGGAGAGCGCCGGCCCAGCGCCCGCCGGAGGGGCCTGTAAACTTTGTTCCTCTATGAAAAATGGGGAGGCAGGTTAGAATTCGGAGCAGCCAAACTGACGATAAACCCTCTGAATACCAGGAGCGGTCGCGGGAGTCAAATGGATGTTCCCCAAACCTAGAGTTCCATGACCATTTGGTTGGAGGGGAGGCTCCCAAGGGTGGAGGGCAAAACCGGATAGAATTACCTGGAGCCCTGAACTTTTGTGGTAGACCCTTCAGGGAAAAAAGGCCCCACCCCCCCACCCCCGGAGCGTCGGGTGAGGTGGAGGTGGTAGTGGGCTGGGGAGATGCGACAGGGGTGGTAATTCCTATAATTCCATAGCCATTGGGTCTGTGAGGCTCACAACCTGCTCCCTGCAGAGACAGATGGTTCTCTTCTTTAGCTCGGAAGGTTAGAGCTGCAGCAGACGTTAGCCCTTCCTTCGGTGGGTCCCTCCTTCCCTGGTGGGTCCCCCCTCTCCATCACAGGAAAACTCCATTAAGAGAAAGACCAGTAGAAGGTGTCACTCAGGAACTCAGGCGCAGCCTCGGTTCCCATGTGCGTGGAAAATATACCGGCATGCCAACCGCTTGTCAGCTCTGCAGGCTGAGAGCAGACGCTTTGGGTCACCTGCACCGGTGTTGAAGTTGGAGGGGGGCTGCCTTAGAATACTACACAACAGAGCTCCTCTTGGAAAGATTCGTCCTCCTCTCTGCTGGAGGCCTCTGCCTTTGCTGGTGTGGGATGTTTCACAGCAGAAGGAATTGGGGGGCGTGGGTCCATGTGCATCTATTTCTTTGGACCCTTGGTCTCTCCCTGTGCTGTTCCACTTTTGGGAAGGCCCCTTGGAAGCAGTCAGAACTCTGAACCCATCTTGCAAACACCTCCATTGGTCAGGAGGGGAGGAAGTGGGGCAGTGTGGATGGTTAGTGGGCTCCTATCACTATTGGTTCCACATCCTCTTCTGAAACCAGGGATATCATTGCTGATGTCAGATGGATCCTGGCTGAAAGCACAGAATACCAGAAGGATGTTTACCTGTGTTTTATTGACTATGCAAAGGCATTTGACTGTGCGGATCATAACAAACTATGGATAACACTGCGAAGAATGGGAATTCCAGAACACTTAATTGTGCTCATGAGGAACCTTTACATAGATCAAGAGGCAGTTGTTCGGACAGAGCAAGGGGATACTGATTGGTTTAAAGTCAGGAAAGGTGTGCGTCAGGGTTGTATTCTTTTACCATACCGATTTAATCTGTATGCTGAGCAAATAATACAAGAAGCTGGACTATATGAAGAAGAGCAGGGCATCAAGATTGGAGGAAGACTCATTAACCTGTATTATGCAGATGACACAATCTTGCTTGCTGAAAGTGAAAAGGACTTGAAGCACTTACTGATGAGGGCCAAAGACCACAGCCTTCAGTATGGATTATGCCTCAACATAAAGAAAACAAAAATCCTCACAACTGGACCAATGAGCAACATCATGATAAATGGAGAGAAGATTGAAGTTGTCAAGGATTTCATTTTACTTGAATCCTCAATCAACAGCCATGGAAGCAGCAGTCAAGAAATCAAAAGACGCATTGCATTGGGCAAATCTGCTGCAAAGGACCTCTTCAAAGTGTTGAAGAGCAAAGATGTCACCCTGAAGACTAAGGTTCGCCTGACCCAAGCCATGGTATTTTCAATCACATCATATGCATGTGAAAGCTGGACAATGAATAAGGAAGACCGAAGAAGAGTTGATGCCTTTGAATTGTGGTGTTGGTGAAGAATATTGAATATACCATGGACTGCCAAAAGAAAGAAGTACAACCAGAATGCTCCTTAGAAGCAAGGATGGCAAGACTGTGTCTTACATACTTTCGACATGTTGTCAGGAGGGATCAGTCCCTGGAGAAGAACATCATGCTTGTCAGAGTCCAGGGTCAGCGGAAAAGAGGAAGACCCCCAATGAGGTAGATTGACACAGTGGCTGCAACAATGAGCTGAAGCATAACAGTGATTGTAAGGATGGCGCAGGACCGGCAGCGTTTCGTTCTGTTGTACATAGGGTCGCTATGAGTTGGAACCAACTCGACGGCACCTAACAACAACATCTCTATTGGAGAGAGCACCTACCATGTGGATTAGGAGGAAAAGGCAAGAAACAAAGCTATGCTTTTGCCCTTGATGTCCTTTGCTTCCCCATGTCTGTTCCTGAACGAAGAAGTACTTCATGAGGATTTACTCTGTGCTGAGCACTGTATGAAGTGCTGAGGGTAGAATGGTGATCAAGACAGACACAGTCCCAGAATTCCCCCAGGGAATTTGCAGCCTAGTGGGAAAGTCAGAAAGGCACCCAACTCATATCTAAGGCACGCCTGGAGGTATGGACAAGGAACTCTGAGGATGAGAGGGAGCCATAACAAATCAGATGGCTTCAAGGTACATGGAGGCAACTGAAGGGAGTCTTAAACGGAGGGGAATGATCTGTTGGCCCAGGTGGGGGAGGAAGGAAAGGGGATAAAACGGCTTGAACAGAGTTGAAAAGTACAGGGAGAGTTGAGTAATTTTGTATAGCTGGAGTATTAGAGCGTGTGGCTGTGGGGAAAAGGTGAGGCAGACAGGAAAGAGTATGGAGAACAAAGTGGGAACATATGAGATGGCCCATTCCTGGAGGAAAGCAGTAACAAGTTTGAGTCTGGATCTGGTGGGAAGGCTATCGTTGTGGAGCTGTCCAGCATCCGTTTGGGAAGGAGGCTCTGAAACTGGGGGAGGAGACCAGCCAGGCTAGCGATGCACATTTTGGAGCCACAAATCATCTTGGATCTCTGGTAGTGCAGTGGTTAAGAACTCGGCTGCTCACCAAGAGGTCAGCAGTTCAATCCACCAACCACTCCTTGGAAACCCTACCGGGCAGCTCTACTCTGTCCTATAGGGTTGCTACAATTCCGAACCAACAGCAACTTTTTTTTAGTCATCTCAATCAATGTTTTACAAACTTCTACGACTGTGATCCACAGAAAGAAATATGCTATACCCTGGGACCTAGAACACACTCACATGCATCCCCAACTGAAACAAACATTTGGTGAAACAACACTTGGCGTTATTATGAGAAATTAGCTGTAATATTTTCTGTTCTACTTCATTTTTAAAAAAAAATTCTGGGGGCAACCCATTAAATTGACTTCACAACTTACTGGCTTGAAACACTTTGTTTGGAAAACGCTGGACTGAGTGATGAGGTTAGATGAAATAGCCCAGGACAGAGTGGTGTCTTCACTCAATCAGTGGCGTCTCCACCGATTGGCCAGGGAGAGCCTTGAGCACTGCCTACTCCCCCAGGGGCCCAGCAAAGAGAAGAGCTAGCTCTGGGACTGAGAAGGAGAGAAACCAGGGGAGAGAGATGTTATAGAAATCAAGGCATAAGGGTAACAGGGAGAGAGTGGTCATCTGTGACATTGCAGAGGGATCAAATGGAATAGGATTGAATGTGTTCACTGGATTTGGAAACAGGGCAGTTTAGGGGAGAGTGGTGGGGACAGGACCCTAATTGCAGTAGGTGAAGGAGTGGGTGGGAAAGGGAATGTGAGGACAGTGAGCATGGATTACCCTTTCTAGGTGTCAGTGCTGAAAGGAAAAAGGGTTAAAAGAAGGGTTTTTGAAAATGGGGAGCATGGAAATGCTCACAAATGCATCAGCTCACAAACCCTAAGGTGTCATGGACTTCAGGTATTTACACTTTAAAAGAGGGGCAAGCAAAGGGCAGTGTTTTGTTTGTGCTTCAGGTAGAAAGGACTTTGTCAACTTTTTATAATTTGGTCTCATTCACCTTTTAAATTTGTTCTCAGAGGAACACCAGGTAGGTGTGGGCCTTGAATGTTCTTCTATAATATCATTCAATGGAGTTTTATAATTCCCTGTAAATGTTTGGAATGTTTTTTGTTAGATTTATTTCTAGGACCATAATTTTTACTACTATTTTAAAAATTATCTTTTAAAAAATTTTTATTTTCTAAGCATTCATAGCTGGTATATTGAAATAAATTTTTGACTTTTTTGTATGTTGATTTTATAATAGCGACCTTGATAATGCACTTAATGAAATAAATTATCTGTAGATTTTCCTGGGATTTCTGTATGGACATTTTTCTTTCTTTACCACTTTATACCTTTATTTTTCTTGTCTTACTGCCCTGGCTAGGACCCTCAATATAACATTCAATGAAAGTGTCATAGTGAACATCCCGGTATTAATCTTGATTTTTTCCCCCCTCTTAAAATAAAAAAAAAAAAGCTCTATTGAGATATCATTCACATACCATACAATTCACCCATTTAAAGTATACAGTTCAGTGGTTTTTAGTATGCTGACTGTTCTGCACCCATTACTCAAATCAATTTTAGAGCATTTTCATTACCCTAAAAAGAAGTCCCATTCCTCTGAGTTGTCACCTCCCCCCACCAATTCCCGGACACCTCCTAACCCTAGGCAACCACTAATCTGCTTTCTCTCTCTGTACCTGTTGCCATCGAGTCAATTCTGACTCATAGCGACCCTATACGACAGAGTAGAACTGACCCACAGTGTTTCCAAAGAGCGCCTAGTGGATTTGAACTGCTGACCTTTTGGTTAGCAGCCATAGCTCTTAACCACTGTGCCACCAGGATTTCCTCTGTCTCTATAGATTTGCCTATTCTGGACATTTCATATAAGTAGAATCATACAATATGGGATCTTTTTTGACTGGCTTCAATATGTGATCTCTTGTGACTGGCTCCTTTCACTTAACATAATGTTTCATCCATGTGGTAGCCTAAGGCATCAGTACTTTATTTCCGAATAATATTCTATTATATGGCTATATCACATTTTGTTTATCCATCCATCAGTTGATGGACATTTGGATTATTTCTACTTTTTGGCTATTATGAATAGTGCTGCTATGAAAATACACGTACAGGTTTTTGTGTAGATATGTGTTTTCATTACTCTTGGATATACACCTAAGAGTGGAAGTGCGGGGTCATATGGTAACTCAGTGTTTTACCATTTGAAGAACTGCCAGTTTTCCAAAGTGGCTGCAGCAGTTTATATTCCCACTAGCAGTGTATAAGAGTTCCAATTCCTCCACTTCCTCGCCAATACTTGTTATTTTCCACTTAAAAAAAAAAGCCATCCTTGTGAGTGTGAAGTGGTATCTCACTGTGTTTCTGATTTTGATTTCCCTGGTGACTAATGATGTTGGGCATCTTTTCATGTACTTATTGGCCATTTGTATATCCCCCTTTGGAGAAATGTCTATTCATGTCCTTTACCTGTTCTTTTTATGTGAGTTATTTGTATTTCTATCATTGCTTTGTAGGAGTTTTTTTTTTTTTTAAATATACTCTAAATACAAGGATCTTATCAGATATGATTTGCAGAAATTCTCTTCAATGGGTTGTCCTTTCACTTTCTTGATAGCGTTCTTTGAAGCACAAAAGTTTTTTAATTTTGTTGAAGTCCCATTTATCTGTTTTTTTTTTTTTTTGGTTGCTTATGCTTTAGGTGTCATATCTAAGAAACCATTGCATAATGCAGTGTCACAATGATTTATACCTATGTTTTCTTCTAAGTTTTATAGTTTTAGCTCTTACATTGAGACTTTTGATCTATTATGACTTAATTTTTTTTATATGGTGTGATTAATCCTGATTTTTAAAGGGAATGCTTGTAGAGTCACCATTGAGTATGACATTTGCTTAGTGTTTTTTCTTTTTTTTCTTTTTGTAGATATTCTCTAACAGGGAAAGGAGGTTCCTTTTCAATTGTGCTAAGAAGTTTTGTTTTGTTTTATTGTATTTGTATGCAAATTTTATCAGATGCTTTTCCCACATTTATTGGAATGATCATGTGGTTTTTCTATGTTTTTTACATTTGATGTAGTAAGTTACATAAATAGATGCTCAACCTTTAATTTTTGGGATAAATTGCTTTTTCATGTTGTATTAATTGTTTTATATGATATGGGATTTTGTTGACTAATATTTCTATTTAGGATGGTATCTCATATTCTTGAATGATACGGGCATATAATTTTCTTTCATCATGCTATCTTTGGTTTTAAAAGCAGTCTTATAAATGAGTTGGAAGTGTTTCTACTTTTCTGTTCTTTGGAACTGTTTATACAAGTTTGAGATTGTGTATTCAGAAACCCTGGTGGCATAGTGGTTAAGTGCTACAGCTGCTAACCAAAAGGTCAGCAGTTGAATCCACTAGGCATTCCTCTTTGGAAACTCTGTGGGACAGTTCTACTCTGTTCTATAGGGTCGCTATGAGTCAGAACCTACTCGATGGCAACGAGTTTTGGTTTGGTACAGTGGTGTAGCTACCAAACAAAATGTCGCCAGTTTGAATCCACCAGGTGCTCCCTGGAAACATTATGGGGCAGTTCTACTCTGTCCTATAGGGTGACTATGAGTCAGAATCGACTCAATGGGAACGGATTTGTTCTTTGAAAGCTCAGTATAATTTACCTGTATAGCCGTCTGCACCTAATGTTTTCATTGTTGGAAGGCTTTAAATGATTACTTCCATCTCTTTAATGGTTATAAGACTAGGTTATCTATTTCTTCAATCAATTTTGGTAAATTCTATTTTTCTAGTAATTTTTCCAACATTTTCAAATTTATTGACACAAAGTTCATAATAATTTCTACTACCTCTCTGCTACATTTATAGTTCTGATCCCCTTTTAAGTCTTAAAAGTTTTTGTTTCTTTTCAATATTTTTTTTAATGGCCTTTGTTGCCCGAGGTTATCCTTTCAAATAACCACCTTTTGGCTTTGTTGATTCCCTCTTGTGTCTTTGCTTTCTATTTCATTAATTTTTATGCTTTGGTTTTATTCTCTCATTTTTTCCCAACTTCTTAACTTGGATACTTTTCTGTTTCATTTCCAGCCTTTCTTGTTTTTAATATAAACTTTTCAGGCTATATAATTTCCTCTAAATACTTCTCTAGCTATATCCCTTAAGTTTGGGGATGGTCATGATGATGATGATATGATAACAAGTAACAACTGTGTTGCATTCACTCTGTGCCAAGTACTAGTCCAATTGCTTTATATAGTAACGCTCTGAATTCTTACAAAAACCCTGCGACATAGGTACTATTACTATCTTCATTTTATAGATGAGGAAACTGAGGCACAGTAATTTGTTCAAGGTTATATAGCATAGCTAGTAAATACCAGAGCTCTTTTCCTTATCCTTTAAATCCGAGTATTTTGTAGTTTCTTTCGTGATTTATTTTTAAATGTTTTAAAATTTCTAAATACTTTCTTTTTGTTATTATTTTTTAACTCAAATGCTTTATGGTGGGAGAACATAGCATTTATGATATGAATTCCTTAAAACCTGTTTTGTGGTTTAGTATATGGTTAATTTTCATAAGTGTTATATAAGTGCTCAAAAGATAGGTGATTCATTATTAGGTGCAGTGTTCTTACATTCTGTTTAATGAGTAGTTTTGTATTGTTCAGATCTTCTATATCCCTATTGATATTTTTTTGATTGGCTTGACTTGTCAATTACTGAAGGAAGCATGTTAAAATCTGCCTTGATGGTAGTGGATTTATTGGCTTCTCCTTGTCACCTTTTACCTTATGTATATTGAAGTGATATGATTGGATGTATACTAGTTTATATATATTATGTCTTCGTACTCAACGGAAACCCTGGTGGCGTAGTGGTTAAGTGCTACGGCTGCTAACCAAAGGGTCAGCAGTTCAAAACCGCCAGGCACTCCTTGGAAACTCTATGGGGCAGTTCCGCTCTGTCCTATAGGGTCGCTATGAGTCGGAATCAACTCGACGGCAGCAGGTTTGGTTTTGGTTTTTGGTTCGTAGTCAGTGGAATCTTTTATCATAATGTAGTGACCCTCTTTATCTCTAGTAATACTCTGTGCCTTAAAGCCTTCTGTGATATTAATGTAGTGACACCAGCTTTCATTTGGTTAGTATTTGCCTGTCATAATGTATCCTTTTTTTTCAATATTCCCATGTCTTTTTGTTCTGTGTCTGTTGTAACCAGCATATAGTTAGAGTTTTTATATTTAGTCTGACAATCTTTTATGCCTTTTATCTAGAGAGTATATTTACATTTATTGTGTTTACTGATGCTTAAGCATTTATTTCTGCCATTGTATTTTGCCATCCTACCTTTTCTCCCTTCTTTGTGGTTTCGTGGCTTTAGGTGGAGGTTTCTCATCTGACCCTTTACCTTGGGTGGACCTTGTGGTCATTTAAAGGGAGTCACTGGGACTGGCTGATGCCCCTTTGGAGCTGCTGGCTTTAGAACACATCTACTTCCATTCTTGCCAGATTGTTCATTTAAAAAGGCATTTTAAACATATTGTAACCGTTATTTTTGGTTTTTTTTTTTTTTAGTGGGAGAATGTTGCAAATTGGGTTTCCTAGAGAGCAGGCTCTAAACCAGAGATTAGAGTGCAGGATGTTTATTGTAGAGTGCTCTTGGGACGGGAGATTAGAGTGCAGGATGTTTATTGTAGAGTGCTCTTGGGACGGACACCTGGGGAAGGGAGAGGAAGGAAGTAAGATTGGGCAGAGGGAGAAATGGAGCTGCAATGCAGTCCCAGGGAAGGCCTTAGCTGACCCCTCAGGGAGCTCTGGATCTGGATGGCCTTCAGAGTTGCCCTAGAATTGGAGTAAGAGGGCTGGATCTTTATACCTTCGTGTTGGCCAGTCATTGGATGAGGGCTGCCCCTGGCAGAGTGAGGTGTCTCAAATGAGGCATTTCCCAGGGAGGGCTGAGAGCTGAGGGCTGTCAGCTTGCGACACCCCAGAAATTAGGGAAAAAGTTCCTCATCCCTGAGGAGGGATCTGGGTGGCATATCACAGTGTCTGCCTTAAAAAAATAGACGATTTTTAAGACTGCCATTTTGCCAGAAATGGAAGTCCTTGAATGATTCCTCCCCTTTTCTCCCTCCCCCAGATCTCACCGTTTATGGTCGATCTGTGCCTGAAGCCCCTTTTAAAGTTGTGCATCACTCCTGTCAGTCAAGGGTCTTTTGCACACGTCATGTCTGTCTTGACTCTAGGCCTTTGCCCATGGGTCCGCACCTGTGGTGCCTTCCCTGCCAGTTCCAGTCCCACTTTTCTTCCAGCTCTCAGCCCACAGTGCTTGCTCCCTCTTCTGAATGCATACCACCTGTGCTGCCAGCACTTAGCACTAGGGGCATTTCTGCCCAGTACTGCCCTGATGCTCTCTGAGATTGCACGGTAGAGAAGGAGCTGAGGCTGAGCCTTTTTTTTTTTTTTAATAATTTTTATTGTGCTTTAAGTGAAAGTTTACAAATCAAGTCAGTCTCTCACACAAAAACCCATATACACCTTGCTACACACTCCCAATTACTCTCCCCCTAATGAGACAGCCCGCTCTCTTCTTCCATTCCCTCTTTTCGTGCCCATTTTGCCGGCTTCTAACCCCCTCCACCCTCTTATCTCCCCTCCAGGCAGGAGAGATGCCAACATAGTGTCAAGTGTCCACCTGATCCAAGAAGCTCACTCCTCACCAGCATCCCTCTCCAACCCATTGTCCAGTCCAATCCATGTCTGAAGAGTTCCTTTGGGAATGGTTCCTGTCCTGGGGCAACAGAAGGTCTGAGGGCCATGACCACTGGGGTCTTTCTAGTCTCAGTCAGGCCATTAAGTCTGGTCTTATGAGAATTTGGGGTCTGCATCCCACTGCTCTCCTGCTCCCTCAGGGGTTCTCTGTTGTGTTCCCTGTCAGGGTGGTCATTGGTTGTAGCCGGGCACCATCTAGTTCTGGTCTCAGGCTGATGTAGTCTCTGGTTTATGTGGCCTTTCTGTTTGTTGGGCTCATAATTACTTTGTGTCTTTGGTGTTCTTCATTCTCCTTTGCTCCAGGTGGGTTGAGACCAATTGATGCATCTTAGATGGCTGCTTGCTAGTGTTTAAGACCCCAGACGCCACTCTTCAAAGTGGGATGCAGAATGTTTTCTTAATAGATTTTATTATGCCAATTGACTTAGATGTCCCCTGAAACCATGGTCCCCAGACCCCTGCCCTTGCTACGCTGGCCTTCAAAGTATTCAGTTTATTCAGAAAACTTCTTTGCTTTTAGTTCAGTCCAATTGTGCTGACCTCCCCTGTATTGTGTGCTCTCTTTCCCTTCACCTAAAGTAGTTCTTATCTACTATCTAATTAGTGAATGCCCCTCTCACACCTTCCCTCCCTCCCCTCTCTCGTAACCACAAAAGAATGTTTTCTTCTCAGTTTAAACTATTCCTCAAGATCTTATAATAGTGGTCTTATACAATATTTGTTCTTTTGCAACTGACTAATTTCACTCAGCGTGATGTCTTACAGATTCCTCCATGTTAGGAAATGTTTCACAGATTCCTCCCTGTTCTTTATCAATGCGTAGTATTCCATTGTGTGACTATACCATAATTTATCCATTCATCCACCGATGGGCACATTGGTTGCATCCATCTTTTTGCTATTGTAAACAGTGCTGCAATAAACATAAAAAAAAAAAAAAACATGGGTGTGCATATATCTGTTCATGTAAAGGCTCTTATTTCTCTAGGATATATTCCAAGGAATGGGATTGCTGGATCGTATGGTAGTTCTATTTCTAGCTTTTTAAGGAAGCACCAAATCGATTTCCAAAGTGGTTGTACCGTTTGACATTCCCACCAGCAGTGTATAAGTGTTCCGGTCTCTCCACAGCCTCTCCAACATTTATTCTTTTGTGTTTTTTGGATTAATACCAGCCTTGTTGGAGTGAGATGAAATCTCATTGTAGTTTTGATCTGCATTTCTCTAATGGCTAATGATTGTGAACATTTCCTCATATATCTGTTAGCTACCTGGATATCTTCTGTAGTGAAGTGTCTGTTCATATTTTTGTGCTGGGCCTCTTTTGTCCCATCTTGAGCTGGATGAGCCACACTGGAGGACTCTCTTACACTCTGTTTTCCTTCAGCCTTTCATTCTCCTCCACCTCAAGGGTGCAGATCTGGGCTGCTCATGAGTGGCCGGTGCTGGCTTGAGACTTGAAGATTGGAAACTGGGTCAAGGAAAAGCATAGGCTGACTTTGTGCTGCCTATATGTGTGTCTTCAAAGGCTTCCCCCCAACTAAAACCTTTGGTTTGACTGCCCTGAGAAACAGGCACAGCCCCAGAAGAGTGGGGCTGTGGGGACTCCAGTGTTACCCAGAGAATGGTTCTGGATGAGGGCAGGGGGTGCCCTTTTTTCCCACTGCCATCGAGCCGATTACGATTTCATAGTGACCCTATAGGACAGAGTAAAGCTGCCCCATAGAGTTTTCAAGGAGCACCTGGTGGGTTTGAACTGCCGACCTTTTGGTTAACAGCTGTAGCTCTTCGCCACTACACCACCAGGGTTTCCGAGGGTGCCTTAGCGAGGAGAAATGATGCTGAGAGACTGCAGCCTGGTCGTGTGCCATGCCGCAGAACAACCTTCAACTTTGCAGCTTTTCTGGGCAGAGGGTTTTTTTATTGAGCACCTGCTGCAGGGTTGGGACTAGGGTGAGGCAAGTGAGGTGTCCAGGGTGCACAGTTTAAGGAGGCCCTCACTTTCAAGTGTCCACCCTGCACTTGCAAAAGCCTGAGAGCGAGGGCATCCTTAAATTATGTGCCCTGGGCACCTTGCTTCTTTCACTCTAGTCCCTGACTTGCTGTGTACCCAGCCTGTACTAGGTGATGGGTTTTCACTTCCTGTTCCTTTGCAAATATCTGTTGGGAACACAGTGCTATCGTCTCACTCCAGGATTCCAGCTCTTCTTCCTTGCCCATCTCTCTCTCCTATCCTTTTTTTTGTGTAATTTATTTTTGTCGTTGAGAATATACACAGCAGAACATACACCAATTGAGCAATTTCTGCTTGTACACTTCAGTGACATCAATTACATTCTTCGAGTTGTGTAACCATTCTCATCTTCCTTTTCTGAGTGGGTCTTCCTTCATTAACATACACTCATCCAGTCCTTTTCTTTTTGACATTTGTACTTTGCAGGGGAATTTTGCTCTTTGGAGTATTTACTTCTTCTCTTTGGCTTACCTAGGTCCACTCACTTCTCATCCAATAATTCTCTGATTTAGCTCTTACCACTATTATCTGGAAGACCTCCCACTCCCCACATACACACAGGTGAAGAATTCATTATCAGGAGGATATTAATTATCAGTATTTATTAAGGGTTCATGAGCCAGGCACTGACCTAAGCAGGTGATTCTAAATGAGAATTACTTCATTTACTCTTCACAGGAGTCCTGTGAAATAGAAATAAAACCAGCTGCTGTTGGCAGAGTAGAGCTGTGCTCCACAGGGTTTTCAATGGCTGATTTTGGGGAAGTAGATCAACAGAAATTTCTTCCAAGGCACCTCTGCGTGGACTTGAACCTCCAACCTTTCAGTTAGCAGCTGAGCACATTAATTGTTTGCACCACTCAGGGACTAAAAAATAGATAAAATTATTCTCATTTAATGGATGAGGTCACTGACACTCAGAGAGGGTGATTAACTTGTTTAAGGCCGCACATCTTGTGAGACCTTGTAAGACACATAAGAGATGCTTGATTCATTTCTGAATTACTAGGACTTAGCACAGTCCCTGACATGAATTGTTGGATAAATGGACACATACAAAGGGAATCCCACGACTTTCCTACTAATTGACAAACATCCATTCAGATCCTCCTGCCCACCCCCACTGGAGGAGAGGAGAGGCTACTAAAGAATTATTAGGTATGATACATGTCTTAGTCATCTAGTGCTGCTTTAACAGAAATACCACAAGTGGATGGCTTTAACAAAGAGAAATTTATTTTCTCGCAGTCTAGTACCCGAGAAGTCCAAATTCAGGATGTCAGCTCCAGGGGAAGGCTTTCTGTCTCTATTGGCTCTGGAGAAAGGTCCTTGTCATCAATCTTCCCCTGGACTAAGAGCTTCTCTGCGTAGGAACCCCAGGTCTAAAGGAAGTGCTTTGTTCCCGGTACTTCTTTTTTGGTGGTATGAGGTCCCCACTCTCTGCTTGCTTCCCTTTCCTTTTATTTCTTGTAAGATAAAAGGTGGTGCAGGCCACACCCCAGGGAAACTCCCTTTACATTGGACCAGGGATGTGACCTGGTAAGGGTGTTACAATCCAAAGCTAATTCTCTTTAACATAAAATTGCAATCACAGAATGTAGGACAACCACAGAATACTGGGAATCATGGCCTAACCAAGTTAATACACACATTTTGGGGGGGGGACATAATTCAAGCCATGACAATACATATCCTTAAGGAACTTACAGATGACTCTAAGAGACAGACCTGGAGAAATATATGACAGTGTATAAATAAGCTAAGAGCCCTGATGGCTCAACAGTTAAGTAAGTGCTGGGCTGCTAACTGAAAGGTTGCCAGTTCAAACCCACCCAGCTGCTCCTCAGGAGAAGGACATGGCCATCTGTTCTGTAAAGATTTACAGCCTAGGAAATCCTATGGGGGCAGTTCTACTCTGCCACACGGGGCCACTATGAGTTGGAAATCGACTTGACGGCACCCAACAACAAACAACACAAATAAACTCGTAACTGTGCGATGTAGACTATAAATCCTGTAGGTTTTGGAGTAGATGGCAATCACTGAGCTGTGAGCAGCCAGGTGGGACCTGACCTGGGCTGTGGAGAACTGGTGAGTTTCAGAGACTGGATTGTGGGGGAGCTTGGGGAGCAGGCTGAGGTGTTGAGGCTGGAGGAGTTGGTGATGGAAGCCATTGAAGGTGTTTAAATTTCTTTTTATTCCCTAGTGCTCTGGGAGGCTGGTGGCCTCACACTGGGCTGTTGTGCACCCTTTGGGACCTGAGCACCAGAGGAGAGCTGGACTACTGGTGTGCCACGCCTGTATCAGAGCTGGACTACTGGTGTGCCACGCCCGTATCCTCTCCTCTGCCTTGCCTTCAGGCAGTTCCTCCTTGAGATAAATGTTGACCTAATACTAAACAAACAATAGTTAGAAGGCGCAGGGAATCATTAGATGACTGGGGTGCCCACTTGTGTGGCCCTGAGGGGAGCTGTGGGAGGTGAGCAGGGAAGAGAGGGCGGGCAGGCAGTGGAGGGCTAGAAGGTTGGCCTTGTGGGTCCAGGCTCAACACATGGCCTTGCAGGGGCTGGAGGTAGTGAGGTGGCCCCAGAGCTCTGCCTGTAGCCTTGTCCTGTTTTTCTCTGGACCCTTCCCATGGCTGGGACCCTCAGGACACACCCTCTCCTGCCCCTGCCTTGGCACTGTAAGTACTTGGACTTCCTCTGGGCCCTGCCCCAGCAGCTCTTTAACTCCAGGGATGGCTTTGGAATTCAGGATGCCTGCCTGTTCAACCAGTACTCAGACTCAGGGCTCTCAGGGAGGCCATCCCTGCTGCCTGGAGACTCCCTCCACTCCAATGCCTGCCAGTGTTCCCTCTAGTCTTGTCATTTCCCCCCTGGGATTGGAGAGCATCAGGGTCCAACCTGCAGTCTCAGTGCCTTCCCCAACCTCCTTCCTTCTTCACGATGCACCCACCCTGCAGCATCTTTTATTTTGCCCCAAACGAAAGCCCCCACCAGTGGACCTTGGGGAATGAGACTACTCCCTTTTCCCCCTGATGTGGTCCTGGGGTGAATGCTACCTTCAGGGAGCTACACAGGGAGAAAAATGTGAGTCACTTGGTGAGTCAGGACAAGAATGGGGGGACTAGCAGGGGAGAAGGTGGAACCTGGTAATTATGCCCATTAATCTGATGAAAAGGCTTCACAGCTGGCAGGCATTTCAGCTTTGATGGGGTGGGAAGTTCTCAGAGAGACTTTTCCTGACCACCCACCCCAAACTCCTTACCTGGCTCTAGGGAGGGCTAGGGGCTGTGGGGTGGGGAAGGGCAATCTGAGCACCTGATTGGAAAAGGAGGTGGGGAGGCCTACATTCTAGGCCCATGTTATAGGTTGAATTGTGTCCCCCACAAAAATGTGTTGTAAATCCTAACCTCTATGCCTGTGGTTATAACCTCATTTGTGAATGGTTGTTAAGTCACGAGACAGGATTAGTGTAGGGTGTGTCTTAAGTCAGTCTCTTTAGACATATAAAAGAAATTACACAAGCCAACGAAAGAAGTAGAGGTAGGGGAAGAGAGATGCCAAGCTACATGAAGATTACCCAGGAGCAGAAGCTCAGAAGAGACGAGGACCTTCTTCCAGAGCCTAAGGAGAGAGAAGGACTTTCCCCAGAACCCTGAATTCAGACTTCTAGCTTCCTAAACTGTGAGAAACTAAATTTCTGTTTGTTAAAGCCACCCATTTGTGGTATTTCTGTCACAGCAGCACTAGATAACCAAGACAGCCCATTCCTCCGCAGACTCCTGGGTGGCCCAGCTGAATTCTTCTCTCCTCAGAAGATGAAATTGGGCCCACCTCCCTCCTAGATGGCTTTGAGGGACCACAGGACTGTGACTTTGCTCTGTGAACTGATGTCTCATCACCTACCGCTTGTTCCCAAGTGCACGGACCACCTTGCCAGCCCCAGAATAAGCCCAGACCTCCTGCCTCAGGGCCTCGGCAGGTGCTCTTCATCTTCCATAACACGGCTCCAAAGAGAGCTACCTTGGTTCCCTCAGTCACCTACTTCATTTCCTGGTCAAACGTTGCACCTCAGAGAAGCCTCCCCCAACAGCCCTGTGTGGAATAGCACCCCTCACCCACCCCAAACTCCTTAGCCCCTCTCCTCCTTTTATTTTCTGTAGCACTTTTTACCATCTGGCCCATTCAGTATATTGTTGCCTATTAGTTTATTGTCATTATACCTGCCTCCCTCTACTAGAAACTAAGCCCACTGGGGCAGCGCCCTCATCAGTGTGTTCTCTGTTGAGCCCCAGCACCCAGCCTGGCAGGTAGTGGCTGTGCGGTGAATATTTATTGAATGAATGGATAAAGGAAAGGAATCCTCAATCAGCTCTGAGGTATGATGCAAGCAGTTTACTAATTAGTAATAGAATATGGTTGTATAAATTATTTCACAGACTTGACGAGAAATGGCTCATTTCTTTATTATCTTTTTAATAAAGAACAATAACTAACCTTCATCTGACAGCTGGTGGGAAATTTAGTCTATTATTATTGGAGCACCTTGTGTTCACCCCTCAGGGTTGTGTGAAGGTCCTGGGGAGTTTTTGTGGAACAACAACAGTTGGGGAGGCTCCCTGGCCACACGGCTGAGCCCTCCCGGCTTTTGGGGCCCCGGGTCCCATCTCCTAAGGGGCCTGTTAGCTGCCTTAGTTGGCCCCAACTCATGGCAATCCCATGCACGGTAGAACAAAATGCTATTGGTTGGGGATGGAACTGAACCATAGGGTTCTCACTGGTTGATTTTTGAAGTATATCATTAAGCCTTTCTTCTTAGTCCTTCTTGCAAGCCACCACTGACAAACGGGTGATGGCTGCACTTGAGATGCACCGGCCGGGATGCGAACCTGGGTCTTCCACATGGAAGGTGAGAATTCTGTCATTGAACCACCAATGCCACCCTTCCAATCAGTCTTTCTGAGGACCTGCTGTTCCTTCTGAGGGGGATGTGGGGAGAGGAAAACCAAACCATGGTCGTGGACTTCCTGGTTTCGAGGAATCCTCCCCATGGCCATGGCCTCAGCCACTTTCACCCCACCCCTCCCAGGACCCAATGGCACTACCCTCCTGCTCCCATCCTTGGTGGCCTGGCACAGTCTCCTCAGTGAGCTGGGGAGTCTTACAGCCCCCACAACCCAGATAGCCTTAAAGTAAGAAAATACAAAAGCCAAGCTACCTTGTTGGAATGGGGGAGGGAAAATACAGACGAATAATTCAATAGATTATCCTCCCATGAAAGTTAAATACAGATGTTTGTGAATGATTTTCTTTTATTTTTTTCAAATAGACCAAACTCAAGGTTATCCTTGTAATAATAGTGTGTTCAGTCATTTGCATTCCTATTATATGCTGTGTTGAGTGGGAGGGAAAAAGGGAGTTACAGCCAGGGCTCTGGAACCATGCTCCCCTGGGCTTCCTGTGGGCTGCCTGTCACCATAGCAATCACGGCTCTTGTGCATGTGACAAAAAGGCTGAAGGTCGCTGACCCAGAGCCCCAACATGGAAAGACTCCAAGGTGTGCTGGGTGCTACCGACCCCGGGACAGGATCTGGGACTTCGGTAGCAAAAGCATTGAACTGGGAGTCAGGACTTCTGGCTTCCAGTCCTAGCTTTACCATCAGCTGGCTGGCGGGGAGTAACTTCCTACTCTCTGCCTCAGTTTCCTCGGCTGAAATGGATGATACACTCTATGCCTCCCTCACAGGACCGGGGCCAGATGCTGTAAGTTAGGGGCTGCAAAATGGGGGTCCCAGACTGCAAACACAGCTTGTAGCATGGTTTATTAGGTCTGCGCAGTGTTTGAATTAGTTGAAATCATTTACAAATTGGGAAACTAAAAACAAGCGTCAGGATTTCCGGCATCTCCTGGAAGAGAGGACGATGTGGCAACACGAGGCCCATTTCCCATGTAGTGGCAGTGGGCTGGCTCATGGGCAGAACACCCCTCCCCCCCAAATTCTTGTTGCCTCCACTTCACTCATTCTCGGGCCCCTGGAGGCTTGAATTTGCTCCCTAGAAGTGAAGCATTTTGTAGGAACATGAAGTATTAATGTACAGTTGCTTTACCCAGGAAGTGCTACAGGCTAAAAGGTCCAAGGAGAGTATAGATGGTGGTGATCAAGGGAAAGTAAAGGCATGATGGGACCATCTCTGACCTTCTAATTGAATGTCAGAGTCAGAGTGGCCTCTTTCACGGCCGGGGTAATCTTCTGGGACCATCAGGAAGATAAAAGCACCATGAACTTGGGTGCTAGCTTGAGACTGAGTTGACTCAAGGGAAAAAGATTTGGCCTTGCCCTTGGACAACACTTAGGTCAACAGTGACTTTCAGGTCAGGGGCTCCAGCCCCTTCTGGCTGCTGATCCTTGGTATCCTAACCCCCCACACTGGCCTGGGCCCTCCTGATGGGGCGAGGGAAGGACAAGGGGTTGTGGCCGGTGACCCACATAATGGGACACTACCTCCGAGGGCTGGGATTGGCTCTGGGTGGCAGGTTTTACTCTGGAGAAAGGCAGGAGAGGCTTTAGTGTGGCTCTACCTGTCAAGTCTCAGTGTGGGGTGGGGGGGCAAAAAAAGCCCTGCTTTGTTTTTCTCATTTTTTGTTTTCTGAATGCCAGTTATCATTGTCATTACCACCCCTCCTGTGTGTGCAACACTGACTGGCTACCACAAGGCTTTTTTTTCCCACTGAAAACAAGATTGATATTCCATTACATAGATGCAGCGTAGCTTATTTAACCATTTTCTCAAGATCAACATTTATGTTCATGAACTTATTCAACAGATATTTATTGAGCCAGGCATTGTACTAGGTTTTAGGGATTTAAAAAAAAAAAAAAAAAGGACAGAGTAGAACTGCCCCGTAGGGTTTCCCAGGCTGTAAATCTTTACAGAAGCAGACTGCCATGTCTTTCTCCTGCAGAGTGGCTGGTGGGTTGGAACTGCTGACCTTTCAGCTGTTAAAAGTCTCTGTCCTCATGAAATTCACAACAATTTTTTAAAATTATTTTTCCTACGACTGTGATGAAAGTTTTTTGTTTTGCTTTTCTACTTTCCTGCTTTATTTTCTTTTTTTACTTTGGCAAAAATATAGTTATTCACCATTCAACAATTTACCAGAAAACTTGTATCTATTAGTCTCTTATTTGAGAAAGCCCAAGAACCATGTATTGAGACCCACTACGAACCTTCAAAAAACCATAAAGTTGTCCAAGTTATTATTTATTATTATTGTATTGTTTTGCATTTATATATTTTTTATGTGATTATAAAAATAATACATGTCCATGTTAAAACTTTTAGAAAAAACAGAAAAGAAGCAAGAAGAAAATCCCTTGTTAATTCCACCCCTTGGAGACATAGTCACTGGCATGTTTCCTCTCAGGTTTTCCTCTAATCATTTTTTAAATAAATGAGATCATAGTGTTTGCACACATGTATCCTAATTTTTTTCTTTTTGCTTAAAATTAGATGATGATTTCCCCATGTCATTTAAAATGTCTTCATAAATATGATCTTTTGGTGGCTACATGGCCACCCACGATTTAGAAGCACAACTTTGACCATTCTTTCCCTGTGTTGGGTGTTTAGGATGTTTCCTGATTCCAGACAACAGTCAGGTTCATAACTCCTTGTGATTTTGATCATTTCGTGAGGATAAGTTTTTGGAAGGTGTCATGGACTGAATTATGTCCCCCCAAAAATGTGTGTATCAGTTTGGCTGGGCCATGACTCTCAGTATTGCGTGGTTGTCCTCTATTTTGTGATTGTAATTTTATGTTAAAGAAGATTAGGGTGGGACTGTAACACCCTTTCTAAGGTCACATCACTGATTGAAGGTAAAGGGAGTTTCCCTGGGGTGTGGCCTGTACCACCTTTTATCTTACAAGACATAAAAGGAAAGGGAAGCAAGCAGAGAGTTGGGGACCTCATACCACGAGGAAAGCAGTGCCGGGAGCAGAGCATCCTTTGGACATAAAGTTCCTGTGCTGAGATGCTTCCAGACCAAGGGAAGACTGATGACAAGGACCTTCCTCCAGAGCCGATAGAGAGAGAAAGCCTTTCCCTGGAGCTGGAGTCCTGAATTTGGACTTATAACCTACTAGACTGTGAGAGAAGATATTTCTCTTTGTTAAAGCCATCTACTTGTGGTACTTCTGTTATAGCAGCACTAGGTGACTAAGACAGAAGGGGTATCACCGGTGACCAAAGCTATGAATGTTCTCATCTTAGTTTCCTAGGGCTGCCGTACAAAATATACCACACATGGCTGGCTTTGAAAACCATAAATTTATTTCCTCATAGCTTAGGAGGCTAAGAATTCAAATTCAGGTCATTGGCTCTAGGGGAATGTCCTCCTTTGTCTCTTTCAGCTTCTAGGAGCTGCCGACAGTCCTTGGTGTTCCTGGATTTATAGATGCTTCTGCCCCATCTTCACGGGGCGTCTTCCCACGTGTGTCTCTCTCTGTCTGTACTCCCATTATAAGAGCCAACTGACTCTGCTACGATCTCGTTAACGTAACAAAAGAAAACCCCTATTTCCAAAGAGGATTATGTTCACAGGTGCAGGAATTATGACTTCAGCATATGTTTTGGGGGGATACAGTTCAATCCATAACAGTTCTTAAGCTTTTTTTTTTTTATTTTGGTAAAATGTATATAACAAAACATTTGCCATTTCAACCATTTTTATGTATACAATTAAGTGACATGGATCACATTCACCATGTTGTACAACCATCACCATATTCTTTTTTTTTATATATAATTTTTATTGTGCTTTAAGTGAAAGTGTACAAATCAAGTCAGTCTCTCACAAAAACCCATATACACCTTGCTACACACTCCCAATTACTCTCCCCCTAATGAGACAGCCCGCTCTCTCCCTCCACTCTCTCTTTTCCTGTCCATTTCGCCAGCTTCTAACCCCCTCCACCCTCTCATCTCCCCTCCAGGCAGGAGATGCCAACCTAGTCTCAAATGTCCACCTGGTCCAAGAAGCTCACTCCTCACCAGCATCCCTCTCCAACCCATTGTCTAGTCCAATCCATGTCTGAAGAGTTGGCTTTGGGAATGGTTCCTGTCCTGGGCCAACAGAAGATCTGGGGGCCATGACCACCGGGGTCTTTCTAGTCTCAGTCAGACCATTAAGTCTGGTCTTATGAGAATTTGAGGTCTGCATCCCACTGCTCTCCTGCTCCCTCAGGGGTTCTCTGTTGTGTTGCCTGTCAGGGCATCACCACATTCTTAAGCCTTTTAATAAATTTTTCCAAATTCTCTTCCAGAAAGGTTATATCAATGACCAGCACTGGGTATTCGAATTACAGGTATGCATTGTTTAATATCCATGATACGTTCTGTAAAGTAGGACGTTACATGATTTGGATGTTCCGGGAACCCCAAGTTATATACTGGAGAGAGTCACACAGGACAGTTATTGGGCGGGCTCGGGACCCACCCTGCTGCTGCCATGTTGAGGAACTGCATGAAAACCTTTTGGCTTCTATGCTCTGCTCCTGATGCTGCTTTCTTGGTGGTATGAGGTCCCTGTGTCTCTCTGCTTGCTTTTCTCTTTTATATCTCAAAAGAGATTGGCTTAAGGCACTATCTTACCTTGTCCACCAATTTCTCCATTATCTTCTCTGGAAGCACACATTGACTTAAAGTGCATTTAAGTTTAAAATTTAAACTTTTCTATATGTGTGTGTGTTTTTTTTTTATATGCGTTAGCATTTGTATGTCCTTTTTGTGAACTGTCTGTTTAATCCTTAGATCGAGGGTTATTCCTTCCATTTGGCAGGTAAGGAAACTGAGGCTGCAAGAGGTTAAACGCCAAGAGGCCCAATTAGCAAATGGTGGAATGTGTGCTCTGGAGGCTCCATTCAGGACTCTCTGGGAGTGAGCGCTGCCTGGGGGTGAGACACCTGCTTGGATGGTTTTCAAAGCACTAAAGAAGGTGGCCTGTGCAAGGCCACTGTTAAAGGCTGGAGCAGCTGCAGGTGTGTGTGATGGAAGGCACTGTGAAGACCTTCTCACCCAGAAATTTCTCCCTCATCAAACTGGTGCCAGTGCCTGAAATCCCACTGAAGGCTGCTCCACACTTTGAGGACCATTCACTCCTCACTGAGCACTAGGAGTTTCTGACATTGGCACCACAGTCACCTTAGCCCTGGCTCAGCTTCCTCCAGCTTTTTACTCACCCCTATGCCTGTTCAGACTCTCTGGCCAGTACTCCCCCGGGACCCCACCTCCTCGCTTCATGCCCAGGTGGTGATTTTACATTAAGGATAAGCCAAATTATCAGTGCTTGAGGGCAACAGTAGTGTCTCATGGTGCTGAAGACACTGATGTAGAATTGATTGAAAGACTGCCGTTCTTTTGGAGGTATGCATGACACATCAATGGGAAAGATATTTTAGGGATGGGGATGGCCTGGTGGCCCTTCAAACCACATCCCACCCTGCCTGGTGCCCCTTCCTAACATTCTTCGGGTTACCCATATTTTTTTAAAATAATTATTGTGCTTTGGGTGAAAGTTTACAAATCAAGTCAGTCCCTATATAAAAGTTATACACACCTTGCTGCTCTCCTTTTAATGAGACAGCACATTCCTCCTTTCCACCCTGTATTCCCCGTGCCCATTCAACCAGCTCCTGTCCCTCTCTTCCTTCTCATCTCACCATCAGACAGGAGTCGCCTGTGTCTCATGTGTCTGCTTGAGCCACAAAGTTCACTCCTCACCAGCATCCCTGTCTGTATAGTTGGTTTCAGAAATGGTTCCAATTTTGGGCTATCAAAGAGTCTGGGGACCATGACTGTCAGACCGTTAAGCCTGGTCTTTTTATGAGAATTTGAGATCTGTATCCCACCGTTCTTTTGCTCCATCAGGGATTCCTGTTGTGTTCCCTGTCAGGGTAGTGATTGGTGGTAGCCAGGCACCATCTAGTTTTTCAGGTCTTAGGCTGATGGAGTCTCTGGTTTAGGTGGCCCTTTCTATCTCTTGGGCTCATATTTATCTTGTGTCTTTGGTGTTCTTCATTCTTCTTTGCTCCAGGTGGGTTGAGACCAATTTATGTATCTTAGATGGCTGCTTGGGTTATCCATTTTAAAATCTGTCTCTTAAAGTGAGAGTTTGGGAATCTACATTTCCATACCCCTTCACTCATCCAGGAGCCAAGAGCTGGACTCAGTGAGAAATCCTGAGTGAGTGGCCAGCTGACCCTCCCCCGCCACTGTTCCCCTTCGTCTTTCCTGGGACAGGTGAAAAACTTCTGTTCTAACTTTCTTTAAGGGGAATGTGGAGAGAGCAGAAGTCAAGGTCCTGGAGTTCTAGAGCCTCGAGATAACCCTTTCTGGCCCCTCTCCAATTCAGCTGACTTCAGGGACCTTGGGAAGGCTCAGGTTTAGATATAAGACCTGGTTTCTTCCCTAGAGATGTAGGGGTGTTGAAACACACGAGAGACAGGCAAAGATGATTGATGACTCAAGGCAGGATGAAAGGTTCCAGGAAGGGTCAGAGAGTAAGTACAGACTTGGAGTTCCTGGGTGGTGCAAACAGTTAACGCGTTCACTGCTAACTGAAAGGTTGGAGGTTCGAGCCTACTCAGAAGCTTCTTGGAAAAAAGGCCTAGTAATCTACTTCAGAAAAACCAGCCACTGAAAACCCAGTGGAGCACGGTTCTACTCTGACACACACGGGCTCGCCGTGAGTCGGAGGCGACTACACGGCAGCTGGCATTACTGATTTTGGGTCCTAGGTATCACAGTCCAGTCGGCAGGGCTTAGGTGGTCAGGGAGGGCCTCAGGAAAGAGGGGGTGCTTGAGCTGGACCTTGCAGGTTGGGCTAGATTTATGTAAGGGGGAACATGGGGTGAGGGCAGGTGGGGGGTGCCAAGAGAGTGGAACACCAGTGGAGGTTCTCGGGGCTGAGGTTGGCGTGGGGTGTAGTGGGATGAAGCAGCAGGGGAACTAGGTGCTCAAAGGAGCCCTGAGTTGAGGGTTGGGAGCTGCATGCATTGGGCAGTGGGAATTCTTGGCAGACCTGGAGCTATCAGCACAGTCGGTAGGAAGCTGCTATGATGGCCATTCCGGACCACTGGGCTGGGAGTATATAGGGACCAGGAGACCAGCTAGGAGTCAGCTGCTGTGCGGTCCTGTCCTGAAGAATACAGCCATTGCAGTGGCTTCAGTCCACCCTGTATGACCTGAAGCAGGGCCTCCCCAGAGGTGGCTTGTGAGGAGGGGTGTGGCTGCCATTTTGTACTGAGGGCCCTGGCCAGCTTTTTGGTGATCTGGGCTGCATGCTGTGCCCCGCTGGGTTGAGCAATCAGCACCTGAACCAGGGGCCCTGGGCTCTGGAGCCAGGGGTGTGGTTTCCTCAGGGAATCTTGTGCCCCACAGGGCCAGCATGTTCTGGTTCGTTCCTTCGTGATTCCAGCACCTGGGTGGGTGCTCCCTGATGCTTGGCCCCAGACCCGCCACATGCAAATGCAGATTGGGCAGTTGCCAAGACACTGTGAAGGAGAGCTTCTGATGCATCACTCCCGTTCCCATAAAATAATCTCTGCTGGCCTCCTCCAGTGTCAGAAGCCCCATGTTAGAAATCTGTTGACTTTGGGCCTTCTCAGGGATTATTGCGCCCTTCCATTTCACTATACTCTGTTGCCATGTTCACTATACGTTGTGTGGAATTGATTCTCTTAGCAACCCTGTAGGACAGAGTAGAACCGCCTCATAGGGTTTCCTAGGCTGTGATCTTTATGGGAGCAGACTGCTGGGTCTTTTCTTCTGCTGAGAGGCGGGTTCAAACCTCTTACCTCTTGGTTAGCTGCTGAGCACTTTAACCATTGTGCCACCAGGGCTCCTCTTAATATACTCTATGGCTTGTTTTATATAAAGACTCCGCCACTAAATGGTCCACAACCATGACAGCAGCACAAATAATATTACAAAAGTGAAATAATGGAAAAGTCACTTGTTTTATTTTTGGAAGGAACCTGGGGAGCATGGGGCAAAAGGGGAGGAGGAAGAAGCATGGGCTTTAGAATCAGATTTGGTCTCTCTCTGATCCTTATAATATCTGGGCAGGTTATGAATCTAATCTTTCTGAGCCTTAGTTGCATCATCTGTGAAATGGGAAAATGGAGCTGTTAGGAGGATTTGAGATAACGTAGAAGCCTATCCCTGTGTCTGGAACATATATTTTAATCCACTGGCATAAATTCTAATAAGATAGCTCCTTACATTTTGGGGAGGATATAATTAATGGAGATACCGCCTCTCTAAAGGGCAATTCCCTCTCTTTTTAAATTGCTTCACTGAGACGTGATTTTTGTCTGTTGCCCTGAACTTCTCTCCCTGGTAGTAAACTCTGGGAAATCCAGGCTGCCTTCACCACCCTCAGATGCTGTAGGATTTATTGCCAAGAGACCAGGGGGTTGAATTACATGACTGTGGGTTACACAACAGGAGCCGGGGCTAAGCAGAGTTGTCATCAGCAACAACCACAACAACAGAGAAAAGCCGAGCTGTGGTGAATTTACCCCACACTTCATAATCAGAAAGTCTGGATGGAAGCTGTTTTAACTTTAACACACACATAACTTTTGAGTAAGTATCGGCATGAGGTGGCACCATAAACTTTTCAGTGCTTGGGGCCTATAAATATCCAAATCCAGTCTTAAATAAACCAATTTGAATAATTCTTCGTATAAGTTGTTTTCCTAGGTTTAGGACAGCAGTCAACATCAGCATGAACCTGCAAAATGCTGGTGATTCTGCAAGGCTGACTGAGGCCAAGAAGGCACCCTTGCCTGCTCCAAGCCTTGTTAGTGATGACAAGTTTAGTAGAGTTAAACATTTAATTTTGGGGGGGGGTGGGGGGAGGAGGGGAGAAAAATTTTTTGATTGTGGTAAAAATAGGTATAAGAAAACATTGGCCAATTCAACAATTTTTACCTGTACAATTCAGTGACATTGATTACACTGATCATGTTGTACAGTCATCACCACTATCCTTTTCTAGGTTATTCCACCACCGTTATAAGAACTTGATTAAAAAAAATATTTTAGAATACTTTTTTTGTAATTTTTTTTCTCTTTTTAAAATTGTACTTTATGTGAAACTTTACAGAGCAAATTAGTTTCTCATTAAACAATTAATAAGTGCATTGTTTTGTGACATTGGTTGCCAACCCCATGGCATGTCAACACCCTTCGCTTCTCGACCTTGGGTTCCCCATTACCGGCTTTCGTGTCCCCTCCTGCCTTCTAGTCCTTGTCCCTGGGCTGCTGTGCCCCTTTAGTCTCATTTTCTTTTATGGGTCTGTCTAATCTTTGGGTGAAGGGTGAACCTGAGGAGTGACTTCATTACTGAGCTAAAAAGGTGTCCGGGGGCCATACTCTTGGGGTTTCTCTAGTCTCTGTCAGACCAGTAAGTCTGGTCTTTTTTTTGTGAGTTAGAATTTTGTTCTACATTTTTCTCCAGCTCTGTCCTGGACCCTCTGTTGTGATCCCTGTCAGAGCAGTCGGTGGTGGTAGCTGGCACCATCTAGTCATGATTGAAAATTAACAATGTTAACATTCTGCTGTATTTATCTCAAATCTCTCCCCATCCTTTTAAAATACATTAGATGTAAAGTAGATATAGCACCCTTTTTAGCACTTGATTTTGCCTTATCTCATCTGCTAATATTTTCCTGTGTGTCGGTTTAATCACCTCAACTTTGTGGTGTGCATTTTGAAAACTAGAGCTTGCTCTCTCTGTTTCTTGTCACAGGACTAAGCACAGTTTCTGGCACACAGTAGATGGTCAGTACATGTTTGTTAAATAAATGAATGAGTGAAAAACACTTATTTTTCCTTTGTTATCCTTCTTCATACATCTAAACACCTTCTCCTCACAGGGTTTTTTTTTTTTTTTTTTTAAATTAAAAATTAGCTTTATTTAAATAGTTTCCAGCACTGTCTGTCAGTTTGTTGTACTGTGGTGGCTTGCATGTTGCCATGATGCTGGAAGCTCGGCCACCAGTATTTCAAATACCAGCAGAGTCACCCATGGTGGACGGGTTTCAGTGGAGCCTCCATATTAAAATAGATTCGGAAGATAGGCCTGGTAATCTACTTCCAAAAATTAGCTAAGGAAAACCCTAAGGATCGCAACAGAATACTGTCCAACACAGTGCTGGAAGATGAGCACCCTAGGTTGGAAGGCACTCAAAATACACAGTGGCTGCAACGATGGCCTCAAACATGTCAATGGTCATGAAGATGGTGCAGGACTTGGCAGTGTTTGTTTTGTTGTACCTACTGTGGCCATGAGTCAGAGCCAACTCGATAGCAACTAACAAAATAATTTCACTTAAAATTTGATATTCACAGTTGGATTCCTAGACACCAATAAAGAGAACAATGGAAAGGAAATCAGGAAAACTCCACCATTTATAATAACCCCTAAAAAAATAAAATACTTAAGAATAAATCTAGCCAGGGATGTAAAAGACCTATACAAAGAAAACTACAAAACACTACTGCAAGAAACCAAAAGAGACCTACATAAATGGGAAAACATACCATGCTCATAGATAGGTAGACTCAACATTGTGAAAATGACAGTTCTACCCAAAGTGATTTACGAATACAGTGCAATCCCGATCCAAATACCAAAAACATTCTTTACAGAGATGGAGAAACTAATCAATAATTTTATATGGAAAGGGAAGAAGCCCTGGATAAGTAAAGCACTATTGAAGAAGAAAAATAAAGTAGGAGGACTTGAACTGCCTGACCTCAGAACCTACTATATAGCTACAGTAGTTAAAACAGCCTGGTACTGGTACAACAACAGATACACTGACCAATGGAACAGAATTGAGAACCCAGATGTAAACCCGTTCACCTACGATCACCTGATTTTTGATAAGGGCCCAAAGCCCATCAAATGGGGAAAAGACAGTCTTTTTAACAAATGGTGCTGGCAAAACTGGATGTCCATCTTTAAAAAAATGAAACAGAACCCATACCTCACACCCTATACAAAAACTTACTCAAAATGGATCAAAGACCTAAATATAAAGCCAAATACTATAAAGTTCATAGAAAAAAAAATAGGATCAACACTAGAGGCCCTAATACATAGCATTAAGAGGTTACAAACCATAACCAACAACATACAAACTCCAGAAGGTAAGCTAGATAACTGGGATCTTCTAAAAATTAAACACTTATGTTCATCACATAACTTCACCAAAAGAGTAAAAAGAGAACCTACGGACTGGGAAAAAAATTTTGGTTATTACAAGTCAAACAAAGGTCTAATCTCTAAAATCTACAAGAAAATTCAACACCTCTGCAACAAAAAGCAAATAATCCAATTAAAAAATGGGCAAAGGAAATGAACGGACACTTCACCAAAGAAAAACATCCAAGCGGCCAACAGATACATAAGGAAATGCTCAAGATCATAGCCAGTAGAGAAATGCAAATAAAAACCACAATGCGATACAATCTCATCCGAGCATTACTGGCACGAATCAAAAAAACAGGAAATAACAAATGTTGGAGAGGCTGTGGGGAGACTGGAACTCTTATACACTGCTGGTGGGAATGTAATATGATACAACCATTTTGGAAAGTGATATGGCACTTCTTTAGAAAGCTAGAAATAGAAATACCATATGCTCCAGCAATCCCACCTCTAGGAATATATCCTAGAGAAATAAGAGTCATCATATGAATAGACATATGCACACCAGTGTTCATTGCAGCTATGTTCACAATAGCAAAAAGATGGAAACAACCTAGATGCCCATCAACAGATGAACGGGTAAACAAACTGTGCTACATGCACACAATGGAGTATTACGCAACAATAAAGAAAACGATGAATCTGTGAAACATCTCATAACATGGATGAATGTGGAGGGCATTATGCTAAGTGAAATAAGTCAATCACAAAAGGCCAAATATTGTATGTGACCACAACTGTAAAAATTCATGAAAAGGTTTACACACAAAAGTAAACAATCTTTGATGGTTACAAGGGAGAGGAAGAGTGGGAATGGAAAAACACTAGCTAGACAACAGATAAGTGGTGACTTTGGTGAAGGGTAAGACAGTACACAATACTGGGGAAGCCAGCACAGCTTGTACAAGGCAAGGTCGTGGAAGCTCCATAGACATATCCAAACTCCCTGAGGGACCAAATTGCTGGGCTGAGGGCTGTGGGGACCATGGTCTTAGGGAATATCTAGCTCAATTGGCATAACACAGTTTATAAAGAAAATGTTCTGCATTCTACTTTGGTGAGTAATGTCTGGGTTCTTAAAAGTCTGTGAGCGGCCATCTAAGATATTCCACTGGTCTCACCCCTTCGGGACCAAGGGAGAATGATGAAAACTAATGATACAAGGAAATATTAGTCCAAAGGACTAATGGACCACAACTACCATGGCCTCCACCAGACTGAGTCCAGTACACCTAGATGGTGCCCGGTTACCACCACTGAGCTCTCTGACAGGGATCACAACAGAGGGTCACAGACAGAGCTGGAGAAAAATGTAGAACAAAATTCTAACTCACAAAAAAAGACCAGGCTTATTGGCCTGACAGAGACTGGAGAAACCCTGAGAGTATGGTCCCCGGACACCCTTTTAGCTCAGTAACGAAGTCACTCCTGAGGTTCACCCTTCACCCAAAGATTAGACAGGCCCATAAAACAAAATGAGACTAAATGGGCACACCAGCCCAGGGACAAGGACTAGAAGGTAGGAGAGGACAGGAAAGCTGGCAATGGGGAACCCAAGGCCAAGAAGGGAAAATGTTGGCATGTTGTGGAGTTGTTAACCAATGTCATAAAACAATATGTGTGCTAACTGTTTAGTGAGAAACTAGTTTGTTCCGTAAACCTTCATCTAAACTACAATAAAAAAATTTTTATTGTGGTAAAATATATATTAAAAAAACAAAAAATAAATAAAATGGTAAAATTTGCCATTTTAACCTTATAGGGGTTTATTTGACTAACAAATGGACAGTTCCTACACTTAGCCAAGAAATTTTGAAAATTATGTACACAGTATGTTTGAGACAAGACAACTTTGCTGCTAAATAAAAAAGAAGCAATAAACTTGTAACCCCACCTTTCAAAGAAAACCAGATTTTTGGCAGAAAGCCTTAAAAAATGGGATCACTACTGCACATCCACAGAGCCCTGGTGGTGCAATGGTTAAGTACTCGGCTACTGACTGAAAGGTTGGCGGTTTGAACCTACCCAGTGACTCTAAGGAAAAAAGACCTGGCCATCTGCTCCCATAAAGATTACAGCCTGGGAAACCTATGGGGGCAGTTCTGCTCTGTCAAATGGGGTATCTATGAATTAAAATCAACTTGGAGGTACCTGACAACAACAAAAACACTGTGTATCCAAGGAGCCCTGGTGGTACAACGGTTAAGCTCTTGGTTGCTAACAGAAAGGTTAGCAGTTGGAACCCACCTGGCAGCTCCGTGGGAGAAAGACCGGGGCATCTGCTCCCGTAAAGATTACAGTCTAGAAAACCCTATGGGGAAGTTCTCTGTCACATGGGGTTGCCATGAGTTGGAACTGACTTGACGGCAAACAGCAACTGCACATCCCTGTTGTAGCCTGCTTTTTTTGCACTGAATTTATTGTGAGAACCTTTCTGTGTCATCATATTTCCTCCTAAAGGTTTGTAACTGATGCTTGCTGAGTAGCCCGTCCTTCTGCAAGCATGGGAAGGATTCTCACCACTGGAAAGTCTGTGTGGGAGAGTAACAGTGCTATGTTGACCAGGCTAATCTGCCAATTCCCAGGTGGAAATATTATTGTTTTCTTGGCCTAGAGACAACCTGGTAAAGCCTTTTAGGAGTAAAGGCTTGTAGAGTCAGACAGCTCTTAGCTTGGGTGTGTGTTAGCCTTGTTACCTTCAGCAAATCACTAAACCTCTCTGAGTCCCATGTATCATGTAGACAATGAGACTTCCTGCGTGAGGCTGTGGTAGGAATTGAGGTCATGTATGTAAAGTAAAGTGCTTGCCTCATAGTCAAAGCTCAATGGTGTTTCCCTTCCTTTCCCAAACCCAAATTCTAAGAAATACCTTGCTGATCTCTGATATGAAACTTGTTGGCTCCTGACTCATGGTGTCCCCATGCACAATGGGATCAGACTGTTGTGATCCATAGGGGTTTCATTAGCTGATTTTTGGAAGTAGATCGCCAGGCCTTTCTTCCTAGTTCGTCTTAGTCTGGAAACTTCGCTGAAACCTGCTCAGCAGCACAGCAACACACACGTCTCCTCTGACAGATAGGGGATGGCTGTACTTGAGGTGCATTGGCCAGGAATTGAACCTGGGACTCCCTCATGGAAGGCAAGAATTGTTCCACTGAACTACCCCCTGAGATGAAACTAATCCCTTCAAATTAAGAAAGAAAAAAAACAAGCAAATAAACATAAATAACTACTGAATCAGAGCAAAACTGGAGCAGTGCTGTTTTCTGAATGGACTGAGAACTAGGTAAGCATTTTGTCTGGGCTTCAGGCTCCGTCCTGTGAGTTGTGCCTGTTCCTCTCCCATCCCAGCTCACCTCTGCCCTGGAGACTGGAGAGTCTGAGGGGAGAGTCAGCAGGCACTTGGCCCAGCATTGATGGAGCACCTTCCTTGTGCAGCCCTCTGCAATTGGGCCTGAGGGGCCTCCCCAGCCCTGAATCTGTCTGGAGAACAGGCTAGCACAGACATTAAACTTCTGAGGAGGGAGATGGGTGGGCATTGGAGAAATGACTCAGCTCCAGGATACTTTCGGTCAAGGACCTTGGAGACATCCTAGAAAGTTCACTTGAAAGATGGGAACAAAGGCCTAGAGAGGTGCGAAGATGTGACACCTGCCACTTAGCTCATTAGTGGCAGATACAACGGCACCTCCAACACCTATCTTCTGTCCCATCCCTTAGCTTCCAAAAAACCAAAACCTGTTGCCATCAAGTCAATTCTAATTTGTAGCCGCCATATAGGACAGAGTAGAACTGCCCCATGGGATTTCCAAGGAGCGGCTGGTGGATTCGAACTGCTGGCCTTTGGGTTAGCAGCTGAGCTCTTAACCACTGTGCCACCAGGGCTTACAGGCTATTTATTGAAGTTTTTTTTTTTTTCCCTATTTGTTTTACTCTCTGATTTCGAGTTAAAACTTTATATGCCAATGGTCTTTGACCACTTGTTCATATTTAAGGGCAAACCAAGGGCAAGCCAGTCACTAGAAGGTTACTGGAAGCTCTGTGGTAGGCATTGTTCTACAACAGTGGTTCTTAACCTGGGGCAATTTTGTCCCCCGGGGACATTTGGCAACGTCTGGAAACATTTTTGATTGTCACAGCTGAGCAGGGGGATGCGACTGGCATCTAGTGGGTAGAGGCCAGGGACCCTGCTGATCATTCTGTAATGCACAGGACAATCCCCCAGCAAAGAGCTGTCCAGCCCGAAGTATCAGTAGTGCCACCTGAGAAACCCTGTCCCAGGATGATCAGGTGGACACCAGCCCTTTCCACCATAGTCTTTTTTTTTTTTTTTGAGCTAATCAGTTTCTCTCCTGAGAAGCCTGTACACTCACCTGTGGGACTGGATTGGTGGTACCAGCATTCTGAAGCCGGTGCATTCAGCAAGCAGACTTTCAGGTAAACCCAGATATTTTCACTTTAGTGTCTCAGTATATAGGGAGAGGAATACCTGGGTGGTACAAACAGTTAATGTGGTCAGCTGCTAACCGAAGGCTGGCAGTTCGAAAGTCTACCCAAAGAGCCTTGGAGGAAAGGCCTGTTGACCTCCTTCCACAAAAATCATCTGTTGAAAACCCTGTGGAGTGCAGTTCTACTTTGAAGCGTATGGAGTCACCATGAGTCGGAATTGACTCAACGGCAACTGGGTTTGATGAGAACAGTGCTGAACTTCTCTGAGTCAACGTCCGCAGAAGGCAAACCTCTTGACTTCTGTGTGTGGGCAGGGGAGTGACTGGACTGCTTAGCTTGGGAAGGGGACTCAGGTCGGGGGCGTCTAAATGCTTCTTATATAAACTTCAGGCAGTTCCCCCGCTTTCAGCCCCATTAAGCACTCCTGCCTCCAGTGGCGCCTGGTGCGTCCCGTTCCTGAGCCTTACTGGGGTTGTACGCTGTGTCGAGATTTGCTCCTTTATACGCAGTCAGGATTCCACTGTCTCTGGGCGATGTCATTACCCACCTGTTTTTCATCTTCCAGCATTCTGTCACTAGCCCCTTCTATTGCCTCCTCTCCCATGCTCATGGCCTTACTTATTCCTTTGCTGTCATTTTAGTCAGGTTTGGGGAGGGGGCGAAGATGTGTGTTCAGCCTCTCATCTTAAACCAGTAGTGGTGTCCTTATTTGGGGCCCTGGTGGTGCAGTGGTTAAGAGCTCAGCTGCTAACCAAAAGGTCGGCAGTTTGAATCCACCAGCCACTCCTTAGAAACCCTATGGGGCAGTTGTACTCTGTCCTATAGGGTCACTATGATTTGGAATCGACTTGATGGCAATTTTTTTTTTTTTAGTGTCCTAATAAGGAGCCCTGGTGGTGCAGTGGTTAAAGCGCTCAGCTGCTAACTGAAAGGTTGGCGATTCAATACCACTGGCTGCTTCTCGGGAGAAGGATGTGGCAGTCTGCCTCTGTAAAGATTTACAGCCTTGGAAACCCTATGGGGGCAGTTCTGTTCTGTCCTACAGGGTCTGTATGAGTCGGAATCAACTCCACGACAGTGTGGGTTTGAGTTTGGGTTAGTGTCCTTACATGTTGGAAAACTCCAGATTTCATTGAAAGCTTTGAAAGGCATCTGGCTTCTGAATTAGAGGAGAAAGTGCTAGAGAACTCAAGCCCTTCTGGTGTAAGTCTTTTTCAAGGCAGGCATTCAGGGACAGTGGGGAAGCAATGTATGGGGGCTGAAGAGCTCTGTGACTTAATCTCTCTCAGCCTCGGTCTCCTTCTGTGTAAAAGGTGTGATCTCAGCTCTGCCTGCAAAGGTGAGATGAGTTGCTGGATTCAGAAGAGCAGAGAACTTTGTGATGGGCCGCTGTCATCCTCAGGGTTGGAGTCGTTAACTTCGTCTTCGTTAGGTGCATGGTCAACGTGCTGTGTCACTTGGGCACAGTGACAGGATGTGGCTCTCTGGTAGACAGATACAACCCCACAAATGAGCCCGAGTACCGACTGCCTCATTTTTTTGCCAGAGGACTCCAGTTTGGCTGGCAGAGTGACGACCCGCTGGCCAATTGGACCGGGCTCTTTAATATCACCGATGATCAAGCAGTGCAGAGCGGCAGTGACTCCAGCTCCAGGTACTGACCCCATGAATGGCCAGGGAGGGGGGAAGCCACGCCTCATTGCCTACCCCACAGAGCTGCCTTCAGGGAAGACCAGGCTTGTTACCATGACTCAAAGTTCACCTCATGTGGGGACCCCACCTTGCTTTCTTTGACATGAGGGGTAAGTGGTCATGAAGGTGAAGGAAGGGTGCAATCACAGCAAGGTAGGGAACCTTGACGTTCGCTCTTGGTGTCTTTAGCCACCTTTCGCAGCCTTTTTCCTGCCCTTCTGGAACATCTTCCAACCTCTTCCCCTCCTTGCCTATGCCCAAGGTCCTGTGTGTTCCCATCCCAACAAAGGATTACCCAGCCACACCTGCTGTCAGGGAAGGTGGGTGCTGAATTCTCTTGTGCATAATAGTCTCTGGGTGCCCTCTCTGTCAGGACTGGTGGTGTGGGGTGGGGAGTCTGGGGTGGGGCGGAAGCACTGCCCCCTGTTGCAGGGATTTCGGGCACCAGCTTGCAAATGTGTGTGGGTGTGTGTGGGTGGCAGCTGGGGTGGGTGCTGGGCAGCTGGGGTGGGTGCTTGCTCCTCTGAAATCCTCTTGCACAGGCAGGGCCTGCTGTGCCCACAGATGAGGCTGACCTTGGCTGGGGAAGCATCATTTCCATCAAGACAGCACTGAGATTTGATATTCAGGCCATCTGCGGTCATTTCTCTTGATCTGTTGTAGTGTTTGAAGCTAAGAGTAGTAACTAAGGGCACTCTATAGAGTCAGGAGTGGGACTTCAGTGGCTATGTGTTGAATGAATTAGAGTGGAATATTCTCAAGTGGGGCAGCACACTCCTTGCGGGGGCTCTGTGGGGAATTTTCACAGACAAGGCAGGATGCCCTTTCTGCTTGGAGCTGGATATGGCTGGAACCTACAAGCTAAGGGATTTCCAGGGGCTGATTAAGCTGTTTTGTCCTGTGTTTCAAAGTACAGGTTAACTTTCGGATCCATTTCCCTAGCAAAGAGGCCTGAGTTTTCATGCTATTAATTTTGACCCCAAAGCATTAAATTAATCTGCAGAGGAGAAGTAATGTGTTTTTCAGGTACCCCCAATGCGTAGTATTTTCATTCAATGCTTTGAAAAAGTGAAGGTATGGATCCAATGCCAGAAACCAATAGGGGCCGCATTCACAGACGGGCCAGAGGGTGTGGAGATCACTGCACACCACGGCCCAGGCTTAAGGGACCTTCTTATGGCTTGCTAGGACTCCAGTTCTTTCCATCTGGAAAGTTTGTGGTAGGAGCCCTGGACAGCTGGTTGGCCTCTGGGACCTTGTTCAGTGTCATACTAGGAGAGTGAGGCATCCACAGAGCTGTTCCTTCCAAATGTTGAGCTTCTAATGTTGACCCTTTTACTGGGTGACCCGCCCACTCGCTCAACATACCCTTTAGTTACCTGGCAGCTAGGTAAGTCAGCAAGTATCTGCCTCTCAGGATGTGTTGCATACCTCCCTGGGAAGGACTTGGTTATGGATTGAATCGTGGCCCCTCCAAAGATAAGTTGAAGTCCTAACCCTCCATACCTGTGAATGTGACCTTGTTTGGAAATGAGTCTTTGAAGATGCTCTCAGTAAGTTAACATGAGGCCATACTGGAGTAGGGTGGGTCCTAATCCAATATGAGTGGTGTCCTTATAAAAGAAAGGAAGAGATACAGACACAGGAATGAATTGCTCAATAAGCAAGATAGGCACGGGCTTACTTGTGCTTACTTACAAAGACATGGTGAAACCCACGTGAAATTGTTCACCAAACACAAGTAATCCCATGCGTACCTTGATTATTGTCAACGCGTGCATACCTTGCTTACTGGTTAATCTGGTCTTACACAGACACAGGGCAGGATGGCCACGTGAAAATGGAGGCAGAGGTTGGAGTGATATATTTACCAATCAAAGAACACCAAAGATTGCTGGAAACCATCAGATGCTGGAAGAGACAAGAAATGATCTTCCCCCTGCAACTTCAGACAAAACATGGCCCTGTTGACACCTTGAATTTGAACTTCTAGACTCTAGGCTGTGAGATAATAAACTTCTATTATCTTAAGCCACCTGGTTTGTGGTACTTTGTCATGGCAACCCTAGGAAACTAATGTGAAGAAACTCCTTGAAAAGTTCACTGCGGTTTTGGCTAGAAAATACTAGTCAAGTGAGCAAGATGGGACAGGCCTCTGGGAAGCTGTTTCTGGGCAGATGTCCCTGGATAGCTGCCGAGACCACTGCTTAGATTCTGTTTCTAACTTCTTTTCCTGCCAGCACCTTTTGTCTTTCCTCCCTCTTTCCCCTTTTTTGCTTCTTGCTTCTCTTCCCCTCTTGCTCTGCCTATTTTCTTTTCTCCCTTTATTCCTGTCACTTTCTTTGTCTTCCTTCCTCTCACCTCCACTTCCTACTCCCTTTCTTATCTCTGTTCCCCTTTATTTTCTCTTTCTCTCCACCTCTCTCAATGACTCAGGCCAGCCTCCCATGCCCTGTCAGTTGAGATGGCTCAGTTGCTCAGGGTTAGAAACTTCGCTGGCCTCTGCCAGCTTGGTTTTGGAATTCAGGTGCCCTTTATCAAACATTGGTACCAGCTGAGTTGATTTCCTTCTGGAAAGCTGCCACTTGACCAAGGCTCCCTTAGTCACAGAATAATTGTGATGACCACACATCTCAAATTTCCTGGGACAATCCCATTTCAAATCCCAATTCCTGGTTGTTTCCAAAAGCACCTACATATGTGAGAGACTACAATACATATATTTCCCACATGTGGGAAACAATGGGTAATGTAGTTAGAATGGAACCCTATATTGGAGATTTTTTTACCTTGGTATATGGGCGACTTCTTGCGTCATTAAAATGGGTGAAACAGCTCCTGGCAGCAAATTTGCAAAGCTTAGGGAAGGACCTAATGAGGACACCATGGAAAGTGCTCTGCCGAGCGAAAGCGCATCATCCCAATTAACAATTTTCTGTGCCTGGAATACGTGAAGAGCTTTGCAGTATTCTTCACCTATTGAATAATTCAGTGCATGCTATATTTTGCTGTCTGTGGTTGTGTGGTATGTTGAAGTGTAGTGCAACCTGGTATCATTGATTATTAATGGGAAGTAAAGTGAAAAAACAGTCAAACAATAAAACAAACCCACTGTCATTCCAACTCCGAGCGACCCTGTAGGACAGAGTGGACCTGCTAGGGTTTCCAAAACTGTAAATCTTTACAGAAGCAGACTGCCACATCTTTCTCCTGGGAAGTGGGCTGGTGGGTTCAGATCACCAACCTTTTGGTTAGCAACTGAACACTTAACCTGAGTGCTTAACCACTGTGCCACCAGGGCTCTGAAGGAAAGTTAGGAGGTACCAAATGTAACCAAAGGATAAAGAAGGACAAAAAAGCAAATGACTCATAATATTCTCACCAGGAGCCATAAGGAGAAGGAGCAGGTACAAATGGTCAGCCTGGAAAACGCTAAACAAGACCCCAAAGGAAATCCAGGCCAGACAGTGCTCATAGGCTGGAGTCAGAGCTTCGCAGTGGAGAAGGGCTGGCGGAGGGCCAGGCTGAAGTGGAAAATGAATGAATTGTGAAATATGCATTGACGTATGGCCTTAATTTAAGTGGGGGTCTACAAAGGGTTGCCAATAAGTACCCTTAGAGGAACTGCTTTAATGAACAGATAGAAATAGTTTTAATCAGCAAATGCTTCCATTGAAATAGGTTCTTTGAACAAGTAGGGAGGGTCTTTGAAGGCAGTACTCATCACATTGTTCAAATTACGGGTTTATGTTTCTGTGCCCTTCACTAGACAGCTATTGTACTTCTTTTCTTTAAATTCTTAGAACCCAGTATTGCACTTGCCATGTAGTAGGTGCTCAAAAATATTAATTGAATAAAAAATGAATTCACCAGGGAAATAGTAAAGATTATTAGTTAGAACCAAACCAGTTGCTGTCGAGTTCATTCCAACTCATGGCGACCTCATGTGTGTCACAGTAGAACTGTGCTCCATAGAGTTCTCAATGGCTGATTTTTTGGGAAGTAGATCACCAGGCCTTTCTTCAAGGCACCTCTGGGTGGACTCAAACTTCCAACCTTTCGGTCAGAAGCTGAGTGCATTAGCCCTTTGTACCACCCAGGGACTCTATTGGTAAGAAAGCAAACTTCAATGTTGGTACCCCTGAATCTCCATTAGACACTTATTCCATTGGATTTAACCTTGTCCTCTCCTGGCACTGCCTTTGAAGATTAATCCCCAGAAAGAGGGAATGCTTTGGAATAATAAACTAACTCATCCACAGTTTGGATTTATCAGAGAATTTTCTCTTGAGAAGAGCAGGTAGGGGGCAGCTGTGTGGGAAAAGGGAGACTGAAGGGTGAGGGGTGGTGTATAAAAAGTAGAGAGGGGCCAGTGAAGATAGATGGTATACTTGTGCTATAACTGACTGGGAAACTCTCCCAAACACCCCCCCTCCCCATGGGACATGGAGATCCTGAGAAAGGTAGGTGGGGTGGGAGAGGTGAGGAACATGCTTTTCCTCCCTGGCCAGCCCTGGGCTGGCTTCTTCTAGCCTGTCCTGATTCCTCATTTGTCCAGTGACACTCTGAGGGCAGAGGGAGGCAGCAGCGCCCTTGGTATCCTCTGCCTCAGGACATCCCAGGGGAAGGTCACAGGGGCTGGGGGAAACTGAGGTAGGAGTCTATCCTAACAGCCAGAGCTGACCTTCAGCCTGGCCCATGGCCACAGTGCTTCAGCCGCATTAAACATACTTCATGTCCAAGTCCTTGTCCTTCCATCAGCATCCACTTCCTGCCTCACCTCCTCCTTGCAGCCTTCTCTGATAGCCCCAGCCCTCCAGGCTCCCCTTTCATTCTACCTTCTGTAAGACGTGTGTGCATGGAGGACTGTTTCTGTAATTACCAAAACAAACAAGCAGACAAACAAACAGACCCATTTCCATGGAGTTGATTCTGACTCATAGTGACTTAATAGGATAGAGTAGAACTGCCCCATAGGGTTTCCAAGGAGCAGCTGGTGAATTTGAACTGCCGATCTTTTGGTTGGCTGCTGAGTTCTTAACTACTGCGCCACCAGGGCTCTGTCCAATACACGTGGACCTTTCATGTTAGCTAAGGTGTCCCTTGTACCCCCAGCAGCCCCTTACCCTGGAGAACTGGGCTGGAGAGCCTGTGAGTACATTTCCAAGGTCCTTGGCCCCTTCAGCTTTAGGCACAGCCCACAGATGGCCTGCTGGCTGGTCTCATTGGCTCCTTCTTCCAGGCTCCACACCAACCTTGGCCTTCCTGGTCTTACACGGGGTTGGCAAGAGGAGATGTGGAAAGGCAACCCCAGGAACTCTTCTTTCTGACTAGAGCAGAGCTGGCCCAGGCTGCCCACCACCCCAAGCTGTCTATCCCGGTGGATTTCTGGGTTGGGGTACAGGTGACTTCCTAAGTGGGAGGGTAGCACCAGACACAGGGGAAAAGAGCAAGCCCCAAGCTGATGACACAAGAAAGCACTGTCTGCAGAATCATGAGCCAAGTGAGTGTTGAGTGCCCAGGCCAGAGCCTGCTCTCTGAGTTGAGGACTGGGTAGTATGTGTCTAGCATGTTCCATGCGATATGGGGTTTACAGTTGTCATATTTTAGAGCTGGAAGGAACTTCACTGAATTCAGTTTAGCACTCTATTATGGTGTATTGAATTGTTCCCTAATTATTTCACGAAAGTGTATAATTAGGTAATAAATTGTGTGGTACAGATGGTGAGAGTGCTGGGAGCTCAGTGTAGAAGTCAGAGGCGTTTCCGTGAAGGGGTGAGACTTGGCTTGGATCTTGACGGCCAGTGCCAACAGTTACTGAGTGCTAACTGTGTGCCGGACACGGTGCTGGGCGTCTTACCTGTACTGTCTCATTTAATACTCACTCTCAAGCCTCTGAGGTGGGTGCTGCCATTACCCCCATTTTATAGATGAAGAAACTGAATCACAAAATGTTAAGTAACTTCCAGGTGGCAAGTGGTGGAGTTGGAGCACACCCCATGCGGTGTGACTCTCGAGTCCCAGTGCTAATGGAGGTGTTGGTGTGTTGCACAGAGGGATTATTCTGGGATGCAGGAAGATCACCCAGGCCTGGGTTAGGTCTCCTTGGCTTTCCTTTCTAAACCCTCTCTTACTTCCATTCTTGCCCTTAGTTCCTGGTTGTTTAAAAAAAAAAGAGCTGGAATAAAAAGACCATATTGACTCAATTTAATTTATGTGCATATTCCCTTCCCATATTGTTATCAGTGCTGCAGGGCTGGGCTTAGGCAGAATTATCTTTTATGTCTCTCATCTCCCCCTTTCCCACTTTTCATCTTCTGTGCCTTCTCCCGGCTTCCCATTCCCCTGCCCCTTGCTTAGTGCTTTCCTGACTGTTATCACTGAAAATGATGTGTTCCACCTGCTCTTGGGAATTCTAAATTCCAAAGAGGAGCCAGGGGTGCCAAACTCCAAAACCAAAAACCCTTTGCTGTCTGGTCGATTCTGACTCACAGGAGCCTATAGGACAGAGTAGAACTGCCCCATAGGGTTTCCAAGGAGTGACTGGTAGATTTGAACTGCCAACCTTTTGGTTAGCAGCCGTAGCTCTTAGCACTGTGCCATCAGGGCTCCTTAGGAGCGCTGAACCAAAAACCCATTGCTGTCAAGTCAATTCCAACTCATAGCGACCGTATAGGTCAGAGTAGAACTGCCCCATAGAGTTTCCAAGCAGCGCCCGGTGGACTTGAACTGCCGACCTTTTGGTTAGCAGCCGTAGCCACTTAACTATACCAGGGTTTCCTTAGACGTGCCAGTACCCCAAAATTACCCCAAGAGAAAGAGTTTTTCATGGTGAAATCTCAGGTGAGGTGACAGCTGTTGAAGGAGGGACAGGCACAGCCCTGGGCGTGTACTCCTGCATTAAGGCCTACAGGCTGGCTTAGCATAAGCCTATCTGGTCAATTTTCACTTCTGTGGAACAGGACAAAAAAAAAAAAAAAAAAAGCAGGTGGAGGGTAGAACTCTTGGGCTCCTTCCAGCTGGAAGAATTTGGGGAGTCAGGTTTGGCAGGCTGTTCTAGGCCGGTGCTGGAAAAACAAAACCAAGCAAAAATGGCGTGGCTTCCCCCTTTCCTCGTGCACCTGACAGGAGCCTCTCGTGGCCTGACTGACAGAAGTAAGGTTGCAGACAGGAGGCTGTCCGTGAGGCAGGGTCGTCGGTGTGTGAGACTCCTCAGGTGGTGTCATTGTGAGCTCCCACGGCCCCCATGCCTTGTTGCCCTGAAGCACCAAATGGAGTCTCCTGGGCAAAGAATCACTTACACAAACTTTTCTGTGCCTCAGTTTTCTCATCTGTAGAACTGGAGTCATATCCCAGCTACTTCTCGGGTTGACACAAAGGAGGTAAAAGACACTTACGTGCTCTGCAGGTGACCTAGATGGCCAAGGGTTCTTCTCCTGTGAGCTGCTCTAGGTTACTGAGGTTAAAGCACCCACATGGGCCCCAGCCGAGCTGAGAGGAGCATGAAGGTTTCCTCCTGCCTTGCTCAGTCACCACTGGGGACCCCTGGGTGAACCTCCCAGGTAGAGCCTGGTCCCAGCTTGGCCCAAACTCACGGCATCATCCAGAGCATGTGCCGTTCCCTCTCTGGGCCTTGTTCTCCTCTGTAAAATGAGAAGTTTCCATTTGATGACTGAGGGCTCCTGTCAGGGCCTCACCCCTTCCTCACCCCAGGTCAGCTCCCGAACACCCCATTCCTCCCTTCCTCTGGGGGTTGCAGCTTTCCTCATGGCTTCTGTGGTTGCTGCCTCCAGCTGTCCTTAACGCTTTATACCAGTCCCTTAGCAAAGGCAGGAGGCCACAGAAAGGAGCAAGACAGAGAGAGCAGAGGAATAGATGGAGAATGGAAAGAAAAGGGGTATGGGGTTGGCCTGGGAGGACCAGGTGTCCCCCTGATAATCAGCGGACACTCACAGGGTAAGACACTTAAAGGCCGTCCCAGTTTTTTGTTCCAGGTAGCCACACATAGCTAATCACTAAGTAACTAAGGCACTGCTCAAGTGCCCCCTCTTCAAGTATTCTCGACCTCCCACCCCTTCCAGGGACCCTCCGATTTCCTATCCTGCTTTACTTTCTTACAGTGCTCATCACTACCTGGCACTATCGTGAATAAATATTTTGTCTCCTGTCATGAGGGCAGGGACTTTGCCTGACTAGTCAGTGTGTCCTTACCTAAGACAGTACCTGTCATATAGTAAATGATCAGTAAATCGTTGACGTGTAAAAGAGAAAAAAGTCCTCCCCACCCATTGAGGGTTACGCACAGGCAACAGAAGAGTCATAGGTAACTCGGTATAACAAGGGCTGGGCTGGAGGTGTGCCCGGGGGCGGGGCTCTCAGAGGGAGGGTCAGAGGCTGCCAAAGGAAGCTGACACCTGGACTGACTTCTGATGGGTGAGACCCAGCGAGGAAGAGTATTCCAGACTGAGAGGCTAACCCAGGTGACAGCAGAGGACCTAACCATGCCCCTGGCCCTGGGATGGAGAAGAGGGCTACTGAGGAAGTAGGAGTGGCCAGATTTGGGAAGAGGCATAGTGGGGAGAGGCAACTAGGATGCAGTTCTTGGCGTGGGCACCTGGGGGGATGGATGGTGGCCAGAAGCCACCAGCAGCAGCTTCAACGGTGAATGTATAATGCTGACCAGTGCAGTCCAGGCTGTTAAGCTGAATTTTACCAAGGAGAGCTTTGCAGGTCTCCCTGGTCTGGCCCAGAAAATAAGGCCATTTCATATGTGCTCTTGCAGAGAATGTGCTAGACACTAGATCTGGGGCCCTGCAGAATGGCTGGTTGGAGGAAAGAGGAGTGAATCTCCGCGTCAGGCTTTGCTCCTGACTCTGTCCCACCCCGCCCCAGGAATGACATTTCAGGGTTGAAGTGAAGTTCACACTTGGATGGATTAACCACAGGGCCAGCAGGGGTTGCATTTAGAGCATCAGACTTTAGCTTTCAAGTCTGATAGCCCAAAACATCTGTAGTCATTCCTCTGTACTGATGAGACCGTGGCCCAGGGAAGGCAAGTGACATCCTGGGCCACAGAGCAGAGTGTGGCATCACCAGGGGCCTCTGAGAAGGGTCTCTCCTGGCAGCTGGGACCTGCAGTTGTTACCGGTGTAGCCCCTCTTGCCTCTCTCTCTGTGCCTATTTGGGAAGATACTTCAGTTCCTTTGAATTGTCAGGCTGCAATTTTTAGACTCTGATTCCTGTGCGTTTGCTCTGATGGGTAGCGTGATATCTTGAGACAGCAGCTGTTGTGTCTCTAGAAATAGCACTGAGCTCACTGAAGTGCTGTTGCCCTTGGGATCGGGGGGAGAGGGTGCTTACTGAGAAAACCCCCAGAGAACCTGGCTTGTCACAGTCAGGGAGAGTGAGTGTGCTGAAATGATTAAGAGCATGTGTTCCGGGGTCTCAAAAGTCTGAGGTCCATTTTCCAGCGCTACCATTTACTGAGGCATTGGTGGTTCAGTGGTGGAATTCTCACCTTCCATGTGAGAGATCCGGGTTCAGTTCTCAGCCAGTGCACTCATGCACCGCCACATGGCTGAGCAGGTTTCAGTGAAGCACCCAGACTGACTAGGAAGAAAGGCCTGGCAATCTCCTTCAGAAAATCAGCCAGTGTAAACTCTATGGATCACAACAGTCTGATCCCATTGTGCATGGGGTCACCATGATTTGGGGGGTGACTCGACGGCAGCTAACAACACTGTTGACTAGCTGACTGTTGTTGGGCAAGTTACTTTACCTCTTACAGTCTGAGTCTCAGGTATAAAATGGGGAAATAATACCTGCCTGCCTCATGGGGTTGTGGTGAGGATTAAATGAGACAAAGCTAAAGGATCTAGTTTCAGGGCTGCCACATACACTTGTGCAGGTTGGGCACTAAACAAAGACACTCAGCTATGGGGGCAGTTGAGGCTGAAATCCAGCACACTCTCACTTCACAAGCCACATGCCTGTCATATGGCTTAGTTCACCTGGAGGAAGAGGTGAATTTGCAAATAGAGGTGTGGGCTCTTGGTGTTCCTACCCAGCGTGGAATGAATATCAGGTCTTGGTGTTCTCTGAGAGTCTGTACCAGGCTTGAAAGAAGTCTGGGGTGTAGGTTCCTAAACCAGGGCAGCTTTCCTGTACCCCAGGGGCTGGCGGAGGTCTAAGACGTGTGCTCTTGCGTGATACAGTCACCTCCCTGTGTTCCCATTCTCTTGAACAGCAGCAGCAGCACCTAGAGGCTGGGGGCAGTGGGAAGGGTGAGATAGAAAGCTGAATGCATGAGCCTCGTTTTGTACAAGCCAGTGGTTGTTGGGGCCCAGAGTACTGTGGCCCCATGGAAGACTTCTTGGCCCTGGAGAAGCTCTGGAGAGGGAATGAGGCCAAGAGGGGAGAGCTGTTTGTGGGACAAGCTCTTGGGGAAAGGCTGGTAGGAATTACAGAGCCAGGCTCTCTGCAGGCTTGACCCTGGACGGGCTGAAATGAGGCTTCCTCAACCTGCAAAGCTAAAGCCCACAAGAGGGGAGCTAATGTCCAGGACCACCACCATCACCTTTTTTGTCTTCTTATTTAGTGGTGCCTAGCACCTGCTGATCAAGGCAGCCAGAGCCTGCCTCGAGCGTGCAGAGACAGAGGGGGCAGGACGAGTGCAGCCTGGTGCCCATATCTGACTTGGCTGCTGGATGTCCCATGGCATCTGAGAGGAGCTGGGCTCCTGACATGACCACGTGGGACTATTTATACCTGTCAGATTCCTGAGTGTGATGCCAGCATCCCTTCCCCTTAGAACTGGGGAGAGATAGTCTTTCCAGCATTGAAAGAAGAGGTGGTGACTAACTCACCTTGGAGGCTGATAGAGCTTAAGAAGGGCAGAGAAATTGCTTCTCTCACGTGTCTAGCAGGTTCAGGGGAAGTTCAGAATATTTGGAGGGAGGTCATGATTCAAGAGAAAAGGGCATTTATTAGTAACTTCCAATAATAAGAATCATATGCCCATTACAGTAAACTTAAAAAAGACAAAGGAAAGTATTTTAAAAATCACTCATCATCCCATCACCCAAAGAAACCCACTGTTAATATCTGTTATAATGCTTCCATTTCCCATACATTTGCTTATTGTGTATAATTCTTTTTGGAGATAGTGCAGTTTTGTAACTTGCATTTTTCAGCAACATTATCATGTGAGCATCTTCCCATGTCGTTACACACAAAAAAATTGAAGCATCTTTTTTTTTTAATGTTTTTAAAATTGTACTTTAGATGAAGGTTTACAGAACAAACTAGTTTCTCATTAAACAGTACACATATTGTTTTATGACATTGGTTAACAACCCCACATCATGCCAACACTTTCCCTTCTCGACCCTAGGTACCCCATTACCAGCTTTCCTGTCCCCTCCTGCCTTCGAGTCCTTGCCCCTGGGCTGGTGTGCCCCATTAGTCTCTTTTTGTTTTTTATATGCCTGTCTAATCTTTGGATAAAGGGTGAACCTCAAGAGTGACTTCGTTGGTGAGCCAAAAGTGTGTCCAGGGGCCATACTCTTGGGGCTTCTCCAGTCTCTGTCAGGCCAGTAAGTCTGGTCTTTTTTGTGTGAGTTTAGAATTTTGTTCTACATTTTTGTCCAGCTCTGTCCTGGACCCTGTATTGTGACCCCTGTCAGATCAGTCAGTGGTGGTAGTTGGGCACCATCTAGTTGTACTGGACTCAGTCTGGTGGAGGCCATGGTAGTCATGGTCCAATAGTCCTTTGAACTAATATTTCCTTATATCTTTAGTTTTTTTCATTCTTCCTTGCTCCTGAAGGGGTGAGACCAGTTGAGCATCTTAGAAGGTCGCTCACAGGAAGCATAATTTTTGATGTCTGCCTAATGACCTATATCCACAGCTAAGAGGGATTGCTGTGGCTCACTCCAGAATGCAGTCCTTTGGTGTCCTGTCAGAAGCAAAATCTAGAAGTGGCCTAGCGTTGCTGTGCTTCTCGTAATCCTATTTTCTCAAGTCAATTGTCTTTAGAGACTGAGATGGGACCAAAAAAAAAAAAAAAACCCAAGTCACTTATTGTCAAGTTGATTCCAACTCATGGCGGCCCAATGTGTGAAGAGTAGAACTGCTCCATAGGGTTTTTAAGGCTGTGACCTTTCAGTAACAGATTTTCAGGCCTTTCTTCTGAATGCCTTTGGGTGGGTTCGAACTGCCGACCTTTTGATTAGTAGTCAAGCACTTAGCCATTTGTGCCATGCAGGGACTGCTTGAGATGGAGCAGTATAACCCACAAAAAGCAAAAGCCCTGGTAAGATGGAGAATGAAGCAAGGGCTGTTAGTTCCACTTTCCAGATGGGAAAACTGGGGTTTCAGACCCATGCATGGAGCAGTTTTAATGACTTGGTTGAGGTACCAGGTGATGTCTGCAGCAGAGATGGAGTGATCAAGGGCAGTCCCAAGTCAGAGCAGAACTTGTTGTTGTTGTTAGGTGTCCTTGAGTCAGTTCCAACTTATAGCAACCCTATGTACGACAGAACGAACACTGCCCGGTCCTGTGCCATACTCACAATCGTTATGCTTGAGCCCATTGTTGAAGCCGCTATGTCAATCCATCTTATTGAGGGTCTTCCTCTTTTGGACTGACCCTCGACTTTACCAAGCATGATGTCCTTCTCCAGGGACTGATCCCTCCTGGTAACATGTCCCAAGTATGTGAGATGAAGTCTTGCCATCCTTGTTTCTGGCTGTATTTCTTGGCAGGGGAGAGGCTCACTAACAGCAACAGATGGAGGATGCCAGCCAGTCTAGAGGGTGGAGGAACTTCCTGAATTATTCATCCCTGACTCAGCTCTGCTGTCAACCAGCTGGGAGACTGTGAGCAAGTCTTGACTTGCTGGGCCTCTCTGCACCCTCCACTGGAGCTCATGTCCTTTTGTGACAGGAGAAGGGGGAGGGAAGGAACAAACATTTCTTGGGCTCTCCCTGTGTGCCAGGCACTGTGCTAGTGCTTTCCCTGAAATTCACATCAGTATCTTACTCAACCCTGTCACATACGTACTGCCTTTTTTTTTTTTTTTAATTTTGTTGTGCTTTAGGTGAAAGTTTACAGCACAAATTAGTTTCTCACTCAAAAATTTATACAAAAATCGTTTTGTGACATTGGTTGCAGTCCCTGCATTGTGTCAGCACTTTCCCCCTTTCCCTTTCTGCCCCAGGTTCTCTGTGTTCATTCATCCAGTTTTCCTGTCCCTTCCTGCCTTCTCTTAATTGCTTTTGGGCAGGTGTTACCCATTTGGTTTCATGTACTTGACTGAACTAAGAAGCACGTGTGTGTTATTGTTTTGTTTTGTAGGCCTGTCTAATCTTTGGCTAAAAGGTGGACTTCAGGATGGCTTCAGTTTTGAGTTAGCAGGCTGTCTGGGGGGCCATAGTCTCGGGGGTTCCTCTAGTCTCTGTCAGACCAGTAAGTCAGGTCTTTTGTGTGTGTGTGTGTGTGTGTGTGTGAATTTTGTTCTATATTTTTCTCCTGTTCTGTCTGGAACCCTCTGTCATGATCCCTGTCAGAGCAGGCAGTGGTGGTAGCCAGGCACCATCTAGTTGTTCTGGGCTCAGGCTGGTGGAGGCTGTGGTACTGTGGTCCACTAGTCCTCTGGACTAAATTTCCCATGTGTCTTTGGTTTTCTTCATTCTCTTTTGCTTTGGACGGGATAGAACCAATAGATGTATGTTAGGTGGCCATTTGCAAGCTTTTAAGACCCTGAATGCTACCAAAGTAGGATGTAGACCTTTTTTTTTTCTTTTTTTTATGAACTATGTTATGCCAATTGACCTAGATGTCCCCCCAAGACCCTGGTTCCCAGCCCTCAGCCCCAGTAATTAGGTTCCTCAAGGTGTTTGGTTGTGTCTATGACTTTGCCTTTGTTAAGTTGTGCTGACATCTTATAGTGTGTGTTGTCTTTCCCTTCACCAAAGATAACACTTGTCTACTGTCTAGTTAGTGATTTCCCCTTCCCATCTTCTCCTTTCTTGTAACCTTCAAAGATCGTTTTTTTCTGTGTGTAAACCTTTTCCTGGGTTTTTATAGTAGTGGTTTCATACAATATTGTCTTTTGTGATTGACTTATTTCAGTCAGCATAATGCCCTCCAGATTCATCCACGTTGTGTGATGTTTCCCGGATTCATCATTTTTCTTTATTGTTGCATAGTATTCTATTGTGTATATGTGCCATAATTTATTTATGCATTCATCTGTTGTTGGGCAGTTAGTTAGTTTGCTATTGTGAATAATGCTGCAACGAACATGGGTGTACATATATCTATTCGTGTAATGGCTCTTATTTTTCTAGGATATATTCCTAGTAGAGGGGTTGCTGGATCATCTGGTATCTATTTCTAGCTTCTTAAGGAGGCACCATATTGTTTTCCATAGTGATTGTACCATTTTACATTCTTAGCAGCAGGGCATAAGAGTTCCAATCTCACCATAACCTCTCTAACACTAGTTATTTTCTGTTTTTTTTTGATTAGTGCCAATAATGTTGGGGTAAGATGGTATCTCTTTGTAATTTTGATTTGCATTTCTCTAATGTCAAGTGATCTCAAGCATTTCTTCATGTGTGTGTTAGCCGTCAGAATGTCTTCTTTGGTGAAGTGTCCATGCATATCCTCTGCCTATTTTTCAATTGGATTATTTGTCTTTTTGTTGTTGAGGTATTGAAATATTGTGTAGATTTCAGAGATTAGACCCTTGTTGGGTATGCCGTAGTCAAAAACTTTTTCCCAGTCTGTAGGTTCTCTTTTTACTCTTTTGGTGAAGTGTTTTCATGAGCATGAATGTTTAATTCTTAAGAGCTCCCAGTTAAGTAGTTGATCTCCTGGTGTTTGTGCATTGTTGTACCGTCTCTTTAATCTGGATTTTACAGATGAGGAAACTAAGGCTCAGAAAATTGACAGGGCTAACACAGCTAATGAGGGTCAGAGAAGGGCCGTAAACCCAGTTCCAACAGCCTTGCCACGTAACAGCCACCAAACACATGGGACAATATAATGCAGTTGTCATGAGGGGACCAAGTGGAGGCCAGAAGAGGCAAGTCAGGGCCAGCTTTGTGGAGGAAACATAGGGGCTGGGTTCCCAGGGGAGGTGCTACTTGAGTTTAGCTTCCTTTGAGCTATCTTCTTCCTGTTTGCTGTGGATCATCAATTTATTGTTTTGTTCTGGCTTTGTGAGTGAGTGAGTGGGAAGCACTGACGTAACCTTTGAACTGTATGGGCCTTAGAAATCACCTAGTTCAAACAGCTTTGTTTAAAAATTTTTGTTATGGTGAGATATATATAAGAAAACATTTGCAACCATTAGGTGATGTTAATTATGTTCTCCATGTTGTATGACCATCAACACTTTCCATTTCCAAATTTTTTCATCACCCTTAACAGAAGCTCAGTGCCCCTTATCAAACAGGAGAAAAATGAGGCCCAGAGAGGGGAAGCGATTTACCTGAAGTCACACAGCTGATTTAGAGGCATATCCGAGACATGACTGCAAGTCTCCTAACTCCCTGTGAACTCTAGGATAAATTCCTCCTGAGGATCTCTGCACCTTTGGAATCTGGAGCTTTTCTTAGCAGCAGCCTAGAATCATGACTTCAGCAGACCCCATGGATTCCAGAGGGACATTGTTGAGGACGATGATCTTTGTGATAGGACACCAGGCCTCACTTATCGTTATGTGACTAGAAAACTACGTGAGTTAGAGCCAAAGTCATGGACTTTATTTGTGGCCCTAGGCTGACCTCCTGCATGGGGCCAGTTTGTAGTTGCAGATAACAGAATCCATTTTTGCTAAAGTAGAAAAGGATTTATTAAAGGTACAGATAGTTCACAGAATTATTGGGAAGACTGAAGACTCTAGCTGAGCTTTCAGGAATGCTTCCAAGATTGCATTGTGAAATGGGGCCACCCTGAAAGTTGCTGCCTCTGATACAATCAGGAAGCTGTTGCCACCATGATGGCCTCCAAGAGCCATGCCACCCTTGCCACATTCTGCACCAGCAAAACAATGCCTTGAACATTGCCACTCTTCTCATAGAACACAGTCAGTGTCTCTGTAAATACTTCAGATTGGTTGAACTGAAATCACATCCAGAACCCTAGCTTCAGGGAAGTCTGGGAAAGGTAGTTTTTAGCTTTCCTGCCATTATAGTGTGGAAGGCCGCTGTAGAGGGTATTGGAAACGGTGTTGGGTACACCAGCCACTCTACCCCTTAACAATAGCCACATTCTAACTTTTTAAAATAACAGCTTCATTGATATATAATTCACATACCTTATAATTCACCCATTTAAAGCGTACAGTTCAATGGCTTTTAGCATGTTCTAGAGTTATGCACTATAATCAATCTTAGAATATTTTCATCACCCCAAAAAGAAACCTTGAATCTATTAGCTGTCACTCCTCATTACCCCCATGTTCTTAGCCCTAGGCAATGACCAATCTAATCTACTTTCTGTCTCTAGATTTGTTTGTTCTGGACATAGCATATAAATGAAATCATACAATATGTGTCCTTTGTGACTGGCTTCTTTCACTTAGCATAAGAATCTCAAGGCTCACCCGTTTGTAGCATGGCCTGGCACTGGGCATGTGGTAAGGGCTCATTCAGCAAGTGTTGGCTGAAATTGTTATTATTTTTCTGTATAAAGCTGGCAGAAGGGGCCCAGAGACCGCGCTGTACCCTGCAGTGCTGGTAACATGCCTGTAGCCAGCTGGTGCTGGAAGGGGATTGGGCTCCTCTGCAGTTGGACATAGGCCAAGCCCCAGCCCTACCCTGCACTGACAGCATGACCTGGGGCTCGGACTGGTTAGCCTCAGTGTTTTCAGCTGCCCAACGAGAAAGAAAGGTTCATCTCATGTACACCAAAACGGGAGTGTGAGGATCATGTGAGCGAATGAAACGAAAATGTTTTATAGAAATCTCAGCTGTGATTGTGGCTGTCAGTGTACAACACTTTCCCAAGAGGAGGAGGCAGGAAAAAAAAAAAAGGCATGGGCAGGATCGGGAGGCCTGAAGTTACATCGCCCCAGACTCCCAGTGCGGCCTCCTGCACTCAAATTTCTCTGCTTTGTCTGGTCACAGGGAAGAGAGAGGATAGTGCACAGACATCTCTTCTTTCTCTCCTTCACAGCCACAGACTAGGAGCCAAACTTGCGTCTGGATTTCCCTATTTGCTTAAAAGAGTTTACTCTTCTGTCAACACTTACACTCCTGGGGATGTCAAGCCCGAGGGCCCCATGGTCCTCCAGAGCCCCTGCATCAGGGCACCAGCTGGGGTGGGGCAGGGCTGGGGTACTGTATTCATTTGACCAGGAGAGACTCCTCCCCAAGAGCCGCCACAGCCCCCCTCATCCCACAAAGCCCGGCCTACTTCTCTGTGTAACCTCTGTCCTGTTGGTTCCCAGGTACTTTGAATTTTACAAGGGGCCTTTTGAATATAACTCCTCCAGATGCCTGGAGCTGAGGCACGAAATCCTGGAAGTGAAGGTGCTGTCCATGTGAGTGTGGCCGGCTGGGCATCACGGTGTGGTGCGTGAAGCATGGCAGGGCTGGGCGTCAGGGTGGGGTGCATGATGCATGGGGACAGGGCTGGGCATCAGGGTGGGGGTACACGATGCATAGGGCGGGGCAGGGCTGGGCATCAGGGTAGGGGTACACGATGCATAGGGCAGGGCAGGGCTGGGCATCAGGGTAGGGGTACATGATGCATAGTGCGGGGCAGGGCCGGGGGTCAGGGTGGAGTGCACGATGCTTGGGGTGGAGGCCGGGGTGGAAGGACATAGACAGCATAGTCTCCTTCTCAGGGGCCACTTGGCATTTGGAAAGCCTTGGAGGGCTGGAGCGCAGTGATGATTGTGCGCCTTGTATGAGAAAAAGCCAAGTTTGCGAGATTATGTCTGGCAGCTCAGGTGTTTGCTTACCGGGCTCAGTTACATCTCCTTGATTATCATCACTGTTCTTCCTGTACAGAAATAGAGGAGGGCCCAGGAATGTCTTACCTGAAATTCTGTTCATCTGGTTAAGTGTTACTCTCTTGCAATAGCCTTTTTACATTTCTTTTTTTTTTTTTAATTTATTTTTGTTACTTAAATGATGCAAGATTAAAGTGGTACAAAAGGGTCTATAGTGAAAATTTCTGCCCACAGCTGCCCGTTCTCCTTCCTAGAGGCAAGATGGAACCAAAGCCTGTGTATCTTCTCAGGGTCTGTGTATTCACAAGCATCTGTGTGTGGATAGTCATTAATTTTTTTTACACAAATGGTAAGAGAACTGTGCTTCTCCCCCACTCAGCAGTGTATCACCTATACCTCTTTTACAACCTATGGGAAGAAAGTGTACTAAATGCTCAGCATTTCTATGTGTTGTGCTTACCTCACCATTCCCTCCCTGGTAGGTTGTTGTTGGGTGCTGTCGAGTCAATTACAACTCATAGCAACCCCGTGTGACAGAGCAGAACTGTCTCACAGGGTTTTTCTTGGCTGTAATCTTTATGGGAGCTGTTTGCCAGGTCTTTCTCCGTTACAGCCATTGAGTTGGTTTGAACTGCTAACCTTTTGGTTAGCAGATGAGTGCTTAACCCTCCCTAGTATAATGGCCATGAATTCAGTCAACCTGTTTAGAGGAATTTGTGGTGTATTAGTCATGAGAGGTTCTATATTTACTTGAAAACAATTGTATCTGGATATGAAAGAAATAGAGTTTATTCAAAGTCTGGCCATGTTGGGGTGCTTGCATGGATTCAGGGCCCCCTGACTAGTTCTGGGACCTCTGCCCATGGCCCACGGGCAAGGGACACTGCTTCTTGAGCCTGTGGCAGGATTTCCAGGTAATGTGGGTAATGGGAAGAACATAGGCGCTGGGGTTAGGTAGATCTTGGATGGAAAGCAGACTCTGGGCCTTACTAGTGCTGTATCTTTATGCAAATTACTTAACCTCTCTGAGCCCTTCCTTAGCTATAAAAATGGGGACAGTATTACCTACCTTTTAAGGGTTATAAGGAGTCCCTGGAGCCCTGGTGGTGAAGTGCTTAAGAGCTCAGGCTGCTAACCAAAAGGCCGGCAGTTCAAATCCGCCAGCTGCTCCTTGGAAACCCCCTGGGGCAGTTCTGCTCTGTCTTATAGGGCCGACTCAATGGCATACAACAACAAGGAGTCCCTAAGTGGTTCTGCTACTAGCTAAAAGGTTGGGAGTTCAAATCTACCCAGAGGTGCCTCAGAAGAAAGGCCTGGTGATCTACATCCAAAAAATCAGCCATTAGAAACCCTATGGAGCACAGTTCTGCTCTGACACACACAGGGTCTCCCTGAGTCCAAATCGACTCGATGGCAGCTTTTTTTTTAAGGGTTGCTTTATAGATTGGCTTGTGGAAGCAGACAGCTCAGCAGCTCCTTTCTGGAGCCAGCAGCAGCAGCAGCAGCTTTTCTAGGCTGTCATTCCCAGACTCCAAAACTTCTCAGCTGCTGGAAAGCTCCACGGAAGCAAGCAAATGTCCGACTGGGATCAGCGACATTGTTCATGGTTCGCTTATCAACCAGTGGTCTGTGTGCCCTGTTAGCACCTAGAGATGAACATGTCAGGCAGCTCACCCCTCCAGCAATCCCACTGAGCCCTCTGTGAGCACGCTGCCGTGGTCCCTGTCCTCGTGGACCTCATAGACCCACAGCAGGAGCAGACGTTAATAACTGAACATCCTAAGGCATCGAGTGTGACAGGGAACGTGACCCCGGCTGGGGGGTGGGGTATCAGACAATGTTTCCCTGAGGAAGGGACACTGGAGCTGGGGTCTGAAGGGTGATCAGCGCCAACTAGGCCAGGAGGATTCCAGATGGAGGAACAGTTTGTACAAAGGCCCTGTGCCAGGAGGGATCGCTGTGTCCCAGGCCCTGAAGGATCTCGGCAGCTTGAATGCCAGCGTGAGGGGGAAAGATGGAAGCCATGTTGCGAGAGGGACAGGTGGGGGCCAGACCATGTGGGCCTTGCAGATCAGGATTTAGATTCTATCTTCATCCAAGAAAGCCCTTGGGAAGATTTTGAACCAAAGGAAGAGGGGTGGGGACACTATCCAATTGGTGTTTTGAAACACTCCACCACTGAGTTCTGATTTAGTGGGCAGACCTCAGTCAGTAGCCACATTCATGGACTCATAAGCAAAGAGCCTTTAACTTTTCTCAGAATTCAAATATTTCAGGTCTTTAAATATTTTCTTCTACTTTAGAAATCCAAAGCACCCTTGGTGGGAACATATCTTAGATTTTTCAAAGGGTAACCGATCTTTTTTTGATTATAAAATGTAGACAATTTCCTCATGGTTGCTTCAGGGTCTGGGCAGGAAGCTCTTAGGAGCTGTGTGGGCCCTAAGGCCATGTGTTGGTCATCCTTCCAGATAACTTCCTATTCCTCTGACATTTTCCATATGTTGATGTTCATTTCCTGTCAGGGGTTCCATTGAGGGACCAAATTAGAAATGACTCAGGCCCTTAGTTTCCAGCCTAAAACACAAACATTGTGGGGTATGAGGGGAACCTTACATTTTCCCTTAACCTGTGCCCACCCATTGCCCCCTGTTATGGACTCATGTTGGTGGTATTTGGAGCCATGAGAGAGAGACCTGGCAGCCTGTTCCTGTAAAAATTACAGCCAAGAAAATCCTATGGGGCAGCTTTCCAGTGTCACATGGGGTGACTGTGAGTCGAAGTTGACTCAACAGCACCCATTAACAACGACAACACATTTGGCTTTAGTTCTCATCTCTGCCTTTGGAACACCTTCTCTGGTTCCCTAGGACTGAACTCCTGGGCTGAGCAGTCATCCTGGCTGGTGGCCTCTGACCTGACTGGGTCTCACATGGCCTGTCTCTTGCTCTCTCTGTGTCTGCAAGCCCTGGCAGTGCTGGGGTTCTGCAGCGGGGTGGATTGGCCGGCGCTGGTGGTGGGGCATCAGAGTGTGGGCCTGGAGGGATGTTGGGGAGAATCAAGTCCAACTCCTCCTCCCCTGAGTCCTAGAGCCCTCGGGGGTCAGCTGGGTCCTCCAGAGCTGAAATCAGAGACCCCAGAGACTGACCTCTGATCCCAGTTGTTCTGACACCTGGGCCCTGTGGGCCTCCCTGTGCTCCAGCCCAGCACCATGGGGAGTGTTCACGGTGGGGACCCTGAGTCACTGGGAAAAGGTTAAACCCCATCTGTGAATCCGGGGGCTGGTAGGTGCACCTGCGTCCCTCCAGGCGAACAGAATGTCAGCTGGTGTTCTGTCTGTGAAGACAGGGAGGGGTATGATTCAACTGGGAATGATTCTGATCCAAAATTGCTCAAATCAGTGGTATAAGTCAGTCAGCTGGAAAATTCCCACATGGAAAAAATGCCTTGTTCCCTGACAATGTCAAATACATGAGGAGTTACTCTGTGATGATTTATTATGAAAACGCATAGTCGCTAATACATGTTAAAATCTTCTTTATTGATAACCCAGTTGCTGCCTGTGCTCACGCCCAGCTGGGGGTCATGCCTGGAAGCTCACCTGGTGAGCCTCTCCTGCCTGCTCTTTCCTCATCTTCCTGGGTCTGGGAGCTCCGCGCCAAGGGACAAGCTGGGAGCCAGGGCCGGATGGGCAGACAGCCGCTCTCTGGGCTGGGAGGCCCTTCGTGCCTGTAGAGCTGAGGTCTCCGCAATGTACAGGAGTCTGTCTCCTCTGCCAGGCTGGGGCTCCTTGAGGCCTGGGAGTGGGGCTCAGGCACCTGGGAACCCTGCACAGGCAAGGAGCCTGGCCCAGAGCCTGTGCCCAGGATGTGCTTGTTAAATGAATGAGTGGAAACACAGGAGGCTGTGGACAAGAAGGGGGAGAAAAAAGAAGGGAACCAGTAAACAAGTGGGGCATCATTATCATGCCATTGTTACCATCTCTTGCTCATGGTTAGAAAAATCAAGTAGAGCACCAAAGCTTATAGTAAAAAGCAGCAGTACCCTGCCCCATGCCTTGTCACCCCCTACCCTGCTTCTTTTAGCTCTTAGCTGTTTCTTCTGATAATTGCCTCTGTATCTCTCAATAATATCTGTATCCTGCTATTTCTAGATTTCCCACTTTTACACAGTATTTTACTGATGCCCTGCTTTAGTGGATAAGGATTCAGCTTTTTTATAGCACACCCAATCCCCTCCCCACATTTCCCCCAGTTGAGGGATATTGCTGTTTTTAGTTCTTCCAGCTATAAATTAGAAGGTCCTTGGGTGGTGCAAATGGTTTGCAGCTTGACTACTAACCTAATCGACTACATCTGTGGAAAGAGACACTGGAGAAACTCAATACCATCAGTCAGAACAAGGCCAGGGGCCAACTGCAGAACAGACTATCAATTGCTCCTGTGTAAGTTCAAGTTGAAGTGAAGAAAACGAAAACAAATCCACAAGAGCCAAAGTAAAATTTGAGTACATCCCACCTGAATTTAGAGACCATCTCAAGAATAGATTTGATGCATTGAACACTGATGTCCGAAGACCAGACGAGTTGTGGAATGACATCAAGGACATTGTACATGAAGAAAGCAAAAGGTCATTAAAAAGACGGGAAAGAAAGAAAAGACCAAAATGGATGTGAGAAGAGACTCTGAAACTTGCTCTTGAACATAGAGTAGCTAAAGGGAATGGAAGAAATGATGAAGTAAAAGAGCTGAACAGAAGATTTCAAAGGGCGGCTTGAGAAGACAAAATAAAGTATTATAATGGAAATATGCAAAGACCTGGAGTTAGAAAACTAAAAGAGAAGAACATGCTTAGCATTTCTCAAGCTGAATGAACTGAAGAAAAAAAAGTTCAAGCCTCAAGTTGCAATACTGAAGGATTCTGTGGGTAAAATATTGAACGATGCGAGAACTATCAAAGAAGATGGAAGGAATATACAGAGTCATTGTACCACAAAGAATTGGTTGATGTTCAGCCATTTCAGGAGGTAGCATATGATCAAGAACCAATGGTGCAGAAGGAAGAAGTCAAAGCTGCACTGAAGACATTGTTGAAAAGAAAGACTGCGGGAACTGACAGAATACCAACTGAGATGTTTCAACAAATGGTTGCAATGCTAGAAGTTCTCACCTGTCTATGCCAAGAAATTAGGAAGACAGCTACCTGGCCAACTGACTGGAAGAGATCCATATTTGTGCCCATTCCAATGAAAGGTGATCCAACAAGATGCACAAATTATCAAACAATATCATTAGTATCAAACAGAAGTAAAATTTTGCTAAAGATAATTAAAAAACGGTTGCAGCAGTACATCGACAGAAGCTGCCAGAAATTCAGGGCAGATTCAGAAGAGGACGTGGAACCGGGGATATCATTGCTGATGTCAGATGGATCGTGGCTGAAAGCAGAGAATACTAGAAAGATGTTTACCTGTGTTTTATTGACTATACAAAGGCATTCAACTGTGTGGATCATAACAAATTATGGATAACATTGTGAAGAATGGGAATTCCAGAACACTTAATTGTGCTCATGCAGAACCTGTACATAGATCATGAGGCAGTTGTTCAAACAGAACAAGGGGATACTGCATGGTTTAAAACAGGAAAAGTGTGTGTCAGGGTTGTATCTTTTCACCATACTTATTCAATCTGTATGCTGAGCAAGTAACCCAAAAAGCTGGACTGTAAGAAGAAGAACGTGGCATCAGGATTGGAGGAAGACTCATTAATAACCAGATCACACAACCTTGCTTGCTGAAAGCGAAGAGGATTTGAAGCATTTACTGATGAAGATCAAAGACTACAGCATACAGTATGGGTTACACCTCAACATAAAACAAAAATTCTCACCATTGGACCAATAAGCAACACATGATAAATGGAGAAAATATTGAAGTGGTCAAGGATTTCATTTTACTTGGAGCATAATCAATGCACATGGAAGGAGCAGTCAAGAAATCAAAGGATGCATTGCATTGGGCAAATCTGCTGTAAAAGACCTCTTTACAGTGTTAAAAAACAAAGATGTCACTTTGAGGACTAAGGTACACCTGACCCAAGCCACGGTATATTCAGTCGCCTCATATGCATGCTAAAATTGGACAATGGATAAGGAAGACCAAAGAAGAATTGATGCATTTGAATCATGGTGTTGGCGAAGAATGTTGAATATACCATGAACTGCCAGAAGAACGAGCAAATCTCTCTCGGAAGAAGTACAGTCAGAATGATCCTTAAAAGTGAGGATGGCGAAACTTCGCCTCATTTACTTTGGACATGTTATGAGGAGGGACCAGTCCCCGGAGAAGAACATCGTACTTGGTAGAGGGTCAGAGAAAAAGAAGACACTCAACGAGATGGATTGACATAGTGGCTGCAATAGTGGGCTCAAGCATAGCAATGATTGTGAGGATGGTGCAGGACTGGGCGGTGTTTCATTCTGTTGCACGTAGGGGTCGCTGTGAGTTGCAGCCTATACGATCACACCGAACAACAACAACTAACCTAAAGGTTGGCAGTTCGAAGCTACCCGGTGTAGCCTTGCAAGAAAGTCCTGGTGAATCTGCTTCAGTAAAGACAGTGGTCAAGAAAACCTTATGGAGCAGTTCTACCCTGTAACACAGTGAGTTGTCAGGAGTTGGAATCGACTTGATGGCAACAGGTATATCTATAGATTACCTAATAACCAAATTTCTTGTTCTAGCAAATACAGACAGTGTCTTTTGACCTTGTGCTTTGTTAGAGGAGGCTATTAAAATCACCCCTACTTTTCAGCTTCCCCTCCAGCCTCTGGCTTCAATCATCCTTGAGTTTACTGTTAAAATGTCAGTGCTGATAATATTTACATCCTATTTGTAACCATAATAAGCCTTTTGATGGCTTTCTCTGAAGGTTAACTCTAAAATTTGAAGATCAGCAAACAATGTTTTCATTATTGGGCAATGTACCTATTGTTCACCGCAAGGCTGGGAGGGTACATGATTCCAGCTCCTTTCTTGTTGCAGTTTTTGTCTTTTCTTGGAGTTGCCTTTTTCTCCTGGAACTCATCTCCATCATGACTTATTTTTTTAATGTGATAAAAATATATATAATAAAAAATTTACCAGTTTAACATTTTTCACCTGTACAATTTAATGACATCAGTTATATTAATCGTGTTGTGTAATCATCACCAATTTGTCAAATTTCTGTCACCATGAATAGAAGCTCACTGCTTTTTCTCTGGCATCTTTTCAGATCATGACAGTTCTGAAGTGTCCCAGTGGAGTGCTTCAGGATAGTCACCCAGTGGGACCTCTCAATCTGGAGCTCATGTCCAACTTTTGAAGTTTCTCTTGAATTTCTTTATAGTTCCTCTTCTTTGTTTTTTATGTTTTCTTTCTCTAGACCATGTAAGAGTTGTATATGGAAACTTCTGGATTGCTCCTCGAGCACTCATATCTTTTTCTGTCATCTTTTCTTTCTCTTTGTCCTTTGTTCCTACTTTCTGGGAAAATCCCTTGATTTTACATTCTGGCCCTTCTAATGAACTTTTCTTCCCCCAAGAGCCTTTTCTTTGTTCTCAAAGCAGTCTGTTCTTATTTTAAGAATGTAATGTCTTCTTGAATATCTCTGAGGAGACCAAGTAGAATTTTTTTGGTAAGTTCTATTTTGTTCCTCCAGTCATTTTTCTCTGTGGTTATTTTATCTGGTGGCTTGTCTTGGTCTTCTTCAGGATGACCAGGTGGCCCTTGGTTGTCTATTCGTATTTAACATTAAAACAATAAAAACCTGAGAGGAGTTCTGTGTCTGAGCGCAGGGGAGTCGACTGGCAGTAGTTGCTTGAAAGTAGTTGTTCAAGTTGTGCTGGCCCTTTTGCTGCTAGAATGCCTGGGTGTTTTTTTTTTCCCCCCATGGGAAGTGATTATTATTTTTTAGGAGAGGAACAAACTTGGATTCCATCCCTCCTCCCACTCCTGCTGCACATTAAATATTTGACTGACTGCTGTCAGGGTGGACTTGATATTCTGGATACAGGTGCCTGAGTTCTGGATACAGACTCCCAGTTGGTCCTCTTTTCAGCACCATGTCCCCCCTGCCCGCCGCCCCGAGTTTTCCGGGCAGACGACTGAGGGGACTGTGCCATCCTCTCCTTGCATTACCTCCCCTCCAATTTTCCATAACCCTGTCGACCTCTTTCTTCCAGTGAGGGATCCCCCTCCCGCCCCGCCCAATCATTCTGTTCATCTGGTGGCTTTAGGCCTTTTTTAAATTCTTCCTTTTTTGGAGTTTTAGTGGCATCTTAGAGAGAAAAGAGATCAGTGTCTGGGGTCAGCCCTTTACCTTTAAAATAAAGTTGATCTCTGCAAAGCAGTTTATAAACTATTTTAACGCATGTTGTCTTGTTTGATCTCTCTGACAACCTTTGAGATTGGCAGGGCTGACGTTATACCCATCTTACAGATAAAGCAGCTGAGTCTCCGAGAGATTAAGTGACTTGTGTGAGGTAGCATTGCAGGTTGAGGACGGAGCCAGGATTCGAGGCTCCGTATCCAGGCCCTGACCTTGGTCCGGTAGGTGACAGGGCACTGGAGGCACAGAGAAGGGGCCCATACTTTGGTAACCATTGAGTTCTTGGGACCCCTGACCTGGAGTGTTGCCAGGGCCATGTTTCTGGGAGGTGTTTGAGACAGTGACCATATAGGCAGAGGACCTTAGGGAGCAGAGCTGAATGAGCCTAGGCTGGCCTAAGGGAGACCCACCTCCCCTATGACTCCCCTAAGAAGCGCCAGTTTTCCTTGCTGAGGGTCTAGTGCCCAAAAGGAAGCCGCTCAATCGTTTGGCATGTCCTGACAGCCTCCCACAGAGGAGCAGTGAGTGGTGGCTTTGCTGAGGGAATCCCCTGGTTCTTCTGAACCTTATGACCCCTGCCAGGCCAAGGCCTCACTGGAACCCTCAGAGACTAAGAGAATGCTGGGCATTTCTATAGAACAGGAGAATCACCCTCAAAACTAAAGTGTAAGTGAAAGCAGGAAGGGATTTGGTAGGACCCAATGAAGAAGCTCTTGACTGAAACGGGGTGGAAGTAACCAAAGATAGGGAAAGAGTAACAGAGACACTGAAGTGTGTGTGGGAGAGAGGGGTAGGGAACTTGGTATGTGGCCCTAGGGCTTAGGTGATGTCCGAAAAAGAGAAGAGAAACTCATGAGAAGGGAGGGTAGCGACTGTTTGCAGTTAATGTGTACACAGAGCTCGTATTGGTCAGCTAGTGTTCAGGGGAATTTGTGTCTTTGCTTTGGTTCATTCATTCATTCAACAAATATTTATTTTGCTCTACACTGTTCTAGCAGCTGGGGGTGCAGCATGAAACAATTATAAACCCATTGCCATAGAGTCAATTACGACTCCTAGCGACCCTGTGTATAATTATAAATATATCGATATAAATTTATAATTCAAAAACTAAATTTTTATTTTTTGCCAGTTCCAATCAAAAGGAGACGCCTACCTGAGTTAGGTGTTCCTTTTGCTGAGAGTGTTTCAGGCTGACACAGTGCGGAGATACATAAAAACCAACTAGGATAAAGCTCACGCATGGTCGTTCAGAGAAAAGGGGCGCGTCTCGGATTTCTCTTCTGTTTCTGCCGTTAGGAAATTGTGATCTGCCCTAGAACGGAGAAGGAGAAGGGCATGTCTTTGTCATGAGCCCTACTGTGTGCTGAGCACAGTGCTGATGTTTTACTGACACTCACCTCTCACAGGCCTGCTAGGTCTTCCTCTTCTAGGTAGATGTTCCCGGGGAAGCATGCCGACCTTGGGGATGGGCTCGTGGGGAGACACCAGCCCAGGAGTTGGCATATGGGTGAGCAGGAAGGGTGCATTTTTGGGAATGATGATACTTTGTCCAGCTCGGCCCTCTCATACCCTCTCTGTCTCCACTCCTGAAGGGTGAAGCAGTCGGAGCTGTTTGACAGGTGGAAGAGCCTCCAGATGTGCACGTGGGCGATGAACATCTCGGAAGCCAACCAGTTCAAGTATCTATGAGTCACCTGTCCTCCCCAGCCCCTGCTGTGGTGCTCCTCACTCCCACCTCTGCAGACCTCCCTCATGCTCTCAGGCCAGCTCTTATCAGGCGTCTTCCCCAGAGATGGCCTGGGTTGGGCTTTGGAGTCTGGGCTGTGGGGAGGCTCTGCCTCAACACACTGGGTGAGGTGAGCACCTGGCCAGGTGCTTTCCTCCACATTCTCTCCCTTAGGCCTTGCAGCAGCTCTGCCAGGTTGGTGGCATCACCCCAGTATACAGCCCGGGTAATGGAGGCTTATAGCACTGAAGTGATTTGCTCAAGAGCTCCCAGAAGCCTCTGCTGTAAACAGTCCTCCAGAGCATCACTGCCCTGGCCTCCCCATCTGGGGCAGCGGCTCTAATGCAGCCAGTCTCCCTCCTGCTCAGAGCTCCTTAGCTCTCACAGCCCACACCAGGCATTCAAGCACTGCTCAGATTACCTTCTGATTGCTTGCTAACCGGAGCTGACAGAGGCAACTCCAGAGTTCTCCTGTCTCTGAGCTAAGCAGATAGCAAATGTCCAGCAATTCTTTTTGATTAATGGTGAACTTTAGGGTCCTTTCCATCTCTACCATTCATTGAGTTTAGGGTATTATTTTAGGGCATGTAGACTTTATTTCATGGAATAGATGTGATCCTGGCAATTTGTGAATAAACTGGATTTCGGCAACACTGGGCCTAGTTTAACCTCTATGGGGGAAGGTTATGGAAAGTGAATATCACTAAGTAGTTTGAATTTCCTTTATAAATCAGTGGTTCCAGTTTGCTTCAATTCCAGGCCACCTTTAGAGAGAAAATAACAGTTGTTGGGTTTTTTTTTTTTTTTTAAGCTGCAATGTACACAACCAAATATACACCTATTCACAATTTGACATGTATGATTCAATGACATGGGTTACATACCTCACATTCTGTCACCATTCTATTAGAGAGAGTAGTTGTTTTAAGATGCACATTTTGAGAATTGGAAATGTTTAAAGTGATAACCCCTGAAAAGGGGTACTAGGGGTATTTGTGAAGCTGTGGGAACCTAGCCAAGGCCCAGCCGTAGTTTGCAGAGACCTACCTGTCAGAAAAATAGAGCATGAGCTTGAGTGAAGTGCTGGAGGAGTGGGGAGCAGGTCTAGGCTGATGCAGGTGCAACTGAAGATTTGCCCCATATGAAGTGTTTCTGTGTGGGCTGGGGGTGGGTAAGGCTGTATACACTGAAAAAAAAGGATACGGCTTATAAGACACTCGGCATGGCTGAGGCCAGTGAGTGGCACTAGAGTGTTGTCCAGGCTGAGCACATCTAAAGAAATAACACAGCAACAGAAAAATGATGCTGCAAGAGAAAAGTGGGGACAGTGTGGGGGCCTTCGGCAGGGAGCTGACAGCACTATCCTGTCCTCTCAGCTGGGGTGGAGGACTTTGGTTTCCCAGGGGCAGGGGAGCAAGATATGCCCAGGATCTGCCCTCATCACTGAGCCCTGTGGGCATGCCTTGGAGAATGTGTGCAGAGTGAAACACCAGCTGCAGAAAAGAGAAAAGTCAGACTTGTCTGGCCGGCTGACTCCCAAACCCACTTTGTCAAGCACATTCTCCCTTGGAGGCTGTTTTTAAAGCAAGCCTACATCTGAGCTTTAACAGTCCTGTAGCTCATGTTCAAGTGTGTTTTTGTGGGTGGAAAAAACCAAACTCACTGCCATCATGTTGATTCCAACTCATAGAAACCCTGTAGGACAGAGTAAACTTCCCCGTAGGGTTTCCAAGGCTGTAAATCTTTATGGAAGCAGACTGCCACATCTTTCTCCCCAGGAACAGCTGATGGGTTCAAACCACTGACATTTTGGTTAGCTGCTGAGTGCTTTAACCTCTGTGCCAACAGGGCTTGTTTTTGTGAGTGAAAACTGCAGGGAATTAAAACAAAAAAAAACAAAACGAACTCTTAAGTACTTCTTTTAAAGATTCCTAGGTGGCGCAAGCGGTTTGTGCTTGACCATTAACCTAAATGGTGGAGGTTCAAATGCACCCAGTGGTGTGATGGAAGAAAGGCCTGGCAAGCTGCTTCTGTTAAGATTAGAGCCAAGAAAACCCTATGGAGCAGTTCTACTTTAACACATGGAGTCACATGAGTGGAAATTGACTCAATGGCAGCTAACAAGTACTTCTTTAGAAGCCACAGCCCATTTTCTGCAGGGAGCCATCCAGTATCAACCCCCTCCCCCCATCCCAATTCCTGGCCCTCCCCTATTTCTAAAACAGTTTCAAAATGCTTGAGACCACACATTTTGTTGACTCTGTGTCTTCATTTGTGCCCCGCCGGATGGGAAACACCTTGTCTCAAGTCTGCTGTGGGGAGCAGGAAGCTAAGGACGGGCCCTGCTTCCCTGGGCTTTCAGTGAGAACTGGATGATTGTAGCAAAAGAGCACTTCTGGGAAGTGGTAGGATGCTAGCAGATCTTGAGGAAGCCTGAGTGACGGGTGATTAGCCTTATGTGTTAAACTGCGTGTTGAACCCTCGTGTAACTTGCGTTGTGGGACACAGAGGTCATGGTCCCCACCATCAAGGGGCTTTCACTCCACCTAGGGAGGGATGTGGCAGACAGTGAGTGGTGCACAGTCTGTGCTCTACACCTTCAGTGGGAGTGTGGTCAGTGGGGCTGGGGTGGAAGCAGCTGGGAGCTTCATGGGAGGGAGACCAGGCCTGGGCACTGAATGAGCAGCATCAGGAGAGGTGGGAAGGCCCAGCCTAGGCGCTGGAAGGAGTACTGAAAGGGGTGGGAACAGCACACGCAAAGGTGTGGAGGAGGGAACAGTCCTGGGAATGGAGGGTGGAAGAGGACCGGGCAGAGACCTGGTGTTAGTCGGAGCTCCCTGGTAAACCCAAGGCGCCTCAGTTCATGGCCCTTCTCTTCTTTGCGTGATTTTGCTTTGCCCCTCATCACCAGTGTCTCCTATCTGCCTCCCTGCCCGGCAGGTCTACTTTGTCCAGGTGCTGCAATGCCCCCTCCTTCCTCTTCACCACCCAGAAGAACACTCCCTTGGGGACGAAGCTCAAGTATGAGGTGGACACCAGCGGCATCTACCACATCAACCAGGAGATCTTCCGCATGTTCCCCAAGGTGCTGCTCCCGTTGTCTGGGGAAAGGGGCGGCCTGGGGTGGGGGCAATGGAGCAGTGCCATGTGGTGGTGCGCCCCTCACTCTCTGCCTCTGAGCCCAGTCGTCTTGCCCCTGGTTGGTCAATTTCTAGGTCTCGTAGAACACCCTCTGGGTTTCCTTGGGGGCCTGTCTGAGCACACTGAGTGACAACTGGCTATTATTGAGTGACTTTTGACAATAAAGTGGTTATAACAGTCTGGTTATTGCATTGCTTGCAGAAGACGTCCTGCAGATACCTGAGGGAATGATTAAGCATTTGTCCTCCCAACTCAGGCATGTGTCCTTGAGGTGGTACGAGAATCAAAGCATATGTGCAAAGATTGCGTGCACAAGAAATCATAAACCAATACAAATCAATGCACAGAAAGGTGGCTCTCACATTGGGTGACCTTGGGTGGTCATTTTGTCTTTCAGGGCCTCAGTCTCTTTGTCTGTAACATTGGTGTTGGGCTAGTTTGGCTGCTTATAACAGAAAGCCTAAAATATCAGAGACTTACCCATTGCTGTTGAGTCAATTCTGACTCATCGCAACCCTATAGGACAGAGTAGAGCTGCCCCATAGAGTTTCCAAGGAGCACCTAGTGGAGTCGAACTGCTGACCTTTTGGTTAGCAGCCATAGCACTTAACCACTACGCCACCAGGGCTTTCATCAGAGACGTAAGCAAGATAGAAATGTATTTTTTCCCTTTTACATGAAAGGAGTCTGGAGGTAAGCTGTTCAGGGCAGCATGGCAGCTCTCTGGTCATCATCGACTGCAGATCGAGTGGTCCACGTGTAAACTGTCCAGATAGAGGAAATTCAGGTGCTTGCACTCACTTCTGGGTTGACTGTGGTCCAGACTTGCTGCATCAGTCTCTCAGGGGCATGGGTACCTAGAACTTGTATTTTTAGCAGATCCTGACGGTTACCCACATGTGGGAAGTGGCGGTGTAGCTTCTGAAGAGGAGGAAGGACAGTTCCATGGGAGGTGTTCATAGCCGCTTCTAAAGTGCTCCAGGCCCAGGGCAGCAGTTAGTGGGTCAGTGTGTAGAAATGTGGAGTGGGGACTTGTTCAGGTCTTTGTGGGTGAAATCTGAGGCTGGGCTGCCCTGCTCCTCTGGGGAGTGCTAACAAAGCAAAGCCCAGCATGGCTCACTGCATTTTGCCAGTCATACTGGGGTGCACTGGTAAGACTTGGGGGTATGGAGGAGGCCCTGAAGGTGGAGAGATATCAACCATGTTTTCCCACATCATCACTGTTGAAGGTTGATGGGGTGTGAGCTCTCTTTACAAATTTGGATTTGCAAGGCCTGAAACACGAGGCTGGTGACAGCAGGGGAGCTTGCATCTCATGTGGGCAATGCCAGTGGGTGAAACACAGTCAGGTTATGACATACAGGTCCAATGGGCCACAGGCATAGACTCCTGAGGCCCCTGAATTAGAGCAAGGATCGCCAGCCTTTTTTCTGGAAAGGGCCAGGTGGTATTTTAAGCTTTGCAGGCCGTATTATCTGTGTGGCAATTACTCAAGTCTACCATTTCAGCACAGAAGCAGCCATTGACAGTATATAAACAAATGGGCATGGCTGTGTTCCAGAAAAAGTTTTGTTTTTATTAAACACTGAAATTTGAATTTTTATATAATTTTCAAATGTTATGAAATCTTTTTCTTTTTGATCATTTAAAGATGTAAAAACCACTCTTGGCTTGCAGGCCATACAAAAACAGGCGGTAGGCCAGATTTGTCCCACAGGCCATAGCGGGCCGACCCCTGAATTAGAGCATTGTGGCATAGAATAACATTTCCCAAGTGGCCCAAAGGACAGGCGTTCCTTTGGGTTTGTAAAAAATACAGCTTCTCAGCCTCCTACTCCCACCCTGAAAATTGTGATTCTGAGGTTCTGGGAAAAGGCCCTAGAATTTGTGTTTTCAAAAAGTATCTCAAGTAGTTCTTAACTTACAGAAGTTTGGGAAACACTGACTAGAACTTAATAAGCCTTTGGTGATTTCTTCAAAGATGACTTTGGTTTTTTTCCTTTCTCTGGTCAAAGTCAAACAGTGCAGCTTCTCCATCAGCCCTTGTTAGATGCCCTTGTTCCCTGGCCCCCTTGGCTGGTCCCTCCAGGGGAAATGAGCCATGAATAAGGACACAGGCAGATGGAGCTTCTCCTTTAGATTTAGTGTGGTTCACGGTAAGCCCACTGCAGTGTGATTCTCCGTGAGACCCTGTCCTGGCAGCTGGTCCCACTGGAGGCTCAGGGTGCTGACCATGTCCCTCTCAGGTGGTGGCTGGCCAGCTGGAACATGTAGGAGGAAAGCTGCCTGGCAGACTCCTGGGTGTCAGAACTGGAAGGGACCTTAAGGCCATCTAATAATAATAACAACCTGGTCCCCTTTGCTGGGTTGCTTCTGGGCCTGGCACTGCACAGGGTAGACTCTTGGTTTATACCAGAGGTTCTCAACTGGGGGCAGTTGTACCCCAGGGGACACCTGGCAATGTCTGCAGACATTTTTGATTGTCACGACTTAGGAGGGATGCTACTGGCATCTAGAGGGTAGAAGCCAGGGATGCTGCTAAATACCTACAATGCACAGTTCAGCACCCCCCCCCCCCCCGCCGCCCAGAGCAAAGAATTATCTGGTCCAAAATGGCAGTGGTCCTGAGGTTAAGAAACTCTGCTTTACCTAATCTTATTGGATTCGCATGAGATGCACATGATATTGTCCTTATTTTACAGATGGAAAAGCCGAGTCTCTGAGAGCTCAAACCACTTGTCCGTGGTTTCCTCAATTTGGTATGGGGCAAAACCAGGACTACTCTTGAGTCTTTTGACTAGGTTGCCCGACTCATCCAGGTTTGCCCAGGACTTTCCTGTGTTAGCACTTAAAGTCTGGCATCCCAGGAACCCCCTTGGCCTGGGCATACCAGGATGGTTGGTCACCCCCTACCTTGACTCCAATCCTGTGTTCATCCCTGTACCACGTCGCTGCCTTGCTCCACCTGCCTCAGGTTGCCACTGTGGTCTAGAAGGGACATGGTGGAACCAGGCCTTCTTACGCTCAGGCTGGTACTTTCTTTCTCCTGCCAACTTACCTGGAGAGCATGCCCAGGGAGCATCCAGTGCCCAGACCAAGGTAACCCTGCCAGTCGAGATGTGAGAAGGTTGGAGCACCATGTGGGGGTCACTCCCGGTGCTCCCGTGAATGCCTCCATCACTCATGCTAACACCTGCCCCCCCGCGCTGAGCTCTCACCTCAGAGACCCCAGGTATCCCAGCTTCTCACCGCTCTCCTCTGACATGGTAGCCTTGCTTGCTGACTCCCTGGTCCCCTGCCCATGCTGCTGCCAAATCCTAGCATCTGTCCCGCCTGTGTGACTTTTCTGCCCTGGGCCTGGGTCTTCCGCCTGGAGCAGAGGCTGGGTCTGCACCTTATCTTGAGCTGAAAGGGGTGAGGGGCAGATTTAGGGACCTTGTCTCTGGGTAGTCTGCTGCTGTTGCCCCCAGGACATCTGCATTAACCATTAAAAAATGTATAAGCAGAGGCATAAGAGAGCTGAGCCTTTCAAACACTAGGAAAACCGAAGGCTGTAGTATTAAGCGGGGATGGCCATAACCTGTCTGCTCTTCTTTCTAAAAACCCAAGGCTCCCAGGGCTTATTGAAAGAGGCCATGGAGACCTGGGCTCCAATTACAGCACATTCACTCATCACCTGAGTAACTGACAAGTCTCTGACCGCTCTTCTCATCTGGGAAATGGAAGAAGCGTTCTGCTCCCACATTCCCTATGAGGCTGTCCCGTGAAGCCATGAGCCAGGATGAAAGGGGCACGTGGTACAGACAGTGAGCACCGGATGAAGGCGGCCAGGCTGACACTGCCTGTGTCTCTCTCCCCAGGACATGCCTTACTACCGGTCCCAGTTTAAGAAGTGTGCAGTGGTGGGCAACGGAGGCATCCTCAAGAACAGCCGCTGTGGCCGGGAGATCAACAGCGCTGACTTTGTGTTCCGGTAAAAGGGTCACCCTGGGTCTGCACCTTCCAGTTCTGCCTCGCCCCTTCCTCCTCCTCTGTGCCCTTCCCCCTTCTGGGTATATCACCTAACCATCCATGCCTCTGCCTCCTGAAATGGAAGATGAGGAGGGTAACAGTATGTATGAGGTTAGTATGAGGATTAAATGAAGAAGTTAATCAAATCAGGTGGCTGCTGTTGGGTGCCATTGAGTTGATTTCCATCTCATAGCGACCCCATGTGACAGAGTAGAGTTGCCTCATAGTATTTTCTAGACTGTAATCCTTATGGGAAAACCCTCGTGACGTGGTGGTTAAGAGTTTGGCCGCTAACCAAAAGGTCGGCAGCTCAGATCTATCAGGTGCTCCTTGGAAACCCTACGGGGCAGTTCTACTCTGTTGTATAGGGTCGCTATGAGTTGGAATCAACTCGATGGCAATGGGTAATCTTTATGGAATCAGATCGCCAGAACTTTCTCCTGCAGGGCTGCTGGTTGGATTCGAACCACCAACCTTTTGGTTAGCAGCTGAGTACTTAACCATTTCACCACCGGGGCTATACCATGTTATCTGTGTGACTCTGTAAATATAACAGCAAATATCCCCCCTAAGATATGTTACAGTCCATAGTTATTTGCACATAGTTTTGGAGGTAACATGGGCCCTTTCTCCAGACATTGTCATCAACAGCAGTGCAGCAGCAGTAGCAAAGCCTTACTGAGTGCCTGTTATGTGTGCACCAAAGCTTGTTGAGTCCTCACCATGTTCCAGGCATTGTCATACTGGATGGCATCGTATTAGGAAAGAGCACTGATGGAGCCAGACCAGCCTGTTCTGCACCTGTCTCTAACCACCTAATAGCGGCAAGTCCCTTGACCTCTCTGAACGTCTTATTTCTCATTTACAACCCAGGGACTCTAATATCTACCACCTGGCACAGTGGTTAAGAGCTCAGCTGCTAACTAGAAGGTCAGCAGTTCAAATCCACCAGCTGCTCTTTGGAAACCCTATGGAGCAGTTTTGTTCTGTCCTATGGGTTGCTATGAGCCAGAATCAACTCAACGGCAATGGGTTTGGGCTTTTTTTTTTTTTTTTTTTAAGGTTGCTGAGGGCAATGGTCAAGTGCTTGGCTGCTAATCAGAGTCAGCAATTTGAACCCACCAACTGCTCTGCGGGAGAAAAGACCTGGTGATGTGCTCCTATAAAGATTTTGGCCTAGAAAGCCCTATGGGGCAGTTATACTCTGTCTTATAGGGTCCCTATGAGTCGAAATTGACTCAGCAGCACACAACAACAACAACAATTATTGAAAGGAGCCCTGGTGGTGCAATGGTTAAGTACTCAGCTGCTAACTAAAAGGTTGATTGTTTAAATCCACCCAATGGTTCTGTGGGAGAAAGACCTGGAGATCTGCTCCCTAAAGGTCAGAGCCTAAAAAGTCCTATAGGGCACTTCTATTCTGTCACATGGAGTTGCTGTGAGTCGAAAATGACACCTGCAGCAACAGCAAAGGTTGTTGATCTCTTGTTTAATCCTATGAAAGTTCCTGGCATGTCATAGATGTTCGATAAGCGGTAGTCATCTGCAGACTCATCCCTTGTCTTTAAGAGAAATATAAACCCTGCCTTCCCTGATGGTCTGATAGACAGGGGTGGGGTTGCATTATGAGACAGGTGATGGTCCTGGCCCTGTTAGAAAAGGCCATGTAGAAACTTGACTTAGTCATCTTGTACTTTTATAACAGAAATACCACAAGTGGATGGCTTTAACAAAGAGAAATTTATTCTCTCACAGTCTAGTAGGTTACAAGTCCAAATGCAGGGTGTCAGCTCCAGGGGAGGGCTTTCTCTCTCTGTCAGCTCTGGAGGAAGGTCCTTGTCCTCAATCTTCCCCTGGTCGAGGAGCTTCTCAGGTGCAGAGACTCTGTGTCCAAAGGACGCGCTCTGCTCCTGGTGCTGCTTTCTTGGTGGTATAAGGTCCCCAAGTCTCTGCTTGCTTCCCTTGCCTTTTATCTCTTGGGAGAAAAAGGGTGGTGTGGGCCACACTCCAGGGAAATTCCCTTTACACTGGATCAGGGAGGTGACCTGAGTAAGGGTGGTGTTAAAATCCCACCCTAATCTTCTTAACATAAAATTATAATCGCAAAATGGAGGACAACCACACAATACTGGGAATCATGGCCCAACCAAGTTGACACATTTTGGCGGGGGACACAATTCAATCCATGACAAAACTCATGGCTTCTCCTTGAATAAAGGGTCCTGTTAAACCCCTAGTTTCCCCAAGAATGAAGGACCAGATTCTTAACATGGCGACCAGTCCCTCATGGTCTGGCCACTTCTTCCGTCTCTGACCTCAACTTGAACCACTCTCTCCTCACTCTGTGCTCCAGCCACAAGGCTTCAGCCACTCATTCCCTGAATGCTTCATGCTCCCTCCCACCACAGGGCCTTTGCACAGATGCTTATAACCTTCATATTTGCCCAGTTAACATCTGCTCATTTTCAAAACTTACTAGTTCATTTACTATGCAGTATTTGATACATATGAAAAATATTTGTACCACATAGGTAAGTACGAAGGAAAGTAATCAAATGAATATCTGTGAACCAACTACTTAAGAACCCAGACATTCTCAAAGCCATTAATCAACTCGTATGCTCCTTCCCCATCCCACCTCTGCCTTGCCCAGAGGTAATCACCACGCTGAATTTTTTACTTGTTAAAAATGGTTTTATCACATGTAGATATATCCCTAAGTGATTTATTGTTTAATTTTGCACTTAATTGTGCTCATGAGGAACCTTTACATAGATCAAGAGGCGGTTGTTCAGATAGAACAAGGGTATACCAACTGGTTTAAAGTCAGGAAAGGTGGGTATCAGGGTTGTATTCTTTCACCATACCTATTCAGTCTGTATGCTGAGCAAATAATATGAGAAGCTGGACAATATAAAGAAGAACGGGGCATCAGGATTGGAGGAAGACTCATTAACAACCTGCAATATGCAGATGACACAACCTTGCTTGCTGAAAGTGAAAAGGACTTGAAGCACTTACTAATGAAGATCAAAGACCACAGCCTTCAATATGGATTGCACCTCACCATAAAGCAAACAAAAATCCTCACAACTGGACCAATGAGCAACATCATGATAAACTGAGAAAACGCTGAAGTTGTCAAGGATTTCGTTTTACTTGGATCCACAATCAACAGCCAATCAAAAGACGCACTGCATTGGGTAAATCTGCTGCAAAGTACCTCTTTAAAGTGTTGAAGAGCAGAGATGTCACTTTGAAGACTAACGTGCGCCTGACCCAAGCCATGGTATTTTCAATCATGTGAAAGCTGGACAATGAATAAGGAAGACCGAAGAAGAACTGACGCCCTTGAATTGTGGTGTTGGCGAAGAATATTGAATATACCATGGACTGCCAAAACAACGAACAAATCTGTCTTAGAAGTACAACTAGAATGCTCCTTAGAAACAAGGATGGCAAGACTGCGTCTTACATACTTTGGACATGTTGTCAGGAGGGATCAGTCCCTGGAGAAGGACATCATGCTTGGCAAAGTACAGGGTCAGCGGAAAAGAGGAAGACCCTCAACAAGGTGGATTGACACAGTGGCTGCAACAATGAGCTCAAGCATAACAATGATTATAAGGATGGTGCAGGACTGGGCAGTGTTTCATTCTGTTGTGCATAGGGTTGCTATAAGTTGGAACTGACTCAATGGCACCTAACAACAACAACAGCTACCTTTGTAGCCCTCTGCCCTGTGATCAGAGCAATGGTGGTGCAATGTTTAAGACTTTGGCTGATAACCAAAAGGTCAGCAGTTTGAATCCACCAGTCACTCCTTGGAAACCCTATGGGGCAGCTCTACTCTGTCCTGTAGGGTCGCTGTGAGTCAGAATTGATGGTAACTGGTTTTTTTTGGTTTGGTCCTATGATCACCATCCCTCCTTCCCCTCACCGTCAGCTGCTTCCCGGCATCACCTGTAGACTTACTGACCTTGTCTCTTCTGCAGGTGCAATCTACCCCCCATTTCGGAGAAGTACACCATGGACGTGGGAGTAAAGACAGACGTGGTCACTGTGAACCCCAGCATCATCACAGAGAGGTCAGTAGTCCTCATTTTAGAGCTGCACCATCCAATAGGGTAGCCATTAGTCAAGCACGGCTACTGACCACTTGAAATGGGCTGGTACAGACCGAAATGTGTTATCTGTAAAACGGACACTGGATTTTGGAGACTTCATATGAAAAGAAGGATGTAACATACCTCATTAATCTTTTGTATTGATTACACGTGGAAAATAGTATTTTGAATATATCAGGTTAAATAAAATACAAAAATTATACCTGTTTCTATTTAAATAGAAATATTGCATATATTTAAATATTTATTTAATATGTTGTTGGTTGCTGTTGAGCGGATTGTGACTTCTGGTGACCCCACATGTGCACAGTAGAACTGTGCTCTGTACGTAGGGTTTTCAAGGCTGTGACCTTTTGGAAGCAGATTGCCAGGTCTGTCTTCTGAGGTGCCTCTGGGTGTGTTTAAACCTCCAACCTTTTATTTAGTAGTGAAGTGTTTAACCGTTTGGACTACCCAGGGAACCTATGATATATATAAGGAAATATTTATTGAATAGTATTTAAATAGAAACAGCGGTTACTAGTACATTAAAAATGACATGTGTAGGCTGCAGTATATTTCTTTTGGAGAGCACTGGTCTAGGCTGTCTTCATCTAGAGTTGAGTCAGAGAGTTTTCCAGTGTGTGACCAGGGGCACAGCAGCCCCCTTTGCAGGGTGTGTCCAGGTGTCATTATGCAAAGATCCTGACCACCCCCCCCACCCCCATCCTGGCTCCCCTTGTGGGGTCTTGGAGGCTTTGGAGGAAGGGGCTAATGTGTTGAAACCCCAGCCCTGGGAAGAGTCACCCCATCCTGGCCAGATGAGGGTAAGAGGAAGGGACAGTGGGAGTTATTGAATTGGATCAGATGCTCAGGGAACACCTGTTTAAGAGGTGGGATGGAAGCAGTCAGCAGTCACTTGTGAAGGGGCACTGAGAGAGGTCTGAGGTGAGCCAGGGGCACAGGGCCCTAGGAGCAGGGAGGGCTGTTGAATGTAAAGAAAGGCTGTGAGATGCACCTGGAGGCTGGGGGAGGGAGGGGCTGAGACAGGAGGGCAGCTGCATTTGTTGTGTGTCACTGGGTATCTTGAGGAAGACAGGGCAGGTGAATGGTGTGGGGGCTCCAGGGAAAGCCTTCTTCCCCCAACTGCTTCCCCTCTGAGCGATCCCTGTGGTCAAACACTGGACAATTGAGTTCTGATTGTCCTCCTCCCAATACCTACTTACAAAATACAACTCTGCTGAGAAAGGCCAGGTGTTTACATGATAGGTGAGTGAGGTGAGAGGAGGCAGGGGTGGTGAGCCCCCGTGTCCTTTGAAAAGATCCCAGGGTGCCGGGGTGGGGGAAGCCTGGGGCTCCAGGGCCTGGAGGGGTGGGCGGCTGACCCCTGATGCCGTCACCCTCCTCAGGTTCCACAAGCTGGAGAAGTGGCGGCGGCCCTTCTACCGCGTGCTGCAAGTGTACGAGAACGCGTCAGTGCTGTTGCCCGCTTTCTACAACACGCGCAACACCGACGTGTCCATCCGCGTCAAGTACGTGCTGGACGACTTCCAGTCGCCGCAGGCGGTCTACTACTTCCACCCTCAGTACCTGGTCAACGTGTCGCGCTACTGGCTCAGCCTGGGCGTGCGCGCTAAGCGCATCAGCACCGGCCTCATCCTGGCCACAGCGGCGCTCGAGCTCTGTGAGGAGGTGCACCTCTTCGGCTTCTGGGCCTTCCCCATGAACCCCTCGGGCCTCTACATCACCCACCACTACTACGACAACGTCAAGCCCCGGCCCGGCTTCCACGCCATGCCCTCCGAGATCTTCACCTTCCTGCACCTGCACAGCCGCGGCATCCTCCGCGTCCACACGGGCACCTGCAGCTGCTGCTGATGGCAGCGCGGCCAGGCTGCCCGGTCCCCACCCACAGCCACCACAATTCCCTTCCTCTCCTTCCTGGTGGGACTGGGAGCCCCAGGCCAGGCAGGGAGAGGCCAGGAGGCCAGGCAGCGCAGGGCCTGGCCTTGAGGGAGCCCCTCCCTCAGTAGTTCAGCTTCGGGCGTGGGTCCCAGGGGGCGGGGAGGCAAGGGTGGGAGCTGGGGCACAGGCAGCTTGAACTGAGCTTCCTGGGCCTCCACCCACGGAGAGCATGCTGCTGGGCCACACCCCAAAATCAGGGGGCCCTCAGGGGCTATTGTGAATAAAGCACATTTGCACTCAATTTTAGCAATCGAGAGAGCACAACTGTAGTGGCCTTGTCACGGCTAAAGGAAGGCCCTGCAGCAAGTGGAAAAAAAGGAGACAAGACTTTTGAGCACAGTCAGGATTGAATTCAGTCCTTTGTGTTCCTGAGTTTTATACCCAGGCCTCAGCGGCCTATTGCTGTCCAGAATCTCAGAGCTTCATGACCAACCCAGCAGACAGACCTTCCTGTGAAGAAAAAGTGACTCAGAGAGGTCCAGAGACTTACCAGCCAAGGTCAGACCAACAGGCTGGGCTCATTAAGTGAAGCTGTGGCAGACAATGCAAGACGGTTAGGATCGTCCACTAAGACACCATCCACCCTTGCAGACACTTCCTCAGACATACTCAGTCTTGGTGCCTCCAGGTCTAACCCTGCGTTTGATCTTTTGATGAGAAGGAAATAAACCAGACCAGCCGTTTGCACTAAGCTTCTGAGCCAATGTTATCGACTCCATACGTGCTCAGCAATTTGCTTCCTCTTCTGCCTCCTTATTTTCAGCTCTGTTTTAACCAGGAGTTATTTATAAGATCTGTTTCTCTTTATGTTCCTGAACACAGCAGAATCCTGCTATATTGTGTTCCAGCTCTGGTCTGGAAAGCGCTGGCATGTAATGTGGGGAGCCTAGCTGTGGGAGTGAGTCCTGGCCTCCAACACCAGCATCACAGGGGCTTCCGCTGTAAAGGAGGGACTTCCTGTTGCACAGCCTGGTGGCCTCACACACGTGGACTCACACGGCCTCAGGTTCCGTGCCTAGGCTGGAAAGGGTTGATGTGGCATTTCACATCCGAAATTCATTCCCTTTGCTTTCCCTGTAGTGTTTTCCACCATTAATGCAACTGTGCCTAGTAGACAGTTGGTGAATTGTCTTAGAACATAGCTTTGTGGAATCACAGATTGTTAGAGCTGGAAGCCAGTCTACCCTCCTTTCCTCTCTCCCTCCCTTCCTTCCCTTCTCTCCCTCTGTCTGCACCCCTTCCCTCTCTCCATCCATCCCTTAAACATTTCCAAAAAGCCTATTCTGCAGTGGTCTGGATTGGGCTCAGGAAGACGTGATGACAAGGGCGTTATCCCTGTCTTCTAGAGGTGAAGGTGGACCATAGACAAATCCCAGTCCCATGTGCTGAGTGCTCTGGGAGACGATTAGGATCTGTGCTGGCCCAGCAGGGATGGAGCCTTTTATCCGATCACCTCACTTTACAGGTAAAGCAACAGGCCCAGCCAGTGAGACAGGAGAGCACAGACTCCATCCCGGCACCAGGTTCCAGGCTTCTGTCCAGGGCTCCTTTTCTTGGCAAAGCCTCTTCATCTCAGCTTGTGTTTTATGTGGGTGGTTGTCAGGGGAGCGTGCTCAGTGCATAGCACTCTTCTAGGTGCTGATCTCCTGTGAGCCTTCTGAGCTCTGGCCCTGTGGCTTCTATGGCCTTGGGGGAACCTCTGGCTGCTCAGAACCTCAGTCTGCTTGTCTGTAAAGCGGGGCTAGGATTGTGTATCCTGCTTGCCTTGCAGAGAGGAGGGGAGTGGATAGCAAAGCAGAATAGGGCCAAGCCCTCCATAAACTGGGAGAGACTACATGAGGACAGGGGATGGCTATGACTTCTTGGACTCTGCCTATTTCTTCTGAGGAAGGAGCTCCTGGGAAAGGTTCTAGTTAACTGAGCTTCCCAGCCACTTGTTTGTGATTAATTGAGCCCAGTTCTTGAAACCATGAACGTTGGAGCTAGAAGGCTCTTAAAGACCATGTTGTCCCACTAGGAAACAAGCTCAGAAATGAAAGTGACCTGGGTCAAGTCATGCCTCAAGCATCTTCTGAGTGTTGGCTCTGGACAGGAACCCTCTACTGGGAGCCCCCTAGGTAATATTTATGTGCCAGGTAGGTCAGTCAGACATCTGGTCCCCACAGCTGAAGGTGTTGGGATTGGTATCTGCCCCAGCCAACGCCCTTCTCAGAGCTGGGGATGAAGCATGGGGATCTATCCCATGCAGGAGTTGGGAGACCTGGCTTGTGGTCCCAGTTCTGCCTGTGGCACCTGGGGCAGATCCCTTCTTCTCCTTCAGGGTCTCAGCTTCCTCCTCTGTACAGCAAGAGGCTTAGCAAAGACCTCTAGGGTCCCTACAATTGCTACCCTTTTTGTTTGTTTTTGAGGCATTCATTGTGTATGGATCTAAGCCATAAATAACAGTAGTTATTATCATAACAGCTAAGATTGACCGCACTGTCATTCCTGCCAGGCCTGTGTGAGCACTTCTCCGCACATCTCCTGTAATTGTCACAAGACCCCCTTAGGAAAGGACGTTCCCATCAAACAGGTGTCTCAGTGATTTCGTGACGGGCCCAAGGTTAGACATGGTCACTACTCTAGAGATAGGTGTTCCAGGAGGCTGTCATGGGTCCAGGAGGTGGTCTCTGCTCATCTGGTGCCCCCTCAATCCTCCCCCTGGCAGCAGCACTGACCACCCTGTCCCCCATCATAGTAGAATGTGTGCTGTCTGGCACTGGAGGGGAACTGAGGCCATCTCCACATTTTGCAGGTAAGGAGAGATGCCCAGAAAGGGGTACAAGTGAAGTGACAACATGCAGAGTGACTTCCTCATGGCCACATGGCCAGCTAGTGGCTCACTTAGGACTTACCCAGGCACCTGACTTTCAGGGCACGGTCCTCCCACAGCCTGCAGTAAATTGCATGGCCAGTGTTGGTAGGAAAAGCATGCCCCAATGGTTCAGAGCAACCTGGTCATTGACTCCGGAAGCCTCTGACGCATTCCTTGCACTCAGTAACCATCCCACCGTGCAGCATAAAACTACTGATTTAATTCTGATTTAAGGGGAATCGATTCACAAACAAAACCACCGTCATGTCTTCCTTTGTGCTAAATCCACTGCTTCAGGGTTGAAAAGCAGTGAAAACAAGTAAATGACTCAGTGCTTAGCCAAGCGAAAAGGAAGGTGGCTCAAGGTCAGGTGCAGCTTCTGGGGCTGGTTCAGCGAGTTCAGCAGCATTGGCGCTGGCAACTCTGCAGGCTCCTCTAGTGCTGCAGAGAGCACTCAGGCTGGACTTCGTGGAGTGTGGGGTAGGAGCCGGGCAGCACTTTCTGACAGTGCAGGGAGAGCAGAGTGCTGCCTTCAGCCAGTCGCTCAACAAGCATTTATCAGATGTTCATTTTGTACCAGCCATTATGCTAAGTGCCAGGGAGCTGTTGCTAGTTGTACTGTAGTTGATGCCAACTCATGGCCACCTCGTGTGTGCAGAGTAGAGCTGCTGTATAGGGTTTTCTTGGCTCTAATCTGTACAGAAGCAGATTGCCAGGCCTTTCTTCTGCAGTGCTTCTGGGTGGGTTCGAACAACCAATGTTCAGGTTAGCAGTCAAGTGTAAACTGCACCATCTAGGGACTTAGCGATGAGCAAAACATAGCCCCTGCCCTCAGGGAGCTTACCGTCTGTGCAGATGTGAAACAACCAATTCCACAAACACACATAAGAGCTGTGCACAGTGCTATGAAGTCCAGGCTTAGGGATAGTTATCCAGGACAGAGGAAGAGGGGGTGGCAGACATTTATTCTGGATTATGAAGGTTGGCAGGATGAAGATCTTAATTGCCAAAGCGTGGATACTTCTCAGGTCTCATACTTAACATTCATGTAACACTTGGCAGGATGCCCTCTCAGGTCTTTTTGAAGTTCTCTTTTTTGATTCCCAACACTGACTTCCCTCCTGTCTCTGCTCCTTCCCATTTGCCTTTGTTGATTTATCTTCCGTAAAGCTTCTTCAGGGCTTTCCCTGACTATGTGCGTTCCCACAGAAATCACATCTACTTGCAGCCTCAAGTTTCTCCTGTCCTTGCATCTTAAACCTCTTACCTGCAGGTCGATTCTCCCTCTGAGCGTCAGAAGCATACTCACCACGGCCTCCTGAAGCTCTGTACCTGCATGGCATTTCAAACTTCAGTGTGTCCTCAACTGGTTAGTTAAAAGAAGAATCTGGATTCAAATCTGCTCCCACTACTTACTAGCTGTGTAAAACCCCCTGAAGGCTCCAATTTATCATCTGAGAAATGAGGACAGGTACCCTACCTCCCTGGCTGTTTCAAAGTTTAACTGAAATAGTATTGCACAATGACTACCACAGTCCCAGCACAAACTAGACACTCAATAAGTGCAGGGTCCTTCTGCCTTTTCCCTTCTCTAGTCTTTCCCCTGATGAGTGGCTTCACCACACCACTGGCCACTCTGCCTAAAACCTGAATCACCTTTGACTCTTCCTCCTCCTTCACCCTCTATATGTCTATTTGTTCATCAACTCTTGTCAGTTCAGACTCATAAACATCCCTTGAATTCATCCCCTCTGCTACTGACCTAACTCAGTCCCTTCTAATTGATCTCCCTGCTTCAGAGAATTACCTTCTGAAAACACCTTTGATGGTGCCCTTTGCCCTTTGCCTTTGACCAGGTTCCTTACCAGGTCATGCAGAGCATGTCCCAAGTTGACTCATTCATCTTCCCAGAGGCCCTGCTGCCACCTCCCTGCTCCCTCTCCATACTCCTCCAGGTGCTGTGCCTTTGCACAAGCTGTTAGAAGTATCTGGAACACCACACCCCCCCCACCCCCCCCCGGCTTCTCCTCACTGCCTTTGCAGATCTTCAGCTTATGGCCCCTGGATCCTCCCCTTGAAGGTGGGCTGGGCACTCTCTCTTCTGTGCTTTTGCAGCAACCATTGCTGACTTCTGTTAGGACACCCTTATAGCAGATGGCATGGGTGTCACTGTGTCCTCGGCTGAAGGTTGTCTTTTCCCCAAGGTATAGCACTGTATCTGGCTCATCTTTGTGCCCCAGCACTGGCACAGGGCCACACGTGGTCAGAGCTCAACACGTGCTTAGTTCCAAAATGAGGTCTTTGGTTACCTAGTGGGCTCCTGCAGTTCAGGAGACCACGTGTATAAACAGAGTGACACCTTGGAGAAATAGTTAACTAAGAGAATACTCTTTTTTTACTTAATATCTTCTATGTGTGAAGAACTGAACTTTTCCCCAGCTGTCCTCAGGGAGCTTGGGGCCCAGGAGGCTAATGTGTCTGTGCTGTGGTGGCTTACTGCTCCATCTCCCATTCTCTGCTATTTTCTGATTTAAAACAAAACAAAAACAAAAACCAGTTGCCATTGAATCAGTTCTGACAGATGGCGACCCTGTGTGTGTCACTGTAGAACTGTGCTCCATAGGGTTCTCAGTGGGTGATTTTTCAGAAATAGATCACCAGGCCTTTCTTCTGAGGTGCCTCTGGGTGGACTTGAACCTTCAGCTGTTCAGTTAGCAGCTGGGAGGGTTAACCATTTGCACCCCCAGGGATTCCTCTTCTTATTTGCCCTCATTATATTTGTGCTCATCTGCTTCTTGCCTGTTAACCAACCCTTTTCCTCTAGTTTCAACAGAAGAAGGGAAAGACATTTTCTGTTTTTCTTCATATCCTTTTTCTTTCCTTCCATCCACATAACCGTACAGATTTGTCAAGATCTTGTATTGTTGTGGTTGAGGTGAAGGCTGGTCAGGAATGTACAAGGGATTTATGAACAGTGTCTCAAAAATGAGAGGAAAATGCTTTATTTGTTGCCTAGGAAACAGATATGCTGAGCTCTGCAAAATGTCTGCTCTAGGAGCCCCATGGAAGGCCAGGAGCTCTCTTTTCCTGGGGCGGGGGTGGGGAGGGCATGGTGCTGCTCTGAGCTGGACTCCCTTCTGGGAGGAGGCTGGTGGTGGCTCATGGCCAGGCTGGGGCTGTATTGATGGCCAGAGTGCACCAATGCCCAGGGATGGACCTTCTGCAATCTCTTCAAGGTCTGGTCAAGCGAGGCAGGTCTGATTACATCCTAAAAAAAAAAAAAGGCATCCTAAAAATGCAGTGTGCTCTTCTGATGCTGATCACCTGCATCAGAAGCACCTGGGTGCTTGTTAAGAGCCAAGACAATGGACTCAGAGCCTGGGGGTGGGTCGTGATGCCTAGGAACATGGGCAGATTACCCAATAAGCAAGGTAAGCTTGGGTTTACTTGTGCTTACTTCCTCATCTGTGGTGAAGTTTCACATGGGTTTCACCATGTCTGTGCTTACTTCCTCATCTATAGTGAACAACTTCACATGGGTTTCACCACATTTTTGATATAAAAAACATGTGAAACTGTTCACTACAGATGAGGAAGTAAGCACAATTAAGCCCGTGGTTACATTGCTTACTGGGTAATCCATCGTTGTTAGGGATTGTAAATTTGAAAAGAGGCTTTGATTATGTAGGAACATGCTGTGGGACTGGGAGAGAGACAGATGCCAATCATACCTAGAAGTAGAATCTTTGATGTGGTGAAAAAATGTGAAATTGCTCACTACAGATGATCTGGTAAGCAAGGTAAGCACCATGCTTGCCTTGCCTATTGGATAATCTGCCCCTGCCTGGGGACCAGCCTGTGTGACCTCCCCAGGTGATCCTGGAGGGTACAGCCACTCAAGAACCAGTGCCCTGTGGGACGGTGGCTCAGTGGCTGCTGCTAGGTGAGTGGCAGTATCTGGCTTAATATTCAGACTGGAGTCTTGAGTGGGAAAAGAGTGAAAACAAGAATTTGGCATACAACCCAGTGTCTGCTTTTTCTGTAAATATAAATATGAAATATAAACCACGATTAAACTAGCAACAAAAATTAATGGCTCAGGAACCTATAACATTTGCAAAATCTGCTTTAGTGTCAACAGGATCAAAGACTTCTTAAAGAACTGTGTACTGTAGAATCACTTAGGTACCAGCTGCTCTCAAATGACAGTAACTGTTTTCAATGTCCGTAAAATAGAATGGCGAATTTTTGTTTTGCTTTGAGCAGTTGCCCTGGGCCCTCAGTGGGTCCCCAGCTCTTGTTGATCTTGGCACCTTTGTTGAGTGTCAACTTGTCTTGCTTCACTAGCTGGACTTGGCTGTCCTGGCTAGCCAGTGTCCTGAGAAGGTTCTTCTGTGAACCTTCCTTTTTCATTCCAAAGAAAAAGAGAGAAATACAAATCACCATGACTTAGCTCTTGGCACAAAGGATGGTTCCCTTGGCAACCAAATAACTTATTTCCTTCTCCTACAAGATCTGCTCAGCTTTGGGGGGGAAAGCTCTATTTCCTCTAGATTAGTGGGTCTTATTCCCAGGCACACGTTAGAATCACCTGGGGATCTTTAAAAAAACCAATGCTAGGTCCTCACCTTCTGAGAGAACATGGTTCATTTGGCCTGTGGGTAGGGCTCAGTATCTTTATTTTTGAAAATCTCTTTAAATGATTCTGTTGCCTAGTGGTTGAGGGGCATTGCGGTAACGCAGAGGGAATGGATCCCTTGGCAATGTGGCTGCTCATTGGAATCAGTGGAAGAGCTTTGGAAAACTCACGCCTGGACCCAGTTGGCCTGAGGTGTGGGCTGGGTATAGAGGTTTCCAGGCGTCCAGATGACTCTCACATGCAGCCAAGGTTGAGAACCCTATTCTAGATGAGCCACGTTCAACCTTGAACGTGCCTCAGAATTAATTGCGGAGCTTGTTGCTTCCTGGGCCCCTCCCAGAGCCTCTGATTCAGTGAGTCTGGGGTGGGAGATTCCTAACTGGTTCCCGAGTGACATTGTTGCTGCTCCAGGGACTACACGCTGGGGACCACGGCTCTAGATGACCTTATAACTAACTTAGCCCTTTTCTGCAGCACTTTGTTTCCTGGATGGGGGTTGCAGTCCCCATAAACCTGATTCAGGCTTGAGACTTCTTCAAGGTACCAAGACATCATGACATTATGGGATATTTTTAAAGCCAAGTTACATAGGTTTCTCCTCGCAGGGTTAAGGAAGGGCTCAGAGAGTGCCTGAATTAACGATTCATCCATGTCTGGGATTAGGATGCCTTTTCTGACCAGGCTCAGACCGTTGGTGTCTCTAGAGCTCAGGACCAGCGTGTGGCTAGGTGAGGGTCACTTTGTGATGGGTGCTGAGGTAGGGTCCCTGTGTGGTCTAGATGAGGCTTCTCTGTGCCCTGCAGCACAGAGAGTTCCTAGCCCAGCCCTCTGTCCCCCCCATCACACTTGTGGAAAACAGACACAGAAGGTGTAGGTGAGGAACAGTCCACTGAAACAGGGGCTGACCTGGCCCCAGGGGATTAGGGCTCACACTCCATTTCCTTATGCTCTTCCTTCCCTTTCTACCTTCCCATGGAAAAGACTCCAGTTGAAATCAACTGGTTAGTGCTTGCCCCAACCTCTTTTTCCTCCAACCAGAGGCCATTCACCTGTTCCTTTCCTCCAAAGGTGTTGCTTTCCAGTGAAGGTCTCTAAGTGAAAACTTTACCCATGTGCCAGCTCAGACTTCAGTATTCAGCCTGAAGTTTTCAAGAATCCATGAACATCTTGATGCCTCATTAAAGGGGAAATGGTTAATATTTTATTGAAACTAGGTAAATGGTTAATATTTTATTAAAACAAGGTATTGAAACAAGTAAAGGCATGCCTCACTTCCCAGGTAGCCAAGGACTCACATGAAAGAAAATTGATTTTGAGCTTCTGAAAGAGGTGCTCTACAGCTCTGCTTCAAAGTCCAAACATTTTTCTAACAGCAGTCCCTCAGTGTTCATTTTAATTTTACATTCGATTCTAGTGAACTTGGTTCTGGACTCTAATAATTAATAAAGCAAATTAGGAGAGTAGTAAGAGGTGTTAGATATAATAAGAAGTGGCCACTAATAGCCTGATACCACCACCACCTGTTGCCATGAAGTCATTCCCACTCATGGCGACCCCATGAGCGTCAGAGGAGAACTGCGCTCCAAGGGTTTTCAAAATGGCTGATTTTTCAGAAGTAGATCACCAAGTCTTTCTCCCAAGGTGCCTCTGGGTGGACACAAACCTCTAACTTTTCAGTTATCAGCCTAGTGTGTTAACTGTTTTCACCGCCCAGGGATTTGATAATCTAATAGTGATGGCATTAAAAAGAACAAAGCTCTGTATCCGCGGGGAATATGTTCTAAGGCCTCCCGTGGATGTCTGAAACCGTGGATACCCTATATATACTATGATTTGTCCTATACATACATACCTATGATGAAGTTTAATTTATAAGTTAGGCACAGTAAGAGATTAACAACAACAGCTAATAATAAAAGAGAACAATTACAACAATATACTGTGATAAAAGCTATGCAAATTATGGAGTAGGACAGCGTGAGATTTCATCATGCTACGTACTCATTTAACATTTTCTAACCATGGTTGACCACGTGTAACTGAAACCTCGGAAACGGAAACCTCGGATGGGGAGGGGCGGCTACTGTATCTCAGAAAAGGCTAAATGTTCTGAGGTCAGCTGTTGGGTGCTGTTGAGTTGATTCTGACTCGTAATGACCCCATGTGACAGGCTGTAACTTTTACAGAAGCAGATCACTAGATCTTTCTCCTGCGGGGCCACTGGGTGGTTTTGAACCACCAGCCTTTAGGTTAGCAGCTGAACACTTAACCGTTGTGCCACCGGGGGACCTCTGAGGTCAGTTAGTGGGAGGCAAATGGCCCTCTCTTTCTTAATAATGCTGAGGGTAACAAAGCATTTCAGCTCAGTTCATTCTGTGATGTCCACAACCACACAGAGGTACCCGAAAGTTTAAACAATGTTTAGGATAATGTGTTTAAGAAGACAGGGAAGCCTCTTATCCATTCTAGAATTGTTTCAATCCAAAGGCACTTAAAATACACTTACAAAAGTCTTCGTGCTTAAAAGATCAGCTCTCAGTCATCTTGATGTTCACTTAGGTAAAAAGTCATTATGTAACGATGCAGGATGGATGAAATGGGTACTCACTCTTTTGGACTTAAGTTTTTCCTCTGACGTTGGCAACCTTCTCCTGCTACTCCTCCCTCAGGAAAAGAGGGCAGAAGGAGGGAAAATGGGCCTCTTCCAATTCCCATCTTACAGGGGAGCTTCCAGTGGTGACTGGGGCAACCTGCATCCGCACCTCTGCTTCCATCTGCACCCCTGCTTCCAGCTGTTGTTATTGCATGTGGGGGGAGGGGACCAGAATTTCAGCTGGGGCTGGCTCTACAGGGACTCAGGCCTGGGCTTATTTGTGAATTGAAGAATGACTTCTCCCCCCACAGGCGAACACTTCTACTTTCTAACACCTTCAGCACGATTTTCTCGTTGGGTCTCACTCTATTCCTGTGAAGAGGATAGGGCAGATTGTAGCATCTCCACTTCACTGGGGCCCAGAAAGATTACAGTGGAGCTCCCAGGTATGGGTGATTGGTAGTGCAGCCTCTGGTGTTGGGTGCTTAAGCTCCCACAAGGTGGGAGGGGCGGGGTGGGGAAGAGGTGACCATTGTCCTGCTGCAGCTCCCTGAATGGCTTCTGCTTTCTTCCTGTGAGGTTGTCAGGCTGATCTGGAGGCTAGTCCTGTCCTCATACCTGCCCACTGCCTGAGTGGAGGGCCCTGTTTTATATTCAGTCCTCTCTGGGGACCCATGTCCAGGGCAACCCAGAGGCAGCAGCATTATGTGGCTATACCTGGTGAGGTGGGAGGGGAGTCAGTTGTACTTGGCAGAGAGGCACCCAAGGCCTCAGGCTTGAGCCAAGCAGAAGTGTGGAGGGGGTTGGTGTGAGGTCCACCGATGACAATCCTCCAGTGGTGTGGCTGTTTGGGAGAAGGCTGGTGGGGTTCTGCCAGCCCACCCAGGAGCCAGTCCTTCTGCACCCCTTCTCCAGCAGGACCCTTGGCCTTCACTCTGGCTGGCTTCTGAGCCCAAGGCCTCTTCGTAGGGCAGCTGGTCCTCCCTGGAGCTCCCATGCTCCGTACACACATCTTAGGGAGGCAGCAGGGGCTTGGTGGCCTGAAGGTTCCCTTACCAGACCATGGACAGCCTTTCGGAAAGCCATACCTCTTCTTAAAAGCTGTGTTGTTTGAACTGTGAAATACATATATGTCCATATGCATACATACATACAAATGTGTGTGTGTGTAAAATATTTTTATGTCTGTACCTGTAAGATGGGTTGTCTGTGGTACAGTTTACAGTCACACCCCTGCCACCCCCTCTGAAAATAAAGCTAAGACAGACAATGAGGGTTGGCATTGCCCTGGGCCTGCTGTAGCTCCAGCCCAGGCCTGAGGTCAGATTCTGGAGGGGGTGCTGCCTTGGGCTCCCCCGAAGGCAGCAACCAGAGGAGTCTGTCTTCTCAGAACCTCAGGAGCTGGTGGCACTGACCCATGGCTGAGCGGTCCCTTAGGTGTGAACACAAGGTGGCCTTGGGCAGTGGCCTCCGTCTGTCCCTTGGCCCCATCTCTCCCCAGCTGTCCTTTTCCAAGATCCAGGTCAGACTGCACTGTGCTCCACAGAGGCCTTTCTAGCTGGAGAGAAACTGGATCCCTGTGATGGCGTGTGCAGGGAAGGCCCACGCCGGGGATGTGGACAAATGCAGGCTGGCACTGTTCTTAAAAAGCGCCTCTCTTGCTCTGATAATTTCCACTTTACCGTTGATAAGCCATTCAAAGAGAGTTGGGGGAAGGGAGGCCAAAGTTGTCATCTTGTTTTTATGCAACTTCTGTTTCTGGCAACCTGTCCCAGGAACAGTTGTTCACACAAGCTCAGGCAGCAAAATGCTGGCTTGTGTGTGGCAGTCCCTAGCAGTGGCTGCAAAGGTTACTGTAAGTTATGCCTAAAAACATCATCAGGGTACTTTGTATCTCTCACTGTATTTGAAAGGCCCTCAATTTCCACCCAATAAAATCAGTTAATAGGTTTATCTTGCAAAGACTCTTTGGCTGTGTTCCTGTGTGTGTTTTGGGGGGACCTGATAGAGCGCGGAGCCCTGGTGGCACAGTGGCTAAGAGCTTGGCTGCTAACCAAGAGGTCGGCAGTTCAAATCCACAGCATCACCTTGGGAACACTACTCTGCCCTATAGGGTCGCTATGAGCCGGAATCAACTCGACGACAATGGGTCTGGTATTTTTTTTTTTTTTTTTGATGCACACAGCCCAATGTGAGGAGGTGGTCAGGGACTGTGAGGAACTCAGGGCCACCCTGGCACATCTTTGGGCTTTGTCGGGTGATACCTGAAAGTTGATGTCCTTGGATGGTGCAAATGGTTAAAGGCACTTGACGGTAACCCAAAAGGCTGGAGGTTTGGGTCCAACCAGAGGCACCTAGGAAGAAAGGCCTGGTGATCTACTTCCAAAAAATCAGCCGTTCGAAACCCTGTGGAGCACAGTTTTACTCTGACACACATGGGGTCACCGTGAGTCAGAGGCCATGCGATGGCAACTGCTGTTTTTGGTTTCCTTGAGGATTGGTAGATCTGTCTGTGCCTGGCAGGAGTGGCGATCTAACCAAGGGAGCGGGCGGGATCCCAGGAAAGGCTCAGAGGCCACAAGACCAAGTCGGGTGGCATGCTGAATTGACGGTACACAGGACACCCAAGGACTTGGAGAGGGGACTGCAGGGCTTTAATAGCTGGTGGGAGGGCTCCTGAGGCCTGGTGGGCTGTCTGGAGCAGGCCGGGGGAGGCTGACATTTTCATGATCCCTCTGATTTTTTTTTTTCTTGGCTGTAATCAGTTTGTGTGTGTGTGTCTCTGTGTGTGTCTCTGTGTGTGTGTGAGGTGAAAGTTTACAGAGCAATTTAGTTTCTTATTCAACACTTAGTACACAAACTGTTTTGTGACATTGGCTGCAGTCCCTGTGATGTGTCAACACCTTCCCCTTCTCCACTTCCCTTTCTCGTCTTTGCTTTTGGGCAGGTGTTGTACTTGACTGAACTAAGAAGCACATTCCTCATGTGTGTTATTGTTTGTTTTAGAGGGCTGTCTAATCTTTGACCGAAGGGTGAACTTTGGGAGTGATTCCAGTTCTGAGTTAAAAAGGTGTTGGGGGCCATAGTCTTGGGTTCCTCCAGCCCCTGTCAGACCAGTAAGTCTGGTGTTTGTGTGTGTGTGTGTGTGTGTGTGAATTTGAATTTTGTTCTGCATTTTTCTCCCACTCTGTCCCAGGACCCTCTATTGTGATCCCTGTCAGAGAAGTTGGTGGTGGTAGCTGGGCACCATCTAGTTGTTCTGGGCTCAGCCTGGTGGAGGCTGTGGTGCTTGCAGTTCATTAGTCCTTTGGACTACTATTTCCCTGTGTCTTTGGTTTTCTTTATTCTCCTTTGCTCTGGATGGGATGGGACCAGCAGACGTATCTTAGATGGCTGCTCGCAAGTTTTTAAGACCCCAGACACTACTCACCAAAATAGAGTAGAACATTTTCTTCATGAACTATGTTGTGCCAATTGACCTACGTGTCCCCCGAGACCATGGTCCCCAGCCCTCAGGTCCAGTAACTTGGTCTCCCAGGGAGTTTTAGGAAACCCTGGTGGTGTAGTAGTTAAGTGCTTTGGCTGCTAACCAAGAAGTCTGGCGGTTTGAATCCACGAGGCATCCCTTGGAAACTCTATGGGGCAGCTCTACTCTCTTCTAGAGGGTCATTGAGTCGGAATCGACTCGATGGCAACGGGCTTGGGTTTTTTTTTTTGTATGAAGCTTCTATGACACGTTTTGGTGATGTCTCCTATATTGTGTACTGTTTTTCCCTTCATCTAAGTTATCACTTAGCAACAATCTAGTTAGTGATTTTCTCTTCCCACTTTCCCCCTCCCATCAAAGATTGTTTCTTTCTGTGTGTAAACTTTTTCTTGAGTTTTTATAATAGCAGTCTCATACAGTATGTATCCTTTGGTGATTGACTTATTTCACTCAACATAATGCCCTCCAGATTCAGTCATGTTGTGAGATGTTTCTCGGATTCATCATTGTTCTTTATTTTTGCATTGTATATATTCCATTGTGTGTATGTACCACAATTATTTATCCATTCATCTGTTGATGGGCACTTAGGTTGTTTCCATCTTTTTGTTGTGAAAAATGCTGCCATGAACCTGAGTGTGCATATGTCTATTCGTGTGACAGCTTTTATTTCTTTAGGATATATTCCTAGGAGGGGGATTGCTGGATCATATGGTATTTCTATTTCTAGCTATTCCATATCATTTTCCACTGTGGTTGTTCCATTTTACATTCCCACCAGCAGTGTACAAGAGTTCCAATCTCCCGGCAACTTCTCCAGTATTTGTTATTTTCTGCTTTTTTTTTTTTAAATTAGTGTCGGTAATCTTGGGTGAAAGGATATCTCATTGTGGTTTTGATTTGCATTTCCCTAAAAAAAAATTTTTTTTTTCTTTTTTTTTTTAAAGGCTAATGTTCACGAGCATTTCCTCATGTATCTGTTAGCCACCTGAATGTCTTCTTTGGTGAAGTGCCTGTACATATCCTTTGCCCATTTTTTAATTGGATTATTTGTCTTTTTGTTGTTGAGGTGTTACAATATCTTATAGATTTTAGAGATAAGAACCTTGTTGGATATGTTGTAGCCCCAATTTTTTTTTCCCCAGTCTGTTGGTTCTGTTTTTACTCTTTTGATGAAGTCTTTTGATGAGCATAAGTGTTTAATTTTTAGGAGCTCCCAGTTATCTAGTTTATCACCTAGTGTTTGTGCATTGCTAGTTATGGTTTGTATCCTATTTATGACATGTATTAGGGCCCATAGTATTGTCCTGGAGCCCTGGTGGCGCAGTGGTTAAGAGCTTCAGCTGCTAATTAAAAAGGTCGACAGTTCAAATCCACCACTTTTTGGAAACGCTGTGGAGCAGTTCTACTCTGTCCTATAGGATCACTATGAGTCAGAATCGACTTGACAACAAAGGATTTGGTTTAGTGTTGTTGCTGTTTTTTTCTTCCATAATCTTTATAGTTTTAGGTTTTATTATTTAGGTCTTTGATCCATTTTGAATTAATTTTAATGTATGATGTGAGGTATGGGTCCTATTTCATTTTTTTTTTAATAGAGGGACATCCAGTTTTGCCAGCACCATTTGTTAAAGAGACTGTTTTTTTTCCCATTTAATGGACTTTGGGCCTTTGTCAAAGATCAGCTGACTGTAGGTGGATGAATTTAAGCCTGACTTCTCAATTCTGTTCTATTGGTCTATGTGTCTATCCTTGTACCAGTACCAGCCTGTTTTGACTACCATGGCTGTATAGTAGGTTCTGAGATCAGGTAGTGTGAGGTTTCCTACTTTGTTCTTCTTCGATAATGCTTTACTTATCCAGGGTCTCTTTCCTTTCCATATAAAGTTAATGAATAGTTTTTCCATCTTGTTAAAGAATGCTGTTGGTATTTGGATAGGGATTGCATTGTATCTGCAGATCATTCTGGCTAGAAATGATGTTTTCACAATATTGAGCCTTCCTATCCATGAGCATGGTATGTTTTTCCATTTGTGTAGGTCTCCTTTGGTTTCTTCGGGTAGTGTTTTGTAGTTTTCTTTGTACAGGTCTTTTACACCCCTGGTTAAATTCATTCCTACGTATTTTTTTTTTCTTCTTCTTTTCTTAGGGGCTATTATAAATGATAGAGTTTTCTTGATTTCCTTTTTGTAGTTCTCTTTGTGGGTATATAGGAATCCAACTGATTTTTGTCTGTTTATCTTGTGTCGTGCTACTCCACTGAACCATCTAACTTCTGATTCCTGCTTTTGAGCATGTTCCTGTTTTAAACCTGTTAACCACCCAGATATTATATGCAGCCATTTCTGTATATCTCTGATCACACAATGCCTTCCAGAGTGTAGTGGAAGGAAATTGAAAAGGGATGGGAGACACTTCTAGACAACCAATTCACCATTTGGCATCCCCAGGCCTACTGTGACCTGTGACAGCCCAGCCACCGGACCAACCTCCCAACATGGACTCTCCTGCCACTCTAGCCTCACTCCACCTCTCCAGCATCTCTCTTCTACCTCTTCCTTCTTTGTCTCCCTGTTCTCATCTCCCCAGCTCCCCCTCATGGGCAAAACACGCTCCTGCTACTTTCTCTTTGGAACTTTTGCACATTCTCTGTGTTGCTCAGTTTCCTGCTATGCCTGGATCTCAGCTCATCTTCCACCTTCCAAAGATGTTTTCTCATTGAAAGGCCATTTTCTCCCTAAGAAGAATCTCAGCACCAGCTGCAAGATGTTTAAATATTTCATTATTATAATTGCAAAATGTCAATTGTCAGACCTAAGACTTGGGCTCTGCCTTCTAGTACATCATAAGAAGAAAGAGCTGACAATTAAGGAAGTGGGACTTACAGATTTTAGAATGAATGAATGCATGGATGAATGAGGGGATGGAAGTTAATTGTAGTTCATTTATTTATTTAAGAAACATTTATTAAATGCACACTATTTTCCACCTTATTCATTCATTCATTCATTCAGTATTTATTTAACCTTTACTACATGCCAGGCTACGTGAGGATTTGGGAACATAGTACCTGTACCAGTACTAGTGGTAGCATTGGTTATTCAGTGGTAGAATTCTCACCTTCCATGTGGGGGACTGGGTTTGCTTTCTACCGATGCACCTCACGTGCAGCCACCGCCTGTCTATCACTGGAGGCTTGCATATTGTTATGATGCTGAACAGGCTTCAGTGGTGCTTTTGGACTAAGACAGACTAGAAAGGCCTGGAGATCTGCCTTACAAATCAGCCAACGAAAACCCTATGAATTACAATGAATGGTACAGGACTTAGGGCTGACTCAGCAGCACTAACAACAACACCAGTACCAGATGCCTTCATGTTGATTCTGACTCACGGCAACCCCATGTGTGTCAGAGGAGAACTGTGCTCCACAGGGTTTTTAATGTGGTTTTTCAGAAGTAGATCACCAGGGTTTTCTTTCAAGGCTCTTCTGAGTGGACTTGAACCTGTAACATTTCAGTTAGCAGCCAAGAGCATTAACTGTTTGCACCATCCAGGGACATCTTTGGGAATATAAGGGTGAGCAAATACACATGCAATTTCTGCACTCAAGGAACATAGGAGTTAATTTAAAAAATCTCACAAAAAATGTTTAATTATAGACTGTGCTACAAAGGAACATGAAGTGCTAAAAGAGGCTTACACAGGTAGCCCCGACCTGGGATTGAGCACCAAGAACTTCCCTGGAGAAGAGACAACTGAGATGAGAGGTGAAAGTTGAGGAAGGGTTGACTAGGTAGGGGGCAGAGTGGAGAATTTTGCGGGAAGCCGTGCCCAGGCTCTGTATGGGGAGAGAGCTTGGCACCATTGAGGAAGGGCCATGTGGCTGTGGCCAGGAAAGTGAGGGAAACATAGTGCCAGAAAAGGTCAAGAGGTGGGCAGAGGCCAGACCATGGGGGAAGAGGTGGGCCATGTTCAAAATATTGACCTTTATTCTAAGAGAATCAGGTAGTTCTTGAAGGTTTTAAGGAGGAAGAGGACCTCAATGTCATGTAGGAAATTGATGAGGACCAGAGTGCCTGAAATGAGCACTGGTGGCACAAAAGTATAAGTGCTTAGTTGCTAACTGAGAGGTTGGAAGTTCTAACCTACCCAGCGGTTCTGCAGGAGAAAGACCTGGTGATGTTCTTCCCCCTAAAACAAAAACAAAAAACCAAACTGTTTGTCTTTGAGTTGATTCTGACTCATAGCGACCATATAGATCCCATAAAGATTGCAGCCAAGAAAACGCTATGGGGGCAGTTCTACTCTGTCACATGGGGCTCTGTGAGTCTAAATTGACTCAAAGGTACCTAGCAACTACAACAGAGTGCCTGAGAGAGACCAGTTAGATGACTGGTGCTGGTGGCATGGACTGGGGTGGGGTGGTGGGAGTCGTGAGGATGGAGCCAGGAGGACAGAGTTGAGAGCTCCAAGAAGATACATGGAATGAGCAAACAAATCAACAGATTTAGAGATGTACTGAGTGTGGGGGAGGGGTTGAAAAGCAGGGAGGGGTCGAGAATGACACTTGGCAGATGTACAGAAATACAAGACACCAGTTCTGCCCTGAACAAGGGGATTGCTTGGTGGAGGAGAGAGATTATCAAGTGTAAGAAGACATACAATTGAAAATTTCAACCAGGTCACCTGATTATAATGGATACTGCTTCCCAAAGGATGCGCTAGACATGTCCAGAATGGTCAGACAAATTTGCTGAAAACCAGTTAAACTGTTTTGGGCCCTTCGCATGGATCGAATGACAGAGCTGATAGAATAGTTGATTTTGAGAAGGATGTCCATGTAAGGAATTCTGCTACGAGCCCCATCTTCATCCCCAAGGTAGAGTGGTGGGAGTCAGGGGTCACTGCTCTCTCCTGACTCCAGGCTTAGTGAGAAGGACTTCACTGGGGTCATCCAGAGATCTTGCTATGTGTTCCTGCAATTGGGGTGACAGAGGAGTGGAGCCCCACCCTTGCACGAGGAAGCTAAAGTTTCCTGGAGTAGAGGGCTGAGTTAGGAAAGTTGTTGCCTGTGATTCCTGGTAGTAGGAACTTGGACCTAAAGGCCAGCCAGGGGGCCTAGGAGCTACTGGGACAAAGCTGAGGTGGTTTGGGAACTGCCCATCCAAAGGAGACACACAGCCTGAGTCAAGGGGAAGCCCGTCAGAGTGAGGCCTATGAATAAACCCACGGAGGAGCCAGCTTTAAACATCCATGAGGCCCAGAGTATAAAAAGGCCTCTCAGGAGAGTGACTCATGGGGATAGTGGTGGCTCAGGGGTATAATTCTTGCCTTCCATGTGGGAGACCCACGTTTGATTCTTGCGTGTTGCTATAATGCTGAGCAAGTTTCAATGGAGCTTCCAGTCTAAGATGGATGAGGAAGAACGCCTTGCGATCTAATTCCAAAAATCAGCCAATAAAAACTCTATGGGTCACAATGGTCTGATCTGAAATTGATCATGGGGATGGTGCAGGACCAGGCAGCATTTCATTCTGTTGTTCATGAGGTTGCCATGAGTCAAGGGTTGACTAGATGGCAGCTAACAGCTACCAGCTACCACAGAAGTGATCCAACCCTGGGGTGGGCAGGGGTGGAGTGTGTGTTGGAATTTGCAGCTACCAAGAGAGGGACAGAGGTGAGCTAGATAGAAGGCAAACTCTTCTCCACTCCCCCCCACCCCTGACCCCTACCCAAAAGGCAGCTGCCCAGCTGCTCTGGTCCTGGTCCTGGCTGGGGAAGAGAGCAGAGAGGTCTGAGTTTCATGAGGACTAGAAGTGAGCTAATACTGTAGGCTGTGCAATTCTAATTACTGACATGAGGCAGGGTTTGTCACTTGGAGTGTTCGTAAACTTTTCAATTACCTGATGGTGATCAGAAAAGCCATGGGCCTGTCCAGGTTTTTATCTAGTGTCGAGGGAAAGATTGTCCTCATTAAGCAAAAATAAAGATGCTTTTTATCATATCCACCTGTCCTGTGTGTTCAACGTTCTGGTTACAGAGCAAGTGATTACAAACAATGATCTAGGTGCAATAACTGGGGTCAGTGCAAAGGAGGGGGGCTAGGCTGGCTTTGAGAAGTTGAGGGAGGCTTTACAGAAATGACCAGTGACCAGGTTTAGACTATGCACCAGAGTTTACAAGTCAAAAGGGACTAAGCGTCACAAACGGATCCAAATCCTAGAAGTTGGCAAGGAATGAAAGATCTTGGTGAGTGTGGTTGGACGGGCTGGGATGGGGTGCAGGAGGCGGTGGGCTGGAGCAGGAGACAGTGGCCCGATTTTGGAGGGTCTTATAAACAGGGCCAAGAATTGGAAACTTGTCTTCTAGGAGATGGGGTAACAAGAGAATGTGTCTGGATCAGTTTTCCGGAAAAATGATCCTAGCAGAAGTGCAGTGTGGCCTGAAGGGAAGCGAGAGAGACTTACTGGGCCTGAGGCTGTTGAGGCTCACCCACGTGGTAGCCTGTATCAGTGCTTCATTCCTTTTTATTGCTGAGTCGCAGCCCATCGTATAGACACATCTCAGTGTGTTCATTGGCCTTGGATGGACGTCTGGATTGTTTCTGGTTTTTGACTGTTAAGGATAAAGCTTCTATGAACATTCACATATTGATCTTGTGTGGACATACATTTTCATTTCTTCCATAAATAGAATTTATGAGATGTATGGGAAGTTTTATCAGAAGCTACCAAACTCTTTTTCAAAATGGCTGTAAGGTTTTACACCTCACCGGCAGAGCATGAGAGTTCTAGTTGCCCCATGACCTTGTCAACAGTTGACATTGTTTCAGCCCTGCTCTCTTAATCATTGTGTTCTAATGCTGAGGGCTTCTCTGAAAATATTTTGATTTCAAATTTTTGAGAAAACATTTCAATAAACATTTTATTATTTTTTTCTCTAAATGGACCCTTATGAAAAATAAACGTTTTATTATTGTTTTTCTCTGAACAAGCCCTCACTGCAAAATGAGTTGTCCTTAGTAATTTCTTGGTAATCTGTTATGATTCCTTCCTGAAGAATCCAGATAGTTAACAACAGGTGTCAAACCAGATGTGGCCAGCAGGGGGCATGCATTACCCATAATTAAACTTCACTCCAGCTCTTCCAGGTTTTGAGCTGACTCTAGGGCCGTCTGCCAGCAGGGTAGGGGAGGAGATGAAGTTGTGCTTTCCTGGGTGATGACTTTTGCAGTCAGAGATGCTTCCTCTGGTGGGGGACCTGAGTGGCTCCAGAGAGCGGGACAGGAACAAAGCTGGCCCCAGGCTTCGAGGGAGGGACTTGGGTGTTGACCGCCCTCATATATTCCCTCTCCCTCTATCCCAGAACAAACCCTTCCCTCCTCTCAAGCTGACATTTCTCCTTTAGAGTCACTCTTTGGGGTAGAGCACACAGCATATGTGATGCCTCTAGAAGGCTCTGTTTAACACACCCCAGGTACCTGGGAAGGCTGACAGTGAACCTCTCTCAGGCTATACTTTACAATCACCTGGGAGCTTTGAAAAATCCTGGTGCCCAGCCCAGAGCCCAGACCAAGTAAATCAACCTTTCTCGGGGTAGAACCCTCTAGGTGATTCCAACATGCAGCCAGGGCCATGTGCCCTGGGGTAGACGCTTGCTGAGCCTCTCCCGTTATTGGCCCAGACAAACTTGTCAAGTTAGCATGTTCACCTAGGAGGGTATAGACTACTGCAGTTTCCAAATTTTAGTGCATTTAAACTCCACCCCCCCCGCCCCAGGAGCGTGGGCGTTGTTGAAAACACAGACTCCCTAGTTTCACCTTCAGAGATTTAAATTCCAGAGGTCTGGAGTGGGGGCCCAGAGTGGGTATTTTGATGAGCTCCTCTGGAGAGGAGGTGGTCCCCGAGTCACATATGAAGGAACATGGACAGAGAGTGGTTCTGAGAGGAGGAGACCAGAACAGGGGAAGGGGATGCGGCAGCCCAGGGTCCTAGGCGTGGGGGCTCCTGGCTGAGCACACGCCAGGGAGCTCAGATGAGGCAGCGTGCTGGTGACTGCCAGAAGGAGGAGCTGGTGAGAAGTCTTGTGATGGTTCAGACTAGTTCCTCTGCCTTTCTGAATTTTGCCTCCAGTTGGGGGCCTCAGGCTTGACTGGGCTTTCCTGCCTCTTCTCAGGGATCTACTACTTAGACCTCAGAGCAGGCCACCAGGGGCCAGTGGTCTGGGGACAGGCCCCCTCTCTAGCCTGGGTTTTGCAGCAGAGCCTAGGGCTGGCCCATTGTGGTGGCCTCTGACTGGGTGTCTGTCCTGGTCTCCCCACTGTCTGCCTGCACCCACCATCCGGTATGGCTGAGTGTCAGAGCTACTGGATGGAAAGTCAGAGCACCCCTGCCATCAGCTGAGCCGCAATGCCATCCACCCACGCCTGAATGTCTCTTGTGATGGGGAGCTCTCTGCCACCCCAGGAAGTGCCCAGTGTTCCAGTGTTCCCCCCGGACTGCGCTGAAAGCTGTCTTTCTGTAACCACCATCCACGGGTCATAGGACTGCCCTCTTAGCCACATGGGCTTAGTCTAGTGCTTGTTCTGCAAGATGACCTTTCACATTTTTGAGGGCAGCTCTCTTATACCTTTGAAATGTCCTCTTCTCCAGCCAAACATGTTCAAAATGATGTATGTTCTGGAACACTGGCTTTATCAGTATATCACTTAAAGTATGGTCTCTTCAGCCTGTGCTGTTTTCCTTGTGGGCTGTGGGCCTTGTTTTCAAGCTTACTTTATAGACCTGCCTGTAATTTACTTGTTTGTTCATCCATCCATCCCTGCCTCCATCCCTCCCTCCATCCTTCCAACCGTCTGCCCGCCCAACCATCCGTCCGTCCGTCCGTCCGTCCATCAATCCACTGAACAAAGGCTCACTGAAGTCCACTGTGTGCCAGGCACTGTGACAGGTACCGGGGAGGCAACAAAGAACAAGATAGTCATGACCCCTGACCTCATTGAGCTCATGGTTGGGGGACCAATAAGTGAACAGGTTAATCTCCCCCTTGGCTATCTGGGCATTACTGGGGTCACCTGAGGTCACAGTGGGCTTTCCCAGGGTCCTTGACCTTGGACGGCCCCTGTGGTGTCCAGGACTCGGTAAATGCTTTGTGGGTTGCCAGAGTGCTTGTCAAAGCTCAGTGTACTCAGTGCCCCGACCCCTATTTCAGAAGTCAGCAGCCTTGAGGAGATGGAAGCAAGGGGGTAGGGTGAAGAAGGATTCCATAATAAACCTTCTTGCTCCGTAAGATGATCAGGGGACATAAATAATGGAGAGGAAACGGACGCTCTATCCTCCTCAGGGGGCCCTGGGCCCTGGGTGGTTTTTCACGGCCCTTGTGGGCTGTGAGGCTGGGGGATCTCCATGGTGGGAGGCCCCTACCAATGCCAGGTGGCCCGGAGGGGTCCTGGGTAGCCTTCCTGCTGTGAGGACAGGTGAGAAGCAGATGCTAAGGGCTTGATGTCACCTGATTCTCCATGAGGGAAGGAGAGGGGCCCAGGGGACAGGGCAGAGAGTAAGGAGGACAGCCTGCCCTCAGTCCCCATGAATAAGTGATGAGGCCCAAGGAGAAAGCCCTGGGCAGAGAAAGTAGAAATTACGGAGGAGGTGTGGTGAAAGGGTGGCAGAGGAGGGAGAGGACAGAAAGGGCAGAGAAAAAGCACCGGTTCAACTCAGGGGCCAGTGTGTGTGTGGGAGCTTCAGGAGGCTCCCAGGTGTGGGGGCCCAGGGAGGTGCAAGGAGGCAGGCTGGTGAGCAAGGGCCAGGAAGGGGTGGCCGGCAAGATGATGCCCCAGAAGAAAAAGAGGAAGAAAGACATCAACTTCTTGGCCCTGTATGAGGAGGAGCTGCTGAACTATGCCTCTGAAGACGACGAGGAGGGGCTGGAGCATGAGTACTACAAGGCCAAAGGTGCGCAGGGCTCCTGGCCTGGGGTGGCCGCAGGAGGGTGAGGAGCTTGGAGGACCTTGGTCTTGCTCAGGGGGAGCAATTTTAGGATCCCAGCCCAAACCCTTTGGGTTTAGTACATAATACCTAGTAGGTGTTATGCTAAGCAGTGGTCCTTCTGTGGTAGAATTCTCGTCTTCCAAGGGGGAGACTGGGGTTCGATTCCTGGCCAGCGCACCTCATGTGCAGCCACCACCTGTCTGTGAGTGCAGGTGTGTGTGTTGCTCTGATGCTGAACAGGTTTCAGTGGTGCTTCTACACTAAGATGGACTAGGAAGAAAGGCCTGGCAATCTACTTCTGAAAGCCAGTGAAAACCCTATGGATCACAATGGTTTGATCTACAACCAATTGTGGGGATGGTGCAGGACCGGGCAGCATTTTATTCCATTGCAAATGGGGTTTCCATGAGTCGGGGGCTGACTTGACAGCAACTACCAACATCAACAACAGGCATTATACTAGGGTCCCCGTTGTACAGAGAGGAGAAGTGACCTGCCCTTAGTCACAGAGTCTTATGTATAGATTAGACTAGAACCATGGTGTTCCCATTCTTTAGTTCCTGCATGTCCCAAGAGCCATGTTCCAGCCTGATCCCCCCCATGGATGTGGTCTGCATCTGGCAGTGTGCACTAAACTGCCTGGTCTATGAGGGGTGTTTGGGGGAGGAAGCCTGACGCCTCATCCTGTTCCCAGCAGGATTGGAGCCTGCTGCCCACAATGGCTAATGGAGGTGGGGAGCCTGATGTTTTTCAAGGAGACGTCCTGGCCCTTCTGTGGTGGGCAGTTGGTGTTCAGGACTCCACAGATTTGTCCTTTTAGCCTCATCTTTCTTGGAGCTTGTGCGTGCTGCTTTAAAAATATTCCACCTTCTTGCCAGGTGAACCAGAGAAGTGGTAAACTGGGAGCCAGAGGCCAGTTTTGGCTTGCAGAGCTATTTTGTTTGGTCTTTACAGTGTTTTAAAATATTTTTGATGGTGAATGGCTTCCAGCCTGTCACAGTCTTCACCACTCCCTATCATTTTCCACTAGTTTTATTTATTGTCTCATACAGTGTTGTATTCATTGACGCAGTCTGCCTGGTCCCTGAAGGCATTTAAATTCTCAGAGCTTACTCCAGGTTGGCTACCTAGTCCCTGTAAGCACCATTTCATTCATTCAACAAATATTGATTGGATGCCTGCCCATGGGCTTCCCATCCTTCCCTTTCTCCCTCCTCTTATCCTACTTTTGAAAGCCCAGCTCAGGTCCCACCACCTCCGTGAAGGCTTCCTTGATTCCAGTCCATTGTGAGCTCCTTAATCATATCTGATTCTTGGTTGTTCCATTGTTTCATGCAAGTCTCTTGTGTCGTGCTGTATCCTCAGCCCCCAGAACTTTGTACAGATGGGTCCTACTTTATTTGTCCACACCCTTCACCCAGCCCCCAGCACAGACCCAGGCTCAGAGAACCAGCTGTGGTATCACGAGGGCTGTGGCTCAGGTGGAGCCCCTTTCCAGCCATAGTGTCCTGGGCGTCTCTTGCGGAGTAGGGGGCGGGGAGGTGTGGGAAGGAAGGAGGGCCCTTGGACAAGTGATGTATTGGCTCCTTTCTCCCAGCTCTGACTGTGTCCTCTGGGGAGGGCTCCTGAGGCTAGTCATTGGGGTAGCATCCCTGTCAAACACTCCCAGCTTCCAGCACCAGCTGGGTGGGCTAACTCCTGGAGGATCCTCCGAGCCCACATGGCCGCAAGTGGAGGAAACAGCCACTCATTCCTCTCACAGCAGCACTCTGACTGCTGCCCACTTCTGTTCATGGGCTGTGTGCCTCAGTGCGCCTTGAAGCCTGTTTACATTAGTTCTCACCTTTGGTCCCCAGGATCCCCGAGAACAGTCAAGGCAGGTGTGGTTATCCCCATTTTACAGGTTAAGAACGCCGAGGCTCCGAGACATGAAGTCACTTGAGCGAGGTCACAAACAGGGTAGAGAACTAGAACTTCAAATATCCTTTTCTCTGGCAGTCCTCTGCTTCATCTTACCATGCTGCCAAAAACAATCATGGAAAACTTGTACTTAGCATTCACTATGCAGCAGGCACTGCTTTAAACATGTTACTCATCTTAACCAATTAAACTTTACCACAACCAACCAGACAGGTGTGATTTTTCCAATCTTCTTTTTCAGGTGAGGAAACTGAGGCACAGAGAGGTTAAGTCACTTTGGCTAAGATCACAGATTAATAAGTCACAGAGTTAGGGTTTGAATCGGGCTGGTCTGGCTAGTCCTTGCTCTTATACTGCCCAATTGTGATTGTGGTAAAATGGCTGAGGGAGCCACACGCACGGACATATCTGAGACACCGGGTCTCTGACTTGCCAGTCTGCTGCAGGGCGCTGGTGATAAGTGTCGGTGATGCTAACAGTGGTCACAAGCTGCACTGTAGCTATCATCTTCTTGGTTCTAGAAGTCCCTGGGTGGTGCAAATGGTTAATATGGTCAGCTGCTAACCATAATGTCCACAGTTCCAGTCCACTCAGAAGTGCCTTGGAAGAGAGTCCTGGTGACCTACTTCTGAAAACATTAGCCCTTGACAACCCTATGCAGTAGATCTACTCTGACACATCGTGAGTCAGGGTCACCATGAGTCAGAATTGACTCAACAACAATTGCACTGAACTGGACAGTTCTAGAAAGACCATCTCCCACTCCCTCTGAGCTCCAAGTTCTAGTGTTACATGGAGAATCCTGGTGATTGTGACGAGGAGGAAGGAGTTGGGCAACAGGGAAGGTCTAGTTTTCGTTCATCATTCTCTAGTCTTTCTTGTTCTTGAACTTCATATAAATGGGATCGTATAGTATACATATTTTTATGTCTAGCTTCTCTCACTCAACCTTATAACTGAAATATTTATTCATGTTGTGATATGCATCTATTCTAAATGTCCCGTTCGACGAGTGTTGACAAATGTATACGTCCATGTAGCCATTAAAAAAAAAAAAATTAGATCAGTCAAAATATATAGGACGCTTACACTAACCCCTAAAGGTTCCCTGTGACCCTTCCCAGTCAATTCTCCCCACTCCCACACCCAGGAGCCACTGTTCTGCTTTTGTTACAATAGATTGGATTTGTCTTTTCCAGAGTGTCATATAAATGACATTACAGAGTATGTAGTATTTTGTATCTTCTTTTGCTCAGCATGAGGTGTTTGAGGTTCATCTTAGTTGTATGTGTCAACAGTTCATTCCTTTTTATTGCTGAGTTGCATTCCATTGGATAGATCTACCGCAGCTTGTTTATCCATTCACTCCTTGGTGGACATTTGGGTTGTTGCCAGTTTGGGGTTGTTAGGAATAAAGCTGCTATGAACAGTCATGTGCAGGTGTTTGTGTTGACATGTTTTCATGTCTCTTGTGTAAATACCTAAGAGCGGAATTTCTGGGTCTTATGGTAAGCGTTGGAGCTCTGGTGGCGCAGTGCTTAAGAACTATGGCTGCTAACTCAAAGGTCGGCAGTTCAAATCCACCAGGTGCTCCTTGGAAACCCTTTGGGGCAGTTCTACTCTCTCCTATAGGGTGGCTATGAGTTGGAATTGACTTGATGGCAATGGGTTTTGTCTTTTTATGGTGTTGTACATAGGGTTTTCACTGGCTGATTTTTGGATGTAGATTGCCAGGCCTTTCTTCCTATTCTGTCTAAGACTGGAAGCTCCACTGAAGCTTGTCTACCATGCATAACGCTGCTGGTAGTCGGAATAACAGTGGCATAGCTTCCAGCCTCATAGAAACACACAAGTTACCACAGTTGTGACAAACTGACAAGACCGGGCAGATTTTTTTCTGTTATGTATAAGGTTGCCATGAGTCAGAACTGACTCGACAGCAACAAACAACAACGACAACAACATGGTAATTCTATGTTTATCTTTTCAAGAAAATTTTACCAATTTTATAACTGGATGGCCTCCCTTTTTCTTCTTGATTTGTATGAATTCTTCGTATTTTCTGGCTATGAGATCTTTGTCAGATACATGCATTTCCCAGCAGACTTCCCCTATTCAGCTGATCACCTTTTTCATTCTCTTGTTGGTCTTAATATTAATGAAGTCCAGTTTATCGAGCTTTCTGTCCATCATTAGTGCTTTCTGTGACCTGCTTAAGAAGTAGCTGTGTACCCTTGCATCAGCTATGGAGCACCCCAGGCTCTCCTTTTCTTCAAGCCAAGCATCCTCAGCCCTCTACATCTTCCATCGTGTGCTGTGGTTCTAGAATTCCTGGTCATTCTCCCGAGGACGCTTGGTTTAAAAATGCCTTCGTGTATGTGAGAGCCACGTGAGCAACACTTCAGGTTCTGGAGCTGTGCTGGTCAGTCAGGGTCAGAGTGAGGGATCCTGGTTGTTTAGAGTTTACGCATCAGATATCTGGTGGTGTGGGCTGTGAAGAACTAAGACTTTGACTGTCAAACATGACAGAGAGTCGAGTAAATATGCTGTGTTGTTTCTCTCCCGAACAGTGTCTCAGTGGGGGACCTTCATCTGAGCCAGGGACATCGGAAGGTCCTCTCGCCCCAAAGCATCCCTGCACCTAGTACATCACAGGTCTGGAAGGACCACATTACAATTGGGGTTGCTCCTGAAGAGCTTCTGAAATACATGTGCATGTTAATTGAGCGAACATCGTATCTGCCAAAGGAACAAGCCGTTAGGTCCTGGAGCTGAAATTGGCTTTTTGGTGTAAACAACGGTTATTAAAAAGGCTATCGTTTATTATTTTCTATGTGCCAGAGGCTTTGCATGCTTTATCTCTAATCCCTAGGACAGGCTTGCAAAGGAGGCACTACTGTCCAGGTTTTACAGAGAGGCTGGTACTGGGCGAGGGTCTCCTGGCTCATAAATGGAGGGCCAGGAGTTGCACCCAGGTCTTTGTGGTACTGAAGCCCAGAATTTTCCACTGGTCCACATGGGCTCACAGGCATGCTGCAGATGAAATGAAATAGCTCTTAAAACGCCTGCCACAGTGCCTAGCACACAGCAGGTGCTCAAACATGTTAATATTCTCCTCCCGCATTGCCATCTTCTTCCCTCTGTCCCCACTCCCTGCCCCACACATTTTGCCATTTGCACCCAGGCAAACCCTCCCCACCCCTCTGTGGAGTGGGCTCTGAATGGAGAGGTTTGAATAATGAGTGTCGAAACCCAAAGTAGCCTCCTAATCAGCTGGGCCTCTTAAACCAGCAAAACAAACAGGTGCTGCGGAGTTGATTTGTTGATTTCGACTCATGGCGACCCCGTGTGTTCATAGTAGAACTGCTCCGTAGGGTAGTCAAGGCTGTGACCTTTCAGAAGCTGATCACCTGGCCTTTCTCTCAAGGAGCCTGTGGGTGGTTCAGCTCAGATACAGTCAACACCCTTTTGGGGGAAAGTGCTTCCCTGCTCTGCAAAGACTGGGAAGCGGCAATAGTGATAGGCTTGCTTTAATAGTTAAGTGCAATAATATATATAAGGGCCTTAGTTGAGGAACATAGTAAGCAATACATACTGTTATTTACTAAGTACTGGCATTAATACATTCTCACAAAGCAGTGGATATCTGTCCTAAACCCAAACTATTTTAAGCAATCGCCCCACATTTTGCTGGCTCCCCACCTTATGAGTTCCATCTTCCCCATGTAGAGTCATTTTTTTTTCTCAGCCTTTTTGCTACAGACGTGTGCCTGTTCCAGCACAGGACTTTGACTCAGAAGGGAGCCATATAACTGACCAGGCGTTTGTTTGGGAGACAGGAGAAGCAGCGGGATGGGGAGGTGATGGAGGCTGCTTGCTGGTCTTGGCAGAGGTGACCCCACTCTGGGCTGGGTGCGGCAGCAGCAGCTCCCTTCCCAGCCAGTTCTGTGCTGGGGTTCTGGCAGTCGCCCTGGAAGCTGAGTCCAGAGCGTGTGCCTCCAGCCTTTCCAATGCTTCTGCAAGCTTTAGGGTATTTACGATATTCTCTGCTTTTTGAATATGCAGAGCTCTAATTGTCCTGCTGCCCTGCAAACTATAGGTGTTGGCAACAAACAACAAAATTCACAGGGAGGGAGAGAGGGGAAATGAGTGCTCTGGTAAAGCGGGCACCCTGGCAAAGCCCCGCACGCCCAGCCCTGGGACGGCTTACTCTGAGACGGAAAGAGCAATGATCATGTAGTCACGGAAGGCAGGGCAGGCGTTGTGTGCAGGGCAGACAGGAAGTTGAGAGCCGGGTGCAGGTTCTGAAGAAAGCCGTGTCCAGGAGGGTATCAGTGTGCTGTGCTGAAGGGTCATAGACTGGGTGTCGGGAGGCCTTGGTCCAGGCTCTGGCGTTGACACTGGGTAGCGTGTGACCTGGATTGGTCCCTCTGCCTTCAGGCTTCTCACCTATAAAGTGTGTGCACTGTGTTAGGCACACTCTTTTTGTCTCGCAGCAGAGGCTTGCGGGTGTAGCCAGGGTTCCTGGAGTCCTCTGTAGGTCTGGCAGGAGCTGTGGCTTCTCCGAGCCTGGTTAGGATTCTGGGGCTTCTTCTGAGTCCACAACCTGTCTTCTCCTTTCCTACTCCAGTGTATGAGGTGGTCACTGCCACGGGGGTTGTTCGCGGTGCAGGGACAGATGCCAACGTCTTTATCACCATTTTCGGAGAGAATGGGCTCTCTCCCAAGCTCCACCTCACCAGCAAGTGAGTACCCATGCATCCTGGGTGGGGTCCTGGGCCAGTGGTCCAGAAGATGGGGTTCTGGAGCTCAAGGATGCCTGGCTTCTCTGGGGAGAGGACAGGTCTGCCCACAGGCATATTAAGGATAGTGGGACTTCTGCTAAAGACAGACCAGGTATCAGACAGGTATTTCCTCTACCCTCCTGTCAACCTACCTTAGCCTCTCCCTTGATTTTTGTGAACAAAAACGCATAATTTCCATCTGAGTTCTTGAGAAGCCTTTGACGTTAGAGAGAAAACACTCAGGACCAAGAAACCTGGGTCCAGGGCCAGCTTCACCGCTGACCTGCCATCCATCTAACTTTGGCCAAATTTCTTTGCACCCAAGGTCTCAGTTTCCTCATATGTCACCTGGAAGCAATGAATCCCCTTCTTCCAAGCTCACAGGGCTGTGGGAGGAGGAAGTGAGATCATGTGTCCAAGGGAGCTATGAGCTTAACACTCCCTGCATGGCAGCCTCACCCAGGGACAGGCGTCATATCAAACCTGCCAGCCCACTAACACACACATGAGTCAGCATATGGATAACATGTATTTGTGTGTGTGTGAGTCTATGTTTGTGTAAATGTGCTTGTGTGTGTCTGTGTATTTGATATGTGTTTGTGCATGTGTGTGTTTGTGTACATATCTGTGTACAAGTATTTGGGTGTGTGCTTGTGAGTGTGTGTGTGTGTGTGTGTGTGTGATAGCCTCCATTTTCTTATAGCCCACTAGGGGTAGGGACTGCTGTCTTCTTTTTGATCCTCTCCCTGCATCACACAGGTGCACATGCAGATATACACATAGCAAAATATGAGGCTGCTTTAGGAGAACCCTGGGATCTCAGAGATGTTTAAGGGCCCTTAGGGATGGTCTAGTCGCTTGATTTCAGACTATGCTAAGTGGAACAGGATATTGGTTGGTTGGTTCTGGGTCCACCATGTTCCCAGCTTTCTCCGTCTTTTTTGACCTTTGGTCATCTTACCCACAGAGTTTCTGAGCATGATTGTATTTAAGCTAAGGGCTCTGCAGCTACTCCCCTCCAAAAAAAATAAAACCCAAACCAAAAAACCACTATTCTATTTCAACCTACACATTTTCTAGATGGGGAAACTGAGACCTAGAGAGGTGCAGTGAGTAGCTCAAAGTCATGGAGCTTTTTGATGGTAAAGCTGGTCCTCAACTTCCAGGCTCTTGATGTAAACGTTGTCCTTGACCCCTTGGCTTTGTGGCCCTCGGGGGTCAATAGGAGACCCCCTTTAGGTCCTCCCAGGCCTCCAGGTGTATCGTCACCTCCAGGGTTATCAGTGGAAACCACAGAGGGGTGGGGCCCACAGATCCTCAGATTCTGTGCTGAGCAGGCTGACCAGGCCCCGTGTCAATGGCTTACTCAGTGTGTGGGCTATGGCATAAAGGCTGCAGCGCTGAGGCAGGTGTAATGTCCTATTTTGTCCATTTCTGCAGAACAGGGTACCTGCCTTCTTGTACTGCTTATCCTGCTGAGTGGCTCGCTTGTGGAAGTCTTTCCTGCAAATGATGTGGGCACGGTAAAGAGAATACATGAAATGCCCATCCTCTTTGCCATGCATCCCCCCAGAGTGCCACCTGCAGGGAAAAGCCACTAGACTCTGGAGAGTTGGCCAAGCCGGCTTATGGAGCTCCAGCCTCTCTTTTTTAAACAAAAGGGACAATTTTCTCCTTTTGTGGTGGTTCCTCACTGTCTGTCCTCCTTTTATGTATCCAGTATCTTCAGATTCTTCCTTCTCACCTTTTTCACTTGTCAAAACATTCTCCCAGGAAGGGCCCCAAGAGTCACCTTTTATAACCTCGTGTGGCCTGTCACTGAGTCCCCTTTTCCAGGGTTTGACTTTCAGCCTTCTCTCTCCATTGGGAATGAAAGGCCGCATCACCAGTAAAGGGGTCTAAGGGATCAATGAGCTGGGAGGCCCAGGAGGTCTTCCTAAAAACGAACAAACAAACAAACAAAACAGTTGCTGTTGAGTTGATTTCGACTCATGGCAACCCCATGTGTGCAGAGTAGAACTCCTCCGTAGGGTTTTCAAGGCTGTGACCTTTCAGAAGCAGATTGCCAGGCCTTTCTTCTGAGGCTAATAGTCACACACTTAACTGTTTGCACCACCCAGGGACTCCTGGAGGTCTTCCTATTGTTGTGTGCCATTGAGTCTATTCTGACTCATAGCAACCCTATAGTACAGAGTAGAAGTGCCTCATAGGGTTACCTAGGCTGTAATCTTTATGGGAACAGACTGCTGGATCTATCTGCCATGGAGTGGCTGGTGGGATAGAACCGCTGATCTTTCGGTTAGCACCTGAGTGCTTAACCATTGTGCCACCAGAGCTCCTGGAGTCACACTTAGGCAGCCGGCTTGTGCAAGCTAACCCTATGAACAAGAACCATCATCCCCCCTCCCCAATTACCCCATGGGTGGGCTGATGGGGTCTCTGCCTATATCTGTGCCATGTTCCAGGTTGGGCAGCAAGAACATGGGTCTGGGCAGGACCCCAAAACTGGCTAGCGAGAGGGGTCTCCAGGAGCCCACAGCTCCTGTGGCTTCAGAGGTGTGGGCCTAGGTGGAAGCATCAGCTGGGTGTATCTTGGAGAGGCTGGAGAGGTGATGCTTAAGAGATGGATGGGTCTGGATGATTAGGGCAGATGTGAAGGTCTTCTTTGTACCTCCAGCGTTCATCCCAGTTCTTTGCAAATAGTCAGAGCTCAGTCAATGTTAAAAGTATCAGTGTGGCTAGAGTGAGACTTTATAGAGAAGGAAACTTAGTTTGGGCCTCAGGCAATGAAGAGGACTCAGACAAGAGAAGGCCAGAAAGAGGGTATTTTAGACTTAAGGGAACAGTTTGCAAAAGGACAGAGGTGGCAGGAGCACCTCGCCCAACGGGCTGGGTGGACACCAACCAGCTGGGAGTGTAGCACTGTGTTGGGAAGCAGAGAGGAGGAAGGTCAGAAAGTCAGGGTAGTCCCAAACTATAGAGGCTTTGAAAGCTGATCAGTGGAGGCTTGACTTTTGATGCTGGGCCTGAAAGATGACTGTGACCGTGGTGAACAGGACAAGTGGGGAGGGAAGAGACCAGAGGCCAGGAAGCCAGTTAGAAGGCTGCTGCAAGGACTGAGAAATTTCTACAAAGAGAATTACAGACTCAGTCCTTGCCATCTAAGACCCTTCCAATTGAAGATGGAAACCGCGAGTCTGGGAGGGAAACGTTGCTTTCCACGGGATTCCAGGTTGCTCAGGAACATAACCCAGATACAGATTACAGCTGAGTGAGCGCTTGGTGAGGATGAGATGCAGTCAGCTCAGATGCTCCCCCTTTACCCCAACCCTGGGGTCTGGTCTGGAAATATCCCCCACCCCCCACTGTCTGCTGCTGCTTCTACCTCTCCCCACTATGTCAGCCCAGCCAAAAACCACGTTCCTTCTCCTTGCTCTACACACATACACATGTATGCACATACACGTGGGTATGCAGAGGTGGTATACATTAGGGACAGAAATAAGTGAATGAGGGGCCCCTGGAGGAGGAGGCACTCAGCTACCCCGGGGGTCAGCTGGCGGGACCACCTGCATGGGGGCTGTAACTGCTCTAAATAATCTGGATTTTTTGACTGAAAGCACAGTTTCAATACCTACACACAAAGGCAGTGAAACTAAGAAGTTTATTAGCCACAGGTCCTAAAACAGAAAAGCATATGAGTCAGAGGAAGGGCAGTCCTCTGTCCCAGGTCGAGAGAGACAGAGACACAGACACAGAGAGAGAGAGAGAGAGAGAAGCAGCAAGCACCTGCAAGCACCTGTTACTTACAGGATATCTAGGGTGGAGGTCACTAGCTTACTCGAGCTTAGCTCTAAGTGGCTATTTTGAAAAAGTAACCAGGAAAGAAGGCGGAAAGCTAATGGTGGGAGCTCTAAGATTGGGGTCTTACCTAAATGTTCAGACCTTGTGTGTGTGCTGGTCTAGCATGGCCTAAGATGCCTAGGCAGCAGCTTAGAGTGGCTGCTTCTCATCACAACACACATGGACACCCTCAAGGCATTTTTGTGTGTAATAGGCTTTACTGATAGCTTAAGGTGCCAGAGAGAAAGGGTCAGGTCACAGCAAGCAAACAACTTAAAATGACATAGGAGACCCCCTAGTGTTAAAATTCAGCCCCAGTCTTTCTCGGAATTTCTCTCTGACCTCCTTTCTCAGAGGCAGCTTCTAGCCATGCCTCTCATCCCACCTTTCTCTCCTGCTTCTCCCCTGTACCATTTTCTATCTCAGCCCGCAATTCCTGCCCATTCTTTTGCCTTCTGTCCCATACTGAACGGCTTCACTTTCCACCCCTAAACGGCTTATTAGGATTTTTTTTTTTTTAATACAAAGATATTTTCTGCTCCAAGAGGAACTTTGGTGCCAGATGTTAAAATGGTGATTTTTTTCCCACCCTCATATTTTTTTTTTTTTTACATGGCCTGGTGACTAAATTCTTTGTATGCACTGGATCCTCTCAGGCAGCAGAGATGTGGCACGTTCGTTAGCTAACCCCATCTTGAGCTTTTCCTCCACCGCCAGTTACATGCCAACAATGTGGCCCTCAGAGGAAGCTCCACTCTTCTGGGTTCCCTCCTTCCCTTCCCAGTTATGCCCAAACCACCCTCAACACTGGGTCACATGTTCAGATTATGGCAAAAGGATGGGATTTCACGTATCTTCTGAATCGCGGTTCTCCCGTTGAGCGTTCACTACCTCAGAGTGTCAGAGAAGGCCTGGCATTTTACTTGCTGGCTCTGCCTGGCTGGCGGCTAAGATGCCCTGTGCTGCTGGGTGGGGGTCTCAGTTGGGTGGTGGGCACTGGCCAGGGCTGCATTAGCCTTTGACTATCACCCAGGAGCCACAATGAGGCCAACGCTTCCCACCAGGAAATGTGAAGAAGTCTGTATTTCTGATGCTTCCTTTGACCAGGGACCCTCTGTTCTTTGCTATTTCTACCCCACCCTAGTCAATTTTCTGAAACCCACAGGAAATTTAGATTCCAATTAACCAGAAGTGGGGATTTCAGAATCTGGTCCCTGAGTGGGTTGGGGATGCGGGTTGTTTGGGATTATCTCGGCCCCTTCCCAATTGAAGGGAGTTGGTGTAGCCCTGTCTCCGTAGCCTCTTCCTTTCTCTCTCCCGAGGAGACCACCATGACCCAGAAGGGCTTCTGCTTGTCTTTCGTTTTGTAAGCAAGGTGGGAGATTGCTTCACATCCCATAATATCCTGAAATGCTCCAATGTGTTTCCCAGACACCATGTGAAGCTCTCCCTCTGCCTCTTTCTTGGCCCACCCTGGTAAACTTTCTCCCCTGGCTTCCCTCCTTCCATCTGTCCCTTCCCCCACTCCCCACATCTACACACAGGAATGTGACTGTAAGGCACCTGATTGGTTATTTAACAAACACACAGGAACAAGTGCAACCAAATTCAACCTGGTCACGTGGGGAGGTAACTCCCCTTCTTAAATAGGCCCTTCTGAAGGAGCAGGGCTCCCCTTGACTAAATGGCCCCTGTTGGAACCTCTCTTCTGGGAATCCTGTCAGGCGCACCCTAGAAAGCCTGCTGCTTTTCTTCCAAGCCACATCTTATCGTTGGCTAAAAATGGAAATGCTTATCCTCCTCTTTCTCTAATCATTGGTGTGGGTCCCAGATCCCATGGACCCTCAGAACGTGAAGTCTAGCAACCCAGACGCCCATTCCGAAGACTATGCCAGAGGCAGCCCGCTGGCAGAAGTGGCTGCTAAAATAAGGGACGGAGCTTTTTTCATATTACAAGAACATTACATGTTCCACTCGGAAAATTTGTAAAAAAAAATACATTAAAAAAAAAAAAACATAGACAAGAAAAAATAATCAACACTTTTAATAGTTTTACCATCGAGACACAGTATTTTTGTATAAATCCTTCTACTCTATTGTTTTTAAATGAAATGGTTATCCTATTTGTATTGATTGTTCTGTTTGCACATTCTGTTTTAACCCTGGTGGCGTAGTGGTTAAGTGCTATGGCTGCTAACCAAAAGGTCAGGAGTTCGAATCCACCAGGTGCCCCTTGGAAACTCTATGGGGCAGTTCTACTCTGTCTTATAGGGTCGCTATGAGTCGGAATCAACTCGACGGCAGTGGGGTTTTGGTTTTGGTTTTTTTCTTTTAAGCCTATAATATAAACATGTTTCTGTTTTAGTAAATATTCTTTTTTTTAAATTGTGGTAAGTGTATATGTAAGGAACATTTGCCATTTCAGCATTCTTTACGTGTACAGTTTAGTGGCATTACTTGTGTTCATCATGTTGTCCAAATATCACCCTTACCCATTCCCAAATGATAGGCATTGCCCTCCACTGAAGCTCAGTATCCCCTAAGCATTGAGTCCTCTTTCCCCCTCCTTGTAGCCTGCCCCCACTATTCTTTTATAATATGATTTTTAATGGCTGCATAATATTCCACCACATAGGTGCCCAAGGTGGCTGTTTCTTAGGGTATTTATTTGATGTAGAAACTCTTGTCTGTTTATTCTAAAACTCAGTTGCCTTGTCTTATACATTGAAAGAGACATCCCCCTTATTCATGTCTTTCTTCTCCATTCACACAGCCCTGATACGCAGAATCGATGTTCACGTGCTTTTCAAGTTGTCTAATTCTCGTGGCTCTGAACTCAAACCGGAGGTGTGTCGTGATTCACCCTCAGAAGGGAGGTCGGGAACGCCAGCATCAGCCAGATCCCCGTGATTGCTGGTTTGGTTTATTTTAAAGGCAGTCCTTGCACCTTAGCAACCTCCAACCAGTCATGAGTCAACTTCTCAGGTGACATTCATCTCTCTGCCTCTCTCCTACGAGTTGCCATCAAGCTGGTTTTGACTCATGGTGACCTCGTGTGTGTCTCAGTAGAACTGTGGTCCATTGGGTTTTCAGTGGCTGATTTTTCAGAAGTAGGGCAGCAGGACTTTCTTCCTCGGCACCTCTGGGTGGTCTTGAATCTCCAACCTTTCAGTTAGAGTCAGGTGCGTTAACCATTTCCACCACCCGAAACACATTATCTGGACTCTATTGAGCACAGGTAGCTTTTCTGTCCAACTGACTACCAGGAAGGAGGCTTGGGAAGGGGGAGATCTGGGTCCAGTAAGTTTATTTTCCCAGGAAGGAAGATTTACTGATTCTTCATGGAGGAGGCTTATTTTCCTTTCTCTTCCTCCAGAGCTAACAGAAGACAGTCTCCATCTTTATTAAGCAAAAGGTGGAGTAAAGACTCTCTGTGCCCAGTTCCCTCTCTCAGCCCCTCCCTTCTTCTGGGGCTGAAACATGAGCCTCAGGTTCAAGCAGTAAGCCCGGCAGTCTTCCATTTCACTCTAGCTAGGCCCAGAAGTTTCTACCATTCTCTCCTTCTCACTCCTCTCTGCCCCAAACTGCCCCTGTAGGGCCTCTTTTCCCTGCTGCCTCAGCGTGCATTTTAACCTCATTTCCTGAGCTCTGCACTGCTCTAGAAGGACCGTAGGCCCCATGTCTCATGATGCATCCACCTAAAGGAAACTTCTCCCCAGGCAGATTGTTTGCTGAAATGGGTCCTTTTGCAGAATTGTGCTTCTGGGCTCTGTAGAACCTTAAGAGTCTTCAGTTAGCCAAAGAGTCTGAGCCTTGTTCCCTGGGGAGAAGGCCCTTCCTTCCCCTTTATTTTGAAACATATCGATGGTCAGTGAATAGGTGTCTTAGTCATCCAGTGGTGCTGTAACAGAAATATCACAAGTAGATGGCTTTAACAAACAGAGATATATTCTCTCATAGTCTAGGAGGCTAGAAGTCCAAATTCAGGGTGCCAGTTCCAGGGGAAGTCTTTCACTCTCTGTCAGCTCTGGGGGAAGGTCCTTGTCAACAATCTTTCCCTTCTCTAGGAGCTTCTAAGCACAGGGACCCTGAGTCCAAAGGACGTGCGCTCCTGGTTCTTCCTGCTTGGTGTTAATGGGGTCCCCCATCTTTCTGTTTGCTTCTCTCTTGAGATTGTCTCAAGATACAAACTAATCTTGTAGATTGCCTCCTGCCTCATTAACATAACTGCCTCTACTCTGGCCTCATTAACATCATAAAGGTAGGATTTACAACACATAGGAAAATCACATCAGAAGACAAAATGGTGAACAATCACACAATATTGGGAATGACGGCCTAGCAAATTAACACACATTTTACACATTTTAGGGGGACACAATTCAATCCATAGCAGTAGGCATATATGTTTTCTGTGGTTTTCTTTTCCAACGGGCCGTGTGCTGGTCCTGAGAACCCCGGATGCTCTGAGTGAGGTCTATAGCTCTCAGGTCCACAAGGCTTCACTGCTGAGGCAGAAGAGCTGCTTGCCGCCCGGCTTGAGTGGCTGGGGTCCTGCCTTGCTGCACAGAGGACAGAGAAGACGTCGACGTGAGATTCCGGCTTCCACTCCTAGAGGATGCAGTGGCAAGGTTGCTCTAGCCCTCCTGGGTTTAAGCTGCTTAGGGGCTACAGAGTCTGGACGTGCGTGGACACATCATTGCTGAACGTCTCAGGTGTACTTTCTTCTGTTCCCACTGTTTGCAGGATGCCAGCTGTGCGTTTCCCTCACTGCCCCCACTTCCCCAGTTGTTGGCTTGGGATTGTGTGTTCCCTTTCTTGTTGGAATGGCAGGACCATGGGCTACCACCCAAGGTTTGCATCCACTTGGGGCTGCCATTGCAACTTTTCCTAGAGAGCCAGACAAGTGAGGAGGAGAGGCAAGGAGGCCGGCAGACCCATGAGCACCGAGGCATTTATCATGCCTTCCTTCCTCCTTCACCTTTCCAACTCAGAGCAACCACAGGGCATTGGATCCTGGCTTTGGAGAGCCAGGTTCTAGCTACCAACTTGTTTATAAATTGGGGCTAATAGTGCCTTCAGTGCTTGTCTTAGTGACACGTGGCAAAGACCAGATGAAAGCCTGGATATGAAAGCGAGGAAGGATTAGTAACTGACCTTGCTCTCCTCCTCCCCAAGCCCCGTCAGAATCTCAGATGGGATCTGGTTGCTCAGGGTGCTTCCCAGAAGTGGAACGATGGAGGAAGAAGGAGCTGCCCGCGCTGGCTCTCCTCCCTGGCCTGGGAGCCGAGTGCTGATCTGTTCTAACTGCACGTGTGCTCATTACAGGAGCAAATCTGCTTTTGAGAAAGCCAACGTTGATGTGTTCCGGGTGAGAACCAACAATGTGGGCCTCATCTACAAAATCAGGTGAGAATCTGGCCCCTACCAGGGAGTGTGTATGCGGGTGGGGAGCAGGTAGAGATGAAGGCAAGTAGATTAGGAATAAATTTCATTACTGACATAGCCTAGGTGTTGATTACTCTTGTGATGTCTCTGCTGGGCTACCAAAGGCCCAAATCTTTTCCTCCATCCTGAACGACAGTCCCCTAAACTTTCCTACTAGAGATGGATTTCTTTGGGTTAAGACAAACTGATACAATTTTTCACAAACTTGAGAAATATGCTCTGAGGGACACTATAGCATAGTGGTTAGGAGCTCAGACTGTGAGTTCAGATGGTTGTTATTAGGAATCATTGAATTGATCTCGACTCGTAGTGACACCATGTGACAGAGTAGAACTGGCTGTAGGGTTTTCTAGACTGTAATCCTTACAGGAGCAGATGCCTGGGTTCAAACCTCTGCTCTGCTATTTACTAGCTGTGGGACCCTGGACAGGTTACCTCTCCAAGCCTCGGTTTCTTCATCTGTAATAACAGGGCGTAACCTCCTAGTTAGTGAGAATGCAATGAGTTAAAATTCTTAGAAAGTCGCTGGTGCACAGCAAGCAGTAGGTGTTACAGAGACCAGGTCATGTGGCAGGATGCCATTAGACAGAGCACTCCCTCCTGCTTCTCTCTGGGGGAGTTTTTGTGAATGTGTGGGAAGGACGACTCTATAAAACCTCATCACAGAGTCAAAAACTGTAAACTCGTTGCTGTAGAGTTGATTCCAACTCATAGCAAACCTATAGGACTGAGTAGAACTGTTCCATAGGGTTTCCAAGGAGCAGCTGGTGGATTTGAGCTGCTGGTCTTTTGGTTAGCAGCCAAGTTCTTAACCACTGCACCACTGCAGAGGAAGAGGCTTCAATTGCCCCTTATTTACCCTCTTCCCCTTCTATCACCCTCCACCATTCAAGTCATGCCCCACAAGTCAGATAATGTGGCTGGTTTTCTACCTTCTGTTTATTTCCCTGTTGTTATTCCTTCCTTTAGTAAAGTCTTGATGAACTGTCTTATTTGTCCTTGACTCAGCTGGGCTTCAAGAAGTGGCATGTGTATATGCTTGGGCCTTAGTATGAGGCGGGTGGGGGCAGTGCTTCCAGAGGCCAAGGTCAGGAAATAGCACTCATCAGGAGAACCTCAAAGGGGAAGATCAAAATGGTCCCACTGAAAGCCTTTGCCATCTAGATGTTCTTCACTATGGAAGGCGATGTTTCCTTGCAGGCAATGCAATAATGTAGCATTTGTTAATATGTACATCCGCTTTGCAAGGTATCCCCATTTCATAGATGAGGAAACTGAGGTTCAGAAAGGTAAAGTAATAACAGCAACAACAAAATGATAGAACCTCTTTTTTGGAGTAAGCATTGGGTACTCCAGTGTGGAAGGGGATGTCATCTTGATTCTGCCAATGACAGTGTAGGTGTCTGCTCCTGCCCCAGGATCGAGCATGATAACACAGGCTTGAACGCCAGCTGGTACCTGGACCATGTGATTGTGACTGACATGAAGCGGCCTCACCTCCGTTACTACTTCAATTGCAACAACTGGCTGAGCAAGGTGGAGGGCGACCGACAGTGGTGCCGTGACCTGCTGGCCAGCTTCAACCCCATGGATATGCCCAGAGGTCAGTGCCTGGACCCGCCTGAATGGTGGCCTGCTTTCCATCCCTCCCTGCCAGGCTAGGTTCACCCAGGTCTTGCTTTGGGCCATTTCTACCTCCTCCTTTCTATTCCTCCAGGTGGGCCCAGGCGAGGCTCCCATCTCCGCTTTGTGGACTTCCCACAAGCAAGCTTTTGTGCTGTGGGGTTCAAGGAAATGGGAGACCCAAGAGAACCTGGAGGCATGGTGGGAAGATGAGTGTAGCCCTGTGTACAACCTATGTTCTCAGCCATTCTTGTGGATGGGTGGCTGGCAAGAGTCCCCTCTGAGTTCAAAGGCACCCCCTGTCTTCTTGTTCCCTTGCCTTTCTTACAATGCCGCAGGACAGTGTGTGATTTCCCTGGGTCACACCCAGGGCATGATGGATGGGAATCTTCCACTGTCCCCATCATAATGACTTGCAACTTCATTGATTCTTTTTTTTTTTTAAAGAAATATTGATATTTTCTCTTATTACGACAGCCAATTTAATTATTGCAGAAAATTTAGAAAATTGAGGTATGCAAATACGAAAAAGAACACCTATAATTCCATCACCTGGAAAACATCACTGGTGACATTTCTGTGGATTTGTTTCTAGATTTTTCTATGTATATATAGTTTGAAAAAGTGCACAGATACTGCATACCTTGCTTTATGGCATGTTTAGTTTATATCACTATTACTGTCCAACACCCCTGCTTGTAATGGCTAGGTAGTGTTCTGGTATATGGCGCTACCTCTTCCTACCTCTACTTTCTTATCGTTGGACATTTGTATTGTGCTCCCCCTTAGAAATTTTTTTGCTATTGTAAACAACACTTTGTAGAATATAAAGAGCTCTAGTGGTACAGTGGTTAAATACTTGGCTGCTGACTCAGAGGTCAGCAGTTTGAGCCCACCAGCTGCTCCATGGCAGAAAGATGTGGCAGTCTGCTTCTGTAAAGATTACAGCTTTGGAAACCCTATGGAGTAGTTCTCTGTCCTATAGGGTTGCTATGAGTAAGAATCAACTTGACAGCACACAACAACAACAACAACATGGAGAATATTACTATGTCTAAATTTTTGCTCAAATTTATGATTCTTTTCTTAAGATAAATTCCTAAGTGGAATTTCTAAGACAATTGGTTAAGGCTTTTAATGAGCATTTCCAAATTGCCCTTTTGTTGTTAGGTGTCCTCAAGTCGATTTCGACTCACAGTGACATATAGGCCAGAGTAGAACTGCCTCATAGGGTTTTCTAGGCTGAAATCTTTACAGGAGCAGATCTCCAGTTCTGCTTTCTAGTGGAGCTGCTGGGTGGGTTCGAACTGCTAAACTTTTGGTTAACAGCTGAGTGCTTAACGGTTGCACCACCACAGCTCCTTCCAAATTGCCCTAGAAAGAGTGTGTCAGTGCACATTCCCACCAGCTGTAAGCAAGAACCCACTTCCCTCACTCTTGCCAGCACTTGGTAGCATTGTTTGATTTGCCAATTGGATAGGAAAAAGCGGGTTTCAACATTCTCTCTTTGATTACTGGTGAGGTTGAATATTTTTCATACATACATTGGTCATTTGTATTTCTTTTGTGAATTGTCTGTCTACGCCCTTTACCTGTCCTTTCAACTGGGGTGAATTTCATGGATTTCCTCATAGACACTAAAAAAAAACAAACCCGTTGCCATCGAGTCGATTCCGACTCATAGTGACCCTATAGGTCAGAGTAGAACTGCCCCATAGAGTTTCCAAGGAGCACCTGGTGGATTCGAACTGCTGACCTTTTGGCTAGCAGCCGTAGTACTTAACCACTAAGGCACCAAGGTTTCCTCATAGACACTAAGCACCTTTAAATCTTGATCCTTTACTAGGATCAAAAACCCATTGCCGTCGAGTTGATTTTGACTCCTAATGACCCTGTAGGACAGAGTAGAACTGCCTCTTACGGTTTCCAAGGAGCACCTGGTGGATTCGAACTGCCGAGCTTTTGGTTAGCAGCCACAGCTCTTAACCACTACGCCAGCAGGGTTTCAGTTCTTAGCAAATTGTCAAACTTGCCCACTTCCTGTTTTGTTCCCTTAGCCTCCCTTTTCTGGGTATTTTTCCCAGAAAATGTCTTTCTAGCTCCTCAATGTACCTTCTGTTTAGTTGCGCAAAAATCTAGGGTTCCACTGATAGGAGTAGAGCTTTTGAAAAGTCACCACTGAGAATGAATTAATGGAATACAGTGATTTTCCAACTTTCTGTAAGGATCAGCCAGAGCTGCTTTCTTGACTCTTAAAGGGAAGACAAAGACACTGGCTGAGTCAGGCTGCCTGGGTCCCCAGCCCCTCATGGACTGGAGGGCTTTAGATTTTTAGTATTTCTAGACCAGAGACTTCCAGATTGGGTTCAGGAAGAAGGAATGAAACAAAGAAATATTAAGATATTCAAATAATTGCACTGGTTAACAAAGGGTTAAGTTTGCTTTTCATCTGAAATTATACCAGCTTGGTGTTTGGCTATTGGAGATTTTTGGTAAAGAAAAATGGGGAAGATAATCATTTCTTTGTATGTGTAGTTTGGTAGAAAACATATTCCAAACCATGGGGTATGGATGATAAGAGAAAGCGAGAGGAAGGGAACATTCTCAGTGTATATTCCACCTTCTCCCAACCCACAAGGTAGGGTGGATTGTTAGGGAGACTTGTTCCTCTCCCACCACTCCTGGGGGCTGTCTCCTGAAAGCCCGCGGCAGGGCCTGGCTGATAATCAGCTGAAACCTTCCTTCACACCTGCTCCTCAGAGAAGGCATTCCAGGCCGACCCACTGACCCTTTGACCAAAGTGATAAGCAAATAGTTGCAGGAGGGGAGGGGGGTGAAGGGGACCTGGACCTTGATCAGGTTTCCAGGTGGTTCTTCTGAAGGGGATCTCATATATCATGCCTAAAGGCATGGGTGTGAGGGGAGCTTGCCCTACTTGTGGGTGCAGAAGGTGAGCTGCGGGGTGCTGGGACGGCTGCTCTGGAGAGAATATCTTCCTCACTGCAAGGCTGGTGGTCTGACAGCCCACCATGGAGATTGCTGTTCCCTTTCCAGGTTCCTCTTTAAACAGACTTCGCAGAAAGGCGCCTAACATATTCCTAATACATTGGGGTGATGGCTGTCAGGGCTGCCCTCTTCCCTAATGGAACACTGTAAGGGGGTGGTGGGCATCAGCAAAAACAGAGACAGAAGGTTCACAAAGAAGGACGTAGAAGTTGACCATCCTCACAGTTTTGTGAATGGAGGCTCCTAAGATGAAGTTCAAGTTCTCAAGTGGTAGGTAAATATGGCTGCATCTGGACATTAGGGAAACTAGGCAGCAGGACCAACCAAATGGCTTCGCCTTTTGGTTTTCTTTGTGTCTGATCATTGGGGATCTGTTGCTGGGGACTGAGGAGGCAGGTTGATATCACTACCACAAATAAAAACTGTTGTCATTTGTTGTAAATATAAGATATACACTAGTACATACTAAAATAAATACCTAACTATTAGATAAAATGACAATTATGTACCACTGCTAGCATCCTGCCTACCATCCCTGGTATGCAAATGCACTCTGGGAAATATTAGCAGTCCCTATTCTGAGAAGAAGGGAAAGTGGAGGCTAGGAGGGAGGGGAGAAAGGCTGGTAATGATATTTGAGCTCTCTTCATGAGTCCCTATTTCACTTCATCTTTACAGTATCTCTGGGAGGGAGGGAAAGCAAGTATTGGTTACATAGACGAGGAAACCAAGGTCCAAGGTCAAATGGCCAGTTGCTGATGGAACTTTGACTAGAATTTGGGTCTCCTTATTCTTAGTCACCTCATGCTGCCCGGTTATTCTTCATCTTTTTTTGGCAACTTGACTGTAGTTCCCAGAAGGTGTTAGGGACTGAGAGCAAAACCTCATTAATTTTACAGTGTCCCTCCCTTGTCATGTTTTGAACACCCTGGGTTATTATCAAAGTGGAATGTGACTTCTGATTGGCCCAATCAGAACAGGGTCGCCCAGTCAGTTGCTAATGAAGTTCACCCAGGATCTCTGGCATCTTTTGTTTTTTTGGAAATGAATTTACACCAGGATCGTCAAGGGAAGAACAACTGAATTTCTCCCTTTGGCTGCTTCTCTGTGTGCCATTGAAGCCCAGCTGGGTGGGTGGGAGGTGAAAAAGAACTGGAAGGAAGTGGCTGCCATCGTTGCTTATCACCCTGACCACCTGAGGAGTATCTTGGCACTTGGTGAGGCTGGGTGCCCACCAAGTGTGGCCCAAGCCCAGGCCCAGTCCTTATCCTCTTTTTCAGGCCACTTCACGTCTTTCTTCCTTATCAAGTTGGTTCTCTTCTCGTCACCTCCAAGTAGTCTCCTGTTTAGCTAATTTCCTTTTCTGAAAGGCCCATCCTGGCTGATGGTAACTCAACGATGAACTTAACCCCAGAGGTATCAGTGACTAATAGGTCCAAGGTCTGCCTCCTGCCAAGGGTATCTATAATTTCATGGGGGATCTGGGCCCCCTAAAGTCCACAAAATCTGCACACGTGAATTCTTACCAGTGAAATTTCAGGCACTGGGGTCGAACTATAGTAGGGCTTTCATGGTATCAGCTGGGTGCCGTTCAGTTCATGCCTCAGATTCATGAGCACTTGGCCCAGTTGACAGTCATAGTGAGATGCTGGAGAATTCTCCCAATACTCCACATAGACATCTGGATAACTTGACTTGTCCTCCTCTTGGGCAGGACAAGACCAAGGGCAATTAGCCTGACGCATAAGCAATCATAGCCTGAGAGTTCTAAGGGGCCATGGAGGTCAGTTGGGCCAACCTCCTTTTGAATCAGTAACCCCAGCTACAGCATCTTCACCAGTTGCATCTCCACCTTGGTTTGAATTTAGCATTTCTTGTGTTGTACACAGTTCCCAAACTTCCAGCGCAGAACGTTCTACTGCAAAGCAGCCCTGGCTGCCAGAAAGATCCTTAAATTAAACTCCGTGCTCTCTCCCATGGCTTCTGCTTATTTCTTCGGCTCCTCCTCTAATACAACACATGTCTACATACCAGTCCCTTAGCTGATGAAGACAGCCTTCTCTCCTTTTGGGGCTGCATCCCCAGGTTCCTTGGCCTCTCTCTGTGACACATTTTCCACCTGCTCTCTTCTCTGGCCTTGCTCACTGTGTAGGCTCTAGTTTGTCAATGCTCCTCATGAAAGTAGCTACTAGGCTAGAGCCCTGTGTTCCAGAGGGGAGCCAATCAGTGCAGAGTGCAGAGGGCCTCCCTGTCTCAATCATCCTATTTATTTTGTTTAAATTTTATTTCTTTTGTTGTTGTTGAGAATATACACAACAAAGCATTCCAATTCAACAGTTTCTACATGTATCACTTGGTGACATTGATTACATTCTTCAAGTTGTACAACCATTCTCACTTTTCTGAGTTGTTCCTCCCTCATTAACATAAATGCTCTGCCCCTAAGGTTCCTATCTAATCTTTCGAGTTGCTATTGTCACTTTGATCCCGTATAGATAGTTCATAAAAGAGCATAATGGTCAAGGCAGACATGTTTTACTAGTTAAGCTAAACTATTGTTTGGTTTTAAGAAGACTTCAGGGGATATTTTTAGTTTAAAGTTTAAAAAAACTATATCAGGGCAATAGTTTCAGTATTTCATCCAACCTTCAGGTATCCAGAAAGTCTGGGGTCCATGAGAATTTGAAATTCTGTTCTGCATTTCCTCCCTTTTGATCAGGATTCTTATATAGAATACTTAATCAATCATGGAAGAAAAAATAGGGACAACGTTAGGAGCCCTAATACGAGGCATAAACAGAACACAAAACATTACCAAAAATGACGAAGAGAAACCAGATAACTGGGAGCTCCTAAAAATCAAACACTTATGCTCATCTAAAGACTTCACCAAAAGAGTAAAAAGACCACCTGCAGATTGGGAAAGAATTTTCAGCTATGACATCTCCGACCAGCGCCTGATCTCTAAAATCTATATGATTCTATTAAAACTCAACCACAAAAAGACAAAAAACCCAATCAAAAAGTGGGCAAAGGATATGAACACGCACTTCACTAAAGAAGATATTCAGGCAGCTAACAGATACATGAGAAAATGCTCTCAATCATTAGCCATTAGAGAAATGCAAATTAAAACTACGATGAGATTCCATCTCACTCCAACAAGGCTGGCATTAATCCACAAAACACAAAATAATAAATGTTGGAGAGGCTGCGGAGAGATTGGAACTCTTATACACTGCTGGTGGGAATGTAAAATGGTACAACCACTTTGAAAATCTATCTGACGTTTTCTTAAAAAGTTAGAAATAGAACTACCATACAACCCAGAAATCCCACTCCTCGGAATATGCCCTAGAGAAATAAGAGCCTTTACACGAACAGATATATGCACGCCCATGCTTATTGCAGCTCTGTTTACAATAGCAAAAAGCTGGAAGCAACCAAGGTGTCCATCAATGGATGAATGGTTAAATAAATTATGGTATATTCACACAATGGAATACTATGCATTCATAAAGAACAGTGACGAATCTGTGAAACATTTCATAACATGGAGGACCCTGGAAGGCATTATGCTGAGTGAAATTAGTCAGAGGCAAAAGGACAAATATTGTGTAAGACCACTATTATAAGATCTTGAGAAATAGTATAAACTGAGAAGAACACATACTTTTGTGGTTATGAGGGGAGGAGGGAGGGAAGGCAGGAGAGGGTTATTTACTGATTAGTTAGTAGATAAGAAGTACTTTAGGTGAAGGGAAGGACAATACTCAATACACGGAAGGTCAGCTCAACTGGACTGGACCGAAAGCAAAGAAGTTTCCGGAATACACTGAATGCTTCAAAGGTCAGCAGAGCGAGGGCAGGGGTTTGGGGACTATGGCTTAAGGGGACTTCTAAGTCAATTGGCAAAATAAATCTATTATGAAAACATTCTGCATCCCACTTTGAAGTGTGGCGTCTGGGGTCTTAAATGCTAACAAGCGGCCATTTAAGATGCATCAATTGGTCTCAACCCACCTGGATCAAAGGAGAATGAAGAACACCAAGGTCACACGATAACTATGAGCCCAAGAGACAGAAAGGGCCACATGAACCAGAGACTTACATTATCCTGAGACCAGAAGATCTAGATGGTGCCCGGCCACAACCGATGACTGCCCTGACAGGGAGCATAACAGAGAACCCCTGAGGGAGCAGGAGATCAGTGGGATGCAGACCCCAAATTCTCTTAAAAAGACCAGACTTAATGGTCTGACTGAGACTAGAAGAATCCTGGTGGTCATGGTCCCCAAACCTTCTGTTGGCCCAGGACAGGAACCATTCCCAAAGACAACTCATCAGACATGGAAGGGACTGGACAATGGGTAGGAGAGAGATGCTGATGAAGAGTGAGCTACTTGTATCAGGTGGACACTTGAGACTGTGTTGGCATCTCCTGTCTGGAGGTGAGATAGGAGGGTAGAGAAGGTTAGAAACGGGCAAAATTGTCATGAAAGGAGAGTCTGGAAGGAGGGAGCAGGCTGACTCATTAGAGGGAGAGTAAGTGGGAGTATGGAGTAAGGTGTATATAAGCTTATATGTGAGAGAGTGACTTGATTTGTAAACTTTCACTTAAAGAACAATAAAAATTATTAAAAAAAAAAAAAAGAATACTTAATCAAAATGTTCAGTATTGGTAGCCAAGAACCATCCGGTTCTTTTGGTCTCATGGTGAAGGAGGCGATTGTTCATGAAGGCAATTAACCTCACATTCCATATCCTCCTTCTATTCCTGACTCTCTTTCTTCCTCTATTGCTCCAGGCAAATAGAGACCAATTATTGTGCCTTGGATGCCTGCTTACAAGCTTTTAAGACCCCAGGAACTACACAATGAACTAGAAGGTAGAACAGAAGCACTAAACGAGTAATTAGGCCAGTTAACTGGGATGGCCCATGAAACCATGACCCTAAAGCAAAAGGAAGAAATGATGAAGTAAGAGTTGAACAGAAGATTTCAAAGGCTGCTCAAGAAGACGAAGTAAAGTATTGTAATGATGTGTGCAAAGACCTGGAGATGGAAAACCAAAAGGGAAGAACATGCTCAGCATTTCTTAAGCTGAATGAACTGAAGAAAAAGTTCAAGCTTCTAGTTGCAATATTGAAGGATTCTGTGGGGAAATTTTTTTTTTTCTATTTTTTTAAATTGTGCTTTAAGTGAAAGTTTATAAGTCAGTTTCCCATACAAAAACTTATACACACATTGTCAAGTGACCCTAGTTGCTCTCCCTACAATGTAACATCACACTCCCTCTCTCTACCCTGTATTTCCTGTGTCCATTCAATCAGCTCTTGTCTCCCTCTGCCTTCTCATCTAACCTCCAGGCAGGAGCTGCCCACATAATCTCATGTGTCTACTTGAGCTAAGAAGCACACTCCTCACCAGTATCATTTTATGTCTTATGGTCCAGTCTAATCTCTGTCTGAAGAGTTGGCTTCGGGAATGGTTTTAGTTTTGGGCTAACAGAGAGTCTGGTAGCCATGACCTCTGAGGTCCCTCCAGTCTTAGTCAGACCATTAAGTCTGGTCTTTTTCTTATCTATGGGGAAAATATTAAACAATGCAGGAAGCATCAAAAGAAGATGGAAGGAATACACAGAGTCACTACTGCAAAAAAAATTGCTTGACGTGCAAACATTTCAGGAGGTAGCAAATGAGCAGGAACCAATGGTACTGAAGGAAGAAGTCCAAGCTGTACTGATGGTATTGGCAAAAAACAAGGCTCCAGGAATTGATGGAATATCAATTGAAATGTTTCAACAAATGGATGCAATGCTGGAAGTGCTCACTATCTATGCCAAGAAATTTGGAAGGCAGTTACCTGGCCAATGGACTGGAAGAGATCCATATTTATGCCTATTCCCAAGACAGGTGATTCAACTGAATGAGGAAATTATCAAACATTATCATTAATACCACGTGCAAGTAAAATTTTGCTGAAGATCATTCAAAAGTGAATGCAGCATTATATTGACAGGGTACTGCCAGAAGTTCAAGCCAGATTCAGAAGAGGATGTGGAACCAGGGATATCATTGCTGATGTCAGATGAATCATGGCTGAAAGCGGAGAATACCAGAAAGATGTTCACCTATGTTTTATTGACTATGCAAAGGTATTTGACTCTGTAGATCATAACAAATTATGGATAATGAAGAATTGGAAATTCCAGAACATGTAATTGTGCTCATGAGGAACCTGTACATAGATCAAGAGGCAGTCATTTGAACAGAACAAGTGGATACCACGTGGCTCAAAGTCAGGAAAGTCATGCGTCAGGGTTGTATCCTTTCACCATACCTATTCAATCTGTATGCTGACCAAATAATCTGAGAAGCTGGACTATATGAAGAAGAACATGGTATCAAGATTGGAGGAAGACTCATTAACAACCTGCAATATGCAGATGACACAACCTTGCTTGCTGAAAGTGAAGAAGACTTGAAGCACATACGGATAAAGATCAAAGACTACAGTCTTTGGTACGGATTACACCTCAACATAAATCAAACAAAAGTCCTCACAACTGGACCAACAAGCAACATCATTATAAACAGGGAAAAGCTTGAAGTTGTCAAGTTTTTTACTTGGGCCCACAATCAACACCCATGGAAGCAGCAGTCAAGAAAGGGTATTGGATTTCATCAAATGCTTTTTCTGCATGCATAGAGATGACCATGTAGTTTTTTTCCTTTGTTCTATTGATGTGGTCGCTATGAGTCAGGATCGACTCAACGGCAACAGGTTTGGGATTTTTTTTTTTTGGTATTGATTTGGTGTATTACACTGATTGATTTTCTAATGTTGAACCATCCCTGCATTCTGGAATAAATCCCACTTAGTCATTTTTTTTTTTTTTTTAGTCATGGTGTGTGACTCATTTAATATGCTGTTGGATTCTGTTTGCTAGCATTCTGTTGAGAATTTTTGCATCTATATTCATAAAAGATATTGGCCTGTAGTTTTCTTTTCTTGCAGTGTCTTTGTCTGGTTTTGGTATCAGGGTTATGTTTGCTTCATAGAATGAATTAGGGTGTATTCTTTCCTTCTCTATCTTTTGGGAGAATTTAAACAGTATTGATGCCAATTCTTCTCTAAATGTTTGGTAGAACTCCCCAGTGAGGCCATCTCGTCCAGGACTTTTTTTGAGGGGGAGATTTTTGATCACTGATTCGGTCTCTTCACTTGTTATGGGTCTTCAATCATCCTACTTCTTTTAATGCATCCTAAATTTTCATTTTACCACCTGTCTGTCACTGTGTTGTACTGTGGTGGCTTGTGTGTTGCTATGATGCTGGAAGCTATCCCACCAGTATTTCAAATACCAACAGGGTCACTCATAGTGAACAGGTTTCAGTGGAACTTCCACACTAAAACAGGCTAGGAAGAAAGGCTTGGCAATCTACTTCTGAAAATTATCCAATGAAACCCTTAAGGATCACAACAGAATATTGTCTGATATAGTGCTGGAAGATGAGCCCCTAGGGTAGAAGGTACTACACAACAACTATGGACTCAAACGTACCAACGATCATGGAGATGGTGCAGAACCGGGCAATGTTTTGTTCTGTTATACATAAGGTTCTCATGAGTTGGAGCTGACTGGATGGCAACTAGTAACAACAAAATTTTCATTAGTTATTTTAAACAGTCACAATATACCTTTGATTTGGATTCAAAGCGCCCATGTTTACCTGGAAGAAGATATGAAAATGTCATCTCCACCCCAAGTCCTCAGTTCTTGCTCAGGACTTCAAGCCTGCTGGAGAACCTCCCAGATTGTCCTGACATCCTGAGTCATCCCCATATGAGTGGGCAGGGGTGGGTCCCAGCCTTGGCAGGCTCAGCCCCGCAGCTCGATGCCATGGTTCAGGCAGACATCACCCCTCCTGATGAAAGATCTCAGACACCCCTGCAGCCTGAGTAGGGCGTGGCCAGACACCTCTATTGCTTCTCCCTCTAATGCAGGTACTGGAGACCTCTGGGGCCTGTGGACAGTTGGCAGCTGCTTTTTCAGTATGTCTGCTTCCACCATCCCTGGGAAGCCTGCCCCGGCGAGCGATCTGCTGCGGAAATGCAGTGCATTTTCCCGCTGGCCATCTATCTCTTGGCATCCCTCCATTGCCATGGAGGCCTGACTCACCTCCTGCAGAATTTCTCCCATCCTGTCTGGAATGGCTCACCTCTTGATAATTCAGAACCCAGAGGGGGCAGACTGGCTGCACGCCTTAGTTGTCCGGCTCTGACATAATGAAAAATACCACCAGTTGGTGGCTTTAAAGAACTGGAATTTATTTTCTCACAGTTCAGAAGACTAGGAGTCTGAATTCAGAGTAGCAGCTCTATGGGAAGGTCCATCTTTGTTTTTTTTTTTCAGCTTCTAGTAGCTGCCAGCAGCCTGTGGTGTTCTTGGACTTGTAGAAGCATCAGCCTCCACTGTCACATGGCATGTCTTCTTCCTGTGTCTCTGCATCTGTGCGCTCCTGTATAAAACACCGTTCAGGAGAGATTAGGTTTGGGACCCACCCTGCTCTGCTATGACCTCATGAACATAACAAAAGAAAAACTTTATTTCCGAGCAGGATCATGTTCACAGGAGACCCCATGTGTTAGAGTAGAAGTGAGCTTTGTCAGATTTTCTTGGCTGTAATCTTTATAGGGAGTCCCTCAGTGGCGCAAATGGTTACGTGCTGTACTGCTAACCACAAAAGATGGCAGTTCAAACCTACTCGGAGGCACTTTGGAAGACAGGCCTGGCAATTGGTTTCCTAAAGGTTGCAGCCTTGAAAACCTTATGGAGCAATTCTACTGTGCACACATGGGATCACCATGAGTTGGAGCTGACTTAATGGCAACAACAACAACAACAACAACAACAGCAGCAACAACAATCTTTAAGAGAGCAGATTGCCAGGCCTTTCTTCTATGGCATGGCTGGGTGGGTTTGAACCACCAGTCTTTAAGGTTAGCAGCCAATCAAAAACTGCTTGTGCCACCCAGAGACCTCAGTACAGGGGTTAAACCTGTTGCTGTCGAGTTGATTCCGACTCATAGCAACCCTATAGGGCAGAGTAGAACTGCCCCATAGAGTTTCCAAGGAGCGCCTGGTGGATTCGAACTGCCGACCTTCTGGTTAGCAGCTGTGGCTCTTAACCACTGAGCCACCAGGGCTCTAGTACAGGGGTTAGAACTTTAATATATATTTTAGTGGGACAAAATTCAATCCATTACACTGCATGTACAGGCACACTGATGGCAGCCCCTGGCCTGAAGATAAGCATAGTCTCCCAGGCAGTGATGCCCTCCTGAGCTGCCCTTAGATGCTGGGTCTGGGGATGAGGACGTGGTCCCAGCCCTCAAGGTGCTAACAGTCCAGGGGAGGACACAGATTCCCATAATACAGGGTACCAACAAGGATGCTTGTGGGGCATCATGGTTAAGAGCTCCAGGCAGGTCTCAAGTCATGGAGTCCTAGGTTCAAATCCCAACCTATTAGCTGCATGACCTTGGCAAAGAACTTCTGTAGCCTTAGTGTCTTCATGGGTACATTACAATTAGTATCTTACTAAAAACCGATAGCACTACTATTGTTCCCATTTTGCACATGGAGTCCCTGGGTGGTACAAACGGTTAATGTGTTCAGCTGCTAAGCTAAAGTCTAGAGGTTCAAGTTCGCCCAGAGGCACCTTGGAAGAAAGGTCTGGCTATCTACTTCCAAGAAAATCAACCATTGAAAACCCTATGGAGCTTAGTTCTACTTTGACATACATGGGGTTGCCATGTGTCAGAACCAACTCAGTGGCAACTGATTTTTGCACATACCGTAAGGGATGAGGCGAGTAAGCACAGGCAACCTCTCTACCAGCCTCCTCCGTGTCTGGGTCTGGTGCTAGCAGCAACCATTTCTCAACCTGTTTGCTCAGACAGTGTTGGCTCCAGTGTCTCTGGCAGATGGTGTCTCTGAAAACTGTTCTCTCCTGTTCTAATAAACCATGAGGAGGTTTCAAGGGACCCATGGGAAGTAGAACTGAGGCCTGAGAGACAGGATGTGACACCCTCTCCCAATCTGTTCCCAGACCATGAAGCGGAAGCCATGCCACCGACAGCAGTTTCTGGGGTCTGCACCCCATCTCATCAAGGCTAACAAGGACCTGCTCTCCCCCTGCCCTGGGGTCGCTGGCCTGATGGCTGCCTGGGTGGGCTGTCCTGCTCCCAGAGCTTGTTTCCAGTCAATGAGAACAGAAAACTGTGGACCTTCCATTAAAGCATGTGCCAGGGTCAGAGGAGAGGCCAGGGTCAGCATCTTTCTCCTGCCCCAGTTCTCCTCCCTCCTCTACTTCAGTTTTCTCCACTCCACCCAAACCCCACTGGATTTAAGCCCCAGCTTCCCTGGAAGGCATGACCTGCTCCCTCTGCCATTGATCTCCTCTCTCCATCTCCAAACTCTGCCAGAAATTAAAGTCTGTGCCACATACTGTAGTACAGGGATTCTCAGTGGGGTACCCACTCCCCTGGGCTCTCTACAGGGCATCATCCCCCAGATTCTCAGTGGGGTCCCCACTCTCTTGGATTCTCTACAGGGCACCCTCCCCCAGATTCTCAATGGGGCATCCCCTTCCTGAATTTTCAGCAGGGCACCCTCCCCCTCGGACTCTCAGTGGGGTACCTCCCTCCCTGGATTCTCAGTAGGACACCCCTCAGATTCTCGATGGGGCACTCCCACTCCTGAAGGCAATTGGGAGATGGGTAAAGAATCTTATGGGCAGGAAGGGGAACTTGTCAATTGGCTCCTTGAAATTCAGATGAGCTTGATCAGTCAGAGCCAGAATGCACCCCTGTTGCTGATGGGGTGGGTTGTAGCCCTCAGGTGTTTTGAGATGAATGGCTCAGAAACACCTTTATCTAGTTGCCTCTTTGGGATCTAACTACTTAGTATGTGTCTATCTGGTCCCTCCAAGCAAGGTTTCTCTGAGGGCCAGGGCTGTGGCCTCCTCCTACCACCTGGCGATCGCTCTTTTACTTGTACCTGCTGGCTTGGCCCTTGGGATTTAGGGACTTGGGTGAACATTGGTAAGAACTAGGGTTTGTGTGTTTGGGAGGAGGGTCGTGTGTAGACACTCTCATTTACAAAGACCAGCAGAGAGTTGGGTGGAAAGAGCTCTGCTGGAGGACAGAGGCCTTGGTTTTAGTCTTGCCCTTTGGTAATTGTGTGATGTTGGGCAAGTGACCTGTCTGCTTTGGGCCCCAGTTTCCTTTTCTTACCAGGAGAATGTTGGGCCAGAAGCGCTCTGGGAGCCCTTGGAGTGCTGGCTTCCTTTGGTGCTCTGCTAGCTGAGTGCCTCCTCATCACTCCTGCCTGGCTCCCAGTGTCTCCCTCCCACTGATTTCACTCCCCCACTTTGATGTTGTCACTTTTGCTGTGACGTTCACAGGGCACAGCACCCAGCCTCCTCTGTGTTTGTGCAACTGATGAGCACGTGGTGGAGAGATACAGGCAAAGAGCACACCCCTCTCTGGACCCTGGGAAGCTCAGAGCACCTCCCTGAGCCTGGGGATGGGAGTAGGGGCAGCAGGGAAGCATCAGGGATGGGGACATTGGGTTAGGTGGGGCCTGGTAAGACAATGTGAGATCTCTGGGTAGATTCAGGATGACCCAGTGTAGATTGAAGGAGCAACTTGGGCTGGGGTATTGTCACCTGATGGGGAGATGTGTTTAAGGCTTTCCCCACCTGGCCTTCTCCCTGCCAATATGATGCCATTTCCTGCCTTCTGGCCAACGAATTGCCCCCCAGCCTAACACCCCCCTCCCAACCTACGCACTCTCCCACCTTGAAAAGAGTTGAGATGATGATGTGGCTTAAGTGAGTACTGAGCCCACATCCGTTGCTTTGGGAAAGCTCTGCCAACTTGGCAGTGAGACAGGCCTCTGAAGCCAAGAGCTGCTTCCCAGCTGGCCTGGGGGCTGTTCACACCCTGAGGCTGTCAGAACCCAGGCACAGCAGCTCATGTTTCAGATGCAGGCCTCATCCATAGAGGACAGGGCCCCCGCATTCTGAGGGACCGGTCTCTGAGCAGATCCTGCCCCTCACCCCTGCTCCCAGCTGGGAACTCTTCCCTAGGCTTCCTTAGAGACAAGCTGTCTTCTAAAAAAAAAAAACTAGGGGGCATTTAATCTTCTTTGGTGGATTAATACTGAGTATAGCTGCAGCCAGTTTTGTCTTATGCTCTACAGAGGCTGGGGACTGGTCACTGGAAAAGCTGGTGCTCACAGTAAGAATCAGCAGGTTGGCAGGTGGGTGGGAGCACGCAGGTGTGGGCAGGGGCAGGCAGTGTGTTCATCAAGACACCCAGTCTGGAGCAAATGCATTGGCTTTTCCTTTTACTCCAAATGGGACAGCCAGGGCTGGGCTGAAGGCTGAGCAGAGACTGGGAAAGCAGGGAGCAATAGGGTTGTGATTGTTCTGAGCACAATCGCTGTTTTCACTCCTGGTTACTTTATCAGGTAACCAGGTTATAATTTCATATGGCCCCTGCCTGCTGTGCTCCACAATGGTTATTATACAGCTCCAGATGTGCAGCCAGACTTGGCAATACTGTGTTGGGCCCAGGGCCCAGAGGGCATTTGAGGAAAGGGCAGGATAAGAAAGGGACTATGATGAACATGTTAGGGACACACACAAATTGTCCTGACCTGCAGTGGATTACCAGCCTGCCAGAAGACTGCATGCTGCAAAAGCAAACACACAATGAAAGCAGCCCGGACAGTTGCTGCAAAAACCATCCAGATGAGGGCTCTGCCAGATAGACCAGCAGTCCGGCTATAGTCCCAGATTCTAGTGGATGATACCATAGCCTGGTTAAAGTATCACTCCCTGGGTCAGAAAGCACATGGGACTATAAATTCTGAGCTCTAGTTCTGGCTTTGCCACCTAATAGCAATGAAACCTGGGCAGATCTCAGTTCTTCTTCCATCCTCAATTTCTTCCTCTGTGAAATGGGTGGACTAAATCATCTCTTTGGGTCTTTTCAGGATTAGTAGTGTTTGCCTTCAAAATGAAAGAAAGAAGGATGGCCCTGGTGCTAGTCCTCTTCCCTAGGGGTAAGAGAAGATTGGCCTTTGGTAGCCTCCCTTCTGCTGTAGATACTTCTCTCTGCATTTCATTGCTTCCCCCCATACTTCCCATCCTCCGCACAGTCCCCACCCTCACCATGAGTTTGGTGTCTGGACTCGCTCTCTCTGTGGTCAAAACCTGGCACTGCCGCGCTGTGAGCTATGCAAGCTTGAGGGGATTCCTTAAGCTCTGTGCCTCTATTTCCTCATCTATAAAATGGGAATAAAGGAATTCCCATCTCTTAAGGCGATCGAGCTGATTAATTGAGGAAATGAGCATAAAGGACTTTGTGCTGGGCATAGAGGAAGTGCTTGGTAAATGGCGGCAAGTAGCATCGTTGTCGCTCCTGTTGTTAAACTCTGGTGTTTCCCTTTCTTCTGACTCTGAGATGCAGACTCAAAATTCTGGCCTCTCAGAATTGGAAAGGACTTGGGAGCCACTCAGTGCCAGGATCCCCTCTAGATTCTAGACAGGCTCATCTACACCCCTGGAGACAGGCTCATGACCTGGACTGCAGCTGAAGCCTGCTGTGGGTGCCTCCCTTCCAGCCCTCCTCCCCCTCCCTGACAGCTCCCCTTCACCAGCTTCCACACTGTCCATAGGGGCCCTGAACTCCACCTGCTGGGGCACTGCTTGGGAGGCATTGCGCCTCAGAGCCCTGTGCAGGTGGCCCCAGGCCCAAGGGGCTTCAGGGCGGGGAGAGCTGGGCTGCCTTGCCGGATTCTCTTCCAAACTTCTCCACAACAGCTCCCCACCTACCTATCCCCTCCCACCCAGCACTGCAAAAAATCATCACAGGAAGGAGTAGGCAGGAGAGAACAGCTGGGAATGAGGCCCCAGTGAAGAGGACAGAGAATTTCAGAAAGGCCCTTTTCTACCCCTCCTCCATTTTACAGAGGAGAAAACTGAAGCCCATGAAAACTCAGTGACCTGCTGTTGCTCACGTGACCTAACCCTGGGACAGAGCCAGCCTCGCCCCCTGATGCCACTGGCGCTCCTCCAATGCCCCTGCTCTGTCCTGCTCTGAAGCTCACATATCAGTGGTCAGTGAGCATTTACTGGGAGTGTCCTAGGCACCAGATGCTGTCCTCAGGGTGAAGAGATAGGGCCCTTCTTTCTAGGAGCTCAGAGTCTAGAGGGGAGAGAATCAGGCCAGTAAAAAAAAAAAAATCATAAGGCAGAGGAATAGAATATTCTAGGTGGGGGTGGACCATGCCCCACGAGAGTGTAGAGGAAGGGGGAATCAGGGGGCGATATCTAAGCTGAGACTTCACGGACAAGGAGGAGTTTGCCAGGCTTTGGAACGGTGTGAGGGTGTTTAGGGAGGTGAGTCAGCATGAAACATGTTGGCAGAGCCTCATTCACAAGGCTGGGAATGGAGCCTCCAACTCACATGCTTCCCTGTGGCTTCAGGCCCCCAGGAACTGCCAGCCACTCTGTTCTTCAACTTGACAGCCAGACCTCTGGGGATTGCATGAAATTGTATATTTGCCCCATATGTTGTTATCTGGGTTTTAAAATAGATGTTTAAAATAATCTTTGTTTTTTTCTGTTTGTGGAAATAACACCTTTTCAGTGCTGCCTTTTATACACATGAGAATCTGAATTTATGATACGGATGCTTCTTAGGCCCCCTCCAACTGTGGGTGTCCACAGCAGCCACCAGTGGCTTCCTGCTGTAACCTCTCCTCCAAGCTCCAGGTGTTAGCCGGAGTGAGCCCCTGGCCAGTCCTCAATCCTTCCTCTAGCTCAAATCCACTCTGATCAGCTCAAGAGCATCTGGTGCCAAAGCCAACTTGAGGGTATAAGAGTGTCTAACATGTGCATGGGCTGGCTTTAAGCGCGTCTTATAGACTGGCCACAGAGGACATGAAAATTGGACTTCTTCAAGTATTTACTTTGTTCTTTGTTTTTGGGTGCTGTCGAGTCGATTCCAACTCATAGTGCCCCCATGTAACAGAGTAGAACTGCCCCATAGGGTTTCTAAGGCTGTAATCTTTATGGAAGCAGATTGCCACATCTTTTTCCCTCAGAGCAGCTGGTGGGTTCGAACCACTGACCTTTTGGTTATTTACCAAGTGCTTAACTACTGCACCACCAGGGCTTCTTGTATTTACTTTAAAACCCAGTGCCGTCAAGTCGATTCCGACTCATGGCGACCCTATAGGACAGAGTAGAACTGCCCCATAGAGTTTCCAAGGAGCACCTGGCGGATTCAAACTGCCGACCCTTTGGTTAGTAGCCGTACTTTAGGTGACCATAATCTTTAGTTTTCAATTACAGGAAAAAAAAAAAAATGCCATTGTGAAAAATGTCAAAAGTACAAATGAAAAGAATTGAAAATCTTCCATAATCCCATCACACAGAGATAATAGCTCACTTTTTTTTGAGTATTTACTCAATGTCAGCCATCATTCTGGTCTATCTATCTGTCTGTCTATCATCCATCCATCCAACCATCTACCTACTTGCCTATCCATCTATCTACACATTTAATTTTCACAACAAGCTCATGAGGGAAGTACTATTATTGCCTACATTTTCCAGACGAAAGAAACTGATGCACAGAGAGTTTACATAATTTGCTTGTAAGTGATGAAACTAGGATTAAACCCAGAGCCTTGAATTTAATCACTGTGTAGTATTACCCTAAAGACTTCCCTGTTAATATTACGGTAAATTTCCTTCCTGTTATTTATTATTTTTTGTTGCATGAATGTATTAAACACTACATATTTATTATAAAAATGGTATTGTGTTATACTCAATTTTGTAGCCAGTTATTTTCATTCAACACTATATTACTGAATAATCTTCTAAATCATTATTTTAAATAAAATAGCTGTATAGTATTCCATGAATGGATATATAATTACCCTAACAATCTATTTTGGATACTTTTAGGTTGTTCCCAATTTTCTGTTATTATGGTAATCCTGTGATAGACATCCTTGTAGTTAATCTATGAACACAATTATTTCCTTAGTATAAACTAATTGTTACACACAGAGATTGAATAGTTGGTTCAAGGGGTTTGCAAAATGTTAAGGCTTTTGACATGTACTACCCTCCTGCTCCCCAGAAAGATTGTCTGTCGTTCTTCCAGCAGCACGTGAGAAGTGCTGGTTTTCCCAGCCCTTGCTAACCCTTTCTGACTGTGGGAAGATAAACTCTAGCAGCAGGGTGGAGTCTGGGTTAAAAGAGAAGAATGAAGCCAATGTCTTTGCAATGCCCAGTTGGATGTAAAGCAGCAGGAGTGGAGAGCAAGGCAGACAAGTGACTGAGGGGCCTGTGGACATAGCTCTGCAGGGCTGGCAATGAATTGGATGGGAGTGGGCTGAAGATGAGCTGAAAGGAGTGAAAGACTATCTCCTCCGTACTACATTTCAACACCTGATAACATCAGGCTTACATCAAATAGTTTCTTAGAAAGATAAACTAGCTTTATATCTATCTGGGGGTGCTGAATGGGGTAGAAGCGTTTTTTCTTGATTACTATCCGTGAGCAACTATGAACGGCTACCAGTTGCTACTGAGTTGATCCCTACTCACAGCAACCCCCTGTGCGTCAGAGTAAAACTGTGCTCTCTAGGCTTTTTAATGGCTGATTTTTTTTTTTGGAAGTAGATAGCCAGGCCTTTCTTCTGAGGTGCCTCAGGGGGATTCAAACTGCCAACCTTTTAGTCAGCAGCTGAGTATATTAACCATTTCCACCACTCAGAGACTCCATGACTAAGTGATGTTTTGATGACATTGCATAAGCAGGCTCAACTGAAGTCAAATCCATGGCTATGTGCAAGCACGTGTTAAGTGACAAATAAACAATACAGACACCACGAGTTCTAGAGAAAACACCATAGGATGGAGAGGTGGTGGTAGTGCTGGTACAGCCTGGGGCTTAAGCTAGACCTGGCAGGATGCGTGCCACAGCAATTAAGAGAGTCTTCTTGTTCAGGGCCCTTGAGTTTGAACTTGTACTTCATCCTTTTTAACTATGAGAACTTGGTCAAGTTCCTTAACCTCCTGCTTCCATTGCCCCAGCAGTAAAATGGTGACAATAATAACAATAAGGCCCATCACTCTGAGAATTAAATGAGATAATAGATACGACTGGCCCATAGTAGGTCCTCAGTAAGCATTATTATTATTGTGATAGATGGGTGTCTCTGTGAGGACACAGAGCTGAGGGCTTTCTAGGGAAAGCAGACAAGGTCAGAGAGGTCAAGAGAGCTGGAAAGATAAAGGGAGTTATGGGAGGAAAGCAGGAAAAGATGGCCTGGGGTTTGTTTCCCTGTTGTCCGAATCTTGTGTGTGTGTCGGAGGAGTTAGGAGTGTATGAAAGGAGCCCTGGTGGTTCAGTGGTTAAAGTACTCGGCTGCTTACTGAAAGGTCAGCAGTTCAAACCCACCAGCTGCTCCTAGGGAGAAAGATGTGGCAGTCTGCTTCCATAAAGATTTATAGCCTTGGAAACCCTATGGAGCAGTTCTACTCTATCCTTTAGGGTCGCTATGAGTCGGAAGCGACTTGACGGCAATGGGTTTGCTTTTTTGGTTTCCAGAAGCCATGGAGACCTGTGGGAGGGTCTTGAGTAAGGAGATGATGAGAGGGTGGGTTGGACATATGGAGGTGGGAGAGGCTGGGGGGAAGGAGGAGGAGACAGCCACAAGAACCTGGGAGGGCAGTGACGGGTTCTGGATCTGAGGGTAAGAAGAGGAAAGCTTCTGGGCAGCCTGGGGGGAGGGAAAAGGCCAGAGTCCATGGCCTGGGTGGGTATTCATTGATCTGTGGCTGTATTAGTTTCCCAGAGTTGCCATAACAAGTTCCTGTGGGAACCAGAACCTGTGTAAGGTGGAAACCTGTCAGAGAAGGAAAACTCAAATATTTCCCACTAATAGAGAGTGAGAAAAAAGTGGTAAGGCTGCACCCTGTCAAAGGTGGAAACTTTGGAGACCTGGAAAAACAAGGCAGCCCCACCAAGCTCCGAGCTCCGGGTCTCACAGGTTTCACTGTACCACAAACTGGGTGGCTTAAACATGAGAAATTCGTTCTCTCACGCTTCTGGAGGCCACAAGCTTGAAATCAAGTGTCAGCAGGGACACACTCTTTTGAGGGTTCTGGGGGGGAAGCCTTCTTTTCCTTTTCTAGTGTCTGGTGGTCCCAGGTGCTCCTTGGCTCACAGCAGCCTCACTCCAGTCTTTGCCGCTTCACGTGGCCATCTTCCTTCTACATCTGTGTCTCTTTCTCTTCTTGTAGGGGTACCAGTCATAAAGAGATCAGGGCCAATCTACTTCAGCATGACCTCATGTTGACTTAACTAATTACATCTGCAATAGCCCTATATCCAAGTAAGACTACATCCTGAGTTCCTGGGGGGAGGGGGTGGGTTAGGATGTCAATATATCTTTCAGGAGGAGCATAATTCAAGCGTAACAGGGGCCAGGACCTGGCATGCCTGACCGCCCCTCCAGGTCACCTCCGCAGGCCTGAGTCCTTAGGGAGCCTTCCCTGGCTGGGAGAGAACATTCCTACTTTTCACCCACCCCCAGGGCAGCCCCGCTGAATTTCTCTCCCTCACCACACTCATCTCCTCCTCCACAGTGCCTGTGACATCTCACGCAGACGGTCTTGGCTCTTAGCAAGCGGAAGTGAGGGGTGTCAGGGTGTGAGCCACTGGGGATTCATCTGGGGGTGGGGTACTTCAAGCCAAACTGTCCTCTTTCCAACCCTTCCCCCCACCCCTCACCTGCTAAAATAAACAAAGCCACGTTCTAATGAAGCAGCCGGATTTGGGAAGGGGTGAAGGCAAGGGGACGAATCGCCTTCCACTGGTTCATTCATGATTCTCTGCTTCTTAAAAAAGCCGGAACCATGTGAGCACCTCAGAGGCTCAAACGCATTGGGTGTGGGATGGTCCCCTTTCATGCAGCAAGTGAGACAGGCTTGGTTACGGGGCATATGCTCAACTTCTGTCCTCAGAACACGATGAGTGGCTCAGCCAGCTCAGTTGTGCAGGCGGCACCAGGATTTGGGGCTCCCTCCAGCCCCCTCGTGGATGTGCCTCCCCTCCCACAGCCCAGGGTGGCTCTCTGGAGATGTGTTCTGTCGTTGCTATGTGCTGACTGTTCCAGACAGAGAGCAGGGGAGGCTGCGGGGGTGGCCGGTGCACCCGGCGCAGGGAGGGAGCAGGCCTGCCAGTGCCTGCCTTTTCTGGAAGCCCACGCAGGCAGCTTCCGGATGGCCTGTGGGGACAGATTTCTTGTTTGGAGCCTACACTTCTGCCATGGAGTCTGTGGAGGGAAGAAAGGTCAAGGCTGGGCTTGTGCATATGCTGGGCAGGGAAAGAGGGACACAGACAGCCCTCAGCTGCGGTCTTGAGGCAGGCCATCTGTCTTTAGGCTGCAGCTAATTCTACTGGCATAGGGCCCCACCTCAATTCTGTGTGGCTCTGGAAGGCACCCTTGTCATTAGCTTATAGGCTGGGCTCATTGTATATTGTTTGGGTCAATGCTCAAATTAGTTTGGCCTTTCTGAACTCACACTGACTTTTGGAAGAGGGAGGTCACTGCCTACGAGGTAGGGTTGCTGGATTCAGACGTGCAGGTTCTGCACCGCACAAGTGTATGTAAGGAGACACCTTTCACATCATTGTGGATTTGTGTATTTATGACAATTATCCAATAGAGGGCAGTAAAGTGTCTTGAAGAACCAAAAACCAAAAACCTGTTTCCATCAAGTAGATTCCAAATCATAGTGACCCTGTAGGACAGAGTAGAATAGCCCCATAGAGTCTCCAAAGAGCAGCTGGTGAATTCAAACTGCTGACCCTTTGGTTAGCAGCTGTAGCTGTTAGCCCCTGTGCCACCAGGGCTCCGTTTTGAGGAAGGGATTCTTTTTGTGTGTATGTATGTGTAGGTGAAAGTTGACAGGGCAAATTAGTTTCTCATTAAACAATTAATACACAAATTGTTTTGTGACATTGGTTGCCAACCCTGTAATGTGTCAACACCCTCCCTTTCTCTACCCTGGGCTCCCCGTTTCCATTTGTTCAGTTTTCCTGTCCCTTCCTGCCTTCTCATCTTTGCTTTTGGGCTGGTGTACCCATTTAGTCTCGTATACATGATTAACTACAAAGCATGTTCCTCACGTGTGTTATTGTTTGTTTTATAAAAACCTATTGCCGTTGAGTAGATCTGACTCATAGCAAACCTATAGGGCAGAGTAGAACTGCCCCATAGGGTTTCCAAGGAGCAGCTGGTGGATTCGAACTGCTGACCTTTTGGTTAGCAGCCTGAGCTCTTAGCCACTGCACCACCAGCGCTCTATTTGTTTTATAGACCTGTCTAATCTTTGTCTTTGGCTGTGGAAGCCCTGGTGGTGTAGTGCTTAAGTGCTATGGCCAATAACTAAAAGGTTGGCAGTTCAAACCCACCTGGTGCTCCTTGGAAACTCTATGGGGCAATTCTACTCTGTTCTATAGGGTCGCTACGAGTCGGAATCAACTTGACAGCAACAGGTCTGGTTTTTGGTTTTAATCCTTCGCGGAAGGGCAAACTTTTTGAATGACTTCAGTACTGAGTTAAAAGGGTGTCCAGGGGCCATACTCTAGGGGTGGGAGGTTCCTTTTTTTAAATTTGCACAAAGGCACCGTATAAAAAGGCCAATAGTATTGTTGTTTTTAGTTGTCATGGAATTGATTCCAATTCATGGCGACCCCATGTGTGCAGAGTAGAACTGCACTCCATAGGATTTTTAAGGCTGTGACCTTTTGGAAGCAGATTGCCAGGCCTGTCTTTCAAGGCCTCTCTGGGTGGCACCTCTGCCAACCTTCCAGCTAGCAGTCAAGCACTTAGCCATTTGTATCACTTTGCGGAAAGGCCAGAGGGACAGCAGTTCTAGAGAGATTTTTGTAACAGATAATACACAAAGTGGGTAAATCACAGACCAACCTAGAGCTGGCTTGGAGACCAATTCTCATAATTCACCACCAGACCCTGTTTCTCCTGAGTTAGCCCAAGAACGTAGATGGAGTCTTTGCTATCCCCTCCTCAACTTGACCTTCTCCTCTTTCCCATCTGTTTCTTGCTCACTCTCAGCCAGGCTATGAGCTGAAGGCACAATGCCTAAGACTGCAAAAGTGGTGCTGCCAACTGTCTCAACCTTCAGGAAGGAGGTGGGCCGGGGGGCTGGGACTCTGGAGGTCCAAATTTAATTTTTATCAATTTCACATATTGGGCATAGAAATCTATAAAAAAGAATCCTGCTACATTAAAAAAAAGGGGGGGGGGGGCGGTTAGAAAAGGCCACTGCAGGAAGGGAAAAGGGAAGGGAGAGTTGCCTTAGCCCTTGGAGTTGTTGGTTGAGTCAATTCTGAAGCATAACAACCCTATAAGACAAAGTAGAACCGCCCCATACGGTTTCCAAGGAGCGGCTGCTGGATTCAAACTGCCAACCTTTTGCTTAGCAGCCAAGCTTTTAACCTCTACACCAGAGTTGTTGGCGTCCCCCCCAAATCTGGGAAAGTCTCCCTTCTGTGACCACACGTACCAACCCCTGCCCTTTGTTCCTCACCATAGGCAGGTTCCACGTGGAGAGACCTTGGCAGGGTTCATTGTGTTGTCAAGTTGACTTTGAGTCCCTTCCCTACTGGAGGCCACAGCCAAGGCTGAGGCATTTGAGGGCTACAGAGAATGAACTTCTGTTCGATGAGTGGAGCAAAGATACAGGAAGTATGTGTAGGTCTTTTTAAAGAGGCCATTATCAGTGCCTCTAGTTTTTGCATTGGTTATGGCCTTGACAATTTACATTTAAGTTTGATTTTCATCTGCAGAATCCAATTTTCCCAGTGAATTTCTACACCGTGGCTCCAGTGTGGAGAAAGGATTAGAGAGGGCAGAGTAGATGCAGTGGACTCAGAGGCTATTTCAGTATTCAGTGGGAGATATGCTGGTGAGTTGGTTCAGGGTGGCACCTAGGGTGTGGGCTGATTCACTATCCCGAGGCAACATGTTAGTAGAGGAAAACAGAAGGTTCCTCTACCTGTGATTTGTGCCAGACATACAGTTTAACAATGACTATTTGAAGCCACTGTCAGGTGGCTGGTTTCTTGCTCTGTTATTGACAACAAACAAACAAACCAAACTCATTGCTGTCGAGTCGATTCCAACTTACAGTGACCCTATAGGACAGAGTAGAACTGTACCATAAGGTTTCTAAGGAAAGGCTGGTGGATTCAAACCACTGACTTTTTGTTGGTAGGCAAGCTGTTAACCACTGCACCACTAGGACAGTAGTGGTGATAATTCATGCATTACCGGAAGGAAGAGTTAGACAGTGTGGTCACTACTTTGGGGCATCCATTGTTCTCTCCTCAGGATCCTTAATTGAGCCAAGGCTTTCTGTGTCGTCATTCCCAGGTAACAAATATGAAGTCAAGGTATACACTGGTGATGTAATTGGTGCAGGGACAGATGCTGACGTCTTCATCAATATCTTTGGAGAGTATGGAGATACAGGTAATGGGTTTGAAATCCTTTCTCCACAAGCCATGCCCAGCACTGCTTTTAAGTGAGTTTTTTTTCCTTCAATCCATGCAGAGACAAGAGGGTCTGGTACTGGGCTCAAGCTCATGAAAAAAGTCAGTGTTTTGGACTTGAAAAGGGCAGTAGAAACGGAGAGAATATGTTGAGCTTGATGAAACCACCTGAGGAGGAAGGCAGCTTGGGGACCCTTCTGTTGAGCATCTCTCCTCTTCTTTGATGTAGTTTGTCATGGCCTGTCCTGGGCATCAGGGCACCCATTTTGTATTGTAAATGTATGTGTGTGATGTGCTGTCAGAATAAGGTATGCTTGGTTTTGGGGTTGATTAAAATTGTCTGCATCCCTAGACTATGAACAGACCCAGGCTCTACAACCCCAGGGAACTCATTCTCACTTACTCTCTTCAGCTACCCCAGCTGCATGCCCATCTTGAGTTATATTTTGAGAAGCAGCTTCACACAGCCTGGTTCAATGCAGTGCTTTGGGGCAGGTCAGAATGGAGCTGGGGATAGAATTAGACTTGACCTCATAGGTGAGGCAGGAACTGAGGGCACAGGCACAGGTGCAGGTGTTGGCAGAAGTTCAGGCCAGTGGGACTGAGAAAGGAAGTTTTCTCCTGTTTCAACCAATTTTGGGGACTCACATAGGAGTCAGAAAAGCTAAGATACCTATGAATTTTGTACACAATATATTAAAGAATTCAAAATCCATTGTTGACCTTAGAACAAAGAAAGGGAAATCCGCAGGTGTCATAAATGAAGAGAGACATAAAAACCAAAGTGTTAACTCTAAATAGACACCATGGCTCTTGGAAAGAGGGACTTTCATGCTCAGTAACCTAGAGGATGGGTTTTCATACTCATTTGGGGTCAGATAATGAAGCCCTGGCCCTGCATGAGGCAAGAGACTCATAATCAGAATCTGACATAAAGCCAGGAACCCTGAGGGCTATATATTCAATGAAGAGATAGACCGGGAAATATATGCTCTTTACTACAGTAAACGAATCTCTGCAAGGTCTTTAGATTAAAATGTATATATTGAAAAATTGGTGCCTGGGGCCTACATCACACGTGGGCTTGAAGTCTGATTTTACACTACAGTTGTGATTTGGGAACCCTCATACAGAAACTGGTTCCCTTGGGTGCTTGGCAGAAGCATTTGCAAGACTATATGAGATCCCCACAGATAAGTAACGAAGATGAGTTCACTTTCCAAAACTACAAAACACAAAAAGACTTAATCCACCATGACCAAGCACCAAAATGCACAACAAACAATGAGATTAAAATTGACAAGAATTTCAGTATTCTTGAATGGAGTAACCTGAGAAAAGCTATAATGTAAGTGTATTTAAACTAACTTAAGACATGAAAGAAACTATTGAAGAAAATAAGGCACCATGGAAAATATGGTAAAATACATATACATATAAAAAAAAAAAAAAAAACAGAATTACAGGAAATGAAAAATACAGTTACCAAAGATGAATCCTTAATAGATGAATTAAACAGCAGAATTAGAAACAATTAAACAGTGATTAGTAAACTGTAAGATAAATATAAGCAATTACTCAGATGTACCACAAAAAGAGAAAAGGTTGGAAAATATAAATGAGAGGTTATGAGACATGGAGGGGAGAATAAGAAGTTCGGATAGATGTTGAACAGAAAATATAGAGAATAGGTGAGAGGAAATATTCAAAGAGATAATGGCTAAATCTTTTTCAGAATCGACCAAAGATATGAATCCTCGGATTGAAGAAGAAAAATGAGTCATTGACAGGATGAATAAAAATAAATCTTCTTTTAGATATATTGTGATGAAACCAAAGGCAAAGAAAAAAATCTTTAAAGTAACCCTATTTGGCAGATTACCTTCTTTAAAAACAATAATTAGGCTGATAGCTATGATGGTTAAGGGTGTGTGTGTCAGCTTGGCTGGGCCATGATTCTCAGTTGTTTGGCAGTTATGATGTAGACGTAGTTTGGCAGCTATGTAATGATGTAATCACTGCCATGATGAGATCTGATACAATGTAACCACCTCTATGATGAGATCTACTATGAACAGCCAGTCAGCTGAAAGGGAGTTTCCTTGGGGGTGTGGCCTGCATCCAATATATATGGACTTTCTGGCAAAGCTTGCTGGGTTTTGCTCTGCTCTGGATCCTTCATTTGGCTTGTCATTATGTGACCTCCAGTTCTTGAGACCCGAGCCAGTAGTCTGCTGTCTGACCTGCCAATTTTGGGTTTGTCAGACCCTGCAGCTATGTGAATCAGGAGAAGCCTCCAGCCTGATGCCTGACCCATGGACTTGGGCCTTGCCAGCCTCTACAACTGCATGAGCCATTTCCTTGATATAAATCTCTCTCTCTGTGTGTATCTCTCTCTATATATATACCAGAAAAACCGGTTGCTTCCGAGTAGATTCCGACTCATAGTTACCCTAAAGGGAAGAGTAGAACTGCCCCATAGGGTTTCCAAGGAGCCACGGGTGGATTTGAACTGCCGGCCTTTTGGTTAACAGCTGAGCTCTTAACCACTGTGCCACCAAGGTTCCATACACACACACACACATACACATACATACACATATACATACATACATACATACTATATATATATGTAATCACACTTCACCGGTTTTTCTTCTCTAGAAAACCCAGTCTAAGACATGAGCAGGTTTCTATCATCAGCCTATAGAGGTCATGAGTCCATGGATAATATCTTCAGTGTCTTAAGCAAGACTGTATGTCCATCTAGAATTCCATACAAAGCTAAGCTATCATTCCAGAGTAAGGGAAAAATCAGTGCATTTCCATGCAAAGAGAAATAGGGTTTAATACTCATAGACCCATGCTTAAATAACCACTAAAGTATACGCTTTAAGAAAACAGAAATGGTACCCAGAAGAAAGGAGTGAACTACAAGAAACAAAGGTGAGCAAAAAACAAAACGAAACAAAAAACTGTGTGACAAATCTAAGTAAGCATTGACTATAAAAAATTAATAATACTGTTTAATTTCAAGATGGCCCCCAAACACTAGATAACAATAATCTTTGAGAAAGAAAGTGGATAATGAGAGTTAAAATATTCTAAGGTCCTTGGTCCCAGTCTGTCACCCCCTGACACACACTACAAGGAAGGTAGAGATATTCATTAAATTTAGACTTGAATAAGTCAATTATGCATATTAAAATTGTAAAAGTAACCACCCAAATTAGAAATGTATAACTTATAAACCAGTAGAGGAATAAAAGGGAATAAAGAAAAAAAAAAATCAGTCCGATAAAAGGGAAAAAATAAGAAAAGAGAAGTAAAGAAAAAGCATGGCAAGTAGCAAAAAGTAAGACAATAAAAATAAATTGTAATATGTCAATAATCAACAATAAATTGAATAAACTAAACTCAGTTAAAGATAGATGTTATCATATTCAATGAAAACAAGTAAAACCCAGCTTAAAAATATGATACAAAATGGCTAATAATAAATAGATGGAATAAATTATACCAGGTGTCTTAGTCTGCTCTGGAAACCCTGGCGGCGTAGTGGTTAAGTGCTACGGCTTCTAACCAAGAGGTCGGCAGTTCAAATCCGCCAGGCGCTCCTTGGAAACTCAATGGGGCAGTTCTACTCTGTCCTATAGGGTCGCTGTGAGTCGGAATCGACTCAACAGCAGTGGGTTTGGTTTTTTTGGTTTGGTCTTAGTCATCTAGTGCTGCTATAACAGAAATACCACAAGTGGATGGCTTTAACAAAGAGAAGTTTATTCTCTCACAGTCCAGTAGGCTAGAAGCCCAAATTCAGGGCACTGGCTTTCTCTCTCTGTTGGCTCTGGAGGAAGGTCCTTGTGATGCATCAGTCTTCACTTGGTCTGGGAGCATCTCAGCGCAGGAACCTCTGGTCCAAAGGATGTGCTCTGCTCCCAGCATTCTTTCTTGGTGGTATGAGGTCCCCATGTCTCTCTGCTTACTTCTCTCTTATATAGCTCAAAAGAGATTGGTTTAAGACACTGCCTAATCTTGTAGATCTCATCAATATAACTGCTGCTAATCTACCTTATTACATCATAGTGATAGAATTTATAACACATAGGGAAATCACATCAGATGATAAAATGGTAGACAGTCATACAAGTGAAACATGACCTAACCAAGTTGACTGATACTTTGAGGGGACACAGTTCAATCCATGATACCAGGAAAATATCAACAATAAGAAAGAAGTGGCACAGCTATATTACTATCTGACAAATTAGACTTTAAGACAAAAAACTTTGTTAGAAATAAAAGTATCTTACACAACGAAAAAAGGAACAACAATTAACCTGGAAGATATAACAATTCTGAACTTGTATACACTTAACAATATATTCCCAAAATATGTGAAGCAAAAATTAACAGAATTCTTGGGAGAAACTTAACAAATACATAATCATAGTGGGAGATTTTAACACAACATTCTCAATAACTGATGGGTCAAATGGATAACAATTTAGTATGCAAGACTAAGAATTTAACTACACAGTTAAGAAGCTTGATCTAATGGACATAGGTAGATTCCTGTATTCAGCTGGCAGAGAACACACATTCTTTCCAAGCATATAATGGAAAGTTAGTAAAAACTGACTACATCCTAGACCATGAAGCAGTCTTAACAAGCTCAGATGTATCAATGACATACAGACGTTTTTAATCATAAGACAATAATATTAGAAGAAACTCTAACCTTCGCCTCCCTATTTAGAAATTAGAAAGCATATTTTTAAGAAATTAATTGAGGAAGAAATGATAATGTGAATAATCTGGTAACACACATTATATACATTATAAACACCATTGGTGTTTTCAATCACCTCATATACATGCGAAAGCTGGATGATGAAAAAGGAGGATGGAAGAAGAACTGATGCACTTGAATTATGGTGTTGGCACAGAATATTGAATATACCATGGACTGCCAGAAGAATGAACAAATCTGTCTTGGAAGTTCAGCCATAATGCTTCTTAGAAGGGAGAGAGCCAGACTTTGTCTCCCTTACTTTGGACATGTTATCAGGAGGGACCAATCCCTGGAGAAGGACATTATGCTTGGTAAAGTAGAGGGTGAGAGAAAAAGAGAAAAGCCCTCAGAGAGATGGATTGACACAGTGGCTGCAACAATGAGCTCAAACATATATACTGTTGTGAGGATGACACAGGACCAGGCAACGTTTTGTTCTGTTATACATGACGTCACCATGAGTTGGAACCAACTCGATGGCACCTAACAAATCAATAACAACTCCTTGTTGTTGTTAGTTGCCATCCAGTCGATTCCAACTCATGGCAGCCCCATTTATGCAGAGTAGACCTGCTTTGTAGGGTTTTCAAGGCTGTGACCTTTTAGAAGGAGATCGCCAGACCTGTCTTCTGAGGTGCTTTTGGGTGGGTTTGAACTGCCAACCTTCTGGCCAGTAGTTGAGCGCTTAACTGTTTGTTCCACTATGATAACCTAGAACAGCATTTATCTGGGGGAAAGACACAGAGACAAGAGCAGCAGCGTGTGTGCAAGGCCTTGTTTGCTGTCACATTCAGGTGCATCCCAGAAGGATCTTGCAGGACAAGACCACAGACTCAGGAGAGGGACTTTGGCCCTTGGGCTTGAGGTTTTTAAGTTGCATGACTACAGAAGCATTAGCCCCTTTCCTGGCATGGCTGGGGTCCAATAGGACTTGGCATTGTTTCTTTCTTCTCTACTTGTCTCCTTTGTAATTTTCTCGTGTGTCTGTGCATACAGGGGAGCGTAGGCTGGAAAATGAAAAGAACAACTTTGAAAAGGGAGCAGAAGACAAGTTCACACTGGATGCCCCAGATTTGGGGCAGCTGATGAAGATCAATGTTGGCCACAACAACAAGGGGGGGTCTCCAGGCTGGTTCCTGTCCAAGGTGGGTTCAGCCGCCTGTCTACGGTCCCTGTGGCCTGGGAGGGGGTGATTCTGACTCTTCAGAGAGTTATGTTTCAGCTCCAACTTCCCGCCCTAGGCCTATCTGACTTTACTCTTCTACCTTAGCCCCCTGGACAATCATGTTGTCCTCCTCGTAGCTGTAAGACTTTGCTCGTGTTCTTGGAATGTCCAGTTCGCTCATCCCAACCTAGCAGGGCCTAATCATCCCTCAAGCCTCCACCATGAAGTTTCCCCATCTCTGGCCCACTAGAACCTCTTCCTCCCAAGAGCTTACCGTATTTTTATGCAAATAACGTGCATTTTCAATGTTTGTTTGCCAACCGCGCCCTCCCTACCATGTGGTATGTCTGTAAGCATGCTAAAAAAATTGGCGTAGTGCACTTCTGAAAATACCTCGTAGGGCGGGGGAGGGCGTGGTTGGCAAACGGAAGTAGAAAAAAGAAGTAGAAGGCACACATTATTTTTATAAAAATACAGTACTTACTATCCCCTATAGCAAACTTGATACCTGTAACTTTAAACCTATGGCTGAAACTTAACAGGGGACTAAGGTACTGTGGTAGGTAGATTCACTGAGAAGGGGGGAAGTCAGAAAAGATATGAAGAGCAGAAAAAATATTAAAATTCAAAGAAGTGTGAGGCCATTTAGAAAATAAGCAACCAGTCCTTAGCATGTATTTCCCTAGGTCTTGAGGACATCAGCATATTTCATCACAGAACGATAATAAAATGTTATTATGTGATATATTTTGAAAGATACATATATATATATTTTACTGTGGGAATTCCTTTTTTTTTTAGGATTTTTTTTTAATCGTACTTTAAAGGTTTACAGAACAAACTGGCTTGTCACTAAGCAGTTAGTACACATATTGTTTTATGACATTGGTTAACAACCCACAACATGTCAACACTCTCCCTTCTTGACCTTGGGTTCCCTGTCCCCTCCTGCCTTCTAGTCCCTGCCCCTGGGTTGGTGTGCCCCTTTAGTCTCATTTTGTTTTATGGGCCTGTCTAATCTTTGGCTGAAGGGTGAACCTCAGGAGCGACTTCATTACTGACTTAAAAGGGTGTATGAGAGCCATACCTCAGGGTTTTTCCAGTCTCTGTCAGGCCACTAAGTCTGGTCTTCTTTTGTGAGTTAGGATTTTATTCTACATTTTTCTCCATCTCTATCCAGGACCCTCTATTGTGATCTCTGTCAGAGCAGACAGTGTGGTAGCCAGGCACCATCTAGTTGTACTGGACTCAGTCTGGTGGAGGTTGTGGTAGTTTTGGTCCATTAGTCCTTTAAACTAATCTTTCCCTTGTATCTTTAGTTTTCTTCATTCCCACTTGCTTCCGAAGAGGAGAGACCAGTGGAGTATCTTAGATGGCCACTCACAGGCTTTTAAAAGCCCAGACGCTACTCACCAAAGTAGAATGTAGAACATTTTCTTTATAAACTATGTTATGTGAATTGAGCTAGCTTTTTCGAAAGATATTTTTGAAAAAATGTGTTTAAATGGCCTTATTGCTTAAAAGGGAATCCTCTCTTTCTGTGTCACCATCCTCAGCTCTGTGGCTCTCTCATCCTCGAACTTATTGCCTCATGATCACATGATGGCTGCTGTACCTTGAGGTATCTTATTTGTGTTCCTGATGGGAAGAAAGGGAAGACCAAAGAGAATAAAGACACTTTTCTGGCAAGCCTTGCCTTACATTGAGAGAAGCAAAGCCCTCCCTTGAGCTTCTGCCTACATTTCATTGACAAGAAATGTGTCAGATGGTCACCCTAGCTGCAGTAGAAACTGGGAAATCAAGTGGTTAACTTTCCAGTCTTTTTAGTAGAAGTAGGCTGGGGAGAAGATGATTGGAAAAGAGCGTTGAGGGAGCATCCTAGAGTGTCTGCCACATGTCTCTCCATAAACAGCCTGAAAGTCCCAGTGCTTGGGAAGGGACTGGGCTCTGAATCAATGAGGTGGTGAATGGCCAATGTTCCTTTGGAAAGGAGGGGGCTTGTCTGGCCCTAGGAATAACCACCTTGGCCCTGAACGGGGACCCAGGAGGGTCCCAGGACTGTCTGATTTGAGAAGATGTGGGACAGAAGTCCAGATACCAAATATCCAACACATAGGCCTGTCTTCAGGGTGGTTTTCTATTCAACAGGGCACAGGAGAGAGAGGGGGCAGACAGGTTTTAAGACCTCAGTTAGCATGGGGCACAGAGAAGGTAGCTTGAAGCCCAGTTCCTCCACCCTGGAAAGCAGATAGTCTGAGTGAGAACACAGGCGTAGTGGAAGGAATTACAAATGGTACCTGAGGGCCTGGGTATGGCCCTGTAGTTGCACACCTCGGGCGAGTTACCTGCTTCTTGAGCTCAGGGTCCTTCCTGGTCACATGGAACTCACTCACCTACTGTTCTCTTGGGGAGGCTTCATGAAGGAGGGGGGTTCCCATGCCAAAATATGCCCTTCTGTCACCTTCACACTTGGAGGGCAGCTTGGCTTGGTGTGAAATCTAAGGGTGAGAACAATTTTCCTTTAATACTTTGTAAATGTTGTTCTGCTGCCTTCTGAAATTTGATGTTGAGACCAACCTGACTTTTGTTAATCTGGGTAATCTATTCTTTTCTATCGGGATGTTTGCAGGATTTTTTTCTTTATATAGGCAATTAAAAAATCTGTCAGACAGCACCTAGAGTAGGGCCTAGGGTCATTTACTCCCCTTTTCCTCCTTCCTCCCCTCTCCCTTTCCTTTCTTCCCTTCTGTTGTTTTTGTTTTTAATTTCCCTGGACACTATGAGCCTTTTCTATCTGATGCATGCTATTATTGTTGTGTGCCTTCGAGAACTGTCCCATAGGGTTTCCTAGGCTGTAATCTTTACAGAGACAGACTACCACATCTTTCTCCAGGGGAGCAGCTGGTAAGTTATTTGATTGATTGCTCAGATTAACTAAACCTCATAACTCTGGTTGGGAACTTTCATCAGGTGCCAACCTGATACTAGACCCTTTATTTATGTCATCTCTTTAAGTTTTTTGGAACCCTGGTGGTGCAGTGGTTAAGAGCTCGGCTGCTAACCAAAAGGTCGGCAGTTTGAATCCACCAGCCATTCCTTGGAAACCCTATGAGGCAGTTCTACTCCATTCTGTGGGGTCGCTATAAGTTGAATCAACTCAATGGCAACGGGTTTGTGTTTTGTTGTTGTTGTTGTTGTTGTTGGCTTTAAGCTTTGAGGGTGGGTATTTCTTGTTCTTGAAACCACGGCTGGCACATTAGTCTGTGAACAACATTAGGCAAGGGTGCTGAGTTACTAGTAGACTGGACAGCTTATCTGATAAACAACGCACTTTCCTTCATTGCCTCGCTTTCTCAATGCCGTGAGAGTCAGAGGAAGGGGGCTATGAGGCAGATTGCAGCTTGGCTTAGACCCTTGGCAAGGACTCCCTAACCCCCCAACCCAACCCTGGGAGATGAAAGACACAGAGAAATGGAAGATAGATCCTCCTTCCTGTGCAGATGAGACTGGACTTCCCTGGCAGAATCTCTACACACTCCCCCAACCCCAGGAAGTGTCACAGTGGTCCCCACACACTCAATGTTAAAAGTGCAGAAACTCAATCGAATCAGCAGGCTCTGGGGAGCTGATTCACATCAACCAAACTCACAAGGGAGTGACTTATAAACCAGAGCCTAAATGTCAATTTATCTGGGGACAGAACCCTGGTGGAACAGTTGATGCTGGTCACTGGCTTGGGCCACCAGCTCCTGCCTGGGGTGGGTGTATCAGGAGTCCAGATCTCAGCCCAGAAGCTGCTTGATGAGAACAGGTGAGTATGTCTTATTTCCATACCTCTGAACCTTTTGTCTTAGAAAATGAATCTTTTATTGAAAATCAGAAACCCTCTCTCTTGGGCAGTCTTGGCAACACTTTGGCAGACATTTTTACTTTTGAAGTCACCCTTGTCTATCACAGGATGCTTCTGCCAGCACAATGTGTTTGAGTTATTAAGAGTTCTGCTTATCTTAGAGGGAGTTCTCAGTTGGGTCTTCCCAACACATTTCCATGGATGCCCCAGCTCCCTGGTGAACCCTGGACAGCACACTCATTTCAGCCTACCCAACTTAGATCCACGTGAGCCATTCAAGGGAGCTTCAGAGATGGCCAATCCACTCAGCCTCACTGAAGGTACCTGACATTTTCTGGCCTGAGCACCAGAACCTCGAATTATCTCTGCCTGATTGGAGCTTACAGCTCCCCTGCATGGGCTCTGCTTCTCAGCAATAAGGGTAGAGTCCCCCGCTTCAGCAGGTGAGGAAGGTGATGATCTTGTTGCAGTTTGCAAATCCAGCTTCCAGTTCTCATGCTCCAGCCTCACAAGGAATGTTCTGCCAAGTTACTTTTTTTCATTTTTATTCACTTTTTATTGTGAAAATATAGATAACACATTTACCAATTCAACAGTTTTCATGTGTACAATTAATTCTGTGAATCCAATTACATCGATCATGTTGTGCAACCATCGGCAATACTTGTTGCCAAATTTTTCTTCACTAAATGCTTTCTAAACAATGCTTCCCCCTTTTTTCCTCCCTCCTGCCCCTGGTAACCCCTACTAGATTCTGATCTCTATACACTTGCCTATTCTAGGTATTTCATATTAGTGAGAGCACATAGTTAGTATTTGTCCTTTTGTGACTGACTTATTTCATTCAGCATATTCTTGCTTTCAGTTCGGAACGTTCTGCAGGAGTGGTGGGAGTAGTAGCCCATTCACTCAAACAGGAGGCAGTTATTGGCCATCCTTATGTGAGTTTTAATGTTTTGCAGGGTTTTCCTGCTGACAGGTACGTCCTCGTGATAAGCATGAGCGTGTATTCTGAGAGGACACTCAAGTGATGGAGGGATTGGATTGGGTCACCAGGTGTGCCCTCAAGGACACTCAACAGCATTCCTTTCTCTCTTCCCCTTCTCAGATTATCATTGAAGATATTGGAAACAAAAGAAAATATGATTTCCCTCTTAACCGGTGGCTGGCCTTGGATGAAGATGATGGCAAAATCCAAAGGGATATCTTAGTGGGTGGAGTGGAGACCACAGGTAGAACTGAATAAAAGGGCAGGTGAATTGGCTAGTATTTCTACTGAGGGTCGGTGTTCTCATGTGTGGACCTGAAGGCCCAAGGTCAAGCTGAAGCCAGCAGTGTCTGCACATAACATTCTCCCTGCTCCTGAAAATGTCCTCTTCCTCTGAACTAGAGCCTGGGGCTCTGCTGATGTCAGGGGAGATTCAGAAACGTCCCCAAGGAGACACTAACTGCCCGGGGCAAAAGAAGTTATTCATAGGATGAAGGGAACCCTGAGCCATGTGTTGACTCCTGATAAGGGTGGACATTTATGAGGATGTTGATTTACTCTTAACTCTTCCTAATATTGAGCATTACTGTATATCAGGCCCTCTCCTAGGCACCTGACCCAATGCATTTCCTTTCATCCTCATAAAAACCCTATAATGTAGAACTGTTGTCCCCATTTCACAGATGAGAAAACTGAGGCACATAGAAGTTAAGAGACCTGTCCAAGGTCTCATAGCTAGTAAGTGATAGATCCAGGGTTTGCTCTGCCTCCTATGTTGTTTTTGTGTGCCATCGAGTTGATTGTGACTCGTAGCAACCCTGTAGAGCTCTACGGCATTCCAGTGAAAACCTCCAACTCGGTGTGCAGGCATGGTCACTGATGCTCCAGAAAATCAACTTTGATGTGGTGCCCATCTGGGAATGTGCTCTGCTGCAGAACCTCCTGTGGCTCGCCTCTGCACAGCTCACCAGACCAGCACCTTTCCAATACCCCTTCTCCCATGGCTTCCACACTCCCTCCTTCTCCGTCCACCCTATCGCCACATCTTCCACTCTTTCCTGTATCCACAGCCCTTCTGCTCCCCCCCACCCCCCGCTGCTCCCTCTCACCTCCTTTCTCCCCTCCCCTGGCTCTCACTCTACTCTTCGCCTTCCTTTATCCTGAGACATGCTTTCTCCTCGGCTTGTAATTCCATTTTTCTTCTTTCACCTTCTCAAATTCCTGCTTTCAATCGTTCCTCTGAGCCCTCCCTACCTTCTCTTTCCAGTTACCGTGGAGGAAACTCTGATTCATGGGGACCCGGTTCGTGTCAGAGTAGAGACGTGCTCTATAGGGTTTTCTTTTTTAGTAATTTCTTTTCTTTTTGTTGTTGTTGAGAACATACACAGCAGAACATACAGCAATGCAGCACTTTCTACAGGCACAATTTGGTGATGCTGATTACATTCTTTGGGTTGTAAAACTATTCTCACCCTTCCTTTCCAAGGTGTTCCTCCCCCATTAACAAACTCACTGCCCCCTAAGGTTCCTATCTAATCTTTTGAGTTGTTGTTGTCAGTTTGATTCCGTATAGATAGGTCTTATAAGAGCACAGTGCTCAAGGCAGACATTCTTTATTAGTTAAGCTAAACTATTGTTTGGTTTTAAGAAGACTTCGGGGGATATTTTTGGTTTAAGGTTTAAAGATTATATTAGGGCAATAGTTTCAGGGGTTCATCCATCCTTCATGGCTCCAGAAAATCTGGGTTCCACTCCACAAGGTTTCGATGGCTGATCTGGGGGAAGTAGATCGCCAGGCCTTTCTTCCCAGGTACCCCTGGGTAGACCTACTGGTTAGCAGCTGAGCACATTATCCGTTTGCACCATGCAGAGACTCCCTACCTCCTCTGGTCAGGTCACTTTTCCCTTCTTTTGCTCCAGACACTTGGGCTGATGTTTATGGCTATGTTTACAGGACTAACTGCTCCTCTGTTCCAGCACTTTTCAACTTCAGCATGTGGCACCTCTGCCTGGCCTGATCATTGTGAGGTGTGTCATATTTGTAACTAAAGTTTCAAAGTTATTTACTGAAAAACATATATTAGAAGAGATGTAACATGATCTCTTTGGCCATGTTACCATTACTGGCCTCTCAGTGGTGGAAGAAAAGGAGACATGGCAGTCAGCGGCTGGGGATTGCTTAGAAGCCAGACCACAGTGGGGCATCTGCCTGAGAGCACAATCCGTCCACACGCGTCTCAGGAGAACGAAGCTAGAGACCCGCTCTTACTGAACAGATTCCTTTTCATCTCATATTCTCCCTAAGGCCTGGCATATAGTAAGCACTTAATAAATGCCGGTTGAACAAAAGAAGGTGGAAATGTGTGCATTCATGTAGTTGCCTGTGCAATCTCTCAAAGAAGTTTGGGATTTTGTTTCTCTGGGGTCAGGGGATGAGGGTATGGGTTGGAGGACTTGACAAGGCTTAAAGTGAGAATGGCCTTAGACTATGGGATGGAATGAAGAAACGCAGGGTGGACCTTAGCAGCATTTCCCCTTTGGTGCTTTCTTTACTTTCCGTCCCATCTTAGAGTTTAACCTTTTCCTGCTGGCTCTCCCCCAGAATTCCATGTCCTCATATCCCCCCTGACTGATCAAAACCCAAAATGGTCCAACCTACACTATTCCTTCCCTCCTCCAATCTTCCCACCTCATCTGATCAGGTGATGTAGGAGGACCTTAGTGACCTCTATTAAAAATTATGTTTCTTTGTTATCGGCAAAAGAGCAGGCTAAATGAATCAGATAGCCCTGAATATAAATTTCCATTAATGGAGTTGACTATTATAATTAGATTAGACACAACAGGATTCACCCGACAGCTATTAATAATATACATATGGTAATTAACATTAATAATACTACTATTAGACAACACAAATTCCCCCTCTTTGTTAGTTTCATGTAATCAGGGCTAACAGCTTCCTGCAATAATACACGCAGTTTACTCCCAAACTCACACCCACTGACACAAACTCTTGAGAGAGAGAGCAAGGTTGAGAGGGACATTGGAGGTCACCTGGGGGAAGGCATGAAGCGGATGAGGAAATGTGGAAGAGGGAGGGCCTTAGGGGTCGCTGTACCCAGGGAAAGGAGGAAGGGGCAGGGGTGGGGGATATTTTGATGTGGCTCACCTTAAACCCTCTCCTTCCCCTGTTGTTCCCACACCAGCTATCACGTATGTTGTCACTGTGTTCACTGGGGATGTCCGGGGAGCTGGGACAAAATCCAAAATCTACTTGGTCATGTACGGGGCCAGAGGGAACAAGAACAGCGGGAAGATCTTCCTGGAGGGTGGTGTGTTTGACCGCGGCCGCACAGACATTTTCCACATCGATTTGGCTGTCCTCCTCAGCCCCCTGAGTAGGGTCTCCATCGGGCATGGTAACGAGGGTGTCAACAGAGGCTGGTACTGTGAGAAGGTAAGGGATGTCCCACCCGGAGACTTCCCACTCAACCCCTCTCTTCTTTCACTTGCAAATATAAGCTCTAACTTGAATCCTGCTTCCTCCTTTGGGCCAGTTACAGAGCACATGGGTGGTTCCTTTCTTTGGGTACTGTGGGTGATAAAATGTCCGTCTATCTTGTCTTACTGGTGGGCAGGAATAGAGGCTGTTCTGTACATACCAGACACAGGTAGGTTATCAGTGCTTATAGACCAGCCTGATTCCTGGTGTGGAACTTAATCTCAGTTTATAAATCTCCCAATCAGCAAGTATTTGTAAAAATATGTTTTATTGTGGGATACTTATACTTTAAGGAACATACATAATACGAGTGAGATATAGTAAAAAAGAAATACAAGTGAGATATAGAGGGTGATGAAAATAAACCTCCATTTTATCTACCATCTGTTTAAGAAATAGAATATTCCCAGTGTTTTGAAAGTCCTCTGTCCCTCCCCATCATGTATTCCTTTCTCCTTGTAAAAATGGTGTGGGGGCAGTGTCTGATTTCCTCCAACCCCACAAAGGGGAAGGAGAATCAAGATCAACAGCAAAAGGCTGATTCCCATGAGGCAGAGGCCAGAGAAGCCTCCCCTCTCCACCATCTTTACTAATTCTAACACCAACTGTCCCGCACACAGCACTTACCACTTCTCTGCTGGGTTTAATAATTCATTGCAATGGCTACACAGAACTCAAAGACCGTGCTCATGTTTACAGGGTTTATTATAAGGGAAGTAGCAGTTACAATTCAGGCTCCGGAACACTTAGGATATAGTTCTTTCATCAGGACCGTCTTCCCAATGTGCTCAAAGGCATGCCTCTCTCTGGCCCTAGGCCTTACCCCAGAGGCACTCACCTTTCTCTCTCCATGGGCCAGGAAGGCCGCTGTGCCTTCTTCTGTTGCCGGTCTCTGCTGCTAGCTGCCTCCCGGCACTGCTTCTCACCATCTTCAGGGTTACAGCTTGCTCTCTCTCTCTCTCTGTCTATTGCTTCTAGAAGCTTGTCAGCAGGGATCCTGGGTCCAAAGGATGTTCTCCATTCCTGGCTGTTCTTCCTTGGTGATGGTAGGATCCTCCTCTCTGCTCCAGAATTGGCTCTCTTTTAAGGCAAAACTGACCAATCCCCTTGGTGGGCCACAATTACCTTATTACACAGTCCTGCCCAATCACCTGGGTGAGAGTTACAAGACCATGGCTAGAAAGACCACACACAAAAGTAATTAATCTCACCGCACTCTCCAAAAGGGCCTATTACACTATTAGGAATTTTGTCTATGTATATATTGCTTGTAATTTACAGTTTTTACTCTATCTTATGCCTTCATTTATCCAAATTGATAACAGAAGCTATATTTCCCTCTGTAAAGTTTACCACTGTATGAATTGATTACAGTTTTTCTTGTCCATTCTTCAGTTAATGGTTGTTGACTCTCTTCAGCTATATATAATTTTCTATTTAATCCATCTATTCAGTTTTTATTTTGACAGTTATATTTTCATATCCAGAAGTTATGTTTCTTTTTCAAATCTGCCTAGTCATTTCTTTATTAGAGAAGGCAATTACAGGTAACTAATTTGGTATTTTAGTTAATTGAGTTTGGATTAACTGAGATTTTATGATGTGCGTAAAGAAATATGGTTTTGAAAGAAAGTGTTGTGTAGAGGAGATAAAGTTTGAGATTAGGGATAGAAGATTGGAAGATGGATGATTCCTCCCTGGGAAGACTTCTTGGAGGAGGTATTTCTTGATCTAAGATTTAATAAGGTGGGCAACAGGAAGAAGTTGCTATTTCTTGGAGGAGGGGCCTGTCTTAGTTTCTTTGTGTTGTTATAACAGGAATACCGTAAGTGGGTGACTTTACCGAACAGAAATTTATTTTCTCATGGTTTAGGAGGCTAGAAGTCCAAGTTCAGGGTACCTCCAGCTCTAGGAGAAGGCTCTCCACCAACTCTGAAGGAAAATCCTTGTCTCAGCTTCTTCTCAGCATTCCTTGGTGATCTCCACGTGGCATATATCTTTCCGCATTTGTGCTTCCTTGCTTCTGTGTTTAATCTGCTCCTTTTATATCTCAAAAGTGATTGGTTTAAAACACATCCTACATTAATATGGCTTCATTAACGCAACAGAGAAAACCCTATTCCCAAATGGGATTACATCCACAGGTATAGGGATTAGGATCCCAACACGTATTTTGGGGGGAGACAATTTAATCCATAACAGGGTTCTAACACAGATGTCCATTAACACAGGGCTGAGGTGGCTGCTGAGCATCATGAGGAGGTCTCAACCAGGGGACCCACTGCAGGAGACTCTTGTCATCTGCTTTCCTAGGTGGTGATCCTGTGCTCCTACACTGGCATCCAGCAGACCTTCCCTTGCAGGAACTGGCTGGATGAGAAGAAGGCGGATGGGCTAATTGAGAGGCAGCTCTATGAGATGGTGTCTCTTAGGAAGAAGAGGCTGAAAAGTAAGTGCAGGGAGCCCAGACCTGGCAGCCTTTCAGTCAGGGCCTGCAAAAGTGAGGTTGTCAGACCACTGGGCAAGAGCTTCAAGAGGGTTCGACCCTGCTTCTTGTTTCTACTCCTCTAGAAGGGAGGTGGAAAGAAAGCCATAGGAAGCTCAGTTCTCCGAGGTACAGGCCACATAAACTACCCAATCAGGACCCAAGGCTGAAACTCCAGTGTCCCCAAATATAATAAGCCACTGTGAGGGGCTAGATGTGAAATAGAGTGGTTCAATACAATGTGCTCTGTGTGTACAGAACATAGAAAGGGTGGCATGAACTCTTCACCTTATTTAAAAATATGCTAGTAAGCTTCAGCTATTAAAAGGAATCTTAAGGCACCCTCTTTTAAATAGCAATGAATCCTTGTTGTTGTTAAGTGCTGTCAAGTCGGTTCCAGTTCATAGCGACCCTATGTGCAATGGAACGAGATACTGCCCAGTCCTGCACCATCCTCACAATCATTGCTATGTTTGAGCCCATTGTTGCAGCCACTCTCTCAATCCATCTCATTGAGGGTCTCCCTCGCTTTTGCTGACCCTCTATTTATCAAGCCTGATGCCCTTTTCCAGGGACTCGTCCCTCCTGATAACATGTCCAAAGTACTTGAGACAAAGCCTTGCTATCCTCACTTCTAAAGAGCGTTCTGGCTGTACTTCTTCCAAGAATGGATCCTTAGCTTCTAAATTTGGCACTGGTTATAATGGGTTTCTGACATACTTGTATGTAACCTTCTCTTCAGCCCTGATCAACTTTGATTTATCCTTCTTCTCCATTGGTTACATGAAAATCTTCTCACTTCTTAAAGTTTATAGTGCAACTTGATCTGTCTCTGTAGAGTTCCCTTGGTCCCTGTGGGTCTGGACGACTGACCTGAAGAAAGCTGGTACCAACTCTCCCATCTTCATCCAGATTTATGGGAAGAAGGGGCGAACGGATGAGATTCTCCTGAATCCCAACAACAAGTGGTTCAAACCGGGCAAGATTGAGAAACTTAGGGTAGGAGAGAAGTATGGTGAGGTGGAAGGGAAGGAGGAGGAAGAGGAGTTGGAGGTATTTGTCATGAGGGATTCTGGTTTTCTCTAAGTCGTTTGTATTATTTTTTTGATGATAAACATGTCCATTGGAGACTTTAGACCCCTGAAAGAAGTTACGAAGTTGCTGATTTATAGGGCATGTATTGAATGGGGTACAATTTAGATCTGTCTGTAAGCCCTCCAAGGAGCCCGGGTGCTGCAGCGGTTAAAGTGCTCAGCTGATAATTGAAAGGTTGACAGGTTAGCTTCCATAAAGACTGTTGTTATTGTTGTGTGCCATTGACTCATAACGACTTTATAGGACAAAATAGAACTGCCCTATAGAATTTCCAAGGGAACTGTCAGAAATTCAAGCTGGATTCAGAAGAGGACTTGGAACTATGGATATCATTGCTGATGTCAGATGGATCATGGCTGAAAGCAGAGAGTACCAGAAAGATATATATCTGTGTTTTATTGACTATGCAAAGTCATTCAACTGTGTGGACCATAACAAATTATGGATAATATTGCAAAAAATGGGAATTCCAGAGCATTTAATTGTGCTCATGAGGGACCTGTACACAGATCAAGAGGCGATCGTTTGAACAGAACAAGGAAATACTGTGTGGTTAAAGTCAGGAAAGGTGTGCATCAGGGTTGTATCCTTTCACCACTCCTATTCAATCTGTGCCCTGAGCAAATAAACCAAGATGCTGGACTCTGTGAAGAAGAGCCGGGCATCAAGATTGGAGGAAGATGCATTAACAACCTGCATTATGCAGATGACACACTTTGCTTGCTGAAAGTGAAGAGGACTTGAAGCACTTACTGATGAAGATCAAAGGCCACAGCCTTCAGTATGGATTACACCTCAACATAAAGAAAAAAAAAATCCTCACAACTGGACCAATAAGCAACATCATGATAAATGGAGAAAAGATTGAAGTTGTCAAAGATTTCATTTTACTTGGATCCACAATCAATAGCCATGGAAGCAGCAGTCAAGAAATCAAAAGATGCATTGCATTGGGCAAATCTGCTGCAAAAGACCTCTTTAGAGTGTTGAAAAGCAAAGATTTTACCTTGAAGACTAAACTGTGCCTGACCCAAGACATGGTGTTTTCAATCGCCTCGTATGCATTCGAAAGCTGGACAAGGAATGAGGAAGACCAAAGAAGAATTGATGCCTTTGAATTCTGGTGTTGGAGAAGAATATTTAATATACTATGGACTGCCAAGAGAACAAATAAATCTGTCTTGGAAGAAGTGCAACCAGAATGCTCCTTAGAAGCAAGGATGGGGAGACTAGGTCTCAGATACTTTCGACATGTTATGAGGAGGGATCAGTCCCTGGAAAGGGACATCACACTTGGTAAAATAGATGGTCAGCGAAAAAGAGGAAGACTCTCAACGAGATGGATTGACACAGTGGTTGCAACAATGGGCTCAAGCACAACAACAATTGTGAGAATGGCACAGGACCGGGCAGTGTTTTGTTCTATTGTACATAGGGTTGCTATGAGTTGGAGCAGACTTGACGGCCCCTAACAACAACAAATATTTACAGAAGTAGACAAGCCACATCTTTCTCTCAAAGAATGGCTGGTGGGTTTGAACCGCCGACCTTTTGGCTAGTAGCTGAGCACTTAACCACTGTACCACCAGGGCTCCCTGTAAAGATTACAGCTTTGAAAACCCTATGGGACAGTTCTACTCTGTCCTATAGTGTTGCTATGAGTCTTGATCTACTCGACAGCAATGGGTTATGGGTAAGCTCTTCATCTGAATCAAGCAGTCCAGAATCAAGGCAAGGGGGGGAAAAAAAAAAAAAAACAAGTATGTCACAGTCTTGGACACCCAAAAGTCAGTGACTTGGGGAATCATAGAACAAAGACCCTGAGTACACTTGGTGTCAAACTGCCCAGCCTGGACTGAATTGGAGGCAAGGACCAATTTTAAGGAAGTGTGAATTTTAGAACATTTTAAAAGAAATTCAGATTTTAGACTTGCCGGTACATACATAACTAGAGCAAGGCTTGTTTCACCAACAGAAATGCTCTTTGACCTTTAGGTAGGAATTATTTGTAAAGAGATTCATGCCCCAGTGCTACCCTCCTCTCAGAGCACCTCGTCTGTGCCCCTACGACACCACTCAGTTCATTGCTCTTCATGGATTTGACTGCCCTGTGAGCCCCTGGGGAAAGGGCAGGACTGTTGTATTGATCTCGGTGTCTATTCCTGTGCCCTGCAGAGTTCTGGGACTGTGGGTCTGTGCTAATTTGCAGGGCTGCCATACAGATTCTGTTACTGGAACTTTATTGTTTGGAGGCTCTTCTTTGGGCTGGATCCATCCCACTGCGGATCAGTTATTTTTGTTCACTTTCACCAGCTCTACATGGGTGTCTTGCCCTCACATGCTACTGATTACAAAAGGCAAGAAAGAATAGAGTGTGTGTAGGTGGCTTGAAGCAAACTCATCCCCACTGCTGAAAAAACATCTCAAAGCAGGTGCCCTCCTGGCAGTGAGTCAGCTATGAAGATGGACACATTTCACTTGGTTCTGCCTACTTAGGCCTTTTTATTTCTCACCACAGGTTGAGATTCCAGATCTCGGCATGTTTTATAAGATTCGGGTGTGGCATGATAAAAGGAATCCTGGCTCTGGGTGGCATTTAGAAAGGGTGAGATGCACCATCTTGGGGGAGGGAGGTGGTTGGGAGAGGAACTAAGATGGCTCCTTTCTGATGACTCTATCATGTAAGTTTGCCTCTGTATTTCATGGGAGTGAGAACAGGTGAGCCCTGAATTTGAATACAAGACACAGGGACTTCCTAATAGGGACAGAACATCCAAAGTAGACTGAGAAAAAGCTCAGGTATTCAGGGGACTTGCATTCTGCCCCAGTCACCTGGCTGCTAAGCAAGTGTGAGTCTCCAGAGGAGCAGAGGAGAAATATTAAGCTGATGCTCTGCCTTACACAAGGGCCATGTCCATGGCATGGCCTCGGCATCCCTGAGATGAGATATCTGAATGGGGACTCCAGGGCATGATGAATATCTGGCACACCTCCTTGCTCACTCCAGGACTTTGTTCCAGATGACCCTGATGAACACACTGACCAAGGACAAGTATAACTTCAACTGCAATCGCTGGCTGGATGCCAATGAGGATGACAATGAGATTGTGAGGGAAATGACTGCAGAGGGCCCAACAGTGCGGAGAATAATGGGCAGTAAGTACTCACATGTTGTTGTCGAGAATATATACAACAAAATATACACCAGTTCAACAGTTTCTACATGTATCATGTACCATTTAGTGACAATGACTATATACTTCGAGCTGTGCAACCCTCCTTTTCTGAGTTGTTCCTCCCGTATTGACATAAATTTTCTTCCCCCTAAGTTTCCTATCTAATCCTGTCTAATCTTTCAAGTTGCTGTTGTCCCTTTCATTCCATATAGATAGTTCTTTTTTTTTTTTAATTTTTATTGTGCTTTAAGTGAAAGTTTACAAATCAAGTCAGTCTCTCATACAAAAATTTATATACACCTTGATATATACTCCTAATTGCTCTCCCCCTAATAAGACAGCATAGTCCTTCTTTCCACTCTCTCTTTTCATGTCCATTCTGTCAGCTTCTGACCCCCTCTGCCTTCTCATCTCCCCTCCAGATAGGAGATGCCAACATAGTCTCAAGTGTCTACTTGAGAGATAGTTCTTGAAAGAGCATATTGCTCAAGGGAGACATTCTTACTAGTTAAGCTAAATTTAGTTTTAAGAAGTTTATTTTTGGTTTAAAGTTTAAAGATTATCTCAGGGCAATAGCTTCAGGTGTTCATCTAACCTTCCTGGCTCCAGGAAGTCTGGAGTCCATGAGAATTTGAAATTCTGTTCTGCATTTCCCCCCTTTTGATCAGGTTCTTCTATAGAATCTTTGGTCAAAATATTTCCAAATGGTAGCTGGGCACCATCCATTCTTCTGTTCTCATGGCAAAGGAGGCAGTTTTTCATGGAGGCAATTAGCCACACATTCCGTATCTTGCTTTTCTTCCTAACTCTCCTTCTTCCTCTGTTGCTCCAGGCAAATAGAGACCAATTTTTGTGCCTTGGATGCCTGCTTGCAAGCTTATAGGACCCCAGGCACTACACAATGGACTAGGAGATAGAGCAGAAATACTAAACGTGTTATTATTAGGCCAATTAACCGGGATGTCCCATGAAACCATGACCCTAAACCTCCAAACCAAGAAGCCAAATCCCATGAGGTGTTTGGTTATACACAAGCCGCCTTGGCAGCTACTTTTCTTTTCTTTTTTTTTGTTGTTGTAAAAATACCTGTCAGTCACACAACTTTTGCCAGTTCAACTTTTTACAGGTGTACAATTTATTGACAGCAGTTACAATAATCGGCTGTGCAACCCTACCCTTAATCGATGCTGTATTTCTATCACTATTAACCCCCTCCCCTTTTCCTTCTCCTTCCCACCCCTGGGAACCACTAATAAACTTTGTTCTCTATACATTTACCTTTTCTTGTCTTTTTATATAAGTAAGGTCATACAATATTTGTCCTTCTGTGATTGACTTATTTTACTCAGCATAATATCTTCCAGTTCCATCCATATTGTAGCGTGTATCAAGACTTCATTTCTCCTACTGGCTGAGTATGCAGTGGAACTTGTAACGGATATGCCACTGGAAGCCTGGCTCATGAGCTGGTAGTCTTGCACAATGTGTATCATTGGGCTCCTTCTGATGCCACGGTGGATTTAGAAGGCCCCCCGGTCTCAAGTCTGGCTTGGTGGAACCATCTCCAAGCCGTGACGGTAGAGCTCAATCACGATCGGTTTATGTATATGTGTGTTGTGGGGAGACTTATGGGTCTTCTGGTTGGCTATGTGGGGATGAGAAGAATCCACAGTGGATAATATTTCCCCAGAGCTCACCTGTCATTAAAGGAAACCTCCTGCTCACCCCACAAATTATGCATGAAATGCCACCCAAAAAGGAAGGCTGTGTCTGGGTTCTTATAGCAATGCTTGGCTGCTCCTTGATGAGGGCTCAATTTCTTTTTGAGGCTAGTAGGAAACAGACTTCATTTTTAATCTGGATTCAAATACTCATATTCAAAGAGGCAAAGGGAGATAATTTTGCATCAGGCTATAATAGCAGAGTGTTGGAAAATACGCGACACATACCTTGTCTTTGATCCTTCGCAGACATTGCTAAGTGATCACAGCATTCTTCCCCGTGAGTCTGAAATAAGCTAGATAGGCCTCTATACAGCACTCCAAGCAGACATAACCAATCATTTAAGATATTATCTATTTGCTATCCTTTTGATAGTCCTTAATATCTTTAATACTAAAGTAGAAAATTTTTCTTTTTTTAGTGCTACAAAATCACAGGAAGTTAAGAATATATGGAAAAAATATGTCACCGATAGTTCCAGTAGCTCTTCCTGTGGTGCTATTTCTCAGACGAGCATGTGGCATTTATGTGCACTCTGCATTTGCACGCACAGTAAAAGCTTCATATATATTTATTAAAATGATTTGAACAGAGTTAAATACTCAAAAACATAGAAACACCAAACAGCAAGTACCGCAGAAGAGATTATCTAATCTGTTAGTCTAACTAGGCAATGCTTGAAATTAGGATGGTGTGTCTTCTATTTTGTAGTTCTTCTTCATTCATAATTAAATAGATAATTATGGAAAATTTATGTTCAAGGCCCTTAAGATAGCCTGATGCAGATGGGAAAACTGAGGAAGTTTTTGCTGTGGCTGTACAGTTAGTTAGAAACACGAGTGAGGCCTAGAGTGAGTCTCCTGACTCCTGGTTCCCTGGCTGTCCCCTGCCTTTTCACATTCAGTAATATTTTCTTAGGGAACCTTCTTGGGTTTTCTTGGCTGTAACCTTTATGGAAGCAGATTGCCAGTCTTTCTCCTACAGAACCACTGGGTGGGTTTGAACCACCAACCTTTCGCTTAGCAGCTGGGTGCTTAATCGTAGAGCCACCAGGGCTCCTTCAAATAACATATATTCCCCCCCCCCAAATTGAAACTTTATATAATATGTAGACCACCAAAGCAGAAATACATCTGATCTTACCTTTGTGTGCCAGAATTGAGCCTGCAGGTATGAAGACTTGGGAAGGGGGCCTTGGGACCTAACTTTTAAACCCTTCTAACCAATTCTCATGGTTTTAGCTCCTCACTCCCTACTTCTAACGTTACCCTGGGACTGTCCATTCCTGGATATTTTGCAGGGCTGCTTCTGGAATTTCGCAACTCAACTGAAATCAGTTCTCTCTTGTCTGCTAAGTCAGGGGCCTCAAATTTGAGCATGCCTTGTTACCTGGAGGGCTGGTTCAAACACAGATTGCTGGGTCTCACCCAGAGAGTTTCTGATTTAGTAGGTCTGGGGTGGACCCTAGAATTGTCTAACAAGTTCCCAGGTAATGTTGTTGCTGCTGGTGGGACCCACACTTGGAAAACCATTGTACTAAGTCACTTACCACTCTTCCATGTGTTTTCCAGCTTCCAAAACTTTGTTGCTGTTGTATATACTTGTTGGTTAAACATTTTATTGGTTGTTTAGATCTTTAAAATCATCTATATAGAGTCATTTTAGTGGGATTTTTTCAGAGAAAATCTGTCATTTTTTACTCAAAATCTCTAGAATGTTCTTTACCTCCACCTCTTCCTTGCCTTGGCTGAAACACAACTCTCCTGAGAGCCCTCCTCACAAACCATGGGGTCAGACTCCCTCTGCATTTCAGAGTCTTGCTGTGAGTCCTCCTTCGAGCTCATACCATCTCATGATGTTGCCCTCTGCCCAGCTCAGGTCCATCTTCTGTTGACCTCTAATCACTTCCCCTTTGTTACTAAGGGTGAGGTAACATGTCCACAGGTCATTCTCTAGACCCCAGCTCCTGCCTTCGTCCTAGGACAGTATATCTCAAAGTGTGGCCAAGGACTCACCCATATTATAATTGCCTGAAGTGTTTGTTAAAATACAGATTCCTGGGCCCAATTTCAGATACGCTGAATTAGACTTTCTGAGAACTACACCTGGCAAACTGTATTTTTATCAAGCACACCAAGCAATTTTTATGCCTATTAATGTTTAAGAGTCTTTGTCCTGCTTATTTCAATGTCCGTGTGGAAAACCCCATTCAATCACATCCTATCCTCATCCATTTTGTTGACCTCCTCCTCCACCCTATCCCACTTAACCAGCCACTCCTGGTCCCTCCCTTGGGATCATCACAGGGAACTGCTCCTTCTCTGAACTCCATACCTCACTCTTGGCTTGAGCTCCTGCCCTGCTGGCTCTCTCATGCCATTGATCACACTTCACCCACTCTTGAACTCCTTCTAGTTCCCTACTCCTTACATTTCTCCTGGTCTGTTGAGGCTTTCTCATTCCTGGGTGTGTGGAGAATAGGTTTAAGGAGCAAACCTATAAGCAGTCAATCAGGAGAGAGAAACAGAAGTCCTGAAATAGGGCAGGGACCAAGGTAGACAAGAGAGGAGAAATTAAAAATATTTTGAAGGTGCAACCGGCAGAGCTTAGTGAATGGATGCTGTGGAAGCAATGGAGAGAGAAACTTCCTGCCCAGGACGTTGGGAGAAACTGTGCAGATGAAATGTCATTTAGGCTGTAGGTCTCCTGTGGGTGATGAGGAGAGAACACCATAGGAGGGGTGGGGAGGAAGAGCATTTATACAGGTTACACATATGAACATGCTTGTAACATTTCAAACAAGGAGCCTGGTGGAGCAATAGTTAAGTACTCGGCTGCTAACCGAAATGTTGGCGATTTGAACCCACTCGGAGGCTCCGTGGGAGAAAGACTGGGCAATCTGCTCCTGTAAAGATTACAGGCTAGAAAACCCTCGGGGCAGTTCTGCTCTGTCACTTGAGTTTGCTGAGTCAGAATCTACTTGAGGGCACCCAACAGCGACATTTCAAACAGTGTGCCATATGTGAGAGTGTCATAGCTGTGATTTATTTTTTGTCTTCTGTGATTCAATTAAAGAACCATTTCAATGAGGGAAAAAATTCTCTAATGAATAACAGGATTAAAGGGCTGTCTGTCCTAGCACGCTGGCTATAAAGGCAGATTGATGCCTTCTGGGGGTCCGTGGCCCAGCCCCGGATGGGGGTACTTTGGAGCCCATCCCAATTCTAATGTCTTTCTCCCAACTGCTCTTTCTGGCCCACATAAAAATTTCTCTTGTGCTTGGAACACACCCAGGTCCTCACTCACCTCTACAGGAACTCAGCTGTAGATTCTGGTCTGGAAGCTTCTTTATAACAGTAAATAGAGCTGGGGACAAGGTTCTTACTTCCCCATTTGGTCCCAGGCTGTAATAAACCATGTGCAGGAGCAGGACTTCCTAGAAACCCCATAAGTCTTAGACTCACAGAAGACAAGTACCCAGAACCAGTGCCATCGAGTCAATTCCGACTCATAGCAACCTTATAGGACAGAGTAGAACTGCCCCACAGAGTTTCCAATAAACACCAATTTAAAATCGATTCTCTAAGTTTGAAATGGTGTGTCCCTAGTTTACTTAAAATAAGGCTAGCCAAATAAGGAATGAATGCATGCCTGAGAGTCAAGAAGCTTTTGGGAGGGATTGCACCGATTCATGCAAGGTGGGAGACATGGACAAAACACGCATGGCTCACATTCTTCATCTTACCTTTCCCCCAGGAGTTACATGAAATCAGCACTCTCCACTATGCACCCAGCAGAAGTGATTACACATGACTCTGGAGTGGGCAAGAGACCATTAGATTCAAGTCCTGGAAACCAGAGTTTCATTAATTAGGCTGTAATTTTAAAGTACAAGAGGCTCTGGTACTTACCCATCTGTTTAGAGTCTTTCGCTGCTGATACCTAACAGTATCACTATTTTTCATAGTCCACAGACTTCTTGCCAAGAAGGAACTGGGACCTCTGTGGCAGGTGGGCCCAGAGAAGCCTCTAGAGAGGGTCAGGACCCCTGAGAACTTCCAACCAAATGGACTTCAGAGTTCTAGAACAAAGGAGATTGGAATTCCCAGGCAGAGGGATTTCTGAATTCCCTCTGTAGCTACTGGGCAATTCCCAGTTTACGTCTGGGAATTGTCCAATAGTTACAAATAAGAAAGCAGAAAGAATTAGCCTTAGTCAGAGTTAAGGATAAGGGGAGGTTCGTGCTTAGAACTTTGCTATCCCCCTCGGTGGTGCAGTGGTTAAGTGTTTGGCTGCTAACCGTAATGTGGGTTTGAAACCACCAGCTGCTCCTTAGAAACCCTATGGGGCAGTTCTACTCTGTCCTGTAGGGTCGTTATGAGTCAGAATTGACTTGGCAGCAACAGCTGTGCTTCATGGGTCCGTATGTTTTCAGATTTCACTTCAGTCAATGCTGTTCCTTCCTCTTTTTCTAAAAATTTTATTGTGGTGAAAATACATATAATAAAACATATGCCATCTCAAAATTTCTACATGTACAATTTAACAACATTGATTACATTCTTTAAGTTGTGCAACCATCTTCCATATCCTTTTCCAAATCATTCCACCATCAATTAACATAACTTCAATGCCCCCTCATCCCTTCCTCTTACTGTTAACAGATTATATCACAGAGGGCTTAATGCAAAAGGATCGACTTCATTCATACCAAGCCTGAAGGGCTAGTGTGTGTTCTTCCCCCATGATCATCTGAGTTTTAAAAGTGTTGATTACAAAAGGCAGGGCGGGTAGAATTTCAGGTATGGACCTATGAGGGAGTCCCTAGGTGGTACAAACTGTTAACACACTTGGCTACTAACAAAAGATTGGAGGTTCAAGTCTACCTAGAATCGACTAGAAAGAAAGGCCTGGAGATCTACTTCTGAAAAAAAATCAGCCATTGAAAACCCTAGGGAACACAGTTCTACTCTGATACACATAGGGTCGCCATGACTCGGAATCAATTTGACCATAATTGATCTGGTGTGGACAATACTGGGGGCCAGGAACCTTTTTCTTCAGTCTTGAATGATGATTTAAGTGCCTGCCTGAGCCAGGCTTTTATGTTTAAGCAATCATTCTTTGCCCTTTTTTCTTTGCCTTTTGCCACAGACCCTGGATATCTTCATGTACTCATACGTTTAATGGTCAGATTTAATTTTCAAATGTCTCTATACTGCCGGATAAAAATGGGTATATTACTGAAAAAAAATTGTACATTGAACTAAACTTCCAGGTGATTTGTCTCTTTCCTAATGTGCTTTTTCTTCATTTTAGATGGACCAGCAATGAGTAGTGGCCCAACCTGCCCATTTTTTTTTTTAAAACAACAGCTTTTTGTGTGTGTGTGCTTTAAGTGAAAGTATACAAATTCAGTCTCTCGCACAAAACTTACATACACCTTGCTATGTACTCCTAGTTGCTCTCCTCTAAATGAGACAGCACATTTCTCTCCACCCAGTATTCCCTGTGTCCATTCAGCCAGCTCTTGTCAGCCTCTGCCTTCTCATCTCACCTCCAGACAGTAGCTGCTCATATAGTCTCATGTGTCTACTTGATCCAAGAAGCTCACTCCTCACCAGAATCATTTTCTGTCTTACAATCCGGTTCAATCCCTGTCTGAAGAGTTGGCTTTGGGAATGGTTCCAGTCTTGGGCTAACAGAAGGTCCAGGGACCATGACCTCAGAGTCCCTCCAGTCTCACTCAGACCATTAAGTCTGGTCTTTTTACGAGAACTTGAGGTCTGCATCCCACTGTTCTCCTGCTCCATCAGGGATTCTCTGTTGTGCTCCTTGTCAGGGCAGTCATCGGTTGTAGCCAGGCACCATCTAGTTCTTCTGGTCTCAGGCTGGTGTAGTTAGTCCCTGGTTTATTTGGCCCTTTCTGTCTCTTGGGCTCATAATTACCTAGTGTCTTTGGTGTTCTTCATTCTTCTTTGGTCCAGGTGGATTGAGACCAATTGATGCATCTTAGATGGCCACTTGCTAGCATTTAAGACCCCAGGCACCGCTCACCAAAGCGGGATGCAGAATGTTTTCTTAATTCATTTTGTTATGCCAATTGACTTAGATGTCCCCTGAAACCATGGTCCCCAGACCCCCGCCCCTGCTACTCTGGCCTTCGAAGTGTTTGGTTGTGTTCAGGAAACTTCTTTGCTTTTGGTAAAACAACAGCTTTGAGATATAATTCACATACCATAAAATTCATCCTTTTAAGTAATCTTTAGAACATGCGCAGTACATTGACGGAGATGGAAACACTGGTGGCATAGTGCTTAAGAGCTACGACCACTGACCCAAATGTCGGCAGTTCAAATCCACCAGGCACTCCTTGGAAACTCTATGGGACAGTTCTACTCTGTCCTATAGGGTCGCTATGAGTCAGAATCGACTTGATGGCAACGAGTTTATTTATTTATTTATTTTGGTTTATTGACCAAAATGTGTATCTATCAATGCTGTCGAATTCCAGACTATCATCATCATTCCAAAAAGAAATCCCATACCCATTAGTACCCGTACTCTCTCCCCCTCATTCCCCTCACCCACATATATACAAAGTCATGTTGTCTGTGAATATAGTTTTACCTCTTTCTTTATAATCTGATACTTTTTATTTCTTTTTGTTGTCAAAGAACCTCAAGTACAATGTTGAATAGAAGTGGTAAGAGAAGACCTTCTTGTCTTGTTCCTGATCTTAGGAGGAAAGCATCCAGACTTTCACCCTTAAGTATGTTAGCTGTGGGGTTTTCATAGATAACCTTCTAACCCTAACTAACTGAATGTTTTTATGGTGAAAGGTTGTTGGATTTTGTCAAATGTCTGTTCTGCCCCTGTTGAGATGACCATATAGTTTTGTCCTTTATTCTATTTGTGTGATATTGATTGATTTTTGTATGTTGAAAGAACCTTGCATTCCACGGTGTGTAATTCTTTTTATATGTTGCCGGATTTGGTTTGCTGGTATTCTGTTCCATCTAAGTTCATACACAATATTGGTCTGTAGTTTTCTTGTGATATCTTTGTCTGGTTTTGGTATGAGGGTAATACTGGCCTCGAAGAATGAGTTGAGAAGTGCTCGTTTTTCTTCCACTTTTTGGAAGAGTTTATGAAGGATTGCTGTTAATTTATCTTTAAACTTTTGATAGAAATCACCAATGAAATCATCTGGGCCTAGGCTTTTATTTGTGAGAAGTTTTTTTTTTAATTACAAATTCTCTTTATTTGTTATATAGGTCTACTGTGTCAGAAGAAAAAATTTGATTAACAGGTCAATTAGAGTTAACAGGATTTATTGAGCAAGAAAGCTGCTCTGGAACAGGGAGAGCCTCAAACTGAAAATAGTAAGGGGGGCCTGAGTTGACACAGTTATAATGCCCTTTTAAAGCTTAGATGAATAAGTATTTTGCCCTTTGCTTTGATCGGGTAATCACATTAAATTTTCCTTTTGTTTTGTGAAAGTTGTTCACTGAATGCTGAAACTGGCTTATCTTGATTGGATGGGTGTTGTTAACTCATGTTAATAAGGTTTGCTAAATCATGCTGATAAGGAAAAGTTGCCTAAATTTTGATTTTGGCATTAAGTTTCTTATAAATGGCCTTATGACTAAGTTTTGTTTTGTTTTATTGTGCTTTAGGTGAAAGTTTACAGCTCAAGTTAATTTCTCATACAAAAATTTATACACATATTGTTATGCGACACTAGTTGCAATCCCTATAATGTGACAGCACACTCCCACTTTCCACCCCAGGCTTCCTGTGTCCATTCAGCCAGCTCCTGTCCCCCTCTACCTTCTCATCCTGCCTCCAGACAGGAGTTGCCCATTTCGTCTCATGTATCTACTTGAGCTAAGAAGCACTCTCTTCACGAGTCTTATTTTATGTTTTATAGCTTATGACTAAGTTGTGTTTGACCCTTGGCCCATGGAAGCCATTTTAATTCTTGCTTCTATGAAAATTTGTAACACCTTTAATCTTCTGACTTCTCTTCATCTCCACTGCACCCTGAGACCTAGGCACCATCCTCCTTTTCCAAAACTACTGTAATGATCCCAGTAACTGGCTCCTCTGTTTCAGTTTCTCTTCCCACATGGCACCAGAGTGGTCTTTAAAAACATAGATCAGATTGAGTTGCTTCCTTGCTTAAAACCCTCCAATGGCTTTCCACTGTACAACCCCCTGCCCCCTCCCCCAAAGAAAGCCACACGAAAGAAGCTGTCCTTCATCTGTCATACTCTTTGTGTCTGGCCTGTGTGCACCTCTGGCCTCATTTCACACTCCCTTCCGTTCCTTCCACTCCAATCGCATTGGCCTTCTCTCTTCTCCTCAAACATGCTCTGCCCATTCCTACACTGGGGCCTTCGCACTTACCAAAACTCTCTTCTTTCAGAGATTTCTGTGGCTGGCTCCTTGTGTCATTAACATTTTAGACTAAATGTTGTCTCTTTGCAGCAGCCTTTTCCGCCGTCTCTAAATCACCTCCACCCGCTCACCCTACTCCTCCTCATGTCAGTCACACTGTATGGCATCCCTCCATTTTATTGCTTTTACTACAGATATAACTCAGAAATTTTCCTGTTCGTAATTTGTTTATGACCTTACTGTCCATCCCTTCCCTCCACTCTCTCACTTTTGACTCCAGTGTGACCTCAGTGGGAGCAGGTACCTTGTCTGTCATGTTCAGAGCTGTATCGCTGCACCTAACAGTGCCTGACACATACTAAGTGTCAGTAAATAGCTAGCTGTGGGGTAAGTGAATGAATGAATGAACTTTACTTTCCAGCCTATTTTAAGCGGAAAGCAGGGCTGTGGTACATTTTCAACATGCAAAGAAGTCTCTGCCCTTTCTAGAGTGGCTGCATTTCATACTATTATCTCTGCTTCTCTTCCTGGTGCGTCTTAGCGGTGGGAGGGTTCAGATGAGAAGGGGAAGGCTCAGTTCTGGTTCACAAGGAAAAGTTATCTTACTTGGGAAGACAGGACTAACACATGTGAATTGAAGAACAATCTAAGGCAAAGGAGGTTGCTGGATTGGACGTAATCAAGTGCTAAATGCTGGGATTTGACCAATGGGCCCCAAACACTGGCCAACTGCATCCGAGTCCCCTGGGGGAGAGTGTAAACGATGCAGTTTCAGGGGTTCAATCTTTGGGGAATCACACTTGGGAAGTCCGAAGTGCTGCTTAGGCATCTGAATCCGTATCAAAGTCTCCCAGGGGATTCTGATGGTTGGTTGTCCAGGTTTGGGAACCTCTGATCAAGGCCAAGAGATGTGCAGCCCTTGGCTGGGGTGGGGAGGGATTTGGCTAGACAGCAGAAAGAAATTAGGCCACTCTGCAAGATGGTTGGTGGGAGACGAGGAAGCAGAACTCAGAGGTGGGGAGTAGGGGGCTGTCGGCCAGTGGTGTCCTCTCTCTTTGCCTGGCAGTGGCCCGGTACCGTGTGACTGTGTGCACAGGGGAACTCGAAGGTGCAGGGACCGATGCCAACGTCTATCTCTGCCTTTTTGGTGACGTGGGGGACACGGGGGAGCGGCTGATGTACAACTGCAGGAATAACACCGACCTGTTTGAGAAGGGCAATGTAAGTTGTGCCAACTACCCTCCCTGGCCCGTTCCCCTTCCCTTGTCTTCCTTACTCTACTAAAGAAAGGCTTGTGGCTGGTACCACCAGGGTCAGCCTTCAGAAAAACTCACTGTGGGAAAGGATGTGGGGAACCCAGGAATTCCAGCAGCAGCCACTGTGGGGCATAGTAGTGCCTGGTTAGCTTGGTCCCTAGGCATTTGGGCCACTCCCAAGTCACTGATGTGCGTGACCCCCACTACCCAGCCCCCACTAGGCTCCTAGAACTAACCACCTAGGAGTAGGAGAGCCACCCTAGAGGGGTCATGGTCCCCTCTCATCCCCAGAGCTTTGAGAAGGGGGCAGAGGAAGAGGACATTTGAGGCGGTAGGAGAAGAATCTTTCTCATCCCAGGTTGGGTGGAGAGGGAAGGATACCTCAGGTGTAGAAGAGAGGACCCAGGCTAGAGGAAAGCTGGGACACCAGAGGAATTTTTTTCTACCAGGCATGATCACTGGTGGCATCTTGCTCATGCCCTTTTTGAAAGAGAAACCAGAGAAGTACATGAAACATGGAGGTGGGAGAACTGGAGGTAGAATAGCCTCTCTGTGAATGCACTGGGTGTTCCCTTCTATTCCTTGGCTTCCCTGATCATGAAATAGGCTTACATTACCATGTGGGGGCAATGGGAAAGGAGTCAGGTGGTCTGAGGGTAAACCCAGTTTCCTTGTGTGTAAAATAGGGAAAGGATACCTACATGTAGCTAGCTGTTGTGAGGATTAGGGATGGCAGACATGCTGCACTGGGCATCAGACCTGGCCCACAGCACACAATGTGAGGTAAAGGGGACTCACCCAGGTGAGGAAATTTGCAGACTGTGGTCGCATGAGCGCTACCCTTCCTCCAGCTCCTTCCTCTGCTGCCCTTACTTGTGAGGACAGGGCAGCCCTGGGAGGGGAGTGGAGGCCTCTCTCCCAGGCCAAGCCAAGTTGACCTTGTTCTAGAGATTATGTGCATAACAAGGATGTGGTGGCAAAAGGAATTTGAGCAGAGGATTATGGGTGGACTTGGGTCCACTTGGGAGATGAGGTGACTTTACTTCACACAGCTTTTATTTTCGCCTCTGTCTCTCTCACACCCACCTATCTTTCTCTCCACCCTGTTTTTGCTTTTTCATCGACATCTTCTAACTTCTTTGCCCATCAGGTCTGCCCTTCCATGATCCTGGCCCTGGAGGCTCCAGATATGCTCACACGCACACCTGCCTCATCAGGTGTGAAATAAGCAAGACCACTTGGTCCCCCCGATCAATTCTAATCCTTCCCCTCCTCTAGAAGGGACCAACGTCCTTCTGTAGCAAGGAGCCAGAGGAAGTTAGCTAAGGAACTAATTCATAGTAAATGAGTAGTGACTCATAACAGCTTAACATGTTCATCTTTCCAGGGTAAGTTCCCTTTTAGAAGGAGATCATAAGGAATGGCCATGTTAACCAAAAAGTACAGAACTCAAATATTGGGAACTTGTCATAAAGTGATATTCCAGTGGTAGAAATGGGGTAGGGGGGCTTGACCTGTTCTGTGTCCCTCCACTTATGCACACCTGTGAAAGGCCAGTGGCCCAACCCATCAGCTCTGGCTTTCCTGGTTTCAGGGCCTGGGTCTTCCTTTGGTGTCTGGGCCTCAGGGTAGACACCATCCACCTGGTCTTGCTGTCTTTCTCCCTCTGCAGGCCGATGAGTTCACCATTGAGGCTGTCACCTTGCGGAAGGTGAGGCGGGTGAGGATCCGGCATGACGGCAAAGGCGCGGGCAGTGGCTGGTACCTGGAGCGGGTGCTGGTGAGAGAGGAGGGGCAGCCCGAGAGCGACAATGTGGAGTTCCCGTGTCTCAGGTACAAAAGTCTCACCTGCTTTTGTTCTCCAGCTTAGATTTTGATTCCCGAGTTTTGGGAAGACCCAGGAAGTTGGAGGTATGAATCCATCCAGAGATACCTTGGAAGACAGGACTGGCAATCTGTTTTTGAAGGGTCACAGCCTTGAAAAACCTATGGAGCACAGTTCTACTCTACACACATGGGTTCGCCATGAGTCGGAGCCGACTCGATGGCAGCTAACAACAATGGCAGCCATGCTACTGGCACCAGAAAGCAAAAGAGTGGCTTAAATGTGTAGTTGGTGCAAGAAAGAGGTAGTCCTGCTGGGTGCTTAGACCCAAGCCTGCATCCCCACCTGAACTGTTATTTTAACTCCCTGGGAGAGGAGGACAAACCAGGCCTATTTATCAAAGCTTCACTCCCAGGATCAGGGAGTGGTAAGTGTCTTAGCTATAGTAGGTGTGTGTGTGTGTGTGTGTGTGTGTGTACATGCACACGTGTGCTCTGTGTGGTGTCTGATGTACGTATGTGTGTTTGGTATGTGTGGCATGTGATGAGTGTGTGTGTGTAGTGTGTGTGTGTGTGGTGTGGTATGTATGGTAAGTGTGGTGTGTTTGGTGTTTGGCGTGTGTGTGGTGGGTGTGTGGTGTGTGTGTGATGTATGGTGTGTATAGTAAGACTTGTGATGTGTGTCTGCATGTGTGTGTGTGTATGCACACATGTGCTCCAGAGAGTTCAGGAGAGATCTAAAAAATTACCAGCAGACTGGCTTATCCATTTAGTGGTATCTCACTCTAAAACTGGGCTGAAGTGTTTCAAGCTGAAAGAGAAATGCTATATTTGGACATATCTATTAATACCCCATGAATATTTAGGTAGAGACAAATGACAGGTCATAATTTCCCTTTACTCCTGGGGAACGCTGGGGATGGATAAATGGCGGAGGGACTGAAGGGAGAAGGGGAGGCGGGGTTCTCCGATGGACAAGAGCCTGCTGGTTTTCCACCCTTCCCTTCCCTGAAAATACATGTCCTGGGTTACACCACAGCCTTCCTGCAGTCACCAGGTGTTCAGGAGATGCTAGAGAGTGACCCAAGCAGGACAGACAGAGGGGGGCTCCTAATGGGTTGATTTGAGGGGGCTGGCCAGTACCCTGCTTCCAACTATCTCTCCCTCTCCCTGCCATCAATGCCTAGAATCCCACCATTATTTCTTCATTTCTAGTCATAAACATTTTAGATTCATAGCATCAAAGCCCATGGGACGTGTAACAATTTAGCCATTGGTTAACATTTTCATGTTAGCTCACAGCCAACTGACAGCAAGGTCCCATGGGAGTGAGTGCATGGTCATGTATCTGGGGAGGGAGAGGGCACGAGGAAGGATGGGGGAGACGGCAGGGTTGCCTCCACTAGCCCTGCAGAGGCTGTATATTGGCAGAGGAGAGTGGGGTTTAGTAAGGCCTGAGCTCTGTGTCAGAAGAGGGAAGAGGAAGCAGTGGCTTCCTTTGCTGGCCTCCTTTGATGGCCTTCTCTTTGGAGTGTAACAGAGGGGTCTGAGGAGACAAGCATCAGAACATAAACAAATGGGAATCAAGAGACAAATGTCTTGGTTTCCTAGTACCCTGGAGAACACAGGGTGTCTATTCTCTTACCATAGGTCCCATATCACATCCTAAGGACTAGACAATTTGTGCTTGCAGGGCTGTCTCATTTCTCAGGGTGGATTTTCATGCTCAGTGGGAAAGGTGCTTCTGCAGTAGATAGGTCTGGTACTTTTCCCCTTGGTGGATGACCAGCAGAGAGCTGGGACCATGGCATTCATCCTCACGTATCAACATATCACATCTATCAAACCCTGGCATGCAGGACACAGATCCAGCTTCTCCTTGAAGGCAAACCTAGCTCATCCTTGAGGACTCAATCAAGGCCCCTTCACCATGAGCCCTTCTCATTTCTCTGAATTCCTGTAGCACTTATTTGGGTACAGCATCCACTCTTGTCTTGGTCTTCAGTGCCTCAGCCATTCAGTCCTGTCTTCTTAACTGGACTGTAGGTTCTTTAAGGGCTGGTCTGTGTCTTATTTATCTTAATACATCTTCTCTGCCTTCACCCCAGCCCAGAGCCTTCAGCACGGTGCCCTACACATGGTAGTCTCTTAGGAAAAAAAGGTGGTTGTTTCAATGATGACGATGAAGCAGGTGTTCATGGATTTTAGGACAAATTTTTACCGTAATTCCCAAGGCCCTTCATCACATGACCCTGCTCACTGGTCCACTGGTCTCTTCTTCCAGTGTTCTACCTTTCACCCTCCCCTCATGCTCCTTTTCACCCTATTCTTCACTTTGCTCTTCACCTAACCCTTCATTCTACTCTTCACCCTACCCTCACTTGACCCCTTACTCTACTCTTCTCTATCTTTCACTCTACCCTTCACCCTAGTCTTCACTCTACCCATCGTTCTTCCCTTCACCCTAGCCCTCATTCTACTCCTTCCTCTACCCTTCACTCCCCTCTTCCCATACCTCTCATTCTATTCCTCACGCTACCCTTCACCCTACCCCTCACTCTCCCCCTTACCCTACCCCTTACTCTCCCTCACACTCTACCCTTCACTTTACCCTCACTGACCCCTCATTCTACCCCTCACTCTACCCTTTACTCTATCCCTCACTTTACCCTTCATCCTACCCTTCACTCACTGCATTCCATCTACATTGTCCTTCAGGCAATTCCTGAAGGCTCTGCTTCATCCCAGTAAGTGATGTTCCCTTTGGTATATTCCTCCTTTCTTCTCCTGGTTAAATCCTTGTCACTTTTCCCACCTCAGCTTGTATATCGCTTCCTCTGCAGAGACCTCCCTCCAGTCTGGACTGATTTCCTTTGTTGTGAGCTCTTGTAGAACCATTTTCCTTTTCTGAATTCAAAGCACTGACTCTGCATGAAATATGTGATGGTTTGGTTGTCTGCCTGCCACACTCAAAGAGCTAACATCTCCTTGTGTACTCACCAGGTGGCTGGACAAGGACAAGGATGATGGGCAGTTGGTCCGAGAATTGCTGCCCAGCGACAGCAATGCGACACTGAAGAGTAAGTTGTCCAGGTGGTGGGTTTGGACCTGCGAGATAAGTACTCTCCCTCAGCTAAACAGAAGCCAACCCTTCAAGAAAGCAGGCACTCTTCAATTCATTTCACGAGACAGTCCTAGGGAGGGTGGAAAGGAAGGGGCTCTAAGGGAGGATCTGGAACTCTCTGATCTATCTTGCTTGAGCACATAATCTCTATGTGGCCTTGGGTGGGAGGCCCTGCACTCATGTGCGTCTCTGTTGAGAAGAGTAACAAGAACAATAACACTAGCTAATGGTTCCAAGGGTTGGGCACCTATCATTCAGGACTATAAAATGTGTTCTTTTCTAATGTCAAGGATTAACCCAAAGGTCCTACAATTTTCCTTGCTGGCAATATTTCTTCAAATGGCTTGGTTTGATCATGAACTTTAGATAAATTTTTACAAAACTTCTTTACAGAATTCTCAACAATACCAACACCTCATGTTTCTTATTATTTCATTTGAGTCCTACAGTAACCCCAGAAGGTAGGCAGAGCTCCTGTTCAAGTCCATCTGTCAGATGGGAAAGCTGAGATCTGGAGAAGCTGAATATGTTTCCTAATAGGGTCATACAGCAAACTGCAGAGTTGAGACTAGAGGGTCCAGTCTCTGGACTCAGAATTACAGATTTAAGAGCTGGGAAGGACTTTAGGAGATGAACCACCCCAATGCCTTCACTGGAAGATGGCCTGTGGCTGTGGCAAGTGTTCCCACCTAGTATGCTCAGATCTGCAGCCAGTGTTAGAGCTGGGGGACCTACACCCAAGATGTCTCCATTTTGTTCCACCACTCTACCCACTCTACCAAGCCCCTGCTTCAGCATGTGGACCGGCCTCCCAGGTCCCCTTCTTCCCAAGCAGGGCCTGAGAAAGGGTTTAGATGGAAAATGGTGTACAGAAGAGCTTCTCTTCTTGATTCCTGTGACATCTTTAAAAGCCATTTCCTCCAGTGCCCTTGGATGCCCCTGGTGGAGCTGATCTGGACCAGGCCCATACGTATGGCCTTTATCAGGGCCTGGCTAGTCTGGAGGGCTGACCCTGGGCAAGTGTCTGCAGTTACCTTCTCCAAATCTTTCTTCCCAAGGGGAAGCTCCTAAGCCAGCAATGAATGGTAGACCTGGGACTTAGCATCATTTGCCTCCTCAGTACTGTATTTGTCTTTCCCAAGACACATGCTCTGGAACAAACCTATAGGATTTGGGTCTTGCTCCTGTTCTCTGAGGACTTGCCTTTCCTGTGGGCGCTTTACTCTCCTTTGCACACTGACCATACAGACTTTTGTATGTGATGAAGTGGAAAACTACCAGCATGATGTCCCTATTAAGAACAGAAGGCTTTAGGGCCACTTTAGGATTTCACTCCTGGCTGGCTACTTCTTAACCTGCCATCTTGAGCCAAACATATAAACTTCTGAACCTCAGATTCCTTGTCTGTAAAACTGAGCTAAGAATACACATTAATAATACTGTTTCTATAATGTGCTAACAGTACTGGCAAAGGTCTATGCCCCTTTTGTCTCAGTTTCCTTGTCCATCAAAAGAGAAGTTGGTTCAAGCAATTGCTTTAGATCTTTTCAAACTCTTGAATGTTGATATTCTTGCCTGTGATTTGCATGTTCTCCTGTTCTCAGCATGTTCCCACCTTGTAGGCTAGGCCAGGCAGGTATTAGGATTTCCATTTTGTAGATGAGGGGACTCCACAGAAATAGAGGAAGCCCCTGCCCCAAGTCACAGGGCTGCTTAGAGAGAGCAGGTGCTGGGGTTCCTGACTCCCAGCCTACAGTCTCACTCCTCTGGCTCCAGCTACCCTCCTGCTTCATTCCCCATGCTCTTTCCCACTTGCCCTGCACTAACCCCATTCCTTCCTCCTTCCTGCCATGGACTGTTCAGACTATCGCTATCACATCAGTGTGAAGACTGGGGATGTTCCTGGAGCCAGCACAGATTCTAGAGTCTACATCAAGCTCTACGGAGATAAATTAGACACCATCAAGCAAATTCTGCTCGTCTCTGACAACAATCTGAAAGACTATTTTGAACGTGGCCGGGTAGATGAGTTCACCCTTGAGACCCTGAACATTGGAACCGTGAGTCTTCATCCTGGGCCATGTGATGCCACCTCACCCTTTCCCCTACATACATCCACACATACACACTCATGTACACACATGGGAACCATTTTGAAGGAAAGAATGCCCGTATGGGGGTTGTTAGCAGGGTAAGTTGTTTTCCAGATATGACCTAGAGCAGCTGAAGACATGTGAACAGTGGTTAAGCTTCCAGAGTCTCTTTGGAGATGGAATGTGCACTTCTAGTAGCTATGGTCCCCACATTTCTTTCACCTGTGAGAGTAGCCAGGACCAGTGAACCTGGGTCACAGACACTGGAGAAGGAAACACCATGTGCATGGAAGGAAAAACAGGGTAGGGAAGTATAGAAAAGAAGGGCTGGAAATAGTTTCCAGTTCCAAACTTGAGTGTGCATCAGAATTATGCCTGGAAGCTGGTTTCAGTGCAAACTCTCGGGCCCTACCGGGAGATTCTGCCTTAGAAGGTGAGATCCAGAAGTTTGCATTTATCAAGTTCCCAGGTTGCTCTGCTGTAAATGGCCTGAGCACTTTCCCTGGAGTAAGGGATCAAAATCCCTGGGCATGAGTATTAGGACCTTCCCTGGAAATGTCTGAGCTGGGTGGTGTTAGCACCTGCCCTTCTTAAGGTACGACTTGTTAGAAATTGAGGCAGTGGCAAGGTTTCTGTCTGTAGCCTCACCTTCCCTGCCTCTTCCCATCTCTGTGAGCCCTATCCTATTTCAGGTGCATCAGGCTCTCTAAGAAGCCCTGGTGGTGTAGTGGTTAAGAGCTTGGCTGTTAACTGGAAGGTCAGTAATTGGAATCCATCAGCTGCTCCTTGGAAACCCTTTGGGGCAGCTCTACTCTGTCCTTTAGGGTCGCTGTGAGTAGGAATCGACTCAGTGGCAACAGGTTTGTTTTTTTGTTTTTTGGGCTCTCTAAATCCCTTCTCCCATCAAAATGCACCCTGGAGAAATATACCTTGGAGGTAATGAGCTGAAATCAAGGCTTTCCGATATTAAAATGTATTTGTGTTTTAAGCTAAATTAACAATTGAGTGAAATGCTTTTCCCTTTACTAAAAGATCTCTGGCAGCAACCAGCAGATAAATGAGACATCTAAGGGAGTGGGGATGGCAGTAGAAGGGTGATTCCTTCCTTTGTGTTTCTGAGACCCTCTCGATAGGCTTGTGGCCAAGTAGTTGGGAACCCACCTTTTCCACTTACCTTTTGTGTGGCTTTTGCTAAGTTGTTTAATCTCTCAGCTATCTTATTCATAAAAAACAGGGAATCCTAACGGGATTGTTCTTAGCACTGAATATGTTAATAACACTGACATGCAGTTCCTGGCACATAGTAAGTACTTGATAAACACTGTTGTTGTCGCTAGTTGCCAGTTGGCTCCAATTCGTGGTGACCTTATGCATACTAGGGCAGAATGTTGCCAGGTCCTGTCCTTGGCATTGGTATGTTTGAGTCCATTGTGTCAGTCCAATTCATTGAGGGTTTCTCTCATTTTCACTGACTCTCTACTTTACTAACCATGATGTCCTTTTCCAGTGATTGGTCTTTCCTGGGAGTGTCCAAAGCAAGTGAGCTGAAGTCTTGCCATCCTTACTTCTAAGTACATCCTTACTCCACTTTCCAGGTGAAAGAGAAGAAGGAAGTGCTACTTCTAAACAGCATTCTGGTTGTATTTCTTCTGAAACTAATTTATTCATCCTTTTAACAGCCCATGGTATATTCAATGTTCTTCATCAACTCCACAATTCAAATGCATCAAATCTTCTGTCTTCCTGTTTCACTGATGTTATTTATTGAATAACTACTGTAAGTCAGACACTATGCTAGGTGTTGTAGAGTCAAAAGACAGTCCCTGCCTTTGAGGAGCTTCCATCATTATCAGATAGAAGACATTTTTCCCTCTCTTTACTCTTTTGGCCAACCCCTTCCCAAGACTTTTACAGTTTCAGCACCACAGAAAGACCAAGGAAACACTCCGTGTCCTTTGGCATGCACCCGTAGGGCTCCTAGGCTCTGTAAACATAGCTGGTTTCTTCCAACAAATCCAGGGACCCAGCTACATACACTCAGCTGTGGCAGTGTTTCCATCACCAGCTGCAAAGAGCCATTTGTCCTCAAGAGAGTGAGAGCAGGGCTCGCATGGCCAACTTTCTACATGTGGCCTTTTGGTGCCAGATTCAACAGCTAGGCAGCATCACCCCTCCAGATCATCACAGAGAGAATTTCAATCTGGAAGGGATCGTGAAGCCCATCTGATCATTCCATCTTAGGTTAGAATTGCCCTGTATTCAGCATTTCAAAAAAGCATAAAAGTAATTTGAACACTGAAGAGCCATGTACAAATAAGGATGGTAACATGATCACCGACGATAGCATCTAGTGTGCCTGCAATGCAAGTGGGCTATCAAATGTTATCGGAAAGAGACATATCTTTCTCAGGTGCAAAGAGAAGGAGTAATTGGACCTGTCACTATAGGTTGTCTGCATAGTCTATCACCTACAGGATGGGTAAGAAGCCCTGGTGGTGCAACAGTTAAGAACTTAGCTGCTAACCGAAAGATTGGCAGTTCAAACCCACCCAGTGGCTGTGCGGAAGAAAGACCTAGCGGTCTGCTCCTATAAAGATTAACCAAAAAAAAAAAAAAAAAACAACCAAACCCATTGCCATCGAGTCAATTCCGACTCAGCTACCCTAGAAACCCTGGTGGTGTAGTGGTTAAGTGCTACAACTGCTAACGAAAAGGTCGGCAGTTCAAATCCACCAGGTGCTCCTTGGAAACTCTATGGAGCAGTTCTACTCTGTCCTCTAAGGTCGCTGTGAGCCATAAAGATTACAGCCTAGAAAAAACCCTGTGGGGCAGTTCTACTCTGTCATATGGGATGCTATGGGTCAAAGTTGACTCAATGGCACCCAACAACGGTAGGATAGGTATATCAAAGAAAAATGCAGAACTACACACATGTGGGTCTAGTGTATTGTCTAAACAAAACAAAGTCAATAATAGCACAGCTATCAGAAGCTGATGGCAAACATTTTGAATATTTGCTTTCTTGCACTGTCACACCCTGACATTATTAAGAACATACTGGTCCTTTCAAAACTCATATTTCGCATCACATCTTTTATCTCACTTTTTTGCACAACTGCCCCAGGGTGAGCTGGACAGGAGAGGAAGGATGGGAGCTCCAGGCAGGAGACATGATGCCCTGGTCACCCAGTGGCTGATGGCAGGGACAGGATTGGGACCCAGGTTCCTCGTCTTGAGCCTCCTACCTCCCTCTTCTGGGGAACTGGAGACCCAGGTTGAGGAGAACTACTTGGGCTGGTGTTTGAGGAGGTACGGATAGAGGACTGGGGGGTTCTGGACACACTAGCTCTTTGCACTCGCCCACTTGGGTTTCCTTCCAGATCAACCGGCTGGTGATTGGGCACGACAGCACAGGCATGCACCCCGGCTGGTTCCTGGGCAGCGTCCAGATCCGTGTGCCTCGCCAAGGCAAGCAGTACACCTTCCCTGCCAACCGCTGGCTGGACAAGAACCAAGCAGATAGGTGCCTGGAGGTGGAACTCTATCCCAGCGAGGTCGTGGAGATCCAGAAATGTATGGAAAAGGCAATGGTGGGGCCACCAACGTTGGTTCCCCTGTGGGATGGGGCAATGGAAAAGGAGGAGGGACTCTGGGGCAACCTAGATCTTGTCTCCAAGAAGGATCCTGTAGGGAGACAATGGGTGCTTCCAGTGCCCCTGGTTACCATGGTTCTGGGAAGGAAGAGAACTTATTTTACAAATGGGAAACTGAGGACTCAATGGACCGATTTTTTCAGGAATAAAAGCAGCAAATGACTTCAGTAGGACATGTTCATACTCTGTAAATGAGGAGAGCTTAAGTCAGTCTTGTCTTCTCCTGGGAATACTAAAAACCAAACCCATTGGCCTCAAGTCAATTCCAACTCATAGCGACCCTGTAGGACAGAGTAGAACTGTCCTATAGAGTTTCCAAGGAGTGCCTGTGTGGATTCGAACTGCTGACCCTTTAGTTAGCAGCCTTAGCACTTAGCCACTACACCACCAGGGTTTCCGTGGGAATACTAATGAAAGAAAATGACTCATTTATTCATTTAACCCATAAATGCACACTGAGTATTTCTCTGTGCCAGTGATGCTCTAGGCTTTGTGGAGGCAGCCATGAGCAAAACAGACAAAATTCCTGCCCTCATGGACTTTACACTTCAACAGGGAGACAAGCAATCATTATATCATATAATGCCAAATAAGAACTATGAAGAAAGTGAAGCAGGATAAGGCACTGGCAATGGTGTGGGGGTGGGAGGTCCTCTAGGGCAAGGTGGTCAGAGGAGATTTTGCTGAGAGGTGAAGCTCGGGGTGACCTGGCCACAGTCATTCATGATGTGAGAACCACATCGTGGATGGGATAAAAGAAACCAGGTTCTCTGGAGTGGCCAGGTAGACAGTGGGATAAAATCTGGTGTGGAGAACCCCTCTTCCCTTGCCTTGTGTTTTTAAATCCACCCATGAGCAATGCTCAAGGCTTATTACACAGGAAATGCCCTGAGAACCCCAACATGAAATCATCATACCTTCTTCTTCCAAGATTTTGTATCTTTTTATGTGTTCGTTTTATTTCCCCAATGAAACCGTAAACTCCTTGAAGGCTGTGTCATATACACATGCTTTGAAATGGCATTTGCCAGTGTGGAGAATCAATTCTTCCCCTCTTCTTATAAAACTTGATTTTTATCAGAGTAATGCAGGTGCTAGTTAAGAAGAAGAAGAAAACAGTTGCCAAGGAGTAAACTCCAACTCACGTTGACCCCATGTGTGTCAGGACAGAACTATGTTCCATAGGATTTTCAGTGGCTGATTTTTCAGAGGTAGATCGCCAAACCTTTCTTCCAAGGCACCTCTAGGTGTACTCAAACCCCCAATCTTTTTGGTTAGCAGACAAGCACCTAAGCATTTGCACCACCCAGAGACCCAATAGTTAAGAAAATATAAATAAAAGCCAGTAGTTCCTTTACCTACCTTTTTGTCCCCTCTTCATTCCCCTTCTTCATAGGTAGCAACTTGAATTATCTTAGCTTTTTCTTTTGAAATTTATCTTCATATTTTTAATGATATGTATATTAATTTCTTGATTTTTAAGTCTTAGTATCTATGGACTTCCTACTATGGAAGTATTTAGCTCTTTTAACACACACACATACACACACACACCTCCTTTTAACCTCCTTATCATTAAAGTAATATTTATTTTTTTACATTATTATGGTAAAGCAAATGTTATTCACTGCTGAGTCACCTACTATATGATTATTACATTTCATTTTTGGCACTTTTTTTTTTCTTGAGTTAATAACAGTCTCATTTTTTCATTTGTATAGCTTTCTATATGCCTGTCACTACATTATCTCCAAATGTCCAAGAGAACTAAAATTATTCTGATATGTTCAAACAAAACAAGAATTCCCACCCTCACTCTCAGCTGAGCCTAGTATCCCCAGTTCAACCTCTTCCAGGTCTCGTTTTCAGCCCCCAGTTTGAGGAAATCTTTCACATTGCCATGCTAACAGGAGATCCTCCATCTTTGAAAGTAACAATCTTCACTTGAAAAAAGAAATCACAACATTGTCTAACAGCATTGCTGAAAAAAATGTGGTCCCATAAATCCATTGCCATCGAGTCAATTCCAACTCATAGCAACCCTATATGACAGAGTAGAACTGCCCCACAGGGTTCCCAAGGAACAGCTAGTGGATTCAAACTGCCAACCTTTTAGTTAGCAGCCTAACACTGCACCACCAGAGAGCCTATGACCCTGTGGTTCTAGAAAACATTTTGCTCTCCAATGAGAGAGCCCTCTAGTGGTGCATACATATAACACACTTCCACCCTCTAATGTCTTGATAAACTCATTGCCGTAGATTCCACTTCAACTCATGGTGACCGATGTGTTACAGAGTAGAGTTGAGCTCTATAGGGTTTTCTTGGCTGTAATATTTATGGAAGCAAATCATTAGGACTTTTTTCCACAGCGCCACTGGCTGAGTTCGAACCACCTACAATTCTTTCTATGTTGGTGTATCTGTTGGTATAATCTGAAAGGTGCATGTATTTAAATGGACACTGTAGTTCCAATCCCTTGTCCTTTACAGAAAATAAGGAAAAGAAAAAAACAAACAACCTTGACTTCTTTCTGCCCCATGGTGTTTGCCCAAGGGCTAGCACAAGCAGAGTGTACCAGCTGGTATACTGACTGCTCCTCATTTCTGACACCCGAGGAGACAGGTAGTGCAGTGGAAGACTGGCCTCTAGAGTTTGATTGCTTGGGCTTGCCATTTCCACCACCTTTGCAGTTTCTCTAAACCTCAGTTTGCTCACCTGCAAAAAGGGAAAGATGGTACTTACTCATGGTGTGGAAGAGAGGATTAATGACATAATGCCTGTGAAATACCAGACACATGGTACAGGCTCGGGAAGTGCTTTACTACCATTGCTATTGTTATTATTTAATGCTGTATTTCTCCCCCACCTGCTCACCCAGTGGTCCACTATGAGGTTGAAATTTGGACAGGGGATGTGGGCGGTGCATCTACCACTTCCCGAGTCTTCATACAGATCTATGGCGAGGAAGGCAAGACAGAAGTGCTCTTTCTCTCCAGCCGCTCGAAAATTTTTGATCGGGCATCCAAGGACATATTCCAGGTGTGTGGGAATAAGGCAATGGGGATGCCAACAGAGCCAGCCTTGGCTAGATAAGACCCAGTGGGTATCAAGATGGTTCCCTGGGTGTTCTTATTTCCCTGGCTAGTACTTAAGAGTGAGGCTGCCTTCTTACAGCCGGGTGGAAAATGCTTGAGGACAAGTTGAATAAGGATTCCCTCAGCACCCTGGAGGGATTTCCTGAGAGCAGCATAAGGCAGGGTATGGAGCTTTGAAGTGGGAGTGAGAAGCCCTGGATTCTCAGCCAAGTTTTATCTTGTGAGCTTGAGTAGTAACCCCGTCTCTCCAGATCTGAGTTTGTTGCCTGAATGTGAAGAGATTGGACTAGGATGAGTGATTATCCTCCCTGGTCTCATGTTAGAATCACCTGGGGAGCCTTAAGAAAAAAGTGCTGCTTGGTCCACACCCCAGACCAGTTCGATCACAATCTGTGGGATGGAATATGTTTTCCGGGTTTGCTTTTAAAGCTCTGTCAGTGGTACTAATGCACCGTGGGTTTTGAGAATCCCTGGAGTGGACGATTCTAGTTCAGTAAAATATGGCACTAGGTTACTCTATCCACCCTCAGCCTCTGATGGGATCATCACTCTCAGGCAGGATACTGGGAGGCTTTGGAGTGTCATGGCTATATTCTGAGTGCCTCCCGGGCCTGCTTGTTTCCCTTTGTAAGTCTTTGAGTAGGGGAAAGAAAGAGATGAGAATGGGAGCATGTTGTTGGCAGGGAGGAGGATGCAAGGCTGGTGACTATACTGGACACGAGTGTGTGTGTGTGTATGTTGCGTGTATGCAGATATGTGTGTTCTGGAAGCATGTTCATGCTGGGTGCTCTATGTGTGTTTGTGTACAACACACATAGTGAAGGACCCTTAGCAAAAAGTCCTAACCCAGCGCCCAGAAGAGATAGTCCTGACTGTGCTGAGATCTGGGCCAGGGTCATGTGTGTATGGAATGCTAGAGCTGGAGGGGGTCTCATGAGTCAAATTCCCTCATTACACTGCTGAGGAGGCTGAGGCCATAGTATTTTACCTGTCTGGGCCTCAGCTTCTTTAATAGTTAAAAGCTAGCTCAATAACACCTGCCTGGCTTGCCTCAAAGAGTTCCTATAATGATCAAAACAGTCAACATTAGGCAAAGCACTTGGAAACTTGTGACAAGTTACCGAGATGTAGCAGAGAAGTACTTGTGAATGCCTACTGTTCATGTGGCTGGATGTGGGTGGTGGATGCTTTCATGGCTGCGCAGACAGACTTGAGGAGGGCAGGGGTGGCAAGCAGACCTCCCTGGAGAGGTGTGACCGCAGGGTTGTTGGAGAGATCTAATGTGCTGAAGAAGGGACTTACTAGGTCCAGCATCCAGCCCCTAAGTAGCTGAGAAGAATAAATTCAGCTTCCCCAGGGGTTCTGGGTTCTGTCTTGGTTGGTAATTTTCTTGCAAACATGGTTTTGGTCACATCATGGATTTGTGAACAGAGAATCAGAAGACTTGAGTTCTCCTCTAGATCTCAGCTCTAACTATAGGACACTGAACACCTCATAGGAGAGCCTTGGGCCTCAGTTTCTCCTGGTGCTCAAATGGGACCATGGTGGAACTGGGCTTTGAGAAGTGTCAAACAGCCAGACAAGGGCCCTCAGCACTGGGGAGGACAGAGAGGAGCCCAGCCTGCCAGGGTCCCTTGTGAGCACACACTCGAGGTCTGCAGGGGTCAGAGCTCCCCTCAATGTGAGTCCTTTCCCAGTGTGGGCTCAGAAAAAAGCAGCAATGGGATTAAGGCCAAGGATCTCATCCTCTGAAGAAAACTGAATCCATCAACATTGCCCTGTGAACCAGCCATGTGCTAGGCCCACTGGGGAAGAGAAGCAAAAATGGATGGTCCTGCGTTTAGGGAATTCACAGGTGATAGGGCAGAGAAGACCAGCTGTATTGACAAAGAGGGAGTCCAAGGTAGGGTGGGCTAGGGGCTAAGCTGAACTCTGGATAGGAGAGGCAGGCAGGCTGAGGTGGTGAGCTGGTGGGAGGAGAGGGCCTGGGGCCTTGGGGAGCATGGGTGAGAGTTTTGTTTTTGAAAAATAACACTTTTTAGATTTTTTGCTTGGTACTAAAGTTATATGTGCTTAATGCTGAAAATTTTGGAAAGAGAACAAGAAATGCACAAAGTTAGGGGAAAAAAAAAAAAGGAAAGTAATAATAAAATCCTGGAATCTGAATGAATAGGTTGTAGTTAAGGGTGGTGGTTGTTATGAGGTGCTGTCAAGTTGGTCTGATACAACAGAATGAAACACTGCCTGGTCCTGTACCACCCTCACAATCATTGTTATGTTTGAGCCTGTTGTTGCGGCCACTGTACAAGTCTATCTCCTTGAGGGTCTTCCTTTTTTTCGTTGACCTGCTACTTTACCAACCAGGATATTCTTCTCTAGGGACCGGTCTTTCCTGATAACATATCCAAAGTACGTGAGAACAAAGTCTTGCCATCCTCACTTCTAAAGAGCATTCTGGCTGTACTTCTTCCAAGACAGATTTTTTTTTTTTTTAATAACTTTTATTAAGCTTCAAGTGAACGTTTACAAATCCAATCAGTCTGTCACATACAAGTTTACATACATCTCACTCCCTACTCCCACTTGCTCTCCCCCTCTTGAGTCAGCCCTTTCAGTCTCTCCTTTTGTGACAATTTTGCCGGCTTCCCTCTCTCTCTATCCTCCCATCCCCCATCCAGACAAGAGTTGCCAACACAATCTCAAGTGTCCACCTGATATAATTAGCTCACTCTTCATCAGCGTCTCTCTCCCACCTGCTGACCAGTCCCTTTCATCTCTAATGAGTTGTCTTCGGGGATGGTTCCTTCCAAGACAGATTTGTTTGTTCTTCTGGCAGTCCATGGTATATTCAATATACTTTGCCAACACCATAATTCAAAGGCACCAGTTCTTCTTTGGTCTTCCTTATTCATTGTCCAGCTTTCGTATGCATGTGAGACAATTGAAAATACCATGGCTTGGGTCAGGCGTACCTTAGTCCTCCATAGTTAAGGGTGGAGGAGGGCATAAAGGCAATCCAGGTGAGGGGAACTGCACGAGTAAAGACATGGAAATAGGAATGAGCGTGATATGTGATGTGTGTGCACGTGTGTGTGTGTGAGAGGGAGAGAGAGAAAGAGAGAGAGAGGAACAGGGAGGTCAGGGAGCCCAGCTTCACTAACATGGAGGCTTCAAAGGCACTCCCATTTGAGCACCAGGCGGAAACCAAGGCCCAGGGCTGTCCCAGAGTTGCTCAATGTCCCAAATAAAGTGGAGGGTGGGCCCAGGCTAAGAAGAGCCTGGAAACCCAGCCAGAGACACTAGGCTGAATGTGATAGGAGAGAGGGAGCTGATGAAAGCACCTAAGTATGGAGGCCTGGTGCCTCTTGGGGCTTTAACTCCCAACCCAGAACCTGACTCTGCAGGGGAGGACGGTAGGGGCAGGGCTCCAGGGCCACCCTAGCCACTGACCTGCATTTTGCACAGCTGGAGGCAGCAGATGTGGGCAAGATCTACAAGATCCGGCTCGGGCACACAGGCGAGGGCTTCAGGCCCAGCTGGTACGTGGATATGGTGTGGCTGCGGCACCTGGTAGTGCGGGAAGAGGACCTCACACCTGAGAAGGAGGCCTGGAAGAAGAAGGAGAAGGATAAGCTGCAGCAGCTGCTGAAGAAGGAGCGACTGAAGGCCAAGTTGCAAAGGAAGAAGAAGAAGAAGAAGGGCAGTGATGAGGAGGACGAAGGGGACGAGGAGGAGGAGTCCTTATCCGAGGAATCCTCAGAGGAAAAAACGGAGGAGGAGAGTGAGGAGGAAGAGGAAGAGGAGGAGTTTGGGCCGGGGATGCAGGAGGTGATTGAGGAGTACAAGTTCGACGCCCACCGCTGGCTGGCCCGGGGCAAGGAGAACAGTGAACTTATGGTGGAGCTGGTGCCGGCTGGGCGATCGGGTCCTGAGCGTAAGCCTGAGGAGGGGTCAGACAGTTCCCCTAGAGGGGTCTCAGGGGTGGGGCCTCACCAAGCTCTCCTCTCACATGGAGGCCCAATAGGTGGCCACCCATAATGGTTCCCATGTAACTCTACTGACCTGTGTCTGAAATATCACCATTAGCAATTCTCCATTTGGGGTTAAGCATTGCCTTTGGCCTGAGGATCTCAGAATGAATCAGTGACTCCGGAGGAGCCCTGATATAACTTGATATAACTAAATGTGGCCAACATAAATTGGAAGCGTTGTTGAGGGCAAATTTTGCCATGACTCTCAGCCCCTTGGGCTTCTTGGTCAAGGAAAGTTTTGGGTAGGAAGAAGGAGCGTTCAGTACCAGTCTGATGTAGATGTGTTCATAGGTCCTTCCTGCTCCCAGAATATAGCTAGAACTAACAGACTGTGCTTCAAGTCCACTCCATGGCCATGATATCCTCAACGCTGCCTCTTTCTGTGTCCCTAGCCAATACCTACAAGGTCCAGGTGATCACAGGGAATGTGCCCAAGGCCGGGACTGATGCCAATGTCTACCTGACCATCTATGGCGAGGAGTATGGGGACACAGGTGAACGGCCTCTGAAGAAATCGGACAAGTCCAACAAATTTGAGCAGGGCCAGGTAAAGCATGGGCTTTCTGGGTGGGTGATTCAGACTCAGACACAGGAGTGGTGCCTCTCAATCATTCCCTCATCAGCCCAACCCAGCACAGGGCCTGTGGGTGTCCAGCAGTGTGCTTTGCTAAGTTCAATCAGATTTTGTGTAAGCACCCACTCTGTAAACACCAGCTCTTTGTGGTGAGGGTATAAGCAAAGCACAAGTGGGATTCTGGTCCCATGGAGCCCACAGGCTAGCTGACCCACAGGAACTAGCCAGAGAATAGTATTAGGTAGCAGATGCTCAGGGACTGAGAGGGTGGACCAAGCAGTTAGGGCTGTGAGTATCAAGGAGGAAGTGCTTATCCAAGGATGGCGCCTAGGGGAAAACTTGGTGGGAAGGAGCAACTTTACACTGGGCCTTGGTAGATGAGTATATGCAGATGTATAGAAAAATAGTGAAGGGTATTCTCAGAAGATGGACAGAATGTGCTAAGGTGTGCAGGTGGAAATGTGGAAGCCAGTCTGAGGGGCAAAGAGTCTTCTAGCTTGGCCTTGGTCATTGCTAAGCCATAGTGGATGGTAACCAACCAATTGCTGTTGAGTCAACTCCGACACGTGTCAGAGTAGAAATGTGCTCCATAGAGTTTTTTTGTGTGTGTGATTTAAATGAAAGTTTACAATTCAAGTCAGTTTCTCATATAAAATCTTATACACATGTTATTATGTGACCCTAGTTGCTCTTCCTACAATGTGACAGACCACTCCTTATCTCCACCTGTGTTTCCCGTGTCCATTCAACCAACTCCTGTTGCCCTCTGCCTTCTCAACTCACCTCCAGATGGGAGCTGCCCACATAGTCTCATGTGTCTGCTTGAGCTAAGAAGCATACTCCTCACCAGTAACACTTTATGTCTTATAGTCCAGACTAGTCTTTGTCTGAAGAGTTCGGTTCGGGAATGGTTTTAGTTTTGGGCTAACAGAGAGTCTGGGGACCATGACCTCTGGAGTCCCTCCAGTCTCAGTCAGACCATTAAGTCTGGTCTTTTCACTAGAATTTGAGATCTGCATCCTACTTTTCTCCTGCTCCATCAAAGATTCTCTGTTGTGTTCCCTGTCAGGGCAGTCATTTGGTGGTAGCTGGGCACCATCTAGCTCTTCCAGTCTCAGGCTGATGAAGTCTCTGGCTTATATGGCCCTTTCTGTCTCTTAGGCTCATATTTTCCTTATGTCTTTGCTGTTCTTCATTTTCCTTTGCTCCAGGTGGATAGAGACCAACTGATGCATCTTAGATGGCTGCTTGCTAGCTTTTAAGACCCCAGATGCCACTCACCAAAGTAGGATGCAGAACATTTTCTTAATAAATTTTTTAATATAATTTTTATTGTGCTTCAAGTGAAAGTTTACAAATCAAGTCAGTCTCTCACACAAAAACCCGTGTACACCTTGCTACACACTCCCAATTAAAAAAATTTACTCTCCCCCTAATAAGACAGCCTGCTCTCTCCCTCCACTCTCTTTTTGTGTCCATTTCATCAGCTTCTAACCCCCTCCATCCTCCCATTTCCGCTCCAGGAAGGAGATGCCAACATAGTCTCAAGTGTCCACCTGATCCAAGAAGCTCACTCCTGACCAGCATCCCTCTCCAACCCATTGTCCAGTCCAATCCATGTCTGAAGAGTTGGCTTTGGGAATGGTTCCTGTCCTGGATCAACAGAAGGTCTAGGGGCCATGACCACCGGGGTCCTTCTAGTCTCAGTCAGACCATTAAGTCTGGTCTTTTTATGAGAATTTGAGGTCTGCATCCCACTGCTCTCCTGCTCCCTCAGGGGTTTTCTGTTGTGTTCCCTGTCAGGGCAGCCATCGGTTGTAGCCGGGCACCATCTAGTTCTTCTGGTCTCAGGATGATGTAGTCTCTGGTTCATGTGGCTCTTTCTGTCTCTTGGGCTCGTAATTACCTTCTATCCTTGGTGTTCTTCATTCTCCTTCGATCCAGGTGGGTTGAGGCCAATTGATGCATCTTAGATGGCTGCTTAATAAATTTTGTTATGCCAGTTGACTTAGATGTCCCCCAAAACCATGGTCCCCAGACTCCTGCCCCTCCTACTCTGACCCTTGAAGTGTTTGGCTGTATTCAGGAAACTTCTTAGGTTTTGGTTTAGTCCAGTTGTGCTGACTTCCCCTGTATTGTATGTTGTCCTTCCCTTAACCTAAAATAATTCTTGTCTACTATCTAATTACTGAATACCCCTCTCCCTCCCTCTCCATCCTCATAACCATCAAAGAATGTTTTCTTCTGTGTTTAAACCTTTTCTTGAGTTCTTATAATAGTGGCCTCATACAATATTTGTCCTTTTGTAGCTATTTCACCCAGGATAATGCCTCCCAGATTCCTCCATGTTATGAGATGTTTCACGGATTGATCGTTGTTCTTTATTGTAGCATAGTATTCCCTTGTGTGAATATACCGTAATTTGTTGTTCCATTCAATTATTGATGGGATCTTGGTCATTTCCATCTTTTTGCTATTGTAAACAGTGCTGCAATGAACATGGATGTGCATATATCTATTCTTTAGCGAAGTGTCTGTTCATATCCTTTTCCCATTTTTTGACTGAATTGTATTTTTGTTGTTGAGATTTTGCAGGATCTTGTAGATTTTAGAGATTAGACGTTGATCGAATTTGTTGTAGCCAAGATTTTTTTCCCAGGCTGTAGGTTGTCTTTTTACTCTTTTGGTGAAGTCTTTGAATGAGCGTAAGTGTTGCCACTCACTTATCAGGTCCTGGTGTTGTCTGCTTCCTCCTGAGCATGTAATGACCCACAGTGGTATTGTCCCTGTTCAGTCTTTTCACTCAGGCTTAGCACAGGACCTGCTCATAGTAGGTGCTTAATAAAACTTCATGGTTGAAGGAGATTATGTACACACGTGCACACATGAGTGCACTGTCTCAGTGTATAGCCAAGCAATGGGTCCCGCCTGTCTACCCACTCACAATATAAATACTGGGTTGCAGCCAAAGTGCCTTTCCTCATGGTCACCTTTGCCCTTCTACTCCTCCTTCCACCTTCCTGGACCGCACAAGAGTAAGAAGTTCCCTTAGTGGGAGTAGGTTAAGAAGACAATAACCCATTGCCTTGGAGTTGATTCTCCCTCATAGAGACCCTACAGTACGGACCAAACACTAGACTAAACAAGTGCATTTTCCAAGCCCACACCACTGGCTGCTTTAGCTCTTACAGTGGCCTCAGGCTGCCCCAGCCCTGGGGAGGGTGGAGCTGTTGGCAGATGGGAAGGGGACAGTTTTCACCCCTCTGAGCTTCGCTCTGACCCCTCACAGACAGACACTTTCACCATCCCCGCCATGGACCTGGGGCCCCTGACGAAGATTCGGATTCGCCATGACAACTCTGGCAACAGAGCAGGCTGGTTCCTGGATAGAATCGACATCACCGATATGAACAACGAGATCAAGTGAGTGGCGGGGGCTGGAGGGCAGGGAGGCAAGTGAGGCCATGCCAGCCACCATGCCTTCCACTAGGAGAGTGCACTGAAGAGATGGCTGGGCTGGTGGGGGAGTGGCTGGGATGTCTGCCGTGGCCACCAGGGGGTGTTGGCCCATGCTGCTAGCCAGGTGGGCGTTAACCTTGCTGCTCCCCTCTCACAATATATGACAGTCTGGTAGAGAGTCAGTCCATTCCAGCTCTTGAGGTCAATGCAAGGAGGTCAGACATGCTCTGCCTGCTAGACCTTCACTGGCCCAGTCTCCATGCCCAGCTTTAGCTTAGCTATCAATCTCTCCATGTACAAAATAGCTGCCACTACTTGGTTTTAATGTTCTAGACTGGAGGTCAGTGAAATTTTTCTGTAAAGGACCAGATAGTATTTTAGGCTTTGCAAGTCATTCAGTCTCTGTGGCAGTTATTGAACTCCACCATTGTAGCATGAAAACAGCCACAGAAAATGCATAGACAAATGAACGTGGCTGTGTTCCAATAAAACTTTATTTCTGGAATTTGAAATTTGAGTCCCATGTAATTTTCACATGTCAGGAAATATTGTTCTTTTGATTGTTTTTCAACCATTTAAAAAGGTAAAGCTCATTCTTAGTTGTGGGATGTAAAAAAACAGGTGGTGGTCCTGCTCTAGGCTCACAGCTAGGTTGGGGGGTGGGCGTCATGCCCTTCTGACGGGTGGAGGAATCAGGCCCCAGCGAAGTGAAGCCACAGCCCCAGAGCCAGTTTGTGCCAGAGCCGGGACCAGAGCTCCAAACCATGTGTAATCTGGTGCATTTTCTACCAGTAGGCTAGGTTGCCTCTCAGGCTAAGGGGGCCAAGGGCAACAGAGATGAAAGAAGGCCCGTGATGTGGACAGAAGCAGGACAGAAGGAGGCAGAGAGAGAAGCAAGCAAGATCTGAAGAGGGTTGTGAGGCTGCTGAGGGCCTTCCAGGACCTGGTATTTAGTGGGTGCCAAGTGAATAGATATTTGCTGAATTAAACCAATTTCTTGGTCTGTATCCTGCTGTCTCTTGGAGCATGCCCTGTTGCTAGGCTCACTCCATATCTTACTTACCCTTGTCTCACCATTCCAAAAGAACACTCTGGAAGAAGACCATGAGGCACAGCTCACATACAGCCCCATGTCATGTTTTTCCATGAGGTCACTGTGGTGGCATGTAGGATGGGGGAATAAATACCCCATGTCTTGGAACCAGGGTCTTGGCCTGGGGTCTGTTCTCTGCCAGAAACTCACCAGGTCACCCTGGACAAGTTGCTCCATCTTTATGGGCTTCCCTTTCCTTTGCTATTAAATGGGCTTGGTGATGCCAGGCCAGCTTACTTCTCAAGATACTCTGGAAGTCTAAGGAATTTAAGTTCGGAAAGGATAAGGTGCTGCAGAAGTGTAAGACTAGGGACAAACTGTGACCATAACTGGCTTCCCTGCACAGCTCAGTTGGGGTCAATTATTCTGATGCATCGACTTGATGTTTCTGGGCCAGCCCAACAATTTTCAAATTAGTGTTGCTTTATTGTTTAATTGTTTATTTTCACATCTGTCTCTACTTGTCCTTTTTCATTAGCCTTTAAAAATGTTAGGTGTTCTTACCTTTTTTTAAAAAAAAAAAAAACATTAAAGGACTTGAAAAAGAAATCCTATTGGAATTTTCATTGTTATGCCATTAAATGTACGTATGGAGAATTGCATATTTAATTAAGTGCACCCACCCAGGTATACCTTTCCATTTATCCAAGTGTTCCTTTATGTTTCTCGGGAAGCTTTACAATTTTCTACATGTAGCTGCTATATGTTCTTGTTAAGTCTATTCCCAGCTATTTTATATTTTTATCATTCTTGTGAATGGAAGCTTCTCATTACTCTTCTCTCCCTCTCCCTTCCTTCCTTTCTCTAAGCCTACCTTCCCTCATTTCTCTCTCTTTCCTCCTCATCCTTTTTTGTGGGCATTGCTTGTTTATGCATTGTTTTTTCCTTCTGTCTTGAAGCAGCAGTAAGTGGCCTGTGATGAGCCAGTTTCAACAGCCTTCAGGCCAAGGGCTACCCTGAGCAAAGCTTGCTTTGGGAGATGGACAGAAAATTACAGAGGCTCAGAAGAAACAAAAGCAGGATAGTGAATTTCCTCTCTCTTGAAGAGACACCTTCCCTAGCAGTGTCTGGAGCCTTCCCCCACGCTCTCCATGACCTTTATTAGCTCAGCAATATGGCCTTTGCAGGATTCAAAAGGATTAGTGAACTCTGACTACATCCATCAACCGCCTCTGACCACGTCAATGGCCTCCATGAACTTGATATTCTTGACTCCTCTATGCCCTTATACCACTTACCTGGTCCATCGGCAGATCTGAGTCTCTCCATCTTCATCACCACCACCCTGGTAGCCAGTGCCTCCTGGCTGTTTCCTGTGCTTCACTCGAAAACAGTACCAGGTGTCATCAAGTCGACTCCAACTCATGGCGACCCCATGTGTGTCAGAGTAAAACTGTGCCTCATAGTGTCTTCAATGGTTGGCTTTTTGGAAGTAGATTGCCAGGCCTTTCTTCCAAGGTGCCTCTGGTTGGACTTGAACACCAACCTTTTGGTTAGAGCCCCAGTATGTTAAATATTTGTACCACCCAGGGACTTAGCTGCTCCACCCAGACCCTCCTATTGTCTACAGCAGTGTGATGATGAGGATCAGGTCAATCCTCTGCTCACAAGCCTTAAAAGCTCCCATTTCACACGGGGTAAGGGTCGAAGCACTTCCAATGGCCTACACGGACCTCCATGGTCTGCCCCACACCTCTTCCTTCCCTCTCTAGCCTCATCTTCCCTTGCTCACTCCTTGCTGTTCCTTGAGCCCAGCAGACATGGTCCCACCTCAAGGTCATTGCATTTGCTGTCGCTTCTCCCAGGCACTCTCTTCCCCCAAATGGCTCACTTTTGTAATCTCTTTAGACGGGTCTCTACTCAGATGTCACCATCTCAGTGAGACTGAGCATAGCCCCCTCCCAATCCCACACCTCTGATTCCTCTTTCTCTGTTTATTTTTCTGCATAGCACTAATGTCATCTGACCTACAATAAACTGGTGTATTTAGTCATTGTTCATCTCCCTGCAATAGAATATAAGGTCATTGTAGACAAAGACTTCATTGGTTTTGTTTACTGCTGTGTCTTCCCCAGTACTAAAAGAGCACCTGGCACACAATATGTGTACTATAAATACTTATTAAATGAACTAAATTATGATTGATACATTGATTCATTTGTTAATGCCGCAAAGAGTTGTAAAACACGCCATGCTAAGTGCTAGGAATTGAACAGTTGACTCAGAATGATGCCCCCTTTGAAGGGTGAAAAACTGCACAGAGCCTCACATTCCTTTAACGAAGGACTCTGCCGTTCCAGCTTTTTACAAGATTGTGAAGTTGGGAAAATTTATCTCTGGACTCCTCCTGCCTCCTCTATCCTGGGAGGCCCCACCCCTTGGCCACCATGAAAAAAATGAGAGTCCAAAAAAAGTGTCAAGTTGATTTTTATGTTATGGTCATGTCACTTTTGGACTGAGGAGATGCTGGTCTTTCCTTCACTCCCTACTCTGCCCAGACAATTCCTGAAACCGTTGGTTTGGCTTAGGCAACACTTTCTAAGAGGGATCTTAGGAAAAAGAAAGTACATCTTCAAGGAAACAATGATGGCTGATTAAGAAACCTAGGAATTATTTCAGAGGAATGTTGAAGGAGAAAGTGAGGACGTTTCACCTGGACAATGTCTTTAAATTCTATTGATGTGTACGTTAGGGACTATGGACTTGGCAATGAGCAAGACAGACACCATCCCTCTGCTCATGGGACTTACAGTTTGCCTAGCAGGTGAGACACACAATTAAATATACAAATATATGCTCCCTGGGCAACCTCTTCCATTGATATCACTTAAATAACCACTTATTTGAAACAATTTATTTGAAAATAATGCATATATATATATAACAATATATATATATATATACAGTATGGAGCCCTTGTGGCATAGTGACTAAGCATTCAGCTGCTAATGAAAAGGTCAGGAGTTCGAATCCACCAGTTGCTCCTTGGAAACCCTATGGAGCAGTTCTACTCTGTCCTGTAGGGTTGCTATGAGTCTGAATTGACTCGATGGCAAAGCTTTTTTTTTTTATACACAATATATGCATATATATGTGTGTAATCTCAAGTTTATCAGTCGGAATAGGCTAGGTTCTGCTAAGTAATAAATAGCTCTAAAATCTCAGTGTCTTATTATTTCTTGGTCATACTACATGTCTAAGGTAGGGCATCAAGGAGTCCTCATTCAATCTGATCATTCAGGGAGCCAGATCAATGGAGATTTTCCCTCAACATATGTTTCCATGATCATCCTTATTGTGAAAAGGGGATGTGACAAAGTTGTTGGACTTTTTTTTTCTAACTTTAATCTGATGAGAAAATGTTCTCTAGAGATCTTGGGGGTTGAAGAGTGTTGAGACAGAAAATGTCTTACAGATTATCTCACTCAGCCTTCTTGGTGATGAAACTTAAGCTCTAGAGATCACACACTTTGTAAGGGGCAGAGAAGGGACACAAATCCTAAATTCCTGAATTCCAGACCCATGCTTTTTTCTCTATGGCACTCTACTAGCATCACCACTTTACTTGGCCTTGCTAAGTGGTATGGTGGGCATATCTGGCCCAGAGCACCTGCTTGCCTCTTTTCTCCTTAAAAATTCCCTGCCCCCTCCCCCTCCCCAGGACCCAAAGACCTGCTGGAATAGGACTTATTCCTGTGGGAGGAAGGGGAAGGGGTCAGTAGCCCCAGTCTCCTGCTAAACCCTAAGAGTGTGCTCGTTGGCTGTGTGGGGACAGAGACTAAATGCCCAGCACTCATGCCAATCCTGGCTTCTGCTCTGATTCCATCTGCTCAAGGAACAGGTGCTGAGAGGAGATCTGTCCATGATGCTGCAGTTATGTGCATGTTGAGGGGCTTTAAGGTCTCAGCGAACGTATCTCAGGGAGAATAGAGACAACGCTCTATGAAAGCCAGACTCTGTATGCAGTCATCTCTTTGTAGACGTGGTGGGGTTATGACTCTTCCCTTCTTTTTCCCTTTCCCTGGATATGTTTCCTTGGCTCTTTCTTTGTGTGTCTTCTTCCTCTGCCTTTGTCCCCCAACTTCTCACACTCATTGTCTCTGCCTTTACCCTGACCTCACTTCCTTCTTTATTTCTCTCTCGCCCTTAATTGCCCATAATTTAGAATGAAAACCTATTATTCATATGTTATTTTATTGAAAAAAATGTTAACTTTCCCATTCATACATTTAAAGGCTAGGAAGTGGAACAGTATACATTTCTCACTTAAATATTAAGTGAATTGCAATTTAATTTATATCACTCTGGATTGAACACTTCCTGTCCTTTAAATCCATGTCCATCAATGTAAAATTGCCTCCATCCCATCTCACCTGAGCCCAAGGACTGAGGCAAAGCTCTCTGGTTCTGCTTCTCTAACACTTTGAGATTTAGAGTCAATGAGAACTGTGGGAGAGATTGTGGGGCTCAGGTGGAGGTGAGACATTCAACCTCTGCTGCTCCCGCATCTACAGACTATGGCCAGTTCCTGAATGGCCCTTATGTACCTGGGCAGGGATGGGGAGGAGGGCCAGCTGGGGCAGAACTGCCCCAACTTAGAGATGGACTGCACTCTCAGACCCTTTGAATTGTTCTGGGAGCTTAGGGGCCCAAGGGGAACTCTCAATCCCACAGTCTCCAGAGAGCCCAGCCATAGGCTGAAGAGAAAGCAGGGTAAGCAAAATAATAATAATACCAACAGTAATATTAGAAAATTCTTACCCAGAGCCTACCTTGAGCCAGCTATCTTTATAAGTACTTTAAATTTAAATGCTTAACACATTTAATCCTCACAACAACCTATAAAACAAGTACTAATAGCTCTCATTTTACAGAATGATAAACTGAAGTACAGAGTCAGGTTGCCAGATAAAATAGAGGACTCCCTGTTAAAGTTGAATTTCAGAGAAGCAACGAATAATTTTTTAGTGTAAGTATGTCCCATCACACATAGGACATAGGTACATTAAAAAATTATTCATTATTTATTTGCAATTTAGCTAGGAGTCTTATAATTTTATTTGCTAAATCTGGCAGCCCTGGTGTAGAGAGGTAAATAAACTTTCTCAAGGTTACATATCTATAAGTAGCAAAACCAGGATACAAATATGGACAGTCTGGCTCTAGAGGCTGAGTTTTTAATTACCGTATCTGTTGCCTTGCTCATCCCTGATTCTGCCTTCCCTTCCTGTCTAGATGCCTCCACTGTGCAGGACTCTGCCCCTACACTGAGAAGCCTGACTTAGACCTCCCCTCCAGTGACTGTCCCAGTTACCAGCTGTGCCAGCTTCTTTAGCCCCACTCTTTATCTCTTCCAAAATCAAAATCATAATTGAGTAATTCTGTTAAAATCCATTAATTCCACAATTATGTATTGAGCACCTACTATGTACAGCATTCTCCGCTAAATTGGCTCTGGATAATAGATTAATTCCAGAAAAGTCTAGAGAGACCCACAAACCCCTCCCTCCCCTTTTAGATACTTCCATTCAATATGACCCTGATTGAAGGTCTACTATGTACCAGGCTCTGTTACCACGGGCAATCTCAATCAGGTGTCTGGAGACAATGTCCACACATTTGTTTTCTACCCCAGGCAAGTCACTCTAATGAGGGGGTTCCCAGGCAGGGTAGGATGGAAGGGCAATGCCATGCGGGGCAGACAGAGGAGCATCTGGAGCCCCATGAAGGGTGTCTTATTTCTCAGTCCATGACAGTTCCTGCATGAGACCTTCCCAGAAGGACATTCCTAATCTTCCCCCCTCCACCCCACAGGTACTACTTCCCGTGCCAACGCTGGCTGGCAGTGGAGGAGGACGATGGCCAGCTGTCCAGGGAGCTGTTGCCAGTGGATGAGTCCTATGTGCTGCCTCCGGAGGATGAGGAGGGTGGGCGAGGTGACAACAGTCCCCTCGACAACCTGGTCTTGGAGCAGAAAGGTGTCCTAAACTCAGCTGATTTTTTTCCTCTAGCATACTTCTTCACTCCTAAAGGACATCTAAGGACCTACCCACCCTAGATCTCCATCTTCCCTCCCTCTCCTGTGGGATATGGGCACTTCCTCTTCTGCCAATATATCTGTACTTCCCTCTCATTCCTTCATGGATAAGAATGGGGAGGTGAAGTGGGGCATATTTCCACTTGTCTAGCATAAATTACATGAGTTGTTGTCATGAATAGGCTACGATAGAAGAATGGAATGGAATACAGCAGAGCAGAGTACAGTAGAGTAGGTTAGGGTAGGGTACAGTGAGTTGAGTAGAGTAGGGTAGAGTAAAGTAGGGTAGAGTAACGTAGTATAGAGTAAATAGAGTAGAGTAGGGTAAAGTAGAGCAGAGTAGAGTATGGTAGAGTAGAGTCTGGTAGAGTAGGGTATAGTATAACAGAATGGATTGGGGTAGCTGGTTCTGATTCTGTCCTGTGTCTTCCCCTCCAGGTACACTATAGGTTCTCCATACATTTTTGTCAAGGGAAAGAATGAATAGTAACCTTCAAGTGGTCTATGATGCTTGAGCTTTCTTCCCAGGAATTCACATCCCTGAAACTCCTCCTAGCCTGGAAGAGTAAGACTGGGGCCCCTGGCTAACTAGCCTTTGACTTCTTGCAGTCACCTCAAGTCTCCCCTAACCATTTAATCAACTCAGTAGATTCAAGAATTTCTGTGTGGGTCAAAGTTAGGGGAGAGTTCATCTCTACACTCAGGAAGTTTCTAGACTAAAGGCTACTACAGGACAACACATGCCATGAATAAAGCAATTCATAGAAATGGTCAGCTTGAACATTATGTATTGCAGGGTTCACAGATATAAGAATGAAGGGGTGGAGGAAGAGTTGGAGTGAGGGGGTCAGATGGGGTAAATCAAGGAAGTCCTCCTAGACAAAGTGGCTCTTCTTCCTCCTCCCCTCTTGGGAGGAGCAACCTACCACTCACATCTCCTCTCCTGGCAGATAAATCTACCACATTCTCAGTGACCATAAAGACCGGGGACAAGAAGAATGCGGGCACAGATGCCAATGTCTTCATCACACTCTTTGGCACTCAGGACAACACTGGTAAGAAAGCAAGGCAGGGCCAATGTTCACAGTGTTCCTCCCCAGGGAGACTGGAAGACTCAGAAATGGTTTCCAAGGAAATCCTGGTCATGTCTCTGTCTCTTGACAGATTGCACGCAACCAGAAAGGCAGGTCCTTTTTCCTGATTATTTCCACAGGAGGTGACTTGCCTACCTCAGTTGTGAAAGTTGGTTCCTTGGGAAATTCTTCCTGCATCTCACTAAGTCAGTCCTCCTGGACCCCAGCTCCTTGCTCTCTCTCAAGTCCTCATAGGTGTTTTTACCACCCTTCACATGTGTGGAAGCCATGTAAATCATCTGTCCTTCAGTGTCTTCCTCCCTAGCTCATGGTGCCCAATCCAATTGTCAGTGTTTTCCCAGGCCTTTCTGAATGGTTTTACCATTTTCTGTGCCCCTTCTGGATGTGCAAATCTGTTTGCCTTTCAGAACCCCAGTCCAAACCGTGCATGGTCTCTTCTATGTATCTTCTGCCAGAGCTCTTCTTCCTGTTCTAATAGCAGAGGTAGTCCTAACCCTAACCCCATCCCTAATAACAACCTGGGAAATGGTGGCTTCTCCCAACCGCCAGTGAGATGCAGCCAATGAGTTTCATGGTACCCTCAGTATGAAATGCTCAAGGAATCTTGGAATCACTCTGGAACCTCTGCCCAGGGTCTTGGAGAGGGTGACATTTAGTGTTGGGGTCAGCCATTCAGATAGGTCATCTGTCCAGCCATTTGGTCTGAGTTCAGAGAGGAGTCAATCCTTCAAGCAGTCATCATGTATTTGCTCAGAAGCCAGTAGGTACAGAGCACTGTGCCAATCATTGTTGAAGAATGGTCATAAACTCTATCCTCAGGGGCTCATATCTAATACAATGGTGTGGTGGCAGAGAGCATGGGCATGCTCTGGGGTATGACTGATTGGTTCAAATTTTGGCTCTACCACTTATCAGCTGTGTGACCTTGGACAAGTTGCTTAACCTCTCTGTGCCTTAGTTCCCTCATTTGTAAAATGTGGATGAAACTAGTATATACCTCATGTTGTTGTTCTTGTTAGGTGCTGTCAAGTCAGTTACAACTCATAGATACCTACGTACGACAGAACAAAACACTGCCTGCTCTTGCACTGGCCTCACAATCATTGCTATGTTTGAGCTCATTGTTGTAACCACCGTGTCAGTCCATCTTACTGAGGGTGTTCCTCTTTTTTGCTGACGTTCAACTTTACCAAGCATAATGTTCTTCTCCAGGGACTGCTCTCTCCTGATAAGATGTCCAAAGCATGTGAGATGAAGTCTCATCATTCTCCCTTCTAAGGAGCATTCTGGCTGTACTTCTCCCAAGACAGATTTATTCATTCTTCTGGCAGTCCCTGGTATATTTAATATTCTTCTCCAACACTGTAATTCATACACTTGTACCTCATAGAGTTGTAAATTTAACAAAATTGAATTTATGAAATGTTTGGGACAAAGCAACACTTATAACTTTGAATTATTGTTATTAATTTAATAGATATGATAAGTCAGGTAGTGTATAATGAAAGAATTATAGCTTATAAAAATATGTGGTTACAATAATCACTGAACCATAGTCAATGAAATTGATGGGCTCTAATAACTGCTTTTCTTGGCTGAGGGCTTTCTATGTATTAGGCACATTTCTTAGCACTCAACTGTCTTCATCTTATTAAATCTTCACATCAATCCTATGGGACAGGAACTGAGTCCACCCTTTTTCATGTTTGAGGAAACCAAGTCTCAGAGACAGTAAGTAATTTGCCCAAGGCCACCCAGGTGGTAAGAGCTAGGTCTAGAACCAAGGTCTGTCTGTCTCTCTGTACACTTAAACCACTCTCCCAGGGGTCTTCTGGATATCAGAAGACTTCCTGTATGAGGTGGGCCCAGAGACTAGACTTTAAGGGGTGAGGGGACTTACAGGAAATGAGGTATGTGCTGAGGCAATAAGGGATGGTGATAACTCTGAGCATTATCACCATTTCAGACAGACACCCCAGCCAGAGTCCCAGGACACCTGCTGAATGTGAGAGGGCTGGTGGAGGGGATTTGAAGCCATCCCTCCTTCTGTAATCCATGAAAGAGTCTCTGGAGAATTCCCACATGCCCCATACCCACAGGGCACCTACTGGTTCCCCAGGGAGCCTGGGGAGAGTCCTCTGTCATGGCTCCCTCTCCATGTGGAGGAACGTGGCCAGTGTGGAAGGAGAGCAGACATTGGAATTCAGGTCCCAATACTTTCTCCTTGGTGATATTGGATAAGTCACTTAACCTCTTGGTGTCTCCCTTTCTTTAGATACAAACTGGAGATAAAAACACATACCTCACTAGATTATTTTACAGCTCGATAAAAGAACACACAGACAAAAAAAATGCCAAAGGTGCAAAGGTGCCCAGTGGATGGTAATTGCCTGGTCTAAATTTGATGGACTTTGAGAAATTTGATCATTATAAGGAGGGACTCCAGGGGTGGGCCAGACCAGGTTAAAAAGGCCTCAGGTCCAACCAGTCATGTTGGGGTCATTTGATCACAGGAATAACCCTCCTGAAGTCCTCCAAGACCAACAGTGACAAGTTTGAGAGGGGCAGCATCGAAATCTTCACAGTGGAGACGCTGGATCTGGGCGACCTGTGGAAAGTCAGGATTGGCCATGATAACACAGGTCTGGTTTCCCTTTCCCTGCTAAGAATTCAAGGACCTCCGACAGGTCTCTCCTTGGGCACCTGAGAAAGAATCATGGGTCTGGGGCTGGGGCAGGGAGGATGAATACATTCTCCTGCTGGTAATGAGACCTGGGTGTCACCTGCCTTCCATAACAAACAACACAGTTCCCTCACTTTCTTTAGCCCAGTGGGCCTTTGGAGACAAGCAGATTCTGGTCTAATTGTTCTGGGGTGGGGCTGGGACGCTGGTGGTTGTTAAGGCTTCCTGTCCACCCTTGGTAATTTTAATGTGCGGCTAGATTTGAGAAGCCCTCATCTATCTCTGATGTCGTTGTTTTAGTCACTAGTGCTGCTGTAACAGAAATACTACAAATGGATGGCTTTAACAAAGAGATATTTACTTCTGCACAGTAAAGTAGGCTAAAAGTCCAAATTCAGGGTGCCAGCTCCAGGGGAATGCTTTCTCTTTCTGTCGGCCTCCTCATCAGTCTTCCCCTGGTTGAGGAGCTTCTCAGGCACAGGGATCCCGGGTCCAAAGGATGTGATCTGCTCCCGGCACTGCTTTCTTGGTGGTATGAGGTCTCCCTGTCTCTCTGCTGGCTTCTTTCTTTTATATCTAAAGAGATTGCCTCAAAACACAATCCAATCTTGTAACTTGAGTCCTGCCTCACTAACACAACTGCTGCCCATCCTCTCCCTCATTAAGATCATAGAGGCAGGATTTACAACATATAGGAAAATCACGTAATACCGGGAATCATGGCCCAGCCAAATTGATACACCCAGTTTTTGGGGGGACTTAATTCAATCCATGACAGTCCTCAAATTTGAGTGTGCATCAGAATTACTGGAGGGCTTGTCGAAACCCAGATTGCCAGGCCTCACCCCCAGAGTCTCTGATTCAGTAGGTCTGGGCTGGGACCCAAGAATCCACAACTCTCACAAGTTCCCAGGTGTTGCTACTGCTGCTAGTCCAGGGACCAGACTTTGAGAAGCACTGATCCAGCCAGCTCTTCTTGGAACCCGCTCACACTTCAACCAGACACAGGATGTACACAGGCTTTTTCTCCCTGAGTAAAGTAGGGCTGTTTTTCTTGCTCGTAAAAACACCTCTTCTAAACCTAAGGAAGGGGACCCTTGTCCTAGCACCTGGGAGTGTAGGCCTAGCTGCCATTTCCTTCTTTTAAGCTTGAGCACAGATTTTCCCAGGGAGGACCATCCTGTCCCCCACTCTTCCCTTCCCTTCGTCCATCACAAACTGAGGCCAGGCAGCTGTGAGTACCATCCACATCCTTTGGTGAAAAGTATAGTCTCTGTCACACAGGTTTCCTTTGGCACCCCTGGCTCCCTATTTGGAGCCCCTCCCACCCTGGACACTGTCCTTGCCTCCCACCCCCTCAGATCCTCTCTGTCTTCCTGTCACTGCTCCCCAGGCTCCTTCACTCTTGCTAATTTCCCTGCTGGCAGCCTGGAGTTGATTCAGCTTCAGCTGGGTGTGCATTTTAACTACTCTGTAAGCTAAAGGGATGACATGATAATGATGGGACTGTAGGCATCCACCATCAAGTAGCGAAGGGTGTTTGGAGTCCTTGAAGTCACGCCCAGGAAGCCATGTACAGACATCCTCCAGGACTTCGTCTCCTCCTCCTCCAGGCAAGGCTCCAGGCTGGTTTGTGGACTGGGTGGAGGTGGATGCCCCATCTCTTGGAAAGTGTATGACATTTCCCTGTGGCCGCTGGCTGGCCAAGAATGAGGACGACGGGACCATCGTCAGGGACCTCTTCCACGCAGAGCTGCAGACAAGGCGGTACACACCATGTAGGAACCTCAGTGGCCAGGAGCCCAGCACCACCACCCCAACCGGGCCCTATCCTTTCTCTAGCTGGGACTCTGGGCCAGGCCAGCCTTGGAGATTTGGACCTCTTGCTCCTTCCCTACATTCCCTGGGCCCTGTGAGGCTGTGGGCAGAGCCCAAGGAAAGGCTTATTCCCAACTCCACCCCACACTAGCTGGTGACACAGGAGAGAACCTAATCTCTCTAGGCTCAGTTTCCTCATCTGCAAAATAGAGAAAAGAATGCAGTCAGTCTCCAAAAAGAAGAAATAGGTCTAATTGTAAAGGTCATTATCAATGCCATCTGCCAATCCTTTTTCTAGTCGTTAACACCCCAAAGAAATCACCACTGTAAGATTTTCTCCTGATTCGGGAGGAAAAAAAAAGAAAATAGGAGGTAAATGTAATTCCTTTACAGGCTAAAGGAAAAGAGGACAGGGAGCAATTTGGTGGTTTTTGACACTTCCCTTCCACCACCATCATCAGAAAGCGTGTATTAAATGTGTATATATGTGTAGCTATGCACTAGGTCCGGGGAATCAAACTGAAATAAACACTACTAAGACTTTGTCTGAATTTGCTGAAATCTGAACCAAACCCAGAGAATACAATTTTTCTCTAAATAATTGTTGTATGCCATCAAGTCAATTCCAGGTCATAGTGACCCTATATAACATTGTAGAGTGGCTTACAGGCTTTCCCAGGCTGTAATCTTTATGGAATCAGATTGACACGTCTTTTCTCCCAAGGAGCGGCTGGTGGGTTCGAACTGCCAACCTTTTAATTAGCAGCCTGTAAGAGACTTGACAATTGCACCACCAGGGCTCCATAACTAAGTAATTAACTGTAGCAGAAAGATTTCCCCCAAACAACTCATACTGAAACAGTATGAATTAGTCATGAACTTTTTTTTTTTTTTTTTTGAGGTGGGGCCGGTAAAGCAATTTAACTTTATCTTCTGGGTGAAAGTTTGGAAAAACGTGTCATTTCCCTCTACTAAAGCCCCTGGCCGGGCATATACAAAGCAGACCCTCTGATCAAGCCCCTACCCCCAGGAGGAGTTACCTGCTATCTAGGACAGACACTGACTTGACAGGTGCACAGGCCTGGAGCAGTATTGGGTGGGACCCTTGAGGACAGAGTAGACATTTACATGGAGAGGGTGAGAGAGAGGAAGGGAGAGGTGGAGCTGACAGGAATGGAAACGCTCCTCACTATACCTGCTTCCTGGACCTGCAGCTTCTCCCTACTTCCCCCAGGGCCAGCCTTCCTCTCTTCAAAAATAAAAAAGAGAGTGTTTGTGGCCTGATCTTGGATTTATTCAGTTCTAGCTTGATATTAAAAGAAAGCCATTTGCCCTTTGTTGTCAACTCACATCTCTCCCCCCCAAAAAAAAGGTCATCAAAGACTTGACTTTGCCTACTGAGGCGGTGTGGCACCAACTTACAGGTGGAAGTATGCTGGGTGGGAGCACAGGGGAGGGGACTGTGCTCAGAGCCCCTTCCCTGCCTGGTGACTGTCTCAGAGATCCAGGGGACTGGGAGCTGCAGGCCAAGGGATGGTGGGAAAGATTTTGTTCTCAGCTACCAACCAAAAGTTTGGTAGTTTGAACCTACCAAGTGGTGCCTCGGAAGAAAGACCTAGCAGTCTGCTGCTGCAAAAATTACATCCAAGAAAACTCTGTGGAGCAGTTCTACCCTACAACACATGTGGTTGCCATGAGTCGGGGCTGACTCCATGGCAATGGGTTTTTTTGTTGTTGTTGTTATTGTTGCTGTTGTTTAGAAAGGAACTTGGAATTAGATTTGGTGGCTCATCAAAGCCGCCCAGTATGCCTGAAACCATGAAGAGCAGACAAGATGGAGCTGCCCATGGACTGGTGGACATGTACTGCCCACATAGGAGAGATATTAATGAGGAAAGAGACCGCTGGGCGGCACTACAGGCTTCACAGAGAGACTCACGCCATATTAGTGCTGGAAGGACCTTCGGTTTCAACCTGTGCTCCAGAGAAGCCTGGCAGTAGTAGGAGGAGTCTCAGGGCTACCGGTGGAGGGAGGGGAAGACTGAGAAGGAAAGCCCCTCCCCACTTCATGCCACCCCGCAGCTCCACAGCTTTGAAAAGCCTTTTCTGAATATTCTTCTTTTTTTTTTTTTTCAAATACTATTGATAAATGTATTTGTAGGAGTTCCATGGTTTTAAAAAAAAACTGAAAACCACAGATCTCGTTAATCCCCTCATTGTATAGGTGAGGAAACTGAGGCCTAGAGAAGTGAAGCCATTTGCCCAAGGACACACAGCTACCTAATGGCAGAAGCAGAGCCAGAAACCAGAAACCAAATCTGGGCCCAGGCCTGGAGCAATGAGGGCTGAACCATGGGCTGTTTCTGTCCAGAAAATTCCAGGGCTTCTGCCACTGTCAGCCAGCTCAAGAAAACTCAAATCCTATTTCCAGCTTCTCCGCTCAAGGTCTCCCAGGCATTAAGCCAGGGAGAAATCCAAGAAGATTTAGAGAAAAGGGCTGCGCGCAGCAGAAATGGTGCCTCCGTTATTGCCTGAGGGCCTGGCAGGGTCAACGGTGTTTTCCCTCAGTGGAGGGCCCCACTCAGGCCATTGTGGGGCTGACGGTCACCTCCATGACCACCCCTCCTTGTGGCTTGTGGGTAGTCAGCAGTACTTTTTCCCTATTCATGACAACAACACCTCTAGAGGTTGACCGCACAGGCTCTTGGGGTCAGATAAACCTAGAGTCAAGTTCAAGTTCCACTGTTGATCAGTCGTGTGACCATGGGCAAGTTACTTCACCTCTCTGTGACTCAGTTTTCTCATCCCTAAAATGGGGATATAAAAATACCTACTCTGTAAGGTCCTTTTGAAGATTAAATGAGACAAGGAATGTAGAGTGCTTAGTACGGAATCTGGTGTATAACAAGTACTCAATGAATGATAACTATTACTACTATAGTAAAGTTGCCACAATTATAAATGAAAAGTAAATTTGTCCTCTGGAAAAGGTTGGGGCCACCTGTGAGAAGTGACTTCTAATAATGACTCCTTTTAAGGGTCAAGATCATAGGATAGGACAGATTTCCAAATGTACTGTGTCTCTGAGTTTTTTAATTTTCATTTACTGTGGCCCAGAGTAAGTATCTAATTCATATACGTACGCAACAAATAAAATTGTCACGAGAAAAGATTTACCCTCACTATGTGCAACGTGCAGTGTTTTCTATATGATTCTATTCAATTCCATATATTTAAAAAATTACTGCTGACAACCCATGAAATCCTTTTTGAACCCTGCTAATGGATCTCAATCCATAGTGAGAACACACTTTTTAGACTACTGGCCTCAAACATAGTGTAAAGTGTGAGTTAAAGATTTAGATCCCTGGGCCCAACTCCAGAGAATCTGAGGAGAGGTTTGGGAATCTGTATTTTTAATAAGGAACCCGAGTTTCTGGCACAAAGAGTCCTCAGCCCAAATGCTAAGGAATGCCGGTCTCTACTCTTGCTGGTGGTCACTGCCAGGAAGCCACTTGCTGGCAGCACCGATGGGTCCACTCTTTGTTACAGACAGACAATTCCTGGTGGGAACAGTTTTCTGCCAAGCTCAGTGGACCCTGGCACATCCCTGACCCCAGTGTCTCCCCTCCCCTATAAAAAACAAAAGAGTTGTTGTCAAGTTGATTCCAACTCACAGCGAACCCATGTGTGTCAGAGAAGAACTGTGCTCCACAGGGTTTTCAATGGCTGACTTTTTGGAAGTAGATCACCAGGTCTTTCTTCTGAGGTGCCTTTGGGTGGACTCGAACCTGCAACCTTTCAGTTAGCAGCAGAATGCATTAACCACTTGTACCACCGAGGGACTCTCCTCCCTTATAGGAGCTCTATAAAATAAGGGAGCTGAATCAGGGGATCCATAAGGCCTCCCTCTGCATCCAACAAAACAACGGGCCAGGCTCCCTGTGGGGGGGTGGGGGAGGGCAGGCCAGCCTAGACCGAGTGAGGGTTGGGACGAGGGGAGAGGGAAGAATTCTCACCACTGTGTCCTGGCTGATCCGATTGGTGAGTTGCACCCAAAATATAACGCTTTTGTTTACAGTGTCTATAGCTAAGCACCACATTGAGGACGTTTTACAGATGAGGAAACTGAGGTTCCTAAGTAGCTTGCCAGTCAGAGCTGAGATTCGAGCCAAGCAAGGCTTGTCTGGCTTGAAAGCCTCTGCTTTCACCAAACCTGCTGTACCAGCTTTGTGATGTGAGAGGTGCAGAGACCCTGGTCTGAGGGGACAGGGTGCTTGACAGGGACTCCCACCTGTGGTTGCTAGGCAACCATGGGGAGGTCTAGGGCCCCTGGCAGCAGTTCCCGGGTAGAGGGGCCTGGGCAGTGGGGAAGAACTTGACCTCGCCCACACATGTTTTCTGTTCTCACATCCTCTCTGACTGCTCTCTGGTCGCCACTCTCAGTTGTCCCTTATGAGATCACCCTTTATACCAGCGATGTCTTTGCTGCTGGGACGGATGCCAACATCTTCATCATCATCTATGGCTGCGACGCCGTGTGCACCCAGCAGAAGTACCTGTGCACCAACAAGCGGGAGCAGAAATTGTTCTTTGAGAGGAAGTCCGCCTCCCGTTTCATCGTGGAGGTACCTGGGCTCAGCAGGCTGCTGGCAGTTGCGGGGAGCAAGGACTGAGGGTTGGGGGTCAGACAGAGGGGAGGAGAAGGAATCTTGAATTCAGGGGCAGGACACACGTGCTGAGATTATCCACGTGACTGTGAACCCTGCCTGGCTCCTCCAGGATGGTGGTTAGGATCAAAGGAGAGAACAAGTGAAGAGGGCTCAGGAAAATTCGAGGCCCGATCCCAATGGGGCATCCCCAGTGCCACCAGCCAGGACAGACAAATGCTCGCAGCAGAGTATGGCATCCAGACTGCTAGTTCTGGTGTGCTGGGGGAGGTGGGAGTCCCGCCACTGGTTATCACATAGAGATAAGTTCTCCTGGTTCGTGGCTCAGCTCTCAGACTTTAGCCAAACGTGATACAGAAGAACCTCCGGTATGCTCCACACTCGCCGTTGGGTGTAGGTCTGGTTCAGTGTTTGCCCTGGGTGTAGGTCACAGCCCCTTGGCATCCTGTACTTGTCAATCAACTGCATACTCAGTGTGCCTCCCCTGTGTGGCCAGCTGTGTACTAGGTCAGTGGGAGACACAAGAGAAGGGGAGGACACCAACCCTGCCTTCAAGGGGCTTACAGTCTAGTTGAGGACCCCAGACCTACACACAAAGCTAATGAGAGGGTCCAGTCATTGCTATAACAACTGGCCCTATGGGCACTGTCATTTGGCTTTACCTACATTAACTCGTGTAACCTTACAACAACTCTGTGCTGTAATTATCCCTGTTTAAAGGTGGGGAAACTGAGGCATGGAGCATTTAGTATCTTACTTAAAAATTACAAAGCTGGGACACAGTGGAGGCAGGATTCAACCCAAGATGATTGGCTCTAGAATAAGTGCTCTCAGCCACTGCAGTAGCCTGGCAAATGGTAGAAAGGACAAGTGGTGCAGCAACAGAACGAGCTATGGTGTTCAGAGAAAGGATAAGCCAATGGCGGCCAGGAGTGATGAGAGAGGGCTCCCTGGAAGAGGTGGCTCTGAGCTGGGCCTGAGGGATAATCAGGATCAAGGTGCAGAGGCCTTCCCAGCGAAGGAAATAGCATGGTTAACAGCCAGAGGTGGAAATAAGCACAGCAAGTGATTGGAGGTTTGGCCTCCACAGGAGGAGAGTGATGTGGCTTGGGTAGAGGACAAGGATGCTGTTGTTGTTATTAGTTGGCTCCAACACATGGCAACTCCATGATCTTCACGATTCTTGGTATGCTGAAGCCCACTGTTGTGGCTACTGTGTAGTGTGAGTGTTTTCCAACCTAGGGGCTCATCTTCCAGCGCTATATCAGACAATATTCTGTTGTGAGCCATGGTGTTTTCATTGGCTAGTTTTCTGAAGTAGATCACCAGGTCTTTCTAGCCTGTTTTAGTCTGGAAGCTCCACTGAAACCTGTCCACCATAGGTGGCGCTACTGGTATTTGAAATACCAGTGGCATAGCTTTCAGCACCACAGGAACACGCAAGCCACCACAGTACAACACACTGACAGACCGGTGGTGGGGGCAGGGACGAACCAGGAATTAAAGGGGAAGATAGGGAGACCCTGAAGGAGAGGAGCTGGGAGCTCTGAGTCTGGACTGCCTAGGTAGTGGGACCTTTTGACAGGCGTTCCTTATTTTGTGGTGGGAAACAAGGTTCTCTGCCCCTTCCTTCTTCTTTGGCCAGTCTGTGTCCCAGGGGACTCCCTGCATGCTCCCCGCCTTTTCTGGGCACCGTCAGCGTGTGTGGGAAGGTCTGCTGCCTTTGCTGAGTGTTTTAACAAGGAAAACACAAGGGTGAATCATTTGCCCACACCACACTAACATCTCTTCCACCCAAGATGTCTTGGCTTGTGACTCATCCAAGCCTGATGTCATCAGTGGCTGAGGACTGGGATTACACCTCAGCATGATTTCCGGGGACTTTAATCAATGAAGTCCCTACTGATAACAGTCAGAATTTGTCAGTAATTTGTTGGTATTTCTCTTTTCTGCTCAAATGTACCTGGGTCTTGGGGGCATATGAGAGCTTGGAAAACAAATGAAAAAGCTTTGTCTCCTGGTGTCTGTCCCTCTGCCTTCTCTGCTCCTGTCTCTCTACTTCTCTTTTCTGATCCATCTTCAGGGAAGAGGGAGAGCTCTAGGTTCAGGCTTTGTCTGCCTCAGCCACTAACTCAAGAGCAAGCCACTCCCTCTCTGTGGCCTCATCCTAAAACAAAGGGGTTGGTCAGGAAAATCACCATAATAGTTGTCATGGATTGAATTAGGTCCCCCCAAAAATGTGTGTATCAGTTTGGCTGGGCCATGATTCCTGGTACTGTGTGATTTTCCTATATGTTGTAAATCCTGCCTGTATGATGCTAACGAGGGAGGATGGGCGGCAGTTGTGTTAGTGAAGCAGGAGTCAATCTACAAGATTGGATTGTGTCTTGAGAAAATCTCTTGAGATATAAAAGACAGAAGCAAGCAGAGAGAGAGGGTAACCTTGTATCACCAAGAAAGCAGTGCCAGGAGCTGAGTGTGTCCTTTGGACTTGAGGTCCCTGCACAGAGAAGCTCCTAGTCTGGGAGAAGATTGATGAGAAGACCGACAGAGAGAGAATACCTTCCCCTAGAGCTGACACCCTGAATTTGGACTTTTAGCCTACCTTACTGTGAGAAAATAAACTTCCTTTGTTAAAGCCATCCACTTGTGATATTTCTGTTATAACAGCACTAGATGACTAAGACAACAGCTAACATTTATTGGGCACTTCCCATAAGCCAGGTCCTGGGTAGTGCAAACGGTTTGCACTCGACTACTAACTGAAATGTTAGCAGTTTGAACCCACCCTGTGGCATCACGAAAGGCCTGGAAATCTGCTATCTAAAGGTTTTTGTTGTTGTTGGATGCCGTTGAATGGATTTTCAATTCATAGTGACTCCATGTGACAGAGTAGAGCTGCCCCCATAGGATTTCCTAGGCTGTAGTCTTTATGGGAGCAGATCGCCAGGTCTTTCTCCTGTGGAGACACTGGGTAAGTTTGAACTGCCAACCTTTTGGTTGGTAGCCAAGTGCTTCATCTTTGCACCACCAGAACTCCTTCCATAAAGATTATAGCCAAGAAAACTCTATGGAACTCAGTTCTACTCTGTAACTCATGGGGTTGCCATCAGTCAGAATCTACTCTACAGCTATGTTGAATTTGGTTTGGTTTCTCCCATTTACTAGCCCTATTATAAGCACTTGCTTGCTGATAGTGAAGAGGACTTGAAGCACTTCCTGATGAAGATCAAAGACTACAGCCTTCAGTATGGATCACACCTCAATATAAAGAAAACATAAATCCTCACAACTGGACCAATAAGCAGCATCATGATAAATGGAGAAAAGATTGAAGCTGTCAAGGATTTCATTTTACTTGGCTCCACAATCAACACCCATGGAAGCAGCAGTCAAGAAATCAAATGACGCATTGCGTTGGGCAAATCTGCTGCAAAAGACCTCTTTCAAGTGTTGAAAAGCGAAGATGACACCTTGAAGACTAAGGTGTGCCTGACCCAAGCCATGGTGCTTTCGATCACCTCCTATGCATGTGAAAGCTGGACAATGAATAAGGAAGACCAAAGAAGAATCAATGTCTTTGAATTATGGTGTTGGCAAAGCACATTGAACATGCCATGGACTGTCAAAAGAATGAACAAATCTGTCTTGGAAGAAGTATAGGCAGTAGGCTCCCTAGAAGTGAGGCTTGAGAAACTTTGTCTCACATACTTTGGACATGTTACCAGAAGGGATCAGTCCCTGGAGAAGGACATCATGCTTGGTAAAACAGAGGATCAGGGAAAGAGAAGACCCTCAATGTGGCTGCAACAATGGGCTCAAGCATAACAACGATTGTGAGGATGGCGCAGGACTGGGCAGTGTTTCATTCTGTTGTACATAGAGTCGCTATGAGTCGGCACCTAACAACAACATTCTAAGCATTTGATGTATATCAATACATTTAATCTCATCACAATTCCAAGAGTTAGGTGCTATGATCATCCCAGTTTACAGATAAGGAAACAGAGCACAGGAAGGTTAAATAACTTGCCTAAGGTGTCATAATTAAAGAATGGCAGAGCTGGGGTTTGAACTCAAGCATTTCGATTCTAGAGCCTTCTCTAACTCTTTCATTTCTCGGGAGAGCAGCAGAGTCTCTCCTGAGGCTGATGTCCTCTGAGTCCATCTCTGATGCCACTATGGCCCACCAACCATTGACAGCAGTTCTCTGAAAGGCCTTCTTGCTCTCTGAGGGTCTTGGATGAGATCGCCACCCCAGCATACACAACAGAGTAACTGGGTGACTAAGGTCACAAAAATCTCTTGGAGGCCTTAGACCCACATATCTCAAACCTCAAAGAGATGAGCCAGGGAAGGAGGAATAGGGGCTTCTGAACAAAGAGAGAGGTGGCAAATCTTCACTCTTTGGTTCTGCAGTCAGCAATGTGTCCTCAGGGGAGATTCTGTGCACCAAGGATTTCGGCAATCGCTTCCCATGCTCTTCGCAATGTGAAAGAACAAGATTTTCTTAAAAATGTCCTTGGGGCAGGGATTTGGGGACTACGGCTTCAGGAGACATAGAAGTCAATTGGAAAAATAAATTCTATTAAGAAAACATTCTTCATCCCACTTTGAAGTGTGGCGTCTGGGGTCTTAAATGCTAACAAGCGGCCATCTAAGATGCATCAATTGGTCTCAACCCACCTGGATCAAAGGAGAATGAAGAACACCAAGGTCACAAGATAATTATGAGCCCAAGAGACAGAAAGGGCCACATGAACTAGAGACTTACATCATCCTGAGACCAGAAGAACTAGATGGTGCCTGGTCACAACCGATGACTGCCCTGACAGGGAGCACAACAGAGAACCCCTGAGCGAGCAGGAGAACAGTGGGATGCAGGCCCCAAATTCTCATAAAAAGACCAGACTTAATGGTCTGACTGAGACTAGAAGAATCCCAGTGGTCATGGTCCCCAAATCTTCTGTTGGCCCAGGATAGAAACCATTGTGGGAGACAATTAATCGGACATGGAATGGAATGGACAATGGGTTGGAGAGAGATGCTGAGGAGGAGTGAGCTACCTGTGACACTTGAGACTGTGTTGGCATCCCTGTCTGGAGGGAAGATGGGAGGGTAGAGAGGGTTAGAAACTGGCAAAACAGTCATGAAAGGAGAGACTGGAAGGAGGGAGCGGGCTGACTCATTAGGGGGAGAGTGAATGGGAGTATGTAGTAAGGTGTATATAAGTTTATATGTGAGAGAGTGACCTGATTTGTAAACTTTCACTGAAAGCACAATGAAAATGATTATTTTTTTTAAAAATGTCCTTGGAACTAGCTTCAGCCTGTAATCACCAGGCACTGTTTAATCATTCAGAAAGCCCCTCGGGGGCTCACACATTTCCCCAGATGGCCATTTTGAACTCGGATTCTCACTTCTCTGAAGAAGTGTGGGCAAGGGACCAATGGGGAGTTGTCTGGGAGAGCGCAGCAGGTGGGGCATCCTTGTTAATTCTCAGAGTTTCCAGAGATATGGGGCTCTGCCAGTCACTTAGAACTAGGGTGTTGACAAAAAGAGCCATGTCTGAGATCTTAGACCCATCAGTGACCTGAGGGAATTACCCTGTCTCCTCCCCTGCCCTCAGCTGGATAAGATGCAATTCCCCTCATTTTATAGATGGGGGAGTTGAGGCCTGGAGGGTCAAGTGGCTTGTTGGGATGGTTCTGTGTGTAGTGCTAATAGGCCCCCTGTCTTAGTCATCTAGTGCTGCCATAACAGAAATACCACGAGTGCATGGCTTTAACAAAGAGAAATTTATTTCCTCACAAGTCTAGTAGGTTACAAGTCCAAATTCAGGGTGTCAGCTCCAGGAGAAGGCTTTCTCTCTTTGTCGGCTGTGGAGGAAGGTCCTTGTCCTCAGTCTTCCCCAGGTTCAGAAGCTTCTCAGGTGCAGGGACCCCATGTCCAAAGGACGTGCTCTGCTCCTGGTGTTGCTTTCTTGGAGGTACGAAGACCCCCAACTCTCTGCTTGCTTCCCTTTCCTTTTATCTCTTGAGAGATATAATGTGGTGCAGGCCACACCCCAGGGAAACTCGCTTTACCTTTGATCAGGGAAGAGACCTGAGTAAGAGTGGTGTTACAATCCCACCCTTATCCTCTCAACATAAAATTAGAATCACAAAATGGAGGACAACCACACAATTCTGGGAATCATGGCCTAACCAAGTTGATACACACATTTTGGGGGGGACAGAATTCAATCCATGACACCCCCCTTAGCTGCCAAGAGTGGGGGGGTGTGTGGGAAGGGCAGGAGCCACTGGTTGGAGGCTGCTTAGTTCATAGAGAGTTTGCTTCTGCCTACGGTTATGAGAGGTTCACACTGGACCAATGACTCACTCAACCATTCAAACACCATTCACTCATCAAGAGCCCTCCACCCTTAGGGGACAACCTGGAGCTCACCAGGCTGCCTCCGTGGGAGCTGCCTACCTGGGAGCTTGAGGGAGTAGGTTGGGTAGCCTGATTTACAGAGGGGCTTCCAGGAAATCCAAGTGTGCAGTACCCACTCCCCACCACTCCAACTGTTGTACCAAACCTCATGGCATGAATTCCATGAACCAGCCATGAACCAGGGCATCTGGGGTTATTATATTTGGCACCTGGGTGATGCAAATAAATGGTTAACACACTCAGCTGCTAACCAAAAATTGGAGGTTCGAGTCCACCCAGAGGCACCTTAGAAGAAAGGCCTTGTGATCTACTTCCAAAAAATCAGTTGCTGAAAACCCTGTGGAGCACATTTCTGCTCTGACACACATGGAGCCGCCATGAGTAGGGGTTGACTGCACAGCAATTGGTTTAATGGGTTTTGTTTTCCCTTGGCCCTGACTTTCTCATCTCTTTCTTATCCTGTTATTACTCCAGGTCTCTTAGGAATGAGGCAGGTGTGAATTTATCTATATAACACCATTTCAGAGGAGAACATGGTGCAGTGAACTACAAGGGAACCAAGAAGCTTCCCCAAAGGCCCTGAAGTGGGGGGCTGGTGGGATAAGGGAGGGCAACTTGGCAGGGAGGGAGCCAGGAGGGGAGTGCTAGGCTGAGAGGGGGGCCTGGCCTTGCCTTGTGTTGGCCCACCTCACTGCTTTCTTAGAGGGGCCCCAAGGGGTTGGGGGATTAATCAGTCCTGACTGAGCCCATCCCCTGTCCTCCATGCCCATGGGCTCCAGGCAGGAGAGAGAAGAGGGGACAGCCCCTGTGATTCAGGAGCTCATGAGGGCACACACATGTCAGCTTCCCTGTTCAGTGGAGCTTTCACATACACCATCCTGTCTAAGGTCCACCACCATATTATGACAGCCTGGTTGACTGTATCACACCCATTTGCAGATGAGAAAACACTGATTCTTTCCAACCAATACTTACAGAGTAGCTAGGTCACAGGCACTATTCTAGTCTTCGGGGATACCATGGTGAGCAAAAACAGTTGCGGCGCCTTCCCTTTTGGCTTTCAGTGTTGGAGGAGAGGGTATCATACAAGCGAATGCAAACTTATGGGTGAGAGATGTGGGAGCGGCTGGATGCTCTGAGGAGAGCCTATCATAAGGACAGTTGACCTCCTCATGACAGTCAAGGAGACTTCCCTGAAAAAATGATCCCTGATCTGAGACCCAAATGATAAGGATGAGCAGGCATGGGATTAGGTAAAGAAGAAGGAGGAAGGGCAAGGCAAGTATGTGCAAAAGTCCTTTGGGAAGAGAACGTCAAGTTTGAGGGACTGGAACTTGAGGGAGCACAGAATAGGAGTGAGTAGAAAGCGGGTACTCTTGAGGGCCAAGGGCCTTGGGCAAGGTCAACTCAGCAAGACAAGGGCATAGGCAGAACCAGAACTCATCTTCTGACACCCAATTCGGTTCTCAAGCAGGGAATGGGCGGCTACAATGGTAAGTAATGAAAGACAGAAGGTGGAGTTCTATCATGAGGAGTGGAACTGAAGGGAGTTCTGGAGCCTGGGTGGGTTATAAATGGGAAGATGGGAGTGAAGCATGAACACGGTGTGTACAGAGAACAGTGTGGGCTGGCCTGGCTGGACAGAAGAGACACATGGGGAGAAGGTGACCTGATCCTGTAAATTCAAAGAGACTTGAAGGTGGTTGCCAAGGGAGGCAGGCTGTTCCTGAGACGATACTTTCCCAAATCTCTGGCTAATGTCTGGTTCTTTCTTCTTTCCAAAGCTAGAAGACGTGGGAGAAGTCATTGAAAAAATTCGGATTGGCCACGATAACACGGGCATCAACCCTGGGTGGCACTGCTCCCATGTGGACATCCGCAGGCTCCTCCCGGATAAAGATGTGAGTTTTTTCCCAGTTCACATAGAATGCAGGGACTAGCTCAGGCCCAGGCAGAATATTTTAGAACCTGGTTGAAGGTCAACAGGGAGGGTCTGGGCAGCCGTGTCCCTGCTCCCACTCCTGAGGCCATATTACTAGTGAGTGACCAAGCAGGTCCTGTCACACCAGGTCAACTCACAAGGAATTCACACAAAGAAATCCACCCTGATCAACCTGGGAAAATTCTGAAACTACAGAACTCTAAACCTAGGCAGTAGCTCTCAATCGGTCTGGGTATAAATGACTTGGGGAGCAATTAAAAAATACAGAACCCTATGCTGAGCAAAATGTCAGGCACAAAAGGACAAATGCTGTATGATATCACTTATACTAAAAAACTAAGTATATAGAAACAAAAAGTAATTTGTGGTTACCAGGGGTGGGAGGGAGGAGGCAAGAGGCGGCTTTTACTTAGAGTGCAATGAAGGTATGTTAATGGTGATGGGATAATTGGGGAAAAGAGTGAAAATGGTTGCACAACTTGAAGAATGTAATCAATGTCACTGAAGTGTACATGTAGTAATTGATGAAATATTGTATGGGTTGGTTGTGTGTATATTGTAATAAAAAAATAAAACACAGTCCTTCTCCTCATACCCACTGACTGAATTGGAGTCTCCCAGATGGTTTTCAGATATCTATTTTCAAGAGACTGGGAACCCCAGCCCTTAAAAGCCCACCACTTGAGATGGTTCTGAAAATCCTTAAATAAGATTGATCTGCTGGAATTGTGGTAATGGGGGTTTTCTTGTGGCATTTGCATTATTTGTCGTTTCCCTGACCCTTGTTCCTGGTCCCCAAGTGGATTGATGTGCTATGAACCTCTGAAGTCAGCAGTTTCCACATAAAAGGCTAATATTCCTCTTTCCTCTTTACTCCAGGGTTCAGAAACCTTGACTTTCCCATGTGATCGATGGTTTGCCACCTCTGAGGATGACAAGAAGACCATTCGAGAGCTGGTCCCTTATGATATTTTTACAGAGAAATACATGAAGGACGGGTCCTTAAGGCAAGTCTACAAGGAAGTAGAGGAACCTCTGGACAGTAAGTTGGTGGTTGTCATTGTTACCATCAGCAGCGCCTGTACCACGGCCCCTCCTTGTGAGCACCTGCCCTGTGCAGGCCGAGCTTTTCATGCAGGAGGCAGGTTCTATTATTATCGCCATTCTGTAGAAAGGCAGCTGAGGCTTCGAGAGGTTAAATAGCTTCCTGAAGTTCACACTGCTAATAAATAGCAGAGCTATTCTTCAAAACCCAGGCTCTCTCACTCCAGGATTTGTTCTCAGACCTTTCCTGCTCTGCAGGCCAGCCCCAGACATTGTGATAATACACCAGATTATGTGTTATCCTGTGCTTTGATTATCCCAGCCCTCGTTTCCTCCCTACACTTAGTTTATTGGGCTACTATCTGTGTCGATGGAGCTCTGGTGGCTCAATGGTTAAGCTCTTGGATGATAATCGAAAGGTTGTGGTTCAAACCAGCAACTCCATGGGAGAAAGACCTGGCAATCTGCTCCTGTAAAGATTAGAGCCTAGAACACCCTATGGGGCAGTTCTACTCTGTCACATGGGGTCGCTATGAGTAGAAATTGACTTGACAGCACTCAATAACAACAGCAACAATCTGTGTGGTTTGATCCTCTTTGCTCTTGCTGGAAACAGCTGTCTCCAATAAGTAAGAATCAGGAAACATCTAGATTAACATGTGCCTGTGTCTACTGCACATTTGTTCTCTGTGGCTGGGCGCAATTTCATTGTCCAGGGTCATGGCCTTGTTTTCTGTGCATGCTGGTTGCCTTTCTTCATCCCTCATTGACGTCGTTTTCTCTGCATTATTTGAATCAATCTGGCCACCCACTTCTTGTACTTCCCCTTCCTTTGCTTCCGGTGATACTGACATTTTCTGGTTCTCCTCCTACCTCTGACTGGTCCACCGAGTGCCATTTTCCTTTCTCATGCCAGGTAGTATTCCCCATGGCTCTGTTCTCAGCCCTCACTTCTCTCCTCCTGCTTTCTTTGTCTGTGCACATGTGTGTATGTGGGAGGGTGTGTACATGTGCACACTCCATACACACATGCATGTGCTTTCCTCCTGGACCACATGACGGAATCACACCTCTGTCTTGACCAGAGATGGCACTGTCCCTTGTGATCCCTATGCTATAGCTTTTGAGCTCTGAATAAAGTTTAGCTGTTTCAAAAATCAAATCCACTTGCAAAAACAGACCTTCTGCCCCCGATGATACTCAGAAGAATTCTATTGCTTTCTCCAGGTGAGGGGACAGTCTAAACGGATCAGAGTAGCCCTGAGAGCTGGGGAATTCAGCCTAAATTTATTGTGTTGCTCTCTTGGTGAAACTGGAGTAAAACCCAAGATTCTAAGACCCATATGGAGACAGGGAGAATACATGCCTTTTCTGCTACTGAGCTAAAAAAGGGTCAAAAAAACAAAAGACAAACATAGTTTTCCTTTTCATACCTCTATTTAAAAAAAAAAAATGTCTTTGAGTTGATTCTGACTCGTGGTGACCCAGGTGTGTCAGAGTAGGCCTGTGCTCTGTTAGGTTTTCAACGGCTGATTTTTTGGAAGTAGATCACCAGGATTTCTTTTGAGGTGCCTCTGGGTGAGTCTGAACCGCCAGCTTTTTGGTCAGTAGTCAAGTGCTTAACTTACAAAGTGCCCCACTTACAAAAAAAAAAACCAAACCCATTGCAGTCAAGTCAGTTCTGACTCATAGTCGAATAGTAACTCAAAGTGACCCTATAGGACAGAGTAGAAGTGCCCCATACAGTTTCCAAGGAGTGCCTAGTGGATTTAAACTGCTGACCTTTTGGTTAGCAGCTGTAGCACTTAACCACTACGCCACAAGGGTTTGCCCCACTTAAAAAAAAAAAAAAAATTTTTTTTTTTCCACTTAGGGACCTATTAAAACCTCTATAAAAAAAAAACCCTATCCCTAATGTTCCTTTAATCTCAGTAGCCACTCAGAGATAAAAAAAAAAACAAGCGTTGTATCAGATCATATCCTCTTATTTAGACTTTCTTTCCTACTAAATCTGGGGAATAACTCCCTTTTCGGCTTGGGCCCGGAGGACACCCTGGAAATCTATTCCTGTGGCACACTTGTGCTGCTCTGTACGTGTAATATGTGGCAAAGCCCACTCTGTGCTCGGTGATGTTTCTAGGGAAACGTTTTGTGCTGACGAGCCTCGGCCTGGGTGGGGCAGGAGGGAGGAGGATCCAGAAATAGCCAGATCTGACTGCACAACTGCATTGCTCAGCACCCAGAAGCTGAATCAGTTTTCCTCATTCCCAAAGGACTGCAGAAAGCAGCGAGGGTGGAGGGGTGGGGGTGGGAAGGCAATTTAATCATAGCCGCTGGTGGGGCAGCACCCTGCTCTGGGACGAGGGTTCCAAAGATCTGCTCCATGGGGGCAGAAAAGGTAACCTGGCAGGCCCACCGCATCTGGGGTTATTCACAGCCCAGCCCAGGTCTGCAGCAGGCCTGAACGCACAGCTAGGAGATGCATGGGGCTGAAGAATGTGGGGTCAGGGGAAGACGATCAGCTGTTGTGTCTGAACTGTGACTAAATTCCAAATGTTACCTCATGTCAGTATTAGTCAGATGGGCTTGGGCAATGTTAAATCTTTTAAACAACAAGGAGGAGATTTTGTTTATTAATTTAACACATGAAATGCTGACTGGGTTCTGCACGGAGCTGGGTGAGAGGTGTGGCTAGTTCCTGGCTTCTGCTCTCGAGGGGGGTAGGCCTGCCACAATCTGTGACCATCAGTTCCCACAATGCCCCAGGGAGGTTTGAAGAGCAGGGTGTTAGGTGGGGCTACAGGGACAGGGGAAATGGGTGGGAAGAAGGTGTGGAAAAGGAGGAGGGGGGAGCCAGGTAGTTCAGGTGGGGCTGTGTGGGTTTGTGATCTCAGGGTCTAGTCAAGGTGGAGATGGCCCCCAGGTCATAGGAGTAGGGACCTGAAGCACAGGAGAGAACTGGGCTGCAGAAACAGGCTCAGGAATATTGGCTCCTAGATGGTCAAGGAATCAGCACTCAGGCACCATAGGAAAGAGCAGAGGGATGTGGAGGGAACCCAGGAGACATCAGTATCCAAGAGTGGCCAGAAGGTTGTTGTCGTTAGTTGCCATTGAGTCAAATCTGACTCATGGTGAACCCATATAGAGCAGAATGAAATGTTGCCTGGTCCTGTGCCATCTTCGTGATCCTTGGAACGTTTGAGTCCAGTCAGACAGTATTCTCTTGTGATCCATAGGGTTTTCACTGCCTAATTTTCAGAAGTAGATTGCCAGGCCTTTCTTCCTAGTCTGTTTGGAAGCTCCACTGAAACCTGTCTACCATGGGTGACCCTGCTGGCATTTGAGATACTGGCAGCATAGCTTCCAGCATCAGCGCAGCAGGCAAGCCACCACAGTACTGCACACTGACAGTCGAGCAGAAGATTGGGAGCCCTTAAAGCTATTCAGTAGGAGCATCCAGAGAGGCTGAGGAGAGCATGGGAGAAAAATGCTGTGGCTCCAAGGGAAAATACAGGAAATAATATTGACCATCTCATGGGCACGAATATGTTCCATAACCATAGGTGTGAGTAAGGCGCATTACCTTATTTGTAAAAAATTTAATAAAATCTGGTTCTGAGCCCACCTGCAAGAACTGGAAGGAAAGCCCATCTCAGTTGCTGCAGGGAGGTGGGAGGATAGCTTTTTTTTTTTTTTTTAGTAAAGTAGTTAAAGCACTGGTTGTTAACTGAAAGGTCAGCCGTTCAAACCCACCAGCAGCTCTGCAGGGAAGATGTGGCAGTCTGCTTCTGTAAAGATTATAGCCTAGGAAACTCTATAGGCAGTTCTACTCTGTCCTACAGGGCCACTATGAGTCTGAATCGACTCAACAGCAATGGTTTGGGTTTTTTAGGGTGTAAGAATCCAGGAGGGAGCTGGCCTTAGTCCAGGGAGGGTGTCATGTATGCCTGTGCCCCCCCTGCACGTGGTCCACTGGTGCTGCTGGTTCTCGCGGACACTCAGATATCCTTTCCCTGGGTGGCCAGAATCTCTTCTTCACAATCCCTGCTTAGTCAAGAGACCACTCTTCTACCTTGGGCCCTCCTTGCTTTAAGCCCCCAAATCAGCCTGGCTACTGTGCAGGTGAGGGGCCCCTGCCACCCACGGAAACTGGAAACTTCAAAACCCTCTCCTTCTCCCCCTCCCCAGCAGAAATTAGTCGTCCTCCCAGGTTGGCCACTTTCGCCTTTTACCTCGAAGCTTCAGCTTCCATCCCTCCCCCTTGGGTGGGGATAATCCAGCTGAGTCCCCTCTTTCTTGGCCTGAAACTCAAACGCTCTTTAGCTGGAGGAATATGGAGAGGGGACAGGGAATACTTTGTTGTTGTTGTTGTCAGCTGCCAAAGAGGCAACTTCTGATTCATTGTGACCCCATGCACAATGGATTGAAACGCTTCCTGGTTGTACACCATCTATCAGTTGCAGTTGAGATGGTAGTGCTTCACAGGGTTTCGTTGGCTGAGTTTTAGAAGTAGATTGCCAGGCCTTTCTTCCTAAAGAGCACTTAAACCAAAAAATCCAAACAACAACAACAAAAAAAAACCAAACCCATTGCCATCAAGTTGATTCCGACTCATAACAACCGTATAGAATAAAGTAGAACTGCCCCATAGGGTTTCTAAGGAGCAGCTGGTGGATTTGAACTGTTGACCTTTTGGTTAGCAACTGAACTCTTAACCACTGCGCCACCAGGGCTCCGCCTCTCCTCCCTGGGGTGGAAGTGGGAAAAAGAGATGCTTTATTCTTCCTGGATGAATGCACAGCAGCAAAAACAAAAGCTAACAAAAACAGGCATCTGTTCATTTTCAATCTTCCTTAATAGTTTTTAATAATGGTTACGACGATGTTTACTGAGCCCTTTGCATGTGCTGGCATCAAGAAGGAGTGGGTGGTGAGCATTGTGGCTTTGGTGACAGGGGTTTCCCTGGAGCGATGGGGCAGGTGCCGGATGACAGTGGGTTGAAGAATAAATGAAAAGAGGATGGGCCCTGAGGGGAAAGTGCTTTTTAAATAATACTTGATTTTTTTTCATAGACCATTTAGAAGGGTGTGGCATTGATTTTCGTCACCCTCAATAGGAAGACATATTGTTGTCAGTGTGTCCCGGCAGATAATTTAGTGACCACGGTGTGGACACATGGCAGGGAGTTTCCTAAGCCTCCCTCCTGTGTTTTACAACTTGAGAGAAGCTCAGAAAACTCTCCATTGTTTGGGTCTCTCAGAGTCAACCTGCGTTCACATCTAATAGGAGAACATTCCACTGGTGAATCCACGTGTCTTTGTACCTGAATGTGCATAACTGAGCAAATTAAAGAGAGCCACTGACTCTTTGAGGTCTGGGCCAGGAACTTAATCCCTCCTACAAATCCAGTTCCCCCAATCCTAAAATGACTTCATTCTTTTCTTCCCTTTGTCTGTCCATCTCTCTCTCTGACCAACTACCTGCCTACCTGCCTGCCTAGTTGTGCTGTACTCCGTGCAGATCTTCACAGGGAACGTTCCCGGGGCAGGAACAGACGCCAAGGTCTACATCACCATCTACGGAGACCTGGGAGACACGGGCGAGCGGTACCTTGGCAAGTCAGAGAACCGCACCAACAAGTTTGAAAAAGGAACGGTACGGGTGGGCTGGCCGAGCTTCCCCCTCCCTCTTCCTATCCCCTTCCCAAGCCCAGTTACCTGGGGCCAGCTCTTCTTGGCCCCTGGGGCCGTCCAGGAGCTTGGTGGTGTGTTATACACCCTCACCTGGGCATTTTCCTTTGCCCTTCTGCCTGTGAGGGCGACTCAGCTAGCCCTGTCTTAGCTTATGCACACCTACCTGCCCTGGGCCCTGCATAGTGGGTGAAAGTGGATCAGAAGGTAGGGCTTGGGCAAGCAGGAGGTTTGGGTGAAGCTCTTGGCTGTACGGCAAAGGGTATCTCCAGAAAATCCAGTTTGCTGTGTGTGTTTCATGAGCATGGAGGTGAGCACTGTGGAATGGCAGGGACTGGACCAATAGAAGCTCACACCAGGGGGCTGGAAGCCTCGTTCTGCTGTCAACTCTTTATCTGATCGAACTCCTCTGGCCTCAGTTTCCTCATCTATAAAATGAGGGGTAGACATGTTATACAGGGCCCTGGGTGGCACTGAGGTCCTGGAGAGCCGCTGGAGACAGAGGGGAGCAGAAGGCACCCACTCCACCCACGTGGATCCACTTTGACCTGGTTTATCTATTGGGATCCAAGCAAAGCATTCTGGGACTATAAAACAGCTTGACAATCACCAATGGCTGGTGTCTAAAGCTGTGTCCAGCTCTAGTGAACTGTGACTTTACAAAAGGGGAGAAATCTGACGCAGAGGGGTCACTGGGGTGGGTGTCGCCAAATTCCCCTCCTTCCAACTGGACTCCATCTCTCAGCGTCTCTCCCATGCCCTTTCTACTTTGTTGCCTTCCCTTGCTCCTCAGCCCCTTTTCCTTCTCTCCATTCCCTAAATCTGCCTGCAATTCCTGCAGAAAATGATTGGATTAAGGTGATTTGCTCCTACTCCAATCTGTGCTCTTGCCTACAGTAATTCAAGGGTGGGAATTTCATGCATTGACCAATAGGTATTTATCAAGTGTCTCCTAAAGCCTGCCACTCAGCCAGGCATGCTCCTTAGCGCTCAGCTGCTGCTACTGGTGAGGAAGAAGTCAGCCCTGGAACAGGAGAAGTGACTCTCAGCTAAGTGGATGTGCAGCTGGCTAGTGGCCCCAGCAGCGAGGCAGGGGGGAAGGAGGCCCTGCCTGGGAGCAAGGTCTCCAAGAGTCAGCTGAACTCTCACCCTCATTGGCTCCATCCACATATAAACCACTTGCTTCTCAGCTTTGGTTTACCTGTCTCTGAAGTGGGTATAGTAATATGATTGCTAACTAGTCCCCTCGGTTGAAAAATGGGGCAAGCGATGTAAGAGCACTTTGCATCAGGAAGAAATAATTTCACACACATACACTTACCAGATATCACTGTTTATCACCCTTGTAAGATAGCTGGTGCAGAGCCAAATCCTCCTCTTTGCAGTTGGAGAAACAGAACGCCAGAGAGGTCAAATGACTCCCCCCAAGTCCCTGACTCTATACTAGGCACATGCTCACCAGGCACTATGCTGTGCATTGGGGTGGCACCATGCAGGGTTAGGCACCCAGACACCGGAGCCAGATCACCTGGGTTCAGATCCTGGCTCTGACACTTACTAGCTGTGTAGTCTTGTTCCTTAACATCTCTGTGCCTCAGTTTCCTCTGCCACAAAATAGAGTTAATTGCAGTCAGTGTGAAAGTTAAATGAATTAGAACATGTGAAATACCCAGAAACATGTCTGGCACGCAGTTAGCTCTTCGTCAGTGCTGGGAGCGCTAGCCTTTTCCTGCCCTCAAACAGTAACAGGCAGCATATAGCTGATAGATCCTCCTGGCACAGAGTAAGCACTGGATAAACATTTGTGAGTGAATACATTGATTAATATATTGAGGAAGGTGAACTGTAATAAAATGGTTCCACAATGGAAGTCAGGACCTGGGAACCCAAATGTCCTGTGTTAGAGATTTGGGCTGTTCAGCAGAACACCTGAGGGGACGGAAGGTACCGCATGGAAGGGGTTGGAGTGGGTTGAGGTGGGGAGTGGGCCCCCACACAGTCCCCACATCTGGACTGCGCAGGCCGACACCTTCATCATCGAGGCCGCTGACCTGGGCGTCATCTACAAGATCAAGCTCCGCCATGACAATACCAAGTGGTGTGCAGACTGGTACGTGGAGAAGGTGGAGATCTGGAATGACACTAACGAGGACGAGTTCCTGTTTCTGTGTGGGCGCTGGCTGTCCCTGAAGAAGGAGGATGGACGGCTCGAGAGGCTCTTTTATGAGAAGGTATTCGGAGCGGCAGCCTGGGGGTCTTGGCTCGGCATGGCCTATTGCCATCCTTATACCTGGGGGAGGCTCCGCGGGGCAGAAGGCGCCAGAGCTATACTGAGCCTGAGTCGTGCTTTTCCCGGCAGGAGTACACCGGGGACCGGAGCAGCAACTGCAGCAGCCCAGCGGACTTCTGGGAGATCACCCTGAGCTCCAAGATGACGGACATCGACATCGACACGGTGACCGGGCCCCTGGCCGACTACGTTCAGGAGGGCCCAGGTAGGCCAGCCAAGAGCTCTTTAGAGGAGGAGCAGGCACGGAAGAGCTTTTAAATTACTCTTGAATGGGCCATACTTCAGCCCCACCATCACCTGACTTACACCTAACACTTTAAAATTAACACGTAGTTGTCATGTACCGCCTTTTTCCATCCCCACAACATCCCTGTGAGAAGAGAGGGCAGGGATTAGCGTTCTTCTACAGACAGGGAAAGGGGGCAGTGATGGTTCAGTGGTAGAATTCTTTTCACCTTCCATGCAGGAGATTCCATGCTCGATTCCAGACCAATGCACCTCCCGTGCAGCCACCACCCATCTGTCACTGAACTTGTGTGTTGCTATGATGTTGAACAAGTTTCAGTGGCACTTCCAGACTAAGGAAAGACTAGGAAGAAAGGGCTGGAAACCTACCTCTGAAAATCAGCCAGTGAAAACCCTATGGATCACAACAGTTCAGTTGCAGCAGATCATGAGGATGGTGCGGAGTCAAGCAGCATTTTGTTTCATTGTGCATAGGGTTGCCATGAGTCAAGGACCAACTCGACAGCAGCTAACAACAACAACAGATGGGAAAACAAAGGCTAAAAGAAGTTAGCAAGCTAATCTCCTTAAAAGGAGCCCTGGTAGAGCAATGGTTAAGTGCTCAGCTGCTAACTGAAAGGTCTGTGGTTTGAACTCACCAGTAGCTCCACAGGAGGGAAGACCTGGCGGTTTTCCTCTGTCCTGGGGGGTCGCTGTGAGTTGGAATCAGCTCGGTGGCACACGATAATAACAACATGACCTTAATCCACTGATACGCCTTCAGGAAGGTGATCTTGTAAACTGTGCCCTCATCCAGACTCCTAGGATTATGGATCCAGCCTAGAGGGCCTAGAATAGCTCTCATGAGGCATAAATCAACAGCAAGAATGAGACTCCCTTACATATCAGTAATGCATCACGCAAAGTACTATCATCCATGCCAATTAAGGCCTGACGTGGTGTGTGGTGGGGGAGAAGTCCTGAGCTGGTTGTATTGAGATTTGAGCTCTGTTTCTGACTTTGACAATAAAACACATGGCCTTGGACAAATCACCTAACCTCTTGTGACTTTAGTTTTTCCACCTCCATAAAACAATGTTGTAATCCTCTGACATGTTCATTTTGCCAACTAGGTTTTGAGATAAGGCAGGTTTATATTTATCTATTGAACAATGAAGTGCACTGCTTTTCTGGTCAGTTTTCTTAAACATAAGAACATGATAAGCACTATATTCCCCCTCCAGGAGAACACATGGTGGGTCTGTGGACAAGTCAGAGAGAGCTGATCTGTTTACACTCTACCATCTCGTTATGTGAGTAAATGGCAGGACTCACAAGAAAGTGCCTCTCCTTAGTTAAGCACTATGACCACCTGTGGGGCTCTCCTTGTAAAGATGAAACAGGCCATGAGCAAGTGCAGCAGGTACCGCGGGTAATCGCAGACAGGAAGGGCTGGTTTGAAAACTTTTCAAAGAGATACAGGTTGCATAACATAAGGCCAAAGTTTCCCAAGCTATTGAAAAAGATGGACCGAGAGAGAGAAGGGTTTTCAACTTGTATCAATTAGTGACCACTAGTAACAGAGACCTGGAGACAATGACTTAAACAAATTAAGTTTTGTTTTTTCTCTCATATAGAAGTATTTCAAAAGTAGATAGTCTAGGACTGGTACAACAGCTCCTGTGAAGTCAGGAATCTAGACTCCTTCAGCCTGTTCACTCAGCAACCTTACAAGCACCTTCCATCCTAATGGTTGCCCATGTTTCCAAAATGGCTGCTGGAGCTCCAGCCATCACATCCACATTCCAAACAGAATGAAAGGAAGGGTAAGGGACAAAAGGGTGCTCCTCCCAGTTGAGTCAGCCCCTTTTAAAAAGGTTTCCCCAGAGGCCTACCCAACGACATCTGCTTACATGTCATTGTCACTCTTAGCTGCAAGGAGAATGGATAATGGGTGAGCAACTAGAAATCCATGCTGCCCTACCTAAGAAGGTTTTTATGTTGATAAATCTGGTTTGTTTTGGAAATGGTTGCCTTCTAGAACTTTCATTTACCATGTTACATGTATGTTGTTGATGGGTGCTGTTGAGTCAATTTCAACTCATGGCAATACCATGTAACAAAGTAGAACTGCCCCCATAGGGTTTTCTAGGTTGTAATCTTTACAGAAACAGATCATCAGGTCTTCCTTCCACAGAGCCACTGGGTTACTTTGAACCTCCAACCTTTCAGTTAGCAGCCAGGCACTCAATCATTGTACCACTAGGGCTCCTATGTTACGTATTTTTCCCCCAAACTCCTACTTTTAATGAGACCTATTTTAGCTGATCATGGTAAGCATTTCAGGTGTGTAACCCCTGTCCTTGGTGAGGAGCTGTTGTTCTTGCCCTACTTCACATGGGAGTGGTTGGGTCAACTAAGATAAGTGGTCGAAAGGGCTTTAGAAGCTTGGCATGCCAAACGACTGGCACAGGTGCTCTCTTTGGGTCTTCATGGTAGGAAATGGTAGCTCTCATTCCTAGGAGAGGAGATGCTCACACAGATAACTCACCAGTCTGAACAGCTTCATGTACTTTGTCTGGGAGGCAGGAAGCTGAGATCGATGCTCTCTAGAGGTCTTGTCCGAGTCTGTGAGCCCGATGGACAGTTCCCCTTGTCCACATGGCCCATTGTGAGGCTGAGACCCTGTGATCTCTTGCAGTTATTCCCTACTATGTGTCGATCACCACCGGGAAGCACAAGGATGCGGCCACCGACAGCCGGGCCTTCATCTTCCTCATAGGGGAGGATGACGAGCGCAGTAACCGCATCTGGCTGGACTACCCCCAAGGGAAGAAGGGCTTCAGCTGCGGGTCTGTGGAGGAGTTCTATGTGGCAGGCTTGGATGTGGGCGTCATCAAGAAAATAGAGGTGCTGACCATCGGGGCCCCATGACGGTGACCACCCCCAGGGAAGGAAACGCTGATCACTGCAGGCTGGAGCTGACCATTACGTGGGTGGGAGGAGGCTTGGAGGGTGGGGAAAGCAGCCAACCTTAAGCCCCACCTCAGAGCAGGTAGTGGAGGGAAGTCCCCTGGCCTCTACCATCTGCTTGCTGTATGACCTTGGATGAGGCACTGGGCACTGGCTCTCTGGGCCCCAGTTTTCCAGCTGCCCAATTCAGATGCCCTGTGTATGCATTTTCTCTTGCAACACAAATTTATTATCTCATGGTTTCCATGAGTCTGGAGTCCTTATAGGCGAGCCTGGGTCCTCTTCTCAGAAGACACTGGGCTAAAATCCAAGTGTCAGCTGGAGCTGCAGTCTCATCTGAGGGCCTTAGCTCCTGGAGGCCACTCACCATCCCCTGCCATGCAGTCCACTTCCTAACAAGGCCAATAAGTGAGGATTGTTTCTGCTTCAAATATCTGGCTTCTCTGTCTTTGACCTCTAGACCCTGTTTTAGAGGACTCATCTGATTAGTTCAGGCCCACCTAGGATACGATCCTTTTTGAGTTAATCAAAAGCCAACTGATTAGGCCCTTAATTGCATCTGCGGAAATCTCTGCCTTTGCCATGTAGCATAACCTAATCACAGGTGTGAAATCCCATTCATACTCAACTGGAGAGGATTATACAGAATGTGTACACCAGGATTGGAATCCTGGGGGGGTCATTTTAGGATTTTGCCTCCCACACTCTGGCATGTGTGGGACTTGTGGGAATGGGTTTCCCACAGTCTCTTCCTGGTATCTCCTACACTTTGCCATTCTCACCACACTGCCTTTCCTCCTGTTGATGCTCCTGCCTGGATTGCCTTTTCCTGTTCCCCACCATCTCCACTGGGAAAACTTCTCAGCCTTTAAGTCTCTGCAGCCTCTGTTTCCCCCAGCAGCTTCCTCTGCACCCAGGCTGGCTGGGTGTCCCTCTGAGTTACTCCCAAGCCCCATCTGATAGTTTAACTATTGAAGTATCTTCCCTCTCAGGGCAGTGTTGTGAGCTCCCGGCAGGAAGGACTGGCCTTGCCCATTGATTGGTGTCCCTGCCCCAGGCCTGGTGCCCAAGCAAGTCAGGTGCTTCTTACAGGCTTGCTGAATGAGTGGCAGGCATTGAATGACACTGAGAAGCCATTGTAGTTGGTGCTGAGAACAGGAAGGAGGAAGGGCATGCTCTCTGCCCTTCAGGAGCCCAGAGGTGATACAAGATGGACAGGCGTGTCTGTAAACACACCTTGCGATCGCCCAGGTGATCGCAGATCTGACAACCCCCAAGGCCTTTTTTGAGCCACAGAGGGCTGTTCTTTGTTTGAGAATTCTGATTTTCCACTTACCATTTACTACTGACTCTGGAGGAGAAATATGTGTTTGGGAGCGGGGGCAGGCAGTCAGTGGAGGGGACCATCAGCTGTCTGCCTAGTGCATTTTAGGGGAGCCCAGGAGGGTCTCCTGGCCCCATGAAGCCTCACCACCAGGGACTGTGAAGACTGAGTTTTCGTAATACAGAATTCACTCTTTGCGCTAGATAGTATCCTCTCTGCAATCTCTTTGAAATGTAAACGCTGAGGTGGGCTGGGCTGGGGAGCAAGGGAAAGAACATTAAATTAATGAATGCCACCCAGCTTGGACACCTGTTTGTGGCCCCTCAAGTCTCTGTTCCTCCCAGAGGAGGAGGACCCAGGTTGGTGAGTACAGGGCACACATTGGAAGGGGGCACCGAGTGGGGGCAGAAAGGGGAGGAGATTGCTAAGCAGGGAGGGCTTCTTCCCACTTGTGCCCTGATTCTCAGGGACGCAGTGTGTCCCCTCCTAGCTGGGCCATGACGGGGCCTCTCCCGAGAGCTGCTGGCTGGTGGAGGAGCTGTGCCTGGCTGTGCCCACCCAGGGCACAAAGTACACACTGTGCTGCAACTACTGGCTCGCCAAGGACCGAGGCGACGGCGTCACCTCCCGCGTCTTCGACCTCCTGGATGCTACCGTGGTGAACATTGGGGTGAAGGTATGGGGGTACTAGGTGTGAGCACAGCATGGCAGGGGTGGTACAGGTTGGGGTGGGGGTAGCAATAAAGAGGGGGTTGAGGGAAGCAGGGGCATTGGCAGAGGGTTGCAGCCTGGTGCACTGGCTAGACTCTCTTGCTAGGGGTCAGGAGGCTGAAGTCTCTTCTAGTCTGCTGCTGTGTGACCTTGGGCAAGTCACTTGGCCTCTGTGGGCCTTGGGCTTCTCACACCTAGCATGGCAATAACGCTTCCCACCCTGGCGCACATAAGATCTTTGTGAGCTCTGCAAGGTCACGGTGCTACATAGACATCCAGGGTCGTTACTCTCCAAGGGATGTTCCGTCAGCACTTAGCATGGTGATGGGGAAGATGGCATTTGGGACGCTGTGAGCCTCTGGGGTCTCACGGTGCAGCAAGCAGCTGTCCTTACAAGACCCGTCTTAACTGGAAAAGGCTGGGAGGCAAGAGCCCTGAGCTCCTGTCTTGGTTCCACCTCTAACTGGCCAAACGGCCTGGGACAAGCCATGTCATCTCACAAGTCAGGGCCGGGCAGGAGGCAGTACGCCTGGGCTCAGGAGCCTAGGGACACTGGCCAGGTGATGGCCCAGAGGCCTCGCATGCATCTGACCCTGGCCTCTTTCACTATGAGAGCTGTGGGGTCAGCAGAAGGCCCCAGCCCTTGTCTCCCTTCCTGAATCTGAGCCATGGGCTGCTGAATTCAGGTCACGAGCTGCCCCGTAAAAGCAAGAGGCATCACTGGGTCTGGGTGCGCCCTGTCTTTGCTTTATGTGGAAGCAGAGAGGAGCTGAGTTGTGAGGCTCTAAAAGCCTGATGCTGAGAGCTGGGAGCCAGGGTCCTGCCCCTCTCCTACGGGAGAGCAGAGCTTTCCGGCACACAGACATCCCCCCTTCCCAGATGTCTCCATCTGGGCCAGTTGGTGCTGTGGATGAGCTCCCAATTTATCCAGGCATCACCCGCCTTGACCCAGTTCCCACCCAGTGCTCATGTGGGCACGTGTGTGTGTGTGTGTGTGTGTCTGTGTCTGCCTATGTTACATCTGTGTGCCTGTGAGTGCTTGTGTTTGCCTGTGTGTAGCTATGTGTGTGCCTTTGTGTGTCTGTATGTGCCTGTGTATGCTAATGTCTGTGCCAATGCATGCCTGTGTGTATTTGTGTGTGCCACTGTGCATGCCTTTGTGTCTGTGTGTTTGCCTGTGTGTGTGCTTGTGTGTCAATGTGTGTGTGTCTGCGTGTGCCTATGGATGTACCTGTGTGTGTGCCTGTGTGTGTCTGTTTGTGTCTGCCTGTGAGTGTCAATGTGTGTGTCTGTGTGTACCTCTCTGTGTATCTGTGTGTGCCTGTGTATATGTCTGCATGCCCGTGTGGGTCTGTGTGTACACCTCTGCGTATGTCTGTGTATGCCTGTTTGTGTGTCTGTGTGTGTCTGTGTATGCCTGTGTGTGCCTGTGTATATGTCTGTGTGTACCTGTGTGTGTCCGTGTGTGCCTGTATTTGTGTGTGCCTGTGTAGCTGTGTATGTATGTACGTACATATGTATATGTCTGTGTGTGTGCTTCTGTGTGCTGTGTGTGCCTGTGTGCATGTCTGTGTGTGCCTCTGTGTGTGTTTGTGTATGCCTGTGTGTGTCTGTGTGTACCTCTGTGTGTACCTGTGTGTGTCTGTATGTGTCCATGTGTGTCTGTACCTGTGTGTACCTGTGTGTGTCTGTGTGTACCTGTGTGTGTCTGTATGTGTCCATGTGTGTCTGTACCTGTGTGTACCTGTGTGTGTCTGTGTGTACCTGTGTGTGTCTGTGTGTACCTGTATGTGTCCATGTGTGTCTGTGTGTACCTGTGTATGTATGTACGTAAATATGTATATGTCTGTGTGTGCTTCTGTGTGCCTGTGTACACGGCTGTGTGTGCCTCTGTGTGCGTTTGTGTATGCCTGTGTGTGTCTGTGTGTACCTATGTGTGTCTGTGTGTACCTGTATGTGTCCGTGTGTGTCTGTGTGTACCCGTGTGTGCCTGTGTGTACCTGTGTGTGTCTGTGTGTACCTGTATGTGTCCGCGTGTGTCTCTATGTACCTGTGTGTACCTGTGTGTGTCTGTGTGTGCCTGTGTGTACCCGTGTGTATCTGTGTGCACCCCTCCACGTGCAGTGCGACCACATCCCCCTCTGAGATTGCTGCGTTATGACAATCCAGATTCACACCCTGTTATTCACTTGACAAAGGAGCTCACCGTGGGGCGCTGTGGCCTGGCCATCTCCCCAGTCCATCTGATGTCAGATTGGAATTACAAAAGCTCTGCTTTTCTATTCTCTTTTTGGAAACACACCTATTACAGAAAAAGAGCTGTACTTGTGTAAAAGAATGAAAGATGGATGCGGAGAACACAGAGTCTGGGGGGACCAGCCCGGAGGCCTGGGGCCTGTCTCCATGGAGCCCTGAAGCACTCATTTGATCATTCTATTTTTTCATCCTGTCCAGATGACAGCCGAAAAGGGCCCAACTCCCACTTTTGTTCCCAGTGCCTCTTCCTGCCTACCTCGAATGCCCTTGTTCAGTGGTGGAAGGAGATTTTCCTGGTAAAACAAAACCGCTTCATCCAATCCCTCTGTAAACTAAACTAGTCCTGTAGTCCAGGCCTGCAAACAACACTTCTAACCTTGAAGGACCACGGGATGGCTCCAGATGCTGCTGAAAAGCACCCAGCACCACAGGCACGATGTTAGGGCGTAATAACTGAGTTCAAAGGCTTTTGGGTAGTGGGGACCCAGGCATCTGCAGAGATGATAAAGCAACATGGTGACCACATGGGAAGAGATGGGCTAGGTGCGTAAAGGAGATGGTCAGCCAGGAATGTCCTCTGCACGTGTCCAAGCCTCTCCTGAACCATTGAGATCCAACTGCTAGTCCCCGGGCACCTAGTGAGTAAGCATCTAGGACCAGGGAACACTCGTGAACCTCAGTGAAGGTAATGGCTCTCAAAGGAAGACCCCAGGCAGGGCACTCAGTGAGTGCTCCCTCTCTGGAGACAGAGGGAACGCATCCTCTTTGGAGCAAACCTGAGGCAAAGGGCAAAATCCACCCTAAAGTAAAAATGGTACAAGATAGGCGATTGTCCCACTTTGCAAATGAATTGAGGCAGCGCTCCCCTAAACTTTACCCACAACAGGCTCCCCTAAATTTTACCCACCACGGCATTCCTTCTCACAGATGCTCAGGGGTGTGCGCAGTGCAGTGGAGGAGGGCCGGATAACCAGAACTAACCAGAACCTAGGGAGACCTGGGTAGTAAGGATGGTTGACCGTTTGACTACTAGCGCAAAGTTTGGTGGTTCCAACCCACCCACGGGCACCTGAGAAGATAGGCTTGGCAATCTGCTTCCGAAAAGTCACAGCCTTGAAAACCCTGTGGAGCACAGTTTTCTCCACCCATGGGGTAGCTGTGAGTCAGAATCGACTTGATGGCAACTAACAATAATAACAACAACCAGAACCTAACCAGAATCGCTGCTGTTTGTGGAGGTCATGGCCTGTGGCGGGCCAGCCCTGGGCGCTGGCGTGACATATCTATAGCTCTCACAACCCTGCTACGTAGGTTTGTCCTTGTTTTACATGGAGGAAGCAGAGGCTGGTGGGGAGGGGCATCTGCCCCAGGATCAACAGCTAGTAGATGGTAGATCTGGGATTCAAACGGGGCTCTGGATGGCTCCAAAAGCCACCGCATGCTCTGCTAGGGTGGAAGGGCTTAGGTGGGTGCTATGGATTGAACTGTGTTCCCCTGTCTTAGACATCTAGTGCTGCTTTAACAGAAATACCACAAGTGAATGGTTCTAACAAAGAGAAATTTATTTCCTCACGGTAAAGTAGGCTAAAAGTCCAAATTCAGGGTGTCAGCTCCAGGGGAAGGCCTTCTCTCTCTGTCAGCCCTGGAGGAAGGTCCTTGTCCTCAAACTTCCCCTGGCCAAAGATCTTCTGAGGCGTAGGGACCCCGGGTCCAAAGGACGCACTCTGCTCCCAGTGCTGCTTTCTTGGTGGTATGAGGTCCCAAGCCCTCTGCTTGCTTCCCTTTCCTTTTATCTCTTGAGACAGAAAGGGTGGTGCGGGCCACACCCCAGGGAAACTCCCTTTACACTGGATCACAGAGGTGACCTGAGTAAGAGTGGTGTTACAATCCCACCCTAATCTTCTTAACATAAAATTACAATTACAAAAAGGAGGACAACCCCACAGTACTGGGAATCATGGCCTAACCAAGTTGACACATATTTTTGGGGGGACACAATTCAATCCATGACACCCCCAAAAAGATATATTGCAGTCTTTTTTTTTTTTTTAACCCCAGTACCTGTAAATGTGACCTTGTTGGGAAGTAAGGCTTTCTTTGCAGATGCCGTCAGTTAAGTTAATGAGATCATGCTGGACTAGGGGAGAGTGGACACAGAAGACAGTCACGCAGGAGTAAGACAGATGCCATGTGAAGATGAATCTCAGAGGAAGAGTGCCAAGAAACGCTGAGGATACCAGAAGCTGGAAGAGACACGGAAGGATCTTCCCCGCTAGAGCAGACAGAAAGGACATGGCCATATCTACACACTGAATTCAGACTTCTAGCCTCCAGAACTGTGGGGCCCCCAGCTTAGGCTGTCCTGGGTTTTGGCTGGAACTTGCAGTCCTGTTTCTATTGCAGGATGTGTTCTCTACCAGAAGCTGAGCTCCTCTCTAGCCCTGAACTGGGCACAGCAGGGGACATGAGACTGACAGGGCCTGACTCTTGCTGTCCAGACATTTACAGTTCGTTGGGGTGGAAGCAAGGTCTTTTCAGAGCCTCGAAGCTTGGAGGGTGTGTTGTCTTTCCCAGTGAGAGTAAGGCTGGTCACACAGGGTCAGCAGGTGAGGCCAGAGCTCAGGCCCATGTCCCCTACCTCATCGCAGGTGCTCTACGAGATGACGGTGTGGACGGGCGACGTGGTCGGGGGTGGCACCGACTCCAACATCTTTATGACCCTCTACGGAATCAATGGCAGCACAGAGGAGGTGCAGCTGGACAAAAAGAAAGCCAGGTATCATAGGCCTCACATCCAACTCCCCACCTTCTGGGCCTAGATAGCTCTCTCACGTTCCCTTCCTACCTTGGTGACTTCCAGCCTCCACCCCTTTGTCCACATGATTATTCCCTCCTAGAGTGCCCTTCAGCCACTGTCTTCTATCTCAAGACTTCTTTCTCCTCAAAGGGCCAACTCAAATCTGTCTCCTCCAGGAAGCCTTCCTTGATTACCTCAGCCCAGAGCAATTCTTCCCTTCTTGCCTCCCCCTCTTTCTCCTTCTCTCCCTCCCTTCCTATTTTCCTTCTTCCCCTCCCTCCTCCCTCCTTCCTGCCTTCCTTTCTTCCTGTCTCCCTTCCTTCCTTCAATTGCTCAAAAATATCTAGAGTAAGATCTGTAGATTAGTTGATAGCATCGTATCATTGTTAATTTCCTGGTTTCAATAACTGTATAACAGTAATGTAAGAGATTAACACTGGGAAAAGCTAGGTGAAGCCTACACAGATACTCTGTTGTATTTTTGCGAATTCCCTCAAGTCTAAAATTATTTCAAAATTAAAAGCTAAAAAAAATTTAAATATTTAAAAAATATTTACTATCTAGTACATGTCAAGCACTGTCTCAGGCACTTGAGAGACAGAACAAAAAGGAAGAGAAGGTCCCCGTCCTCATGGAGCTTAACAGCTAAGGAGAACAACAGCAGCAACACCAACATTTCTGCGGGCTTATCTTGTGCCAGGCTTTGTTCTGAGCCCTTTACATGTATTGACACCCCTAGTCCTCCCCAACCCTAGGAGAACAATTATCATCTCCATTTTATAGGTGAGAAAACTGAGGCACAGCAAGGTGAAGTCATGCTGATCAAGGTCACAGGGCCAGATGGTCCTTAGTCTTAAGCCACGTGTTCTACTACATATTACGATAGTTGTTAGTAATGACAATGAAGGGGACCCTCCTGTAGTACTTACTGTCTGTGCCTCTCATGGGGCCCCCAGCTTAGACTGTTTTGGGTTTTGGCTGATTTTCCATGTTTAGCCATTGTCCCCAAATCATCTCTGTCTCTGACATCTTTTTTTTTAATAATTTATTTGTGTTGTTGTTGTTGTTGAAAATATGCACAGCTAAACATACACCAATTTGACAGTTTCTACATGTATGATTCAGTGATGTCGATGACATTCTTTAGGTTGTACAACCATTCTCACCCTACTTTTCCGAATTGTTCCCCCCCATTAACATAAACTCACTGCCCCCCGTAAGCTTCCTAACTAACCTTTCGAGTTACTGTTGTCAGTTTGATCCCATATAAATAGTTCTTTAGAAAACCATAATGTCAAGGCAGACATTCTTTACTAATTAAGTTAAACTATTGTAGGTTGTGCGACCATTCTCACCCTCTTTTCCTACTTTTTCCTCCCCATTACCATAAATCCACTCACAGCTCTGAGCTCCGGCCTTGCAGGGCATAAGCACTCAGGGGTAATTCCGGATGGTGGTGGTTGTGATATTGATGAGGATGGTGATGGTGGTGGTGGTGATGATGGTGATGATGGTGAGATAGGGAGGAGGATGTTGAAGCTCTTGCAGGCCAGGCAGGAGTTTCTTCCCACGGGCAGAGCAGCTCATGAAACTGGAGGCTTATCCCTGGGACTCTGATGAGAACATTTTTTTGTCTGCCTTCTCTTAGATCTTCTCTCTCATTGTGCAACCCCTGTTTCCTCCTGGAATTCTTCTCTGAGCAACTAGGAATGATGACGATGATAATGGTTAACACTGATGGAACTCTGTGCCGGACACTGTCTCAAGTGTTTTTTAACATATAGTAACTCACAGCACCCTCTATAGTGTGCACCAGTATTGTTTCCACTTTACAAATAAGATGCCTGGGACACTGAGAGGTGAAGTAGCTTGCTGAGCCCTTTCCCGAGGACAGCCTTCCCTGGAGGCAGGGAACAGAAAGAAACTGGAACAGGGAAGTAGTGATGAGTGACCACAGGCAGCCTGTCCCAGATGTCACCTCTTCAGCTGGAGTTCTTGGATGTCTTCGAATCGATTCTGACTCATAGCAACCCTATGTGACAGAGTAGAACTGCCCTATAGGGTTTTCTTGGCTGTTATCTTTATAGAGCAGATTGCCAGGTCTTTCTGCCAAGGAGCTGCCGGGTAGGTTCAAATTGCCAACCTTTTGTTTGGCAGCCGAGCACTTAACCACTGCACCACCAGGGTTCTCAGCTGCAGAGTGGGAGCACCTTTAGTAGATGACTAGGGCATCCCCTGGGCCACTTTTACAGTCTGTCCTTCTGTGACAAGGGCAGAGGTGTGGTCCTGGATCAATGGCTGGCTGCCTCTCATTATGGGAGACCTACTGTGTGTCAAAGGATTTTGAGAGGGTCTGGGCAAAGAAAGAGTGTGGCTACTGGAGCTGTGGAGGGTTGAAGGGCCAGGGAGGGCCTTTCCCTTTGGATCTGGACCTTTTACCTGAGAAGAGGATGTCCATCCAGGCAGAATAGGGGCTTAGCCTGTATTGAAGGGTGAGGGTCAAGTGTAACCCACTCTTCAATCTTCTAGAAGAAAAGCTTGTTTCTCTCCCCCCGCCCCTTTCTTACACCCTTTCCTCCATAAAAACCTCCATAAAATAGAGACACTTGGTTAAACGCAACGGGTGAAAGTTGAGGAGAAATACAAAGTAAAGAACACTAAAGTTCTTTTGAATTGCAAAATTGTACGCCTGACAGGAGTAGGGAATCAATGAGTAGATGGATGATTTGAGAGAACCTCAGCGTGCGATGTGGTCTTGACAGGGGAATCTGTGAGCACTTCCATGCAGTTTTCACATGATTAGGGCAAGATGGGGCTTACATTAGAGCGGGAGGAATTTGGGGTAGACTTTCGGAAGTATTTTTTTAGCTCTAATAATCATATAATGCACGTGAACAAGTTATCAAAAAGAGATTAGGCCTCTGTTCAACCACTGCTTTTAAAACTAACCATTTGCCATCAAGTCAGTTCTGACTCAGTGGTGACCCCATGTGTGTCAGAGTAGAACTGGGGTCCATAGGGTTTTCAAAGGCTCATATTTTGGAAGTAGATTGCCAAGACTTTTTTCCAAGGCACCTCTGGGTGGATTTGAACATCCAACCTTTTGACTAGCAACGTAACGTGTTAACCTTTTGCACCCCCCCCCCGGGACTCTGCATTTAAAACTTGTTTTTGTTGTTGTTAGTTGCCATCGAGTTGATTCTGACTCATGGCAACCCCTTTAAGATTCAAAAAAACAAAAACCTAACCTGTTGCGTCTAGTCGATTCCAACTCGTAGTGACCCAACAGGACAGAGTAGAACTGCCTCACACAGTTTCCAGGCTGTGATCTTTACTGAAGCAGACTGCCACATCTCTCTCCTGGGTTCGAACTGCTGACCTTTCTGTTAGCAACTGAGCGTTTAACCAGTGCACCACCAGGGCTCCTTCCTGTAAGACTAACCCCACCCACTAGGGGAAGTTAATTCTCTCTTTGCAGCATTTGCAGCCCCAGCATTTGTGGCCTCTGTTTTTTAAAAAATATGTCTTGTATCCAAAGAAGCATAATGATTGCCATGCAGAGCTGTATCTTCAGCACCACCTGCACCACCTCGAGGGGCTTGTCAGCATCATCATCTGGAATCAGTCAACAGTCAAGCAATCAGTCAGCATTGAAGGTCGTATTATACATGCAGCCCTGTGGGGAGAGCAGTAAGGAATAAAGATAAAGCATCTCTGAGATGATGAAGTCATTCAGTAGAAAAATAGTAATAGCAACTAAAGCAACGTTACCTTCTACTTGCCTCATACTTTACAGTTGTCAGTATCATCACCCAGCCCAGGATCACTGTGTTCAGATGTGCCGATTGTACACGGGAAAATGTGAATGGCTGCATCTAGATTTGTGCAATGAACAACCTGCCCCACCCCTCATGGAGGTCCTCTCACTCACAGAATCTCATTTAAAGCTTTGCAAATACGGAATTCTTTTCACATTGTGAGTTGATTTCACATCCACTTGGTCCACATGGCAGTTTTGTGAAATTGCAGGGCTAGTGTCACTCCCTCCATATTCCAGGTAAGAAACAAGTCCCAGAGAGGAGCTGGGACCAACCTAGGAGACTAGCAGAAGGAGATTAGAACCCAGAACCGGTGCCTTTAAGTCCAGTGTCATTTCTCTCAGCCAAACCTTCTTAACCCAGTCTTTTGGGGGCACATCTATTCTATGGTATAAGAGACAGGCTGTTGGGGAGTCCTTGGGGGCAAAGAGAGGGGCTGAGTAGGGCCCTCGCTCCTCTGCCAGATCTGGTCCCTGCTCTGGCCCAGCCCCTGACTGCAGCCAGCCTCCCTCCTTCACGCCCCCATCTGCACCCCAGGTTTGAGCGGGAACAGAACGACACCTTCATCATGGAGATCTTGGACATCGCCCCCTTCACCAAGATGCGGATCCGAATCGACGGCCTGGGCAGTCGACCCGAGTGGTTCCTGGAGAGGGTAAATACCTGGCCCTCCCACTCCCTGACAGCTACCACCCACCCCTTCTCCCTGCTCCTCTGGAGCGAGTCAGTGGACCTTAAAGGACAAATGTCACCCTAGAAGGTTAGTAACATAAATCTGGCCTGTATAACCCAATGTGCCCTTTGGCATGAATTAATCAGAGAACTTGGTTTTATTTATTTGTGTCCAGTCAAAATTGAATCAACTGTCTGAGAAGCCAGCAAGAGCTGTTAGTGTGTTGTGAAGGGAGACGGAGTGGGGAAAGGCTTGGGTGGATTTCTTCAAGGAAGTGAGTCAAAGTGAATGGAAAGAGGAGAGACAACAACTGGGCAGAGAGAGGCTCAGGGTGGGAACCTCAGGCAGGATGGCCAAAGAACATTGGGGACCCCTCCGACCATGCATTTAGGTGGCTGCCTCTTTGTCCTTCTTGGCCCAACCCTCTCTCCCTGGGGAGTGGTCTAGGCCTGCCCAGCAGCGGCCTGACTGGGGAGCCCAGGTCCTTGGGCTCTCTGTTTGGGTTGAAACCAGCCCTGCCTCTGGGACGTGTGCCCACACGGGCTTCCCCTCCTCCAGATCCTCCTGAAGAACATGAACACAGGAGATCTGACCATGTTCTACTACGGAGACTGGCTGTCCCAGCGGAAAGGCAAGAAGACCCTGGTGTGTGAGATGTGTGCTGTCATAGACGGGGAGGAGATGATGGAGTGGACTTCCTACACTGTCTCAGTGAAGACCAGCGACATCCTAGGTGGGTGGGGGCCCTCCCAACCTCCTGTTACCCCTGCCCCACCCACAGACTCTGGCTCTGGTCCTGGGCTCTGGTCAGGGCATTTTTCTTTGGAGGGTCTTCCAGCAGCCAGTCAATCCAAGTTCCCTCCACGGAGTGTCACTTTCTGTCGGGGCAAAGGATTTCCTGCTAATGACCGTATTGGCTCCTTCCCTCTTCCCTCAGAGAAATGGGGAGAACATTATTGGGGAGCAAGGTTGGCACTTTTAAAAATGATGCAGGAGACATAGCTTGACTCAGAAGCCCTCTAGCCTCCTGTGCTGTCTACCTCCCTCACCCAAGTGCCTGTGCACGTTGTCTGCCCTTGGGTTCCTGTCTTCAGCCATGTGTTTGGCAACCATCTGCTGTGTACCAGTGTCAGCCTTGGGTCTTAGATAGAGACGTAACCCCCAGGCCCTCAGTGGTCTGATACTGTAGTGGAGCAATCCCAGTGCAGGGTGGTGAGGATCTGACCCACGTAGGCACAGCAGGCCAGGGAACCAGATGAGAATGCCTTATCCAGCTGGGGACCAGGGGCAAAGGTCATGGAGGGCTTCCCAGAGGAGATGATGCCATGGTCAAGTCTGGAAAGACAAACAGAAGCTATTTAGGCAGATGGACACCCAGAGGAAGAGCCTTCCAAGAAAAGTACTAGCACGTAAAGGGCCTGAAGCCGAGAGGGCACACAATGTTGTCTAGCCAGGAAGGCAATGCCTCCTACCTACCCTCCCCATGCCAAGCCTGCTCTCCAGGAGCTGCTGCAAGGAATCTGACAAACCCACCCACACTGATTATAAACGGCTAGTGAGGCATTAGAATCCCTAGATGATGCACATGGTTAACATGCTTGGCTGCTAACTGAAAACTTGGAGGTTCAAGTCCACCCATAGGCACCTTGGAAAAAAAGCCTGGTGATCCACTTCTAAAAAACCAGCCATTGAAAACCCTATGGAGCATAGTTCTGCTCTGGCACACGTGGGGTCACCGTGAGTCAGAATCAACTCAACAGCAACTGGCTACTGGTTAGTGAGGCCCTATCTCAACGTAGCTTGTATTTCCAACAGAGAAGAATTTAGCTAAAGAAGTGAAGTTCTATGGTAGGGTCTCAGGCACAAGTCGTGGGTCAGTAAAGCTGGTAACATTTGCTTTTGACATCTTCTTTCTTCCTTTTCCCTTCATGGTGGAGCCTTTGCCAATTTTGCTTAAAGTTCCAAAGGGCCATGTGTTTTCAAGCCCTTCCACTCCCTCAAAATGTGCTCTCAGAAAATAATTGATAAACTCATTGATAACAGCAGGGTGTGTGTCAGAAGAGCTTCACAGGGTCACCTCTTCCAGAAGCATTTACTATTAACTGGCGTTAATATTTTTGTTTGGCCTAAGCAAATGATACGAAGATCTAGTATAAAATGGCAACCAGAGGTAGATTTAAGCAGCAAGGAATGTTTCTGCTTCCTTCCGAACCCACATTGTGCAGAAGGGAGCTTGTGCTCTGAATCATAAAGCCAATCTACGTAGAATGCCTTTTAAGGTTGGTGTGTTTCCCCAAGAGTAGAAGAGTTTTTGCACTAAACCATTCACACCTGGTAACCGTGACTTCAGTTAGGCCAATAGCATTTGCAAGACAAAAAGATAAGGTGAAGGACAGAATCAGGCCCAGGAGCACAGAACACTAGCCAGCCCTTTCCAACCACGCCTTTGGATTTGTTGACTCTGAACTCTGCCCACCTACACCCCTGGTGAGCCCTGGTGGTGCAATGGTTAAGCTCTCAGCTGCCGACCACTAGGTCAGTGGTTTGAACACACCAGCAGCTCTGTGGAAGAAGGATGTGGCAGTCTGCTTCTGTAAAAGTTGCAGCCTTGGAAACCCTCTACCCTGTCCTACAGAGTTGCTATGAGTCAGAATCTATTCAATGGCAACGGGTTTGGTTTCAGTTGGTCGCAGCCCTGGCCCATGCAAGGAGTCCAGGAGCAAGGCTAGATGTCTGGGTGTCAGAGAGCTTGGCACCTGAGCCCACATCTTGTGTTCCCTACCCCAGGAGCAGGCACCGATGCCAACGTCTTCATCATCATCTTTGGGGAGAACGGGGACAGTGGGACCCTAGCCCTGAAGCAGTCGGCCAACTGGAACAAGTTCGAACGGAACAACACAGACACGTTCAACTTCTCCGACATGCTGAGCCTGGGCCACCTCTGCAAGCTGAGGGTCTGGCACGACAACAAAGGTAACTCCGCTCAAGGTCACCCTGAGCACTTAACCACTACCCTGACAGTCTGTCTGCCCTGCCTACCCTAGGGATGCAGGCAACTAAAAATGAAAGACTGTCGCTATTTTGATACTTCCATCAGTTAAGAAGAGCCAATATCTCTGGACAAGTTTAGAGACTATGTTTAGTTCCTCCCGCATCCCCTAGGGGAGATTCGTAGTTCTTTGCTTTTTGTGATGTACAGCATTCATTCCGTTCAGTTCAAGCATAAAAATTAAGAAAAGAAAGGCTATATCACCAAATTTGCTTCCCGTGGATTTTCTATAAAGAATTGTTCTTGTTTACTTATAATACAAAAATGAAACCAAGGCATAGAGACCCTGTAGAACACTACAAGCCCTACAGAGTTGAACTGTCTCTTAGGGTTTCCAAGCTGCAACTGTCTGATTCAAACTGCCAACTTTTTGGTTAGCAGCCAAGCTCTTAATCACTGTGCCACCAGGGCTCCGTTATTCATAACAGTAGGCCTAAAATTCGTCAAAATTATTTATAAATATAAACTATAAAATAAGATAGATGCCAAGCAAGACATTTATTTTTAACTTTCAAGTACATAAAGCAGTATTTTATCACATCTGTAACTGTGATGAACTTCATGTTCGCAACATTTCTTGGGTTGTCCTTTTCTGTCTTTGGGTCATGTTGACTTTTTTTTTTTTTTGCTTTGGGCCTTGAAGTAATGAGTGGAGTTGTTAAATACTACATTTCACTTCCTCGATACATACTGCTTTCTTAATTCATACTGCTGTAACTCATCTTTCCTGTCTCGCAATGAAATCAGCTTTGGCAAAGCCATCTGTTCCAGGTCTTCTCCAGCCTTTTCTGAGCCTCTCCACCAGTGGCCCAGAGCTGTCCTGAAGGTTGTGTTTGTCCACTGAGGACCGACGTGTTGTGGTGACTGATGAAACACGACTTGGCGTTTTGCAATCTCTCTTCCTAAGGAAGTAGACTATTATGATTTTTAAAAAATAATTTATTTTATTTTTTGTTGTTGAAAATATACACAGCTTTAAACATATACCAATTCAACAGTTTCTACATGTGCAATTCAGTGACATTGATTACATTCTTTAGGTTGTACAACCATTCTCACCCTATTTTCTGAATTGTTTCTCCCCCATTAACAAACTCACTGCTGCCCTAAGCTTCCTAACTAAGCTTTCGAGTTACTCTTGTCAATTTGATCCCACAATACTCAAGGCAGACGAATAGTTCTTTAAAAGATCACAGTACTCAAGGCAGACATTCTTCACTAATTAAGTTAAACTATTGTTCAGTTTTAAGAAGACTTTAGGGAATATTTTTGGTTTAAGGTTTAAAGATTATTTCAGGGCCATAGTTTTTTTTAGGGGGGGGTGTTATTGAGCCTCAGTAGCTCCAGGAAGTCTAAATTCCCTGAGAATTTTAAATTTTGTTCTGCATTTTTGCCCCTTTTGATCACAATTCTTCTATAGAATCTGATCAAAACATTCAGTAATGATATCTGGGCACCATCCAATTCTTCTAGCCTCCTGGAAAAGGAGGCAGTTGTTCATGGAGGCAATTAACCGTGCATTTCATTTAGACTATTTTGCATTAACATGAGGTAAGCAGTTAAACTTTTCCATAACATGGCATAAACTCAGATTAGGCACAGATAAAACAGCCAGTCTTTAAGGCAATAAAATACTTTCACAGTCCTCTTTAGTTTTCAAAACTACATGCCTGGAACTCTGCTTGGTATTAAAGGTACAAACATTTGATCCTTACAACAACTTTGTGAATTACTAAAGCAAGAACACTTTATTACCACCCCCTAGCTCTCCCTTTTCTGCAATGGAAATACACTGTGGCCCAGTGAGGTTGAATGCCTTTCTCAGGCCCACACAGCTAGAAAAGGACACAGCCATAGAAAGAGATTCAATCTAGTTTTCCTGATGTTAGCTCTGATGCTTATTCTGGTATTCCATATTGTATGCCTGCCAGCCCACCCTGCCAGTCACCATTCTGCACCCTTAGCCTGGCCACTATCCCCAGAAGGTTCAAAAAAAACGAGGAGATGAGGAACGCCCTCTTCTATCTCTGTCCACTGTGCCTGCCCATATGTTTACTGTAATTGGGGAGGGGGGGCTTATCTAGAACAGGTATCTTTAGAGTCTGTGGGATGAAACGTGCTTACAAAACATCCTCAAAATATCCTTAATGATTCTCTTCTCTTTCCCAAGAAGGAAAGAAAACAAAATCCCCTTAATTTTTTTCCACTTTTCATCCTTTATGATTTTCTTAGGACCAGTAGCAGGTTGGCTGGTGGTCGAAAATCTGCCTTAATAAAAACAGTCATAATCATTAAGACTGTCTTCTGCTCCAGACACTTCACAAGATCAGGATGTACCTCTGTCCCCAACAGTCAACAAGTAAAAGACACATGGTGTGTATCATCACAGGTCTAATTAGAGGGATCTGACATATCAGGCTGCCCTTCATCCCAGGCACTGATTTTGCATGTATCTAAACTTAGTTTTCTTGCTGCGTTTTTCTACTATTCAAAAATCTGACACCTGACTCCTGTCTCATCACTGTGAAAACCCTGAGAAAAGGGAGGTGGATCAGCACCATGGACAGCTCACAACAGCGCTAAGCCTGCTCCTTGTCAATGCTACTATGATTTAAGTATCAGATTTTCCCCAAAGCATTTGATTTCCCCTTGAATAGCCCAAGACTGATTGCCTTGGTCCCATAATGATGCTTGGACTTAAAGAAATCCTGAATCATTGATGTGACGCTTTGTCCATTTCAGGCAGAGAAGTGGGCCTCCTGCCCTCCAACAAGACTTGGGTCTGAAAGCAGGACCATATCATTGGTAGGTCTTAGCTTAGCAGGGAAAGACTTCTGTGTCCTCACTGAGCCCTGGTGGGTGGAATACTAGGATCAGAAGAAGGATAGGGAAGTCCGGGTTCTACAGTAGAGGCTCCAACTTCCTCCTTATAGTAACTTTCTCATCTAGGAATGGAAGTTTAAATGTTACTACAAGCTAAGACCTTTCTTGGGAATGGGGATAAATATGGATCTCTTCCAGCAGGTTGGCCAAGTAGAGGTCTTCCAAATTTCTTGGCACAGACAAGTGAGCACTTCCAGCACTACATCCATTCATTGAAACATCTCAATTGGCATTCTGTCAATTCCTGGATCCTTGTTTTTCGCCAATGTTTTCAGTGCAGGTTTGACTTCTTCTTCAGTACCATCAGTTCCTGATCATACGCTACCTCCTGAAATGGTTGAACATCGACCAGTTCTTTTTGGTATAGTGACTCTGTGTATTCATTCCATCTTCTTTTGATGCTTCCTTGTATCATTTAATATTTTCCCCACAGAATCCTTCAATGTTGCAACTCAAGGCTTTAATTTTTTCTTCAGTTCTTTCAACTTGAGAAACGCTGAGAGGGATCTTCACTTTTGGTTTTCTAGCTCCAGGTCTTTGTACATGTCATTGTAATACAGAAGACTGAAGAAGAATTAATGCCTTTGAATTATAGTCTTGGTGAAGAATATTGAATATATCATGGACTGCCAAAAGAACAAACAAATCTGCCTTCCATTTAGTTATTATGTCTCTTAAGTCTCTGTTAATTTGGAGTAGTTCCTACTCCCTTTATTTTTTCGTGCCATTGATGTGTTGAAGGAACCAGATTGGCTGATCTGTAGTTTATATTGTGGATTTTTCTGTTTGGTTCTTCATGGTATCACTGTTTATTTTCCATGTTTCCTATTAACTGGAAGTTAGCTTCCACGAACACTTTAACACATACATCATCCAAGCTGATACTCAGGAAGTCGCCCTAGGACTTGGTTCATCTACAGCTTGATTAGACTTAGGTTCAATTTTCTTTGGTAAGACTACTTTATAGATGGTATAAGGACCACTTCAGAGTGGTACCTGTGTACTTCATATAACATCCCAGCAGCCTCACTCTTACAGATGCTAACATCAAATAGTGGTTACAAGGGCAGTCAGCCTGTTTGCTCTATTGTAAAGCACACTCATAACTCTTCATCTAATGGTCTCACCCAGTGATGATCAATTAGGGGTTATAAATGATGATTTTCTAATTCTGTTATTTCTTATCCACTTATTAGCTAGAGTTCCTCTGTAAAAAAAATGGCCCTTAGGCTATTTGATTACCATGAAAGATAGTTCAGAGAAGAAAATCAAGATAAATGATTAATTCTTCCCTGTAATTCTCAATTACCCAGATAGCTTTTAAAGTACTGAACAAATTGTAACACAGTGTGTTTATTTTCTAATTCGGCTTGCTCTACTTCTCGCTTCCTCTGAAATGAAAACACTGGTGAGATGAAGAATTGTTAACAAAAAAGTGAATGATAGGTTTCCTCTTAATAATATAGATTCATAGAACTGTAAAGAGCCTCAGAAATCATCTGGGAATCAGAATACCCACATTGTACAAGTGAGGAAATGGAGGACTGAGATGATTATAATGTGGTCAGTTTGAAGAATATGGTAAGCTTGGAGCCTAGATCTGCCAGCTACCAAAGTGTCACCTGGGGCAGCAGCTTGGATAATGTGCGTGTGAAATTGTTTGTGGAAAGATTATGCTTAGATTCCGTATTCTTTCATAGCTAGGGCTGAGTGATGTTTTCATGTCTTACTTTGAACCATCTATTGATCTTGTATAAGAAATTTGGATCGCCAGATGGATCACTCAGCTTGACAGAGTTTATTTTTAAGGAAGAAGTTACTTAGTGAAGTTAATTATCTTTCTAGCCAAGCAGAATGTTCAAGAGTTTGTACTAGGATACAAAACTGACAGTTCACTTTAGAAAGTAAAACCAATTTGTCAGTTCTGTGTTTACTGAGCACTGTCTAGGTCCATATCCCCATGATGCAGTTAAGAAGTCACGAGATTTTCAGTTTATGGTGATGGAAAAATTCCATTGATTAAGGGTAGGGTTGCACAGCTGATTAATGTAATTGGCGTCGATAAGTTTTATAACTGTAAAAAGTTGAATTGGCAAAAGTTGTGTTATAGATATATTTACAACAATGACAAAAAATAAGAATAGCTGCTGAGGCTGCTTATGTATAACCATGGGATTTGGTTCCTTGGTTTGGAGGTTTAGGGTCATGGTTTCATGTGACAACCCAGTTAACTGGCCTAATATCATGTTTAGTGCTTCTATTCTACCTCCTAGTTTGTTGCATAGTGCCTGGGGTCTTTGAAGCTTACAAGCAGCCATCCAAAGTACAAGAGTTGGCATCCATTAGCCTGGAGCAACAGAGAAAGAAGGAGATTCAGGAATACGGAAGGAAATGGAATGTGTGGCTACTTGCCTCCATGCACAATTGCCCCCTTTGCCAAGAGACCAGAAGAATTGGATGGTGCCTGGCTACCATTACTGAACATTTTAATCAAAGATTCAGAAGAAGAACTCTGATCAAAAGAGGGGAAATGCAGAACAGAATTTCAAATTATAATGGAATACAGATTTTCTGGAGTCATAGAGGCTGGATGAACCCCTCAAACTATGACCCTGAGATAATCTTTAAACCTTAAATTAAAAATATTCCTTGAAATCTTCCTTAAACCGAACAATAGTTGAGGTTGACTAGTAAAGAATGTATGCCTTGAGCATTATGCTCTTTTAAGGACTATCTGTATGGGATCGAACTGACAACAGTAACTCAAAAGATTAGATATGACATTCAGGGGGCAGTGAGTTTATGTTAATGGGGGAGGAACAACTCAGAAAAGGAGGGTGGGAATGGTTGTACAACTTGAAGAATGTAATCAGTGTCACTGAATTATACATGTATAAATTGTTGAATTAGTGTATGTTCTGCTGTGTATATTCTCAACAATAACAACAAAAATAAAATAAATTATTAAAAAAGGGAAGCCATGAGACATGACTCCACTCTCTAAAATCTAACTGTAGAATCCATACATACACCTAAAAACAGAGGTATAAGGGCTAGGGTATAGTCACAGCCTCAACAGCAAAAATTTAAGCCATCTGTGTTCAAGGACAAGTGAATGGACAGATAATGAATACTGTGGCCTTGGAGCCTTTGGGGTCCTCATGAATCAGGTGAGACTTAAGTTGTTCAGAAGCTAGATGGATATTTAAGGCAGGGAAATAGTTTGGAGCCATAACGAGAAGGGAGGGAGTGCCAAATGGATGCTTAATAAATCCATCTGTCTGGAATGGGGGATTTGAATAAGGGTCCTTCCGTATTGAAGTGAAAGATAAGATATTGAGTCAGGCTGAAGAAGGCCCTAAATATCTGAACATGGAAATGGCACTTTTATCCCAACAGATGTGGAGAATCACTGGGGAATCGCCAGCAGTAGATGGCATAATGAAATCCAGGGAGCATTCGCAGCCCGTCTCGCTCTCACTTAGTCTGCCATCTCTTGCCTGAAAAGATTGGGGCTCCACACTGGTTCAGAACTCCTAAGTCTTTTTCCTGAAGTAAACCTTGGAACATTTGAGAATTATATCCTCTGGGCTGGAGGAGCTTTCAGAAACCGTCTAGCCCAAAGCCCACATTTCATCAAGGAGGCCAAGCCCAGAGAAGAGAGAGTTTGCCCTTGGCCACACAGCCAATGGGTTGGGGGTGGGTGGAGAGTGAAAATATGAAAGGGGAAGAGAGATCCTGTTCAGCTCCCAGTCCCCACAATATCTTTTCCACAGGGATATTTCCTGCCTGGCACCTGAACTATGTTGATGTGAAAGACAACTCCCGTGATGAGACCTTCCACTTCCAATGTGACTGCTGGCTCTCCAGGAGCGAGGGCGACAGGCAGACAGTGCGTGACTTCGCCTGTGCCAACAACGAGATCCATGACGAGCTGGAGGAGACCAGTACGTGGGGGACCAATGGGGCCAGCCCAGCTTGTGATACCTGAACTTAATCTCCAGAGTTAAATGGGAATCACTCAGGGGACTGGAGGGGCATAGTGTTAGAACATTCTAAAGAAGAGACTGTTAGAGCTGGAGAGGAATCAAATGCCCAAAGAAAGAAATATTATTTGGGAGGTACGTAAGTAAACACCCTTGGTGTTGCTTGGTGAACCTGGAACTGCCAAGATACTGATGCCCGCTCATGGCCCTGAATCAGGGGGGAGCCCTGAAAGCTGGGCTGGGCTGGGCTGGGCAGTTTGGTGTGAAGCCCTCTCTGGTTTATTTTTATATCAATGACTTCATTCAATCAGTGCCTGTGGCAACAACTGCTGAATCAAGTCTTTCTAGAAACAGAATGTACAGGGGGAGCCAGCATCTCCATCAGCCACTTTCTCTTTGATCCTTTCCTCAGGGAATATTTGAAGGGAAAGAGTAATTGATTCCTAAGGTGGATAACCATAAAGACTAGAGAGGTGTTTTTAGTAAAGATGCCAGTGTCAGGGTCCAACAAACTCAAAGAAGGATTATCAAAGCCTGGAGTAAAGAAATAATTTTCCAATATTAGTTATTAAGGTAACACTATCTGCAGTAGGAGATAAACCACCGAACTTCAGTTGCTTAATACAACCAAGTTGATCTCTCAGTTATGCAATCAGCATTCCAGCGTTGGTGTTTGATGGCAAGTCTTCCATGCTGTGATTCGGGGACCCAAGCTCCTTCCATTGTATGTCTCTGCCACCTTCAACATGTGGCTCCCAAGTTTCTTGCAGAAGGAAAAAGAGAGCAAGGAGAAGACATATACTCCCCTCTTAACACATTAACTCACATTCCACTGGTGAGAAATAGCCATGTGACTCCAACTAGATGCGAGGGCAGCTGGAAAATGTAGTCCATGGCTGGGAGGTCACTTTCTGGTGACAACTCTACTCCATGGAAGAGAAGCATGGGTTGTGGGTAGAAAGCCACTCATCTCTTCCACACCATCTAAATTAGATGAGATCAACTGCTTTGTGAGGTGGTGAGTGGTGATGTCCCTGGGAGCACTCAAATGAGGGCTGAGTACCCATTTGTCCAGTTTACTGCAGCGGGATCCCTGCCCTTGTTGAGAAGGTGGATTTTCTGTGGTTGGACTTGCTGAGGAGTCACTGGGCAACCAGCTTTATTTTAGGTGTTACGGGTAATGCAAACTGCTTTGTGACCTCTAGTTAACTTTTATGGAACTTTGCACATGTACCAGTCTCCCTAGACAACTGTAAGCTCCCAGAGGTCAGGGGCAGTACCACGCATGTTTGTAGCCTTCTGCAGCACTATAGACCCTGGGACTTAGTAGGCGTTCCATTAGTCAGGGCCAGTAAATGGAAGAAGATGCAGCCACTTTCTGAGAGTCTCACAATCTAGTTGGAAAGAGAAGCTTTTAAGCCCCTTATGCAATAGGAAAGCTTAAGCCCTTACGCAAGTGGCAGGATGAGCAACAGAGACACTGCAGGCCATTGGCATTCAGAGGAGGAGAGATTTGTGAGGCCTGGAAGAGAATCACTGAGTGTCCTTCACAGATTTCCTGCCAAACAGCTGCTAAGACCTGTGGGATTTGGGTTGGCAGGGAGATTGCGGAGGGGAGACGTTGCTTGCGTTAGTTCTGGAAGGATGTGCTTGTACTGGAGATGGCTGGGCAGGGCACGAAGCCCAGGAGACAGCCTGGATGGATCTGTCTTTACCAGGAGCCTGGAGAAGGCAAAGCGGTGCCCTCTGGGTTGCCCATCGAGAACAGGCAGCCACACCTGTGTCCTCCGATGGAGGCTTGACCTTGGGAGAGCCACAGCTGTGGATTCAGCTTTAGCCAAACATCCCAACCCTCAGCTACCTTAGTTTTTACCATTTGACAAATATTTATTGAGTATCTACTAAGTGCCAGGACCTAGTCTGGATTTTGGGGGCACAGGAGTGAAAGAGACCCCTGCCATTGTGGCACCAATTTCTGGTGTCTGAGTCCCCGAGGGGCATCTCTGAACACTCAGCTTGTGAGGACACGCACCCTTTGTACTTGAACAGAGCTTTGTATGTGTGGAAGCATTCCACACAAATGTACCTCTCTCGAAGCTTCCTGGGTTTAGTCCAATCATGCACTCATTCACTCAGCAAGTATCTATTGGGTGCCTACCATGGGCCAGGCACTCCTCTGGGCACTTGGGTTATTACGTATCAGTGAACAAAACAAAGACCCTGCCCTCACAGACCTTACGCTCAAATGGGAGGGGAGTGGTAGACAATGTGCAATAAAATGACGGATAATATAACATGTTAGAAGGTGATAGGTACTAACGACAAGAGAAAATCATAGAGCAAGGTCAGCCCGACGAGGAGTGCTGGGGGGGGGGAAGCAGTTGCAATTTTAATTAAGGTGTTCAGGGTAGACCTCCTTGAGAAGGTGACATTGGAGCAAAGACTAGAAAGAGATGAGGAGGTGAGCCAAGCCAATGGGGGGAAGGAAGGAAAGCATTCCAGGCAGAGGGAACCAGCTTTGTCAAGGCCCTAAGGCAGGACAGACCTACATGCTCCAGGAACAGCAGAATCAGAGTAGTTGGAGTGAGGAGAGAAAATACCAGGAGGTGAGGGGTTGGAGTTAAGAGTTTGTGTCTGGGGCTAGAGACTGAGTTCTAGCATCACCTAGAGCCTAGCCCAGCTTTGGCACCCACTTAACCTGAGACACACCTGAGCAAGCTGTGGGGAGGGAGGTTGCCATGACATCGAGTGTGACACAAGGGAGAGAACTGAGTGCTAGACTCTCCTTGAGTCTTGGGCCTTTCTGTCCCTGGGCCCCTGCCTCCCCTCCCTTCTCTGTGGAGGATCCCGTTTTGGATCTCAGGGCCTTGTTGTCCATGAAAGCCAGGCCCTAGCATCTCTTGAATGTTCTTCCCTACATCCTACTTCCTGGAGGCAAGCGGTGGGCAGGTGGCTGGTGCACCATCCCAGCAGCCCCCGTGTTTGCCCAGCAAAAATGTTGCTACTATAAATGAAATGGGAACCATCACTCCATCAGCCCCAGAATCAAGGCAGGTGCTGTTTACAGTGCCTCAACTGTGGTGACTTTAGCCTGTCCCAACCCACCCCTAGGCTGTGGTCTGAGAGCTGCTGGAAGGACCCAGAACTCAGACCCTGGTGATGGGTGGCTACTTCCCCTCTCTAATCCTCTCCCACCTCCTCCATTACAGCCTACGAGGTCGTCATAGAAACGGGCAACCAAGGAGAAACCAGGGAGAACGTCTGGCTCATCTTGGAGGGCAGGAAGAACCGATCCAAAGAGTTTCTCATCGAAAACTCTTCTAGGCAGCGGGCCTTTAGGAAGTAGGAACTGGGTGCCTACAGGGCAGTGGTGGGTGGGGAGGCTAAGAGAAAGGCCTGGGGGATCTTCTCCTTTGGTGGGGCCATAGGTCCACAAATGGGCCTAATCGGTAAGTGCTTGTTGAGAACCTTCTGTGTGCTGATCCTGGGCTGGCTCCAGGGAATGAAACAGGTGATTTATAAAAGCAGGGGAACTGCCATTGAATGAGAGCCTGCCCCGCAGCTGGGACTGCACCGGGAATTTCACATCCATCCCAAGCATCATCCCATGCATAGACAGGGAGCTTGCAGACTAGTTGAGAAATAAAATATTTACTGATAAAATTGCCAAAGAGTAGTATAAGGCAGCATAGATTTAAGTTCTAGCTAGAGGGAGGGAGGAGACAGCCTCTAAGATGCTTATGGGAAAATGAAAATTGGGTCTCATTGTATAAAGCCCCTCTACTTGCCACTCTCAGTTGCCCTAATACCTTCTGGAGAATCTCACCTCCTTCACCTCCTGTCTCACATGCCCATTTAATCTCCCTGCTGCCTCCAGAATTGCTTATATAAAGCCTCCTCACCCCTCTAACCCCTCTATATTTTTTAATTCAAATTCCATATACATCAGGATAACATGTGAGTTCCTTTAAACAAAAACCTGCTATCAGTCAGTTCTCACTCATGGCAACCCCATGTGTTACAGAGTAGGGTTTTCTTGGAAGCAGATTGCCAGGACTTTCGTCCATGGTATCACTGGGTGGGTTTGAATCACCAACCTTTAAGTTAGTTGTCAAGTGCAAACAGTTTGTGCCACCCAGTGGCACTTAAGGACCACCACAAACTGCCTGCAGCTCACTTCTTTTCCATTACCATTTCCCTCACCTGAACCCAGACTCCGCCCAAGTCAGCCTCTGTCCCATGTCCTGCGCCTCCACATCCCACTATTCTTATCTCCATGAGTTTGCCAAGATAGGTCCACATCAGGGAACTCTTCCCTTCCATCCTCCCTCTGCTCTGTGAATCCAGCCACCCTCCTCAGCTCAATGCACAGGGACTCACCTTTCTCCCAACTTCGTCCGGCTCAATGGAATTACCATTCACTGGTGCTGGTACCAGGAAGCTGGTAGGGCTTTTTAATTGCTGGGATTATCTTGTTCCAGAATTAGCCTGTACTCCTTAAGGACTCAAGGTCTGACCTCAGGTCTTGCTTACCATTCTACCCCTATTCCCGAGCCCAGGGTCTAGAATGCAGTAGGCACTCAATAAATACTGACTTAGTAGGCATTGGCAGCTCATTGGCCACACTTTGTTTCCTGCAGAGGGACCACAGACACGTTCGAGTTTGACAGTGTCTACTTGGGGGACATTGCCTCCCTCTGCGTGGGCCACCTCACCAGAGAGGATCGGTTCATCCCCAAGAGAGAGCTGGTCTGGCATGTCAAGACCATCACCATCACTGAGATGGAGTACGGCAACGTGTATGTACTGTGCCCCCCAACACCACCTCCAGAAAGTGCCACTCACTCAGTTGGGGAGGAACTGAGGCTGGACCTGTGGGCAAGATGGCAGAGTTCAGGGTGGCTGTCCCTTTTGAGGCCAAGGTCATCCCACCAGGAGTCTTGCAAGACAGAAAGGGAAGAGGTAGGATTACCAGGTCTGGAGTTATCTAAATGATAGGCCAATCCCCAGAGGCAGAGAACGAGACCAGATGACCTTGGGTGCTCCCAGCCTTTTAATGCAAAGTGCTTCCTTGGAAGACTGAGAAAGTCAGACAGTGCCAGACCACAGAGACTTGCCCTTCTTTGCCCTCCCATCACTCTATAATGACAAATACAGTTTTCAAACCTGCTGTTTCCGTGGTCATGGTGTGGGCAGAGCAGGGACTAGAGACAAGCTGGGGTAATCCCAAGGCCCATCTGCCTCTAGGTTTCCCAGACAAGGGGCTTTGCATTTCCTCATCAGGGACCTTCTGGAGGATTAAGGGTCTTTGTTACCTGGGCAACATAGCCACGGCCATCAATTTGTCTAATTAAACCCACTTGGTAACCTAACGACGTTGGAAGCCAGAAAGAGCCTCAAGCCTCTGGAAGGTGGAAAAGACACAGAGAAGGAACCAGAAGAGAGGAAGAAAGTGGAGCCAAGGGCAGCCTTGCGTCCTAGGTGGGAAGGCCCAGGAGGGAGTGAGCACAGAGGGCACACTGCAGCAGGGCCACCTGCTTCACTCTGCGGCTGGGGGTGCCATCCCCTGAACCCAGCTAACCCCCTGGGGTCTGGGCCAACTTATTTCAGTCCTTTTCACAACAGGAACCCTGGAGTCTTTCCCCTGAATGGGCACTGTGGGTCAGTGGATCTGGGCTAGGTGGTCACCCAAAAGTGGCAGCCAGGAGTCTCCTGCTGGGCCCAGACAGGTCCCTCAGCTGCAAGCTCTGGCCCTCAGACCCAGGCTTCTCCAGGCTGTGTCGGTCCACATTCCCACCTGTGACCTGTAGGCTCCCGGACTGGACTCTTCCAATCAGCTCTTAGATAGTAACCACAATATCGGTTTAAGAGAAAAACCAGGCCAGGTACAATAAATCCTGTGGGTGGTGCTGGGCTTGGCTGCCTGGACTAATATTGGTGAGGACTTGAGAGCTGGGAGAGAGAGGCTGCAAGAGTCGCCACTTTCCCAGCAAGTCAGGGCCAGGTCAACACTCCTTCTACCACCCGCTACTGCCTGCCAACCACAGCAAGGGGTGCTGATACTGCTCATTGGCAAACCCCAAAATAAATAAAATTAACTTTAAAATATAATGTAAAATTAAAATTATTTGAAAGGTTAATGAGAAGTTTAACGGACAGTGAGTTTAAGTCAATGGTGGTGGGACAATTAGAAGATGGAAGATGAGAACAGTTGTACCACTTGAAGAATGTAATCAATGTCGCTGGGTTGTACATGTAGAAGTTGTTGAAATGGTGTATGATTGTGCATATTTCCACCAAAATGAAAGAGAGAGAGAGGGAAATTTTGCACACTCAAGAAGAGAAGGCAATGTGACGGGAAGGCAGAGACTGAAGTGATGCAGCTGTTAGAAGCTGGAAGACGTAGGGAACGAATTCTCCCCTAGAGCCTGGAGAGGAAGCATAGCCCTGCTGACAGCTCATTTCAGTCCAGCGAAACTGATTTTGGACTCTGGCCTTCAGAACTGTGAGACAATAAATTTCTGTTGTTTCAAGCCAAATATTTATATATATATATATATATGTATATATGGAGCCTTGATGGCACAGTAGTTAAGAGCTACGGAGAGCTACTGCTGCTAACCAAAAGGTCGGCAGTTCGAATCCACTAGCCACTCCTTGGAAACCTTATGGATCAGTTCTTCTCTGTCCTTTAGGGTCACTATGAGTAGGAATTGACTCTCCAGCAATGGGTTTATATGTATATTAAAAAAAAAAAACATATATATAAAACATTAAATTAAAATAAAATATAAAATGAAAAGAAAAGAATATAAAATAACAGTAAAATTAAAATAAGTAGCCACTACTTGATTTATCTTTAAATGGACACCGTTGGCAGTGAGAGAGACGCAGCTAAGATTTCAGCACCATCTGGCACCTTACGGCCTCCAGAAGAGAAGTAGTGGAAGGCCCGTAATGAGCTTCCCACCCGCAGCCCTGGGGCTGATGTAGGTTTCTCAGTTGGTAGAAAAAATCAGCCACTCCCAAGGGAAGCATCTTTTCCCAGCATGCCTCTGGGGCTGGAGGAGAGGAAGGGACATTTACAGGGTGGGGCTCTTCCTGCAGTGAGACCCTGGACACTAGAGCTGCTGTGTGGCCTCTGGCAATAGCCCATCACTGCTCTGTGTGGGGCAGTGCTACTCTGCTCTATGGGGTCACTATGAGTCGGAATCAACGGCAAAGGGTTTGGTTTCTTTCTTTTTTTTTTTTTGGCTCCGTGCCTCAGTCCCTCCATTTGGGAGATAAGCTAGATGCTGTCTAGAGTCCAGGGGTGGGGGCATGACAGAGTGGGTTCCAGCCTCAGAAATCCTATTCCAGGCCGCCCCTGCCTGCCTGCCCAGGGCTCATGCCTGCGATTCCAGATGGATGAGAACCAGTCTCCCCCCAGAAATATCCCGCCTTCATCAGAAGGGGGACTTTGCAGATGTGTTTAATCTTTGTGGCTATTTACATAGCATCATTCTAGAGCATCCTTACATTCTGTCATTATAACAACCACTTCCGTAGTAGTATGTGTGAATCCATAATTCCTTTCCAACCATGCTGACCGTAATACTTGACTTTCCATGAATTACAAATGCATGTAATCTCAGTTCTTATGAACACAGTAACCTCAAATTTCCATCCTTCAACCTTTTCCATTTCTGACCCCTGCCTGGCAGTGCCTTTATCTTTCTGAACAGTTCTTCACAAATATTTTTAGGTTTTCCATGGAAGGTTACAAGAGAGACTTTTTTTTTTTTAATTGAAAAAGAGTTTTATTGCTATCCCAATAGCATATACAGTATATAATCATTATCAAAATTTCAAATAATTCTGAAAAGTATATTAAAAAAAAAAAGGAAAAATTTTCTAAAGCCCTAACCCCTCAGAGATGGCCGCCAGGAGCATGTTGGTGACTGTGTTCTCTCTGCCGTTTTTCTAACATCTCACACACACAGGTCACAGAAGTTTGATCGTGTACATGCTTTTTAATCTATATATATTTTTATTGTTGTTCTTTTTTTTTTTTTTTTTTTTGCCTTTAGTTTTGCTTATCACCCTACTCCAATTTCCAGCAAGAACAACCTGGTGTGTTTGTCCTTCACAGCTAGTCTTGACTCCACAGATTCCTTCAGTCCCACATTTTGGTGATTTTGTAATTATGTCTATTGGAAAACATTGCCTTATATCTGCACCAGGGAACATTTTTCATCCATTAAAAATAATGAATTAAATAGGTACCAGATGACTTGGAGCAATTCCCAGGAACTATTTTTTTTTTTTTTTTATTGCTGAGTGAGAAAAGCTAGATACAAAAAAAAAAAAAAGAAAGTGTGTTATATCCCTTTTTTGTAATGCAAATGCTGCCATCCCCCATTTGCTGAGTGTATGTAGGTGTGTATGGTTGGGTGGAGTGGAGGGGAATTTGGCAGTATACATCCTCAGCTCTAAACATGGGTTACCTGAGGTAAGGGTGGGGTCCTAGAACAGGAGTAAAAGAAAAAAAAAAAACCCGCTGCCGTGGAGTTGATTCCAACTCATAGCGACGCTATAGGACAGAGTAGAATTGCCCCATAGAGTTTCCAAGAAGAGCCTGGTGGATTCAAACTGCCGACCTTTTGGTTAGCAGCCGTAGCACTTAACAGTTTCCAGAACAGGAATGGGGGAGAAAAAAGACGATAGAGCCAAGCAAATAGGCAAAGAAAAAGAGCATGTTAAGAAAAGCATGTATGTTATCACACTTGTTCATAATTTATATTTAAAATTTTTAATTATTTATTTATTTTATATAGAGCTATGTAAATTAGTGGGCATATACATAAAGAAGTAAATTTTGGAGAATTTAAAAAGAAAGTATGCAGGTTTATCCACCTGTAAGAAATTATGATATGTAACAGCAATCCATAGGATGAAAGCCCTGGTGATCAGCTTCCAAAAATCAGCCAGTGAAAACCCTATGGATATTATGGTCCAATCCTGCTGTGCATGAGGGCGCCAGGAGTTGGGAGCCAACTTGATGGCAGCTGACAACAACAACAATACAAATTTATCAAGTGATACAATGGGGGAAGCTGTTGCCACTGAGTTGATTCCAACTCATAGCAGCCCTATAGGACAGAGGAGAACTGCCCCGTAGTGTTTCCAAGGCTGTAATCTTTATGGAAACAGACTGCCACATCTATCTCCCAAGGAGCGTACTGGGGGGTTGGAACTGCCAACCTTTCAGTTAGCAGCCAAGCTCTTAACCGCTGTACCATCAGTGCTTCAAAAGAGATAGGCTTTTCTGATTTGTCTTTTGCTCTCCAGGCTCACTCTACTCCAGACATAGTAATCCCTTGACTCGAGGGCACTGGGTTGCTCTCTCAAAGGGACTGATTAATGTTTTCACCCAGCGTATCACCTTCAGAGGCAGCTGCGGTATCCAGAGTGACAATCCCAGGCAAAGTCAAATGAGATAGGCTTTTGTGAAAGAAATTTCCGGCAAAGTGCCTGTAGGCAAGCTGACTCTGATGCCGGCTCTGGATCACCTTGGACAGCAACTTCTCAAAGCCTTAGTTTCCCCTTCTTTGAAATGGGAAAATGATGCCTACAGCTCCAGGTCGTGGTGGAAGTGAGTGAGATAAAGAATGGGAAGCCCTGGTCCTTGGTAGGCATGTAGAAAACCAGATTCTTTTGCTGCTATAAATTTTCATTGAAAATAGGATTTGGCTTTGTACTATTGTGCATACCCTTTCAGCTCTGCATTCTCGAAACCATTAACCAGTACCAGACTAATTACTTCCAAAGCTGTTAAAGTATTAGCAATTCAGAGTAGGAAGATCATAAAAGCTGTTCAGTCCAAACCTCTAGCTTTGCCAGTGAGGAAATCAAGGCCCGGGTAGGGGATATGCCTTCCCAAAGGTCACACGGGTGGTGGGTAGCAGGACTGCAGCCAGACCCTAGGCCCCCACTGTTTTCCCACTGTGCCCTCTGGCTTCCTTCTTGGAAATCCTTGGATTCACTGCCATTACCCAGAGGCTAAGATTGGATGCGGGGTGGTGGAATGGGGTGGGGGGTAGTTCTTGGTCCAAGACCATTTGTCTTGACACTGGACTTGCTTCTGCTTGTTGTGGCTTCTTCAGCAGAGGCTTTTCTTTTACCCTTGTACTCTGCAGTCCATGAACACATACATACACACATAGAGCTCAATTCAGCCAAGTATGAGGAACTTAGGAGTGCTCATTCCATGTTTCCATTTGACTTTGCCTGGGATTGTCACTCTGGATTCCGCAGCTGCCTCTGAAGGTGATAACACTGGGTGAAAACATTAATCAGTCCCTTTGAGGGAGCAAAGGGATTACTATGTCTGGAGCAGAGTGAGCCTGGAGAGCAAAAGACAAATCAGGACACATAGAATCTTACAGGCCATTGTAAGGTGTTTGGTTCTGACTTGATCTGGGAGGCCATTGGACGGTCCTGAGCACAGGAATGACGTTCTCTGGCTTACATCTCAACAGAATCACTAGGCTGCTGTGTAGAGAGTAGACCATAAAAAATATATATATATATTCCAGGTTGAAGGTGATAGTGACTTGGACAAGAGTGATAGAAGGGTAGACGATGAGATACTGCATACTTTTTCGCATGGGCTGATTCTGCATATATTTTAAAGATAGGATCAATGGAATTTGCTGATGGATTGAATATAGAGTGTGAGGGAAAAAATAAAAGAAGAATCAAGGAGCAACTAGACAGATGGAGGCTCTACTCCACTTTGAAGTTTAAGATAAACGAGACCCCATTTCCAGCCCCAATATCTAGTTACCTAGAGAAGGAATATCTATGGATGACCAGAAGACCCTGTGGAGGGGTGCTGCCCTCAGCTAGTGTCCACTGAGCCCTCTCCCCTTCCTCTCCCCCTCTACAGGTATTTCTTTAACTGTGACAGCCTTATCCCACTCAAAAGGAAAAGGAAGTACTTCAAGGTATTTGAGGTCAGCAAGGTGACTGAGAGCTTCGCCAGCAGGGTGCAAAGCCTGGTGCCTGTCAAGTATGAGGTCATCGTGACGACGGGCTATGAGCAAGGTGCGGGCACTGATGCCAATGTCTTCGTGACCATCTTCGGGGCCAATGGGGACACGGGCAAGCGAGAGCTGAAGCAGAAAATGCGCAACCTCTTTGAGCGGGGCAGCACGGATCGCTTCTTCCTGGAGACCCTGGAGCTGGGCGAGCTGCGCAAAGTGCGGCTGGAGCACGACAGCAGTGGCTACTACTCAGGCTGGCTGGTGGAGAAGGTGGAGGTCACCAACACCAGCACCGGTGTAGCCACCATCTTCAACTGCGGCCAGTGGCTGGACAAGAAGCGGGGGGATGGGCTCACCTGGAGAGACCTCTTCCCTTCTGTCTGAGAAGCTCCTTACCACACCTTCCCGCCCTCAGCCTTGGCTTCTAGCAGCCCTTTCCCAGTGCCTCCTGGAGCCGGAACTGGGGACCAAAGGGGCAGGGTGTGGCGCTGTAGACCAGCAGGCCACTGAGAACTCCACAACCTCCTGGACCAACAGGACTCATAATCACATGTGTCATGTTCCATGGCTGCACAAACACCTTTTTTCACTTCCTTCTCCAATCACTGGGGTGGTCAGGCTGGGACTGGCTGTTGGATGAGGATGGGAAATTGAGGCTTCACCCAGGGGATAGAAGTGTGGGGAGAAGAGGCTGTCAAGATGGTACATTTTAAGCAAAAACTAATTAACACTTATTTTTCCAAAAAGCTGGGCTAATTAAATTATTACCAACACACTCCAGAAAGAACTCACTAAGAAATGCATTCTTTTTCCCAGTTTCAATAAATCCAGTGGCAAGTGGAGAAAACTGTCAGGAGGAAGGGTTTTTGCCAGAAGATTTAAGAGCATGTGAGAAAGTACATCATTTTTTCCACTACTTTACAGAGAACCGGTGGCTAAGTGCCAGCCAAGTGACCTAGCTTGTGGTACCACAGTAGAGACCAAGGCAGAAGACATGGGGCCACAGCACCTGGAACTGACTCTGGCGTGGCCTGTCTGGTCACTATTGCACTCAGGCTGGGATATTCAGTACGTCTCGCCTGTGTCTCCGTGGGCAATGTTGGGCCTAAGACCTGAGAGGTGACTGGGAATAAAATAAAGTCATGGTCTCAGCCCTCAGTGGGGAGACAGCACAAGAACTGCACACACGTGTGTGCATACAAACACATACACACACACCTGCACACACACACTCCCTGATCAACATCACAAAGAAGCTGGTCAGCACACAGGAAGAATGCAGCAGAGAGCAGAACCTAATTTCTGGTTTTTTTGCAGAGAGCGAGACTGATCATGAAGCTGAGTTAGGCTGGGAAGTCTTCCTGTAGGAGACGTGCCCCGGTGCACCAGGGTTCCAGTTTTTCTGCAGTCCTGCCATGGGACCCTGTGCACTCAGTCCCAGAGTGAGTTAGAGTGACACTTCCTGACCTGAGAAAGGCTCAGGGAGCTCTTGGTAAGCTCTCCAAAACAAGCAGAGTGAGAAGCACAGTCCCGGAGGCAGCCTGCAACTGACCAGCTGTGTGATCACGCGCACACTATTTCATCTCTCTGGGCCTCAATGTCCTCATCTGTAAAGCAGTGACAATGACAATAATACCTACCCCATAGGCTATTATGAGTACTAAATGAGTTGAGATGTTGTTGTTAGCTGCCAACAAGTCAGCTCCGACTCGTGGCAGATCCCACATACAGTGAGGTCACTAGGGTTAGTGACACCCAGTGCAGTAACTCATGGTGTCACCATCCCCGCCCCACCATGGACCTCCTTTGGTACCAGACCATACAGAATTCTTAGTAATGTTTTCTGTACTAATGTTACCTGTAGATCATAATTCCTGTATATCACTGAATGTAATGGCAATAGTAGTAGCATAAATAACTAGCACAATTAAAGTTACATCTTTAAATTATAATATCATATGCACAGCTTAAATGTATTTACATTTACCTGGTTTAGTGTGGTTAAAGTGAAGATTCAGTAAGAAAACAATAGAATTCCAAGTAAAAACATCTTAAGAACTACATCAAAATTATGTTTATTTTAATGTTAAGCTTTACTGTCACTTGAGATACATTAACGGATTAGGTTTGCATAGTCAATAACAGCCCAAATAATGTAGAAGTTACAGACAAATGCATATGGAAATATATTCATAAATGAAATAAAACCATAAAAATAAACGGGAACAAATATGCAAGCATTTCAGCACTTAGTGAACATCTCATCTAAATATGTCATAGTTGTAAATTGTTTAAATGTAATATTTCTTAGATTATGTAAATACTAACAACAAAATTGTTTTGTAAAACCTTTCTACATTGAATTACAACATTTTTAGTTACGAGATTATTACTAAGTGGGAGTCTATTTTTCTCCTTTTCCTTCTATTACTACTTCATTCTAAAAAAAAAAACATTATTGATATAGGTTCACAAATAATAATTACCACAATATTGTAGCTAAAACACCAGAAAATTTGACAAAATTGCGAGTATGAAAACACCAGCAGCAATGAAAACAGCAGCACATGCTTGTAGTGCCTGCAGGAGAAACACTTGATTCGAAGCATCATTGTAATTGGGTAACAATGACAGCTCTGACAAGAGCACATTAGAAGGTTCAAAAAGTAAATTAGCATAGAGTTTTAGCCTTGTAGGTTACTGGGTTTAGGTATATCGATATGCGTAAGCTGGCTTATGAAAAATGTTTTTGTTGTTAGACTACAGGGCTATTTTTATTAAAAACAATACATTTGTGTTGAAACACTGAACAAAAATTTTATGGACAGTCATTTTGGTGTGACCCCCACTGACAGTGTCACCGAGTATGGCCTGTAGCCCCCACCACTCCCTGTCATGGATTGAGTTTTGTCCCCCCAAAATACCTGCCAACTAGGCGAGGTCACGTTTTCCAATATTGTATGACTGCCCACCATTTTGTCATCTGATGTGATTTCCCTAGGTGTTGTAAATCCTATCACTATGATGTAATGAGGTGCATTAGTGGCAGTTATACTGATGAGATCTACAAGATTAAATAGTGCCTTAAGCCAATCTCTTTTGAGATATAAAAGAGAGAAGCCAGCAGAGAGACATGGGGACCTCATATCACCAAGAAAGCAGTGTCGGGAGCACAGCGTGTCCTTTGGACCTGCGGTTCCTGGGCTGAGATGCTGCCAGACCAAGGGAAGATTGATGCATCACAAGGGCCTTCCTCCAGAGCTGACTGAAAAAGCCTTCCCCTGGAGCTGGTGCCCTGACTTTCAACTGGCAGGCTACTGGACTGTGAGAGAATAAACTCTTTGTTAAAGCCATCCGCCCACTTGTGGGGTTTCTGCTATAGCAGCACTAGATGACCAAGACACCCCCTAATGATGTCACTGCCCGTATACAACAGAACACAACATTGCCTGGTCCTGTGCCATTTTCATGATCATTTGAGTCCGTTGTTGTAGCCACTGTATCAATCCATGTCATTGAGGGTTTTTCCTTTGCCTTTGCTGGCCCTTCACTTTACCAAACATGATGTTCTTCCCCAATGATTGGTCTCTCCTGTTGATGTATTTAAAGTAAGTGAGTTGATCCATAAAAGAAGTGATTTTATGAACCACAGGGTTTTCATTGCTTTATTTTCTGAAGTAGATTGCCAGGCCCTCCTTCCCAATTTGTCTTAGTTTGGAAGCTCCACTGAAACCTGTCCACTGTGGGTGACCCTGCTGGTATTTGAAATACTGCTGGCAGAGCTTCCAGTGGGATAGCAACACGCAAGCCACCACAGTATGACACACTGACAGGCGAATGATGGACTCAATATGCATAAGGTCTTAATTTAGTGCCTATGCTGAATGTCGAGTGTAACCCCCTGCATTCATGGGGAGACAACACATCCTTGGTGACACACTCTCGCTACAAGTCTCGTCCCATCTGCGACCGGTCTAAGCTGTGCCTTTTATTTATTTATTTTATTAACATTTCACTGTGTTTTTGGTGAATGTTTACACAACAGTTTAGGTTCCCATTCAACAATTTCTACACAAATTGTTCAGTAACATTGGTTACATTCTTCACTACATGTGAACATTTTCAGTATTTCCATTCTGGTTGTTCCATTTCCATTAATCTAGTTTCCCTGCCCCCTTATGTTCTCATTTTTATTTTAAAGTAATTGTTGACCATTTGGTTTCATATAGGTGATTTTATAAAGGAGCACAGTAAAACCACGAGTGACATTCTTTATCTTGTCATCCAGTCTATTATTCAGCTAAAAGGTCACCTCAGAGGCTAGTTTCAGCTCAAGGTTTAAAGTGTATCTCAGGCAAAATCTTGCAGAGCCCTCCAGCCTCAACTAGTCCAGTCAGTCTGCTGTTTTGTTTTTGTTTGATTGTTAGAAATTTGAGGTTCTCTTTCACATTTTTCTCTCATTCTATCAAGGTCCATCTGTTGTGGCCCTGATCAGAACAGTTGATAATGGTAGCCAGGCACCATCTAGTTCTTCTTGTCTCAGGATAGGGGAAGCTGTGGTTCCTGTAGACTGTTAGTCCTATAGACTAGTTTCTTCTTTGAGCTTTTGGTTTCTTTCTTTCCCTTTTGCTCTGGATGAGTAGAGACCAATAGTTGTGTCTTAGATGGCCACTTGCAAGCTTTTAAGACCTTAGATACTATTCACCAAACTAGGATGTAGACCGTAAACTTTATGAACTATATTATGCCAGTTGGCCAAGATGTCTCAAGAGTATAGCCCTAATCCTCCAAGCCCAGGAAACCAATCCTGCAAGGTGTTTGGCTATGTCTAAGAAGTATCTGTAATGGTGCCCTTAGGTACCTTATTACATTTAAGAATATATGTGCATACAGCCACAGAAATGCATATACATATGCATATACCTATATATACACACATGTATACTCACATGGAAACCCTGGTAGCATAGTGGTTAAGAGCTACAGGTGCTAACCAAAAGGTCGGCAGTTGGAATCCACCAGGCACTACCTAGAAACTCTATGGGGCAGTTCTACTCTGTCCTATAGGGTCACTATGAGTCAGAGTCGACTCTACGACAATGGGTTTTTTGGTACATACTCACGTATACATTCCTATGCACTTACCTGAGTTTTGCCTTTTAATTCCCACCTCTCACTTCCTGGCAGTCGCAGAAGCCTCCCTCTTGGTAAGGGCAGAAAATAGAGCCTGGACTAGGGTGAAGCAAGCCAGAAGGTACCCACAGCACAAAACTTAAGGAGATGCTCAGGCTCAGGCTTATGCTAGTGTGGGACTGACTCCTCAGAGGCCTTTTTAACTTTTGCTTCCTGGGCACTTTGCTTGCCTCCTGGCCCTCAGAGAATGCTATTCTCCTGCCCACAGCCCCACAGTCCTAATCCTGAGGCTGAGACCCCACAGCCAGCCATTGTGAGTACAAACACTCTAAACCCATCCCTTTCCCCTTGAATTTGTCTCATCCAAATGCCTCTGCAACATGGCCCTGTGGTCATGGCTGGTGTAGGCGTGTGATGCCTGTGGGGTTGGAATGCCACCTCTCCGCTGACCAAGACCCAGCCCCCTCAGTTAGGGATGGCGTGAAGAGAACAAAGTGTCGTACTTAAAAAATTAGACTTATACTCTTCTACAAATAAAAATAAAGAGTTTTACTGAAGAATAAAAACATTTCGTGAAATGGGAAACACACAGACACTCAGGCAGGATCCTGCAATGCTCCAAATTGTGGGAAAACAGTGAGGGTTTTCACAGGTGGAGCAAACAGAGGAATATGCCCACAGGCATACAAAGAGTGGGGTGGGGGGGAAGCACGGCAAAGGTTACAAGGGGGTTGTTAAAATATAATCTTAAACATTTAACAATAGTAAGTTTACTTGTTACCTCCTGAGATTTGTTTAACAAGGCATTCTGTCAGGAATGTAGTCAATTCTCTGTCAGAGCTGTAAGACTGCCTCTTTTCTTCTCTTTAGGTAACAAGCTTACGCTTTTATATATTTACAAAGTGTCAGCAAGAATAGAGTGAAGATCTCAGTGAGCGAAGCCCAGTTTGGGGGAGTCAGAAAATCAGAACTGAGACTTGGTTAACTGGTGTTTGCTTCATCTTGGTTACAGAGTTATGAGAGTTATAGGCTAACGTTACCAATTCTAATCCTATTTCTTAACCTCTGGGGACAGGCTTGATCAAGGCATTCCTTTCAAACCAAGCTGAGTCAACATTCTTTTTAAAAAATTTTTATTGTGCTTTAAGTGAAAGTTTACAAATCAAGTCAGTATCTCATACAAAAATTTATATACACCTTGCTATATACTCCTTTAGGAAACCCTGGTGGCATAGTGGGTAAGTGCTATGGCTATTAACACAAAGTTTGGCAGTTCGAATCTACCAGGCGGTCCTTGGAAACCCTACAGGGCAGCTCTACTCTGTCCCGTAGGGTCGCTATGAGTTGGAGTCGACTCGACAGCAATGGGTTTTTTATATACTCCTAGTTGCTCTCCCCCTAATGGGACAGCCCGCTCCTTCCCTCCACTCTCTCTTTTCATGTCCATTCCGCCCGCTTCTAACCCCCCTACCCTCTCACCTCCCCTCCAGATAGGAGATGCCAACATAGTCTCAAGTGTCTACTTGATCCAAGAAGCTCATTCTTCACCGGTATCATTTTCTATCCCAATGTCCAGTCCAAACACTGTCTGAAGAGTTGGCTTTGGGAATGGTTCCTGTCCTTGGCTAACAGAAGGTCTGGGGGCCAAGACTACAGGGGTCCTTCTAGTCCCAGTCAGACCATTAAGTCTGCTCTTTTTACAAGAATTTGGGATCTACATCCCACTGTTCTCCTGCCCCTCAGGGGTTCTCTGTCGTGTTCCCTGTCAGGGCAGTCATCGGTTGTAGCCAGGCACCATCTAGTTGTTCTGGTCTCAGGCTGATGTAGTCTCTGGTTTATGTGGCCCTTTCTGTCTCTTGGGCTCGTAATTACCTTGTGTCCTTGGTGTTCTTCATTCTTCTTTGGTCCAGGTGGGTTGAGACCAACTGATGCATCTTAGATGGCCACTTGCTAGCATTTAAGACCCCAGACGCTGCTCTCCAAAGTAGGATGCAGAATGTTTTCTTAATAGATTTTATTATGCCAATTGACTTGGATGTCCCCTGAAACCATGGTCCCCAAACCCCTGCCCCTGCTACTTTGTCCCTTGAAGCATTCAGTTTATTCAGGAAACTGCTTTGCTTTTGTTTTAGTCCAGTTGTGCTGACCTCACCTGTGTTGTGTGTTGTCTTTCCCTTCACCTAAAGTAGTTTGGGGCAGTTCTACTCTGTCCTGTAGGGTCGCTATGAGTCGGAATTGACTCAACAGCAATGGGTTCGGCTTTTTTTTAAAGTAGTTCTTATGTTTTTAAAGTAGTTCTTATGTACTATCTGATTAGTGAATATCCCTCTCGCTCCCTTCCTCCCCTCCCCAGTAACCATCAAAGAATATTTTCTTCTCTGTTTAAACTATTTCTTGAGTTCTTATAATAGTGGTCTTACACAATATTTGTCCTTTTGCAACTGACTAATTTCACTTAGCATAATGCCTTCCAGGTTCCTCCATGTTATAAAATGTTTCACAGATTCCTCACTGTTACTTTATCGATGTGTAGTATTCCATTGTGTGAATATACCATAATTTATCCATACATCCGTTGATGGGCACCTTGGTTGCTTCCATCTTTTTGCTATTGTAAACAGTGCTGCAGTAAACATGGGGGTGCATATATCTGTTCGTGTAAAGGCTCTTATTTCTCTAGGATATATTCTAAGCGGGATTGCTGGATCATATGATAGTTCTATTTCTAGTTTTTTAAGGAAGCACCAAATCGATTTCCAAAGTGGTTGTATCATTTGACAGTCCCACCGGCAGTGTATAAGTGTTCCAGTCTCTCCACAACCTCTCCAACATTTATTTTGTGCTTTTTGGGTTATTGCCAGCCTTGTTGGAGTGAGATGGAATCTCACCGTAGTTCTGATTTGCATTTCTCTAAGGGCTAAGGTGGTGTAATGGTTAAGTGCTACGGCTGCTAACCAAAGGGTTGGCAGTTCAAATCCTCCAAGCACTCCTCAGAAACTCTATGGGGCAGTTCTACTCTGTCCTATAGGGTCGCTATGTGTCAGAATCGACAAGATGGCACTGGGTGGACTGGTTAATGGCTAATGATCGTGAGCATTTCCTCATGTATCTGTTAGCTACCTGAATGTCTTCTTTAGTGAAGTGTCTGTTCATATCCTCTGCCCATATTTTAATTGGGTTATTTGTCTTTCTGTAGTTGAGTTTTTGCAATATCATGTAGATTTTAGAGATTAGAGGCAGATAGGAAATGTCATAGCTAAAAACTTTTTCCCAGTCTGTAGGTAATCTTTTTACACTTTTGGTGAAGTCTTTGGATAAGCATAGGTGTTTGATTTTTAGGAGCTCCCAGTTATGTAGTTTTTCTTCTGCATTGTTAGTAATGTTTTGTATACTGTTTATGCCATGTATTAGGGCTCCTAACATTGTCCCTATTTTTTCTTCCATGATTTTTATTGTTTTAGAGTTTATGTTTAAGTCTTTGATCCATTTTGAGTTCATTTTCATGCATGGTGTGAGGTATGGGTCTCATTTCATTTTTTTGCAGATAGATATCCAATTATGCGAGCACCATTTGTCAAAAAGGCTGTCTTTTCTCCAGTTAACTGACTTTGGGCCTTTGTCAAATATCAGCTGCTCATATGTGGATGGATTTATGACTGGATTCTCAATTCTGTTCCATTGGTCCATGTATCTGTTGTTGTACCAGTACCAGGCTGTTTTGACTACTGTGGTGGCATAATAGGTTCTAAATCAGGTAAAGTGAGGCCTCCCACTTTCTTCTTCTTTTTCAGTAATGCCTTGTTTATCCTGGGCCTCTTTCCCTTCCATATGAAGTTGGTGATTTGCTTCTGCATCTCATTAAAAAATGTCTTTGGAATTTGGACCGGAATTGCATTAAATCTATAGATCGCTTTTGGTAGAATAGACATTTTTATAATGTTAAGTCTTCCTATCCATGAGCAAGGTATGTTTTTCCAGTTATGTAGGTCTCTTTTGGTTTCTTGCAGAAGTGTTTTGTAGTTTTCTTTGTATAAGTCTTTTACATCTCTGGTAAGATTTATTCCGAAGTATTTTATCTTCTTGGGGGCTACCATAAATGGTATTGATTTGGTTATTTCCTCTTCGATGTTCTTCTTATTGATGTAGAGGAATCCAACTGATTTTTGTATGTTTATCTTGTATCCTGATGCTCTGCTGAACTGTTCTATTAGTTTCCGTAGTTTTCTTGAGGATTCCTTAGGGTTTTCTGTGTGTAAGATCATGACATCTGCAAAGAGAGATAGTTTCTTCTTCCTTGCCAATCTGGATGCCCTTTATTTCTTTACCTAGCCTCATTGCTCTGTCTAGGGCTTCCAGCACAATGTTGAATAAAAGTGGTGATAAAGGGCATCCTTGCCTGGTTCCCGATCTCAAGGGGAATGCTTTCAGACTCTCTCCATTTAGGATGATATTGGCTGTTGGCTTTGTATAAATGCCCTTTATTATGTTGAGGAATTTTCCTTCTATTCCTATTTTGCTGAGAGTTTTTATCCTGAATCAGTGTTGAACTTTGTCAAATGCCTTTTCTGCATCAATTGTTAAAATCATGTGATTCTTGTCTTTTTTTTATTTATGTGGTTGATTACATTAATTGTTTTTCTAATGTTGAACCATCCCAGCATACCTGGTATGAATCCCACTTTGTTGTGGTGAATTATTTTTTCTGATATGTTGTTGAATTCTATTGGCTAGAATTTTGTTGAAGGTTTTTGCATCTAAGTTCTTGAGGTATATAGGTCTGTAATTTTCTTTTTTTGGTGTCTTTACCTGGTTTTGATATCAGGGAGATGGTGGCTTCATAGAATGAGTTAGGGAGTATTCCGTCCTTTTCTATGCTCTGAAATACCTTTAGTGGTAGTGGTGTAAACTCTTCTTTGAAAGTTTGGTAGAACTCTGCAGTGAAGCTGTCCGGGCCAGAGCTTTTTTTTGTTGGGAGTTTTTTGATTACCTTTTCAATCTCTTCTTTTGTTATGGGTCTATTTAGTTGTTCTACCTCTGTTTGTGTTAGCTTAGGTAGGTAGTGTGTTTCTAGGAATTCATCCATTTCTTCTAGATTTTCAAATTTGTTAGAGTACAATTTTTCATAGTAATCTGCTATGATTCTTTTAATTTCAGCTGGGTCTGTTGTAATATTGCCCATCTCATTTCTTATTCGGGTTATTTGCTTCGTCTCCTGTTTTTCTTTTGTCAGTTTGGCCAATGGCTTATCAATTTTGTTTATCTTTTCAAAGGACCAGATTTTGGTCTTGTTAATTCTTTCAATTGTTTTCCATTTCATTTAGTTCTGCTCCAATTTTTATTATTTGTTTTCTTCTGGTGCCCGAGGGTTTCTTTTGTTGCTCTCTTTCTATTTGTTCAAGTTGTAGGGATAATTCTTGTATTTTGGCCCTTTCATCTTTTTGGATGTGTGCATTTATTGATAAAAATTGACCTCTGAGCACTGCTTTTGCTGTGTCCCAAAGGCTCTGATAGGAAGTGTTTTCATCTCATTGGATTCTATGAATTTCTTTATTTCATCCTTAATGTCTTTTATGACCCAGTTGTTTCTGAGCAGGGTATTATTCAGTTTCCAAGTGTTTGATTTCTTTTCCTTGCTTTTTCTGTTATTGATTTCTACTTTTATGGCCTTATGGTCAGAGAAGATGCTTTGTAATATTTCAGTGTTTTGGATTCTGCTAAGGCTTGCTTTATGACCTAACGTGATCTATTCTAGAGAATGTTCCATGTGCACTAGAAAAGAAAGTATACTTGGCTGCTATTGGGTGAAGTGTTCTGTATACGTCTATGAGGTCAAGTTGGTTTATTGTGACATTTAGATCTTCCATGTCTTTATTGAGCTTCTTTCTGGATGTCCTGTCCTTCACCAAAAGTGGTATGTTGAAGTCTCCTACTATTATTGTGGAGCTGTCTATCTCAGTTTTCAGTGCTGATAGAGTTTGTTTTATGTATCTTGCAGCCCTGTCATTGGGTGCATAAATATTTAATATGATTATATCCTCCTGGTATATTGTCCCTTTAATCATCACATAGTGTCCTTCCTTATCCTTTATGATGGATTTAAAGTCTATTTTGTCAGAAATTAAAATTGCCACTCCTGCTCTTTTTTGATTGTTGTTTGCTTGATGTATTTTTTTCCATCCTTTGAGTTTTAGTTTGCTTGTGTCTCTAAGTCTGAGGTGTGTCTCTTGTAGGTATCATTTAGGCAGATCATGTTTTTTAATCCATTCTGCCACTCTCTGTCTCTTTATTGGTACATTTAGTCCATTTACATTCAGCATAATTACAGATAGGTATGAATTTAGTGCTATCATTTTGATGTCTTTTTTTGTGTGTTGTTGGCAGTTACTTTTTCCCACTTAATTTTTTGTACTGAGTAGTTTATATATTGTCATTTCCTCATATTTGTTGTTGTTGATTTTGTTTCTGCTGAGTTTCTGTTTTTTTCTTGTATTTCGTTTTGATGTGTAGGATAGTTTGTCTCCTTTGTGGTTACCTTATTATTTACCTGTGTTTTTCTCAGTTTAAACCTGACTTTTATTTCTTTGTATCGCCTTGTCTTCTTCTCCATGTGAAAGATCTATGACTACATTTCTTAGTCCCTCTTTGTTGTTTTAATATTGTCTTCTTTCACATAATAACATTGCTGTTTCCCTGTTTTAAGTGTTTTTTTTATCCTGATTTATTTTTGTGATTTCTCTGTCTGGGTTGACATCTGGTTGCTCTGCCCAGTGTTCTAGTCTTGGGTTGATACCTGATATTATTGATTTTCTAACCAAAGAACTCCCTTTAGTATATCTTGTAGTTTTGGTTTGGCTTTTACGAATTCCCTAAACTTCCGTTTATATGGAAATGTCCTAATTTCACCTTCATATTTGAGATACAGTTTTGCTGGATATATGATTCTTGGCTGGCAATTTTTTCTTCTCCAATTTTTTATATAAATCACTCTGTTGTCTTCTTGCCTTCATGGTTTCTGCCAAGTAGTCCGAGCTTATTCTTATTGACTCTCCCTTGTACGTGACTTTTCGTTTATCCCTAGCTGCCCTTTAAATTCTCTCTTTATCTTTGCTTTTGGTAGTTTGATTATAATATGTCTTGGTGACTTTCTTTTAAAATATACCTTATATGGCGTCCAATGAGCATCTTGGATAGATACCTTCTCATCTTTCACGATATCAGGGAAGTTTTCTGCCAACAAATCCTCAACAATTCTCTCTGTATTTTCTGTTATCCCTCCCTGTTCTGGAACTCCAATTACTCATAGGTTATTTCTCTGGATAGAGTCCCACGTGATTCTTAAGCTTTCTTCATTTTTTTAAATTTTTTTATCTGATTTTTCTTCAAATGTATTGGTGCCAAGTGCTTTATCTTCAAGGTCACAAATTCTGCCTTTCACTTGCTCAATTCTGCTCCTTTGACTTTCTATTGAGGTGTCTAATTCTGCAATTTTATTGTTAATCTACTGAATTTCTGATCTTTTCAGCTTCTGAAATTTTTCGTTATGTTCCTGAGTGACCTTTTTAATTTCTTCAGCTGCTTTATCTGTGTGTTCCTTGGCTTGTTCTGTGTTTTGCCTGATTTTCTTCCTGATGTCTTGAAGGGTCTGTATATTAATCTTTCATCTGCCTCCAGTAATTCTAGGAATGCACTTTCATCTAGAAGATCCCTTGAGTCTTTGTTTTGAGAGCTTGTTGAGGCAATCATGGTCTGTTTCTTTATGTGACTTGATATTGACTGCTATCTCTGAGCCATCTATAAGTTATTGTATTAGTTTATATTATGTTTGCTTACTGCATTGTTGCTTCTTGCTTTGTTTTGGTCTGATATGCCCAGATGGGTTGCTTGAGTGAGCTAGCTTGATTATTTTCACATTTGGAGCTCTGGAGTCCTGTGCCCAGATGGCTAGAGCTATTATCGGGTATATCAGTCTAGGAGTACATTCACTTTTCTTGTATGAACTCAGCTTACGTGTCCAGGTAGAAGATCATCAAGTGTGTGGTACAGGCTCTGACCTACAGTCTTAGGGGGCGGGGTGATTGGTGTAGGTACCTGTATCTGGTTGCAGCAGGGGTCATGCTCTGAACAAAGCAGGGGGCTGAGAATCATCCCCCAAGTGTCTCTGAGGAAAGCGTGTCCCTGTTCCCTGGAGTGTACAGGTGGTTAGGTTCTGTAGACGCACCATGGGCACCCAATGTTTTTGGTTGTAAGGACTGGGAGGTACCAGTTATCCTTGTACCCATGTCACGGGAGGGTGGGTGACCTGAGTGGAGCCACCAGTCCTTAGGCCCCTGATGCGAATAGGTGAGGACCCTGTTTAATAGGCAAAGCAGTGTCAAATGTCAAACACCCTCCTTTCCACCACACAGCTGAAACAGTTGTAGTCTGCCAGCAAGGGGCTATTCTCCTGAAACAGCCCCACACAGGTCCATGCAGAGGGTAAATGTACTCAAAGTCCACGGGCCATTTATGCCTGGACAAGAGCCGCTTCTGTCCTGAGCTCCCCCGGTTAGTGGAGCTGGTGAATTATCTTTTCCCCCAATTGTGGATTTATTCCTTCTCCAGGGCCTGGAGGATGGCTCTAGGCACTCAACAGGGCCTATCTCAGGCCCAGGGAAATCAACAGCTTCTGAAGCCAGCTTGGGGCTGGGGGGCTGGTAAAATATACACGAATACTTAGTTTTTGCCGAGGTGCTGTTCTTCTCTGGTTCTGGAGGTGTGAGTAGGCTGTGTGGCTGACCGCTTCTCCCTGAGGAAACCGCAGCCCAATGCTAGTATCAGCCTGCTGCAGCTGCTCCTGGGAATGGTGCCTGAGGGCTCCCAGTGATTCAGGCCTGGCAGCTCCTCTCTTTTTCTGAACTGTCTCTTCCTCTCCCTGCCCTTCAGTTCGTTTTTTAACTTGCCTTTGATGTTCAGGGCTCCTAGCTTGTCATAAATATACTTGTTTCACTTGTTTTTTCGGGTCTTTGTTGTAAGGGGGCTCGCGGAAAGCGTCCGTCTATTCCGCCATCTTGGCCCCGCCTCCCTGAGTAAACATTCTTGACAGACACCTTCAACAAACAATTCCTCATCCAAGCCAGATATCCTGACTCTTGCTTTCATTGTATCACAAGCACTTAAACTTTGACAAAAAGGCTGAAATGTCTTTTTAGAACAGTAGAAGAGAAGGTTTCAGTTTAATTCAGAATGGAGTTTTAATTTAGGCCTGAAGCTACCTGTTTCAGTTATGCCAACACCTCAGTTTTAAGGTTCACATGCACAAAAGGAAGGATTGGGCCTCCTCCCTCATCTACGGTCTTCCATGTTTGGAGGTCCTGTGTAGGAGCTGCTCATTAGCTCCTCTAGCCCCCTGCGTATTGACACCTCAGATTGTTAGAAAGTTCTTCCTCATATGGTATGGCTTCTTGAGTGACAGGGTTTATATCAGTTCCATCTTTCCTCACTGGATTGAGAGAAGTCTGTATTAAAGAATCTTTGGTGAGAACCACAATTGTATTTTTTACGAGTAACTGCTAATGAAGTATTTCCTAATAAATATCCCTGGGGGGTCTACTTTAGAGAAAAGACTAGACTCCTTAGAAATTAGCACAAGCTATTTAAATACATTTTTTTTAATTTAAATACAAACTGTTGCACCAAAGTCTAAAAAAAACCACGTTTGTTCTTAAATAGGTTAAACATAAGCCTTCCAAACTTATTTTCTCAGTTCTTTGACTGAACAACCCTTTTCTTCCAAGATTTTGAGAAAAGTAATCCAGACACAAGCCTTCTGGATTCAGATGAGGTGGGGTCCAAATGGATAAAGTCAGACAGTACCGAGGGTGCCCCACTTGCTAAGGGTCCCTGGTACCCCATCCTGAACAGACAGCCCCATTCCTTCCAGCCCCTTTGACACAAGTCTTCAACCACTTGCATGCACCCCAAGTACCCTGAGAAAGGACAAGATAAGGAGCTTCAGGGATCAAGTTGGGGATTTTTGCCTTGAACAAGAGAGTAAATAGAGCCAGTAGGAAGGAGGTTTGAGACAGAAAGTTCTGGAAAATGAATGAAAGAGTATTTTGGCCCTAAATTAAATAGGGCAGGGTTGGGCAGGGAGGCCTGCACAGTGGGACTTGGTGGTGTACGTGAGCCAGAGGGCAGATGGGTTCTACACTTGCAGCCTAGGGCCTGAATGTGGCTTTTCTTCTCGAGTCTCCAGCTGAATGCAGGAAAGACATCATCAAGCACTGGTTCCAAGAGTCTTGGTTTTGAAGCCTGGGCCACCAGCCCTCCTGCTGGATTGCAGTGGCCGGCTGTGGCTGGAGGTGGCTGGAGGGGGGGAGTTGACATTGATGGGGACTGGGACACATTCTAGGAAGAAGAGAGGGAGGAGAGGGCAAGAGGACCAAGGAGAAAAACTGGAAAAGGCAGGGATTTTTAAAAACAGCATCATCATCATAATAGCTAATATTTACATGTTGCTGTTGTTAGTTGCCATTGAATTGATTCCAACTCATGGTGACCCCCCGTGTACAGAGTAGAACTCCTCTACAGAGTTTTCAGACTTGTCTTCCTTCCTGGCCAGTCTTTCAGCCAGTTGTCGAGTGCTTTATAATGCTCACCATATTCCAGACAAGTTTTATGTGCTTTCCATGTGTTAGCTCTTTAATCCTAAGAGCTTATGAAGCAGGTGCTGATATTATCCCCATTTTATTGATGAGGAAACTGAAGCACAGTGTAAATAGCTTGCCCAAAGTCAGCCGGCTAACAGGTAGCAATGAAACTCAAGGGCAGGGCTTTTTGTCAAATGACGTGTTAGATGGCAGCTCAACATATAAAACACACCAACAAGCTGCTGCTCCTGTTGGTTGGGGGACAAGGGGAAGGTGCGGGACAGCTTAAGCTGGGCAAGTGGGAGGAAGAATTGTTATTTGTTGGGCTTGAGGTGGCTCAATAGGATGTAACTGAGGGTAAAAGGAAGTAGGGAAAGGAAAATGTCCTAGCAAGAGGTTCTTCTTTTCTGTTTCCCAGGAGTGGAGGGGGCTTCGCAGGGACTAGAGGTTGCTGGGAAAAGAGGAGAGCACGAAGCAAGCTGTGGTTTTGCAGGTAGTGTAGGGGGGACGGTGGCAGGTGGGTGGTGGGGAGGCTGTAGGTGTCCCATCTGGAAGGAAAGCACCAGCTGGGAGATGCCCAAGAGGCTTTCGGGTAAGTAAGTATGGATCCCCCTCCTTAACCTGGGAGATCTTCGTGGTAGCTCTGAGTGACAGGACCTGTGCAGAGTGTAGCCTGGGTGTTTCCTGAGAAGTCTCTGTCTTCCTTGGCACTGCAATGGGAGCGGAGGGCATGAAAGGTTGCATGTTTTCCCACTTGTTGGGAAGGCCCTCAGTCCAAGGAAAGAGAGTTGTTGTGTGCCACCGAGCCAATTCCAACTCACAGCAACCCTATAGGACAGAGTAGAACTGCCCCATAAGGTTTTCAAGGTTGTAATCTTTTTTTTTTTTTTTTAATCTTTATGGAAGCAGACTATCACATCTTTCTTCCTTGGAACAGCTGGTAGGTTTGAACCTCTAATCCACCAGCAGCCGAGTGTTTTAACCACTGAGCCACCAGGGTTCCTTTGAAAGACTACTTCCCTTGAAAGTAGCCCAGGGCTACCTCCATTGTGGCGGAGAGAGGGAATAAGTAGACAAATCAGTACTAGAGGGAGGAAGGGTCTGAAAGTGGAGACCTGTGGGATTTCAGAGCTGGAAGGAATCCTGGTCTCCCAGGTGGATTGTTACAGTGGGGAAGCCAGGGAAGGAAAGTGTTTTGCCCACATTCACACAGCTGGTTAGTGCTAGGGCAAGGTTAGAACCTGGTTAGAACCATGACAAGGACTTAGAAGCCCTGGTTGATGGATCAAAAGAGACAAATGGGAATGTATGGAAGGCTACATCTCACAAGAACTAGGTCTTGAAAAATACATTAATGCGGACTCTATTTGCAACTTCTGAAGGAAAATCATTCTCCTGTTGGCTGAGCCCACACTTCTCTGAGAACAGACCATGGACAATAAAAACAGTACTGACGTTGGCGAGCTTACAAAGGAATAAGAAATCCACCCAACTTTTGAAAATCAATCTCCTTTACTCCTGTGGGGAAACATGAATGAAGTAAAGAGCCTTCCAGCTCAAGCACAGGAGAGGTTCCTTTGGAAAACTGATTAAAAAATGGGAACTTTTCTCTTTAAGATGCATCTATTTTTAAGATACATTTGTGCATTTGTAATTTTTAGGAAAGGAACCCTGTTAGCACAACATTTACGCGCCCAGCTGCTAGCTGAAAGGTCAGCTCCAATTTGCCCAGTGGCTCTGCAGGAAAAAGACCTGGTGATCTGCTCCCATAAAGATTACAGCCTAGAAATCCCTATGAAGGAGTTTGACTACGTCACATTGGGTCAGTATGACTTGAAGGCACCTAACAACAACATTTAGGAAACAGGTACAATTAATGGTTGACTCATAGCTGTACAACAGATCCTTTAAGAGATAAAGAGGTAAAAGAGATATATAGATAAGAGGCCAAAAAATGGGATGGAGGCAGTAAAAAAGACAGGAAGAGGGGATGAGGAAAATGGATAAGAATCAGATAACTGATGTTATCTCATATCTTGGACAAAGACAGAGGTCCGTGAGAAGCTTCTTTAGGAAATGCCCTAAGTATGCATAGAAATAAGCTTTTGCACAAGTGGGGTGTAGTTAGCAATGCAGTTCATTTTTATTAGTTATAAATAAAGTACAAAAAATCCACCAAAAGTGAATCTAAGCATTTACACAATTCCTAATGTCTCCGCCTTTTCCATTGATGCACTATTGCTTTAATATTCATAATAAATATTCTTCTAGCTTTCTGCTATAAAATAGTCTATGTAGCAAAATGTTGCACAGCACAACAGAACAGAACAGCAGGAGGATTACAAAAAAGGACAATCAACACTGAGGATAATCCTTTCACTTACCAAGGGCAACCACATTACTCCCTCAAGGGCCTGATGCGGCTGACTCTGTAGCTGAGAAATGAGCCGCATCCAAGGCCAGAGGTAGGGGTGGGAAAGGGGATGGGGTGGGGTGAGGAGGTTTGAGGGGTCAGGCCACAGGCCAGCTGGGGCAGAGGGCCGCTTCCCACTCTGACCCTGGAGAGCAGCATAAGGCATGTCCATCCAGGAGCCCTGCCAAGGGGGCAGTGTCTGCCAAGCCCGGCAGTGTGGTGGTCATGTTCCCTGGCGGATGCCCTCACGGGCCGCCCCCAAGGAAGCAAGAGAGCAAGGCTCCAGGGTGGAGACAGAGGGTAAGCTGGGCAGGCATTGGGCAGAAGGCCCAAGGAGGGCACCAATTGGCCAGCAGGAGCAAAGCTGGGGCTCTCGAACCACACAAGACCCAGCCATTAGGAACAGTGGGGCCAGGCAGTTTGGTTAATCTAGCCCTCACTTCCTCCCCCACATCAGCCCCATCCCCAGGGGACCTCAAGTGGAGGCTGAATCACCCCACGGGCAAAGGCAATGATGTCAAGAGGCAAGAGGAAGCATGAACTGGAAAGGAAGGAAAGGAGGAGAGGCAGGAGGAAGGCAGACGTGCTCTCCACTCCCAGCCGGGGTCCCAGTGAGGCTTCTCTTGGGGGTGTGAACCTCCTCTCTCTTTTTGGCTCGAAGGCATCTGGGCTTACCACTGCGCCAACCTTTGATACCTCTGCATCCCCAAACCCTCTGCCTAACACTCCTGTTGGGGTGCAGTGAGACTGAAGGCTCACACCTTGTTCTCCTCAGCAGCCCCTCATGCCCACCTCCCTCATAGAGCAAAGGCAGAGGGTGGAGGAGGAAGTGCTGGGGGGAGAGAACATGATCTCAAAAGCTATGTCCCAATATGTTGTCAAAGGGTGAAGCCTCAGCAACAAAGGCTCCAGATGCTAGGGTCGGGGTACCAATTCCAAACACCATAGTTTGGGGGCTTATGCTCTGCCTACGTGGCCCCACATCTAACAAGACATGTATTCAGGCCACTCTTCACCTTGTGAAAGCACATGCCCTATGTCAGGGATGTGTCCACTAACTTATTTCCTAGTCGCCAGCAAGATATGCCTCTAAAGGACAAAAACCATCCCAGATGTCTACTTTGAGAAAAATCCACCGGATAAATTCTCAGTCTACTCATTTTTCTCCTGAGAGGGTGAGACAGGCACGGCATGATGGTTTCCCAGAGGAGCTGTGTGGGGCCAGCCTCAGAGTCATATTCTATCCAAGTCAGTGGATGCTAGAGACCCTCCAGGTCACCTCCCTCGCCCTGGCCAGTACAGAAAACTGAGACTCAGGAAGGCCAAGTGATTTGCTCAAGGCCACAGGAAAGTCTGCATTAGAGCTGGCCTGAGAACCCAAATCTCCAGACTTCCAGCTCATTCTAATAAATCAGGTTTTTGGCTTTCAGTGCTTCAGCTGGTAATGTCCCAAGGACCTCAAGCCTGGGGCCATAAAGACTTGGAACCCAGTAGAGAGAGTGACCTCTCGGGACCACAGAGACTTGAAGCCAAATGGAGCGAGTGACCTCTCCTGTCCTAGAGCCTTCCCTCAGAGGATAGAGACCCTGTTGGCTGAGGATATGGGAGCGGTGAGGGAGGAAGGAAAAACAGGATAACATATAATGGGGGAGGGAGGGTGCCAAGGGTAGCAAGTGAAAGGATTACCCCAGTCGGCTGACGAGTGCAAATTATATTTATATATGTGCTAAATACAGTCACTATATTGCAGTTTTCCACTAGATCACAGCATACAGAATCAAAGGTTTGCATTTCGTATGGAATGTATCCAAAGAGGCCAGCACCACAGTAGGACAGCTTGCGATCACACACCCTGATAGTTTGGACGAAATAAAGTTCGCGGAATTTTATTTTAAAAAATTTGTTTTTTTGTATTCGTGGTTGTTTGTCATCGTACTAATGCATGCAAAGCATTCCACTCCCAGAAACAACGCCAAAATGAGGTAATAGGAGTAATAAAAAAAATTAGTATCCTTTCTAAATAAATAAATTATAATTAAAAATGCAAAACAACTATAAAAATAATTAAATAAGAACTCACAATATCTACAAGTTAGTCATAAATTATGATTGTTAAATATAAGGCATTTAAACTCACAAAACCCTGTAAACTAGCAACGTGCCATGGTTGTTTTTTGTTTTTTTGTTTTTTTTTTCTCATTTTTGTTTTTCTATCAGCTGAAATCGCTCTAGCATTTGCTCTACGCGCGCAGAGATGAAACACGAGGGGTTGGGAGGGGACCTGACAGACGTTGCTACAGCCCCACGCGGGGTGTGTTTGTCCCGCCTGGAGGCGGGTGGCTTAGGGGGGTTTCTTCAGGGAAAAAGAAAAAGAAGTCTGGTGCTTTTTCTTCACCATTGAAAAAACTGTGCTTGTTTGTTCATTAGGCATAAAGAGTTAAGAATACTTGCACGGAGGCTGGGAACATTTGCAGGAAAGGAGCTTGAGTCCTGCCACAGGCAGTGGGCAAGGGCTAAAGTGGCCGGAGAGGGTCCTGGCTGGATGGGGGAGTCCCTCGGACCCTGCCCGGTCCTCTGCCTGCTGTGGCGTTGGTTTGATTGTTGGCGTCCTCGTGGGCCTGCTGCGGCTGCTGCGGTGGCTGCGGCTGCGGCTAGGAGGCCCACCTTGAATCCTGGGGCAGCTCTTGCCCCAGAAGGCACTCATGCGTCTCAGTCAAGAAAGGGTCTGAGTCCCTTGAGTTGAGCAGAGAGAGGACTACAGTAGGTGATTTCCCCTCCTGGGGTGGTGGATATGAGATGCTGAGGCATGACCCTGCCTCTTCTTCTCCTAGAGGCTCCCCACTGGTCAAACTGGGAGACCTTGGAGGGGCAGAAGCAAAGACCTCTCTCCTCTCTTCTCACCCAAATGGCTGCCTGGCTAAGAAAGCCAGGAGCGGGGAGGACTCTGAGTTCACATCACTTCCTGTTTCTACCTGCAGGGCCCCAGAGAGATGGGAAGGAGAAGGGGGCTTCAGAATCTACCCCCAATGTAAGCAGCTTACCTCTCCCCTCTGGGTAATCCCCACCCCAGTCCCTAACTTTGGCCTAGGGCACACGGAGAGCTTGTAGAGAACTGAGAGGGAGGAGGGGACAAAGTCCCCCTCTCTCACTTAGCACTTGTGCCCTCAGCCTCTGAAACGGATGTTCCTGCTCACAGAAGGACATAGTCAACAGCTCAGCTGGCACATAGCTCCACCAACTTTGAAGGAAATGTGTTGACGTTAAGGAGGATCGCAGAATGTGAGTGCTGGAGAGAAATTTAGCAAGCATCCAATCCAACATCCTTGTGTTATAGCTGAGGAAGCTGAGGTCCAGAAGGAAGAGGGGGTTTCTACAATTGCACACTTCTTCGGTGAAGAGACAACACTGGAACTGAGATCTTCAGCTCTAATTCCATCCTGACTTCCCCCACTGACTCCCATCTACCTGCTAGCTTTCAAAGCAAGCTCAGAAGGGAGAACAAAAGACTGAGACTAAGAGAGGAACGACCTTCCATGGACCACCCCAGCTACCTTTGGGCCAAAGCCATCTTCCGATGGAACGCTTGGTTTTGACTCAGCCACTGGGGAGGATGGGGGAGGATTCCCACTTTCTGTGGCTATTAGTAACTAGCTTTCTGACTCAGATGTACTTTCCCTCCTGGTAGGATGTTTAGCCTTTAGCTCTGGAGACAAGTTCATGTACTGGAGTCACTGAATTGGACAATGTAATACTCATTCCAGTCGACCTTAAATCTTAAAATTATTCACCATTTTTGCACTATGGTATATGTCTCATCTCCTCAGCTAGACTGTACCATCCTCAAGGCAGGGACACTGTCCTCTTCACTACTCTTCCTGCACCAATAGGTGTGCAGTAAAGATTTTATAGAACACCAGGATATCAGTGCTGGAAAGGACCTTAGTCTTTGAGTAAGGTTCTTGAATAAAGCTGCCAGCACTCGTTGACTGTAGGTGTCCAGAGCAGTCGTTCCTCCACTGGATAGCTCCAGAGGTGTTAGAAAGCTTTTCCTCAAGCCAAAGTCAGCCTTCTTGTCACTTTGACCCATTGGTCCTGGTTTATTGTCGTTATTAGTTGCCATCAAGTCAATTCCAACTCATGGCAACCTCTGCAGCAGCAATACAGACTCAAATATCCTTCATCTTATAGAAATTCTTCATATACGTGATGATAAGACACAGGAGTGTCCCCCTTGGTCTTCTCTTGTTGATATAAGGGCATTGAAACTGGGGAAAGGGTTGAGATGAAGGGGGAGGGATTTCAGAGCAGTGCAAATGAGGGGAGAGGAGGGCGAGGGACAAAGGAAGATAGCAGAAGTCCAGCTGACCTGGTGTGTTCCGTATATGGATAAAGAAAGTTGGGTTTGGAATGGAACTTGGTGGCTTTTCCTATCTCCATCCTCTTGCCCTCCTGTCTCTCTGATCTCTCTGGGGTCAGGGAACTTGTGGGGACATATCGTATGGTGACAGTTGGAAATTTCAAGTCTGTCACTCCTACCATACCCCATCGCTAAATCCCAAAGAGATTCCTAGGAGACAGCATAGAGCTCACTGGACAGATGACATTAATGCTTACCACATCTAGGGAAGATAGAGGGAATGAAAAGGGGGATGTACTGCTATTTCTCTCCATTCAAAGGAGAAGGAAACTGAGGCACAGAGAAAGAAAGGGACTTTCCCAAGGTAATCAAAGAGTCAGAGGAAGAGCCAGAGGCCAGAGACACAGAGCCTCCCAAACCCCGCCAATGTGGTCTCAGCGTTCTGAGGGACTACATCAGGAACTGAGACACCCCAAAGGATGCTCAAGGTCCTCCTCAACATTCATGATGTGTGATCTCAGCCCCGAGTGCTAGCTGAGAGCACTTCAGCCAAGACCATGCATCACCTGTGTTATCTATTGTCAACATCTGGTAAATTTTTTTGCATAGGGAGGCAGTGGCTAAATTGCCTCTCTGTGACAGGGCATGAGCACAGCAGAAAGGAAGAAGGTGGCGTGAGCATAGGGATCCTGGCTCCGAGGAACCCAGGGGGCAGTCGTAGCTGAAGGCTGGCTCTTCTCTGGTTCAGTGGGAATGTGGGTTAGCTGAAGCCAAGCAGATGAGCCCTGGAACTGGGGAGTCCTCAAGATAGAATTCCCCCTTCACCTCCTCCAACTCTACATTCACAACCTCAGCTAAGCCCCTCAGAGGCCCAGATATGACCTCCATCCACTCCTTTTCCAGGCCTCCTTTTTCCCAAATGCCCCCTCCCACACTCCGTGCACTGTAAACATGAGAAAAACAAAAGCAAAGGAAAAAAAAAAACACACACACACACAAACGAGAACCCCCTTCCCGCCTCCTAACCTGGGTGAAAAAAAAATCATCCTTTTTCACCATAAACAGGATTTGGCTTTTTTTTTTTTTTTTGATTTTTTTTTTTTTTTTCCCTTTTCTCTCATAAAGACAGGAAGATTTGGGCTGTCGTTGGTTGGTTCAGTCAGGCACCAAAACAAGGAACTCAATGAGAAATATTTGGTGCGAATTCGGTAATAGCAACATGTCCACCACAGATGACTGGAGCACCACACACAACATTTGTCTTAAGCTAACATGCTCTGGCTGCCATCCACAGAAATAGCTAGAGACCCCTACATGGTTTCTACGTGGTCGAGAGGTATATATACAATCCTTTGAAGGACAGGATTGAGGGGCCAGTCTATCAGCTAGAACTTTCAGGATCCCATCAACACTCTCAGCAGCGTGGGCCCCCCCTTCCCACCCCTGCTCTGGGCATGGCCAGCTCCCTCCCTCCCATGCAGCAAGGTGGATGGGGGCAGTCACCATTCTACATGGGTAGGTGCTTCCCCCACCCCCTGCTTTCCCTCGAACACTGGTTCCACCAACTCCTCTTTCCACAAAATGTGCTTGCAGGCTTTTCCTCTACATCAAATGGCTCAGAAGGCAAAGTTTGGCTGCAAGGGCTATGGCCATGGGGGGACCTGGTGAAGGAAAATGGGGCGTTCACTGGCTAACTCCTCCCTCAGCTGTCAGCTCCCAGTTGTGTCTCAATGTCCACTCGGCAGATGGGGCATTTCTTGCTCATGGCGAGCCACTGGTCCACGCAGAGTTGGTGAAAGAGATGCATACAGGGTAAGCGTCTGGAAGAGAGGAGAGAGGGTCAGAGGATGGATGAGGGAGAAAGGGGCTTCACCAGGAGCTGAGAGTGGGCAAATGGTAGACTACTGAGGGGATCAGGATACACAGCCACGGACACTGGAGAATTGGCCAAAGAGGGTCTTAGGAGCCCTTTGTGGCTGAGATGGGAAAGCAAGGCAGGAAGCAGAGCTCAAAGCCCTCTTCTTCCACGGAGTCCTTCCAGATCAACCTGAAGCAAACCATGACTTTGTACCAGACCCGTCCAAGACCAACACCACACTGTTCTCTTATACTTTGCATTCACCAATCATACCCGTGGGCACCACACATCTAGAATACCCCACACCCCACCATCATAGGGCAACCTATTTCACGCTGGACACACTCACATGCATAAGCAAGCAAACCCTCCTCCCTGCCCACAGACACACAGCAGTGATGGATCACCAATCCCCAAGAGAGAAGGGAGAGGAAATCAAAGATGTCAGCTTCTTACCTCACATCCTCTCCATCTTCGAGCATAGACAGACAAATTGTGCATTTCTCATCTGTGTCAGACTCTTCCCCCTCTTCCTTCTTGCCCTTGCCATCCTGGGGTCTTCGCTACAAGAAGCAGAGAGAGTAGACTCACCTGGTGGCCACTGTCTTTCACACACAGGCTCCTCTGTCCTGTGCAGCCCTTCTTTCTCTTGTGAGCCTACTTCTTTTTAAGTTCCTAAGTAAAACCCAGACTTCTGCCATCTTCCCTCCAGCCTTCTCCCTAACATCTAAACCTGGCTTCAGGATAGAGAGGGTTAAAGCCAAGTGAGGAAGAGATGATTGTGCCTTTTTTTTTTGCTGTCCCGGGCACTTTCTAGGGGCATGGGATTTGGAAAGGAATTGGGCACCTAATGAACTAATTCTTTGCAAAGCTAGGGCTTGTGCATAAAGAGCTTACCCCTTTCTGTTCCACTCTTGCTGTCCACTCCTCCTTACATTCTTCCTGTCCTGGATCCCTGCCTCCAGGCTTCTCCCTCCACTTTCAGGTCTAGCATGCTTCGTTCATTCACCCTTCATTCAACTAATGTTAATTCATTTATTTCTACATTACTAGATGGAAGCAATGGGCTCAGACATAGCAATGACTGTGAGGATGATGCAGGACCATTTAGTTCTGTAATATATACAGGTCGCTTTGAGTCAAAGCTGGCTCGACGGCTCCTATAACAACAACTGCAAGATGAAGGCAAGATTCCTCAGCCTGACACTAACTTCTGTAATTTGTACCATGCTGTTATGAACTGTCTTATATTGTTGGATTTCTCTTCCAATCCAGAAAGTTCCTGTAAGGTAGGCACTAATCCCTACGATAGGCATCATGCAGGCACTCTTTATACTTGCTGGCTTTAATTCTTCAGTTTTTCATTATGCGCTAATGATTTGAAAATAGTTAACCTCTGTCTAGAAAGTTCTAAATTCTTAGATGGTACAGACTGTGGCTTATATCACGGTTGGTCAAGTACAATGCACATTACTGGTCCTTAATAAATAACCTGGGGAGGAAGGAATTTTATCAGTAAATGAAATCAGGCTATCTTTTGAATTCCCAGCTCCACCCAGTTCAGTGAAACGGTTTGCCTCTGATAATACCCATGAGAGGAAAACTGTCCATTCTGTGCCTTCTCCAGGGATGAACCCACTAAAAAGTCATTTTGCAAAGAGAAAAATCTGAAGCACCCAGAGAATGACCTTGGGGCTGGCCCAGATGCCGGGTCTCCCAATTCTGGACCCTGGGCCTCAGCTCTGGGGGATTCCTAATCTGATTTGGCCTGGGGAATCCTGTACCCTCACTGGAACAGCCGAGAACATCTATTCCTCCTGCTCTCAGCCTCACAGGCTCTATATACTCCACCGTGAACCATGCTAGGCTTCTGAAACAAGCTTCCACCTCTCGAGAATCAAAAAAAAAAAAAAAATCACATCCACAAACTGAAAAAAACAAACCCATTGCTGTTGAGTTGATTCTGACTCATAGCGACCCTGCAGGACGGAGTAGAACTGCCCCCTAAGGTTTCCAAGGAGAGGTTGATAGATTTGAACTGCTGACTTTTTGGTTAGCAGCCTAAGCTCTTGACCACAGTCCCATATAATTGTACTGGCTTTTGAGTATGAGCAGAAATGGTGATGTGTCTGCTTTAGGAGCCCAGCCGTATTTGCTAGAAGAAATGGCCTTCTTTTAACCAGCCCTGCTAGACAAGAGGAATGTCCAATAAAAAAAGATAGCATGAAGAGTCACCTACTTGCCAATTTTCTATTGTTTTTTCCATTGGTGCATTTTTCTGTCATATATTTTTTAATGATTGATAATTTCCTATTTATTGTTAATAATTTTAGCTTAACAGTTTACCTTGTTTTACTATGTCTAATTTATTTCTTTAAATTATTCTCTCTTTTCATATCTTCTCCTCTTTCTTATTTGGTATTTCTAATCTTATAGATCTCCTGGTGTTTAATCTTTTCATTCTCTGAAAACTGGACTTCTCATGACCTGAAATTGGACTTGGAATTATTTTCTAAGGCAAGTCCTAGCCTTCTGTGCAAGTGCCTTTTACCCAGCTCCTTCAGAGATAAATGTGGATTTGCCAGTAGCCCTGCGTGTGTACACATACATCATATTCCCTCTCATGAGTCCATAAGCATGCACACACACCCAGCCCGTCTTCTTTACTGAGGGGCAGCCCCTCATCTCCCCTGCTGGTTTCCCTCTGGCAGAGGCAAGTGGAAAGACCCCAAGAAGGCATCAGAGCTTCAGAGCGTCTAACCTGAGCACATGTGCCTAGGTTTTGGGCTGTGCCTCTCTGTCAGACAGCCAGGCCTGGGTCAGTTAGGCACCTCCCGAGCCTCCGACTGTGCAGGCTGGCCTGCTGGCCGACCCACCTTCTTGTACTTGTGGGGGAAGGTGAACCTCTCAATGGTGTTCTGCACAGCTCCCCGAGTCACATTTCCCAACCTGTCCTCAAGCTGCAGCAGCTCCTGCAGAGAGACGTATTTGGACATGTTGTATATTCAGCACATGCAAACACACACGTATACACACATGACGCAGAGGGAGAGCACTGAAAGGTCAGAGCAGGACATACTCACAGAAGCCATCGGGAAGAACTCTTCTGATGCAGAAAACCTGCAACACCCCTTCTCTCTCTCTCTCTCTCTCTCTTTCTTACTCCCATCCCTGGATACCCTCCACCACCCACCCCCTTCCCACAGTGAGGAGGGAGAAGAGATAATGACAATATGCCATCTCCACCAAGCTAGTTGGTGCCGGACTGGCAGGAGGATTCCTAGACAGAGGACGTACCTCATAGCTCTCCCTCACGGCAGAGGTGTGCCTGCTGGGGTTCAGTCCCTGGAGAGCCAGGAAGTGGAGCTGAGGGTAAGGGTAGTTGCGGATTTCATGAACAACCTGTGGGGGAGAAAATACCTTGGATAGAGTGAGGATTCAAGGCTGCTTGATGAGCCCAGCTTCGCTGCCTTCTCCTCCCCCCAGACCTGCCAGCCTGCACACCCGAGAGCTGTGGGCAGAAGCACTGTCCTTTCCTTCTCTGTGTCTCTCTCTCCTCAGCGAGAGCCAGGCTGTTCCTGGACCAGCCCGAGGCACAATAAAGTAACAACTAACCCTGACTGGGCATTGACTTCACGGCAGGCACTGTTCTAAGCACTTCACAGGACTAACCAATTTAATGATCTCACCCGATCTATAGTGTGGTGCAATTGTTATTGTCGTTAAGTGGCCTCTAGTTGACCCCAACTCATAGTGACTTTACATATAGCAGAACAAAACATTGCCGGGTCCTGCGCCATTCTCACAATAGTAGGTATTTTTGAGCCCATTGTTGCAGCCACTGTGTCAACCCATCTCATTGAGGGTCTCCCTCTTTTTTGCTGACCCTCTACTTTTTCAAGCAGGATATCTTTCTCCAGCGATGTGGGTACAATTACTATACCCATTTTACTGATGGGGTAAGTGAGGCACAGATAGATGAAGTAAATGGCCCAAAGTTATACCATCGAATGGCAGAAGCAGGATTTCAAATCCAGGCAGTTGGCCTCAGAGTCCACGCCCCTAACCTGCCTCAGAGAGCAGCCCAGAGGTTAAGAGCTTGAGCCAGAACTAGGGTAAAGGAAGTGAGGCACCCACCTTAGGCACAAAGCTTAAGGGGGCACCAAAGCACCCACTAATCAAGATAAATAATGTTTTAATGAAATGTTTTTTAAAAAGTCAAGACTAATGCAAAAAAAAGCAAAAACCATGATACACAAAACATCAAATTTTTAAATAAAGATAGGCTCTGACCCTATGCTTGCAACTGCCCTGCCTCACTCCCCTCACCCTAACTCCAGCTATGAGTCGGGCGTGTTTCCATGCAAAAGCACCTCAGCTTACTCACTGTGTGACCCTGGGCCAGTCACTTAACTTTCTATGTCTCAGTTTGCCAATCTGTAAAACAGCGATAATACCCTTTCTTGTAGGTATTGAGAGGTATTGGAACAGTACCTGGCATGCAGTAAGTACTCAATAATGTTAGCCTTTTTTATTCTTAGGAGATGGTGCTTCATAGCACATACCACAGAACATAGAAAGACTTCTGAGATTACTTGTCCCAGCCCCGTATTATATGAATAAGGAAACTGAGGAACTCCATGGTAGAGACAAGGGCTAGAGGGTGACATTACTTTTTAGTGCAGCAACATGAAGTTCTTTGGAAATAAGAAGATTTTCAATCAAACAGCCCTTTGCTGCTTTAGTGGGATATCTTCACTTTAATTCCATACAGCTTGCAATGCCAGGAACTCAAAGGCCCCCAACACTCTGCAGTAAGGAGAAGGCCTTCCCTCTGTGGAAGGCAGGACTGGATATACAGGCTAAGCCCCGGGAACTTCTGGGGTCTCTTTGACCCTCACACCAGTGAGATGAGCGAGGCTGGCATCTTTGTTCCCATTTCACAGATAAGAATGGCACTGACCCCAGAAGCTAACTAAATGAGGCCCTAGAAGGTACAGGAACACCCCTGCCTGTTCTTAGCCCCGAGCCTTTTCCCCACAGACCACAGCCTGCTATGCAGGCTGCCCTTTTCCACGCCTCTGTTGTCTGACTCCTCCTCCTTTCAGCAATTTCAGAGGTTCTAGTTTTTTTTTTTTTTAGTACATCAGATTTCCTTTCTTTCCCCCTCAAGCCAGGGTGGGCAGAGGAGCTGGAAGGGGAGGGGAGCAGTTGGCCTGCCTGGGAGCCAGGGCACAAAGAAGTTGCAGTCCCCGGCCCACCAGGGGCATCAGCACAGCAGGGGAGTCATTTCCCAGCAGAGCCCGTTCACTCACCATCTGCGTGGAGGAGGAGTTTCTGGGGTAGTGGTGCATTCGAGGAGTCGCTAGATAATGCTGATAGTGCTGAGGGATGGGCCGCACCTGGAACTGGGCAGGACTCAAGCCAGCATCCACGCTGAGATCCCTGCAGGGACACAGCCACAGTGAGCCCCAGGGCCATGAGAATCAGCCACCAAATCTCAGAAGGGACCTCCAACATCGTCCATCCAATAGAATCAGAGACACAAACTGCCAGCGCTACAAGAGACTTTAGCTCACAGCCCTTCCCATCTCCTTATACTAAGAAATCTGAGGCCGAGAAGGAAAGGGCTCAGCTAGGTCTGAAGGAGCTAGAACTATCTAAAAGAAAGCCAGTTGCTGTTGCATCAACTCAGACCCCAGGCAACCTCACGTGTGTCAGAGTAGACGTGTGCTTCACAGGATTTTCAATGGCTGATTTTTTTTAAAGTAGACTGCCAGGCCTTCCTTCTGGGTGCCTCTAGGTGAACTTGAACCTCCAACCTTTCGGTTAGCAGCAGAGCACATTAACCCTTTGTGCCACCCAGGGACTCCATCTAGGCCATATAAAACTTCTTGAAACCGACAAATTTTCCAAGATAAAGCCCACCCCTGAGAGAAAGACTGAAAGAAGACTCCAAATAGAGCAGTCCAGGGGAACAGAGCAAAGGAAAGACAAAAAATTGAAAAAACCAAACCCGTTGCCATCAAGTTGATTCCTACTCATAGCGACCCTATAGGACAGAGTAGAATTGCCCCATAGAGTTTCCAAGGAGAGCCTGGTGGCTTCGAACTGCTGACCTTTTGGTTAGCAGCCATAGCACTTAACCACTACACCACCGGTGTTTCCAAGGAAAGACAAGGTCCAGATAAAAGTGGAGGAGGGAGCAGAGTACGTTTTTCACTAAAGGAGAAAACAACCAAAGAGGGACCTCTACAATTGCGAAGCTAGGAAAGCTCTCCTAGGTCACCCACCCCTCCTGAAAGTATAGGAACACTCATTTCACTTATGAATGTAAGTGAAATATACACACACACATCCACAAATAAAAAATAAACAAATAAATGCAATGGAAAGGGACCCAGGGTTGCTTGGAAAATGGCTGCTCTCAGGTCTGAGGCAGAAAATGCACATGTGACTTTGAAACATCTTGTCATAACCAAAAGCAAGAAAGCTATCGAAGACCACCAGGGTCATGTCAAAAGACTCAGAAGTAATCTTGCAGAAGCAGCTCCCAGTGGCCAGAGTTGGTACTAATTGCATATCAATTGGCATAACTGTGAGGTTGAAGCACACCACATAGGTTTAATTCCAGGACAGTGAAATGATGCTAAAGAAAATTGGTCACTGCACTTCAGAGATACCAAATAGTTGAGGAGGGGGAATTTCTACTAGTAAAAATGCTCCAGCTAACGAATGAATAAGGAATGGTTGAATTATTTGTCACCGTTTTGCATCCCCTAAAGAAATAAAGGATTTAGGCAAAAATCATCGACCACTGCTAATATCACATAAAGGGAGACAAGGAGACATTAAGCGCTTTCTGGAAGAAGAACACAAAACCACCTATGAAGTATTTTTACCACAAAGTAAAATTTGAACCTAAATCTGATCAAGCCAATGTAAAGGAAGTACAGGAAACTGAGGCACACGTTACGTGATAGCGTGGAGTGTTATCAGCAAAAGCCAGATAATGGGAAACTCTGCAGGAAAAACGGCCTCATTTTTTCAACAAACAAATTCAAACAAACAAATTGATAGTGGCAACGGTTGATAGATGTAGACAATGTCACTGGATTGTACATATAAAAAATGTTCATATGGCAAATGTTTTGTTACATATGTACTTATCAGAGTAAAATAATATCTCAAAAAAAATATGGAGGAGAATTGAAAGAATTTCTGCTTCCAGCTATGATGGAGTAACAGAAATTGGATTTATTTTTCCACTGGAAACCACATGAAAACTGGACAAAATATATGACAAATCTGTTTCCAGATGTTGGGCAATAGGCATGAAAAACTGTGACTCCTGGAAAGAGGGAAACAAGAAGGTGAGCCCTACAACTTCCCTGGCTTTTTCCTGCAGGTGCCTTCCAGGCCATGGAGCAGGGAGGGGGACCCCTAGCAGGGCACAGTGATCTTGATGAGTTGAGGGTTTTAATTCAGTGAATATGAGGTCTCTGAAATTTATAGTTATGCCCACTGACGTGAAAATTGTCCTCAGGCTTTTAGAAAAGAGGAAGCTATGCAGAATGAGAGCCCCAGGAATCTGCAGAGGGGTCCCCTTGAATCTTTGCTGAATATGAAGACGAGCATGCATGGGGTAAGATTCCATCAGATCAAGCAAAGAGCAACCAAGGAACAGCAAATGGATCTCAGAGCTTAGCAGGGCTGGGAAGTATTTGCATTGCAAACAGCCAGAGCAGAGGGTCCTTGTTGATCACTCAGGACATTCAACAGAGACCCAGGCAGAGCCTTTTGAGGCTTATTTATAAGCTTAGTTAGTGCAGGTCCACAGTAAGCTCTACTCTAGAGATACTCTAAACCAATTGTTGTCAAGTCATTTCCAACTCATAGCGACTCCATGTGTGTCAGAGTAAAGCTCTCTCAGAGATACTCTAGGCCTGCAGTGATGAAATTTAAAAACAAGCTACAAAAGGATCAAACTGAATTGCAAGTGGTGCTTACCAGAACAAAGCCCGAGACCCTTTAAAAGAATAAAGCAAATCCAGTTTCTCAAAAATGTATATTTCACAATGTCCATCATTCAATAAAAAATTACCAGACATACCAAGAAACAGGATAATATGTCTCATAATCAGGCGAAAAAATAGTCAACAAAAATACTCTAAGACACTGAAATGACAGAGCTGATGATGGTTAGCCAGACACAGCTACCCCTTGGGGATACCCACACTGTAGCCAGGCTCTGAAAACACCCTCTGAGAGGTTAGACCAGGGCCCCTGAAGGTACAACCTCAGAGCCTATGTGGGCAAGAGGGCAGGAGCCACTGGAACTTAGAGACTTCCCTTCCTTATCTTGTCTTGAGCAGGCCCTGACCATGAACTTTCTCAGCTCCCATTGTGCCTGCTGCTACACAGGCTGCTGGTTCCCACACAGACTGTGAAACGTGGGTTTGGCTACACCTCATCTACGACAATGCCCTCTGAGATGGCTCTGACGGTGAGAACCCAATAAATCCATCATCCTTCAAGGGGATCTGAGTCCTGTTCCCTAAATTAGCTATGCTTGTGAGGGTAGTGAGCGCTGAGAATTAGCATAATTCCTATAATGGCCCCTGGGATCCAGCCCCACCCCCTTCTCTCTCCACAGCTTAGATCTAGCTATTGCTTGCTGGAGGGCAGGGCTGGCCATTGTCCTCACAGGCTCCACACACGCCACTGTCCAAGCAGTAGCAGAAACCCATTGTGAGAAGGCCCAGGTCCTCAGTCCAATTCCGCCCTTCCTCAGCTATGAGACCCTCTCCACTGAGTTCACCTCTGTAAGCTTCATCTAAAATGATGATAGCAATAGCTCCTCATAGTGATGTTGGGAGGATCAAATGGGAAAATGGATGTGAAAGCCCTTTGCAAAGCACTTACAAATGCAAGGGGTTATTGTTAGCCCAAATCCCTGAAATAACTCATTATAATCCTGTCATTTGGAAAATGAGCTAAACTCTTGGAGTCAGAAGAAAACTTAGAAATCAACTAGTCCAGTCCCTCATTTTCTCAGGCTGATCTAAGTCATGAAGAAGGGCCTTGTTCTATCCAAGTTCCTTCCTAGCAAGTTAGGGCCACCAGGGTTTCTGAGCCTTATCCCACTGTACCACTTCAAGGAAAGAAATTTCATGGGACTCTCTCATGTGACTGAAGCTCTGATTTCCAGTAGTCTCCAGGAGCCCAGAAAGTTCAAAGGAGCGAAGAGATATTCAAGGAATTCCATTAAAGCAAGGAAGCAAGGGACTTGGGGTATAGCACTAACAGAGCCACCCCAGTTCCAAGAATGCTAACTGGAAAAGTCAATGGTACTCTGCATCTGAGATGGGTGGGGTAGTCTGCCCTGGTTGGGCCTGGGTGAGCTCTGGGATCCCTTATCTTAAAACCCCATTAGAAAATTCATTCCTGCATCAAAAAAACAAAAAACAAAACCCATTGCTGTCTAGTAGATTCTGACTCATGGCAACCCTATAGGACATGTTAGAACTGCCCCATAGAGTGAATCTGAACTGTCAATATTTTGGTTAGCAACCATAGCACACTGTAGCTCTTAACCACTGTGCCACCAGGGCCCCAATTGGGTGCAGGCTCCCTCAGTTGGGTGCAGTTCCACAGAACCTTAAGAAGTCTGGTTTGGAACTTGACCAGAGGAGACATTAACCTCTTGAAAAGCAGTTTCTCCCACCTTTCCATTGTTGCTACCAGCCTATAAGAACCTGGCTGAATTTTGGGGGGAATTAAGAAAATACCCAACAGGCCTAAAGCCTTTGCCTGGAGCTTACCACAAGGCTAAACCAGAACTATGTTTTGGGAATTTCTTGTAAATTGTCAGGGCACAATTTTTTCAGTTATGTCTAACCATTGACCTTAACTTTATTTTCCACTCTCAATGTTCTTGCAGTGTGCTCTGGTCTGGTTGCTATGCAACCCCTTAAATTCTTCCCAAGGAATTTGCCCCCAAAGTGCTGGATGCCATCTTATGAAGTGAGTCCAGGCTTGTGGAGCACCGAGAGGCTTTGTTGAGGCAGGGCTGCCTGCAGGGAAAGAACAGCAAGAACCTCTCGTCCTCCATCCACGTTTTGCCAACAGGTGCCTAGACACCTCTGCCTTGGGCAAGGTTAGGGCTGTGACTGATTGCAGTACAGTTCACATTAGGGGTCAGAGTTGGAGCTGAGGAGCCAGGACTGAGAAGTCAGAGAAGCATGGTAAGGACAGAGACACGGGAGCTGTGACTCAAGGTCAGGGGTCAGGTTATTGAGCATGGGCCAGAAAGGGGAAGTATTTGGGATTTAATTTGTAGACCAATTTTGGGGAAAAATAACATCTTAAAAACATTGAGTCTCCCAGCCTATGAACACAACATACCTCTCCATTTATTTGAGTATTTTTTAATTTCTCTCAGCACTCTCAGGCCAGGATGCCCAGCTGGGAGAAGCTACTTTAGAGCTGAGATATTCCAAAGTTAAGGGGAAAGACCAGGGCAGCCTCAGCTGGGGCTGGACAAGGGCTATGGCCCAATACCTGGATGACCTAGGGCAGGATTCCATGGTTTCCGTTGGGTCTCTGGAAGGGGCAGAGAGGGGGAGACGGAAACAGCTGCAGACACTCTCCCCTCCTCCCTTCCAGGGGCTCCTTCCAGGGGGTAAGAGAAGCCACTCCTGTAATGCATTTTCTGTATTCCATTGATCAGGCTGCCCATCTCCTGGCAGAAGAGGCCAGCTGGCTAGAGATGCAGTTAGCATTATCACAATTACGAAAGTTCCTCGTTACCACTAAACTGGCCCTTGCTGGAGCAGTGCTAATTACATAGAAGGAGAAATGGTTGCCTCCTCCTCTGGAGAAGGCTTCCTACTTGGAAAATAGTGACAAAACAGGCAGAAAGGGGTGGGCCCAAGCCAGTCTCAGGGCCAGGGGCCTCCCAGCTTCAGGGTCAGGGGCTCCAGGAGGCAGGATCAGCTACTCTGGGCCTCATTTTTTATGTTTCTCACAGCAAATGTGGGTCAGGAACGCAGGGTGGTTGAAATGATGGAGAAGGACAAAGAGTTGTGGCTAAATAAAGAAAGCTGGGGACAGAGATAATGCTTGCAAATTTTCTTGCCTTCTCCAAAAAAAAAAAAGGAACCTGAACCCAATGGAGCCTCAGGTCAAACAACATTCTCAACAGGCCAAAACTGCTCACCACGTCTCATTATTTACACCACAACCTATATTTTTCTTTCTTAAACTTTTCTTTCCTTGATTTTCTAAGTAATACGTGCTCATCATTCACCACCTGCTGGGGAAAAAGATGGTGAGGAGGGAGGGCAGAATGTGGGCTCCAGGAGGAAGTGCCCAGTCCTCTTCCAGCCTGGCAGAGGAGCATTGCAGGGGTGCCTTGGAGCCTCCCATTCTGTGTGTCTGGCCCCAAGTTCTGTGGGGTGCAAAGGCCTGTCAGACATGGATCCTACACAGTTCTGAGGACAGAGGAGAGGCCACCTCAAGCTACCTGTCTGAGATTTTTGCATATGGAGCTAGCTGAGACTGAGAAAGTGGAGCCATGCCAGCTGTGTGATGAAGCTTTCTGGGCTCTGACACCTTCCTCTGGCACCATTCAAGGACTCAAGGACTTCCTGACCAGGGACTATGGCTGTGGGCATAGCCTTTCCCCAGCTCTGTGCCAAGTCCTTACTGTAATGCCCAGTACCCACACTCAGTTGCCTTCCCACGCTCTTATGTGGAGCCTGTTCAGGCACCCCAGGACCCAGAGGCGATATCCAGAATCTGCTGGCTCCTCAGGCATCTTCCTTCAGCCTCATCAGGACCTGTGGACTTTGGACTGACTTCTTGGTTTTCTCACAGCTTCACTCCTTCTGATATCTCTCCAGGAAAAATGTTTTTTTTTATGTCACCTGTACAGCCACACTTGCCACTGTGGACCATGTGTGTTTGTTCAAATCCTTTCAGCCATATGAAGAGCCCTGGTTACTCCGTGTGTGTTGAATTGAGTTAAACTGAATTAACTTGATTGCCAAGGAGCAGAATTTAATCCAAACGGCAATTAAATCTTCATAATTTGAATCTTGCTAATTAGAAAAAGGCTGAACTGAAGTTGGCTATGGTGCAATCCATCTTCTAAAGGATTGTTCAACTTAACGGGTTTATCTGAGAATGAACAGAGGGTGGGAAACAATGGAACACTTTAAAACAACTGCTCTCTGCACCTAGAAGCATCCTTAGTGTTTGTCTTAGTTATCTAGTGCTGTTATAACAGAATTCCAGAAACCGGTAGCATTGAAAAATAATATTTATTTTTCTCATAGTGGAGGAGGCTAGAAGCCCAGATTCAGGGTGCCGGCTCTAGGGAAAGGCTTTCTTTCTCTGTCAGCTCTGGAGGAATGTCCTTGTCTCTTTTTGAGCTCCTACTCCTGGGTGATTTTCATGTGACTTGGTATCTTCTCTTTTCCTATTTCTGCTTCTGGCTTGCTTGTTTAATCTCTTTACATCTCAGAAGAGATTGACACAGGACACACCCTACTAACCCTATCTCAAAACATATCAAAGACAACCCATTCCCAAATGGGTTCCCAACCGTAGAGGTTAGGATTTATAATACATAATTTGGGGGGACACAATTCGATACATAACAGTGTTCAATCAATTAGAACTACCCTTTTGAATCACTCCTGGGCGTCCATGAAAAGGGCTCCCAAAGCAACCCTTGATGAAGACAGTTGACCTGACTAAATAGTTGGAAAATGATACAACTGCACATCAGGTTTTGCAAAATAGTCCATTTTTCCACTGATTTTTTTTTCTTTTTAACATTCTTTAAAAAAAAAATTTTTTTTAGCATAAAATTTGTAAGAGTAGTACAAAGAATTCCTGGATACCCTTCCCCCAAACCAAAGCCAAACCCATTGCCATCAAGTTAATTCTGATTCAAAGCAACCCTATAGGACAGAGTAGAACAGCCCCATAAGGTTTCCAAGGCGTAATCTTTACAGAAGCCACATTTTTCCTCCACAGACACCTTAGTTAGCAGCCGAGTACTTAACCACCAGGCCACCAGGGCTCCTTACCCTTCACACATAGTCCCCAAATGTTAACATTTTACTACATTTCTATATCCTTCTCTCTTGTGCACACGCTTCCTGTCTACACGCACACACATGCACACACACACACTTCTCTGTGGATATATACGTATAAATCTATGTATATAAAAAAACACATAGATATAGAGACATACATAGATAGTAATATATGAATATAGATAGCTATTAATATGTATATATTTATTTATATAACATATTTATATTTATCAAAGTTTTTTTTGAGCCATTTAGAAGTAAATTGCAGGCATGATGCTCTTTACCTCTAAATGCTTCATGTATTTAGAACTGCACATCTTTTTAAAGTATTCGAGTGTTCAGATCTGACCCTAATTTAGATCAACCCTCTCCTGATCTAGAACCAGGAGCAACACTGCATCCTAGGCCAGCAAAGACCTCCATCCTGAGCACAGGAGATCTTGGAAAGACTTCAGAGGGACCCTGTTGCCTACAAAGACACACAACAAAACCTTCAAATTCTCTCCCCAGCCCATCAGGTTCTGCCTTAGTGCTTCAGGTATGACGTCACTTTCTCTCCTGTGAGTCTGTGTTTACAGGACCTCCGCAGTCTGAGTGCCTTGCTGGCATGCCCTGGTACTTCTCTGTGGCTCCCTCGAGGTCCACCTCCTCCAGGAAGCCTTCCCTTACCACCCTAGCTACTTGGAACTCTCCATTATGTCCTTCCCTCAGGGACCTCATTGAGCCTTGGGAAATGTTTTATATCCTTGTCTCCCTCCTCCCCTGTGGGCCCTAAGCACAGAGCCCCAGGCTGGGCTCAAGATGGTGCCCATTTACGTCTGAGCTCACTGCTGGAACCAGGCCCAGATGGGTGCCCCAAGCCCTGAGGGTTGCCAGGAACAGGGGCAAAGGCTGGGGCCTAAGGACTGGACCTCCTGCACCATTGTTCTAAGTGAAGGAAACAGGAACTTGACAGATAAGGCAAGAGCTTCCTCCCTCCCATCCTCCCCCAGAGGCCCCAAAAACTCACCAATCAGTGCCCTCAGCCAAATACCTGGGCTGAGGCGTCTGCAGTTGGTGGCTGAAGTCGAAGCTGGGGTGGAGGCGGTGGGGGTGGACAGAAGCACGCTCCTGACTCCGCCTGGAGGGAAGGGAAGGAGGCCCATGGCGTCAGGGGCTTCTGGGCCCAGCCCAGCTCTCAGGAGCACTGTGCAACCCTAGCCAGCCTGAGGGTGCCCCTCCTGCAGCCCCCAACAGAGCCCCACAGCCATGGAGCAGTAGGCTTCACCCATCCTCCCAAACACCAAGGAAGTTTTCCAAGCTGGGCGTCTTCCAATAGCTCAGACACTTGGATGGACTGAAGTCTCATCTGGTCCCACCCAAACCCACTCACTTCCTCTGTTTCTTCTCCCCTTACTCTGTCTCTGTCCTTGGCAGGGCTGTCTTCAAGATACTTAGACCCACCCCCTGCAGGTTTTCCCACCTCTGTGCGTACCCTCTCACCCCCTCTTCTCCTCTCTTGAAACCTCTCCACACTCCTCCCAGCATTCATGACCCAGGTTAAAGCCCACCTCCCCCGTGACGGCTTCCCTGAACACTCCAGCTCTTGGTGACCTCTCCTCCCTCTGACCTCCACCAACACTCACCTCTCTCCCATGCACCCCAACTCCTGTAGTTAGGGTCCCCAATAATTTTTATTGGAGGGGTAGGTGCTAGACCCCGGAGCCTTCTCCCACCCCCACCCTGGCAGCACTGACCTGGGGTGTGAGACCAGCCTGCGGTGCTGGGCTTCCAGGAGCTGCTGCTGCAGGAGGTATTGCTGGTGCAGGGCCTGAGGTAGGAAGGAGGGACCTGTGACGTCCTGGAACTGGAGGGTGGGCAGCGGGGTCAGTGACTGGTGCAGGGCGCCGCTGTGCTGGTGGGCCGGGGCCATGTGGGCACTGAGGCCCGGCTGCGACTGCACGGGGTGGGCCAGGGGGAAGTCGGGGGCGAGCTGCTGCGGCTGCGGGGGGCCCAGGTGGAAGTGGCGGCAGGAGGTAGCGTGAGGATGCTGAGACCTTTGAAAGGGGGCACCTGGGGAGGCAAGGACAGAGAAGACACTATGAGACTAGCACAGCCCCTCCCCCACAAAGCCCACCCACTTTTATATACAGTATACAAGGTACAATATTTAATCCATCACCTGTCTGTCAGTTTGTCATACTGTGGTGGCTTGCATGTTGCTAGGATGCTTGAAACTATGCCACAAGTATTTGAAATACCAGCAGGGTCACCTGTGGTGAAAAGGTTTTAACAGAGCTTCTAGACTAAGACTAGGAAGAAAGACCTGGAAATCTACTTTCGAAAATGATTGTTGTTAGGTGCCATTAAGTCGGTTCTGACTCATAGCGACCCTAGGTACAACAGAACAAAACACTGTCCATCCTCACAGTGTTGCTATGCTTGAGCCCATTGTTGCAGCCACTGTGTCAATCCATCTCACTGAGAGTCTTCCTCTCTTTCACTGAACCTCTGCTTTACCAAGTGTGATGTCCTTCTTCAAGGATGAGTCCCTCCTGATAACATGTCCAAAGTATGTGAGGCAAAGTCTTGCCATCCTCCCTTCTAAGGAGCATTCTGGCTGTACTTCTTCTAAGACAGATTTGTTAGCTTTTCTGGCAGCCCCTGGTATATTCAATATTCTTCACCAACACCATAATTCGAAGGCATTAATTCTTCTTCCGTCTTCCTTATTCATTGTCCAGCTTTCGAATGCGTATGAGGCAATTGTAAATACCACGGCTTGGGTTAAATTAGCCAATAAAAACCTTATGGATCACAACAGAATATTGTCTTATGTAATGATGAGAGATGAGCCTCCTAGTTTGGAAGGCACTCAAAGTACACAGTGGCTGCAATAATTGTTTTTAGTTGCCGTGAGTCGATTCCAACTCATGGCAACCCCGTGTGTGCAGAGTAGAACTGTCCCACAGGGTTTTCAAGGCTGTGACCTTTCAGAAGCAGATTGCCAGGTCTGTCTTCTGAGGAGCCTCTGGGTGGGTTTGAACTGCCAACATTTCAGCTAGTAGTCAAGCACCTAACCATTTGAGCTACCCAGGGCTGAGACAATGGATTCGAGCATACCAAAGATTGTGAAGATGTTGCAGGATCAGGCAATGTTTCATTCTGTTGTCTATGGGGTGATCATGAGTCGGAACCCACTAAACAGTACCTAACAGCAACAATAACCATCTCTAATGCTGCCAAGTAAAGGCTCTGTGTGCGTATGTGTTGGAGTGGGGAGGAGGATTTGCTTTAGTGAATAGGCAAGAGTCCTAAAAGGGCACACGTGATCCTTGGGAGATGTTAAAGGCATTTTGGGGCCCTCGGGTACAATTTGGCTTTCTTGAATTAGCTAGACCCCTCCTGTGCAACCTCATTGGCCTTACTACCTTCTTATGAAAGATGCCAGGTAGAGAAAATGTAGTTCAGTTCAGCCAAGGTCAGACTTCTCTGAAGCCTTGGATAGCCAGGACCCAACCCACGGGGAGTCCTAGTGAATCAGAAGTTGTTTCTCACTCATTCTTAAGAAAAAAGCAAATTACACAAAAAAGAAGATCCTCCCTGGAATTTATTTAAAAGCAAACATTTTCAGGCATAGCTGGGCTCGGACTACATTTACTCTGGTCTCCACTACTTTTCTAAATGAAGTTGAGCTCGATGACAAGGAAGCCAGAAGCCCTCCCATGAGCAAAGATCCAGCTCTAGGTGCTGGAGTCCTTCAATGAGACAAAGCAGGAGAGCAGTCCTTTTAGAAAGATCTGCAGAGACATCCTGCTCTATATGGCCAATTCAACACGTCTGCTCCCTTCCAGACCCCTGAAATGAGAGCAGAAGGATAAAAGGAAATATGATCACACAAGGACAGCGAGGAGAAGTGACGTCAGCAGGCAACACATGTCAGCAGATTTTTGCAAGATGGAAGCAGGTGGAGGAATTAGCAAAGCTGAGAAATCTGAAACTGAGCACCTACAGGAGGGGCAGTTAACAAGACGTGGGTAAAGCTTGCCGCACAATGCCACAAGGGGCAAGAACTGGGAAGCTGGTTGCTTTGGAAGGCAGGAGAGAGGGCAGAGCTGAGTGTTGTATGTGGTTGTTGTTAGCTACCATTGAGTTCGTCACCGATTCATGGTGATCCCATGCACAATGGAATGAAACACTGCCAGGTCCTGTGTCACCCCCCTGATTGGTTGTTGATCACCATGATCAGCTGCAGATTGGACCATTGTGATCCATAGGGTTTTCATTGGATGGTTTTTCAGAAGTAGATTGTCAGGCCTTTCTTCCTAGTCTGTCTTAGTCTGGAAGCTCCACTGAAACCTGTTCGGCATCATAGCAACATGAAAGCCTCCAGTGACAGCAGGTGGTGGCTTCTCATGAAGTGCGTTGACTAGAATCAAATCCAGGTCTCCTTCATGGACGATGAAAATTCTACCACTGAACCATCAATAAGGAACAATGACGCCCAGGTCTCTTCCCCTTTCTTATGCATCCCAGTGGCTCCCCCTTTCTCACCTTGGAGAAATTGAACTAGAAAGGCTCCAATGGAGAGATGCTAGGCAGAAGAGGGCAGGGTGTAATGTCATACTAAAACAGGGCAATTAAATGAAAGTCTATATATTGAACTTTGGAAGCCCTGCCCCCTTCTGCCACTTGGTTCATGCCCCCTCCCTGCCCCCTCCACATCCTCGATGGAACCAACTGGTCACAGGAAGACCCTTGCAGGTGTTGCTGGCCGAGAGCAGCCCAATAAATGGCAGGGCCCCCAACTGGTCACCCTGTAATGAAGCCACTAAGTTGAAAAGTCCACCCTCACACATACTTACACTCAGTACCTGGACAACTTTTAGTGACCCACACTGAAATATGAATAAATATCCCAAGGATGACCAGTTTCTTGAGGAAGATTACAAAGTGAAAAGAGAAACAGAAAAAAAAAAGAGTAAAAATTTTTAAATGAACTCAGTAAAACAGAGACAATGCAAGGACAACGCAAGAAAAAATAAACTCCCAAACACTATAATTAATATCCTCAGAGAAATTAGATGTTGAATCAATGAGACAACATGAAGCTCTTATAGAAGGAGCAAAGACAGAACGAGAAAGAGTACTCCTGGATATTAAAAATATAATAGGTGAAATTTGAAATTCAACAAAAAGGTTGGAAGATAAAGCTGGGGAAACAATCCAGGAAGTAGAAGACAAAGAGATGGAAAAAAAGAGAAAAGATGCAAACATTGAAGAATCAAGTCAGGAGAGTCAACGTGGGTAATAGAGAATGAATGGAATAAAGGGGAGGAAATTAGGGAAAAAGTATCACAAAACTTTTCTCCTGGAAGTTCTAGATTTCAATCTAGTTTCTTCTAGATTTTCAGTCTAGTTTCTATTTCTAAAGGGCTTTCTGAGTGCTCAGCAAAATAGGTAGGGAAAATAACCCACACCAAGGCATCTCACTGTGAAAAGTCAGCACAATGGAGGCAAAGGGGTGGTTCTAACACCTTCCAGAAAAAGGCAAGTGAGCGGGTCCCATATAAAGTGTCAGGAGTCAGAATAAATTTTTCAACAGCAGCAGTGAAAGCTTTAAAATAATAGAAAAACCGTCTTCTGAAACCAAAAAGCAAATCCGTTGTGTTCTTCAACTCATGGCAACCCCATGTGTAACAGAGCAGAACTGCTCCATGGGGTTTTCTTGGCTGTAATCTTTATGGACGTAGACTGCCAGGTCTTTCTTTTGCAGCACCACTGGGTGGGTTCAAACCACTAATCTTTAGGTTAATAGTCGAATGCAACCATTTGTGTTCGCCCAGGGACCTCAACTGCCTTGTAAATACTGAGAAAAAATATGTATTTTCAACCTAGAATTCTATGCCCTGACAAACTGTTAATCAAGGATGAGAATAGAATAAAGGCATTTTCAAACACGCAGGATCTAAAAAAAATAAACCTACTTGGCACACTTTTTCAAGGAGGTACTGAGGTGAACCAAGAAAGAGGAATCAAGAAATAGGGGTTTGCACTTATATCAGTTGAGATGTTTCAACAAATGGATGCAATGCTAGAGGCACTTATTCATCTATGCCAAGAAATTTCAAAAAGAGGTACTTGGCCAACAGGGAACTGCCAGAAATTCAAGCTGGATTCAGAAGAAGACATGAAATGAGGGATATCATTGCTGATGTCAGGTGGATCTTGGCTGAAAGTAGAAAATACTAAAAGATGTTTACCTGTGTTTTATTCACTATGCAAAGGCATTTGACTGTGTGGATCATAAGAAATTATGAATAACATTGCAAAAACCAGGAATTCTAGAGTGCTTAGTTGTGCTCATGAGGAACCTGTACATAGACCAAGAGGCAGTCATTCCAACAGAACAAGGGAATACGGCGTGATATGGAGTCAGGAAAGGTGTGTGTCAGGGTTGTATCTTTTCACCATACCTATTCAGTCTGTATGCTGAGCAAATAATAAGAGAAGCTGAACTATATGAAGAAGAGTGGGGCATCAGGATTGGAGGAAGACTCATTAACAGCCTGTGATATGCAGATGACACAACCTTGCTTGCTGAAAGCAAAGGCGACTTGAAGCACTTACTGATGAAAATCAAAGACAATATGGATTACACCTCAATATAAAGCAAACAAAAATTCTCACAACTGGACCAATAAGCAACATCATGACAAACTGAGAAAAGATTGAAGCTGTTCAAGGATTTCATTTTACTCGGATCTACAACCAATTTACTTGGATCCCATGGAAGCAGCAGTCAAGAAATCAAATGATATATCGTGTTGGGCAAATCTGCGGCAAGACTGGTTTCAAGAGTTAAAAAGCAAAGATGTCACTTTGAGGACTAAGGCGCACCTGACCCAAGCCATGGTATTTTCAATCGCTTCATGTACATGCAAAAGCTGGGCAATGAATAAGGAAGACTAACAAAAGAACTGAAGGCATTTGAATTGTGGTGTTGGCAAAGAATACTGAATATACTTCAAATTGCCAGAAGAATAAACAAACTGTCTCGGAAGAAGAACAGCCAGAATGCTCCTTGGAAGCGAAGTTGGCGAGACTTCATCTCATGTACTTTGGACATGTTGTCAGGAGGGACCATGATTGGTAAAGTAGAGTGCCAGTGAAAAAGAGGAAGACCCTCAATGAGATAGACTGACACAGTGGCTGCAACACTGGACTCAAACGTAGCAACTATTATAAGGATGGTGCAGGATTGGGCAGCGTTTTGTTCCATTGTAAATAGGATTGCTATGAGTCGGACCTGACTCAATGGCACCTAACAACAAAAACCCAGAAAAGATGGGGGATTCCCAAGTACATAGCTATGTAGGCGTTACAGCAACTAGTTCAAGGGGGAGCAAGAGGGTGGGGTTCTAAGAGAGTGGAAGGAGGGAATGGAAAGCACAGGATTACTGATAACCGTGACCTTGTGAAAGCAGTATTTTGGTATTTGAAGAAATTTTACAATTTGATCTAGAATTTCATAAGAAATTGTAAAAATGTCATAGAAAGCAAGGCAAACAAAAACATGAGGCAATTATTACCTTCAAAAAAATAAAAAGTTGTTTTACAAGGCTAGGTCATGGAAGCTTCATAGACACATCCAAACTCCCTGAAGGACCGAATTGCTGGGCTGAGGGTTATAGTGATCACGGCTCGGGGAACATCTAGCTCAATTGGCATAACATAGTTTATAAAGAAAATGGTCTGCATTCTACTTTGGTGAGTAGCATCTGGGGCCTTAAAAGCCTGTGAGCGGCCATCTAGGATACTCCACTGGTCTCACCCCTTCGGGAGCAAGGGAGCATGAAGAAAACTAAAGACACAAGGGAAAGATTAGTCCAAAGGACTAATGGACCACATCTACCATGGTCTCCACCAGACTGAGTCCACTACAACTAGATGGTGCCCAGCTACCACCACTGACTGCTCTGACAGGGATCACAAGAGAGTCTCAGACAGAACTGGAGAAAAAATTAGAACAAAATTCTAGCTCATAAAGAAAGACCAGACTTGCTGGCCTGACAGAGACTGGAGAAACCCTGAGAGTATGGCCCCCGGACACTCTTTCAGCTCAGTAATGAAGTCACTCCTGAGGTTCACCCTTCAGCCAAAGTTTGGACAGGCCCATAAAACAAAACAAGACTAAAGGGGCACACCAGCCCTGGGGCAAGGACTAGAAGGCAGGAGGGAGCAGGAAAGCTGGTAATGGGGAACCCAAGGCTGAGAAAGGAGAATGTTGACATGTTGTGGAGTTGTTAACCAATGTCATAAAACAATATGTGTGCTGTGTAATGAGAAATTAGTTTGTTCTGTAAACCTTCATCTAAAGTATAATAAAAAATAAATAAATAAAAAGTTGTCCAAGAAAGAAAGTGGAATTATTTACTCATTACTGGGCTCAGCAGTGAACAATATATTTAAATAATAAAACAATGAATGAACTATTTAGGAAAGCAGAAAGGGACATTTTCTTCCATGATAGAAAACAGTGACAAAAATTAAAAAATCAACAAACAGTGGTACAATGCTTTATTTTGAAGTTTACTTAGTAATTAATTAATTTATTTATTTACTTCAGGAAGGAAATACCTGAAGATGACTTGGAAGTGGTGAGCTTTAAGGAATAGGGCAGGGAGAGACGACAGGTGTTTTACTGGATGTGTCATATACTGGCATGTACTACATGGATCCAAACCAAACCAAACCCCATGCCATCGAGTTGATTCCGACTCATAGCAACCTTATAGGACAGAGTGGAACTGCCCCATAGGTTTCCAAAGAGCATCTGGTGGATTTGAACCGCAGACCTTCTGGTTAGCAGCGAAACTCTTGACCACCATGCCACCAGGGTTTCCATACTACAATAATAGAGTTTTTAGAATACGTATTTGCAAAAAGAAATGAAAACAAAAAGAATTTCTGCCTGATTTCAAATGAGCCAGAAAAGAATTATCCAGAACCTTAATTCCCATAGGCACTCTGGGTAACCTGGGCTTCTCTGTCTTGTGAACTCAGGCTTTATTGCTTTCAGGGGTTTGGGGCCTGAGCAAGCAAGCACTGGATTCCTTCCCTCCCTCACTCTACCATCATCAATCACACTAGGCAATAAAAAGAGGAGGGGCAACAGGTCAGAGGAAAAGAGAAAGAAGAGGAAAGGAAAGAAAGGCGACTGCAGAGGAAGAGTTTGAGATGAGGTGAAAAAAGAAAGGCATGAAGACTCTAAACCAAGCACTATCCAAAAGAATTATAATGTGAGTTACACATGTAATTTTAAACTTTCTAGCAGCCACATTAAAAAAAAAAAAACCCAGGTGATATTAATTTTAATAATACATTTTATATGTAACTCAATATATCCAAAATGTTTCAATATGTACTCAATATGAAAAAATCGATGAGATATTTCACATTCTTTTAGTCCTTGAACTCCACTGTGTATTTTGCACTTTGAGCACATTTCAGTTTGTCTCAATAGCCACCTGTGGCTAGTGGCTTCTGTACTGGACAGTTCAACTCTAAAAGGAAAAAGCATCCCATACATAGAGCAGGAGCCACTGGTTGGTGCAAAAAGCTAACATACTCAGCTGCTAATGGAAAGGTTGGAGGTTCGAACCCATCCAGAGGTGCCTTGGAAGAAATCAGTCACCAAAAAGCCTATGGAGCACGATTCTATCTGACACACATGGAATCACCATGAGTTGGAGTCAACTTGATGGCAACTGATACACAGAGAGCAAAGCATTTCAACCAAGTTTCCTAACTGGCTTGTCTTCAAATGGGAAGCTCCCCAGTGTTACTGGTGAAATCCAAGCCCTTTAGCCTGATATCAAAACCCTTAGTCCATCCTCCTTGTTTCCCACTCTCCCCCACTAAGTTCTCTCTGCAGCCACCCAGTTAGTCTACTCCATCCTGCACACCCACCACTCACACTCCCACCAGGAGTGTCTTTGCTCACATCTCACCAGCTGCCTTCCCCATCTTTAAAGGCCTGTGTCACCTCTTAACTCCCCCAAAAATATCACCCTTCTCTGAGCTCCTCTATTCCCTGTCTCCCCCACTCATTTGGCACCAGGCAGTGGCTACCTTGAGCTGTTTCTTCACACTTGCCACCCCCACTAGACTGACTCTGAGTCTTACTGTTTCTAGATCCCCATGTGCCTTGCCAGGAGCCTGCGTTGCCAAACACCTGGTTGACTGATGGTTGGAGAGAATAAGGGAAAACAATGGCTCAACTGAGGCTTGTTGAGGGCTGACTGGTTTGAAATTTAGTGCGAAAGAGAGTGGCAAGTAGGGTCCCAGTGAGCTCTTGGAGTTTCAAAGCTGTGGTGTAGCAGGGACAAGTCTGGTAAGGTTAACCAGTCCCTTCCCCCTTAGCCCTCTTCTCCCTCCAGGAACAGCAGCTGTCTTCCTCCCACAAGCCCCTCCTACCATAAGGGTGCCCACCCTGAGAGGGGTGGCCTTCATGTTTTCGTGGAGGCCCATGAGGAAGAGGACTAACTGCCTGGCTTGGAGAGTTTTCCACTCTCCTGCCACGTGTGTCCCCCTTGACGTCCTGAGAAGTGAGAGTAGGTTGGCAGCAAGAAGAAGGGCAAAGGTGTCTATGTGTCCCATAGTATTTCAGGCACTTTCTCTGCAAATGCCCTTTGTCTTCCATTCTGTGTGTCCTGTCCTGTACCATCCCCCTCCAAGAGGGGTGTCAGTTCATCACCCAGCTCAGAAGGGAATTGAATCTAGGAGATGCCCACTCTGGGCACCCTGGGCCTCTCCCCAGCCCTTTGTGCAAGTGTCGGATAATAACTGATCAAGATACAATTCTAGGAGTAGTTTTAGTTTAATGAAGGATTCTCAAAATTCTCCAGGACCAAAGGAATGAAGCTCTAAGGGTAGAATACCAGAGTCCATAACAAGTCAATGATCAGTGATGTTTGGGCACTTACATCCCAAAATGTCCCCCGTAAGTAGACAGCCTACAGATTTTTCCGACTGTGTTACTCCGTTAGGATAAAAAGGAGCCCTGGTGGCACAGTGGTTAAAGTGCTCAGCTGCAAACTGAAAGGTTGGTGGTTCAAACCCACCAGCCGCTCTGTGGGAGAAAGACGTGGCAGTTCTACTCTATCCTATACGGATTACTATGAGCCAGAATCGACTTGACAGCTGTGGTTAAAAAATAATCTCAGGATTCCCTCAATCACACTATCCAGTTACCAGTTTTCCCCAGAGCTAAGACGCCATAGAAACAACGCTGGAGATCGCAAGACAGAATTTTGCAAGACCAACAACTTATTCATTGCAAATACCATTTTTCAACAACATAAACAGCAACTATACAAGTGGACCTTACGGGATGGAAAACACAGGAATCAAATTGACTACATCTGTGGAAAGAGATGATGGAAGAGCTCAGTTTCATCAGTCAGCACAAGGCCAGGGGCTGACTGCAGGAAAGACCATCAAATGCTCGTATGCAAGTTCAAGTTGAAGCTGAAGAACATTAAAACAAGTCCACGAGAGACAAAATACTGCCTTGAGTGTCTACCACCTGAATTTGGAGACCATCTCAAGAATAGATTTGACACATTGAACACTAATGACTGAAGACCAGAAGAGTTGTGGGATGACATCAAGGACATCATATGTGAAGAAAGCAAAAGGTCATTAAAAAGACAGGAAAGAAAGAAAAGACCAAAATGGATGTCAGAAGAGACTCTGAAACTTGTTCTTGAATGTACACTACCTAAAGTGAAAGGAAGAAATGTTGAAATCAAAGAGCTAAACAGAATTTTTCAAAGGGTGGCTCAAGGAGACAAAGTAAAGTACTATAATGAAATGTTCAAAGACCTGGAGTTAGAAAACCCAAAGTGAAGAACATGCTAGGCATTTCAAGCTGAAAGAACTGAAGAAAAAATTCAAGCCTCAAATTGAAATACTAAAAGATTCTATGGGCAATATATTAAACGACGCAGGCAGCATCAAAAGAAAATGGAAGGAATACACAGAGTCACTGTACCAAAAATAACTGGTTGACATTTAACCGTTTCAAGAGGTAGCATATGATCAAGAACCAATGGTATTGAAGGAAGAAGTCCAAGCGGCACTGAAGGCATTGGCAAAAAACAAGGCTCCAGAAATTGATGGAATACCATTTGAGATGTTTCAACAAACTGATGCAGCGCTGGAAATGCTCACTTGTCTATGCCAAGAAATTTGGAAGACAGCTACCCGGCCAACTGACTGGAAGAGATCCGTATTTGCCTCCATTCCAAAGAAAGGTGATCCAACAGAATATGGAAATTATCAAACAATATCATTACTGCCACATGCAAGTAAAATTTTGCTGAAGATAATTCAAAAACGGTTGCAGCAGTACACCAACAGGGAAGTGACAGAAATTCAAGCTGGATTCAGAAGAGGATATGGAATGTGGGGTATCATTGCTGATGTCGGATGGATCTTGGCTAAAAGCAGAGAACACCAGAAAGATGTTTACCTATGTTTTATTGACTATGCAAAGACATTCAACTGTGTGAATCATAACAAATTAGGGATAACATTGCAAAGCATGGGAATTCCAGAACACTTAATTGTGCTCATGTGGAACCTGTACATAGACCAAGAGGCAGTTGTTCGAACAGAACAAGGGGTAGTACGTGGTTTAAAATCAGAAAATGTGTGTGTCAGAGTTGTATCATTTCACCACACTTATTCAATCTGTATGCCAAGCAAATAACCCGAGAAGCTGGACTCTATGAGGAAGAACGGGCATAAGGATTGGAGGAAGACTCATTGACAACGTGCACTATGCAGATGACACAACCTTGCTTGCTGAAAGTGAAGAGGACTTGAAGCACTTACTGATGAAGATCAAAGACTACAGCCTTCAGTATGGATAACACCTCAACATAAAAAAAAAAATAAAGCAGACAAAAATCCTCACAACTGGACCAAAAAACAACATCATGATAAACAGAAAATACTGAAGTGGTCAAGGATTTTATTTTGCTTGGATCTACAATCAACACCTCTGGAAGCAGCAGTCAAGAAATAGAATGACATACTGCATTGGGCAAATCTGTTGCAAAAGACCTCTCTAAAGTGTTAAAAAGCAAAGAAAGCACTTTGAGGGCTAGGGTGCACCTGATCCCAAGCTGTGATATTTTCAATCGCCTCTTATGTGAAAGCTGGAAGTAAATAAGGAAGACTGAAGAAGAATTGATGCCTTTCAGTTGTGGTGTTGTCAAAGAATATTGAATATGTCATGAACTGCCAGAAGAACGAACAAAGTATCTTGGAAGAAGTATAGCCAGAATGTTCCTTGAAAGGATGGCGAGACTTTGTCTCATTTTTTGGACATCTTATCAGGAGGGATCAGTCCCTGGAGAAGGACATCAAGCCTGATAAAATAGAGGGTCAGAGGAAAAGAAGAAGACCCTCAATGCCAGTGGCTTCAACAACAGGCTCAAACACAGCAAGGATTATGAGGATGGCGCAGGACCAGGCAGTGTTTCATTCTGTCGTACTTAAGTTCGCTATGATTTGAAACAGACTGTATGGCACCTAACAACAAGACTCCAACAATTGAAAGATTCATCAGGAGATAAATAACATTTTTAGGGAGTGGGGAGAAAGACGGGTCTCTAAGAAACAAAAAAGAGCAACACATTAAATGCACTCCACCTGTTAGCCAAAAAGGTGGGCAGTTCGAATTCACCAGCTGTTCCTTGGAAACCCTTCCGGGCAGTTCTACCCTGTCCTGTAGGGTCACTATGAGTCAGAATCGATTCAACCCAACGTGTTTGGTTTGTGTTGGTATCATTTGTAAGACAAAAATTAGTTTCAAGAATAAAAAAAAAAAAAAAATGTGCATCTTAAAAAGTAGGAGCCTAGAAATAGATGCTAACTCTCAGCACTTCCTGACAGCCGGCAGAAGCAGTACCTTGAAGCAAGGGCCATAGGAGATGAGCCAGGTGGGAGCAAGCCTGGGGCTGCAGGTGTGAGGACGCTCCGAGTCTGTCCCTGCACAGCTGGACCAGAGAAAGCCTGGCATAGTATGAACACACAGCAGGTGCTCTACAATGCCAGGGGACTGGTGGTGATTCATGCTCGTGGGCTGAAGCCCAAAGAGACTGGCAGCTGGACAGTGGGTGGATCAGGGGACAGGAGAGACCACACTGCACCACAGGAAAGGGAAAGGTAAGTGAGAAGCAGAGGACTTCAGGCCGAGAGCCATGGGGAACGTGGGTGGAGAAAAGAGTGACTGAGGTTTACAAAATGCTTTATAGTTGCTAGAGTCCCTGCGTGGTGCAAAAAGTTAGTGTGCTCTGCTGCTAAGCAAAAGATTTGGAGGTTCAAGTCCACCCAGAGGTACCTCAGAAGAAAGGCCCGGGGATCTACTTCCAAAAGATCACAACCATTGAAAACCCCGTGGCATACAGCTCTACCCTGACTCACACAGGGTAGTCATGAGTTGGAATTGACTCCATGACACCTGGTTTTACAGCTGCCAGTTAATCCTCCAATCACAATCACCTCCAAAGGCACCAAGTCTCTGGAAGTTCTTTGACTTGCCCAGGACACTCATCTGATGACAGAGTGCAGATTTGAACCCACGTCTTTCCTGAAAAACGAGTGTTGATGAGAGGGAAGGTGCAGAGCATGGGGAACTGGGCAGCTTGGTTCAGTGAAAGGTGGCATTGAGGAACTCCCAAGGGAGAGGACAGTGCTGAGATAGGAGTCAGGACGCCCAGCCTGTGGTTTCCTCCTGCCTGTGAGTGAGGGGAATGGGTCAGAGGGCCCGAGGAGCCTCAGAGCTGCGCCTGGGCAGAGGCAGAGAGGAGCCAGTCAGGAAGTCTGAAAGCAGAGGCCCTGGAGACCTCCTAGCAACAAGGCCTGACAAAACTTCTCCACAGGAAGCCAGGCCCCTGACCTGGAGGGCCCTCCACGCACCACCAAGTATTTTCAACCTTGACCAGAGCGGTTACCCTGAAGTAAAGTGGCTTTTCATCCTCAGGCTGAGAGGCACTGCCTTCAAGCTCTGAAAAGAAGAGGGCGCTGGAAAGGGGAAGGATGGGCTGTGTTGTACAACAACAAAGGCCGGAACCTGAGCTCTCTTCACCTCCCCCCAGGCTGCTCCTGGTGATAGTCACCTCTGCCGCTGTCTCAGGCACAAGGTCTGCCCAGGGTCGGTCTTGCAGGCCCACCAGCCATCCAGGGCCAAACCTCCCAGCTCCTCCCACATCAGTAGAATGGGAACAGAACCCTCCAGGTCTCCAGGGAAGCCACCTGGCGTGTCTGTCCTCCCCAGCCTGGTTCTCAGGGTGTCAGGTGTCCTCCTCTTCCGCTCATGAACTCTGTGTCACCCGTCATCAGATTGGGGACACAGGAGTGGTGGGAAGGGGAGGAGTGCTAGAGGCAGACCCACTGACAGTCACAGGGCAGAGAAGGCCAAAGAGCCTCCCTCCACCAGCAGCAGGGAGAGTAGGTGGTGTGAAGGGAGGATGGGAAGGCTCGCTCTGCTGTGCCAGTCCTCAGTGAGGCTGGATCGCAGCACTTACTTGCTCCTTGTCTAAAACCAGCTCTCAGGCAGCAAAGAATAGAAGTCTTCTGAAAAGCGGAAGTCTGCCCACAGAGACCAGTGGTCGTGTTTCTCTACCAAAGAGGCTTTCAAAGGCAAGTAGGGTTATCCGGTAAGGCTCCATCCAGATGGCTAGTGCCTCCACTTACAGTCACACTACGTGACCTCCAGGCCTCAGTTTCCTAGACATGAAACCAGCAATGGTGCTGTCCAACACAACACGCCTGCTAAAATCTCTCATCTGGCAGGGACCCCCAACATCTCCCGACTAGCCCCTCACCTGATTTGTGCAGAAGCCAAGTAGAAGATCTTTGTGAACTGACCCTTGTGACGGTCTCCAGAGACCCATAGCTGGTCAGCCCAGACTCAGGTCTCCCACATCTTCCCCGGGAACAGCCCCCACGCTGTTGAAATGAGCAATGCCAGTGCTCTGCTCTGACGTCCAGCATTTGAGAAGGGCTGGAAGCACCTGGAGTCAGACCTGCCCTAACCTTGGACAATAGGGCCTGTTTCAGTCCCCTGGGCTGGGCTCGACACATTGGCTGGGAAAGGAGTCTTGAAAGGGGAAAAGCAGCCCTGCCAGAAAAGGTCAAGTGTGAAGGATGCCCCCAGCCGGGACAATAAAAAAAAAAAAAGTCTCAGGAAATCAGTCTTGAAGCCCCCATTCACTCACCCTTCTGCATCACCATTCTAGCTCTTTTCACTCATCTTGTCCCTCCAGTTGTACATCCCTCTCCCATCAAAGCCCACTCCCAGGGAAGTTATCTCCTCAGGGAAGGGGGTGCGGGCAAGTGACAAGAGGACAGGCCATTGGCCCTGGAGTCTCAGCCACTCTTACTGCCCCCTGCCTTGCTGGCTGAGGTACCTCCTGGACAAAGCTACCGTGGCCCTGACAGAAAGGGGTAATCACACAGGGTCCCACCCATCACACTCCAGCCTGAACCCCCCCAGCAGCATCACTTCCCTGAGTTGCAGCCAACCAGTCCAGCCACTTCAGCCTCCATGACATCCCTTCCTTTGCATTGCGGGCCCTGACACATCTCACTTGAGCCACAGCCGGAACTTCCTGTTCCCAATCTGTCCCTCTGACCCAGCTCTCTAGCTCCATCTTCCAAATGGCTGCCAGGTTCATTCTCCTAAAGCACAGCTCTGAGCATTTCATTCTCCCCAAACACCCCTCTCAGCCTCTCCCACCCCTGCCCTGTGAGACTTTTCCTCTTGGCCCTTGATAGCCATTCGCTGCCCCTGGCACTGCCACCCCTCCTCACCAGACCACCGCATCCTATCCAGCCTCCATACCCAGTGCAGATGTTAGTTCCCTCAGAGCCTCCCAATCCCTTCCGGCAGCTGTGATGGCTTCTGCACTTCACTTGTGGCTGGTTATACTTAGTATTTTATTTGTGTACAAACCTTACCTCTAATAATAAGCTGGAACTGAGTGCCTTGAAGGCAAATAACATGTATTAAATGTCTCTTAATTCTTAAAAGGGGCTTGGAAATATTCTGAGGGAGAAAATGAGAGAATGGAGGGGAGAGGAAAACAGAAAGAGGGAAGAAGAGAAGGAAGAAAGGGGGAAGAAAGACCTTTCTTAGAAAAATTAACTACTAAATCGTTAATGAGTAAGGAAATATGGTTCTTCTCACTCGTAAAAGCCACAGAGCCATAGAACTTTCAAAGTTAATGAGGCTTAACCAACCAGCTGCCTCAAGGCAACCTCAACTCATGGCGACCCTACGTGTGTCAGAGTAGAACTGTGCTCCACAGGGTTTTCAGTGGCTGACTTTTGAGAAGTAGATCACCAAGCCTTTTTTCAAAGTGCCTCTTGGTGGGCTCAAACCTCCAAATTTTCAGTTAGCAGACAAGCCTGTTAGTGGCTTGTACCACCCAGTGGCTCTTAAGTGAGGTTTTTTGTTATTGGTGTTAGGTGCCGTTGAATTGGTTCCAACTCATAGGGACCTTATAGAATAGAGTAGAACTGCCCCACAGGGTTTCCAAGAAGTGGCTGGTGGATTTGAACTGCCAACCTTTTGGTTAGCAGCCAAGCTCTTAACTGCTACGCCACCAGGGTGGTTATCTTCATTCTGTAGATGAGGACACCAAGGCACAAAATCTGAGGTGGCTTGCCCATGGCTCTCAGGTAGTTATCAGCCGAGTTGGGACTAGAGTGGAAGCCTTCTGTGTCCCCATGCAGTGGAATCTTCACCCTACTCTGCCATTTCACGGAGTCCCATCCTGCAGCACACAGACGCTCATACACCCATTCACGGACACACAGACAAATGTGGGCATTCCCTGGCAGTCACACAGAGAAATACACCTGCCTGGGCTCAGATGTGCCTCTGAATGGCAGTGAAGTACTTTGGGCCTGATGGTCCCACCTCCCCTCTCCACCCACTCCCTGATCCCTTCCCCAAGCTGTCCCCAGGAAAAGCATACTTATGCCTAAGGAAGTAGCCACTAAACAGCCCTTAGCATCCCTGGGGAACAATTTTGAATCACTTCTGCAGGAAATGCTGTAGAATACCCTTGGTGAGTGAGATCAATTAGCACAGTCCAGTCAACCTTGGCTAATACCCCAGGCCTCCTCCCTGGCCTAAGACAGGCCTAGGATAAGCCACATGTTTGTAAAGCAGGCCAAAATGTCTCCAGCCTTTGGGTACTTCTGTAGCAAGGCAATTCCTATGGGGCCCTCTGGAAATTTCTTTGTGAAAGGCTTTGGGCCTTCCTTTTCATAGGTCTTAATTGATGGAAAAGAATGGGGGAAACTTCTGGGATACTGGAACCAATTCTGGGCACCTCATATCAAGATGGACGTTGAAACTGGACCCTGATAGAGATAAAGGTTGTGAGGGAACTTGAGATGTCTCGTATGAGGAACAGCTGAAGAATCTGATGTGAGCAGGGAAGAGGAGACTCTGGGACAAAGTAATACCTGCAGTCTAAGAGATTAAGCTCTTTCTGATAGGCAGCTTTGGATCAACATAAAGAAGGCGATTATGGAAGCTACCTGAGTGGTTAGAAGGAGAGAGAGTAGAGGGAAGAACTGTGCTGTCTCATTGGAGGGAGAGCAATTAGGAGTGTATGGCATAGTCAATTTTTGTATGAGAAACTGACTTGATTTGTAAACTTTCACTTAAAGCACAATAAAAATTAATTAAAAAAAGAAAAGAGTGTTATGGATGGAATTGTGTCTCCCCAAAAGTGATATCAAGGCCCTAACCACTGTACCTTTGAATCTGATCCTGTGAGGAAATAGGGTTTTTCTTTTGTTACATTAATGAAGTTATATATGAGCAGGGTGGGTCCTAAACCTAATCACTTCTCAATGGTGTCTTATAAAAAGAGCAGAATAGACACAAAGACAGATACAGGGGGAAGGGAGATGCATCTGCAAGCCCAGGAACACCAGGGATTGCTAAAAGAAACAAAGGATTACCTTCCCTTAGAACTGAGCCCTAGTGACTCAGTGGTTAAGAGCTTGGCTGCTAACCAAAAGGTCAGCAGTTCAAATCCACCAGCTGCTTCTTGGAAACCCTACTGGGCAGTTCTACTCTATCCTATAAGGTCCCTATGAGTCAGAATCAACTTGACAGCAACAATTTTTTTTTTTTTTTTTTTTAGGCTGATACTCTGAATTCAGACTTCTAGCCTTTTGAACTGTGAGAAAATAAATTTCTGTTCTTTAAAGCCACCTACTTTGTATATTTAGTTATGGCAGTCCTAGCAAACGAAGACAAAGGCATTTTTCAGAATTCGCTTTGTCCTCGTGGTTCCCCATCACTGGCGATATTGGCTCAGAAGCCAACTAACCATCCAGCAAAAGAGCATAGACACTGGAGAGGAGAAGGAGTGGAGCACTCCAGGCCCCTTTTAGCCCCCCTGGTGACGTAGTGGTTAAGAGCTACGGCTGCTAACCAAAAGGTCACCAGTTCGAATCCACCAGGCGCTCCTTGGAAGCTCTATAGGGCGGTTTTACTCTGTCCTATAGGGCCGCTATGAGTGGGAACAGACTTGACGGCACCTAACAACGACAGGAAATGATGCAAATTCACTGCATCGTCCACCCGCATGCTCTACCCTTGCACACAGTCAGCCTGAGCATAGTCAAAACTGCTACACTGGTCAGCCACCTAGACACAGAGAACCTGGCCTCGGTGATAGGGGAGGGAAGGGGAGAGCAGCCACGAGTGCTCAGGGGCCACACCAGGAGACCTGAGCCAAGATGAAAGGAGGAGAGGCAAGCAAGAGGCAGCCAACTGTGCCTAGTCAACTGGGTCTCCCAGGAGTCTCCTCTCCCCTCCACACTGATACAGCTTCAAATTCCATTTCTTGTATGTTCCAAGCCTCCCACTGGCCCCCTGACTTCTCCAGCCTGGGAGGCATTCACACTTCATGTGACTAGTAATGCATCCTTTGTGGTTCATTCAGATGCAAGATGCTTGGGGAGGTGACACAGGAAAGATGGGGCAGGGGCAGTGAATGGCAGGGTCGGGGATCTGAAGTATCCTCATGAACTGACTCCTTGACTACAAACCAGAGGAATCAGAGATGAAGAATAGGAAAAGTGGGCCATCTGCCCAGAACCTGGCTTCATTGACTGTTCTTCCTGGTTTCCTTACCTACCTGTTGCCGTGGAGTTGATTCTAACTCATAGTGACCCTATAGGACAGAGTAGAACTGCCCCACAGGTTTTCCAAAGAGTGGCTGGTAGATTCAAACTGCTGACCTTTTGGTTAGCAGCTGATCTCTTAACCACTAAGCCACCAGGGCTCCATTTCCTTACCTACTCCAGGTACATTGGTTTAACCCCTTTGCTTCATCTGATCAACCCCAAGAGGCCTATTCTTTGGCTTGGCTCCCCTGGCTGGCAGAGGTCTGCTTTCTACCCCCTCCATATTTTGGTTCCCTGTTCAATGGATGATGCACAGGCCCAGAAAGGAAGTGATATGCCCAAAGGGATCCTTTGCAGCCAGAGCAGCTTCCAGAACGCTTCCCTGGGGCCAGTCTTTGAGCTTAAATGAAAAGCTCAGCTCCTCCAAGGAACTAAATTTCCCACTCTCAAAATGCAGATGGGAGGGGACTTCTCATCCTAAGGAAGGCTACTGGTACATGGGTATGAAACATGGAACAGCAAACTTTCAGCTGGGCAGCAAAGGCCTGTTTTGAGCTCCAGCTTCCCTCAAGGACCAAGGGGAAGGGAAGGGGGCTTGGGAAGGGCAGTGGTGAAAGACAGGATGCAATTATACAAGTAAAGCCATCTGGGTAATGGGACAGTCTTCCAGGCATCATTCACCCCAGAAGATACCTTCTCCACCTAAATTCAGCAAGGTTTATAAAGACAACCCTAACAAATCATAGCAGGGCATTTTGTGAAGGCATTTGGGGTCAAAAGACTGCACTGAGGGCAGGACCTGGACCTGTCTCATTCACCCGTACCCCTAGTGTCACCTATAGCCCTAGTGCCTGGCATAGATCCTAATGCAAAGAAAGAACTTGCTGACTGAATGAATGAGTGAAAGAGTGAGTGACCATGAACAGTCAAACATGTAGGAAGCAGCATCTTGCTAAAAGCCTTGGAAGTGTGAAAACGGAATCCCTGGGTGTTGTGAGCAGTTAAGCGCTCAGCTGCTAACCAAAAGGTTGGTTGGGCAAGTCCAACCAGAAGCACCTCAGAAAAAACCCTGGTAAACTACTTCTGAAAAATCAGCCATTGGAAGCCTACGGAGCACAGTTCTACTTTGATACACAGAAGATCACCATGAGTCAAAGGTAACTCTACAACAACTGGTTTTTTGTGTGTGCAAAACAGCTGCCTCCCAGCATTTTAGTTCTGGTTGATTTGCATGGTGGCAGAGGAACACACAAAACTAAAGGCGCTAAAGGCTGTGCAATGGCGAAAGACTGACATTGGAGACACTGCAGACAGAAAGACTGAGATTTCTTTGCAGTGGCTATAGGGGCCCAGTTGCAAGGCTGACATGGACTGGGATCAGTATGAAACAGGCCAGAGGAAGAGGTGGTTTCGGATCCAGAACAGAAGGAAGAAGGGGTCTATACTGTTGACTGCTTAGCTTTTGTAAAACATGTAGTTCCTCCTAGATCATGAGTTCAGGTATTCTCCTAGTATTGTATTCCCGATAAAGACTCAAGTTAAAAAAGTAAAGCTGGCTGAATGGACACGAAAATAGAGAGTAGGGGAAAGGTGTGTGCTGTCTCATTAGGGGGAGAGCAACTAGGAGTATGTATGTAGCAAGGTGTATATAAATTTTTGTATGAGAGACTGACTTGATTTGTAAACTTTCACTTAAAGCACAATAAAAACAAAAATAAATGTTGCTGATGTAACGTGCATGAACTTCCTCCTTGTAAACTCCTTAAAAGTAACCTTCCCCCTTGCCCTCACTGAGCAGTCTTGGCAGCAGCAGCCCTGACCGTCTCCTTTCCTTGTGTAAGAAAATAAAGGCGCTTTTCTACTCTCCCCCTCAAAAAAAAAAAAAATTAAAAAGCAATCCCCAAACCCCAACAACTGTCAAGAAGTGCTAGGACAGCTACCTGGGCCCATCTGACATTAGCATTGCTCGGTGCCCAAAGCTGGCCAACTGAGTTCAGAAAGTCACTTTGACTTTCATAGGCTCAGCTCTATGAATATTGTGACCAGGACTGAGGGTATCTCTGTTCCCCTGCCCTGAATTTACCCCAGGAGAATTCTGTTCTTCTGCCCAATCCTCTGCTCTGCCCCAAGCCTGGCTGTCAGGGCCCTGTTCCCTCTGAAGAGCCATGACTAAGAAGAATTTACACCATGGCTTTTCTCAGGAGTGGTTATATTTTAACGAAATTAAGTTGTGAAGTCCAGACGATGGGATTTCAAATGTCCATCAGTGAGCAAAAGAGGCACTGTGGGAGGTTCTGGCCTCCCCTGACATCAAATCACGTAAGTGGGTAGGTAGCCACTTGCTGTCATAGGGAGCCAACTGAACTACCTTCCCAATTGTTACCATTCCTGGGACACCCAGCCTAGAGCCCTGTGGTGTGTGCGTGAGTGTGTGTGCGTGCATGTGTGTGTGGTGTGTATGTGTGAGTGTGGTGTATGTCTGTGTGAGTGTGTGGTGTGTGTGTCTATGTGTGTGTGATGTGCGTATGAGTGTGTAGTGTGTGACTGCATGGTATGTGTGCAGTGCGTATGAGTGTGTGTGTGTAAGTGTGGGTATGTGTGGTGAGTGTGTCTGTGCACGTGTGGTGTGTATGGTGACGTGTGTGCATGTGTTGGGTGTGTGTGCAATATGTGTACGGGGGTGTTGTGCATGTGGTGAGTGTGGGGGTGTGTGTATGAAGGAGAAAAGAGCAAGAGTGAACATGAAAGCGAGAGCTGAGAGACACAGAGAGAGAGAGAGATGTGAGTTGACATACATGAGACAGAGAAAGGAAGGCAGGAGAGAGATAAAGTTGTAAGAGAATGGGAAGGGAGATAAAGCTAACAAAAGGGAGAGGAAGGGGAAAGGGGAGAGAAACCGCCTGGGAAAGGAGAAGCTATGGGTTTCTCTGAGCTAGCTGATCCCAGATGCCCAACAGGTAGAAAAGGGCCCCTCAGCTACCCCGGCTGGCGTGGGGCTGCCCCTGCCTCCATACACCTCAAAGGCCCTCCCCAGGCTGGCCTGGTCCAGCTGTGCCCGTCTTCCCAGCTCCTCACTTGGTATCCTGCATAACCATCATTCAGGCCAGTGTCTCTTTGGCTACCGAGCCAGCCCAGCTAGACCAAGGGCTCCCACAGCCCAAGACTGTGCTTCTTCTATGGGCAGAACCCATGCAAACCCTCCAGAGAGCTTCCTACCTCTGGATTTCAGCTTCCTGATCTGCAAATTGAGCACAAAATTCCTCACCTGCCCACCTGGCAGGTGAACACTGGAGACACTACCTGTGGAAGTGCCTCCCAAAAGTATAAACGCTTCCCCTCTTCCCTTGGCCGGGTTCCAGGCTGCAGAGAATGGGCTCAGGGACTTCCTTGAATTGGAGATACCCCCAAATTCCAAGAACACTCACCCCTCTGAAGTCTCCCGTCTTCCCATCAATCACCAGGAACAGTCCCTAGGGAAACACAGTCAGCCCCAGGCAGGGGAGTGTGGCCAGGGCACCCAGCAACAGGCCGCCCAAGAGCAGCCCTGCCCAGAGAAGCTCTTGGCTAGCATCCTGGTCCTAAGGTGAACACAGGGCCACCAGAGCAATTTAGGGTCCAGGAATGGCATTCTCACTGAAGACAGAAATTCCTCAGTTGGGAGTCAGTACTTTGGATTAAGCGCTGCTCTCTCTCTCTCACTTCTGCTTTTAAGATACAAATATCCCCAGTAGGGAGACCCATCAAGTCCCTACCAGTCAATGTGAGCAAACTTGCGAGATTTTCTTCCTGTCCAGAGAGGATGAGAAACCATGGTGATGCTTAATGAAGTGGGGAAGGCTAGAAGAGAAAAAGTAGCCTTATTCCCTTCACACATCTGCCCCAGCAGCCCTGAGAATGAAGCTAGCCAGGCAAAGCTCTTCTCTGGGTCTGAAACTATCTTACCACATAATTGCATTTGATTCAGAACTTGACTTATTCATTCATCAAACATTTATTGCCTGCCTTCTTGTGCACCAGGTACTGTTCTCGTTTGCACTGCCCAGCGTGATAACCGCTAGTCAGCATGTGAAATGTGGCTGGTCCAAAGTGATATAGCTGTAAGTGTAAAATAAATACCAGATTTCAAAACCTCAAACAGACAAATGCTTTAAAAAGTATTAATTTTTAATTGACTGTATGTTGAAATGATATTTGGATATATTTGATTAAATAACATGTGTTATTAAAATAAATTTCACCTGCTTGTTTTTATTTTAAAATCTTAAGTTATTTAAAAGTATTTAAAATTAAAATTACATGTATGTCTTGCATTATATTTCTACTGACAGTGTTGGGTTAGACAATAAGCAGATATATAAGAAAATATGTTATTTATTGATGATGATGATGATAATAAGAATTACAGAGAAAAATGAAACAAAGAGGAGGATAAGTGGGGTGTTTTAATTTTAAATAGGATGGTTAGATGAGCCCTCACTGACAAGGTACTTTTACATAAAGACATGAAGGAGGTGAAGGACTGATCGTGCAGATATCCTGGGGAAGAATTTTCCAGGCAGCCAAAACTGCAAGTGCAAAGGCCCTGTGGTAGGAGTTGTGAGGAACATCAAGGAGGCTAGTGTGTCTGGAGGAGAGTGAGCTAAAGGGAGAGAAGTAGGACTTCAGGCAAGACGATACTGGTTGCGGGGGGGGGGTGCCACAGATTGTGCCAGCCCTCCTTGGCCATTGTAGGATGTAGGCTTTTACTCTGAGTAAAATTGGGAGCCAAAGGAGAGTGTCTGAGCAGAGAAGTGATGGGATTTGACCCACTCTGGCTGCTGCATTGAGAACAGGTTGCGAGGTGACGAGGGAAGAAGCCAGGACCAGAGGGATCAGGCAAGAGAAGACCAGGCAAGGTAGCTCAGGCCAGGGTGGTAATGGGGAGGGGGTTGAGAGAAAGAGAGGTTGAATATGGTCAGATCCTAAATACATTTCAAAGGTAGAGCTGACCAGATGTACTGATGGATTGGCTGTGGAATGTGAGAGACAGACGACAAGGAGAGCTCCAGAATGTTTGTCCTGAGCAACTAGAACGATGGTGTGATAGATATTTGCAAAGATGGCCCCAATTCCTCCTCTCCCTATAGGCACACCCCATGCAAGGTGACTTTGTAGCTCCTCCCATTAAGAGGCAGAGTCAATTTCCCCACCCCTTGAATCTGAGTCGGCCTTGTGACTGTCTTTGGCCAATAGAATGTAGCAGAAGTGACATCACACCAGTTTTGAGCCTAGGCTCTTTCCATCCTTTCTTTGGACCCCTGCCTCTACCATATGAACAAGCTCAGGCTAACCTGCTGGAGGATGAGAGACCATATGAAGCAGAGATGAACTAACTGCCCTAGGTGAGGCCATTCTAGACCAGACAGTCCCAGCTTACCCAACAGCTGACTGCAAATGTATAAGTAAACCCAGATAAGAACAGAAGAACTTTCCAGCTGAGCCCAACCTAAATTACCAACCCACTGAATTGTGAGCTGAATGAATGGTTGTTGTTTTAAATCCACTAAGTTTTGTAGATAAGGCATTTGTGGTTCACTGGTGGAATTTTCGTCTTCCATGCAGTAGATCTGGGTTTGATTCCCAGCCAATGCACCTCATGCATACCCACTACCCATCTGTCGGGAGAGCTTCCAGACTAAGATGGACTAGGAAGAAAGGCCTGGCTACCTACTTCCAAAAATCAGCCAGTGAAAACCCTATGGTCTAATCTGCAACTGATCCATAACCAATCATGAGGATGGTGCAGGACTGGGCAGTGTTTTGTTCCATTGTGCACAGGGTCATGATGAGTCGGGGAAAGACTCAATGGCAGCTAACAACAACAAGTTTTGGAGTGGGTAGTTACACAGCAAAGCTAACTGAAACTCATGGTGTTGTCATTTGTTGAGGTGGGGACCTAATTTTGAGTTATTCTTTCATTGTTTCAAGTATGAGTTTGGGCATTTAGAGAGCAAAAACTTTGTCTTCTTTCACTGCAAATCCCAGAGCAACCCAAGACAGGGCTGGAAGCAATTTGGAGGCTCAGTTAACACTTGTTGGATGGAGGGATGGGTGGATGGGTGGATGGGTGGGTGGGTGAGTGGGTGGATGGGTGGGTAGGTGGGTGGATGGATGGATGGATGGATGGATGGATGGATGGATGGATGGATGGATGGATGGATGGATGGATGGATGGATGGATGGATGGATGGATGGATGGATGGATGGATGGATGGATGGATGGATGGATGGATGGATGGATGGATGGATGGATGGATGGATGGATGGATGGATGGATGGATGGATGGATGGATGGATGGATGGATGGATGGATGGATGGATGGATGGATGGATGGATGGATGGATGGATGGATGGATGGATGGATGGATGGATGGATGGATGGATGGTTGGTTGGATGGATGGATGGATGGATGGATGGATGGATGGATGGATGGATGGATGGATGGATGGATGGATGGATGGATGGATGGATGGATGGATGGATGGATGGATGGATGGATGGATGGATGGATGACAAAGCTAGAAGAGCTTTAAATGTCTGCTCTCTTTCTGCCCACTGCTACCTCGATAGTTTACAGCTAAGCCTTGATTTCCTAGAGTGTTCACCAGCAATAGCAATAGAAAACTGAAACCTGCAGATCTGTGCTTTTCCTTGAGAACACGAAGCATGGATTCTTAGCCTCGGTTTTGACCTCCCACACCCAGCCTTTTCCCAGATGTGCTGGCAAATAGACAAATCAATTGTTTTGAGCCTTTCTTTCTCTCCACCCCCATGACATGTTAATTAGTGGTGGAAATGCCAGCAGCTAAGTCAAGAATGCTGTGGACACCCCCAGCTCTGAGTAGCCAGCTGGTACAGCCCTGGGGGCCCCAGCTCTTCCATCCAAGGTTGGTTTCCATTTCCAGGGCTTCTGACCTCTGCTATCTGCCTCCTTGATTGTCTTTTCCCCACCCTGGTGCTGCAGAGCCCTCATGAGCACTATTCGGTAGGTCCCTCCCTTGGTAATGGTGACAGTATACATCAGGGCATTGCTTTACCCCTCACAAAGCGTTTCCTAAATTCTTCCCCACAGCCGTCTAGTGCAGGGAATTGTGAGGATTATCCCCATTTTAGAAATGAAGAAACTGAGACTCAGAGGATTAGAAAGACTCACCCAACCTCATTTGGCCCATGGTTGGGAATTTTGAGCCTGGTTTTCTGACTCCAAGCCCACCCTCTTTCACAGTTGGGACTACCAAGACGTCTTTTCAGTGAAGCGCCTGAGATGGAAGCTTCCCAGATCGGTGAGATCCTGACAACAGAGACTCCCCATGTGGGGAGGGCCTGGGTGGCTGGGGGCACAGGAGGGAGGGCCATATGGTTTTCTCTGTATATATATGCCCTTTTGTACTATACTGACTTTGTACCACGCACATACATTATCTAGTTTTCTAAATGTACTGAGTGGATTTGAAAAATAAAATAATAAAAAAATGTAAGTCTAGCCAAATGGAAAAAGCGGTCCTCCCACCCTGTTTACCCCAGGTTCCCAGGGCCTCCCACAGCCATCTCACACCACTCTCCTCAAATTTCAACTCTCTTCTCTCCCCATTTAAGAGAGAAGTCAACTGAAACTCCAAGAAAGTAAACAACACTCTCATATATTCTGGGTGACGGAACTAATATGGGGCGGATTTGGGTTTGGCTCTATGGGTGCACCCCTACCCCACTCCGAAATCATAACTCAGAACTGACTATAAAGACAAAGGAAGGCCCCTCCATGGGTATGAGTTTTCAGGCACCGTGTGACAGACCACAGCAGAGAAGTTTTGGGGTGCAGTGGGCCTTCTCGAGCCCCTCAGATGTCGCCACCTGGTCCGCCTCTGGATAGGGCTGGGCTTGGGTGACATTGCTTTATAAGCAGAGGGTCTGGGTGTGAACTTAGAATCAGCACCTCTGGAAAGGGTGAGGGTGAGGGTAGCCCTGTCTTATCCTGATGCCAGTCTAGAGAGATGAGGCACTGGCAGCACTCCCAGCTCGCAATGTTTTAACCAAACAATTTTGAAAACTGAGTTCAAGATCTGTCACCCGAAGCAACAAACCTTAACAGAGTGCCACAGAGCCTGGCTCCCCTGGGTCGGGAGGCAGTGGTCTGGAACAACTCCAGCTTCTCAAAGAGGGGGCGATGCTGTTTGAAGTTGAAGCCCCCTCCTTCTTTCCCCCCAAAGGCCTCAGGGATTCTGGGGGTTTTGAGGACCCTTGTCAGGGAGGGTGGGAAGATCTGCCAGTGACCTGGCCAAGGGGCTCCCCTGTGGGGCCTCTGAGTCCTCACCTATAATGGGGTGCAGTGACTTCTAGCATGACACAAGTGTGACATCTGGCACATGGGGGGCATTCACTGTGTAGGCTGTTAACAGCATCTCCCTTTTCAGGATGGCTTTTGCTTGAGGTAGCCTTGTCTTTCCCCAAGAGGGGCAAAAGTAGAGAGCAGTCAGGGCCACCAGCAATTGTCCTTCTTGTCTGCCCCACATCCCCTGGAGGGGGAGGATTTTATAGCCAGCTTGTGGATGGGATAGGGGCCTCACCCAGAGCTGCAGGCTGCTGGGGTAGGAACCGGGGAGCAAGTGAGAAGAAACAGACCCAGGAGACAGCCTCAGCAGCAGCATGACTGAGGCTGAAGCTTCCCGGAGCCCCTCTCCAGCACTTTGGGTGGTACACAGCATGGAGCCCAGCTCCCAGCAGGACGTTGGACAGGAGGGTGCCTGCTCCTGCTCTGACTCAGGCTCTCTTCTCAAAGACAGTGGCAGACGAGCAGGGACATGTTTGCCTGCAGGCTGAGTGGTGAGCCTCTGAGACTGCCAGGCAACCAAGAGACCAGGACTGTAGACCTGCCCCCCACCAGCTGGGCAGCCAACCCCATCAAGGCTTAGCCCACCCCCACCCCCACCCCACACCCCCTGGAGCTCACGTTCCAAAAAGCCAGGGCCTGTGGTCCTGACAGGATTCATGGACAACTGCCTAGCTTGAGATCTGAATTTTGAGGAATGCCGGAGAGGTTTAAACGTGGGGCGGCAGAAGGGAGAGGGAGGACACTGTGCTTTGATCCCCAGAGCTCTGGGATGTGCCACTCTCCCGCTGAGCTGAGTTCTGCACTTGGGGAAGAGAGGGCGTTTAAAAATAGCTCCGACTGACTCCGATACCTCTGCTCCCTGCCTGCTGCAAGTCAGATCCAATTACTCTGCTGACAAGAGGCTTTTAGCCCAGGAAGACTGGCAGCGTTGATGCCACCCCAGGGAGCAGGGCTTCATGGTCCCCAGCCTCCTCCTCTGCCCAGTGGGCAGTGCCCAGGAGAAAGGAACCAAGGGATGTAAAGATCACAGGCACACATGGCCCTGTCCCAGGCCCCAAACCTGGACGTTTAGTTTCTCACTTTGTGGTTTCTTTGAACACCCTCCTTTCGCTCGTTCACACTGGGTGAGCAGCCCCAAATATCTGAGCCACGTCTGAGATTCCTCCAGCAGAGCCTCACGCACTTGGGATGTGAAGACTTTTTCAAGGTCCCCCAATAAAATACCAGCGCACCTCCTGGGATGGGTGCTTGGGGACACGGAGCTAGCACACACACAGCACGTCAGCTCCAAGAGGCAGGACCTCTAGCTGTCTGGCTTTCTGAAGGCACACAGTAGGCACTTGCCAAATGCATGTCGAATGAATGCATCTGTAATCAAGGGACTTGAATGTAAATGGCTCCAGGCAACCCCCTTTCAACTATAAGAGTAAAAATAATCAACTGACTCAGATGCACGTTCCTGTTAATGATGGTCAGATGGCCTCATCTCAGCAACAAAGGTCCCTAAGGAAATCTTGTCTCTTTCCTTTCCCCAGCCAACGCCACTGAAGTTTTACCTTTCAGCGGACTCACCCAACCGAAAGCCACTGACCAGCGAGCCTATTAAACCAGCACGGGCTGCAGCTAAGGCTCTCTCCTGCCAACCCTTATCCCACCTCTCCATGGAGCTGTCCCCTTTCTGCTAAGGTTCCCTCACTTCTTTAAACTCTCGAAATTATCAGGGAATGCAAGCGAAGAGAGTGATCATCAGGGAGGTGTCTGAATCCATTGGGCATGTTTCACCTGCCTCGTTTATAACACTTGTCACTTTCTGGCCTATGCTTTGGCCCAAGGAGCCTTGTCTCAGCAATTTCTCCAGTGTGGAGGCAGGGTTATTTGCCACCCATGCACAGCCAGCACCTGGCACACACTGGTGCCTGGGATATGTCTGATTAGTGAATAGACGTGGGGACGGGTTCTGTGAAACCTTACAAAGACACATGTAAAGAACCTAGGGGTGAGCTGCTGACCACTTTCGTTAGCCTGGACAGTGGGGGAAACGATGCATAAAGCCAGCATACCAAGGGCCACACCCGTGGTGAGAAGGGGGAGGAGTGAGCGGCTCTTCCATTCGCTGGGTCAGGTTTACATATCCTTTGTGGCAAAGTCCTGTTCGTTTGCCTGTTGGGAGGCCCTCCCCTCAGCTAAGCCCAGGGACAGTTATTGGTGATAGGTTTGAGTGCTCTTGGGCAGGGATCGAAGATCTGGAGTGAGATTGTCACCTGGTATCAGAAGATTTGCTTCAGCTAATGAATGATGATGCTCCGCTGAGAGCTGTAAACAGAACCCTGGATGGCGAGATTGCCCGTGGGTGTCACTACCTAAGGGGTTCTAGACTTCCGCGTAACACATGTGGCTGGTTGGCCACTGCCTCCTGCACCCTGACTGTGGGAAGCCAGGTGTGTGTACTCAGAAGCTGGAGTGACCGCAGTTGCCAGCACAGCACTGGTACATCGAGTACCTAGAACTCTCTCTCTCTCAAGTCAGGGGTAGCTGGAGCGCAGAGAAGCAACAGTTAGAGGAAGCAGCAGAGCTGAGGTACACGGAAATAAGCAAGCTGCAAGAAGAAGCCTGGCTAAACATTTGGTGCTGTGAGAAATCAGAGCAGGTGCACAGAAGGACCCAGATATCATGTACCTTAGAGGTGGAAGATGTGTTGGAGGGGTCACCCAAGACACCCACCCACCACCGTTCTTCACCGCATAAGTAAAAAACAGTTGGGCCCACAATTGGCAGTAGGATTGTTATTTGGTGCACCCTCTACAGACAGAAATTTGGCAACATCCATGAAAATCGCAAACACACACTCCCTGTGAACTGCCAACTCTACTTTGCATCATACAGATGAATTGGTACAACCCCATAAAGATAACTGCACAAAGACATGAACTGTAGCTTGGAAAGGAAATGTGAAAGACTGGAAACAAACAGATGTCCGTCCATAGGGGACGTGAGTTCAAGGGAATATTGTGCAGTTGTGAGAAGAATGACAACCATCTCCAGGATGCCATGTGGAGAACGGAAGGAGTCTGAAGGGTACTTCGGCTTCATTTTATAGATAGATTGAGCATGAACCTAGGAGTCTGGCCTTGTGTGATGAATGTTCAGCCTCTGCATCCTACTGCCTCTAGGCTGTCCTCATAGGTTCCATGGACCAAGCTGACTATAGGCAGGTCAGCCTGATGCCTGCTGTGGCACTGGGTAGTCCTAAGGCCCACAGGAGGAAATGAGGGACGGAAAGCCATCCCTCTGTTACCCAGAGACCAGGTCAGTGCCGGGACCTCAGCTGCCTGGCTCCCAGCCCACAGGTCCCCCCACTGTACCACAGTTCCCACCCTGGACGGATGTAGCCAGGATCCCACAGCCTCTTAACCTTCCCCACCCCGAACCCTGGCAATCCACAGAGCCACTATCAAATCCAAATTCTTTGGGCCATCACTTTAGTCCGTTTCCTCCCGTTCTGCCCTGGGCTAACTATAGAAGAGTGTGCCACCACCTTCACCTGCAGGTGTGGCCAAAACCTCAACGCATCCTCTGATCCCTTTCCTTCCCTCTGTCTCAGGTCACATCAGTCAAACAAGACTGGCTCATTTACATGCTGGTGGCTGCTCCCTAGGACAATGTCTTGTCCTGGTCAAGGTGTCTCATATCACCATTCCCCCTTTCTCCGCTTGGTAGAAAATAAACTTGCAGACTATCTTCCTCCTGGGGCAGTCAAGACATCAGCCTTTTTTTACTCAATCTTAAAGGCTTGAAGTTATCATAAATAGCTGACAGTTGTATAGCACTCACTGTGTGCCAGGCACTTCACATATATGAAGCCATTTAATCCTTAGAGTTCTGTAGCTAGGTAGCATTTTTATCTCCATTTATAACCAATGAGGAAATCAAGGCCCAGAAAGGCTAAGCAACTTACCCAAGGACACACTTTCAGTAGGTGGTGATAACATGGAAAATGGCCGTGCAGACAGCTAGACTTGCAACTGAAACTACAACTTGCAAAAAGACCCGTGCAATGACTCATAAAACAGAGAAACGGCACCACACAGACCATGGTGTTCATCACAGACTATCTAAACTCATTTCTTTTGACACCAGTTCATTCACACTAGTGTATTTCAAAATAAGATCACAGACAAACTGATCTAACAGTTAATTCCATATTGGCTTGTGCGTTCTAAAGCTAGGACTTGAAACTGTCCCTGCAAACCCCTAGTTTACAAACTCTGACCAAGACCAGGCTATAATTCACTCCAGCCTCCACACTCTAGAAGTACCTCTTGTTTATCTCCCCCTTTTGAGATGCTCCCCAGCCCCTCATGGGGAGCATTCTCCCTTGTTGCAGCAGACTAATAAATCTGACTCAGTGTGTGTGCCTGGTAGTCTTCAGCTTGTGGACTTTAATGTAATAGGCCTGGACCTTGAACCTAGAAAGTCTGGCCTCATGTGCTGAGTATTGAACTCTTATATCCTTCCGCCTCTAGGCTGTCATTGTAGGTGCATGGGCCAAGTTAATGCTAGTCAGATCAGCTCTGGCACTGGGTAGAACAGAGGTGAGGCCAAGAGATGGCAAGGCAAGGGGTGCTCGTTGGTGGATCCCATTAGCTTCTCTTCTTGGTAGGCCCTTCATTTTCCCTTAAAGTAGACCTAAGAGTCCTCCCACACATCTTCCCTGAATCAGCAGCTTCAGTCACAGCGCCTTTATCAACGATCCCCATGTTTCCCTACTTTCTCCAGGTCTGACACCTGAGCTGGGCAATCACAACCCTTCATTGCCTGAAGCCCACCACTCCTGCCTAACTGAGCTACTTCCAGGCCTCTAGTCACAGGAACATTCCCACCTCCAAATCTCTCCCAGGCTCTTTCTCCAATCTGAAATACCTGCCTACCCTCCACCCATTTTGCCAAAACTAACTCAGACTTCAAAGCTCAACTACCGTCTTTTCTCCCCAAATAAAGCTTCCCTGACCCACTCTCACTGGATCTCTGTCACCCTGAATTCCTGAAGACACCACTAATCTCTGTACTTCTCAACAGGCAATGCCCTCCCAGCAGCCATGTGATATTTGTGATGATGTAACGCCTGTGATGTCACCAAACTTTTTACATGGGTAGATCTTGTCACCCAAACTGGAATTTAAGTTCCTTAGAAGCAGGAGTTGCCTGATATGCCCGAAGCCATCTATCAGTGCCAGCTACCAGCAAGTGCTTCCCTGCTCTTAATTTTTAAAGCCCAGCTATGAATGGTAGCTGTGATTCGTTTATCCCGTGCAAACCCTGCTCGAGCTGCAGGTCTGGAATGCATTAGAAGGGATTGGCATTAGAAGGGATTAGCCTCCAACTTCAAAAAACAAAAACAACACTGAACAAGACCTCATCTGCATGAGAAGATCTAGAAGGAAGGATATTGTCATGGGTTGAATCGTGTCCCACCAAAACATGTGTCAACTTGGCTAGGCCGTGATTCCCACTATTGTGTGATCATCCACCATTTTGTGATCTGATGTGACTTTCCTATGTGTTGAAAATCCTACCTCTATGATGTTAATGAGGCAGGATTAGAGGCAGTTATGTTAATGAGGCAGGACAAACTACAGGATTAGGTTGTATTTTGAGTCAATCTCTTTTGAGATATAAAAGAGAGGAGAAAGCAGAGAAGAGAGCAACCTCATTACTACCAAGCAAGAAGTGCCGGGAGTGGAGCTCATCCTTTGGACCCAGAGTTCCTGTGCTGAGAAGCTCCTAGTCCAGGGGAAGATTGATGACAAGGACCTTCCCCCAGAACCGATAGAGAGAGAAACCCTTCCCCTAGAGCTAGCGCCCTGAATTTGGCCTTCTAGCCTCCTGGACTGTGAGAGAATAAATTTCTCTTTGTTAAAGCCACCCACTTGTGGTATTTCTCTTATAGGATAATGAAGACAGACACCAACAGATTCATATGGTCTGTTGGGTAATGGGATCAGGAATGATGTTTTTCTAATTTCTCGTTACGGGATGTTATAACGGGGGAAGAAGTAAAGACAATATGCCTCAAATAATATAATATAGCAATATACAATGTTATAATAATAAAGACAATAGGCCCCAAAGAGAGCAGGCACACATGAGCAACAAGAAAGAACTAATGCCCAGGCCAGCCATAAGCAGCAACAACCCTGGTGTGATGTCAGGAGGCTGGCTGTGCCTGCAGCTAGGAGGACACCCTGGTGCCCACAAAGGATTGGGTGGGTCTGAATCTGGAATCCTCCACCAGAACTGATCCCCCCAGTCTGTTGGTAAAGGGCCGCACATGCCCTGGAAAGGGAGCGCTAGCTCTTGTCACTGATCCCAGGCACTTCAAATAGACCTCAAACAGAGGACAATTCAAGACAAATCAAAGGAAGCCCAACTTTATGCAGTGAGATGCAATTTATAGCGCTCATTTCCTCGCAAGAGGTGGTAGAAGCAGGGGCAAAAGTCAGGTTCAAGAAGGTCTTAGATAACTCTTAAATAACAGCTCCCTAAATAGACTTTTAAAAAGGGAAACTAGGCTGTTCAGGGGCTTAATGAAGGTGATGTCAGGAAAGACAGCCACCCCTTGTTCTTGCATGTCCCCGTCAGGGTCAGAATTTGGGGCTAGAGGGGCCCAAGCCTGAAGCTGCCTAGCACCTGCCCTCATTGCCCACTTACTGCCCCTGGGAGGGCAGCTCCCTTTGGGATAGGCCCAGGGGTGCAAGGGGCTTCCAGAGCCCAACGCCTGGCTTCATTGCTATTTGCTGGGGCCTGTACCTGACCCCCCAAAACCGAGGCCCACATCAGATCCCTCTGAGGTCAAGCTCATTAGCCAGGGCATACTGACAATCCTCTGTCCCCCAGATATAGGCAGCCCGATGTTCTAGTTTCAAGCCTGCCACCAGCGTGACCCTGGGCAAGTCAGCCCCTCTCTGAGCCCTAGTTTTCTCATCCATACAATGAGCCAGAAGAGAGGCTGTCCGTGAACTCTTCTGGTTCCAAAATTTTGGTCCAATCCAAGGGCATCCTGGTCTTGTGTTTCCTGGAGGTCTGGAATTAAGAAACCCAGAGGGGCTTCAAGTCCCTCAAAGATTCAACTCCAGGCTGACTTCACAGGCCAGAGCTGTGTGAGCGTCGGGGTGACTGTGCGAGGACATGCACATGGACAAGTGCATAAGTAGTGAGTGTGAGGGTGGGTGCAAGTGGGTGTAAGTATGTGTGAGTGGATGTGACTGTGTGTGTATACAAGTGAATGGATATGTGTGAACATGTTAGCAGGAGTGTGGGAGTGGGAATGTGTGAGTGTGTGAGTGTATAGATATGTACAAGTGTGTGAGAGTATTATGTGTGTGAGAGTATGCACGAGTGTGTGTTTATGAGTGGGAGTATATGAACGAGTAAGTGTACATGTGTGTGTGAGTACATATCTGAGGGTATGTGTTTCAGCGTGTGAGTGTATGAATGTAACTGTATAAGTGTAAGTGTGTATGGGTGTATTGTGAGTGTGGGTGTGTGAGGGGGAGTGGGAGTGGGAGTGCATAAGTGTGTGGGTAGAAAAGGGTATACCCAATGTGTGTAAGTGGGTATGTGTGCATGTGTATACATGTGTGTATGAGAGGAGTGCAAGAGCAGGCACATGTGTGGTATGTAAGAGTGTACGTGTGAGTGTGTGAATATGTACAAATATGCACAAGTGTGTGTGTGCCTATGAGGAGAACATGGGAGTGTGTACATGGATGAGTGTGTAAGGGTATACACATGTGCACACACTCAGGCAGCCTATCACCCTGGGCGGGAGAACGGGAATGTTGGTTCTACAAGAAAGTTTATTGCCCAGAAGGTCTTCCATACCGATAACTCTAGAAAACGGCTACCCCCACAGTAAAAAATCTCTCACCAGCCCTAGACCTTAAGAAGCTCTTTGGCTGGATGTCCCACATATACTTCAGAGTCAACCCATTCCAGTGAAATTTATTTCCCCTCCCACCTGTTCCTCCACCTGTCTAACCCCGGGGGGTATAGAACTCATTCAAACCCAATGGCCCAAGTCAGAACCCCGGGACCCTTCCTGGCATTTTCTCTCTTGCTTTCTCTTTCCTTCGCCCTTTCTGTCCAATCCTTACCTACTCTTGCTGATTCTGCGGCCTCCTACAACCACTCCCCCCAGTCATTCTATCCCCTGCCTCAGCTGGTCTCAGAGTCCTCGTTGGCCCCTGCCTGCACTGCTGCTGTGGCCCCTGACAGCCCCCGTTCCTGTCCGGCCCACGCTGCACCACACACTGCAGCCAGGCCACCTTCCAGTGCCAGCCTGTCAGCTTGCAAATCTCCCAGGGTCCCCAAAGCTGCTCTGACCACCTCTCTGGCCGCAGGTACGTCCCTCACACTGTGTTATTTCTGAACCGGGAGCTGAGATGCCTCCGAGCTGAAGAACTGCTGAGCCCTGAGCTAAAAATTCTGCTATGGGACACTCAACAAGTCACTCAAGCTCTGTATGTCCCAGAGAGCAACAACCCAAGTCTGCTATACTGTCTACAATCCGTGTATTCAAAAAATAATACACTGTCATTTTATGAATCAAATTCTATGTAAAAGGAATTATATGATGAGCCTACCTTACGCCTCTCTGCCAAAAAAATGGATTTTGTCATATTATACTTGCTTAAAATTAAGCTTGGAGTCCCTGGGTAGTTAACGTGCAAATGGTTAATGTGCTCAGCTACTAACTGAAAAGTTGGAGGTTAGAGTCCACCCAGACCCACCTCAGAAGAAAGGCCTGGCAATCTACTTACAAAAATCAGCCGCAGAAAGCCTTATGGAGCACAGTTCTACTCTGACACACAAGGGGTTGCCTCAAGTCAGAATCAACTCAAGGGCAACTGATAAAGTTAAGCTCAAATCTGCGGTACAGTGGAAAGAACTCAGGCCTTGGGACCACACAGAGCTGGGTGTGAATTCTGCCTACACAACACTACCATACCAGCTGTGTGACCTTGAGCAACTCACTAACCTCTCTGAACTTCCTCAGCCTCAATTTCCCCAACTCAAAAATGGGGCCAATAATCCCTACTTCAAAGAGTGTTTTAGAGTGAAAAGGTAAATAATGAATTCTGAATGCATCACATGTCTGACACAAAATCAGTGCTTTATACCTGTCAGTTTCCTCCTGTCCTTTTCCCTTCTGTCCTTGACCTACATCCATCAAAATTACTCAGTGAAATTTCATTAGATTAAGTCAAAAACAGTAAGAAAGCCATGCGGCCCATTAGCTGAGCCCATGTCTTCTGACAGTGTCCAATTACCATGCAGCGTGGGGGAAAGGACTCGCAGATGTGACCCATGAGCTACTGAGCGATTTCTGAGGAATCGAGCATCACAGCGGAGGGGCAGACATTTCAGTCCATAAATTGCATTTAAATTTTCCCACAAGGAAAAGAAAAGGAATCTAGAAATTTAAATTGGAACACAAAACACCTTGACAAATTTTTAATGGATTTTAAAATGGTTTGTGATCACTTAAATGCGGAGGGGGCAAGGAAGGGGGATCAACAATCACTAGAGGCCAGTTGGGTCCCCCAAAGAATGAGCGCTTGCGATGAGGTTACCTAGGTTGATAGACGACGAATACGAGAGTGTGATGGGTCTGACTGTCACCTGGCACAAGGAAGCATTCAATAAATATTCACTAGAATGAATGGATCAGAAGATCAAAGAAGGCTGTTAGAAAATGTTTGTAGATACAAATGAGAAACGTAGTCTGGATTGGGACCGACAATCTTGTCTGGGTGTGTCTGGACGTACATGCTGACCCAGAAGCTGACCCTTAGTCCCCTACCTGGATCCTGCTGCCCTGCCCTTTTTAGTGGAAAGACAAGTGAGACCCAAGCTGGCTGCTCAGAATTCACTTAGATCGTTAGACTTTAGCAAACACAGACACAATGGTCATGGTTTCTATCGGTGAGCTATTTTATTTTTGAATAGATAACATAGTCACATGGTTCAAATTTTTAAAAGAGCACGTGATGGATTAAATTGTGCCCCCCCCCAAAAAAAAAATCTTTTGGAACCCTAACCCTATACCTGCAGGTATAATCCTGTTCAGAAACAATTGTTGTTGTTCTGTTAATTAGCTCACACTCGGGTAGGATATCTAACCTAAATCAAATTGATTATAAAAAGAAAGGAAGAAAGAAATGTAGTCTGGGTAATAGACAACACACTAGGTGAGTTGGCCCAATGAGTGTTTGGTTAACGTCAGCCTAGAGAGAGGGAAGAACCCCGGATGGTGCGAATGGTTAAGCACTTGGCTGCTAATCAAAAGTTTGGAGGTTTGAGTCCACCCAGAGGCTCCTTAGAAGAAAGACCTGGCGATCTACTTCCAAAAATCAGCCCCTGAAAACCCGGTGGAGCACAGTTCTACCCTGACACATATGTCGCCATGAATTTGATGGCAACTGGCTTTTTTGGTATTCCATCCGCCCTCCCTTCCACCTGTCCAATCTAAAGCTGCTCTCGGGAAGGTCCCCAGTAAACCTGGATGGGATGAGTTGTATATGTCTGCCTGAGTCCTAGTCCTGAGCCCCCTACCAGGACATACATGTTCGAACAAGACCAACTGGAAAAAGTCAAATGGTGGAATAGCAGGAGTTAGCCATTAGGAGAACAGGGACAAGGTTGACATGATGTTGGCTGTGTTCAGACCTTGGGGAACGACAGAGCACTTCTGACAGACTCTGGTTCTGGGCCGCCACACTAAGAGGCACAATGACAACACACCAGGGAATGTTGGGGACAACTGGGCCCACATGGGAACAGGAAGGCCTCTGACTCCCTAGAAATGACATTACATAGGTGGTGCTGCTCCCCCATGTACCAGCTTCTCCACCCGTTTCTCCTTCTCTGTCCCCCAAAGCATCTGACACAATTGGAGTCAGGTCGCCCAATCTTACAAACTGCTCTTGACTGTCTGAAGATCCCCATTTGATCTGAGTTGGTGAGGTGGCGGGACCATAACCACACTCTCTGAACAGGCCGGAAGAAGCTGCCAGAGTGGATTGACACAACAATGGACTCAAACATACGGATGATCATGGCGACGGCACACGACCCGGCAGCATCTCTTTCTGTTGTACATAAGGTCACCATGAGTCGTAGCTGACTCAACGGCAGCTAACACAATAACAAAGCTTCACTGGCAACCTGCCAGGTGCTCTGCCTCCCTTCTGGGGGGCCCAGAGAAGTGGGCAGTCAAGTCCCTGCCCCCAATGCAGAAATAGGTAAGCCCAAGTAAAAAGTACCGAGGGCCTGGCCCGTGTGGTCAGGGCCCAAGGCACAGAGGAGGGCAGAGGAAGGGCGCTGATGAAAACAGTGATAACCATGCAGGTTAGGAAACATCCAGCCCATTAGAAATAAAAGCTGGAGCTAAAGAGGAGACCTGGATACCCCTCATCACCACTATGGAGGTGAGAACTGAAACCAGGTAAAAGGAAAGAGATAAGGTGAGGGCCCCAGGCTGGGATTCAGGGGTTGCCCCTCCTGAGTCAGTGTCCAGCACTCCAGGAGTCTGAAGATCCAAACACCCAGGGCCTGGCCCCATCTGCACCTCACTAACCCTGAGCCTCAGTTTCTTCATCTGTAAAATAGAGTTAGGTCGCTTTGCCTGATTGCCTTTCTGGGTCTTGTGATCAGATGTGATGGTGCATACAACGGTGCTTTGGAAAAGCCAACCGCAGTGGAGAATGTGAGGGGTTATTATCATATGGAGAAAGAAAACCTGAGAAATAGTCAGAGAAGAGGGAAAACAATAAGAACAGAGCCGGGTCAAGGAAGGAGGATATTTCAAGGTGAGAAGGTAACAGTGTGGAATGCCATAGAGGCTGAAGAAGGTTTGTGCCAAGACCAGCCAGTGGATCTGCCCACTGGGGGGCCACTGGGGACTTTGGCAAGTTCAGCTTCAGAGGTGGGGGTCCAGAGGCCAGACTGCAGTGGGGTGAAGAGTGACTGGAGGGTGACTATCTAGGGACAGCAAGTGTAGGTAACCTGGAGAAATTTGACTGAGAAGGAGAGGACAGTGTCCAAAGAAGATCTTGAGGGTCAAGAAGTACTTTGGGGAGTGGGAGTTGCTGGAAGGAGGGATAACTGGGCTCACAGATGATGTGGATATTGCTGTGTTGTGTTTTTGCAGCCTCCGGGGGAGGGGAGGTTCTTCTGCCTGCAGGTCCCCCTGCCTCTGGGACCTTCCTTGCAGGGCTGACGCATCAGCTCGCCTGTGGGTTACCCTGCGCTTTGTGCTATAGAATGCACACCTAGGCGCAGGCCCTGGCCTTGCACCAAACCCAGGTCTGTTGGCCTCCCCCCATAGGCTTCCCCACGTATGTAGATGTGACTTTGCCCTCTTGTATTTGTCTACTAGATCTGGCAACCCATGGAGAAATCAACCAGGCAGCTTGAGAATTATGTAGTGAAAGCCATTGGTGGATTTGATCGTGGGGGAGGAGGGTGGGGAGGGTTGGTGCACAACACAATGCATGAGCTGAGTGGAGGACCTTCTGTGAGCCCCTCCCTGGAGTGTGCAGCCCAGAATTAGCCTAGTGGTGTGATTCAGGAGATGACACCATGGGGGGCTTCTGTAAGGGGGAGAGACAGCTCAAGCCAGGCGTGGACAGTGGCAGGGGAGGTGGAGGCCAAGATGAGGCCCCCAGACAGCTCTAGAGAGGGGCTGGGGAAGGAACAGACAGTGCCCAGTGGTTGAGGGGACAGGGGTTGTAGAGGAAGGGAGGGTGTGGGAAGAGTTGCAGCGAAAACTTCACCTACTCCAAATAAAAGCCAGTTTACCCTCATGTTGGTTCCAACTCATGGCAACCCCATGTGGGTCAGAGTTGAACTGTGCTCCGTAGGGTTTTCAGTGGCTGGTTTTGGGGGAGCAGATTGCCAGGCCTTTCTTCTGAGGCACGCTTGGTGAATTTGAACCTCCAACTTTTCGGTTAGCAGCCCAGCCCATTTTCACCACAAGGGATTCTTTCCTCCACTCCAGGCTCCTGTTATTCAGGGCAGTCCTGGCCTTCCCACGGATGAGAAAACCTCTCAGAAAGCAGTTTCCTCATTTATAAACTCAGGGTAATATCGCCCTCATGGAGCTGTTAGGGAAAGTAGCATATCCATGCTTAATAAACGGCAATTGAATCTGAAACACAGAATCTGAGCCTGGGCCCTGACTCTGCTCTTAGTGAATGGCATAGCCTTGGGTGAGTCATTTCCCCTCTCAGAATCTCGGTTCAGCCACCTGTGGAATTAAATGCCTTCCGTTTTAACAGCCTACAACTCCAGTGTAGTCCTCCCAGGGTTAAGAAGGGAAGGAAAGCCAATATGTGTTTCAGGACCAGTCGAAGGCAGCCCTGGACACTGTCATTGCAGTCCAACCCTCCCTCTATCCCCTCTTTCTCCTCCTGTCAAAGTTTGTCAATCCTGGGTCCCACTCCCTTGGACTTTTCCCCGCCACCAGTCAGTAGCCACAGCAACGTGCGCTAATCAGATAAAACAGTCTCTTCCTGGGAAATTACATGCCTTAAAAAAGCAGGTGCCGTCAAGTCAACTCCGAATCATGGCGACCCCATGTGTGTCAGAGTAGAACTGTGCTCTACAGGATTTTCAAAGGCTGATTTTTTGGAAGTAGATTGCCAGGCATTTCTTCTGAGGTGCCTCTGGGTAGACTTGAACCTCCAACTTTTCAGTAGCAGCTGAGCTCATTAACTGTTTGCACCTCCCAGGGACTCCTCATATGCCTTGGCCTGGTTCCAATGCACACTTTCCCAGGAGGCCCCTAACCAGTCTAATGGGAGATACTTAATGGAGGGGAAGAGGGCACCTAGCACCCCTGAGTCACAGACACACACAGCCTGCTTGCTCAGCCTCGACACAAGGCTGGCTCTTCCTGCCCAACCTGCCCACAGACTCTGCCCTGATGTAAGGAGTCCACATCTCTTGTCCTGGATCTACCGTGCACTGCCTGCGTGGCCTTGGGCAAGTCCTCCTCGAAGGTTCCACTGTCCTCATATGGAAAATGGACACGCCTGCCCCTTGCTCGGCTGGCCTGACAGGGCTGCAGTGAGCTCAGAGGAAACCCTATAACTGAAAGGATTTTGTCAATCATAAATCACGAAAGCAGTTTCTCAGGGCCCCAGTTTCCCAAGGACCTTGTTAGAATGCAGAATCCCAGGCCCTAGGACCGATTCACCAAACCAGAATGTCTGGTGGCTGAATCCGGCGCCTGCACTCAACAAGCTCTCCCAGGAGTTGCTTTTGCACGGTCAAGGTTCAGAGCCACTGCCCTACACTTGTGTCCTATGGTGATGAGATACTGGTCTAGCTGAGATAAAATAGGGACCAGAAAAGGAAGGACAGAAGCCAGAGGAAAGAGGATAGAACTACCCACCCCATCTTGGAGCCCTGGGCTGAAGGAGGGCGGAGACACGGAATTTGGATATGTGCCCTCTCCTGTAGCCAGCAGCGGACCCTGAGATTTCAGCAGGTTTAAGCTTCCATTTCCATAGATCCCTGGGGGCTGTACTGCTTGGACTCAGCTCAAAAGCAGGTGACCCACTCTGGACTGCTTTGCAATTCAAGATCCACCAACCCTACAGTGTCAGTCCAATTCAAATCCTCCTCTTCTTCAAACTTTCCCTTACCTTCCCCCGTATTTCTCCAGCCCCAAAGTCCCAGCCATACCATCTGACGCGTATGTAACACCACCCAGCATTGCTGGCCAGTGGTCTCATGTATGTCAGATTTGTGTTCCCATGGGCGGCGGATACCTTGGAGACAAGGGGCTGGTTTTCTTCTCCTGGACCATCCATAACTTCTGGCAAAGGCTCAAGCCACCCATTTAGTACCTGGTCTCCTGGTATTTGCTCTTCCTTCCTACCTGCCTCCTCTTCCCACCCTCCCACCTTAGCACAGTCACACAAACACACCACACACACATGTACATACTCTCTCTCTCTCACACACACACACACACTCCACCCCAAGGGACTGACGTACTTACGCCTGCTCCCAGTCACCCACTGAGAAGCCTCTGCACACTGGTATTCCCTGATCTGGAAGGAATCCCATTTCACCTCCCACCCTAGACCTACTCCCAACCCAAGGAACGGCTGAAGGTGAGCATGAGATAGGGATGAAACCTAATTAAGGCTCTTGCTGCCTCCTCCAAGGCCAAGCCAGAGAACAGGAAGAAGGTAGGCCTCCAGCGGATTTCACAAGCCCTCTTGGCCACACTAAGCCTGACCCAAGGCCGCCCACGGAAGGTGAACCCTATGGACTCCTGGCAGAGGCAGCTTCCGGTTTCTAAGAATCTAGGCCTTTGAAAGGCCAGTCAACCTCACACAAAGACTATTGTGTGGATCTGGCACACAGCTCAGGTTTCCCCTCCAGAGTACTCAGGCTATCAAAGGGAAGGGAAACCAGCAGGCCACCTAGGACACCGCTGGATGTGGCTGAGTGGAACCAGATGGAAAATCAGTGAAAAATCCATCCAGCCCACCCTGTCCATGCCAAGCCCTTGGAAAGAGTTTCCAAAGACTCTGGCCTCTGCCTCACCCTTCCTTGGACGGCTCAGGCCGACGCGGGGGGTGTGGTTTTGCAAGGTCAGCACTCCCAAGGCAGTTTGAATCCTTCTCTCCAGTCTCCTGTGGGTCAGGCCTAAGCTATGAGTCCTGGTCCTGACAGCAGGCTGAGAAATGAGTAAGGCCTTCTACCTCTCTTGGAGCTATGGGCTGAGTGCAATAGACATTACGTACCTAATGAAGACTGAGGGCGGTAGTGGGTCAGTGGTAGAATTCCCACCTTCTGTTCAGAGATAGGGTTTGGTTCCCAGCCAATACAGCTCGCGCACATCAGGGGAGGCTTGCATGTTGCCATAATGCTGAACAGGTTTGTGGAGCTTCCAGACTAAGACAGACTAGAAAGAAAGTCTTGGCGATCTACTTCCAAAAATCAGCCAATAAAAACCCTATGGATCACAATGGTCTGAGCTGCATGCAATCATTAGGATGGCCAGGACACAGCAGCATTTTGTCCCATTGTGCATGGAGCCACCATGAGTTGGTGGCCAACTCAATGGCAGCTAACAACAGCAACTTAACAAAGTTACATTTCAGCCACTGAAATCACTGAACGCCTATCACATTTAGCAATCATTAACTGAGTACCTATCCTGTTACTCCTCACATGCCTTAGCCCTGTGTGCTAGGCATATGGTCGGTTCTCAGGATTCAAGGATAAAGAAGCTCCATACTCTCAAGAAGCTCACCATCCGGAGAGGTGACAGGAAACCTGCTCTGTGTCCAGGCAGCTAGGATTTCTCTGCAGAAGCCCACCTGATCCTGCTAACATTTCTCTTCCCTCTTTCACTGATGAAGGAGCCCTGGTAGCCCAGTGGTTAAGCACGTGGCTGCTAATCAAAAGCTCGGCAGTTCAAACCCACTAGCCTCTCTGTGGGAGAAATGTGTGGCAGTCTGCTTTCAAAGAGATTACAGCCTTGGGAACCGCATGGGGGGTTCTACTCTGTCTCATAGGGCTGCTATGAGTCGGAATTGACTTAATGGCAATGGGTTTGGTGTTTTTTTGTTTTTCGTTTTTTTTCTCTCACTGATGGGTTCTGGGCTTCCAGTGGCTAACCAGAAGGCCACATGAGCACTATGAGAGAAGAGACAAAAAGGGCCTCAACACTCCTCGTGGTGACTTTGCTGCTCCTCCTATCAAGAGGTGGAGGCTATTTCCCCACCCTTTGAATATGGGTTGGCCTTGTGACTTGTTTTTGGACAGTAGAAGTGACAGTGTTTCAGTTCCAGGCCTGGGCCTCAGGGGGCATTCACATTTCTCTCTGAGTCCCTCTCTCAGACTCCAGCCTCCGCCATATGAACAAGCCCAAGCCAACTTTCTGGAGGATGAGAGACCATGTGGTACAAAGCAGACTCAGCCCAGCTCTCCCAGCCAGGACCACAACATGTGAGAGTCCAGCATTATTACAGAAGGAAAGCCAGCTAACTTATTGCAGAAGGAAAGCAGGTTTACCACTCAACGACTTCTGACCATCTTCATCTGGCCCTTGAAAGCCCCTGGGAGAAGAAAATTCATAGGTTGGGGCCCTTGCATTCAGCAGTGCTGTTACAGATTGAATTGTGTCCCCACAAAAGATATGTGATGTCCTAATACCTTTGCCTGTGAATATGACCTTGCTTGGAAACTGGTTGTTTCTTTGAAGATGTTATCACTTAAGTTAATGAGGTCAGGCTGGAGTAGGGGAACTCAAGGCCCCTGCACTCTTCCAGGAAGGTTCAGGGAGATGTAGTGATAGCAGGCTGGGTGCTGAAATAGCTGACCCACCTTCCATCCTTGAGTCTGTCCACCTTATAAAACCAGTTGCGTTAAGTCAATTCCAACTCATGGTGACCCCATGTGTGTCAGAGTAGAACTGGGCTCCATATGGTTTTCAGTGGCTGATTTTTCAAAAGTGGATTGCCAAGCCTTTCTTCTGAGGCATCCCTAGGTGGGCTTGAACCTCCAACCCTTTGGTTAGCAACCAAGTGCATTAACTATTTGCGCCACCCAGGGACCGCTCTCTACCCTATCCCCGAGTTGCTGTTGAGTCGATTCCAGCTCATAGCGGCTGTATAGAACTGCCCCATAGGGTTTCCAAACTGTAAATCTTTACAGAAGCAGACTGCCACACCTTTCTCCTGTGGAGTGGCCAGTGAGTTCGAACAGCCAACCTTTTGGTTAGCAGCCAAGCACTTAACCACCGCATTGTCAGGGCTCCATCTACCCTACAGGTCCATAAAATGGGAGAGTCCAGCTGGTCTGGACTGATGTTAGGTGGAAGCTTGAGTTCCAGTGAAGAATGGACTGGATGACATTTCTGAGTTTCTGGCAGCCAAGATTCTGTGGCCCAAAGGCAGCCATCTCCATGAGCAAAGGGAGGCTTTGCATGGAATTTATAGCACATTTAGAGCAATACCCCACACCTATAGAGGTTCACATTAATTAAATGTTCCAGGTTCACAGAGTTCCCCTGCCTCCTCTACCAGGACATCTGTTTTCAAAGAACTAGCCTGTAATAAAATGTACCAGAACCTTCCTTTGTTGATTCAGAAAGCCTATGGCTCCTGCAGAAACAGCCTTGGGGCCATTATTAGGATCTGCTTTTGTCCTTGCCCAGGGCTGGGACATGAAGGAAAACCTCTGCCTCTCTGGGTTTCCTGCTTCTTTGGGTTTGGGGTGGTGGATGGAGGGGCCTATTAGAGCCAAATAAGAAGCAAGTAGGAAAAAATCACCTGGGAAGTTTGAAACTGCATTCCATATGATCCACCGGGGCCTCAGCAGAAACCTGCTCCCATGTAGTGTGTGAGCAGAGAGGGGCCGAGAGCTGAGGACAAGTGCTGGCCATGGCTGGGGGGCTAGGGGGGAGGAGGCTCACTGACCCACAGAGAGTCTCCTAGGATCACTCGGGCATGTTTGGGAGGGAGGGGAGAGGCGTGCACTCCCAGGAGGATACATCAAAATCTGAGAAATTTGATTTCAGGAACACCTGGCGGTCCGGAAGCAGGGAGCCATCGCAGTCTTGGGGTGGGGACACGACCTGCCTGAGTGTGCAGTGAGGTGGTGCAGGGTGGGGACACAACTCAGGACCCAGTCCAGGGCTCTTTCTTTTGCCCCAGAAAGATGCTGCTCCAATGGTGAAATCAAGGCATGCACTTTTCACTTTATGCTGATGTTTTTATCTTGTTTAAAGTCTACAAGGGCCACCCTACCTCCCAACCCCACTGATCTCACTCTCATCCCAAGTCACTCACACCAAAATGAAAAGAAGTTTCCGGGGAAAGAAAGTTGGTGCGTCTGGTTTGCGGCAGGGCAGTCACCACCAAGGGCAGCAGGAAGCTAGAGGAGAAGGTTGGGGAACCAAAGGCAAGCTCTGCCTGCTTCCCCTTTGCCAGGACCAGTCCTGTGATGCCTTCTAGATTCCCACAAGGCAGTGGGCAGCGCATCTCCTCTAAGCCTCTATTGACTAAGGCTCAGACCGGTTAAGTATCTGCACAGCTATTAAGTGGCAGAGCAGGCTTCAAACCCAGGTCCATCAGACTTCAGAACCAGCTGGGCAAGAGGAGCTCTCACCTGCCAGCCTTGCCAGTGCGTGAGTCCGTGGTCTTTTCTACTTGCTGGTCATTTCCCCGCTGACCTTTACAGAGTCGTCCGCACTCCTGAGTATTAGGAAATGGCTTGTGTGAGGCTATGCAATTCCCTGGATGGAAGTTTTTAGACCCTAGGAGGATACATCAGAGTCTGAGAAGCATCTGTTTGGAGTCAGTTGACAACAGCTCTGAGGTCTCACACTTTGATCAGTTAAACAGAAGCCAGGGTCAGCTCTGAGTCCCCTGGGTGGCACAAACAGTTAAGCTCTTGGCTATTAATGGACAGGTTGGAGGTTTGAATCTACCCAAATGTGCCTTGGAAGAAGAGCCTGGCAATCTACTTCTAAAAAACCAGCCATTGAAAACCCTATGGAGTGCAGTTCTACTCTGACACACATGGGGTCGCCATGAGTTGGAGTAGACTCTCTGGTAACTGATTTGGTTTTTCTTTTAAGTATCAGCTCCAGTTCTGCCTGGAGGGGAAGCGAGGGGCAGGCAGGCAATGTGTGAGGCTATGGAGGAAAGAGGAGGAGGCTCTCTAGTGCGGAGGATCCCGTTTGTACAGTCCTGGGAATAAGGGACATGGGGCCCTTTCTGGGTCTGCCATCCGGGAGACCCTGTGTAGGCAGCCTGCCTCCTACAGTGAGCTCTTGACCAGGAGGAGGAGGTCCGTCTTGTCAGATGGGGCCTGACCGTCTGCCCAGGGCCCAAGATCCCTCACACTTGGACTGCCCTCCCCACCCCAGAACAAGAGCCAGGAATATTCACACCGTGAAGTCCTCCTCCAACTTCACTGGGTGCTGTCAGGACAAAACCAGTGGACATATGCTCTTCTGACAAATATTAAAATTCATAACACGTCATCCTCTCTTTTAAAGGCAGACCCACGGCTTAAGCAAATCTGATCCATGAAAATTGAGAATTTGTGAAGCTGATGCAGCGTGCTGTATCTCCCCGCATTTAGAAAGGCTGTGAGATTGTGAGCACTAACCTGAGCCCCTCCAGGTCCCGGCTCAAGGGTGTGAAGAGCTGCCTCCGTTTCCCTCCAAGCTCCTACATGGCCTAAGGTTACTGGAGGCTGGATGAGGAGGATGGTAGGACCCACTCCCTAAAGGCCAGGATGTGTCACCACCCTTTCAGGGGCAGCTGGAGGCAGATGCACGTCCCCCAGGAGGCAGGCGTATGCTGCCTGTCTGTACCTCATCTACACCCGGTCCAGAACAGGGTACCTGGCAGGGGCATGCAAAGTATTGAATTAAGGGCCCTGGCACTTGGGAGGGGAGAGAGAGGCTGAAGGAGGCAGGGACAGCGCCACAATCAGCCCTGAGGCTGATCCAGCATCTGCCAGCCTTGACCTCAGTCCAGGGGTCTTCCTCATAAACTGGCCCATCACCCCACACATGGGCTCCATGAAGCAACTTCTGCCAAAGCCATGGTCACTGCCCAGCAGGAAGGGACACTGACCACAGGGAGCCTTTGCCGATTTCACGAGTGGTTCTCCAAGAGCTAGCAAACAATAAAATACTCTGAGTTCATGTCATGTCTACCCTAATCAGATATGGTCCACAAGTGACTAAAGGAAAGCACTAAGAGTCTCAGCCTGGAGGCACTTACAGGGTGGGCAATGAGGACAGTTCAGGGTGGCAAGAAACCCCAGGCTCAATTCCATCATGCTCCACTGAGCATTCAGGAAGGAGAGGGGTCCATCTGGGCTGGAGTACTCCAGGCATCTCTGGGGAAGGGGCAGGCTTAAGGTGAAGGCCAGGTAAAGAAATGGGGTGAGCAGGGCCTGGCGTGGGCACCAGGATGGAGGCAGGAATGAACACACAGGTGGGAGTAAGGGGTGTGGGATGAAGCAGAGTATGCGAGTGAGCATGGCTGGTAGATGGGAGAGCAGATCCCATGGGCCAGAGGGTGCTGTAGGGAGATTGCTATGTCCCAAGCTCTTCCTACTATCCAGACCTGGGGAGCACCTGGGTGCACACTAGTCAGGGATGTGCAGACTCATTTTAACATGTGAACAAAGCCAACAGCTCAGGTTAAAGGGAAGGCGGGAGAACCTGGCTGCTCAAACTACCCAACCCCACCAGGGCCTGCCCCCTAGAGGCCCCCAGGAGACCCAGGTCTTCTCAAAGCACAGTTAGGGAAGACAGAGCTTGTTCAACATGAATGACAAATGTGGAAACTGAGGGTGGAGTGATGGCAATTACATCGATGTTGTCCTTTCTACCTTTAACCGAGTGTGTGCAGTGGGCCAGGCACTGAGCTAGGCCTTCTGAGCCTTGAATTCTCAGGCCCATAGCATTATTCCCATTGTACAGAGAACCCGCATCCCAGAGGTTAAAAGGTTTACTCCGGGTCACACACTGTTAACGAAGGTGTTGAGTCTCCCACCTCAAAACTAAATGAAATAATTCATGTGAAATATAACCCATGAGTACATGCTCCGTGATCCATAAGTTGTAAGTAATGAATAAAGAAGTTGGTGGTTCCCATTTATAGAGTGATTATAGGTGCCATTTTGTCCTCAGCCCTATGAGGTGGGAACTCTTATCCAGAACCACCCAGCTGAAAAAAGCAGAGCCAGAATTCAAGCCCAGTGGGTGGGACTTTCAGATCTTTACGAAATGTGAAGTATTTCCATTACACTTATTGTTTTCTGGAATTTCAAGGGCCACTCTTATGAGTTGGTGGAGGTGCAGGTTAACAAAAGATCCCCTTTGGTAGAGTAATGGCTCTCATTTACTGAACGTTTCCTGAGTGATTTATATTATTGCATTTGATCCTCACATGCCATGAGCCATTAATATTCTCATTTACAGATGAGGGATATTAAGTACCAAGACCAAGGGCACCCAACTGAGAAGTGGTACAGCTAGAAGCTGAGCCCAGCATAGCCTGGAATTCCTAATGAACATTCCACCACATTTCCTCTGTTGTGTCTCCTTGGTCTTGTATTACATACACCTTGAGTGCTCATGAATGGGGGGCTGATGGACTAACTGTCCTACAGGAAAAAAACTAGAAGAAATTGGCCTAGTTCCACCACTCAGAGAAGGGTTAGCGTTCCGTTTCACAGAAAGCTGGTACTCCATGAAGCTCTAAATTCCAGTTCCACCGAAAATAAATAGAAAATATTCACCAAAGCTGCTATGAAACCAGCCACACCACTTGAGGACACAGGAGCAATGACCTATCTCCAAGCGCTGTCACTTGCTACCCTACTAGCAGGTCAGGCATGGCTGATGGAGTCGGAGCTGTGTCCTGAGAGACTCCCACCCTGGCTTCCTCGCCCACAATTCCCCATTCCTGGGCCAACTCCACCCGAGGCCAGGAAGAAGAAAGCATTCCGAGGTCTGGAGATAGTAGGGAGGCCATGAGGCTTAAACTGGGCTGAGAAAGAGGGGGAGATTTAGGTAAGGAGTAAGGAGGAGCAAGAAATTCTGGGTAAGAGTCAGAGCAGGAATAAACCCGGTTTCCACACAGATCAGCCAGCCTGCCCACCCCAACTGTCTGCTCACCCCACCAGGAGGAGTCGGGGGAGTCATGTAGGACAGGAGCAGAGAAAGGAGGAGTGACAAGCTCATGGGAGCCAGGGAAGCCGGAGTGGGGAGAAAAAGGGAACAGAGCGGTTACGGGTTAGAAATGGTTCTTGTGCTTCTCAGGAGACCTGTTATGGTTTGAATACAGTCTAAGAAAGATTCGTGAAAGGCCCCTGGGTAAGGCCCCACTCTCTGCCATCTGGAAGTCTCTGTCTGGAGGAACACTGTCATGGATTGAATTCTGTCAACTTGGCTAGGCCATGATCCTCTGTATTGTGTAATTGTCCACCATTTTGTCATCTATGTGTTGTAAATCCTATCTCTATGATGTTAATGAGATGGGATTATTGGCAGTTATGTTAATGAAGGAAGACTGAATTTACAAGATTCAGTTGTGTTTTAAGTTAATCTCTTTTGAAATATAAAAGAGAGAAGAGAAGCAGAGAGACATGGGGACCTCATATCCCCAAGAAAGAAGCACCGGGAGCATAGTACATCCTTTGGAGCTGGGGTCCCCGCGCTGAGAAGCTCCTCAGCAGGGGAAGACTGATGACAAAGACCTTGCCTCAGGGCCGACAGAGAGAGGAAGCATTCCCTTGGAGCTGACACCCTGAATTCAGACTTCTAGCCTCTTAAACTGTGAGAGAATAAATTTCTGTTTGTTAATGCCATCCACTTGCGGTATTTCTGTTATAGCAGCACTAGTTAGCTAAGACAGGCACTGAAGGGTGGGCTTGGGTATGTGTAATAGTCCAACCTGCAGTTGCCCTTGACAACAGCAAATGCTAGACCAGGAGTGGGCAGGGAGACCATCCCTGCCCCAATCAGGGTAGGCCTTTAGCTGGGGAACTTCCTCCAACCCTATCTCTCCTCTCTTGCCTACAAACGAGGGTGTTGAACCAGGTGACTGACATGCTTTGTTTCCTCTAACATATGTATTTTCCAGCAGGGATTTATCCAGAGCATTTAGAACTTAGTGATATTTCATGTATCAGCGTTGTTGGGTGTGACTCACCTAAGTGAATGTTCCCCACCATAGAAATTTACTCATTTAATCTCCATCATCACTTAGTTTGGAAACTTTTCCTAAATGCTCGCACACTTTCCTGGCTCCTTAAACAGTGACTAAACACAAGGTATCCTTCCTGTTTCCTTGTGGTCCCCATTACAATCCTAAATTACGACACAGAATAGTAATGTACCCACTCCTCTCAGTTATCATGTTTGTTGTCCTCAAGCCTGTCCTTCACCTTCCATTGGTTGTTTCTAATCTGTGCAGACTGAGCATTGAGATTGGTAGAACTCTTTGTAAAGTTAAGAGTCAATAAATTATGAAAAGAAGAGCCCCTGAGTGATGCAAACAGTTAACACACTGGGTTGCTAACTGGAAGGTTGGAGATTCGAGTACACCCAGAGGTATCTCGGAATAAAGGCCTGGTGATCTACTTCCAAAAAATCATCCATTGAAAACTCTGTGGAGCGCAGTTCTACTCTGACACACATGGGGTCCCTATGAGTCAAAGTCAACTGATATACTGCTATAAACTATGAAAAAAGTCCAAAAAACTGCTGCAGAGTTAAGTATATGAGCTTCATGATGACTATTTCAGTATTTTCCATCCTTTTTGTTGTTGTTGTTACAGCTTCATTCTTAGCTCTGTTTTTGACTCCCACTAAAAAAAAAAAAAATTTTTTTTTCTTAAGTGGGGTGTGGGGTGTCAAATTTTCACTCACATCCACCTCTCCACACAAACACATCTCACATTGGTGTTCTCTAGGTTTACCCCTCACCCTGGGAAATGGAACTTTCTTTGATGTACCCTAAAACTACCTTTCCAAAAGAGCCATTTTTTCCTGTTGACTGGGATTTGGTGAGCTGACCCCCATCCGCCCCCACCCACTCCCACTTAGGAAAGCTAAACCCCAGGCAGAAAGAAGCCGTAAAGGCCATTTACTCTGCAGATCCCGAATTCAACGCCGACCCTGAGAGCTTCCGTCCCCTACACTGTGGCTGAGGCCGACCCCGAACACAGAGCGGTGCTCACTGCCCATCTCTTTCTGCTTGACCCGCAGGTCCCAATTTGTTCCTGAAACAAATGCGTCTCAAGAACAAATTGTTCTTCACGATTGAGTGGATTTTATGCCACAGGAGTCCCAGGACCAAATGCGTTTAGGAAGCACTGGGTTAGAAAAGTTAAACAGGTTTCGTTCTTGCTGAATTTGTCTGAGCCTTTAAGACACTATGTGAACTGCGAATCTTCAATATAGGGAAACTGTTACAAAGTGGATTTCCCAAAGTTACCTAGCCAGGGAACCCCAGCACCTGCTGAGAACACCGTATTACTACAGGGCTCCCTCCTTTCATAGGCCCTGGCTGGAAGAAACACGCTCAGCTGCGTATCAGCCGTTGAAGACCCTGTGGAGCACAGTGTTACTCTGACACTCATGAGGCCTCCTTGAGTCAAAATCAATGAGAAATGGCTTCTTTTCTTTCTTTTTTATAATTTCCTTTCACCTGCCAGCTCTAATTCTGCATAACCACGTGACCTCGAGCAAGCTGCTTTCCTCTCGCGGCCTCAAATTTTTCCTCTGTCAAATGAGGGAGTTAATCTAGATTGGAACTGGCAAAGGGGTTTGTATGGAACTCATGTGCCAGCTCCGATCTTGGAAAGGCCTGGCCTGCAGTGCTATGCAAAGAAGGTTCTGGTGCTGCCTCTAGGCTTGGGGGGAAGCTGCCGCGCTCAATTAGACATCTCTGCCCGGATCCACACGCGGGACTGGCAGCCTGCATTCACCCCACACTGGCTGTCCCTGTAACGAGACAACCCCTAAGGTGGCTTTCTGCTCTAAAAGTCTGCTTTGGGTGGACACTGATGCCTGACTAATCCTCTGATTTAGAAGTCCTCCATGGCCAAGACTGGCACCCTCTCCCCTCACAGCCTTTGACCGAAGGGGGCTGGTGTTTCCAGCCTGTTCCCATCCCACGGGCCCTTACATCCCCTCAGTTAGCTTGCTTAGCTCTGAATCTCCTCCAGTTTTGTGATATTTCCCTTGCTTCACATCCTCCAGACCTGCATTCAAGTTGTGTTGAAAAAGATAGGCGTTGCCACATTTCTCACAGCCTCTAGGAGAATTTGGCACCGAAGTTTGGACAAGTTTCTGCCCTGCAAGTTCGAGAACGTTGTAAGTTCTGTACAAATTCCTTGTCCCCAGAGCTGAGTACCATTTTTGTACTGAATGAGTTCCCAAAGGCCTCCGTTGTCCTAAGGAAAAGCTGCTTTCCTTACTTCAGGGTGACCCACAGAGCACTGCACTGAACTCCCTGGGGAGGCAGGTTTTGTTTTTATGCAGAGTCCCTCCCCTACTTGCTGAATCAGAGCTTCTGCAGTTGGGGCCGCCGGGTTACCTGTATTTTTTTGCCAGTGCCTCAATTGTACCTTTAAGTTTGAGAATCACAGGCCTTGAAAGCCAAACTCCCTAAGAAACTTGTCTGCTAAGGTAGGCAGGCCTGGGCTCTGTACCAACACAGCACATCAGGATTGGCCTGGCCTGGCACACTCCCCTAGGGCCACCTCACCTCCCATTCACCCACTGCCCCTCAGGGCAGTGTGAGGAATCAATCATGAGATGTGTTTGCAAAGTGCCTAGTCCAGCACCTGTCCCCAGAAGTGCCCATAAATGTCAATTTCCTTCCTCCACCGTGCTACCATTGAGCTGCCTCTCCACTGACTCAAATCCCACTCACCGTGCCAAAGGTTCTAGAAATCAGAAGGTGGAGAGCTCTCCAGATAACCTAAAATCCAGTTTGCTGTGGGCAGAAGGAAGGAGGAAGTGATTATAAATGAAAACAAAACGTTCTTCCCAGAGCTTCATGTCCAGGCTTCCCACCACACACCTGGTTTTTCCTACTTACAGAGGCAGCCGTGTTTCCAGGAAGAGAAACTGAGAGCTGATGAGACAGCTCCTGGGGGAGGGATGGGTCCATTTTTGTTCTTTGCGCTCCCCTACCTACATGCTTTGCATGAAATGGGCCACTTGTTAATTATCTCTTGGATGGGTGGATGGGTGGATGGGTGGATGGGTGGATGGATGGATGGGTGGATGGGTAGGTGGGTGGATGGGTGGGTGGATGGGTGGATGGATGGATGGGTGGGTGGATGGGTGAATGGGTGGATGGGTGGGTGGATGGGTGGATGGATGTGGGTCAAAGAGTGTTGTTGTTGGCTGCCATTGAGTCGCCCTCCCTACTCATGGTAACTCCAGGCACAATGGGATCAATAGCCTATTGTGATCCATAGGGTTTTCATTGGCTGATTTTTGGTAGTCTGAAATCTCCACTGATACCCATTCATCATCATAGCAACGCTCAAGCCTCCACTGACAGATGCGTGGTGGCTGTGCATGAGGTGAGTTGACTGGGAATCGAACCTGGGTCTCCCACATGGAAGGTGAGAATTCTACCAAATAGCCACCACTGCCCTCTGGGTCTAGGCATAAGATACCATAGAAAGAGATTTAGAGTCTATGGCCCCCAGTACTTACTGGCCTTAGAAGAAATTTAATATTAATGTCTCTGAGCTTCTGCATCCTACAAAACAATGATGGTGATGCTGTGTGAGTTCCCTGGTAGATGGAGTTTGCATCTCAAATGGGATGACTGTGGCTATGATGGTGCTTGGTAAACCTTCATGTTGTATAAATGCCAAAGGTGATGGCGATGGCGATGACAATGTTGATTAAAGAGTAGGTGAGGGGTCAGAGTCTACAGGTCTACAGGTCCTTGTACATGGGTGGGGGAACTTTTCACTCCACCGGCCTCTCCAGGATTAGTACTGAGGTATACGGAAGAGGAGGACAACCCTGGATGGTGGGGACCCCACAGCATTCCCCGCTCATCCACGGAAACATGCCCTTGAGACCGATGGACCACAGAGACTAGCTGCCAAGGCCCTGTGAAGTTGTGGGTAAACCCCGACACCTCCTTTTTGGCAGAATAATTGAGAGAGAGGCCAATGGCCTGGAAGCAACTCCTTCCTGTGTACGTGGGGGTCATAGACTGGCAGAGGCCTCCATGAGGTCATCTTGTCTGAGCCCTTCATTTTATCGAGACAATATTACAGTCTTCTTGGCAACTGTTAATAAAAGCAACTCTTCCAGCCCCAGACACCTCACCAGGCTCAGCTGAAACACTTATCACTTACAGAAGGAAAAAATAAAATGACTTTTCCAAGAGGAAGGCAAACACTGATTTATTAATTAATGCCTCCAGGGGTTCCTTCCAAAACTGCAGGAAGGAGCAAGGGGCTAGAGGCGTGGCTGGGAGCAGAGGTGGGAGCAGCTTCCACCCCAGGGGGTGAGAGCTGACACTTCCAGATCCAGGGCTGTGGGGCTGGTGTTTAGATTTTCTCTGTGCATTTTAAAACAAGGCTTGGTCCTCCTACCATCTAGCAGCAGAGAGGAGCAGAATCCAGGGTTGGGGGGTTCCAGAGGCTGCTCTTCTGTCCACTAGAGTCAGCAAAGCCAATGTGGAAAAGTTCCTAGTCTCAGCTTCTACTTCCTGTGCAACACCTTACTCCTGGGAACACCCCCCTACATGCACACACATGAGCATGCACACACACTCACGCACACACACACGCACTCCTTCTAGTACCCAGAGCTCTCTGAACAGGCATCTGTTATCAGCCATTTAAACCCAATGGAGAATATGAGTTAATTCCATCTTCCAGGAGAACTTCCAATGTAGCTCTCATTTCTGTGCAATTTATTTGGGGCCCAGGAGCAGCCCTGTATTTGGTGGGGCAGGGTGGGCTTTCTCCTGGCCCCTGACATTATACTGCCCAGGCAACCATGTCTTCTAATCCAAGAAGCCAGCGCTGAGAACATACCCAGTGTTGGTTGTACTCTTACCCATGAGGACTTCTATAGGTGTACAAAGTGAGAAGGTTGAAAGGAGCCCTGTAGACCATTCTGGGAACATCAGGGTGGTGGAAGGAGAGGGAACAGGCCACCATATAGAGGTGTGTGCTTGTGCCGGGCACTAATGCACCAGCAACTGGGAGTGTGGGGCTGAGGCAGCAGTGCACGGTAAGGAGGAACATTGTCATGGGCGGGGGCCTGGTGGAAAGAGAAGGGGTCAGGAGGTGGCTGTGTGACCTCGAGCTGGTCAGTTAACCTTTCTGAGCTTGTTTCCTCATCTGTAAAATGAATCAAGGATGAGTAGGGCCTCTCAGAATCTGGAGGGATGAGAAATAAGCCCTGAAAAGAAGCCAGGGCTTTATCTAGTGATATGGATTTGTTCTTTTAAAAGTTCCAGTTTAAAGGAGAAGGCTTGTGTTTGTCAAAGCGGACAAGGGCAGGCAAAAACATCCTGAAAACCACTGGACTAGACGAAAGCCCAAAAAGCGAGTGAAGAGGATTTTTCCTGATCGAGTGACCCAACAGGGTGGTAGGGTTCCCAGCTACTTTCTTCTACCATGGGGTAAATTGGGGGAAATGGGGGGATGTGGGAGTCCCCAGCAGGGAGGATGAGGCCCCAAAGCTGCCCCTTCTCTTTGCCACCTGGCCGATACCCACACGTCCTGGGGACCAGATGCGAGCTGCTGCCACTTGTGTCATCACCCCTCCCCACTCTGGTCCTAATTTTTTTTTAAGCCGCACACAGGGCACTGGGGTCGCCTCCACTGATATATGGTTAGTTTCAGGTCCTTACTCATCTGAGCCAGGTGGGGCGGGGTGAGGGGTGGGAGGTTAGCCATTCAGCAGCAAAGAGTCAGAGCTTTACCCCAAGCTCTCCAAGGCCTTTCCAATTTGGGTGGTGATTTATAGAGAAAGGGGGCAAAAGCCCACCACTTCTCACCCTGACTCTCCCAGAGTGTGTTTAAAGGGATGAATGTTCTGGAGGACTTGCCCCAGGCTGGAAGTCCAGGGGTCTGGCTTCTATCCCTGGTCCTGCCCCTGACTGCTCTGCGGCCTTCAGCAGCCACTCAGCCCCAGTTTTCTTATCTGTTGTTGCTGGTGGTCCTCAAGTTGGCCCTGACTCATGGTGACCACACGCACTGCTCACAACAGAACTACCGTATTTTACACAAATAACGCTCACCTTTTACATTTGTTTGCCAACCATGCCTTCCCATACGAGGCGTTTTTTGTAACCACTGCTATGACAATTTTTGGTTTTTTTACATGTTGCTGTAAAAAAAAAAAAATTAGCATAGTGCCTTACAAAAATACCTGGGGAGAGCGGGTTGTTTGGCACAGAAATGTAGAAGGTATGCGTTATTTGCATAAAAATACTCAGAAAGCTGCTGGGTCCTGCACCATCCCTGTGACAGGCTGCAGATCAGACCATTGTGATCCATATGGTTTTCTTAGCTGATTTTCAGAAGATCACCAGACCTTTCTTCCTAGTCCACTTTCGTCTGGAAGCTTCACTGAAACCTGTTGAGCGTCATAACGTTATGCAAGCCTCCACTGATAGACTGGTCGTGGGCTGTACATGAGATGCACTGGCTGGGAGTTGAATCTGGGTCTCCTGTATGGAAGGTGAGATTTCTACCCCTGAAACACCACTGCCTCATTTTCTGATCTGTGGTATGGACCAAAGGGAGACACTGTTTTTGGTATTGTGCAGACTAGAGCTAGGCCGCCTGAGAAAAAGCATGAGGTTCTTACAGCCCTTTGGAACATCACGCCCTCAAGCTTGCTCCCCCAGTACAAATCGATAAAAGTCATATGGAATCCCTCTGCATTAATGGGATTTGCTTTAGGATCTGGCAGAGCAGTTAGCAAAAATGCAAACCCCAGAGCCATCTGTCACTGGTCTCCAGCTACCCCAGCACATCAGTTGCCTAGACCTGTCACCCTCTTCCCAAATGCCTCTTGAACCCACCTCTCCTCTCTTTTCCTGTGCCACCTCCCTTGTGCAGGTGACCATCACAACTAGTAATGCCCTGGTCCCAGAACTTCCTCTCAGACCCACAGCCCCTGTCCTACCACCTTGTACCCTTTGTACCGGTAGACTGACAGTTACACCCTGAAAAGACCAGGTGTTTTTTGGCTCATGCTGCTCCCTCTGTCCAGAGGAGCTCATCAAACTCCTATTCATCCCACAAGGCCCCAGTCAAAAGCCAACCCCTCCCTGAAGTCTTTGTCTATCTTGCATGTCTCTCTGTCCTCAAGCAAAATTAATTGCACTCTTCTCTGACCTCCTCTACATTTTGTTCATGCAGCCTTTATACATGCTTTCCCATCTCCCTCTTCACCTGACAAAATACTGTGTGTCCTTCTAGTTGCCTCTCCTATATCATTTCTTCACCAAAAAAAAAGTCCTTCTGCAGTTCCCTGCCCCAGGCCTGGGTGAGGTGCCCTCCTGTGGGCTCTGTGACCACACATGTCCGTTTTGGAGCAATGCTGGCATTTATTTGCCTGTCTCCCTTATCAAACCAAAGGTTCCTTACTCATTGTGTCTCTAGAACAATACCTGGCACATAACAGGTTCCAATACATACTTTTTGAATGAAAGAAGAAAGGAAGGGAGGGAGGGAGGAAAGGAGAAAGGGAGAGAGAGGAGAAGGGGTGGGGGCAGGGAGGAAAGGATGACATTAACTATAATCTCAGACTTCTAGTCCCAGTTTTATGAAACAATATTCTTTTCATTAAAGGCTATTTACTCAAGATGAAATTAAGTGGAAATCATTTCATACCATCTGAAGACCATTCATGTAAATACATCCACAATTTTAAATACCCTGTGGTCAGCCCCTGTGCTGATTTTGAGCTGTGATACCGTCACCGTATTTAAACTTCTTTTCGTGCACAGCTAGTGTTTGCTGCCTCCTCCCAGCAGCCTGGAGGCTCCCTGGGGCACAGGCTGGGTTTTGCATCAGCAAATCTCTCACAGTCCCTGTGCATAAAGGTTCTCAGCCAGAGCTTGCTGAATTAACTTCAAATGAACTGCATTGAGGCCCTGCAAGAAACTCCTTTCTCAGCCTCAGGGCCTGATTTTGCAGCATCCCACAAATTCTGATCTAATAGCCCATTGCACAGGTGAGCCCTAGGGTCCCATGAGGAGGCTGACAAAACTCTCTCCAAGAGGCTGCATTCCTGTTTCCTTTATGGCTGGGATCCTCCCTCTCACCCACCAGGAACACAAACTCATGCTGGGCAAACCAGGGTGCCTGATAGCCACTACCCTATCCTGGCCGTGCTGTTCAGGGCATGCTCCTTAACAACCCTGAGCCTCAGTATCCATGTCTATAAAGTGGGCATACTAACACGTATCTCCCAGAGATTCCTGACACAGAGAAAGTACCAAATGAACGTTGGTTTCCTCTCTGTCATGTGTTGATTTTAAAAAGACTTAAAGTGAACAGGACGGGCAAGTGATGGTTTGGCTACCAAGACTGTTGAAAAGCCAGGGGCCTAATTAACATCAGGTGCAGAGAGGAGCCTGTGGGCCCCTCAGCCACACAAGAGGGTCAACCTCATGGGAGGCAATGCTTGCTGAGCACCAACGCTGTGCTAGGCACTGTACTAAGCACCATCTCATTTAATCCTCAGAGGACTCCATGAGAAGTTAATATCCCCATTTCACAGATAAGGAAACTGAAACAAAAGGAGATTCAGTAACTTGCCCAAAATCATACAGTCTCCTCGAGGCCAGGGACTGGGACTGTTTAGCCCCAACACTTAGCCCGGGTCTGGCACATAATAGGTGATCAACAAACAGTTGTTGGACATTGCAAAGTCAGCGGTTGCCATGATGGACTTAAGGGACACCTTAACGCTAATCGGGTGCTGCTCCCATCCCAAAATATCTCCCCCACCTTATCTGTTATGGGGCCTGAAATTCTACACAGGCCCTGGACCTTCACATAAGACTCCTGCCTGTAACACAGAACTCTGCAGGGTGAATAAACTCATGCAGCAATGAATAGCACAGTGCAACTAATGCTCATAAGGAAATGGAAATGGAGCTCAGGACAAGTAATTTTTGATGAAAGGAAAAGGAAATGTCTAGAGCCAAGATATAGATGAGGCCAGTGGGAGCATAGCCGAGAGGGGCACTGTCCCGCAGGGCCCAGAGGCTCGGCAAAAAAGGAGAGCTGGGAGGGTGTAGGAGCTGAGTGGGGGGCCCCAGGGGGAGAAGCAGGGGGGCTGAGACCCTCCACCCAGTTCCAGAAGAGACTCTGGCAGACAGGTCTGGCTAAACCCACCCTGGGAGAAATTTGCGAGAAATTTCAAAGCCCCGAGCAAAGGAAGTTTATAACTTTCTCTGGATCTTCACTTGTACGAGACAGGCCTGGTGGTCTCACTAGGGTTAAATTGTCCCCCTCTTTTCAGGACATGCAGGTCCTCTGGGAGCAAAGCCCAGCAGATCCCAGGAGGTCCCGGGAAGGGTGTCCAGGAAAGCGAAGGGCAGAGTATGGGGACCCCAGCCCCCTCTTCAGCCGGAGAACTTTGCTTTTGTAAGCTGCATTTACTGAGAGCCTCCAGGTAGCATTTTGTTTGGGAAAAAAGGGGGCGAAGGTTCATTGCTTATTTGTTTTTATGTTTAAAAGCCAAAGAATTGGAGCAAAACAGAATGCAGTCAAGCAGCCACCTGGTCCCTGGGCCCCTCAGTGACCGGGCAAGCTGCCAGGCCCAGGTTTCCTTGTATGTGAGACGGGCTCCCTAAGAGGAGGCTCAGTGGAGAGGGGGTGGGGGACAGGACAACAAGAATGCCCCAGCCCAGCTAGGCTCACGCTGCGGGAAGAAAAGAACACCAGGAGTAATTAGAAACACGGAGGGCCTGGGTTTGCCATGGGAACGCAGCACGGTCAGCACACATCCCCTTTGTCAGAGCCACTGTCCATCTGCTCCTGGGAACACAGGCAGCTGCCAGAGTGCTAAAGTGCACTGAGCCTGGGGTCTGGGAGCAGGCAGCCCTGCCCCACCTACTCCAGCTGAGGGTCCCGGGCCAGCCCTGAGCAGCTCTGAAGCTCGGCTTCCCCACGTGTGTAACACAGATAGCATATGCTCCCTTGGGACCATGGGAAGGCCCACAGTCTGGGAAGAATGGTAAAGGGTTATTTATAAACCTCTGTGGCTGGTGGTTTCTGTGACGCTGTCCATGGTGCCCTTGGAGCCAGTATGGGGACTCAGCCCTCACCCGGGGAGCTGGCAGGGGGTCCTTCCTGGAGCCCTCCTTGTCCCCAGCACCGTGCTACCTCTTGTTACCATATCACTTCCAATTGGGTCATCAATGCAAGAGACACAATTGTCCTGACCTGCTCTCTGGGATGCATCCAGCTAGGCCTGCCTTTCCATTTGAGGACAAAGGAGGGGAAGACTGGGGTCAAGAAGCCCAGAGAGGGCCTACTACTTGCTGGGCGACTCTAGCCCAGTCCCACAGCCTCTCTGGGCCTTGTTTTCTTCATCTGCTTGGAGACAAGCGCCTTCACAAAATGATTGTCAGGATGAAAGACAATATGGAACCTGAGAAAGCTGGATGAGGCTCTGTGGAGAGGTGTGTTATTATCATGATCCTTAGCCCTTGGTTGGCATTGCCATTCCCCAAAAGCCAAGCAGTAGCCATGCTAGACCAAGAGCTTCCGCGTTAAGTTCAAGCCCCTGGAGGCCCCCAGAGGAGATGACATTCTTTCAGGGACTGAATGAATGGGGTAGAGGAAGGTCTTCTATTCGGCCTCAGCCTGTGTGATGAAGAGGATGAGGGAAGAACTTCTCTCGTATGTTACCTTTTGAGTTTTAAGCTTACCCTTTGGATTCTCTTGGCACATTCTCCTACACGCACACAGAGCTTCCTGTGCAGAGCAGAAGGGTCCCCTTCCCCCTGCAGGGGTGGGGGCAGTGCCATTCACTAAGAGGTTCTGGAAAACGAAGGCAAGGTGGAGGGGTACCGCCATGAGAAATCCCGTTTTTCCTGTGCCTCAGGAGGCTTTCTGGACACCACGCAGCCCTTACATAACAGCACTGCAGTGTGTTTAGTATAAAGGAAACATATGGATTTTGTCCCTCTCAGAATGTACAGGGCTTAGAAAGTATGGATAAAACAGTTTGGCCAGAGGCAATAGCAGCTTTTTTTCCTATAGCCAGAGCAAGAGAAGGCTCAACTGCCTCTCCCTGCTCCCCCTTCACCAAGTCCTAACAGGAGGCCCCCTAAGCCCTCAAGGAAGCCCCCCTAGCCTCTCAGGTCAGATCTTCCCTGCCCCTCTCCAGACCCCACCTGGGTTTGGAATCCAGACACCTACTTGTTACCATGGTAACATGGGCTTCAGTTCTACATATGGTGTCCTCCTCTTCCAGGCCCGAAACAAGCTAGAATTTGGGATAAAGTGGGAGTGAGCTTAAGGAGGCCCCACATAGGGATGGTGGAGAAGATAGTGATACACATCACAGAGAACTTTGTCATTGGTCCTTACACAGGCCTTTGGGATTTAGTGTTCCCAGCTGAGGCAGGAAGAAATGAAGTGGGTGCACAGCAAGTGACTGGCAGGATCAGCACTAAAACTTAGATTTCCACATTCTCACATTGGGCTCTTTCCAGAAACCATGCTGCCCGCCCTGACCGGCACCTTCTGTAAGACCCAACGTGAGGCGTGGTAGGTTCCAGAGTGTCCCTGAGCGTGGCGTCCCTGGGGCAGGGTGACAGCCCAGCCTTTCAGGACCAGCCAGCCCACACACAGCCCACGGCATTGCCTGTGGTGCACTTCTGTGTAGGCTCTGGCCCTTCTTCCTACCCTAAGAGCTCCTTGATGAGAGGCACTGCTCCTCCTTCAGGGTGCTTCCTGACAGGCCGGTCCAGGACTGTCCACTTGGTGAGTTCTCAGAATGGCACGTGGCCCGAGGCCAGTTGATTGTTAGTGAGTTTTAATAAACAGCTGTTGGTTAAATTGATATAAATAAACAAACAAACAAATGGGTGACCCAATTTGCCTCCAAAATCCCATCTGAATGGCGGGGATGCCGGAGTGCAGCAGCAAGGGCATTAAACCCAGGCAGACTCCTGCCACCTTCTTGCTGTCTGGCCTTGACCTCTTCAATCCTCAGTTTTCTCATCTGTAATACCGGGAAATAAAATTTACGTAAACCTCAGAAACAGTTTTAGGATAAACACCAGTGCTTATTCAAGCTACTAGAGGGATCCCCAATCCATTACTTCAGCTGTTGTTGCCCATAGAAGATCATCATTAATACTAACAGCTGTCCTCTGCTGAGTACCAGGTCTGGATGGGGGTTTGTAGCCATGGCATCGCTCAACCCTCATAAAGACACTGTGCGTTCAGTTCCCCAAGGGAACACTCAGCCCTCTTTCAGTTGAAAATTGTTATAAAATGTCTGACCTCCCTTAACTCCTGCTCCCTTAAACAGAGGCATCACTGAAATTTACTTAGGTGGCTAAGGATCCAGAAAGAGCACTGAGTCATCACTTAGGTGGAGTTTCATGGTCAGAGCTCCTGGGGCCTGCAGGATGTCCCAGATCTCTCTGGCCCAGCCTGGGTTACCTGTGCCCCTCAGCAGACCCCTAGAGTGGGCCATCTCTTGGCCAGAGACATGGTATATCAATTCTTGTCTTCCCTGACCTCTCCTTCCCCTTAGCTGCTCCTGCTCCCCTTCCTGTGTCTAATTCCCATTGGTCTCCCAAAGTTGACTTCCCTGGTCCCTTGCCTTCAACAAGCAGGGGGTTCTTGGCCTCCAGGTCTGCCTGGGGTGACACTAGGCCATATGAAGACCTCTGTCTTCTACATCTGTCAGTTGGGTCTTGCTGCCTGAAGAGTAGCTCAAAAGAGAGTGGACAGAGAGGGTATGTCATCCTATTCCTGGATCCCTCTTAGCACCTGGCATAGGTCAGGGTCTGGGGAAGCATCATCTATCCCTGGGATCAGAGATGGAGAAGGGTGGAAGATACATATGGCTGCAGTCTGAGGCCAGGCACCCACTGGATCCTGAGTCTTGATGCAACTTTTTCCTTGCAGCTTAGGACAGGAAAGGCATTCCTGGTTGGGGAATAGAGTCTCCCACACCTCTGTGCTCCATCCACTTCAGCTGCCAGGTAAAGTGGGTTGAAAGCATGAGCTCCGCAGCCTGACTTCCAGGGTTCAAATGTTGGCTCAGCACCTAACTAGTTGCCTTGTCTTGGACAAGATGACTAACCCTTCAAAGTCTGAGTTTTCTTATCTGTAAAACAGGAATAATGACGTTTCTGCTCTATAGGGATGTTATAAGGATTGCATGCGAAACCCTTAGCAAACAAGGCTGGTCCATTTTAAGTCTCCGCCAATGTAAACTATTGGGTTTTTTTCATTATTTTAGTCCTCCCTTCTGTCAGAGGAAGAGAGGAAGTAGGGACCCAGAGAGGAAGATGACCCTAGAAAAAGACACTGAAGGAATGGGGACAGCAAGGCCTTTCTGAGTCCTTCAGCTTGAGGGGGCTGAAGGCAGCAGGAAGCTCCTTTAGCCAAGGTGAGCAATCTCCCAACCACTCAAAGGCCTCCAAAATCACCTGCAAGTCTGAGGTATGCATATGTGCAGAGGGGTGGCTTATACTCTACTCTCTGGGGTGTGAGGAGGGTCTGCAGCTCTCCCAGAGGTAAAAGCGTAGCAGGTGGGCCACACCCTGAAACCAGTATCACAGGAGGAAAGGTAAGTAAAGCCTCCCTCCAACCCACTGGTGAAAGACACATGCAGTTATACTGTGTCCATTGGACATCGAAGCATTGGAAGAAAGTGGGACAAAGTGAGGTTGGCTAGAACAATCTCACCACCTCCAACAAGGAACTATCCGAAGCAGCGTGTCGGGTGGAGGCAGGGAGGGATCCTGCTTTGCAAACATAAAGCAATGCCTCACTTCCCCTAGGAGGACTGCTAAATGCACCTATCATCTACCCCCGTACCCTTACTTCACAGCCAGACCTTCAGTGTTCTCAGAACCTGCCCTATCTCACTCACTTCCTCCATATACACACCTACCTCTCCAACCACCTCAGCTTTTTCTGTGTCCTGTCCTCTCCCACTTATACACACACACACACACATACACCAAGCTTCTTGCTGTTCTCCGTGACTACAATAGCCTCCTCTCAGCCCCTCCCTCCTGCTCCTCCAGCAAGGCCTGGTTCATCCCACCCCAGCTCAGTCCAGCCCACGGGGTGCTACCACCTTGTATCCCTCTTCGTTGGCTCATGGATACCTATTAGCAACCACACGCTGCTTCTAGATACAAAGAGAGCTTTCCTTGTTTTCCATAGAGCACCTAAGCATTGGAAAAAGCAGTTCGAATCCTGGCCTGCCACTCACTAGCTCTGCAAATTTGGGCAAATAATTTAAATTCTCTAGACCATGAGTTCTTTATCTCAATACAATAACACTTAAACCTCACAATAAATATCAAACAACCCCATTAAGTACCACAGTGCCTGCCTGACACATAGTAGTAAAGATGGTAAACATTTACTAAGCAATGACTTGTGGCATGCACTGTTCTAAACTCTACATGGATTAACTCATTTAAATTCTTCCTTTGGGGTAGGTGTTACTGTCATTCCCATTTTAAACGTGAAGACAATGAGGTTCAAAGAAATTAAGTGACTTGCCCAAGGTCACAGAACTAGTGAATGGCAGAGCTGCAGATTGAACCCAGGCAGTCTTACTCCAGACTCTACATTCCCAACCACCATGCTTGACTCTCTGTATATGCTGGGACGTTTCTTTAACCACTGCCAGGCCTTGATACACACTAAGAGCTTAATGACAACTGTGGAACTGAACAAGACTCAGCTCCATGGAGCTGCCAGGAAGAGAACAATGTTGAATTGCTTCAGAAGAGCCATGTTTCCAGTGAAATTGCCTGACTATAAGGACAGCAGGCAGTGGGTCCAGTAGACCCATCTAATCACTCAATAGTCAATGCCACCCTGTGTCAGTGTCAGCAAAAGGCTTGGGCACAGAGGCGTGGAACCGGAGCCACTTTTCTTCTAAGCAGGAGCCCACTTCTTTTCTAGGTCACTGCTAAGGACAAATTGTCCCCCACCACCCATGCTGATCATTAATGCAGTCCTCCTCCAATCTGAGCTTAGGTCCTAGATTACCCAGAAAATCCCAGAATTGCTGAATTTTAGCACAGATGGAGTCCTCAGAGGTCATCTAATTGACCCAACATCTGGAGAGGCCGGTATAGAAGCCAAGCGGGGAGGGGAAGCAGAGTTGAGCCAGTTGAATAGGAAGCTAAATCCCATAAGGCTCTTGGAAACCCCCCAAAGCTCTGTACTTATAAAAGGAGATCCCGTATCCCCCAGCAGGCGAGCAACCTGGGACGAGCCTTTCAGCCATCCAGCCCCAGTGTCTTCCTGTCGCATTTGCTTTAGAAGGTCCACAGTGTTGTTCTGCTTGGTGATTTATTTTCTTTTTCTTGGAAATTAAGTATATGATGAATTTCCTCTTGGTGTGAATCCCAGAAGGCCAACAGAAGGACTGGGCCCTAAGCCAGTTTCAGAAAATCCATTCTTTCCAGCAGGACACAGAAAGCCTTTTGCTAGACATAGATTTTCACTGTCCAAAACTGTGTTCTGTTTGCTGCTGTTTCCCTAGCACCTAGCACAGCACCTGACATATGGTAGACAGTCTATACCTGTACTAACTGAATGAATGAATGAATCTTATCTCAGGGCTAGGGAAGGTAGTGAAAGGTCTCAAGGTAGAGCTACCCTTAATCCACCTCAGAAAGTGATGCCTTTCTCCCAGTTTAGAAGGTTGCAAAGATAATCCTCCTACTCCCCTCAGTCGTGACTCCAGCATTTATAACCACTGTGTTATCAAGGGAGTCTCTGGGTAGTGCAAACTGTTAATATGCTCAGCTGCTAACGAGGTTCTAGCCTACCCAGAGGAGACTCAGAATAAAGCGTTGGTGATCTACTTCTGAAAAATCAGCCATTGAAAACCCTATGGAGCACTGTTCTACTTCGACACACATGGAGTCGCCATGAGTCGGAGTTGACTCAACAGCCTCTGGTTGGTTGTTGGTTGGTATTATCAGGAGATTCTCCCAGAATCCTGTGTTCTAAAACGAGAGTACAGGCAGCACAGCTCCCATGAAACTTGGAGCTTTCCAACAACAGCAGATGTGGCTGGGAACCTTTCGGTATTTTTGAAACCTGCCCAGGTAGAAGACATGGGCTCTTCTGTGCAGCAAAAGGAGGTGGAAGAATTAGAATGGCTCATCTTCAGGGCCAGGGCCACATTCCTGCAAAGTGTTGGGGTGAGGCCCAAGGAGCGAGGACTTTCTTGTCTGACAGCACAGCAAAGCCACAGTGGTCCAGACTCCTCAGATGCAGAATTTGTTGTAATTCCCACTCATTCATTCAACAAATATTTATTGAGCACCATGCTATGCCACGCAGCAGTCCCTGGGTGGTGCAAATAGGTAAGCACTCAACTACCAACAGAACGTTGGGGATTGGAACCCGCCCAGAGAAGCCTCAAAAGAAAGACATGGACGGCTATGTGCTTCTAAAAGGTCACAGCCATTGAAAACCCTATGAACACAGCTCTACTCTGACACACATGAGGTTGCCAGGAGTCAGAACTGACTCAACGTCAAGGGTTTTTCTTGAGGAGGGGAGGGGCTTACTCTGCAAGCACTGGGCTAGGCCCTGGGGGTACGGCAGTGAACAAATCAGACAAACCCCCGCCCTCACGAGTGCCCATTCTGGTTGCAATAGAGGCAGGTCTTGGTTGAGCTCTGCAGTCTTCCTGTGCATGGAAAGGTCTCTGTGACTCTGCACAGAAGCCCTGGGATCTGGCTTGTCCTTTGGCACCAGCCTGTCCTATGATTTTCCCCTTCAGGACACCTCAGCTAAGTGTCCTGTGCAAAATGGGGGGGGCACTGAGTAGCACCCCTCTAAGTTCCTTTTGAGCTCCAGTGTGCGGTGCTTCTGTGATTTAAAGAGAAGGGCCAGAAGGTACTGTTGAAAAGAAAAGCTCGGCAAGGACTTTGAACACACCTGTTGTTGTTGGATGACGTCGAGCCAATTCCAATTCATAGTGACCCCGTGTGACAGAGTAGAAATGCCTCACAGGGTTTGCTTGGCTGTCATCTTTAGGAAGCAGATCAAGAGGTCTTTCTATCGAGGAATCACTGGGTGAGTTCGAGTTCAAACAGCCAACCTTTCTGTTAGCAGTCAAGTATTTAACCATTGCAGCACCAGGGCTCCTTTTGAACACATCTACTTAAGTAGAATTGAACTTGGCGCAATTATTTCACCTCACTCTTATTTACTCCCCAAGCAGTTTCCCAAGGCTTCCTTGGCCAAGTTCAAGTTACCCTGTATCTGCAATAACAAAACTTTGAGGCTTTCATGAGCCCCATTGAGTGAGGCCTGGCCCTTCTACTATTTGGATGTTTCCACACTTCTTGTCCTGGTTTTCAAGAACAGAAAATGAATCACGAAGTTTATATCCTGGATGGAATTCCAGGCATTGCTAATGAGAGGGCCAAACCCTGGGGCCTTTTCCTGCCTGACCTCTCCACCACCCCCAGCCCCCACACAGCCCTGTAAGGCAAGCATCTTGGGAACAGGGTGTTATTTCTTTCAGGTGCGCTCCGGGGGACTCACCCTGCTGCCTCTAAGGCCATAAACCCAGGCCTAAGGAATCTCAGGTAAAAACCAGCTTTCTCTACTGGACAGTTTAGCTCTGCACAAACCTGGCCTCCCCAGTGGCCTGGTGGGGTCCACCTTCTGATCTGGAGGAGAAAAGATTGGCCGCAAAGGGAGAAGCCACTGCCCCAGCCCTCCTGTCCCCGTGGACCATCCTCCAAGCCCAGAGCCTGGGCCCCTGGTCCATACTCCACATTTCAGGGGAGGTGGGGGTTGGGGAGCCTTTGGCAAGCCAACTGCAGCCACATCCAGGCTCCATTTTGCTTGCAATCGGTAAATGCCTTCGAAATCCTTGGAGGACACAAATGAGCTATTATCTTAACACAGCCCTATTTCTTAATTTTCTTTAAGTGAGGAAACAGGGCATGAAGAAGATAATAGGATCATAGAAATTTGAGCTAAAAGGGTTCTTCGAGGACATATCACCCAGCTCCCTTATTTTGTAGTGCAGGAGACCAAGGTCAGGGAAGGGCCAGAGATTCAACCAAGGGCACACAGTCAGCACAAGGGGAGGTGAGGGGTATCTAGAACCTTCTAGCTCATACCTGGCTGCAGGGTGGGGAGGCAGGGGCTTTCACCCCTAGGCTACCATCCCCTTGGCTTGGTGGGGCAGGCTCTTCCCCAGACAGTGTGCTTGCTTGGTTCTCCTTCCATCATCATGTATAATTAATAATAATGAGAATAACACTAACAAGGATCAAGAAGGCCACATAGAAAGAGCTTGACAGTCTTTGAAACGGCCTAGAGGAAACTGTGGGGGAGAACTGGGTGACAGGGCGAAAGGGATGAGGAAGCCTTGCTTGTCACTGTGTGCACCCTCTGCCCTACTTTTGGGATATTGTATTATGTGCCTATATTAACTAATCAAAATTATACACACACACAGAGACACACACACAAATGTTATTGTATATATAGGAGTATAGGAGCCCTGGTGGTGCAACGGTTAAACGCTCAGCTGCTAACCAAAAGATTGGCTGTTTGAACTCACCCAGCGGCTTCAAGGGAAAAACACCTGGTGATCTGCTCCCATAAAGAGTACAGCCTAGGAAACCCTATAGGGCAATTCTACTCTACTACATGGAGTCACAATGAGTTGAAAATCTACTTGACAGCACCTAAACCAAAAATGCATATGGTAGTATAATTAGCACTTTTTCTTCTCTTTTAGAAGGACAAGGCCACAGGGATCGAATTGAGTATTCACTGTGGAGAGCAACAGTGAGAGTTCATTTTTTGTCTTTTTTTTTTCCCACCTGGAGCAGAGGTAAAGCCAACCTTAGAGCATGCAAGTGCTCTAGGGAGATCAAGAACTGATGTCCTAAGGGGAGTGGTGGGGCAGGGTGTGGTGTGGCACAAAACCCTTTACACTGGGCATCAGGAGAAATGGGTTCACTGTTCAGTGTGTGATTTTGAGCAAGTCACTCTTCCCCTCTGAGCCTGTTTCCCCCTAGCTGTTCACTGAGGGGTTGGTGGTGTCTTTGAGAGCTTTCTTAAATGAAATGTTCTATGGAAGCCCACTCTTAAAGCTAACGGAAAGTTGCTTGTGGTGGGACTGAAGCCCTGCTCTCCATCCCTTCCTCTTCCACAGATCTGTGGTCCCTAGGGCCCCCGAGAGCAGCTTGAACACTCCTAGGCTGGGTGGCATTTAGCTCCTGCCCAGCCTTGGCACCTGGAGACCAGCCTGACCCCTGCAATGTAGGTCCTGTGACTCTGTGTGTAGACTCGACCTCAGCGAGAACCCCACACCCCCAGCATGTCCCCAGGCATATTGACCTGGGAGAGACAGATGGTGGAGGCAGTCCTTGGGGACAGGGCAGGCGCTCCCATGCCACCTCCACCTTCTGGCCTGTGGAAACTCTGAGACTTTCCTAATGCAAGGATCTTTCACCTGGTGCTTTGGCTGCCAAAAGAGAAGAGAGGAGGGCAAGCTGGTAAGCAAGGGTTGCCATGGAAATGTCATTGCAAAAAGGACAGGAGCAACCTGGGTCTCAAATGTTTGTTTGTAAATGAGGTATTTGGAATTTCAATCACATTTTCCTTAGGAGCCCAGGGTTCCCAGGTTAGCCCTCAGAAGCTGTAGTACTGTTTTTCCATCTGGCCCTGACCCCTAAGTTAGTCCACTATCAATAGGGGAACACCCTCTGTGCCCCTCCAAGACCAGCCACGAGAACACTGTCCCCTTTTCTCATTCGAGCAGCATGAGTAAAGACTCCCAACTCCCTCAGTGGAGAATGATGGGCCCAGGAAGAAGGGCCCTTGATTGAAACACATTGGTAGGAGTGAGGATGGCTCTGTGAGAAGTGAGGTGGAGGCCCTAGTTGTCCAGGACCTGTTCCCATGGTTTATCTCATGGTGTCCTACCTGAGAGTGCCGTCATCAGCTAAAATCTTAGCTGGCACATAGCTCTCCAGAATAAAGACACTTTCCTGCTTCCCCTGCAGCTAAGTATAGTCACGTGACTAAAATCTGTCCAATAGGACTTAAATGGAAATGGTGCTTACAACTTTTAGGATGTGTTTTAATGAAGAAGGCATTTCCATTCCTTCTTCCTTTCTATTTGCTGGAATGCAGACACAAGCCTGAAGCTTTAGCAGCCATCTGGGGCCATAAGTGACTTTGGGCATGGAAGTCATGAATGGTAGAGCAATAAGTAGAAGGAGCCTGGGTCCCTGACACTGTAGGGCCCCACACCCGCCCTGGATTGCCACTTCCAGACTTCTTCCTAAACAGGTGAGAGAAATAAACTGTAGATTTTAAAACAAATCTAATGCTAACCAATACAATGGCCTTTAAGATGGAGTCCATCTGACCTCTCTGGCCTCACTTCTCACATCCTCTTCCCTCTTGATGTTCCAATCACACCAGACTGCCCTGTATTTCTTGCACAGGTCATGAGTTCTAGCCTTCAAGATGTCATTCCCTCTGCCAATGCTTCTTCTCCTGTTCCTTGCCTGGCTAACTCCTCCTCGTCAGCCACATCTTTTCTTACATGCCGTCTCCTCAGGGGGGCTTTAACTGACCCGGGACCAGGTGAAATCCAGCTGTACCTCCCCGGGGCTGCCTTCTCTAGCCCTTTGTACCATTCATCTTTTTTATTTTTTTATTGTGGTGAAAATATACACAACAAAACCTTAACCCGTTCAACAATTTCCACAGGCATAATTCCGTGACATTGATTACATTCTTCATGTTGTACCACCTTTGTCACTGTCCTTTTCCAAATTATTCTACCACCATTAACAGAAACTCAATGGCCCCTAAGCAAACCCCCCGCCCTTGCCACCTCCTCCCCACCTCTGGTAACCACTAATAATCTTTGATTTCTAGATATTTGCTTATTGAATGTAAGTGAGATCATAGGGTGTTTGTCCTTCTGTCACTGCTTTATTTCATTGACCATAATGTTTTCTAGGTTCATTCATGTTGTGGCATGCATCGGGGCTTCATTTCTCGTTCATCGTTTTTTAAACTCCTTGCTGAGGACCCATCTTTCCCAGCAGACAGACCATCACCCTGAAGGCAGGAAGCACTCTTGTCTTGTCCACCCTGGGTCCCCAGTGCCTGGCACAGAGCTCAGTTGCTGAGTAGGAACTCAGACTGTCCGGTCGAGTTGAATTGCATAACTCTTTTAGCCTCTTGACGACTGGTCACATTTTCTCTCATGCATGCCCTATGAAGTGGATATTACTGTCTCTGCTGTACAGAAAGGGCAGTGGAAGCCCAGGAAGAAGTGACTCATCCAAGCTTTCATGTCGGCACAGTGGCAGGACCCAAGCTCGGATCTCCTGGCCACAGTGGTGTGGATGAAGGGGCGTGGGACCTGGACTCTGAAGGGATAAGATTCTAAGGGTGTGACCGAAAGGATTCTCTTCGTCTTGCTGTGGTCTTAAGTCAACAGAATATTTCTCAGGAGCCTGCTATGAACACCAGGGAGACAGTGATGAACAAGGCAGGTACGGCCTGCCCATGGGCTTCCCCCTGAGAAGGGGAAGAATGGGAAGAGAAGCAGCCTGGGAGGTCTGTGTGGGGACAAAAAGGGGAGGAAGGGATGGTCCTGGGTGTTTGGAGCATGTCCTCAAGGGACAAAGACTCTGGGCCTGACTCAACGGCTTTGGGGCTGACCCAAGTGCTTTGGGGCTGACACAAGGGCTTTGGGGAGACATATCAGTTCATCCCAGGAGCCCAGGTGGGAGTCACTCTTCCTTCTCTGCAGCCGTCATGCCTGAAAGCAAGAGCCAGTATGAGTTGGAAAAGATCACAGAGGAAGGCTGAGACTTCCACTGCGCCCCCCCTCCTCCCCCGCTTCCTTCGAGAGAGGAACAAGTGGGCTGTGTTTAGGATGACCAGCTTCAAAACTGCCATGGCCTCATTGACTGGATCACGGTTCTGGAAGATGGCTCTGAGGAAGTCTGTTTTCTTCTCTGTGGCTGTGGGTGCCTTATGTTCTTGTCTCTAGGATCTTCCACGCATCCACTTAACACTCTGCCTTCTTCTCATGTACCTGGATCCTCCCAATCTGCTTAGGCTCTTTCCTCCCTGAAGCCTGCCTGCCCAGCCAGCCAGCAGAGACCTGTGCCCTCCCCGGAGTCCTTGTAGCCCTGACCGCTGTGCCACTTCCTGGCTTGGCGTCTTTATTGTGGACAATGTCCTGTCTCGTAACAGACGATGACCACCTGACTACTAGGAAGGGTCTTCCCCTCTGTACCCCAGTATTGACCCCAGTGCTCTCGAGAAGAAGACTGATGGTTTCACCCAGGGTCCTGAGCCACAGCTTGTGGATCAACTTCTTCAGAATCATTCAAGAGCTTTGCAAAGCTGGATTCTGGAAAGGAAGCCAAGGCATCCCCTGTCCCTGCCCCCCCACCACTGCCTAGCACAAAACGAACAAACCTACTGCCATTCGTTGAGTCAATTCCGACTCCTAGTGGCCCTATAGACCAGAGTAGAACTGCTCCATAGGATTTCCAAGGTTGTAAACCTTTAAGGAAGCCACATCTTTCTCCCGAAGAGCAACTGGTGGGTTCAAACCGATGACCTTCCAGTTAGCAGCCAAGTGCTTAACCACTGTGCCGCTAAGGCTCCTCAGCACAGCCTACCGAAACTCTGTTGTCCCTGCTGTCTCTCTCCTAGCAGCCTGCTCCTTTCATCCCTGGCCCTGATCACATTTCACAGTTATCTGTTTATTTGGGGGTGTTTGCCCTCAGTCATCTCCACTAAACTCTAAGCTCCATGAAGGCAAAGGCCATATGGGCTCTGTTGACCTCATGCTCCATGTCCAGCACTGTACTTGGTACTTAAGAAATGATGACTATTAGCAATCATTACCTCTGGAGAAGGGGCCTGGTGGAGGGGAGGGGAGCAGAAGAGCAACTCCTACTATTCCATTGGCAGTCCCGCCTGCTGTTGGAATCTTTCCCATGTGTAGTTATTACTCCTTCAACGACAAAACAACTTGTTTGTATTTAAAATTCACAAATACATACAATTACAGATTCCTACCTCAGAATGATCTGGGGATATGGGTTTTTGGCAGCTTCCCAGGTATCCCTAATGAGGTATGAGATCTGGACAGAGCCAGGTGTTGACCTGAGCTCACGCTGCAGCTCCAAGGCACAGAATCTGCCTTTCCAACCAGGGCCCCACTGGCTCCAGAAGAAGCCTCGTTAGCCTGTGGAGTCTCTGTTTCTCTGGGTGTGAAATCTCTACCACTGCACATGATCAGATGTGACAGGGGTCTAGAAGAGAGGCGGAGAGTCAGCGGGAGAAGGGGTGACAGCGTGAGGGTGCAGTTGGCAAGGTTCTTGAGAAGGGCCTGAGGAGGAGGAGCCTAGAAGAGGAGCTGAGAGACTCCCACCCCTGGAGCCAGCTCCCCTCAACTGCCTGTCTTTTGGCTTGATTCACGGGAATCCTTGAGGAAATCTGATACTTCCTTCTGCGTGTGCACGGACAGATTCACACACACACACACACATTATGTCTACTGAGATGGTCCCTAGACACTGGATGAGCTGTGGCACCACCTCTTCCTTCTCCTCCCGGTTTACACCCCTGCCACCTGCCCTGAAGCTCCCAGGCCAAAAAATTAGACGAAGGGAAGGGAAAGAATGAGAAGAGAAGAATGCCAAATCCTCGAACCTATTTGGTCATTGATTAGGATGTGACTTGCAGCAAGTCAATCAACCTCTCTGGGCCTCCGTTTCCTCATACATGAAGTGGGGCCTGTGAGAAACCTGCCTGAAAAAAGGTTCTGAATGCCTTGCCTGGTGCTGCAGTAACCAGTCAGACCCCTGCCCTGAGGGGTACAGATGGGAAGCAGCTCAGACACTGGGGTCCCCCTGCCTAGGTCTGATTCCTGGCTCAGCCCTTCCTGGTGTGACCTTCAATGACTGCTCTGTGCCTCAGCCTCCTCTGCACAAAGGGGTTAATAGTACTAACCTCTCAGTGGGTTAGTGTGGGGATTAGGTGAGGTAGCCCAGACCCGTGTTGAGGAGGCAGTGAGCACCCCACATATGCTGTCCATATGAATTCCCACACCACGCCCATGACAAGGGAGGCAAGTGTGACCCCAATACCACCCAGCATGTCTTCTCCTTTTTCAAAACGGGCAACTGAGAGCTTAACATGACTAAGGCCATGATAAGCCTACAAGTCGTTCTTCTGCCTGCCTCCTCACATACCTCTGTTAATGATGTTGTTCTGACCAAATGTTAATGACTTTGTTCTTTGTTTTAAACTGATGCAAATAATCTTTTGTTCTGGCAGGACTACCTGTGGCCTACAACCCCCACAGGAAAGTTGGAGCCCAGGTATCAGATATGTTATGTCTGTAGCCTAATAAAGAAATGTCTGGCAGGGGACTACAAAGACACTTGTAACGCTTGTAAGATTCTATATAAGCTCTAATGTAAAACTGCTCTTGGGGACTCCATAGAGACGGCCTGTGTTGCTGCCAGGTCCCCGGTGATGCATGCATCTCCTTAATAAACTTGCTCACTCTTTCTGACTTGGAGACTGCTCCAGGGCACGGACCCTAATCGGGTAACGCAAGATTCATTCCTGAAACCTGCTAGGCTTTCTCTTTCACTGCCCTCAAGTTCAGGACTCTGGTAAACATGGATTAACAAGACTTTTCCAGAGTGTCACATAACATAACCACTCACACCTCGACCAACACTCTGAATTTGAACTTCTAACCTCCAGAATGGAGGGAAATAAATTTCCATTCTTAAAGTTACCCATTCTGTGGTATTTTGTCATGGCAGCCCCAGGAGGCTAAGACAGAGGCCATTGATGACATGGTATGCCATCACTGTGAACCACTAAGCAAGAAAAATGCAATTCAACTAGGAAATCCTGTGATTTTTAAGGTGTATCCCAATTTCATACATTAATATGTAAAACCTACATCTTAGAATCGCTCCAGTGCTGTGGCTGACAGTAGTGCTCATTCTTTAGAAACCCTGAAGAGTACCAAGTAGAGACACTAGAGATATTCTAACCAACTCTCAAGTCTCTTTCAAGATTTTTCAAGCTTGACCTCTAATATATAAGGGGACCCTGTGTTGTCAATAACAATTTGATTTGAGTGCCTACAGACCCTGGTCACACTTCCTCCATCCAATGCCCATGTGTGAGAAATGTCATCTTTACAGCCTGAATGGACAGGCGAGTGTGTCTGAAGGGCCCCTCATAGTTTACAACCTATCTTGATGAATCTCCATCCTGACCTAGGAGGTGGATTCAATTTGCCCACTCTTGACCATCAGCACACACCATGAGCCACAGAGCTGGCCTCTGATGTGTCAGTGCTCCCTCCAACCACAGCTGGCACCCTCAGAAGGGAGTCTTCCATTCACCGGAGGTACCCTCTGCTGACATCTCTGCCCCTCCCTGGCCTTGGGGGTCTCTGTTTTGTGGGAAGAAAGGAATAATTCATCATTTTGGAGAGGACGAAGAGGAGAGAAGAAGTAGGGGGCATGTTGACTTTGTGGCTTGTCCTCCTCTGGTCCAGTGAAGACTGAGAGGCGGGACCTGGGTCCTAGCCCCCACTGAGTGACTTTGACCCAGCCCCCTCTATGCTCTGGAAAATGAGGGGTCGGTGTTGGGCTGGATATCTGGGGTTCTTTCCAGCCCTACCATTCTAGGCTCTCAGTAAAAACCCTGAGCACTGGTTCTTGGTGAACAGGGAGGCAGAATCACCTGGGAACCAGGTCAGGCCACCCTACCGGCAGCCCTTGTGTCCCATCCCCCAACCCCAGGGCTGTCTGGTATCTGGTTATCTCTTCTGGAGGGATGGCTATTACCCTCAACAGAGTGTAAGCGATTGGGAGAACCCGAGGCAGAAGCATGGGGAATTGGTACAATGCTGGCCTAAGGGGCCAGAGCCCTGATCCTCTACCAGCCCGCAACTTGTGCCTCTTGGCCACATCAATTCCGCTCTCTGCTTCTCGGAGTCCTTCCCCACACTTCCCCTACCATCTATAGCGGGATGGGGACAGCAGCAAACTAGCATTTACTGAGTGCCAATTATTTCCCAGGCATCGTGTGTGTGTGTGTGTTGTTGTTGTTGTCTTCGTTAGGTGCCGTCAAGTCAATTCCGATTCATAGTGACCCCATGTGACAAAGTAGAGCTGCCTCATAGGGTTTTCTAGGCTATAATCTTTACAGGAGCAGATTTCCAGGTCTTTTCTCCCACAGAGCCACTGGGTGGGTTCAAATCGCCAACTTTTCAGTTAGCAGCCAAGTGCTTAATTATTGTGCCACATGAGCTCCTTTGCATGTGTTTATATACATGGAGGCCCTGGTGGTGTAGCGGTTAAGAGTTATGGCTGCTAACCAAAATGGCAGTTTGAATCCACCAGGTGCTCCTTGGAAACCCTATGGGGCAGCTCTACTCTTGACAGCAACAGATTATATATACACATATGTGTTGTTTTTAGCTGACATCAAGTCTATTTTTGACTCTTAATGACCCAGCGTGATACATATCTTACTTAATTCTCACACAGCCCTCTCAGGAGGTTACAGAGACTTGCTGTCACCCAGCAGTCCACCTAGTCATCCTGCATCCCTGGCAGCTACATTTCCTGACCCTGACTCTGTACCATGGGCTCTCTGTGGACTCTCACTGAACCTCCCCAATAACCCAAGTGGCAGGTCATGAGTCCATCCACTTCTCAGATAAGAAAACTAAAGCACCAAGAGGTTAAATGACACACACCTTTTCTTGAGGGTCTCCTGTACCCCGCACCCTGGGCTAGGCACTTCACAGTTGTCATCACATTTTTAGCTCTAACGTTCAGTTCTATTCTTGTGGACAAGATAGAAAATGGGAGCCAGTCACAATGACAACAAGGAGGATTTGTAATTAAATGAATGAGCACATTCAATCAATATTGGTTGATGGTTTGATGCCAACTTGGAGAATGGCTTCTTGCATCCTGCCTCAGGGCTGCATCCTCGCCTACTTGGGTGACACCATGGAGACAATGCTAGTCCCGCCCACCTCAACACTAAACTGAGAGGGGATGGACCCAGGACAATAGTGAACCAGGATCCAGGTAAAGGCTGGCATGTGGGTGCCAAGAATCGACTGAGATGATCTACTAGATGATCAGTGGAAAGTTTTGAAGGCTTCTTGCTCCAGAAGCACCAAGGAAAATATACCCACCTGTAGGAAGAAAACAAAGAACCTGGTGGCATGACAGTTAAGCACTCAGCTGCTAACCGGAAGATTGGTGGTTTGAACCCACCCATCAGCTATAAGGGTAAAAGACCTGGTGATCGGCTCCCTATAAAATCCTATGGGCACTTTTACTTTGTCACAAGGGGTCGCCATGAATCGAAAACACTGGAATGCAACCAACAAAAAGAGAAAGACCACTTAGGTGCTTGGGACAGGGGCTCCCTTAACATCTAACATTCTGTGGGCTTCTGTCCCAACACACCCGGGTAGTGTGACTCTCTGTTGAGGGAAGTGATGTCCGTGTGCAGCCAGAGGCCTGGCCTGTCCCCAGGCTGGGAGACTGCCTCAGGTCATAAAAGGGCCTGAGCTTGGGATCTGAGCTGAATTTCAATCCCAGCGTTAGTTTCCAGGCCATGTAATTTAGAACCACTGCTATGGATTGAAATGTGTCCCCCAAATATGTGTGTTGTAAATCCTAACCTCTATACCTGTGGTTTTAATCCTGTTTGGGAATGGATTGTCTTTGATATGTTAATGAGACAGTATTAGTGTAGGGTGCGTTTTAAATCAATCTTTTTTGATATAAAAGGGATTAAACAAGCAAGCTAACAAGCAGAGATGAGGGAAGAGAGATGTCAAGTACATGGAGATGGTCCAGGAGCAGAAACTCAGAGACAAGAACTTTCCCCCAGAGCCGGCAGCGGCAGAAAGCTTTCTGCCAGAGCCAGCACCCTAAATTCGGACTTCTAGCCTCCTAAACTGTGAGAAAATAAATTTTTGTTGTTAAAGCCACCCATTTGTGGCATTTCTATTATAGCAGCACTAGATAACTAAGACAAACACCTTTCCCAATTCCTCAGTTTCCTTGTCTTTCAGCTGGGTCTAGTAAAAGATACTATGAAGATCAACATAAGAGGGAAAGATACAAGGCCTACAGTGTGGCACTGGTGAGCTGTCACTTCTCTCCTGCTTGGCCAGAGGAGGCTGGCAGCCAGCTAGGGGATGACAGTGGTGGGTGACTCAGTGAGTGGAAGGAGATAAGCCTTAGCAAACCCCCTTAGCTTTTTGCTCTGGATCTATTTTGGGCCAAGCCTTCCTCCTTTCTTTCTCTATTTGGATACCTAGTGTTATGGATTGCATTTTGTCTCCCGAAAATGTGTGTCAACTTGGCTAGATTATGATTTCCAGTATTGTGTGGTTGTCTTCCATTTTGTGATCTGGTATGATTACCCTGTGTGTTGTAAATTCCGACCTCTATGATGTTAATGAGGCAGGCTTAGAGGCAGTTATCTTAATAAGGCAGGATCTACAGGGTTAGATTGTATCTTGAGTCAATCTCTTTTGAAATATAAAAGAGAGAAGGAGCAGAGAGAAGGACCTCCTACCACCAAGAAAGAAGAGTTGGAAGTGGAGCACATCCTTTGGACTCAGGGTACCTTCGCTGAGAAACTCTTAGACCGAGGGGAAGACTGAGAGAGACAAGAACTTTCCCCCAGACCCAACAGCGACGGAAAGCCTTTGCCCAGAACCGGCACCCTAAATTCAGACTTCTAGCCTCCTAAACCATGAGAAAATAAATTTTTGTTTGTTAAAGCCACCCATTTGTGGCATTTCTGTTGTAGCGGCACTAGATGACTAAGACACCTAGGGAACAAAGGTCTTTCCTTAGAGCAGGGAACCCAGAGGGCACTGCATGGGCCTGTCTCAAGACCTAGCTCCTATCTGTCCACAGGCCGAGACTCATCAAGGTAGGAGTGTACCAGGCAGGAATTACTCCAAAAAAGACACAGACTCGACCCTCAGAGAGGGGAGGGGGGCTTAAGAACCAGAGAAAGGTCTAAGGTATCTCAGTCTCCTGTGGTAACACTGGAAGGGAGGAAGGATGTGAGGACAGGTGACAAAGGGGCCCCTCACCTGAGCTCTGAGAGCTCTCCATCCCAAAGGAGAGGACCAAGGGCCAAGGTGGAGCCCTAAGGAATTTCACCTCTGTGGGCGTGGACACTAACACCCAATGATGGGAATCACACTTCTCAAAGTCCTTGATTCTTAGAGTTCTTCACAGACACTCCTGAGAAGGGGCTATGAGGGAGCATTGGGCACTGTTTGACTGTCTGTTACCCCCACCCTAAGCCAGGGCTGCCTTCTCTTCCTCCTTCTCCTCTCCCCTTGGGAGACCTTCCATCCTCAATCTACAACTTTCCCATTTGCCACCAGGCTCTGTGAGGGTGTCTCTTCCTATTCCTGTGTGACTTCATCTCCTCAGCCGTAGAGTGGAAGGGCTGGACTAAATGATCCCTAACAGCTCTAAGTGCAGTCTTCCGAGATCTCAGGGTTTAGTTGTCATGGATTGAATTGTGTCCCTCAAAAATACATGTCAACTTGGTTAGGCCATGATTCCCAGTATTGCGTGGCTGTCCTCCATTTTGTGATTTTCCTATGTGTTATAAATCATAATATCTGCCTGTGGTTGAAGAGGATTAGGGCTGGATGTAACACCCTTGCTCAGGTCATATCGCTGATCCAATGCAAAGAGAGTTTCCCTGGGTTGTGCACCACCTTTTATCTTACAAGAGATAAAAGGAAAGGGAAGCAAGCAGAGTTGGGGACCTCATACCACCAAGAAACAAGAGCCAACAGAATAGTGCATCTTTTGGACCTAGGGTCCCTGCTCTGAGAAGCTCCTTGACCAGGGGAAGATTGATGACAAGGACCTTCCTCCAGCACTGACAGAGAGACAGAAAGACTTCCCCTGGAGCTGATGCCCTGAATTTGGACTTCTAGCCTACTAGAATGGTAGTGAATAAATTTCTCTTTGTTAAAGGCATCCACTTGTGGTATTTCTGTTAAAGCAGCACTGGATGTCAAAGACGTTAGTCATCCCTGACTCAGTGTGCTCATCAATCCTCCCGTCACTCATTTTTTCAGTAAATGATTACTGAGCACCTACTACAAGCCCAGGAGTCCCAGGATGGCGCAAATGGTTAACAAGCTCGGCTGCTAACTGAAAGGTTGAAAGTTCAAGTCCACCCAGAGGCTCCTTAAAAGAAAGGCCTGGAGACCTACTTCTGAAAAATCAGCCATTGAAAACGCTATGGAACACAGCCCTATTCTGACACACATGGGGTCTCCATGAGTCAGAATCAACTTGATGGCAACTGGTTACTACGTGTCCAGGTTTGTTCTGGGTGCTGGAGATTTGGCCGCTGATAAACAAACCAGGGCTCTAGTTCCTATGGGTTTGACTGTCCTTCCAGGAAGGAGAAGGTCATCTCCTAGGGCAGAGACATTGGCAAACAACCCACCAGGCCCACGACCTAGCTGTACAGAAGGGAAGTGTACCCCAAAGCTGAGGGGGCAGTTAGGCCCGCAGCTGACCAAGAGTAGAGGGGACTTAGCAGTCATAGCACCACCCTGCCTGTAACTGCAAAGTTATTGCGTGTTTATTGGCTTAACATCAGTGTCCTCACTAAATGGTAAACTCCAACGGCAGGGACACTGTCTATTTTGCTTGCCCCTCTATCTCCTAATCTCTGACCCAGGTGCCTGGCACATAATTCGTGTTTTATAAATATTTGGTGAATGACTGAATCTGAGGGCCACCCAAAATTGTGCTCGCCTCTTCAACCGGCTTGCTACTCTGCCTGAGTTTCCATCATCAGGATCATTCCTTTGGATTTCTGTCTTTGTGGGACCTCTTTCTTGGGTGGGTCCTGCTAAGAGGGGCGGCACTTTAAAACCTATCTCTTCAGAAGGCTAATGAATTTTCAGGTTCCTGCTCCTTCCTCTGGGATGGTCTGAAGCAGAGGGATGGAACTCGGGAGTTCATTGGGCTAAAGTGTGATAAGAGGAAAGGGAAGGGAGAGAGATAAGGCGTCATGGATTAAATTGTGTCCCCGAAACATTATGTGTTGTAAATCCTCACCATTATGCCTCTGGATGTAATCCCATTAGGAATAGGGCCATGCCAGTGCAGGTGTGTCTTAAGCCAATTACATTTGAGATATAAAAGGAGCAGATTAGGTGCAGAAGAAGCAAGCAGAGATGGGGGAAGATAGATGCCACACCACATGAAGATCACCGAGGAGCCCAGCAACAGAAGCTGAAAAGAGATAGGACTTTCCCCCAGAGCTGACAGAGAGAGAAAGCCTCCCCCTAGAAAAGGCGCACTGGATTTGGACTTCTAGCCTCCTAACTGTGAGAAAATAAATTTCTGTTTGTTAAAATCACCCACTTGTGGTATTTCTGTCATAGCTGCAGTAGATAACTAAGACACAATGACAGCTGCCCTCCTTGAGCGGCAGAGCACAGCTGTGCACGGGACACCAGCTGGAGGGTCAGAGACCTCGGACTCAATCCCAGCTCTGCAGCAACCCACAATGTGTTCAGAGAAGTTTCGCCCTCCTTCTCCAGGCTGCAGTCTCCTCATCTATAACATCAAAGTATGGCCCCAGATCACCCAGTTGCACCAGTCTCCTGAGTAAGGAGCTTTTTCCAATATGCAGAGCCCTAAGCCCCACGCAGATGTGGGCACTCCGTGGGTCTGGGGTGGGTTTAGGAACCTGATTACTGGGAGTTTGACCATGCCAGCCAGGCAATCTCCCAGGGTCTCTCTCCACGTGGACATCCAGCCCTGCCTCCCTGCAGACCTATGCACCTGCAGGGACTGCCCCTCCCACACAGGGCCAGGAGCTCCCAGCCCTCAGGTCCCATCTGCCTTCCGTGATTTATGGCGGTGACTCCCACACATGCTCCAGGAGCAGGAGAACCCTCACACTTCACAAATTAAATCCAGCCCTCCTCTCCTCCCAGGTAATGGGCCCATCTGATGATGGAAGAGCTTATAAACAGCTATTGTCAAATTAATCTCGGTGTTGGAGAAATAATATGGGCAGTAAATAAGACTGAGTGTGCCAAGCTTGCCAGCTTGTTAGGATACTTCATAAAACCTAGCAGCAATATTAATACCTTAAGGTCTCTTTAACTCCCCCAGCTGCCCAGTGACAGAGGCTAGTGACAACAGCAATCAAGCAGGAGCAGGGCTGCCAGCCATCTCCTGGCCCTGCTGCCTCTTTTCTCAACTGTCCCCATAACCATGGACAGGGTTCCACAGGGTGGGGGGCACCGGTCACTCTCACTTCTCCCCACACCTCTCATGCATCTTCCCCACCTCAATGCCTTCCCTACTCTCGCTTCCGTCTGATAGGGAACTCACCATTCAATACCAGCACAAGTGCCACCTCCTCCAAGAAGCACTCCCAGGCCACACGACTTCTGAAAGGGGCTTTATGATGTTGCTTTATCCATCTCCAGGTGGCTGGAGTGGTGAGCACAACTAGTCAGCTGTACCTCCCTCATTAGGCCATCTGGGCCTCAACAAGAGCCCATGCAGACAGCAGAGCCCTGAGGACAGGGGCAATGGGGGCTACAGGCCCGGGCACCAAGGCTGGCCAGGTCCACTAGCTTGGTTCGCCTGGCTGATACATGTGGCACACTCAGGCTTCATGGTGTTATCCTGGGTGAAGGTCTTGGGGTATTCTTGTGTGAATTCAGCAGGGTGGGGACCTCATGGAGGGACAGGTGACATGTCAGAGAGAAGAAGGGAAAAGGGGCCACATCTGGAGACATTCAAACTTGTATTTCTGTGAGATAATATGTGTCGGCATCATGAGATGTACGTACGTGCTCACATGTGTGGTAGTGAGTGGTATAAGTCTATGTATTTGTTTCTATATGTGAATGTGTATACCCATTGCCTGTTCCAGTCTAGAACTTCTAAGTGTAAATAAATGGGTATATGTCACTCACATTATAAATGTGTGTGAATTGGGTATGAATGTGTAAATATATATTACTTTGAGGTTGTGTGTATGTGCTTTGTGTGGACACAGGTATATGTCAGGGGGTAGGCAGCTGGGTTCTGTTATGTGCACATGAAGTGCCACATGGATTGTGTGCGGTGTGTTTAATGTAGCTGTGGACTGCGGAGCAGGGGACTTACAGCTGGGTAGGGGAGAAAGCCTGGCCAAGGAATCTGAACACAGTCATAAAGGCAAGCTGGAAGGTGGGAGGGGAGTCCTGAGCAGATGGACTTGGGGGCAGGGCCTAACCCCCAGCACCTCAGCTCCCTCCAGGGCAGCTCGGCTCCCCGGCCACTGGCGGAGTTTCCCTTGGCTGCCAGCAAGAGTGTCTCTGGGAGTGGCCGGCTCCCACTGACCACCCAATCCTAGAGTCTTCCCTTTGAGCAGGTGAGGAGGGCATCCCTGGAGGGAAGATTTGGGGTGTAGGGGACTTCTGAGGCAGGCAGTCATCAACTGACAAGCCACTTTTTGTGGCCTTTCTCTCAGGCTCCCTTTGGCTATGAAGGAGATGCTTGCGGGGAATGACCCAGCTCCCAGGCTAGCAATGCCTACACACGCGTGCACGCACACACACACAGTTCTGGGGTCCAATAATTTAGGGAAATGCTATGAAGCAAAATCAAGGTGCTTTCTTTACTGCAGGACTTATCAGAACCTTTAATGTGTTAATATGCAGTAGGATTCTCCAAGACGGGGCATAGTCTGCAGCATTTTCCAAATTGTCAAACCATGTACATTTTTTTCAGAAATAACTTTTAACAGCTCAAGGGGCCCAGATGGACAGTGTTTGGTTGGGCAGTGGGGGAAATGCTGCTCCAGGCCCCTGCTTCAGCGGTCAGTTAATCCCTACCTTCCTCCAAGAAGTCTCCCAGACACCACATCCCTCTGCTCCTTCCCTAGCCCAGATGACCCTCTTATTATGGAGGCCCCTGCTGGATCATCTGCTGAGGCTCCCATCTCACTCTCCAGGTCTTCAAGGGTAGCACCTACGTCTTGCCCTCAGGACATACCAGAGGCTCTGGGTAGAAGGCATGCACTTTGTTCTTGACAAAAGCTAATAAAGCCCCAGCAATGCTAATCCACAGGCAACACTTGCTTTAGGGCTGACAAAGCCCCAGCTCCTGTGCAAGAGTTGGCCTCACGGCTCCCCCTCCCCGTGACCCCTTGCAGCACGTTTCTCTGCCCGTCCTTTGCTCCTGCAGTCCCTTTGCCTGTAGCACTTCCCCCCGACTCTTCTCCTGGTCACCCCATGGATCCTTTAAGATTCAGCCCAGACACCTCCTCTTCCAGGTATCCCCTTCCAGAAGGTATCTCCCCAGGCAAGGGAGCAGCCAGCACACACTTAACTGTACTTTCACGTTCATGTGTCGATTGCCCACAAGACTGCTCTTAGGGACAGGAAAAGTGGCTGGCACCAAGTAAGTGCCACATAAGCATCTGCTATTGCTACTGTTGTTGTTGTCTTCTGTCTCCTGTGCCTGGCACCGTGCCTGGCCAGAGCCTGTGAAATGAACTGAACAAATTGGAGCCTCATTATAACCCCATTGAGAGAGGAGATGTAAGATGATTGTTCCCATTTGAAAGACGAGAACATTGAGACTCAGAGTTTTTCTTCTACTCCATGATCCCTTTGCCAAACCCAACATGCCTCCTAGGAGCAGGCGGGGACATTTTGTATGAGGCAACTTCCTAGTAGATACAGCAAACAAACCAACCAACCAGTTGCCATCAAGTCAACCCCAACGCATGGCAACCCCGTGTGTGTCATACCACATAGAGCAGCCCTTCCTCTGTGCTAGGCACCATGGGAGTCCCATCACATCCACTGTGGACAAGTGGCTCCCTGTACAGCCCTGGCAGATAAGAATGAGTGCCCAATCTGCACAGGGCAGAACCAAAGCCCTCAGAGTGTTGCCCAAGGCCCAGAGCCACTTCAGAGGGAGGTCTTGAAATCCCCAGCTCCCTTCCACAGCCGCACCCCTCCACTTGGCCGTCCTTGGTGGTGCGGCGCCTGCTCACTGGGCAGAGGGCAGGAAAGGGGGCAGAGAATGACACGGGAACTGCCTGGGGGCATGGCAGGGGGGAAGGGGACCGGAATGGGTGGGATGACAATGAAATGAGCAGGCCCAATGCTTCAGAAAAGAAAAAGAAAAATCAGACAAGGGTGACAGCCACAGGACTCCAGACATTCACTTCTTGGATCAGATCTGGACCTGTGTGGGTTTGGGGAGGGGACAACCTGATGGCTCCCCTGGGCAGCGGAGCTACAGATCTCGCTCCTCGGGGACAGGCCCAGTCCCACCTCCTCCAGGAGGGCTTCCTGGCTTCTCCAGGCCACAGTGACCTCTCCCTGTCCCGTGTGCCAACCCTGGCCAGAAGCCTCCAGGCTGGGCCACACTTTCTGGCCAACATGACACCAGCCTTGGCTCTCTGTGTAGCTAGACCTGTGTGTTCGTCACCTACTTCAGGGGTATTCAGGGATCTCTCCAGCTAGACTGTGGGCCAGAATTTGCCTGTGCCTAGGTTCCCCGCAGCCCAAGGGAGATTCTCGGTAATGAGAGATGAAGGTTTACTCAATGAAACGGAAACGTGCCCGGCCCTTTTCTGCCTGCCAGGTGCCCCCTTTGTACTCCCTAGGGCCCTCCAACTGTCCCAGGCCAGAACAAACAGGGATGTGTGTTTTCAGGTGGAGGGTAGGCTAATGACCATCTTTTGTAAGCACTTCCCAGGGTTTTGTGTGCCCCTTGCTTTAGGTGCTTCATAACTCTATTTTATCCTCACCTCCCTGTGGCATTGGTGTTATCTATTATCTCCATTTTTCCAGATGAAGAAACTGAGGGTCAGAGAAGTCCCAAGTCAGCCAGGTAGCAGGTGGTAAAGCCAGGAGTTGAACCCAAAATTTCCTGATGTTGAAGTCTGTGCATTCTACCCTCCCTGTCCTCAAGGAGCCCTAACAAGGACAGCCCCTGCCCTGCCTGGGACCAGCTCCAAAGTCAAGAGAGCCCTTAGGGCCAGCCTACCCCTGGGGCATCCCCACAGGAAGGCCTCCCTCACACCCCTGCTCATGAGGTTTTCTCTATCTCCTGAGCTCCCCACTCTGACTCTCACTCCCAGCCCTGGCCTTGGCACTCCAGACCAGGAGAGCAAGGGGAACATCGCCCTTTTCAAGCACCCTCGCTTCTCCCCTCTGCCCAGTCACAGCCCACACTGTCTTCAAGCCTGCCCGCCAAGCATCCCTGACTACCCTGGCTGGAGCTGTGCGGCTTCTCAAGGGCCTTGAGTCAAGATCCAAGACCCCCACAGGCCCTTGGAGCGAAGAAACCTGCGCTCCCGGCCTACAGGGGCTTTCACAAGCTGGGCGTGCGACCCCAGCACCTGGAAGGCTTGGGTTTCCAGTTCTGTGAAAAGGAGGGGTTGGGTGACCCAGAAGTGTTCCTCAAAACCTTCCCCAGAGATCTCCAACTTTTCGAGTAGTGTACAAGGACCCCAGCAGTCAGGGACGCAATGTCTCATTGAAGCTCTCTGTTTTCACTAAAAATTTCATGCAAATTTTTCAACTTGCTGCTTAAGAGTTCCCTGTTTAGAAAGCAATTAGTGGTTGCCAGGGGCTTGGAGGGGCTGGGAGTAACAGGGGTTGACTGCTTTATGGACACAAGGTGTTCTTCTGGGGTGACGAAAAGTTCTGCAACTCGATAGAAGTGATGGTTGCCCACCGAATGCATGAAACACCACTAAATTATGCACTTTAAAATGGTGAATGTTTTGTTATGTGAATTTTACCTCCATAAAAAGAAAAAGAAAAAAAAAAGAGTTCCTTGTTTAGTTTAATGCAATAAATCGCCTTTTTCCCCAATTTAAAGGTAAAAACGAAACCACACTGTTTATCCTGTGGCCAGGCATGGCCCTCTTTTGCCTGCAGACTGATGGTTCTGCTCTCAGTGGTGTACACACAGTAGAACCTGCGAGAGCTGGAACCCGTGTAAGGGGGAAACCTGTCAGAGACAGAAAACTCAAATATCTATCACTAAAATGAGTGATAGAAAAGTGGTAAGACTGCACCCTGTCAAAGGCGGGAAACTTTTGAGACCCGTAAAAACAAGGCAGTCTAATGGCGTTCCAGCTCTCACAGGTTTCACTGTGTCTGGTCTCACCTTGGACCTTGGTTCTCCAGATGGTGGGGCACCACCCCGCCACTGCCCACCCACGCACCAATGGGAAGCATGCACAGGACACTGTAGGTACCAGGTAAGGCTTAGTGAACATCCCAGCAAGGGACAAATGATACCTCCTGAGGAAAAGGGTGGGACAGTGATGCCAGAACCCAGCTCCAATATCTTCCTCCCACCTCCATTTCCTTCCTGCCCCTCCTGTCCCCCCACCTGTCCTGGGGGGAGTTTGCCCTTGTCCGGGGGCCCTTCAGGATGGGATGGGGATAGAGTGGAATACCAGTTTCCAGGTTGTATCTGGTCTCCTCCTCCACTTCCCTATCACGCTCCCTCTGTAACTGCCCAGGTGGGTGAAGCTAAGGGCTGGGTGACTATTGCTCCTCTACCCAGATGGCCTCTTTCCTCTTGGTACCCTGTCACCCCATTCCTCCTGGGGTCAGGGAGGGTTGGATTCCTCAGGCTGAACCTTCCCTCCCTAGCCTTCTGACAGCACCCCCCTCCTGCACCCCAGACCCTCAGCCGTGTGGCAGCCACGGTCCCACCTCAGCCAAGGGGAGTCAGGCAGTAGCTGCCTCCCAGACCCAGCTTCCCTCCTGACCCAGCCCTGACTGGGCCTCTCTCCAGAGCCCTGAGCAACACAAGTCCCCCAAAAGTGAAGCCAAGCCTACCCACAGTGTGTCTAAGGACCTTCGGGGAGCGTTGACTCAACAGGGTGGAGGCTCGGACCCAGCTTCCTCTCTGCTCTCCCTCCCTTGGCATAGAGTTGGGTACAAAGGTGCCCTGAGCCACAAGGTGACCACTAGAGCAAGGCAACCTTGAAGAAGGGAACAGGCCCCGTGGGTCCGTGGGCCCCTGACACTGCCTCAACTTCCTCAGGGTCAGACTTTTCAACTCCAGTCAGCAGGACCATGCCTCATAGGTGAAGGGGGTGGAAATGGGACAGGCCTAGAGGCCCTTCCCCTCAGTCCATTTGCCCCCTGCTGTGGAAGGATTGACTGCTGGGAACCCCTGCCCTAGAGGCTGAGGTCCCCTCTGGAAGAGCCATTTTTCCAGAAGAATGGCCTAAGGAGGGCATGTCTCTGGACTTAGGGGTAGAAGGGGGAACATTAACCCATTAGCCACCACAGAGTTTGTGAGCAGGAGGGAAGTCCTGGGGGCAGGCAACACAGCGGGGGCTCTACAGCAATGGTGGGGGGTGGGGGTAAAGAGGGCCCTGGAAGTGGGGAGGAGAGCAGGAGCCAAGCAGGCTGAGTGTGGGGGAGGGGACTTGGAAACCGCCTCCGCCACCTTGCCTCCCACTGTCAGCCCCAGAGGGGGAGCAGCAGCTGTTCCAAAGCTTTCCGGCCTTCCTTGAGACAGGTGTTGGCTGCATTCTCACTTCCTCCCCGCCTAGGAGGCTCTTCCATCCCCTCTCCAGGCAGGCTGGTGCTGAGTCAGCAGCCACCACTTCCTCTCACTCACTGAGTTGGCCAGGGGGAGTGGCTGAGACCTGCTACCTGGAGATCTGGAAATGGGCCACTGCATGGGTGGCTATCACCATCTCCTGGAGGGCCCAACTTAGGGGATGTTCAAAGGACAGGAAGCAAGAGTGTAGGAGAGAACTTTCTGCTGAGAGGTGGAACCTGAGCAGTAGCACCAGTGAGCAGTGCCCACCCTAGGCTTGGGGTCAGGAGGCCTGGGGTCTGGGCGCAGCTCTGGGCCTCACTGACTTACCACATGCCATGAGCCGCCCTCCCACAGGGCAAGGCCACGTGCCTACTGAGAGCTAAAGGGCGTGCGGCTGTTGTCCCGATGAAAAGCCAAAACGGCAATGGAGATGTAAGCTATCATCATCGGAAGGAAATCACAGTTTTTTAGAGCAGGAAGGGGCAATTAGGCCGATTATCTCCCTTGGCAGATGGGAACGCAAAGGCACGGAGCAGTCCGACTTGCCCACACGTCACACACGTGTTACTGAAAGCGGGACTTGCAGCCAGGTCTCAGGGCTCCAGGTCAGGACCCTGCACTGCACAGCATGGCCGGCCTAAGTGCGATCAACATTCCTGATGCTGGGAGTTATTATGACTGTTGCCTTTAGCTGGTGTCTCGGTTTATTTCATAAGCATTGTTTCGCATGGCAAGTCCTGTAGAACAGAAACAATGGGTATACCATCCCCATTTGACAGACTGGGAAACTGAGGCCCAGGGAAGGTAACTGCCTCGATCACAATCACAGCGGAAATCTGTGGCAGAGCAAGGACCAGAACCCTGGTCTCGAAACAGTTTATCCAAATTTTATTCCTTTCCCAACTCCCCCGCCTTGGTATCTGACCACCCCCCCCACACACACACTTACTGATGGTGAAGGGGACCTATTGATGGTGGCAGAGAGGCTTGGCGGGAGGCTGTTAGACCCATTCTTCTAACCATCTCTCCCCTACATGGCTAAGCAGCAGCCCGGGTTGGTAGTGGGTATAGGCCAGCATGGAATGGCCCTGCAGCCAATGGCAGTGTAAGTCCATCAGAATCCATCAAACTGCAGGTCTAGCCACCATTCAAATGGAATATTACGCAGTCCTTAAAAGGGATACTTGTGAAAACAATGGAGCAAAATGTGAACATGCTTGTGATACAATGTTACATTAAAAATGGAGGATGCAAAATTGTATGTATACTGTATACACATTGTACGCGTATTGTGTTTACAGCACTACAACAAAAAATCCATATGCCAACAACCATCCCAAAGGCATTTCACTAACATGATCATGGACACCTAAGAGGTTTTTTTTTTTCTTTTGTAATTTTCTAAATGTTCCAAACTGTGATTCTATTACTTCCATGATATAGCGTAGATATTATTTGTGAAGGCATCAAGGTGATCTAGCTAAGAAACAACACAAGACGTGCCCACAAGTGGGAAGCCAAAGCCTCCGGAAAAGGCCACTGATTATTTCTGTGGAAATCAGAGCACAGGCTCCACCTCCCTGAGTCTCCCCAGGCCAGCCAGGCCTCCTCTGAGTGGAGTCTGAAGGTGAAGGACTCACCACCTGGGCTCTGTCGCTAGGCTCACTTCCTGACAGGGGGTTTCATGCACAGGGTCCACTGTGCACCTTCCCTGTCCCTCAGAGCCCCCTTCTGTGAGGCACAGGGTTCAGTGTTAGGGACTTAGACCCCCTCATAGCTTGGCAGACAAGAGTGGAAAGAGGTCCCTGGCCAATATGAATGAGGATCCCAGGCTTCCAGCTGGGTCCACCAGATATAGAGGGAAAGCTGGGATTCCTTTCTCATTCTTGTCTTAGACTTGACAGGGTTCCTAGTAGCACGTAGGTATGGGGGGCAGTGCAGGGAGCCAGGACGGAGTGCTCAGACATTTGGATCTAGTTCTGGCTCAAGAGGGCAGGCAAAGGTTTTCACCACTCTTGGCCTCAGTTTCCTGTCTGGTCCCCAATTACCTCCTCACAGGCTCTGCTTAGGAGGAAATGTGATCACAGAAGCGAAAGAGCTTAGAAATGGGAAACTGGGCTCTCTGTAGACAGGTCCCACCTTTCACCCTGGCCCTAGTCCCTAGTTACCACACCTCTGCCCTTTATCCCCCCTCTCTGGTATCCAGGGCAGGCCCCCTCCAGCCCCACCTTCTCCCATTGATAAGTATAAGGCCTTTTTGCAAATTTGCAGAGCAACAGTCCTGGCACTTGCCTGCCTTAGGGGTCTCTCTACTCATAAAGGGCACAACTGGATACAATTTGTTCAAATGGTGATGTCAGGCACGGTGTGGTCCAGCTCCCAGGGGACTGGTATTTTACAAGAGGTTTCAGCAGATGGCAAACTGCTTAACTAATGATACATGCAAATCACCAAATAAGGGGATTTCAGACCTTGAGATAGATTTTTATGAGAGGAGATTAGGTAAATATTAAGAATTTTTATTGGTAAAGTTAATGTCCCACCCCAACCAGGAATCGATATTTAAAAGTACTAGAATCTCAACTCCAAGAACCTCAACTCCAAGGACATGGCTATGGTCTCCTCCCTTCTGCCACTTGCAGCAACTCAAATTCTGTATGTATACCTAAATCCTGTACTCAGATCTCCCCCCAACTCCTGTTCCCATCTTCCATTTGTCTTCATGGTCTCACACCCTCCCAGGGACCCAGAGGCCTCCCTGCCCTCAGCCCCCTCCCCACCGCCTCAGTATTGCTTATTCTCCTCATGGTAAGGCCTCGCATGCGAGCCTTCCTCTCAGCCTCTGGGCCTCTGGTCTGGGCCTCCTTCACCCATAGAATGGCCTCCTCCTAGGCCTCAGCCCCTAGTCTTACCCTCTGTCATCAGCTGCTAAGGTAAGTTGTTTAAACAGCACTCTCCCCAGAGAGCTCCCAATAGCTAAAGAATCAAGTCCAAACTCTACCGGGGCTTCCAAAGGCCTTCAGAAACTGGCTTGAAAATCTCTTCCAGCCTTTTCCCCCACATTCTCCAGAAACTGTGCTACTTAACTCCTGGAGCTGTGCTCTGGGGACAGCCATCAAACACAGGACAGTGAACAAGGTGCCTCCAGTAGTTGTGCAAGGCAACAGGCCTGCACACACACACACACACACCCCTCCTCATAGCACTTCCAGTTCTTACCAAAACAGCAGAGCCACCGGCCTTGGCTGGAGTCTCACTCATTCCCCAGGTCCCACCTGAAGCTTCCATCCTCTTCCTCATCTCCTACATATACCACCCTTTGAAGCACACCTCAATCCCACCTCCTCAGAAAGGTTGTCTCTGACTTTATTTGACCTTTGGGTCAGTAAACTCCTGCCTCTGTGAAGGGGAGGAACAGCCATCTAGCATGTTCTAGGCACCTACTTTGTGGCAAAGAGTTTGGACACATTCTATCAGGCAGGTGTTATGATGGTCATTGTTCTGATGATACTCAGAGTGTTGGCCTAAGTTCACCCCTCCAGGTCAAGATGAGGCTAGGACTCAAACCCTGGACTGCTCCAAGCTCTGTCTGCATTACCAGTCAGGACTCTGTGCCATCCATTTGGATGCTTTGGCACCAAATATCATGCGTAGACAGCATCTGTCTTCCTGAGCATTTCTCTCCCAGCCCCAGCATGAGCCCCAGGAAGGGAGACACCCAGTTTGACATTTCTCTTGTATCCCCCTTAACACAATGCTTGGCCCCAAGTTGGTAATCCATTAACACTCATTAACTAATTGAACAAAAAAGTGAGTGAGTGAATGAATGAATGGCTGAATAAATGAAAATACAGGCATTATGAGTGTTCCACCTGTAGGGTTCTATGTGTTTGCTTTTAATTCTCAAATTGCCCTAAAAGTCAGTGTTTCCAAGGTAATCCCCTACCCCTCAATTCTCTTGGAAATATATTGGTTCATCTATGGCTAAACCAGACAAGAAACTAATAAGTATTAATTAGCATTCAAATTATATGAAGCCAGGAATTGGCCAAAGGAAGCTATTTAGATCCATAGAGAAACCAAAGCATAAGTGACTTGCACATTTACCTGACAATGGTCAGTAGGATTGAGAAAACCACAGCCACACCCTCAGTCAGGGTCAAGGGTCTGCTGACCTGGCCCACACCCCAGGAAAGGGGTTCCGCACACTACGTTGGATGCAGCACTGAGCTGTTGGTTCCTTCATCTACAAAACCATTACGTTTGCCAATGCAACACTGCACTGTGCTTATGTAAAGATGGGAGCATGGAAAACGGTGGGCAGGCAATGAGCAAAATGCAAAAGAAGAGAGGTTGCCCAGACTCTCACCTTGCCATATTAGGGTATCAAGACCCTTGGTGGCCTTTTCCTCTAACCTTGGATGGTTAAAATTATGTGCTGGTTTGTGGAAAACTATTACTTGAGAAAACTCATTAATTAAGTAGGCGTTATCTGGTGCTGGTTTTGAGAAAGTTCTCTCCATCAAAAACAAGACCTGTCAATAAAAGCTGTGTTCCATCTTATTTCAAAGCCTGTGGCATAGGATCTACTTAACAGATGGCTTTCCCCAAATCCTGGAGTCAAAGTTATTAAAACAGATATGCATCAGATGGTTTAGAGGGTAAATATAAAGTACAATGGCTTTGTGGCTATTGGGAAAAGTCAGGGGAAAAAAGTCTCCTTGACATGTATGTGTTTAGTTCTAAAAACCTGGGTTAAAATATAGCACACATATGATAAATTGCTAAACATGACTTCCCATTAGCCCAACAGCTTTCTATATTTTAGGTTACTAAACCATCCTCCAAACATATTGATCAAACAATTCTGACATGCTTAACACTAATTTGGAAAAATAAAATCTTGGTGTTGGTTAATGGTGAGCTAACGAGCCTCTGCTCTTTACAACAAAATGAAGAAGGTCCACCTGATTTGGGGCCCTTCTATTATTGTTGAGGTTGTATTGGGGGTTGTTTATTTTACTTTTTCAAACTAGAAACAAATTAAAAGTTGTTTCATGGAAACCAAGAAGAAGGAGGAGAAAGAGAAGGAGAAGAAAAAGAAACAAATGAAACCCTTGAAGGACTAGCCTTGTAGACATGTGTTTACTCTCATGCAAACTACAGTCCGAGCCTCCACTGGGAACATCCGTGTGTGTCCATGTGTCACAGTAAATCAGCTCAGCTTTCCCACCCTGGCTGGGGAGAGCGGGAGAACAAAGGGCCAGTGCAGAGAGGGCAGTCATGGGGGGAGAAGACAGCCACATGAAGCCACAAAGAAGGCAAGGACGCACTGCAGTCAGGCGGGGGTGCACCTCCTCGGGGGAAGGAACATGGGCAGAGGAAAGCCCAGGAGACAGCCCAGAAGAGCAAGGAGCAGGCACGACAGCCAAAGTAGGAGGGGCTCCAAAATGATGACCCTTTGAAGGAACCTTGAATTTCTTTAATCAACTGATCTCCTCAGTGTCTCAAACGCCTCATTTAGCAAGGCTTGTTCTGGGCTGAAATTGAATAGGTGTAATTGATAAATGCTTGAATTTGGGTTCTACTCGGGGGAAAAAATACCTCTCCACTGGCTTCTAAATAGTATATTACAAGAAAATGGCACTTTTGAAGGGCTCTTTCTTCAATTCAATTTGGGAGTGCGTCCTGACTACCCACCCCCTGCCCTGTCCCCCTCTCCCCTATGCACATTGTCTCCCCTAAGACAATAGAAGAGATCTGGCTTTCTTTCTCTTAAGAGAGGCCTTAAGGCCACAGATGAAGCAGCTGTCAGTGAACTAGACTATAATCTGCTTCAACTGGCTCAGGGCAGGCAGAGCGCAGGCCTTCACTCCTACAGGGGCAGGTCCTGCTGCAGACCCTGAAGTGAGATGTGAGGGTGGTCTGAGTTTATGTTTCAAACATATCCAAGATCTCAATCTAATGACCTTGCAGGTCCCAAGAATTTAAATACGCACATAGATGAAGGTCCCTTAAAATCCCAGATCATGGCTTCAACATGTATGTAACATGCCACCTCCAGCTTGATTTAAAAGGACAGGAAATCAATGAGACAGGAAAAGGAAAAATTAAAACACAACTAAAAATGGGTTGTTCAGGCGAGTCTCAAATGCTATGAGGCTGCTAGTTAAGAACAGTACCCCCTTCTCTCCACCTAAGTGTCACCTTCCCCTTTCACAACACCAGGAACCAAGTGTCCATGTGACGTGGAAATCAGGATGAAATGGGGAGGCTGTCGGGTACACAGGTGGCCAAAAATAGGGGTTCTCTCTATGCAGTTGAGCTATTTCAGTGTGACAGGTCAAACTGCCCCCCTCCCCTCGCCCCAGATATCTACTGTAAAAAGATATGGACTAGATGAGAATCAAGTCACCATATCTGTACCACAAAAAAAGAAAAGAAAAAAAAAAGGAAGAAAGAAAAGGCATTCACTCGAATCTTACAATGGGAGGTGGGGGTGGTGGGTGGGTGAGGGTGGGGATAGAAAAGCAAGGGGAAAAAATCTAAACAGCAGGATACGACAATAAATGGGAAAACAGCAAGAGAAAAAGCACACTAGGTTAATATAGGAAAACTAGTTCTTTATTGAGAGATTGTATATTAGTATTAGTGGATTCTGTGTGTAACAATGTCGTCATGCACACGATACAAAAAAAAAGGCTGGGCCCACCATGCTTCGGAAGGGCAACAGAACAAAAGCAGCGTACAATGAGCAGATGGCCCGGGCTACACGACCACAGTACACTTCAGCAGGGTAACGTCTCTAACCGAGCGCTGTACATTGTCAACTGGGGGATGTAAAAAAATACAGATCATGCTTTAGTTTTAGTACAAGAAAAGGTGAAAAAGATACACAACCAAAAGGATATTTGATACAGAAAAATTACCCACAAAATAAGAACAGGAAGTAATTCAGCACAGCAGAACACGCTATCCCTGTTTAATGGAAAACCATTTTGCGGGGGAATCCTTTTTTCTTCTCTCTCTCTCTTTTTTTTTTTTTTTCTTTCTTTCTTTTCAGATTGCCAAATGGCAGTCTGGGGAGGCTACTTGGGGCTTTATTTTGGAAGGGCCCTCAAAGTAGGGGCCTTATTCTTCCATTATTACTACTGTTTTGTTTCCATTTTCAAGCAGGTCTGGCTGGCGAGGCAGCAGAAGGGAGCCGGCTGTTAAAGGGTCAGCTCTGAGGGCCAGGGCGGATGTCCAAAGATGCTCTCAACATTGGACAATTAAACAATTAAGACGCCATGGCAGTGGCTCCCCCTTCAGCCAAGGACCTCTGTGCACCAAATCGTTAGAGGCTGTGGAATAGCCGCAACTGTCATTTTGTCCAAAATTTTCTTTTTAATAGATAGACTTAATATTTTTTGCCTCCAACTAAATGTCATCTCCTCCGTTATGCCTGGGTGCTGCTGGGAGCTGATGGTCACCGAGATAACGGGAAGTGGGGTGCGGCAGCCTCCAACCCAAAGCAAAAGGAATCCACTTAACAGGGATTTACAGTGCAATGTACTCGGCTAAACAAGATGAAGATACAAAAATGGTTATTTCTCTACATCTATTCTGAAATGGCCTACATCCCACACTACTACAATGGAAACTAAAAAGAACAGATTTAAGCTGGCAGACTATCTAATAGTTTTACAAAAAGATTGTGGTTTAGGACCTTGTTGGGTTAAGCATTAGTATCCTCTATCAAAAGGTCATGAATTCTTGTCACATTGTGCTAAACTGGACCCAAAGACCAACTCACCCCTCAGCCCTTGAATTTCCTGTGGGCGTGTTTGCCATGAAAGTAAAACTTTGAAGGGCAGAATGTTTCTGTTGTAATTTTTTTTGCTGGGGGGGGAGTGGTATTAAAAATAAAATTTAAAAGCAGCTGAGCAATTTGAATTTCAAAACATGCAATCGGCATCCTGCAATGGTATTTAGAGATCGGCGGTATTAATGAGGATGGTAATGATTTAATCAGGATAATTATCCTTTCAGGCTCAACATCCTTCTTAATCATTTTTGAATTTCTGCCTAGTATAATGCTCCACACCCGCTTTAAGAGGAAATGCCAAATAATAAGAGATAATTGCATATTGGGGGAGGGGGTTGGCATTTCAGGGGAGGTCTCAGGCAAGCCCCCCATTCCTGTTCCTCACCCAGCTCCCCAGCCCCCCACGGCTAGGCTGGCCTGAGATAGGGGATACTGCCGCTTAAATAGCAATGCCTTCCTCAGATGGAGACAGGAAATGGTTAAGAGGGGTGTCACAATACAGCTAAATGCGGAGGCAGAAGGGTCACAGCGCACACAGCAGCGAGTTGACCATTCACTGAGCTACACAATGAAGAAAAAAAAAAAGATTTGATAAATGCAGAATGTCATCAGTCTATCATCACACAAAAAACTGTGGTTCAAACAGGCCTAAGGGGGTCAACCATGCCTTTTAGGTTCTAGGGAGAGGCGTGGGGCTGGGGACAGCTGGGCTGGAAGACAGAGGGCCGGGCTTCCCTTTTCTTGCCCCATGGGGCCCCTGGGGTGCACTAAAGCGCTGGCCCTGTGACCCCACCCCCCACTCTGACTTGGTGGAGGAGCCCTCCTCTGCAAAGGGAAGACATCATTCCGTGTGTGCAGGGAGGGGGTGGGGGAGGAGGGCCTTAGCCAGCAGGGATTTAAGCAGACATGGAGTGGGAGAGGATAGAAGAAACATTTCCAAGAAGAGAAATGTGAGTCCAGAGGCAGAATACAAAAAGGAAAAAAAAAATCTAAATGCATCTTGGATTTGCTTGGGAAGGTGGGGATTTTTGATTAAAAGAAAATGGAAGAAATGTGGAGGGGGTGTAGGAGAAGAGGAAATCAAGCTATTGTGGTAGCAGAATGTAGGGGAGAGGGGATGTGGGGAAAGGGGACCGTGCAAACACACCCCATGAAACACAGCTAAAAACAAAGCTTGGTGCCCGCCGGCCTGCTGCTTTGTCAACGCAGGCCAGGGCAAAGGCTTGGCAGGGGTACATTTCCACCCCAGCCTCACACACAGCGCAGCACCTAAGGGCCAGACACCCCCGCTCCAGCCGGGCCCCGGGGGTGCACAGCAGTGCACGTCTGACTCTCCGAGGCGCGCGCACACACTGGCACACATGCTGCACACTCATACACACACTCACACACACAAGCATCTTGAGCCCATATATGCAACTGTCGTACAAAGACAATTGCTGAGGGGCAGGTGTGGGGGTGCAGGGCCATAGCACAACGGTGATACACATACAGGGTTAAAGGGGAGAAAAGGATGGGACAGGAAATCGTGCAAGTGCCCAAGAGGGGGTAGGGGCTGAGGCTCGGGATGGGTAGATACCCAGATCCCAGCTAACCAGCCATCGGTACCAATGACCAAAAAATGAAGAAATATAAACACAAAGAATACAAAACACACATACACCTCAAAAAAAGGCAACCCACAGAAAACCGAGCATGCTTACACACACACACACACACACGCACACGGACGCACGCACACACAGTCATGTATCTCTCTCCTTTCGATCATACAGGGCTAGGTATTGGGGGAAGGGGCTGTGATTTGGGGGAACTACGTCCGCCGCAAAGAATAAAAAATGGGGTCGGGGAGGGAGGGACCCATTTGCCAAACCCTAACTTCACTGCAAAAGCTTCCCACGAGGGCGGCCACCCCCACACTCGGGGTCCTCCCGAAAGGGGGTGGGGAGAAGCCACCTCTCGCTCTGCGTCCCCGCGGGTGTGCCCCAAGTACCCCGCCGCCCGCGGCGCCCGCCCCCACCCCGGTGCCTGCGGCGATCCCCGCTCGGAAGCAGACCCCGAAAGGAAAAAAGCGATACCTCTGTTTCGCACAGAGCCAAACACTGGAAGCACAAGATAGCCGACGTGGACCAGGACCATCCTGGCTCCTCGCGCGGCGGCGGCGGCGGCGGCGGCTGCGCGCGGGCCCTTTGTGGCGCGGCTCCGGGGCGCGGGCGCGGGCGGCGGCGGGGCTGCGGGAGCCGCCGGGGCGGGAGGCGGAGCGCGGGGCGCGGGAGGCGGCGGGGCGGCGGCTGGCGGGGAGACAGATGGCCCATGGAAAGGCTCCCTTCCCGGCCCCTCTCGACATTCAAAGGCGCTGGGGCCGCAGCTGCCGCCACACAAAGGCGCGCGCAGCCAATGAGAGCGGAGCGCAGCGCGGCGCGGCCTCGCCGGAACCGCGGGGGACAGCAGGGACCGCGGGCGCGCGGGTGGCGGGGGGGAGGGCGGGCGGGAGTGACGGTCGGGAGGGAGCGGGTGGCCAATCGCAGCGGCCCGCGTCCGGGCAGGGGGTGGGTCAGCCCTTCGGGGGCGCGTTGAGCCTGGCGCTGGTCCCTGGCCGTACGCGGGCCGGAGCGCGCGCGCTTGTGGCGCCCCTGCACACAGACCTGGGTGGCGTGCACACGGAACATGCATATACCGAGAGGGACGTGCACCCAGACATGTGGAGACGCGTTCGTGCATGCATACAGGCGGGCACGAGCGCACGAAATGCACACGACCCGGACAGCCCTGCACGCAGCGCACGGGTCACTTGGGGACGTGCGCTGGGACGCTGGCGCACGTTCAGAGCATGACTGCGGGCACAAGTGAAGCTGGAAAGCGAGGAAACAGCCGCAAACAGAACCCAATCACAGTCACACAGACATGCCACACTGAAAGCCTTGCGAAGGCAGGACATGTGCCAAGAACACATACCCAAAGACAACAGAGACTGAACACCCGATGCAGATGCAGGTAAGGGGTGCACTCAGATGGCCGCGTCCGGATCTTGCCAAGCACAAATCTCGGCAATAATCATTTGCCGAATTGAAAACCGCTGACCCACGGAGGTATCTGCACACATTCCATACAAATAAAGACACACTTGCCCAGAAAATCCTGGGCCACTCGGCTCATCTGCCTTTCTCTGACACAGTCACGCCCAGCCTTGTGCACAGACACGCCCACTTCCACAGCGCGCAGGCAGAGTAGTGGCTTCAGTGTTCCAGGCTTCTCCAGGTTAACACGTGGAAGCACACCGCGGTGTCAGTGTGTCCTGTGGCTGAGTATAGACAAGGTAGAAGCAAAGTGCCTCCACCCCGTAGCCCTGTTGTGGGGGTGGGGGGGGCAAAAACCACCTTTATTCACACCCAGCTGACCTCTATGAAAACTCCCAACCCAACGATGAGACTGGGTTCACACCTGCCCCAAGGCCAGAGAATGCTTAGGGGCCCATCCACAGGCAGAAAGACGGAGGACACTTCCTCCATTGGGACTTTTCTTCAGAATCCATTGGCTCCTTTGTTTAACGAGTCTGGTAAAAAGTAGACAGTAAAATCACAGTATGCAGAGCTGGAAGGGATCTAATTCAGCCCAACCTGCCCCCCATTTTAGAGCTAAGAAAAAGGACAAGCCCTAGTGGTGTAGTGGGTAAGAGCTCAGCTGCTAACCAAAAGATTAGCAGCTCAAATCCATCAGCTGCTGCTTGGAAACCCTTTGGGCAGTTCTATTCTGTTGTGTAGGGTCCATATGAGTCGGAACTGACTTGATGGCACCTAACAACAACATTCATTTAATACATACCATGCTTGAGTTAGGAGTCCCTGCATGGTGCAAATGGTTAACATGCCTGGCTCTAACCAAAAGGTTGGCGGTTCAGGTCCATCCACAGGCACCTCAGAAGAAAGGCCTGGCATTCTACTTCCAAAAGATTAAACAAAAAAAAACCCCACTGCTGTCGAGTCGATTCCCACTCATAACGACCCTAATAGGACAGAGTAGAACTGCCCCATAGAGTTTCCAAGGAGCGCCTGGCAGATTCGAACTGCCGACCTTTTGGTTAGCAGCCATAGCACTTAACCACTACGCCATCTTTTGGGTTTCCTCCAAAAGATTAGCCATTGAAAACCCTGCAGAGCACAGTTCTACTCTGACATGCATGAGGTTGCCATGAGTCAAAATCAACTCCATGGCAACTGGTTTGGTTTTGAGGGGCTTGGTGCTTGAGTCAGGGCATAGGGAGGTGTTATGGATTAAATTGTGTTCCCCAAAAATGTGTCAACTTGGCTAGTCCATGATTCCCAGTGTTGTGTGATTATCTACCATTTTGTCATCTGATGTAATTTTCCTATGTGTTGTAAATTCTGCCTCTACGATGTTAATGAGGTGGAATTAGCAGCAGTTATGTTGATAAAGCTGGACTCAATCTACAAGATTAGGCTGTGTCTTAAATCAATCTCTTTTGAGAGAGAAGCAAGCAGAGAGACATGGGGAGTTCATACCACCAAGAAAGTAGTGCCAGAAAAAGAGCATGTCCTTTGGACCCGGGGTCCATGGGCTGAGAAGCTCCTAGCCCAGGGGAAGATTCATGATAAAGATCTTCCTCCAGAGCCAACAGAGAAAGAAAGTTTTCCCTGGAGCTGATGCCCTGAATTTGGACTGTTAGCCACCTAGTCTGAGACAGAATAAATTTCCCTTCATTAAAGCCATCCACTTGTGGTGTTTCTGTTACAGCAGCACCAGGTAACTAAGACAGGAGATGATCCAGGTCTTCCTAAGACCCAACCTCTTCAAGTCCAAAGGGGGCCTTCAGAGACAGTCAATCACCACATAGCCTGCTAGGCGCAGGGATGGATGTCAGCATAGGGTGCTGGGGGGAGAGGGGCACTTAGGAGGGACACCTAACCCAGTAGATAGGGGTGGGGGGACAGTTGGGGCTAACTTCCAGGAAGAGTGACTTCTAAGCCAAGACTTGAAGAATGAAGCGTGGAAAAATTGAGGTAAGGCAAAGCAGAGGGCAAGCTAACGGTTTTGCCAACAGAGGAAGAACCATAGCCTGACTTTGCCAGGACAGGTACCATATTCCCAGTGGCAATGGTGGGATAGGATGCCAGTGCAATCCTTCTCTCTCTCACTTGCTCACCCATGCGCGCGCACACACGCACAGCGGTATCCATCTGGCTCTTGTTCTCCTCTCCTCGTGGAATACCTCTGGCCACCCCTGAGTTCAGGGACAAGTCGGAGACAGCCTGTGAGAAACCTACCAACAGTCCCAAACCTCACTCTACACGATTATTCCAACACACTTCTGCCACCAGCTCTTTCCTTTCTTAATTAACTGTCAAATAAACATAATGCCACCATTAATTTAAAAAAAAAAACTGGAAAAAAGAAAAGACCTTAATAAACACTTAACTACTAGGATTTTTTCCTGTTCTATTTCAGGCTTTTGTCCATATGCATGGATATATCGGTGTCGTCATCATAATCTACATATAAATCTTATCCGGCTTTTTAAAGTTATCAATATTGCATGGGAAACATTTTCCTGTCCTTCTTTATAGTCTTCGTAATTATAATTTCAAAAGTTTTCGTAGTATTCCAATAAGTGAATGTAGTGTGAAATTACTTAATTATATCCTTATTCTTGGGCACTTCATTTGCTCCCAGTTTTTCATAATTGCAGACCACACAATAAACTTCTGTAAGCTTAGAATAAACCTCTAGGAATGGCCTTCCTAAATCAAGAAAAATGGAAAACCTTATGACTATTCCCACATATTGCTTTATAAAAAAATCAAATTCATTGCCAATGCTACCAGCAGTGTATGCTGTGCTGGTTCCCCTGCAACTGTGTTAGCTCAGGTGGGCTTTCTTTTTTTTCATCTGCTCTATACCCATCTGGAGCCCTTGTAGTACAGTGGTTAAGGGCTTGGCTGCTAATCATAAAGGTCAGCAGTTCGAATCCACCAGCTGCTCCTTGGAAACCCTGTGGGGCAGTTCTAATCTGCCCTATAGGGCCGCTATGAGTCGGAATCGACTCAACGACAGTGGCATTTTATTTTTCTTTAATACCAATCTGACCTTCACAGCAGAGTGGTTAGGATACAAACTCCAAAATCAGATTGCCTGGCTTCATATTCTGGCTCTGCCACTTACTAGCTTGGGCAAGTTATTTAACTTCTCTAGGGCTCAGTTTCAACATCAGTGAAATGGGAATGACTATAGTAACCTTCCTCATAGTATTAATGTAAGGACCAAATAAATAAATGCTTATAAAGTGCGTAGATTGGTGCCTGGCCACTTAGCTCCTAGCTCCTTCCCCTTGTTCATCTCTCTCTGACCACCTCCTCCTGTTCTCCTGATGCTATTTCTAAGGAGGCTGATCCTAATCCAAAATAGGAAAACATCACCCTATAAGGTAGAGATAGCACCCTCAGCTTTGATTCCTGACCCAAAATTTAACGTCTCACTCTGTTTTGGCTCCATTGTGACGACCTGAGAAAAGGTGCTATAAATCCTCATGTTTCTGGGACCCAGAAGCATCTGTTTAGAGAACAGCTCCTTTGGAATCCAATGTCAAGGCTAGGTTAGGACCACCGTTGCCCTTCAATCAACAAATGAAAACAAACCTGCCACATTAATCATGTGTTGTTGTTAGGTGCCGTCCAGTTGGTTCCGACTCATAGCAACCCTATGCACAACCGAATGAAACACTGCCCGGTCCTGCGCCATCCTTACAATCATTGTTATGCTTGAGCTCATTGTTGCAGCCACTGTGTCAATCCACCTCATTGTTGGAGCCCTGGTGGCGTTGCGGTTAAGAGCTATGGCTGCTAACCAAAAGGTCAGCAGTTCAAATCCACCAGCCGTTCCTTGGAAACCCGATAGGGTAGTTTTACTCTATCCTATAGGGCCACTATGAGTCAGAACCAACTCAGTGGCACCTAACAACAATAACAGTTAGAAGATCTTGTGGAAAATATATATATATATATATATATATATATATATATATATATATATATATATATATATATATATATATATATATATATATATATCAGTCATGTAGATATAGAAAATTCCCAAGACCAGTGGCAAAATTCTTGCTCTTTCCCAGGTGGTGTTGGCATCAGGTAGACACAGCTATCAAGATTTTTGCAAAACAGCTGTGCTTCAGTCAATGCCCCTACTGTGCGTGACTGGTGTCACAACAGGCCTGTGCTCAACATGGCAGGGGTTTAGATGCAGCCTGCGGGAAGAGGCAGGGCCCAGGCCCTGATAGTCTATCGGGAAATCAAACCATAAACACCAGAAAATACAAGAGTTCTCCTGGCAGGGCTGTCCACAACCACGGAGGATGGTGGACGCTTAAACTGTCCAGGCAGCTGCAAGTCAGACAGAAGTCTCAGGGGGCTGGAGTACTCAAGAAAGACTTCAGGATGGAGCAGGGCAGGAGAGAACCCTGAAAGGTGGGTACGTGCTGAACAGGCTGAGAAGATGGGAGACGTACTGAGTCAAAGAAGCAAGATCTGAAGCAAGGCCCCTAATTAAAAGCAGAAGGAGTTGCGCAGAGGAGAAGAAAAAGCAGCAGAAGTGGCAGCAGCTTGGGCTGAGTGAGGCTGTAGGGGGACTTCAGTGTCCTTGCACTGAATTGGGAACTTGGCACAGGGGATGGCCAAAAGCAGTGAGGACTGGACCAGTTACTCATTTATTCAATTCCCAGTCACTAAGAGCCCGTGTGCCACCTCAGATGAATAAAGATGAGTAAAGCCACCTCAGCCCTCAAGCAGGTACAGGCCAACAGGAAATGAAGCAGGTCCCTTTCTTCCTTGTAATCAAGAAGTTATCTAAGTACCTGGCTACCCAGCTTAAAGAGTGAATATCCCAGGCTGCCTGGCAGTGAGGTGGGTCCCTGTGAATAAGTTCTGGCCAAAAAGATGGAAGAAGAGATGTTGTGAGGAAGCTTTCTTATAACATAGAGCTGGTTTGGGTGTGCTAGGAGCAGCGGTGGTACAATGGTTAAGCACCCAGCTGCTAACCAAAAGGTCAGGGGTTTGAACCTACCCATCAGGTCCACTGGAGAAAAAACCTGGCAATCTGCTCCCATAAAGATTACAGCCTAGAAAAGCCTATGGAAGCAGTTCTACTCTGTCCTACAGGGTTGCTATGAATCGGAATCAACTCCACAACACACAGGAAATCAATTCATTTAAAAACAAACAAACTGGTAAATAGAAAGAAACAAGCATTTATCTTGCCTTTCCTAAAGAACTCCATTTCAGGCTAAGGAAATATTTGGTGAGGGTATGTCTCTTTATAGCAGCATTGGCTAATAAATAAAGAAGAAAAGATATAATGAGTATATCACCTTAATGAAGTAATGGCTCTAGGCAATGATCATCAATGGTTGCTGATATCACCAAAAGGGGCAACCAGATGTGATAAGCCTCCTGATGGAAGAATACACCACCACTTATGAAGTAGTCTTTCCAGAAAATAGAATCTGAATCTGATCAAACCTTGAGATCTAATTACCAATTTATAGGACACACAGGAAACCGAGAAACACATTAAAAGGTATCATTGGGATGCAATGAGCAAAATCCAGATTGTGGAAATTCTACAGGACAAACCAACCATTTTTTTCAAAAACTGAATTGTAAGTGGGGAAAAAAGAGACAGGAAGGGAACCTATAGAGACATAAGGGATACATCAAACAAATGTAAAGTTTAAATTTTTGTGAAACATGATTGCAACAAATAGCTATAAAAAGAAATAATTGGGGCAACCCAAAAGCTAACTGGATATTCAGGATACTGGGGACTGCTCCTTTAGGTGGGATAAAGCTATTGTGGTTACATTTACACAAAAGAATCCTTGTATTTACAGGTAATATTAAATGGTGCCCAGAAGATTCTTACTTCTCCCAGGGTCAGGGGTAAGTGAGTAGGGGTATAGATGAAACTAGAATAACGTTGAGTTGATAATTGCTCATACTGGATGACAGATACATAAGGGTTCATTGTATTATTCTCTCTACTTTTGTGTATATTTGAAAGTTTTCAAAATTAAAAGTAAAATGAAAACCATAAACCGAAATTGTCCCCTGAAGCCATCTTTAAACTAAACAACTATTTATCTAAGTTAGTAAAGAATGTTTGCCAGGACCATTACACTCTCTTAAAGAATTATCTATATGAGATCAAATTGTCAACAGTAACTCTACAACGCTGATGAAAATTTCGGGGGCAGTGAGTCTAAGTCGATGGTGGCAAAGCAATGCGGGTAGAGATAGCAAGAACAGTGACACAATGTGAAGACCGTAACCAGTGCTATTGAATTGTACATGGAGAAACTGATGAATGGGTGTATGTCCTGCAGTGTATTATTTTCACTAAAATCAACATTTTTTTTTTAAGGGGAAAAAAATAAAAGTAAAGAAGGGCAGCCAGCGTACACCCTTGCTCTCTGAGGGCACACAAAAGGCCATTTCCTCTGGGTAGACAAGTAAGAGAAGGGTGCTCTTCCTCATATTCAACACAGCCCTAGGCCCAGGGCAGGGAGTCTCTGCTCTGCTCCCTGAAGCCCTCAGGAACAGACCCCAGCTCCCACGGCTGCTATGGGCAGTGTGCCTGCTTCAAAACTTCCTGCTGTTACTTTGCCTCTCTGTGTTCCCAGCCAAAACTAACCCTGACTGAAGGTAGAAAGTGATTTGTACATAAGAGAAAAAAAAAAAAATTTGAGAGGCACTGAAAATACTGCAGGGCTTCTGATGAGGAAAGAGCATGTCTAGTTAAGGAACCTGGGTGGCGCAAGTGGTTTGCGATCGGCCGCTAACAGAGAGACTGGTGATTCAAACTCATCTAGTAGTGCCGAGGAAGAAAAGTCCTGACGATCAGCTTCTGTAGAGATTCCCCCCAAAAAATCCGTTGCCATCAAGTCGATTCTGACTCACGGTGACCCTGTAGGACTGAGTAGAACTGCTCCATAGAGTTTCCAAGGAGCTTCTTGTGGATTCGAACTGCCGACCTTTTGGTTAGCAGCCGTAGAGATTACAGCCTTGAAAATCCCATGGAACAGTTCTCTGTAACAACAGCCAGGTGTATGGCTTAGCTGTTGTTACAAAAGCACATTACATAATAAATAATTATAAAATCTCTGTGGCACACAACAGTAAGCATTCATTCGCACAGCTCTGCAGGTTGGAGGAGGGACTGGCTCCACTAGCCAGCTCCCCCTTCGCTTGAGGCTTCTGTGGCAGGTCTGTTTCTCACTGAGGTGTATGGGTTGCTGGTGACTCCACTTCCCAGGTCTCTCATCGGCCTTGGAGCAGCCAGCCAGAGCCGGCATTGGTGAGTGCAAAGCCCCTGAAGGCACACCAGAGGTGGTAATAGCTTAAGCAGAGGCCCAGGAAGCCAAGGCCCAGGGTGAGTTAAGTAAACAGTGGTTTTGTTGAGTGAGACTGGTGTGAGTGTGTGTGTGCACGTACATGCAAAAGCCTAGTTTTAAGATTGGGAGTCCATTTGGTAGGTAGTAAGGAGCACTGGAGAGTTCTGAGAGAGGAGTGAGCTGATCAGAAGCGTAATTGACTATCCACGTGCAGAACGAATGGGTCAGGAGAGGAGTAGGTAGATTCCAAACCCATTGCTGTGGAGTCATTCCGACTGATGGCGACCCCATAGGACAGAGCAGAACTGCCCCACAGGGTTTCCAAGGAGTGGCTGGTGGATTCGAACTGCCGACCTATTGGTTAGCAGGTGAGTTCTTAACCACTGCGCCACCAGGGCTCCAGGTAGATTCCAGGGGCTGAGAAATCCGGGATAAATAATGGGGTGGGGCTAAAAGTCCATCTTAAGAATGGCACACTGTTCCTGAGTGCAGGGGACTTGGGGGGGGGGGTGGGTGAGACAGAGGACACACCTGACATTTGTAACCAGGCAAATGATGGCTCTGCAGGCGTGCCTCTCCTTATGAAGTTATCCGATTCCAAAGGTGGTTCCCAAGTCCATTTGTTCCTAAACGCAAGCAACACCATTCAAAGGAATCTCACAGACTCATGTCTAAAAATGTTAGCTTTACTCTCATTCACTTGGCAATAATCTGCTTCTGACTTTTACTAACTTTTCTATATTTTCTCTCATTTTGCTCCTGTTGGATAGGAGGTAGTTAAATATATTTAAAGAAAAAACAGTTGCCGTTGAGTCAATTCTGACTCATGGTGAACGCATGAGTGGAACTGTGCTCCATAGGATTCTCGATGGCTGATTTTTTGGAAGTAGATCATCTGGGATTTCTTCCAACGCACCTCTGGGTGAACTCGAACCTCCAGCCTTTCTGTTAGCAGCTGAGCATTGCTCAGGGACTCCAAATTTATTAATAAATCACCTCAAATGCAAGGATTGTTGTAACAAACATGCCTCGGATTGAGGAGGTCTGCGGTGCTACCGCAGAGAATGCCAGCAGCTCCCATTATGTGTTCTCCCCTTCTTCCTGGGTAATGCAACCTCTGACTTTAGCTGGACATAGGGCCAACTGGAATAAAGACCACATTTCCCAGATCCCCTTGCAGCCAGGTATGGCTGTGTGACTAAGTTCTGACAAATGCGATGTAAACAGAAGTTCATGTGTGACTCCTAGGAAGTATTCTTTAAGATGACGAAGTGTTAAGTGGAAGGTGGATGTATAGGCTGGAACTGGAGCAGCCGTATAGGGCCATGAAGTAGAAATCATACACTGAAGATGGTGGAGAAGTGAGTTTGAAAGAGCCTGGATACTGAATGATTTCATAAAGCTTCTCTACCAGCCCTGGATAGCCTCCTATGACTCCTTTAATATAGGAAAAAATTAAATTCCTATGCATTTAACCCATTGTTATTTTGGTAAAATCACTACATGACTGCAGATTCCTCCCAGTGTAGGTATTAGACAGTGGTGGCTCTGATGTAAGGCTTCGTTTGAGTCTATGGAAAATCCTAAGTTATAATTTCATAAGTAGAGACACTCCTTTAATGCACATCAAGAGGCAATCAGGGAGGGAAAGTCAGAGAGAAGTGCCCCAAATGCATTCAATGAATGTTAAGGACAGATTGAGCAAATTAGGTGTGACAGGATATAATGATTTAGCCTCACCTTGAGGTAATGAGGACACTGTGCTCTTGTCTTAGTTCCTTAGTTTCCTCATTTTTCCTCGATGGCTTTCTCCTTGGTTTGTGGGAGTGGATGAGGAATGGAAATCCTTGTGGAGGTGCAGGGCAATCCCTGGGTTCACCATCCTTAGGGGGCTGGTTCTCACACTTGAGTGTGCATAAGAATCATATGAAGACCTTGACTCAAACGAAGGCCCCCAGGTCCCAGCTCCTGAGATTCTGACTCAGGAGGCCCCAGGGCAAACCCAGGAATCTGCACTTTAGCAAGCACCACCTGCTCCGAGGTGAATCTTATGCAGGTGTTTAGGGGCCACACTCTGAAAAACACAGTAGTGAGATCTAGACTCTCAGCCTCTGGAGGGCGGCACGTTTTGCTGTTTTTTGTACACCCAGCATCAGCACACTGCTGCCCCTGGCGGCTGCTCGGGCCCTATCTATTCGCAATGGGGAGGCACTGTGTGTTCTTGGGCAGGAGACTGACTTAAAGAACACTCCACTTTCCCTTGCTCTGCTGCTCTGGGCCTGCTGAAGTAGAACAAAAGAATTTCCTAATCCAAAGGGAACGGAGGGATTTTTTCTTTCTTTCTTTCTTTCTTTTTAAGAATCAGGTTCTCAAGCCAATATTTTGATCCTGTTGTGGCTCAACACACTTTCTAACTTTGCAGCTGGTGTTCTGTTGGCCAGAAATGGACTCAGTGTATTAGCATCAGGTGATCCATCCTTTTGGAGAGAATGGCCCGAGAAGAGGTTGAGAGAAGAGAGGGATGTGGAGGTGAGGAGAAGTTTGGGGCCTGAGACCTGAGTCTGCAACCTGAGTCTCATGACAGCACCCTCACACTTTCTCATTTCATGCTTATCATCCCTCCATGCAAAGGGCACAACAGCTTTGCTTGTGAGGCTCTGGCGGGTTAGGTTACTTTATCCAAGTCAAGGAAGCAAGAGTCACATCTGTGTACACCCCTAAGAGTGTCTTCTAGCCTGTTCACTCTGCTGTGTGGCACTTGCTATCATTCTTGGTCCCAACCCTGGGTTCAGCAGCAACCCAACCTTCAGAAGCAAAGCTGGCCTAACTTCACAGTGGGACTTGAGGGGACGAGGATTCCCATCCATCCCCTCAACATTTCTCCCAAAACCTGGGACAATGTCTCAAAATTCCACCATCCCTCATCCCTTTAGCTGAAGGCATTCTTCTTTTAACCCCCTTTGGGTTAAAAATGTGGCCATGTGAACAACAAAAATCAGAGCATACATAAATAATGTCAAAAATAGAAAAAAAAAATAGAATCAATAAAACCAGAAGTTGGTTCTTTGAAAAGATTAAAAAAAAAAAAAAAAAGACTAACCTTTAGCTAGACTTACAAAGGAGAGAACAGATGCGAATAACAAAAAAAAAAAAAAAAGAAAGAAAGAAAGAGGGGACATTACAACTGACCCAATAGAAACAAAGAGAATTATGACAGAATATTATGAGCAACTGTATGGCAAAAAACTGGATAACCTAGATGAAACTGACAAATTTTTAGACACACACAATCTACCCAAACTGACTCAAGAGGAAATAGAAAGTCTCAACAGACCATAACAAGTGAAGAGATGGAATCGATGATCAAAAACCTTCCAACAGAAAATAAGTCTTGGACCAGATAGCTTCACTGGGGAATTCTACCAAACATTTACAGAAGAATTGACACGAGTACTGTTTAAACTTGTCCAAAACATACAGAAGGAAGGAATACTCCCTAATTCATTATATGAAACAAACATAACCCCAATACCAAAACCAGACAAAGACGTTACAAGAAAAGAAAACTACAGGCCAATATCTCTCATAAATATAGATCTAAAAATCCTCAACAAAATACTAGCGATCAGAATCCAACAGCATATTAAAAGAGTCATACACCATGGCCAAGGGGGATTTATTCCAGGAATTCAGGGATGGGTCAACATTAGAAAATCAATCAATATAATACACCACATCAATAGAACAAAAGGAAAGAACCACAAGACCATCTCTATGGATGCAGAAAAAGCATTTCATAAAATCCAACACCCTTTCTTGATGGAAACCCTAAAGAAGATTGGAATAGAAGGAACAACCCTCAATGTGATTCAAAGCACATATGAAAAGCCAACAGCCAACATTGTACTGAATGGAGAAAGACTGAGAACTTTCCCCTTGAAATCAGGAACAAGACAAGAGTGCCCACTCACACCATTTCTATTCAATATTGTGTTAGAAGTCCTAGCCAGAGCAATAAGACAAGAAAAGAAATAAAAGGTATCAAGTTTGGAAAAGAAGAAGTAAAATTATCTCTATTTGCAGATAATATGATCCTATGTATAGAAAATCCCAAAGACTCCATGAAAACTTCAAGAGCTAATAGAGGAATTTGGCAAACTTGCAGGGTACAAGGTAAACAAACAAAAATCAGTTGGATTTCTATACACCAGCAATGAGAAATCCAAAAGGGAAATTAGAGAAACAATTCCATTTACAATAGCATTTAAGAAAATAAAATCCTAGGAATAAAACTAACGAGGGATGTGAAAGACTTATACAATAAAAACTATAAAACACTGCTGAAAGACATTAAAGACTTAAATGGAAAGATGTTCTATGCACATGGATTGTAAGACTTAATATTCTTAAGATGTCAATAATACTCAAAATGATCTATAGATTCACTGCAATCCCCATCAAAATTCCAATAGCTTTCTTTACAGAAATAGAAAAATCAATCCTCAACTTTATATGGAATGGCGAGAGGCCCTGAACAGCTAAAAACAATGTTGAAAGAGAAGAACAAAATAAGAGGACTCACACTTCCTGATTTTAAAACATAGTAACAGTTACAGCTATCAAAACAGCCTGGTACTGGTATAACAATAGACACATAGACAAATGGAATAGAATTGAGAGTCCAGAAACAAACTTACACATCCATGGTCAAATGATTTTTGACAAGGGTGCTAAGTCCATTCAATGGGGAAAGAAGAGTCTCTTCAATAAATGATGCTGAGACAGTTGGATTTCCACATTCAGAAAAATGAAAAGGGATCCATGCCTCACGCCATACACAAAAACAAATTCAAATGGACTAAGGACCTAAACGTGCAAACTAAACCATAAGATTCTTAGAAGAACAAGAACGGGCAACGCTGTCAGGCCTAGCTTTCGCCAAAGATTTTCTAATATAATAACGAAAGCTCAAACTGCAAAAGAGAAAGTAAATAAATGGGACCTCATAAAAATTAAACTTTTTTTCATCAAAAGGCTTTACCAAAAAAGTGAAAAGACAAGCTACCAACTGAGAGAATATCTTCAGAAAGCATATATCCAACAAGAATCTAACAACCAAAATATACATAAAACTTCAAAAACTTAACATAAAAAGACAATAACTCAATCATAAAATGGGCAAAGGGCTTGAATAGACATTTCACCAAAGAGGACATTCAAATGGCCACCAAACACATAAAAAGATGTTCAGCATCATTAACCATCAGAGATGCAAAAACAAATGTTGGCAAGGATATGGGGAAATTTGGGACACTTACCCATTGCTGGTGGGAATGCAAAAAATGTTAGAGCCATAAGGCCTCCAAACAGTTAAATGGGGAAAAGACAGTCTGTTTAATAAATGGTGCTGGCATAACTGGATATCCATCTGCAAAAAAATGAAACAAGACCCATACCTCACTCCATGCACAAAAACTAACTCAGAATTGATCAAAGACCTAAATATAAAATCTGAAACGATAAAGATCATGGAAGAAAAAATAGGGTCAACATTAGGAGCCCTAATACATGGCATAAATAGTATACAAAACGTTATAAAGAATGTAGAAGAAAAACTAGATAACTGGGAGCTTCTAAAAATCAAACACTTATGCCCATCCAAAGACTTCACCAAAAGAGTAAAAAGACTACCTACAGACTGGGAAAAACTTTTTAGCTATGATATTTCTGATCAGTGCCTGATCTGTAAAATCTACATGATACTCCAAAAACTCAACTGCAAGAAGACAAATAACCCAATTAAAAAATGGGCAAAAGATATGAATAGACACTTCACTAAAGAAGATTCACGTGCTAACAGATATATGAGGAAATGTTCATGACCATTAGCCATTAGAGTAATGCAGATCAAAACTACAATGAGATTTCATCTCACTCCAACAAGGCTGGCATTAATCCAAAATACACAAAAGAATAAAAGTTGGAGAGGCTGTGCAGAGATTGGAACACTTACTACACTGCTGGTAGGAATGTCAAATGGTACAACCACTTTGGAAATCGATTAGGTACTTCCTTAAAAAGCTAGAAATAGAACTACCATAGGATTCTGCAATCCCACTCCTTGAATATATCCTAGAGAAATAAGAGCCTTTACACGAACAGATATATATACACACCCATGTTTATTGCAGCACTGTTTACAATAGCAAAAACATGGAAGCAACCAAGGTGCCCATCAACAGAAGAATGGATAAATAGATTATGGCATATTCACACAATGGAATACTATGCATCAATAAAGAACAGTGAGGAATCTGTGAAACATTTCGTAACATGGAGGAACCTGGAAGGCGTTATGCTGAGTGAAATTAGTTGCAAAAGGACAAATATTGTATAAGACCACTGTTATAAGAACTTGAGAAATAGTTTAAACTGAGAAGAAAACATTCTTTCGTGGTTACAAGGGGGGCGGTAGGAGAGGGGCATTCACTAATTAGATAGTAGATAAGAAATACTTTAGGTGAAGGGAAAGACAGCACACAATACAGGGGAGGTCAGCACAGTTGGACTAAACCAAAAGCAAAGCAGTTTCCTGAATAAACTGAATGCTTCGAAGGCCAGCGTAGCAGGGGCAGGGGTCTGGGGACCATGGTTTCAGGGGACATCTAAGTCAATTGGCATAATAAAATCTATTAAGAAAACATTCCGCATCCCACTTTGAAGAGTGGCGTCTGGGGTCTTAAACGCTAGCAAGCAGCCACCTAAGATGCATCAATTGGTCTCAAGCCACCTGGATCAAAGGAGAATGAAGAACACCAAGGACACAAGGCGATTACGAGCCCAAGAGACAGAAAGGGCCACATGAACCTGAGACCAGAAGAACTAGATGGTGTCTGGCTACAGTCGATGACTGCCCTGACAGGGAACACAACAGAGAACCCCTGAGGGAGCAGGAGAGCAGTGGGATGCAGACCCCAAATTCTCATAAGACCAGACTTAATGGTCTGACTGAGACTAGAAGGACCCCGGTGGTCATGACTCCCAGATCTTCTGTCAGCCCAGGACAGGAACCATTCCCGAAGCCAACTCTTCAGACATTGATTGGACTGGGCAGTGGGTTGGAGAGGGATGCTGGTGAGGAGTGAGCTTCTTGGATCAGGTGGACACTTGAGACTATGTTGGCGTCTCCTGCCTGGAGAGGAGATGAGAGGGTGGAGGGGGTTAGAAGCTGGCAAAATGGACCCGAAAAGAGAGTGGCGGGAGAGAGTGGACTGTCTCATTAGGGGGAGAGTAATTGGGAGTGTGTAGCAAGGTGTATATGGGTTTTTGTGTGAGAGACTGACTTGATTTTGCAAACTTTCACTTAAAGCACAATAAAAATTATTTAAAAAAAAAACGAGTCTTTGTGGAAAACATTGTGGCATTTCCTCAAAAAACTAAAAATAGAACTACCATATGACCCAGCAATTCCGCTCCTAGGTAAATACCCAAAAGACTTGAAAGCAGAGACTCAGAGACTTGTAACTGTATTCACTGCAGTACTATTCACAATAGCAAAAAGATGGAAACAACTCAAATGCCTATCAACGGATGAAAGGATAAACAAAATGAGCTACGTACATACAATGGAAGACTACTCAGCCAGTAGGGGAAATGAAGTCTTGATACATGCTACAGTATGGGTGGAACTTGGAGACTCTATGCTGAGCGAAATAAGCCAATCCAAAGGGACAAATACTGTATGACCTCACTTATACAAAAAGACAAGAAAAAGCAAATGAATAGAGACCCAAGTTTATTAGTGATTACCAGGACAGGAGGGAGGGAGAAAATGGAGTTAATGATGATGGAAAAATAGCATTGATTAAGGGTAGGATTGCAATAGTACATCGACAAGGAACTGTCAGAAATTCAAGCCGGATTCAGAGGAGTACGTGGAATGAGGGATATCGTTGCTGATGTTATGTGGATCTTGGCTAAAAGCAGAGAATACCAGAGAGATGTTTACCTGTGTTTCCTTAACCATGCAAAGGTATTTGACTGTGTGGATCATAACAAATTATGGATGACATTTCAAAGAATGAGAATTCTGAAACACTTAATTATGCTCATGCATGAACTGTACATAGACCAAGAGGCAGTCACTCAAAGAGGACAAGGGGAGACTACGTGGATTAAAATTAGGAAATGTGTGCCTCAGTGTATCCTGTCATCATATTTATGCAATCTGTATGCTGAGCAAATAATCTGAGAAGCTGGACTATATGAAGAAGAGGGGGGCATCAGGACTGGAGGAAGGCTCGTTAACAACCTGTATTATGCAGATGACACAACCCTGCTTGCTGAAAGTGAAGAGGACTTGAAGCACTTACTGATGAAGGTCAAAGACTACAGCCTTTGGTATGGATTACACCTCAACATAAAGAAAAAAAAAAATCCTCACAACTAGACCAATAAGCAACATCATGATGAATAGAGAAAAGATTGAAGTTGTCAGGATTTCATTTTACTTGGATCCGCCATCAACACCCATGGAAGCAGCAGTCGAGAAATCAAAAGACACATTGCACTGGGCAAATCTGCTGCAAAGGACCTCTTTAAACTGTTAAAAAGCAAAGATGTCACTTTGATGACTAAGGTGCACCTGACCCAAACCATGATATTTTCAATTGCCTCATACCATACGAAAGCTGGACAATGAATAAGGGAGATGGAAGAATTGATGCATTTTGAATTATGGTGTTGATGAAGAATATTGAATATGTTATGGACTGCCAGAAGAATGAACAAATCTGTCTTGGAAGAAGTACAGCCAGAATGCCCCCCAGAAGCGAGGATGGCGAGATTTCATCTCACATACTTTGGTCATGTTATCTGGAGGGACCAGTCCCTGGAGAAGGACTTCATGCTTGGTGTGATGGTAAGGTCTTGTGTCAACTTGGCCGGGCCATGATTCTCAGTGGTTTGGCAATTATGATGTCGTTTGACAGTCATATGATGTAGTGATCACTTCCACTATGAGATTTGATGTAATGTGATCACCTCCATGATGGGATCTGCTGTGAGTAGCCAATCAGTTGACAAGGGAGTTTACTTGGGCATGTGGCCTGTATCGAATGTGAATGGATATTCTGGAAAGCTCATAGACTTCTGCTCATTCTGGATCCTCCAGCTGGCCCCTGCTCATCTGACTTCTGGTTATTGGGACTTGAGCTAGCAGCTTACCTGCAGTCTTGCCTGCAGATCTTGGGATTCGTTGATCTTTGCAGCCTGTGAGCAAGAGCCCTGCTCTCTGATCTGTGGATCTTGGGCTTGCCAGCCCCTGTGACTACATGATTCAGGAGAAACCTTTATCTTGACCCACAGACTTGGGACGTTCCAGCCTCTACGTTCCAGGCATTTCCTTGATATAAATCTCTTACTATATATATATATTTTATATATATATATATATTTGTATGCTTTACTGGTTTTGCTTCTCTGGAGAACTCAGCCTAAGACACTTGGTAAAGTAGAGGGTCAGTGAAAAAGAGGAAGACCCTCAAAGAGATGAACTGACATAGCGGTTGCAACAATGGGCTCAAACATAGCAACAATTGTGAGGCTGGCACAGAACCGGACAGTTTACATAGTCTGTTGCACATAGGGTCACCATGAGTCAGAACCAACCTAACAGTACCTAACAACAACGGGGTTGCATAGCTGATTATTGTAATTGCTGTCATTAAATTGTATACCTGTAAAAAGGTGAGCTGGCAAAAGGTATGTGATATATTTACAACAACAACACAAAAAAAAGTGTAGCTGCTGAGGCTACTTATGTACAACCAAATACCTCATGGCATTTGGTTCCTTAGTTTGGAGGTTTAGGGTCATGGTTTCACGGGACATCCCAGTTAATTGGCCTAATAACATGTCCAGTGCTTCTGTTATACCTCCTAGTTTGTTGCGTAGTGCCTGGGGCCTTAAAAGCTTACCATCAGCCATCCAAGCCACAACAATTGGTCTTTACTGACCTGCAGCAACAAAGGAAGAAGAGTCAGGAATAGGAGGAGAATAATGGAATGAATGTGTGACTAATTGCCTCCAGGAACAACTGCCTCCTTTGCCATGAGACCAGAAGAATTGGATGGCACCCAGCTACCCTTACTGAACATTTTGATCAATGATTCCATAGAAGAATCCCAATCAAAAGGGAAATAATGCAGAACAGATTTTTAAATTCTCATGGACTCTAGACTTTCTGGAGCCGTGAAGGGTGTATGAAACCCTGAAACTATTGCCTTGAGATAATAAACCTTAAGCCAAAAATATCTTCTGAGGTCATCTTAAAACCAAACAAAAGTTTAGCTTAACTAGTATGAAAGGTCTGCCTTGAGCATTGTGCTCTTTCGTGAACTATCTATACGAGATCAAATTGACAACAGCAACTTGAAAGGTTAGATAGGAAACTTACAGGGTGTTGAGTTTATGTTAATGGGGGAGGAACTTGGAAAAGGAAGGTGAGAGTGATTTCACAACTCGAAGAATGTAATCAATGTCACTAAGTTGTACATATGGAAACCATTGAATTGGTACATGTTCTGCTGTATATATTCTCAACAACAACCAAATAAATAAAATTTAGGGAAAAAAAGTGGCCATGAGAAAAAGCAGTAAGTGTTGAAGTAGATTTACACACAAGCCCCATTTGGACCCATCAACCCTCTAGAAGTTGAGTCTTCCCACACCTCAGCCCTCCTTGACATAGTTGCCAAGTCAGCTGAATTGACCTCCAGAGCCTTGGTCTCCCTTTCCTTCTCCTGTCCCCAGCAAGCCAATGAAATCTGAGACTGCTGCTTCTCTGTAGTCACAGAGTCTTGGGTCAAACACATCAGACTCCAAAGATAGAGTTCCAGGTGGGGGCCAGAAAAAAAGGGGTGGATTTGAGAGGGAGGCTGCTGCTGGTAGATAAGGCTGACCCTGGGGATGGCAGAAGGGAAAGGCTTAGGGCAAAGGCACAGCCCCTACCTGGGGTCAGAGGGACTGGGAAGAGGTCAGAGGGCAGCCAGGGCATCCTCTGCAAGGCAGATGAAGCCCCAGCTCACCCCACAATGTGTTCAGGTTGCATCATTAGGGATGAATTGACGCTTGATTACCGGTAATAACTGTTTCAAAGCAAAACCAGGTGGGAGTGTTAGAACTGAATGAAGACGCGAATGAGCTGCAGTCCACAGAGAATGTCTTTGCAGGGAGCCTCGGATCAGGGACTCTCAGAACCAGAAGGCACTGTTTGCAAAAGCCAGTCCATCCCCCAACTCAGAAGGGAAATCATCATTGTAGCATCATCTGCAGGTGCTTACCTGGCCTTTGCAAGAAAACTTCTGGTGACAAGGGGCTCACAACTTCACATGGCTGCCCTTCTGGGTCCCGTCCACCTGGCTTGTAAGTCGAGAGATTCATCCAGGTGCCTTCGAGAGGCCTGGTCTGCTCCAACATTCTTGGACCGCGGATCCTTACACCCTTTCGGGCATCTGACCCAGGGGACGTGTCTTTAACCTGTGGTCACAGCCATGATGGCTGAAGGGAGAGTCTCTAGTATCCTGCCAGGGCTCGGGTGGCGTATTCATTCTAGATAATTCCAAACAAGGCTACAAGAGTGAGCTGAGGACCCTGGCACAGACCTGGGACCAAGTGATCGTGAGACACCTAGAATTACCCCAGGTAAGACTGCAGAGGACAGGGAGCCATTTTTCTGGCATACTGTGTGGGGTCGCCGTCCAGCAGCCAGATGGGGCTTTGTGTGACTGTGTCGTCAGCAGAGTACTTGCTTTGCTTTGCTTGAAAGCCTCCTCACCAGACAAGCTTGCTTCTCTCCCCACAGTAACCCCACTCCCCATTATTTGACTCTCTATTGAGGCTCACACTTCTCTTTGCATCACCTGCCTGCCCTTGAAGGCATGTGAATTTGCCTTTCTTGGTTCATCCATCCTCCAGTATGTCCACCTAGATTGGCACTGCCCATCTAGGCTCTGACCCCTGCCGGCCCTGGTCTCTCCCTTTCCTCACGCTGGCATGGGGCTAAGCCAGCACGGAGCATTATGCTGCATGTGTTCTGAAATCCCGTCGTCTGCCGGGTTTCCTGTCCAGACCATGCGTGTATCCTGTTGGCCTCTCTACAGTGCTTAACAGAAGGCACAGACACAACATATTCCCAACCTGGGCAAAATCTGAGCCTCGCTTTTAAATCCAGATAAAATATCACCTGTACTGCAAAGTCTTCAGGTCAGTGGGTGGTGCAAATGGTTTGCGCTCAAGTACTAACCTCCCTAAAGGTTGATGGTTTGAATCCACCCAGCGGCACCACAGAAGACAGGCCTGGCAATCTGCTTCCATAATGATTATAGCCAAGAAAACCCTATGGAGCAGTTCTGCTCTGTAATACATGGGATCACCATGAGTTAGAATCGACTCCATGGCAACAGGTTTGGTGTTTTGGTTTGTGAAGAGTTAAGGCCCCATCTCTCTCCCCACCTCCTAAGGCAAAATCAATCAGGTACCCTGGGCATATGATGAATGCAGCTCCTGTCACATTGTACTCCGGTCAGCTGTTTACTGGTGTCTCCGCTGCCAGTGCCCCAAGTGCAGGGACAGGATTTTCTCCCATTGTATGTCCTGGTCCACAGAGCCCAGCGTGGTTCTTGGCCCATGGTGGGCTCCATAAACAATGAAATGAATCAGCATTTGTTTTACTGACTGGTGATTGGTTGCTCATTCACTCACTGTTTAGTTGACTGATTGATCAAACACAGCACCTCTCCCTGCTCTCCCTCCCAATTCATACCCTCTTCTTCCTGTGGCTGATAAGTAGATACTCATTACCAGTCTGCCTGTGAAGAGATAAAGTGTGGGTTCTGGGGATGGAAGCTTACTAGTGATGTTACCACAGAAAAGTTTTTGAAGCTCTGTAAGCTCCAGTTTCTTCATCTGTAAAATGGGGATAATACTATTACCTAGCACAGTGACTGGTGTGCAGATTAAATGTAAGATGCTCAGCACAGTGCCCACCATAACAAGACCCCACACTTGTGAATTAGCAGTAGTAGCATCAAGAATTGTCCTGCTTAATCTCCTTTTGGTTGATGCCTCCCACATCTTCCTGGTTTGGTTTTGGATTCCAAACCCAGTACCTAAACCAGTGCCTGGCACATAGTAGGCACTCGGTGAATATTGAATGATTAAATGCCTAGTTTATCTTCAACTCCAGTGAGGCTGTAGGTTTTCCCAGGTACCTGAAGAATCTGAGACCAGAAACATGGTCTGTTGAGTGTTATTAGTCCAGCTGCTTTCAACTGTAATCAACAGAAAATCTTATTGATGGAGACTTAAACCACTAGTTCATTTATTGTTGACTTGGAAATTTCATAGTGGGGTAGGTGTGGTATCAGGTTATCAGGTAGGTGGAGGCTCAGAGGCTGAAAGAAGAAATTTTTTTAAAAGATTATTTATCTCCCCAGAGAATAAGAGAAGACATTGCCTACCAGGAACAGAATGCTATTTGAACAAGATCATCTAGAGAACAGCAAAAAAAGAGTTCTTGGAAATGAAAAACATGAGAGCAGACACATGCGGCACTGGTAGGCGGGTTGGAAGATCTACTTGAGGCAATCTTCTCCAGAGTCAAAGGTAGAGACACAGGCGTGGAAAACCCTGGAGCTCCACCATCAACATAAAAGCACTGAGAGAGAGAAAGAGAATGAAGGTGAGAAAATCATCCTCAAAATAATTCCAGAGAAGTTTCCTGGTCCAGAAGAACACGGGTTACAGAACTGCTGTACAAATGAGCCCTTCTGGGTCTTCCCCTCTGACATGCACCAGGGTTCAAGGAAAATTTCACAACGTCTCAGAGTCTTCACTGGAGAAAGAGAAAACCATAAGGCCAGGGTCAGTAAAAAGAGACATGAAGGAACCCCTGATCTTCTCATCAGCCCTCAGAGAGGTTTGCAGGGGTCAGGGTACTGCTGGGACGCAGAGTGGCTCTGGTTCCAATGGGGGTGGCCACCCTTACTGTGGATCTCCCTTTTACAGGCAACTGTAGGAAAGTAGGAGTGCAATGGTTAAGAGCTCAGGCTGCTAACAAAAAGGTCAGCAGTTTGAATGCACCAGCCGTTCCTGGAAACCCTGTGGGGCAGTTCTACTCTGTTCTATAGGGTCGCTATGAGTTGGAATTGACTCAATGACAATGGGTTTGGTTTGGTTTGGTTTGGTAGGAAAGTAACCTTGTCAAGGTGGGAAGAATAGGCTACTTGGTACCAGGCCCTCCGGATTGAGAGTACCTGATGTTTGCAGTTGTTGGACACCACCAGCTGCCCGCATCTGGAGACCTTGTAGCCTGTAGGAATTTGTAGGTCCACCACCAACACTCCACTGGGAGGTGAGGAAAGAAGCTGCTGGCCCTGTAGGAAGCTGGGAGATGGAACTCTTGGCCCAGTTGGCTTATTGTCCAGAGTAGGCTCCCAAGGCCATTCTTTAATAGATGAGTAACGACTGAATGGCCCACTGAGCTTCCAGCACAGTGGTCGAAAACAGTCCACAGCAATGCACATCACTGGGAATTTCCAGAAGGGTATGGACAGAGAAGAGATCCTGCAAATGCCCACAGTAAGGCCCTTCTCTATTCCACAGTCCAAATTCTGGAGACAGCTACTTGGACTCTGCACACCTCCATCGCTCCTGATGGGCTGAGTCTTCCGCCAGGGAGGCCTGCACACGGGTGCCCACAGTCAGGTCTGGTGCAGCCAGGGTGCAGCTACGCCCCGAGCAGAGCACTGAGTGTGTGCAGGAACCGTGACTGTTCTGCTCTGAGGAGCTCAGAGGGAGGCATTCCTGTCTGGATTCCTGCCTCCACCTCACCTCACCGTGAGGTCTTTGCCCACTGTTCCCCAGTTCAGAATCTCTGGGGCATGGAGCCCTCTCTCCACAGTAGGGGAGAGGTAAGGACTTCCTGGTACCCAAAGGCACTTGTCCCATTGCCCAGCCTCTGCAAGAAGACCCCACCCCCCCATGCCACTTAGAAGGGAGATGAGTACCTGCAATCCAAGCTGGAATCTGAAATGCATTTTCCCCACATAGACCACCCTATAAATGGTGAGCAAGCACATTAACATTGCACTGTTAATGATAAACCTCAGGAACATGATAAGTTAAACAAGAATTTTCTGGACTGGCCTGAAAAATCAACCACCATTTATAACTTGGTTTCTATGGGAAAATGTCTTCTGAGTTCCAAACAACTGGCTCACATAGAGATTTCTGGAACGCCGCCTGGTCACAGCATTGGAAACTGTAGGCGGCTTCTCAGTATACCCGATTACATGGTCACTGTGGGTAGTTAATAGTAGGCTCTGTCTCCAGGCTTGAGGAGCCCTGAAGAAAGGTGTAGGATACTCTGGACATGTAGATACCCCACACCTTCCTTCCGGAAGCTGGGAGGGGCTGCAGCACTGATGGGGACACCAAAAGGCATCTAGTCCCATATCCCACCTAGGGGCCATACCTGACCCAAACCAAGAAACCATACCCGTTGCTGTAGAGTCGATTCCAATTTGTGGCGATCCTGGGTGTTACAGAGTAGGACTACTCCATAGGGTTTTCTCGGCTGTAATCATTATGGAAGCAGACTGCCAGGCCTTTTTTCTGTGGCACAGCTTGTTAGGTTAGAACCATTGACTTTTTTTTTTTTTTAATAATTTTTATTGTGCTTTAAGTGAAAGTTTACAAATCAAGTCAGTCTGTCACATATAAACTTATATACACCTTACTCCATACTCCCATTTACTCTCCCCCAATGAGCCAGCCCGCTCCCTCCTTCCAGTCTCTCCTTTCATGACCGTTTTGCCAGTTTCTAACCCTCTCTACCCTCCTATCTCCCCTCCAGACAGGAGATGCCAATACAGTCTCAAGTGTCCACCTGATACAAGTAGCTCACTCTTCGTCAGCATCTCTCTCCAACCCATTGTCCAGTCCCTTCCATGTCTGATGAGTTGTCTTCAGGAATGTGGAACCATTGACTTTTAAGTTAGTAGTCAAGGGAAACCATTTATTCCATCCAGGGAGCCTTACCTTCCTGATAGTCCCTGCTTACATGCTTCCAAAGCTGGGGAGCTCACTGCCTCACAAACAGACCGTACTGGTTATAGGTCAGCTGTCATTGCTCAACAATTCTTTCTTATCTTGAGTTGAAATCATCCTTCCTCTCCCTCCCTGTCCCCACCCCAGCTCCACCACTGCAATTACTACTTGATCTTCAAACCTTGCTCAAATGTTAACTTCTCTGTGAAGTCTTCCCTGGCACCCTAATCTCCTCCATATTCCTTAGAGCAATACTAGCTGCTATAACAAATAAAGGAGACCTGGTGGTGCAGTGGTTAAGAGCTACGGCTGTTAACCAAAAGGTTGGTGCTTAGAATCCTCCAGCCACTCCTTGGGAACCCTATGCAGCAGTTCTACTCTGCCCTATAGGGTCACTATAAGTCCGAATCAACTCGATGGCAACATGTTTGGTAACAAATAAAACTCTAAAACTTCAGAATATACCTCTCCTTTTTTTTTTTTTTTATTAAATAGTGGGTGTTCCTGTTTGGCAAGCAGGCAACATTTCCCATTAATGATTAAGGTCCCAAGCTCCTGCCAGTCTCCTCTGGGAAGGTGGGAAGGTGGGAAGGGGAGCATGGAGAAGGCATAAAGGTTTTTAACAGCCTTGTCTTAGAAGTGACCCATCACTTCCACTAAACAGCAGCTTCTAAAAAAATACAAACCAGTTGCCGGCCAGTCAGTTTCAGCTCATGGAGACCCCATGTGTGTCAGAGTAGAATTGTGCTCCATGGGGTTGTCAGTGGCTGTGATCTTTTGTAAATAAATTCCCAGTCCTTCCTTCTGAGGTTCCTCTAGGTAGACTCAACCTGCCAACCTTTCTGTTAGTAGCTGAGCACTTACCATTAACATCACCCAGAAACTTCTATATACCAAGGGAGTAGGAGCACAAAGTTTTAATGGGCATGAAGTTGTCTTTGAGGCACACACACACACATGCATACACACACACACACACAGTCCAAGCCTGCTCCAGCAGATACATGATTACCAGCCAGCCTCCATGGGTTAAGCCATACAATGAGCTCAGTCTTATTAGGATGCAAAAGACATATCAATCCCCCCGCCCTTGCTGCAGAGGTAACCTCACCAGGGCTGGCCAACCCTGAGGCAAACTGATCCATGTGGCCCAGGGATCAGGACACCAGGGGAACTTCAGGAACGCTTCCCCCAGCCGAGACACAATAGGAGCAGAAGCCCTTCCAACGAGGGCTGGACGCACCTGCAAACATGCTAGCTAGAGTGAGGCCCTGAGAACTCCCTGCTGCCTAAAATACTCCCTATCGATTGTGCCAGCAATTCCACCATTCCAGCAGCACAGCTGCAGCCTGAGGCCCTGGGATCCATGGATAGTGGACAAATAATACCAATGGCTCATGTTTACTGCACACGTATTATGCAGCAGCATTGTTCTGAGAACTTGGCACTCTTGACTCCACTAACTCACTTACACTCTGTGACTGAGATCTACTAACTATTATGCTGTAGTTACAGATAGCGATGTTAAGGCATTGAGGTTAGGTAATGTGCCCAAGGTCACAGAACCAGGATGTGCAGAAGCTGGGCTACAATCCCAAACGCTCTGCTGCAGAGCCTGGAGCTTAGCCAGTGGCCGCATGTCCCTGCAGGGGACATGCAGGAAGCCATCAGTCTTGTGCATTTTATTGTAAGGACCTCCCAGCTCCGTTACACTTGAAGGAAGGAAGAAGGAAGAAGGAGGGAGCAAGAAGACTCAAGGGTCCTTTAGGGCTAGGGAGGAAGGGAAAGACTCCCTGAGCCGTCGAGGAAGCCTGCACTCTAAGTTGGACAACCACCTGACTTGGCCTTGGTCCTGTGCCTCGGGGCAAGAGGGCAGCGTGCGTGTGTATGTGTGGGGTGGGGGGGTGGGGGGGCGGGTGGGAGTGTGCCTGCGTGCTCCCCACCCCACCCAGTGCCGGCTGTTGGCCACCTGTCACCAGAGGGTCCCAGAGCAGCTGCTCCTGGAAGCCCCCTCCCTGCTCCCCACAGCGAGGAGGCCCTGAGGCAGGTGAGTATAGGCCGATCTGGGTGAAGATCCACAGTGGGCTTTTCTACAGGCGCCTGCAGCAGAGCCCCCAGCCCAAGTTCTCCTGGAAGGAAAGAAGGGGCTTGGTGCACTGGACTGTTGCTCTCCCTCCTGCTCCCCCAATCCACCACCCACCCTCATCCCACCCACCTCTACAGCTCTGAAGTCTGGACCAGACCAGGTCTAGACCCCAAGCCTTCCTTGCCTATCCACAAGGAAATGCCTTCACCATCTGCTGAGGGCCCAGGGCTGGGGTAGGACACTGGAGGAGCGGGTTCCATTGGCCTTAGGATGGGAGGGATCCCAAATCACAGCCTTGGGGTCAGAGATGGAGAGACCACCAGGGAAGCTGCATTCCAAAGATTCCTCACCACACACGCGTGGCTTCTAGTTGGGTTCCAAACTTGCTGTCAATGGCTCAAAAATAGCTTAGGTGGCACATCACCATTTGGAGCCTCAGTGTCCTCATCTATTAAATGGGCACCTGGAGAGCACACAGAATGAGAACAGCCCCTACCTTCCCTGCCCTCCCGAAATTCCAAGTCTGGTTGTGTACAGGCAAGTCCTAAAGGAAGACTAAAAATACCCAACAATGGGAGTAGTCTGTGCTGAGTGACACAGATGAGGGGCACAGACAGGTGTCCAAATAGGGAGAGGACAGGGCAGGCTGGATAGCCAGGGGGTGCTTTGTGGAGGAGGATGGTTTGACCCTCTCTCTCCTCTTCCCCACCTATATGCTGAGTCTCTTGGCTCCAAGAGGCTGGCATCACTCTCCACCCACTCCTGACTCCCACGTGGTTTTTCTGCACTTCCACTCTGAAGGAAAAGGCCCAGGCCCAGCCCCTCCTCCTTATTCAGAAGCCAGCAGTGGCATCTTGAGAGAGGGGTCTTTTCATCATCTCCTGCTCAGTAAGTAGCTTCCAGATCTAACCTTTGAAGCGTGGGTATCATTTTTTTTTTTAATCTCTTCCATGAGCACATGCCCCTGCCAACCCCTTCTTCCTTCGCCCCTCTGCACACACAGTATTTTGCTCTACTCCCAGGTGTCCTCATGACACTGCTATGCAGGTGGTAGCACTTATCCTTGGGCCTTTCTCCATGCCCCTGCCTTCTGTGCCCACTTAAGTTCCTTCACATTAGGCAAAAGAATGAAGTTGGATCCCTACCTCACACCATATACAAAAATTAACTCAAAATGAAGCAACAACCTAAATATAAAAGCTAAACCATAAAACTCTTAGAAGAAAACATACAGGTAAAATGTCATGACCTTGAATTTGGCAATGGATTCTTAGATATGACACTAGAAGCATAAGTAACAACAACACAAAGATAAATTGGACTTCGTCAAAATTAAAAACATGGTGTATCAAAGCACATTATCAAAAAAGTTGAACATATACAGGATGGGAGAAAATATTTTCAAATCAGATATCTGATAAAGATCTGGTATCCAGAATAAATAAAGAATGCTTATGACTCAACTCCAAAAGACAAACGATACAATTAAAAGTAATAGACAAAGGAATTGAATAAACATTTCTCCAAAACAGATATACAAATGACCAACAAGCACATGAAAACATGCCCAACATGATTAATCATTGACAAAAACCAAACCAAATCCATTGTGGTTGAGTCAATTTCGACTCATAGCAACCCTATAGGACAGAGAAGAACTGTCCCATAGGATTTCCAAGGTTGTCTTTACGGAAACAGACTGCCACATCGGGGGGTTCAAACCGACAACCTTTAGGTTAGCAGCCAAGTGCTTAACTACTGTGCCACCAGATTTCCCCTAATTAGTCATTAGGGAAATGCAAATCAAAACCACAATGAGATACCACTTCATAACCACTAGAATGGCTAAAGAAGCCCTGGTGGTGCAGTGGTTAAGTGCTCGGCTGCTAACCAAAAGGTCGGCGGTTCCAACCCCACAGCTGCTCTGCAGGAGAAAGATGTGGCAGTCAGCTTCTGTAGAGATTACAGCCTCGGAAACCCCATGAACAGTTCTACTCTGTCCTACAGGGTTGCTATGAATTAGAATCAACTCGACGGCAATGGGTTTGGTTTTTTAATGGGTTAGGATGGCTAGAATAAAACCAGAAAACAAGTATTGGTGAAGATGTGGAGAAACTGGAACACTCATACGTTGCTAGTGAGAATGCAAAATAGTGCAACTGCTGTGGAAAATAATTTGGCGCTTCCTCAAAAAATTAAGCAAGAAAGCTAAGTCCATCCAATTAGGAAAGAAGGCATTACCAAAAAAGTGAAAAAACAAGCTACCAACTGGGAGAATATTTTTGGAAACCATATATTCAATAACAGTCTAATAACAAAAATATATATAAAGCTTCACAGAAAGGGCCACATAAAACCAGAGACTATATCAGCCTGAGACCAGAAGAACTAGACGGTACCCAGCTACAACTGATAACTGCCCTGACAGGGAACACAACAGAGGACCCCTGAGGGAGCAGGAGAGCAGTGGGATGCAGATCTCAAATTCTCATAAAAAGACCAGACTTAATGGTCTGACTGAGACAGGAAGAACCCCAGAGGTCATGGCCCCCAGACCTTCTGTTAGCCCAAGACAGGAACCATTCCCAAAGTCAACTCTTCAGACAGGGATTTGACTGGACTATGGGATAAATGATACTGGTAAAGAGTGAGCTTCTTGGATCAAGGAGACACATGAGACTATGTGGGCAGCTCCTGCCTGGAGAACAGATGAGAGGGCAGAGGGGGTCAGAAGCTGGCTGAATGGACATGAAAAGAGAGAGGAAATGAGTGTGCTGTCTCATTAGAGGGAGAGAAACTAGGAGTATATAGCAAGGTGTATCTAAGTTTTTGTATGAGAGACTGACTTGGTTTGTAAACTTTCACTTAAAGCAAAATAAAAATTTTAAAAAAGAAAACTTCGACAACTTAACAACAAAAGGACAAATAACCCAATCATAAAATGGGCAAAGGACTTGAATAGACATTTCACCAAAGAGACGTTCAAATGGCCACCACACACATGAAAAGCTGCTCAACATCATTAGCTATCAGAGAAATGCAAATCAAAACCACAATGAGATACCATTTCACACCCAGTATTTTTTTATGTCTAGGATAAAAAGAAAAAACAGAAAATAACAAATGTTGGCAAGGATGTGGGGAAACTGGAACCCTTATCCATTGTCAGTGAAAATGCAAAACATTATAGCCATTGTAGAAAACAGCATGGAGTTTCCTCAAAAAAAGTAAAAATAGAACTACTATATGACCCAGCAATTTCACTTCTAGGTATATATCCAAAAGACTTAAAAGCAGAAACTCAGATACTTGTACACCAGTGTTCTTTGTAGCACTATTCACAATAACCAAAAGGTAGAAACAATCTAAATGCCCATCAATGGATGAATGGATAAATAAAATGTGGTACATACATAAAATGGAATACCACTCAGCCAGTGAGAGAAATGAAGTCTTGACACATGCTACAATATGGACGGAGCTTGAAGACATCATACTGAGTGAAGTAAGCCCATCACAAAAGGACAAATACTGTACAACTTCATATATAAAAAGGCAGGGATAGGCAAGCATATAGAGACTGAAGTTTATTAGTCATTACCAGGGATGGGAATGGAAACCCTGGTGGCTTAGTGGTTAAGAGCTGTGGCTGCAAACCTAAAGGCTGGCAATCGGAATCCACCAGGCACTCCTTGGAAACTCTATGGGGCAGTTCTACTCTGTCCTGTAGGGTTGCTATGAGTCGGAATAGACTCGATGGCAACAGGTTTTGTTTTTTAGGGGTGGGAAAGAGAGGGGAAAAGGAAATTATCGTTTACAGAGTACTGAGTTTCAGTTTACTGTGATGGAAAAATCATATTGATTAAGGGTAGGGCTACGCAATCGATTAATGTAATTGCTATCAATAAGTTATACATTTGTAAAAGGTTGAATTGGCAAAATTTGTGACAGACAAATTTACAATGACAAAAAAGAGTAGCTGCTGAGGCTGTTTATGTATAATCAAACACCTCTTGGGGTTAGGCTCCTTGGTTTGGAGGTTTAGGGTCATGGTTTCATGGGACATCACAGTTAATTGTCCTGCTACTGTGTTCACTGCTTCTGTTCTACCTCCTAGTTTGTTGCCTGGGGTCTTAAAAGCTTTCTAGTGGCCATCCAAGGCACGATAATTGGTCTCTATTTTCCTGGAGCAATAGGAAGAAGAAGAAGAGTCAGGAACAGGAGGAGGAAATAGAATGTGTGGTTAATTGCCTCTGTGAACAACTGCCTCATTTGCCATGAGACCAGAAGAACTGCATGGTGCCTGGATACCATTATTGAGCATTTTAATCAAAGATTCTATAGAAGAATCCTGATCAAAGGGGGGAAAATACAGAGCAGAATTTCAAATTCTCATGAACTGCAGACTTCCTGGAGCCATTGAGGCTGAATGAACCCCTGAAACTATTTCCCTGAGATAACCTTTAAACTGTAAACCAAAAATATTCCCTGAAGTCTTCTTAGAACCAAACAATAGTTAGCCTTAGCTAGTAAAGAATGCTTGCCTTGAGAATTTTGCTCTTTTAAGAACTATCTATAGGAAATCAGATTGACAACAGCAATTCAAAAGATTAAATAGGAACCTTAGGGGGCCTTGAGTTTACGGTAATTGGGGAGCAACAACTTGGAAAAGGAAGGTGAGAATGGTTGTACAATTTGAAGAATGTAATCAATGTCACTGAATTGTATACGTAGAAATGTTGAACTGGTATGTGTTCTACTGTGTATCTTCTGAACAACAAAAATAAATAATTAAAAAAAAAAACCTGTACACAAAGGTTCATAGCAGCTTTATTCATGATCACCAAAACCTGGAAACAACCCAGATGTCCTTCAACTGATGAATGGATAAACTGTTACAGCACACAATGGAATACTATTCGGCAATAAAAAGGAACCAATACTTAATTCACACTTAAATCACAACATGGATGAATCTCAAATGCATTTTGCTGAGTGGAAGAAGCCAGAGCCAAAAGGCTATATATTGAATGAATCCATTTATATGACATTCTGAAAAAAAAAATGCAAAGCTATAGGGACACAGGAAACCCTGATGATGTAGTGGTTAAGAGCTATGGCTGCTAACCAAAAGGCTGACACTGTGAATCCACCAGGCAGTCCTTGGAAACCTATGGGGTAGTTCTGCTCTGTCCTTTAGGGTCGCTATGAGTCAGAATTGACTCGACGACAATGGGTTTTTTGGGTTATAGATTAGTGGTGTAATGGGAAGTGTTTACTAAGGGGGAGCACATGGAATTTTTGGGGTGCTGGAACTGTATCACATCTGTGGTGGTGGACACGTGACTACATGCATTTGCCAAAACCATATACGCCACAGAGTCAATTTATTGTATGTAATTTTTTTAATTAAGTGTTTCTTCCTTGTCTTAGTTATCTAGTGTTGCTTAACAGAAATACCACAAGTAGATGACTTTAAAAAACAGAAGTTTATTTTCCTAACAGTTTAGGAGGCTGAAAGTCTGGATTCAGGGCACTGACTCTGTGAGAAAGCTTTCACTCTGTGTCAGCTCTAGAGGATGGTCCTTGTCTCCTCAGCTTCTGCTTCCTGGTTCCTCAGAGATCTCCATGTGGCTTGGCATCTCTCTTCCCCCATCTCTGCTTGTCTGATCTGCTCCTTCTGTATCTTAATAAGAGACTGATTCAAGACACACCCTATACTAATCCTGCCTCCTTAACATAACAAAGACAACCCATTCCCAAATGGGATTATAGCCACAGGCATAGAGGTTAGGATTTACAACACATATTTTGGGGGACACAATTCAACCCATAATACTCCTGTTGTGAATTTCCTGAGAATGAAGTTATAACTGGCATTCCTCGAGTACCTAATATGTGCCAGCCCCTGTGCTAGGTGCTGCCATTTTCACGGCATCCCCTGAGCTAGGTATTACCATCTCCATTTTGCAGTTGAGGAAATAGAGGTGTTGAGAAATCCAATACTTTGGCCAAGGATGTAAGGCTGGGATTTGAAACCAGGTATCTTGATGTCAAAGCATCATGCCCCTTGATCATTTCCGCATGTCCCTAATAAATAGCACACAGTAGGTGCTCAGTCAATACTTATTTTGAATTTAACAGGATTAAGGAAAAGCTTTCCTGAATACTGCATAAAACAGCTCCCTGTCAAATCTCAGAGCCTGAACCCTTTGCGCTGCCTTTCTTACAGAACAGGGCACGTAAACTTGACATGAGCGGCTTAACAGGAATCTGTCAGTTTATCAAAACCCTCACTCCTCCAGATGTGCATTTTAGCCATCGGATTACACTGCTGTAGCTTCCTTCCACACAGTGCCAGCAAGGCCCTTGGAAGACACCCAGGCCTGGCCAGTTTGGCATTGGGCTTCGGCCAGCACCATCCATCCTCCTTCCCTGGGCAGCTGCTGAAGATGCTTAGAAATGGCCACGTTTGTGACATGATGGGAATCACCTCCAAGGAGTGCCCAGCTCACAGAACTGCTGAACTTAACCAGCAGACTCCATGCTTCCGCTCCCCAGCTGTATGACCTTAGGTAAGTCTCTTCCCCTCTCTGGCCTCTTCTTCTCATGATGCTGCAAGACTCCCTCCATGTTTGGGGCCTGCAGCTTGAGGCAGCCAGAGTATGGCTGGGCTAGGGGCTTACTCCCATGGTGGGAGCTGAGCATCGCACAGAAGCATATTTTCTTGTTAGTCCTGTTGTCCCCTTCTCATGCCCAGAGGGTCCATGAGGAGAAGACCTTTGAAGAGGGGCTGCTTATCTCCTGCTGATTTTAAAGACACATCTTTGTGTGCAAACGTACTTGGCTGCTAATCAAAAGGCTGAAGGTTCGAGACCACCCAAAGGCACCTTGAAAGAAAGTCCTGGAGATCTATTTCTGAAAAACCAACCATTGAAAACCCTGTGGAGCACAGTTCTACTCTGACACACGAGGGGTCGCCCTGAGTCAGAATCAACTTGATGACAACTGGTAAAAAGTCCAGGGTAGAGAGCTCCCAGGAGCTGATCATAATGAAAACCTGTATTTCTTGAGTTTTACTAGGTCTTAGGTGCCATTGTAAGCATTCAGACCCCATAATCACACAGCTAAAAGGCGGTGGAGCTGGGATCCCAAGGCAGGCAGCTCAGCTACAGAGCTCTAGCTTTGCAGAAAATAGGAGGGGATTCAGAAGAGTAAGACTGGAAATGGGTGGAGAAAGGAGGAAGCCACTGGAAATACAAACCCAAACCCTTCCCAGCCATGTCTAGCTGTCCCTGTATCCTTGGCACCAGGTCTGGCCCAGGTGGAATGTGGAAGGAAATGAAGTTTAGCTTGGGATTCCTTCTTTTCCTCTCCCTCATCAGGAACACCATGCAGGCACTCTCAGTGGCTTCTATCATATCCCTTTCATGGAAATTTGCATATTAAGAGACATTGCAGGATATTATAGATCCTATCCACATCAGTGGAGTCCCTGAGTGGTGCAAGCGGTTAACACCTTCTACTGCTAATGGAGAAATTGGAGGTTGGAGTCCAACCAGATGGACCTTGGAAGAAAGGCTTGGCAATCTACTTCTGAAAAATCAGCCATTAAAAGCCCTTGGAGCACAGTTCTACTCTGATTCACATGGGGCCGCCATGAGTTGGAAATTACTCAACAGCAACTGGTTATCTACTGCAGTAGAGGGATTTCAGACCTCAGCTGAGAAGGGTAGTTAGAGTGATGGAGCACAATAGGGAGGGACAGGGCACTCCCCTAAAATGAGTCCCCAGAGGCTGGGCATAATGCCTGAAATTTCATCCACACCTTGAGGCAGTGCCCCTCCCACTCCCAGGAAAACTGCAAACACCTTGGGGAGAGGAGGCTGTCATGAAATCCAAGTACTAGATCCTCTTAGAAGAGATGGAAGGGGCCAGGCAGAGGGGAGGCAGGGCTGGGGCTGGGAACAGCTCGCAGCTGTCTTACTTCACCCTCCCCTGCTCCCCAGTCTGGCTCCTGGCCAGGTGCGCTAACCCAGTTCCCCTCAGCCTACCGCTGCCCCGTTCTGAATCAGAACACTGGGGAAAGGGGTCATCAGCCCCCATCCTGGGCCAGGGCCTGGCCAGATGACCCCCGAGACAGCAGATTAGGCCTCTTTCCCCACCCACAAGGGCTTGTCCCCAGGTCCTCAGCTGCTGGGACAGCTGTTCTCTCCTCACAGCTGGGTGAGGGCAGGGCCTGAGGCCCCCCCCCCCCCCCCGCCGTCGCTCAGTGCTCAAGGAGAGGCCCTCCCAGGACTGGGGCCCTGTGACTCCCTGTTCTGGGCTGAAACCATGAAAGGGGCCAGGCGGTGGTGATAGGTGACTTCGGCTGCATGGGAACAATACAGTCCCAGAGACAGGCCCTGGGAGGGACCAAGCTACTGGGAAGAAGTGTCTTTAAAGGCTCCCTCACGCACCAACCCATGAGCACCCCAAAGCATTCTTGCCTTCGTTTCCAGTAGACGCACCAAGGGCAGGTGACCTTTCCTTCCAATTTGCTGGAGAGAGGCTTGGTTGGCACCTGTTGCCTCAATTGAGTTATTCGTCGTGCCCCCTTTGACTCCCAACAGTGTTACGGCTAACTTCCCTAGTATAGCCCCCAAGGGCCAGGCCCCTCCCAGGGTACCTTCATGTACATCATCTCTCTCCAGCCCTCCTTTGCAGGGAGTGGTATCAAGGCAAGGCCTGTTCTATTTCATAGCAGAGGACATGGAGACCCTCAGGTTTGACTTCTTGCTCACAGTCACATAGCTGGTGGCAGAAGCATGACTCCAGACTGGAACAAAGGGCTCCTGGGTCCAAGTCCAGCCTTGTTGCACTGCCCTGCTGCTACCCACTTAAAAAAAAAAAAAATAGGTAGCACCTAAAAGAGACTCTGCTTTCGCTGTGAACACTCTTCCATCTTTTGATGCCCATCAGGCAAGGACCGCTGGGAACACACCTGAAGTCAATCATAGATGGATTTATTGGTGCCAGCTTTGACAAGGGGCTTACCCACCACGGAGCAGCATCTCAGTGAGAGGGTGTAGAGGGGACTCCTCATAGGGCTTGGGTTTGTGTTTTGTGACTTTGGGGAGGTTTTGGGGAAGTAGGGATTTCCCTCTACTGGGTGCTGTCAGGCAGCAGGGTGATTCTATGGGCATCTTCATCCTTCTGCTCTGAAAGGTGGAGGAAAAAGCTGAGCTAAAGCTGTTCTTGCTAAAGAAACAGCAGACACTCCCGTTGGCAGGGGAGGTGGATGCCTGTCTATTTTTGTGGTTTGGGTGGTATTCTTGTTGTTGTCTGTGCTCACGCAGAGGGGCCTTATTTTTGTCTTGTTCCCTCACGATCTCATCTGATGTTGGTGTCCCGTGTCCTTTTTTATGTTCAACCAAGAGCACCAGGCCAGCCCCGCCCTCAGAGGCTGCTTTTCTCTTTTGCAGTTTCAATCCAGGGTTGGTTTCCCTGGAAGGTAGTCATAGAAGGAGGTGAAAGAGCTCAAGGGGTGCTGGTAGGGAGCTAATGATTGGATAGGGTGGGATGGGCAATCACTACTGAGCCATGCCCAGGCCTCACCTCCCACCCCCTCCACAGAGGATGGGGAGCATGGGACACACTTGCCCTGTGCTGGTTGGAGAGGGGCCTGGTGGATGGACCTGCCTTTGGTCAGCTGAGTAGGTTCCCTCCAACTCAAGATAAGCACAGAAGTTCTTCCCTGGGCCCCAGGCCATTGGTGGTAGTCTCCTCCCCTTCCTCCCTCTGCCTTCCTCACACTTGTAGGAGGAAGCCCCCAGGTGTGGGTACAGAGATGCTGAGTTGGAGCAAAGGCTGGGTTGTCCAGGGTAGCCTCATGGTGGGAACAGAACCTGGGGAGGAGGCAGGAGAGATGGACAAGGTTTCACTGGAGGTCTGAGGCTTTCATGCTGTGCTCTGCGACTGAGCCGAAGCCCCTCAGGGACACCTAGGGGGCAGGGCAAGAAGAGGGGGTCCAACCCACTGAGCAGGACAGCAGAGCCCCCACCCTTTGAACAGAGCACATTCCCTTTATTGTTTTACCACAGGGTTCTGGGCAGATTTTGTCTGACAAGGGAGTCCTGCAGCAGCAATAGTGTGAACACCCCACTCTCTCACCCACCTGTACCGAGCCCACCAGCCCCTGTGGGCAGGAAGATAGCTGGGCGTCCGCATAGCACCCCCAGTGGTCTCTTTCCTTCTGCTGGGAACAGGGCCTGAAGGATCCCTGCCCTCTGACTCCAGGAATAAATACAATGATCAGGGTACGTGGAGACATTTCTCCCTGGACCAAGTTGTCTCCCTTTGTGGAGGGGTTGAGGGGGGCCGGGAGTTGCAGTAAGAAGTAGCCTGCCCTGCTGAACAACAACCCTAGTCACTTCTCAAACGTCCCCACCCCCCACACACATTCATTGGCAAGGGTGAGCCCCACCTGCCATCTCTGGAACAGGTAGTGCCTCCTGCCACCCCCTGCCCTGTGTGAAAGGCCTAATCTCCGTTCGGCCCTCGTCCCCCCACTCCCGGGCCAAGTTACAACACCTAGGACATGTTTAAACTGTTCCTTCTGTTTGTCAAGCCACACTCACCACCAATACTTTATTAGCTTTTCACGCGGCCAGGTGAGGCAGGTAGTTATTTTATTAAGATGTGAAAAGTGAGGCAGTGGGAAGGTGACGTCCTGTGGGATAGCTAGGGAGAAGTGAGGAAACATTCTCTGGGACCATCAGTCATTCGTTCATTCCACTTCTAGAAGAGGCAGTGGGTAAGGACTAAAGGTTTTAGACAATCCTGATCCTAGGTCTATACCCAAAAGATTTGCAAGCAAGAACTCAAAAAGATACTCATATGCCAAAGTTCATTGCTGTACAGTTCACAATAGCCAAAAGATGGAAACTACCCAGTGTCCATCAACAGAGAAATAGAATAGATAAACACACTGCAATAAGTACATACAATGCAATATTACTCAGCCATGAACAGAAATGAAGTCCTGATACACACCACAACATGGATGAACCTTGAAAACATTATGCTTAGTAAAATAAGTCAGTCACAAAAAGACAATCGTAGCATGATCCCAGTGACACGAAATAGGCAAATGTATAGAGAGCGGTGTTTATTAGTGTTTATCAGAGGTGGGAGAGAGGGGGCGCTGAGTTTCTGTAACTGGTGGTGGAATGATCTGGAGACAGATAGTGGTGATGATCACACAGCATGATGGATGTAGCCAATGTTACTGAATTGTACGTGTAAAACATGCTGGATTGGCAAATACTTTGTTATATACATTTTTACTGTAATAGAACAATTTTTAAAAAGGGTTTTAGAGTCGGGTAGACCTGTCTTCAAGTTATCCCCCAAGTTGCCAGCTGCATGACCTTGAGCAGGTCATGTAACCTCACTGAGCCTCAGTGTTCTCATTAGTAAAATGGGAACAATAAAGATCCTGTTTCAGGGTGCTGTGAGGATTAAATGGGATAACAGATGAAAAGTCTTAGCTCGGTGTCCAGTGTAAGTAGGCAATACACAAGAGCTATCATTATTCTTTTAACTTCTTCTCCTGACATAATTTCAAACGTACAGAAAAATCACAAGAACAAGAATATTCTTTTACATAACCTCAGAATAGTTACCAAATTTAGGACATTTAACATTGATACAAGGAGCCCTGGTGAAGCAACTGGGCAGGGGCTGAGGGGAGAGGTAGGGGAAGGCCTGGTGATCTGCTCCTATAAAGAAAACCATTAAAACCATTGTCGTCAAGCCGGTTCCAGCTCAGAGTAGAAATGCCCATAGGGTTTCCAAGGCTGTAATCTTTACGGAAGCAGATTGCCACATCTTTCTCCAGTGTAGGGGCTGATGGATTCAAACCGCTGACCTTTCAGTTAGCAGCCGTGTGCTTAACCGCTGCACCCCCAGGGTCCTCCCTGTAAAGGCCAACAGCAATTCTGTCTCATTGGGTTGCTATGAGTTGAAATTGACTTGACAGTACCTAACAACATTGATACAATTCTTTTATCTAACCTAAAATCTACATTCTAATTTTGTCAATTGTCCCAATAATGTTCTTATCCCACTACAAAAGCAAACCTACTAAGAGATCAAGACTTATTTCTACTTCTTTTTGTCTGTAGTCTGAGGGTAAATGGTCAAAGTACTATGTTAAAAAATTACTTAGGTTACTTTGTTCTTTTTTCCTTTAGTGTGGTTATTTTTTTCCATTTGAAATCCAGTTGGGTTCATTTGTTTTCAGTTGAATTAATTTTAGAGTCCCCCCATCCTATTGATTTAACTTTAGTTTTTTAATACGTAGAACATCAACATAATTCCAACAGTCAAAACTACATAAAAAGGTATAGAGAAGTGTCATTTGCATAAGCCCTCCCCTCCTCCCTATCTCCCTGCCTCACCCCACCCCTGTAATAACAAACAAAAAAACCCTATAGGCAACCAATTTTATTAATTTCTCATTTATCTTTCCTGAGTTTCTTCTGAAAGAGAATAAGCAGTTACATATGTTTTCTTGTTTCTCCTTTCTTATATAAAAGATAGTATATTATGTATTTTCTTTTGCAGTTTCCTCTTTGTACTTAGCTATCTATGTATCCTGAAAATCACCCCGCATTCTTTCAAAGAGATCTTCTTCATTCATTTTCACAACTGCACAGTACTGCACTGTGTGGATGCCCGTAGTTTTTTCAACCAATCTCTTATGCTTTCGTGTGTAGGTAATTTCCCATATTTTGCAATTACAAGTAATGCTGCTTCGAACCAATTGTGTATATGTATTTCTATATGTACTTTCACAACTTCAGGGTGATATCTCTGGTGCAACAGTGGCTAAGCGCTTGGCTGCTAACTGAAAGCTCCATGGTTTGAACCCACTAGGCTCTCCACAGGGGAAAGATATGGCAGCCTGTTTCTGTAAAGATTTACAGCCTTGGAAACCCCATGGGGCAGTTCTACTCTGTCCTACAGGGTTGCTATGAGTCAGAATTGACTCAATGGCAATGAGTTTGGGTTTTTGTTTGTTTTTGATCTTCAGGGTAAATTCCTAGAAATGGGATTACTGGGTTGAAGGGTGCCATGGATTGAATTATAGTCCCCAACCCCCAAAATGTATGTGTCAACTTGGTTGGGCCATGATTCCCAGTATTCTGTGGTGGTTCTCCATTTCGTGATTATAATTTTAAGTTAAAAGGATTAGGGTGGGATTGTAACACCCTTACCAGGTCACATCCCTGATCCAATATAAAGGGAGTTTCCCTGGGGTGTGGCCTGCATCACCTTTTATCTCTCAAGAGATAAAAAGAAGGGAAACAAGCAGAGATTTGGGGACCTCATACCACCAAGAAAGCAGCACCTGGAACAGCATGTCCTTTGTACCCGCGGTCCCTGCACCTGAGAAACTCCTCGACCAGCAGAAGATTGAGGACAAGGACCGTCTTCCAGAGCCAACAGAGAGAGAAAGCCTTCCCCTGGAGCTGACGCCTTGAATTTGGACTTTTAGCCTACTTTTACCATGAGGAAATAAATTTCTCTTTGTTAAAGCCATCTACTTGTGGTATTTCTGTTGTAGCAGCACTAGATGACTAAGACAAAGGGTAGATGTATATGGATTTTTGTTAGGTTCTGACAAACTCCCCCTCCACAAGAGACTGTGCTGCTTTTTCATCCCCACCAGCAGTGTGTGAGGGGCCTGATTCTCCACCCCTAGTCTTGCCAACAGAGTCCAGCTTTTGAAATCCAAGCTGCTGAGTGAGAAAAGGTATCGCTGTGTAGTTTTAATTAGCATTTCTCTTAATATAAATGAAGCTGATCATCTTTTCATGTTTAAGGGCCATTATTATATCTTTGTGTGTGTGAATTGTCTGTTCATATCTTTTGCTCGTTTTTCTACAGGATTTGAAATCTTTTTTCCCCTTCAGTCTTTAAATGCTCTTTATATTTTAGGGATATCTACCTCCTCTGTTTCAGGCACCACGCTGGGTACCGGGGATCCTATGTCTGGGGTAGTCATAGTTTGGAAAGGGAGGTGAATTACTACATGGCATCCTAAAAGTTGTAATAGAGCCATGAGCAAGGTAGGAGGGACTTCTCTGCTGGATAGAGTCCTGCGGTCTTCACAGAGAAGGTAGCTTTAGAAAGTTGACCATCAAGGCTACAAAATGTAGAAAGGCAAACAGCCCCAGGCAGAGAAGGCCAGGGGGAGACGAGAAGCTGTGACCCAAGCTCCAGGGCCTTCTCCTGTACTTTCTGACCCATAGGCCCAGCCCTCTTTCTAACCACACCCAGCGTCCTTCTGTGGAGCCGTCCTTCTGCCCTGGGTCAGCCACGGCCTGGCCTGCAGCTGCCGCAACTCCAGTATTTCTCTTTCCTGCTTCAGACCCAACTGCTCAGCTGTTTCAGGCACAACTGTCTTGTTTGTGGGCCTGAAGACATCTGTGTGTGACGTGTGTATGTGTGTGTGTGTGTTGAGAGAGAAAGAGAAGAGAGCTTCTAGCGGGGGGCTCATGCTCAGATACCCGCTCCTCATCTAGACTCCAAAAAAGCTCCCTCAGTTCTGCCTCTCCACCAAGCAGACCCACCCCTTCTCCTCCTACACCCACACAACCCAAAAGAAGTGTAACCCATTTCCCAGAGGTCATGTTTTCTCTACATGCCCACAACCTATGGGTATGAAGTTAATTAAAATTAGCTCTTGCCTTCCCTCTGCCACCTGGGACTGCTGCCATCACAGGCCGTCCCTCCATCTCTCCTTCCAGGGCTGGGCAGGGAGGGACCGAGTTGTCAGATGGCTGGCCTGAGGTGGTCAGGGAGGGTTTCTGGGCAGATGAGGGGTCTGAACTAGACAGTAAAAGCTGAGTAGAACTGAGAGAAGCTGGAGCGATGGTGGGGAGTGTGGACAACACAAGGAAAGGGTGTGGGCCCAGCACCCAGCACAGTGTGCACGCTGAGGAAGGCCCAGTAAGCAACTGTGAGAAAGACAGATGGAATGGTTGACTGGATGGATAGATGGATGGGCCAATAGGTGGACAGATGAGCCTAGCAGCTATGGAGAGCTATGTGGTGACTGTCCCAACAAAGATGTGTGCAGGCACAAGCCCTCGAATGCTCGGAGTATTAGCTAAGGCAGGTGTTATGGATTGAATTGTGCCCCCCCAAAATATGTGTTAAAATTCTAATCCCTGTACCTGTAAAGGAAATCCTGGTGGCATAGTGGTTAAGGGCTATGGCTCCTAACCAAAAGGTTGGCAGTTTGAATCCACCAGGTGCTCCTTCGAAACTCTATGGGGAAGCTCTACTGTGTCCTATAGGGTCGCTTTGAGTCGGAATCAACTCGATAGCAATGGGTTTGGTTTTTGGTTTGGTACCTGTAAATATGACTCTGTTTGGAAATAGCAGTTTTCTTTTGTTGTGTTAATGAGGTCATATCAGTGTAGGGTGAGCTCTAAACCTAATCACTCCTGCGCTATAAAAAGACCAGAATAGACACAGAGACACACATGGGGAAAGACTGATGCCAAGGAACTCCAAGTAACTCCTGGGGCTACTGACAAAGAAAAACATCGTCCTGTGGCCAAGCCCTGAATTTGAACTTTTAGCTTCCTGAACTGTGAGAAAATAAATTTCTGTTCTTTAAAGCCACCGACTTTTGGCATTTCTGTTATAGCAGCGCTAGGTAACTAGGACAGCAGGTATCTCTCTAATAAACAGACCTTAGATACAGAAAGGCTTAAACACAATAGAAATCTCTTGACAACCAGTCCAAGGCACTGTCCAGGCTTTGGTCTCTCTTCCATGCAGTGTTTCAGGTACCTGTCTTATTCCATTTTGTGGTTCCACCCTTCCTGACCTACAGCTTTCTTGCCTGCAACCAGGTGGTAGAAAGAAGACCTGGAAGAGCCATGCCCACTCCTTAAAAGTTCAAGCCCAGAAGTGACACACATCATTTCCATTCACATTCTAGGAGGTGGTGACCACTCCTCCAGGTACTTGGGGCTCTGAGCCCTTTTCTCTTTTAATGGGCCCTGTTGGAGTCATAGACCTCAGGCCCCTCACCTGCTGACCATGGCCTCTGCAAACCTGAGTCTGCTCTACTGCGTCCCCATTCTGGAGTTTGCTGGTATGGATCTCACCTGGTGACCTCAGCTGCAGCCGTGGGTTCTCTTTCCTAGATAAGTTTGGGCCCTGAGCACTCCCTCCCCCATGCCTACATGCACACATTTGTGCACACACATACATGCACACGCATGCACACACATGAAGGCTAGCCAGCTCAATAGGAGGCCCAGGCTGCCCTCAACACTTGCCCTTTGAGGAGCCTCCAAAGGGGAGGCACCTCCCATAAAGCATAAAGAATGATGCCTAGATCCAGGTTCAGACCCAGCCCTTGGGTTCATGTCCTTTCAAAGGTGCTGAGAAAGGCTAATTAAGGGAGTCTGCCAGGTAGGATGATCTTACCTGACCTCCTGCAGATCAAGGGGTACACACTAGCTACCCCTGTTTCCGGAGCCCAGGGACAAAATCTCAGGCTCAGTCTGGGCAGTCTCTGGCTTGATACCTCTGGCTTTTGACACTCACCTCCTCCAGGAAGCCTCCCAGATTAACACACCCTGACTACAACCAGCCATGCAAGGCTTCAGTGTGGGCTCAATTATTTGATTCACATTTGGTCTATGGAAAGTTCCAGGGTCATTTCGTCTCCAGAGCAGTGCATGCACAGCTCTGTATTCCCCTTTCTTCTTTTTCCCCAGTTCAGGTCCCACCATTGAACTGTGGTGCCTTCACGTGTTCGAAGCCTGAATCTCACCAAGAGTACTTTCAAATGACATTGACGTCGGTACAGTGCAGCTGATGATCGCTCATAGGATTGGATCTAAGATGCTCTTTTCTCTTCCTGTACACAAAAAGGCACTTTTTTTTTTTCCTGTTTTGTCTTTTTACTGTATTTTAAGAGAACATTGTATCTGTTCTTTGTTCTGCAAGCTTTGAACAGCCTTTGGACAAAAAAGAAAAAGCTCTGCTTAAAAAAATTGTTAACAAATATGATTTCCAATTTTCAAAAGTTGTATAGGTTTTATGTTTTTATATGAAAAATATACATGTTTAATAAATGCAATTTTATTTCCAGAAAAAAAAAATTCAGATGTGGTTCGTAAAGAGTTTTCTTTTCCTTTATTTTTTTCTGTCTTCTCTTCCTTTTCCCTTCCCTCCTTCCCACCCTCTTCCTTCCTTCCTTTTTCTTTTTCCCTCTCCCTCCCTTTCTCCCTACTACTCTCCTTCCCTTTCTCTCTCTCCTCCCTCCCCTCTTTCCCTTCCTTCCGTCTTTCATTTCCTTTTTCAAAAATTTTTATTTTGTTGTTGTTGAGAATATACACAGCAAACCACACACCAATGTACAATTCAGTGACATCGATTATACTCTTCGAGTTGTGCAACCATTCTCACCCTCTTTTTTCTGAGTTGTTTCTCCCCCTAAGGTTCCTATCTAGCCTTTCCAGTTGCTATTGTCAATTTGATTCCATATAGATAGTTCTTAAAAGAGCATAACGCTCAAGGTAGATGTTTTTTACTAGTTAAGCTAAACTATTGTGTGGTTTAATGAAGACTTCGGGGGATATTTTTGGTTTAAGGTTTAAAGATTATCTCAGGGCAATAGTTTCAGGGGTTTACCCACCCCCCGTGGCTCCAGAAAGCCTGGTGTCCATGAGAATTTTTCACTTCTTTTTGCTCCACTTCCTGCTCTCTTCCTCTCCCCTCCATAGGCCACCTTTCTAGCAGGTTTCATAATTTTTATATGCACATTCTTGTTTTGTGCACATATATTTTAATGAATGTAAATGGGCTGTCTTATGGATCTCATTCCCTTTTTGATTTCTTTCTCTCTGCTCTGTTTTGAGCCCCTTAAGGTGGCTGTGGCGTAGTGGTTAAATGCTGTGGCTGCTAACCAAAAGGTTGCCAGCTTGAATCCACCAGGGGCTCTTTGGAAACCCTGTGGAGCAGTTCTACTCTGCTATGAGTCAGAATTGACTCAACAGCAAGGGTTTGTGTTTTTTTTTTTTAATGTGGCTGTGTGTACATTAAACCTGCTACTTCTGAGTACTGTGGGTGGGGAGGAAGGGACACCAACTTTGGTGTCATAAAGCTCCGCGGGTAAAGCAGGGAAACTGGTGTCCGGTACACAAGACTTGTGAGGGTTCAGGCATTGAGTGATTTGGAAAGGCAGAGAACAGAGGCCCTCAAAGTTAGGCTCCCCCTTCCCCTTCAAGGAGGCTCGGCTCCTTAGCCCACAGTGACTACGTGCTGCCATGGCGCCCGGTGTCCATGAGGGCCTCTCCGGCCTCCTGGCTGGATTCACTTCAGGGGTCGTGGCCTTGTTGGGGGATGGGGCACAGCCAAGTGAGGAGACTATTCTCCAGCATTTCAGGGGAAAAGACCAGCAAGGGTAACAACAGGAGGGGTAATACAGGCAGCAGCTGATCTCGGAGTCCCTGGGGGTTGCGAATGGTTAACACCCTTGCTTGGTTGCTAACAGGAAGGTTGGAGGTTCAAGTGCATCCAGAGGTGCCTCAGAAGAAAGGCCTGGTGATCTACTTCTGAAAAATCAGCCATTGAAAACCCTGTGGAGCACAGTTCTACCCTGACACACATGGGGTGGCCACGAGTCGGAGTCGACTTGACGGCGACTGGAAAGCTGACCTCATTGCCTCAGCTGGACTCTGGGGGAACAGCTTCTAAAACTCCTCCTGTCTGTCTACCCCCATTCTTGGGTGGGGAGGTGGGAGTGTTGGGGTTAGATGTTTGTTTTTTCCTCCTACCCCTAGCTCCCAGGACCAGTAAATGGGGAGCCTCCAGAGAAGTGCTGTGGACCCCAGGGTTTGGGGCAGTAAGGGCATGGTGTTGGATCCACGCCCAAGTACCCAGGTGGGCCTGCAGGTCAGAAGCCAACTTGACAAGGTGGGCCGCGAAGAAGGCTCCTCCTCATTCCCTGCAGCCCACTTGCCAAGACCCTAGGAATTAGGAGACAGAGTTCTGAGTTCAAGTGCTGGCTCTGCCCTCACTGGCTCCAGGACCAGGGGCTCACAGGGGAGTTAGATGAAGCAGGAGTGGGCCTCAGAGGGCTTGAGAGGCTGAGGAGACTCCACTACATGGTCATGTTTCCTCTGCTGGATGGCCTTGGTCTTCCCAAGCCCGAGGGTCCCACAGAGGCACCTCAGAGCTGTCACACGTGTGGTGGGGAGCATGCCAAGCCTCCAGTCACTCTCCTATCTAAACATTTGAGCAACAGTGTCTGAAGAAAGTGCTTTGTGACATCTCATAATCACTGCAAGCCCTTGCCCTGTCTTCAGTGCAGGTGTATCAGTCCTCAACACGTTAATGGAAACGGGTTTAATAAAGCCATTTCCCAGGAATGGATGGTACTTTGGAAGTGTGAGGAGGGGAGCGGAGGCTGGGAGCCTGCGAAAACGGCCTCCTTCACAGCAGTGCCAAGGACTCCTGTCCCTCCAGGCGCCATCCTCCTGGCCCTCCCCAGATTGCTTCTCTGGTCCCAAGCTTCCCACCTGTTCACACTGAAAAGGAAAGACCATATGCCCAACTCTCCCACTGTCCCAGAGAGCCGCAGCTGCCTACTGAAGGGACACGGCATGGGTGACACCAGAGACTCTCAGGTTCCCAAACTGGTCTCCTCAGCTCTAGACAAAGGAGGGGTGGCCCACCCCAGGCTGAAAGGAGATACCAGCCTGGCTGGGTTTCAGCAAGAGCCTCTGGCCACCGGCATCTTGCCACCCCATATGGAGGAGAGAGCAGAGCTGCTCAGGACTCAGAGCAGGGAATATTCCTTCCTCTTCACCCTTGTGTGATGTCAGCATAGGAAATGACAGCAGTGGCTAATATTTATGAGCAGTACGTGTCAGATGTTGTGCTGTGTGCTTTATGTGCCTTACTATTTAAGGTACGATGCATCAAATATTTCCATTTCACAGATAAGCAGGCAGAGGATTTCAGGGGCAAGTGACTTGCCCAGGGCCACATAACTAGTGAGGAGCTGGGTCAGGGATTCACCTAGGGAGTCTGGCTCCAGAGCCGTGGGGATACAGTCCGCTGTCGTGCCACAGGCTTCCAGAAGCAGATAGCTCCACTCAGCTGCGAGCAGACCCGGTCCCTCATAGGCTCTCAGTTACCCCCAGGAGCCCCTAGTGCCGGGGTTCTCACCCTGAGACGGGGTGGGTATCAGATTTGCCTGGAAATTTTTCCAAAATGCCCTTGACTCTCCTCACTCAGGCTTCTATCAGAATAGGTCGGGATGCTTATATCTGAACAGGTGCACAGCACATGGTGAAAAGCTCCCCAGGTGATTCTGATGCTGCCTCTGCCACCCCCAGACCTGCCCCACCAGGCCCCTGGGAGAAGCAGCCTCAGGGCCACTTCATCTTCAGAAGAAGCAGTCAGTCAGCTGTGGACAGCTCCAAAGCTGCTGGCTTCCGGCCCGCCTGCCACCCAGTCAATGACAAGCCAGACAGAAGGGTTCAGGTGTGACCACATAACCAGACATGTCGAAAGCTGTGAAGTGTGAGGAGCAGGCTAACATACCGCTCCTCAACTGAGCAGCCCAGTGCCTGGGACGCCACTGAGCCTCACCTGCAAAATGGGCTGTGGTTGTCCTATCTGCTTTTGTGTACATTTGGACATTTCTGTAATAAAAAAGTGGGTTTTATTTTCCCCTAATTGTTTGCTGTAGGATCAAATGAAACAGTGTGTGCCAAGTGCCTTGCCCAGGGCTTTGAACCAGTTTGTTGTGGTTTGAACTGCTGCTGAGAACTTGCATTTCTACCTCAGACATACGGAATCAGAATCTACTCTTTAACAAGATTCCCAAGGGATTCTTATGTGTGATAAATTTTGAGAACCACTGCTCTATTAGTGGTTCTCAGATTTGGTCCCTAACCAGCAGCATTAGCGTCACCTGGGAACTCGTTAGAAATGCAAATTTTCAGCAGGGGTTGGAACCTGAACAAACCCCCCCCCCCCACCTCCAACCGCCACTCACCGCCACACACCGGTGCATTCAAAGCTCTGGCTTTGCCTCTGCAGGCAGGAGGAATGATCACACAGTTAGTCAGCTCATGTCCCTGGGAGAGGGGCTGGTAGAAGATGGGGGTACCAGCCCTGACTGGGAGAAAGAAACAGAGGCCCAGAGAGACTGCCCAAGTCATGAATCTGCAGGGCAGGGACAGAGGGGCCTGAAACTTACACAGTGCATGGGGGAGGGGAGTCCTCTGTAAGAAAGACAATACGAAATGACAAATGCAAAATTAGTCCAAACCTGAACATTTATTTCAATTGAGAAAACATAGCAAATTACAAATGTTAAAAAGCTGAGAAAGAACCCAAATATCACAAAACCAGAACAGTCACACAATGTTTTTATTCATTAACAACTCAATCCACGTCCATTATACTTCTCCCTGTGTTTCAGGGGCTGCAGACTCTTTGACTGCCTCTTCTTGTGACAATGTTGTCATTCTTTTCCACAGAGAAAATAGAAAAATATATATTTTAGTCTTTCCTCTAGCATGGCTAATCCAAATTGGCTTTTTTTTTTTTTTAATTTTTGTTGAGCTTTAAGTGACAAATTGGCTTTTTTTAAAAAATCATTTTTATTGTGCTTTAAGTGAAAGTTTACAAATCAAGTCACTCTCTCACATATAAACTTATATATACCTTACTACATGCTCCCATTTACTCTCCCCCTAATGAGTCAGCCCGCTCCCTCCTTCTGTGACCATTTTGCCAGTTTCTAACCCCCTCTACCCTCCCATCTCCCCTCCACACAGGAGATGCCAACATAGTCTCAAGTGTCCACCTGATGCAAGTAGCTCACTCCTCATCAGCATCTCTCTCCAACCCATTGTCCAGTCCAATCCATGCCCGACGAGTTGGCTTTGGGAATGGTTCCTGTCCTGGGCCAAGAGAAGGTTTGGGGACCCTGACCTCCAGGGTTCTTCTAGTCTCATTCAGACCATTAAGTCTGGTCTTTTTATGAGAATTTGGGGTCTGCATCCCACTGCTCTCCTGCTCCCTCAGGGGTTCTCTGTTGTGCTCCCTGTCAGGGCAGTCATCGGTTGTGGCCACGCACCATCTAGTCTGGTCTCAGGATGATGTAATCTCTAGCTCATGTAGCCCCTTCTGTCTCTTGGGCTCATAATTGCCTTGTGAGCTTGGTGTTCTTCATTCTCCTTTGATCCAGGTGGGCTAAGACTCATTGATGCATCTTAGATGGCCGCTTGTTAGCATTTAAGACCCCAGACACCACTCTTCAAAGTGGGATGCAGAATGTTTTCTTAATAGATTTTCTTATGCCAATTGACTTAGCTGTCCCCTGAACCCATAGTCCCCAAACCCCTGTCCCTGCTTTGCTGACCTCTGAAGCATTCAGTTTATTCAGGAAACTTCTTTGCTTTTGGTTTAGTCCAGTTGTGTTGACTTCCCCTGTATTGAGTGTTCTCCTTCCCTTCCCATAAAGTAGGTCTTATTTACTATCTAATCAGTAAATAACTCTCTCCCACCTTCCCTTCCTCCTCGCTCTTGTAACCACAAAAGAATGTGTTCTTCTCGATTTAAACTATTTTTCAAGATCTTATAATAGTGGTCTTATACAATATTTGTCTTTTTGCAACTGACTAATTTCACTCAGCGTAATGCCTTCCAGGTTCCTCCATGTTATGAAATGTTTCACAGATTCCTCACTGTTCTTTATCGATGCGTAGTATTCCATTGTGTGAATATACCATAATTTATTTATCCATTCACCCATTGATGGGCACCTTGGTTGCTTCCATCTTTTTGCTATTGTAAACAGTGCTGCAATAAACATGGGTGTGCATATATCTGTTCATGTAAAGGCTCTTATTTCTCTAGGATATATTCCGAGGAGTGGGATTGCAGGATCCTATGGTAGTTCTATTTCTAGCTTTTTAAGGAAGCACCAAATCGATTTCCAAAGTGGTTGTACCATTTGACATTCCCACCAGCAGTGTATAAGTGTTCCAACCTCTCCACAGCCTCGCCAACATTTATTTTGTGTTTTTTGGATTAATGCCAGCCTTGTTGGAGTGAGATGGAATTTCATTGTAGTTTTAATCTGCATTTCTCAAATGACTAATGATCGAGAGCATTTCGTCATGTATCTGTTAGCTACCTGAATGTCTTCTTTAGTGAAGTCAAATTGGCTTTTTTTAATTCATAGTTTAGAAGATACTTACCTCCACAAATTATTTGTATTGTCAGGCAAATATTTAGAACTGTTACTTAACTTAGGAACAGTTTATTTTATGTATGAGCTGTAAGATTTCAGGGCATTTCAAGTTTTCTTGCTCAAATCAGCAAGAAATCGAAACACACAAAAAAATTGATAAAATCCATGTCATGGATTGAATTATGTCCCCCCAAAAATGTGTGTATCATCTCGGTTAGGCCCTCTGTGGTTGTCCTCCATTTCGTGATTGTAATTCTATGGTGACAGGATTAGGGTGGGATTGTAACACCACCCTTACTCAGGTCACCTCCCTGATACAAGGTAAAGGGAGTTTCCCTGGGGTGTGGCCTGCACCACCTGTTATTTCTCAAGAGATAAAAGGAAAGGGAAGCAAGCAGAGAGTTGGGGACCTTATACCACCAAGAAAAGTAGCACCAAGAGCAGAGCGTGTACTTTGGAGCCAGAGTCCCTGTGCCTGAGAAGCTCCTCGACAGGGGGAGTTTGAGGACAAGGGCCTTCCTCCAGAGCCAACAAAGAGAGAAAGCCTTCCCCTGGAGCTGATGTCTGAATTTGGACTTGTAACCTACTAGACTGTGAGAAAATAAATTTCTCTTTGTTAAAGCCTTCCACTTGTGGTATTTCTGTTATGGCAGCACTAGATGACTAAGACATTCTATTTCACATAATTCCAACTTAAAAAAAAAAGTACGGTATGTATAATAACAATAGAACTTCCATGTTGACTAGGGATAGATAAGAAGCAAAGTCTTCTGATTTTATTCATTTGCTGATTAGAAGAATGTTCCCCAGGCTGGCTTCTAGCTCCATCATTTCAAACTTTATTTCTCCTACCAGCTGCTGTTGAGTCGATGGCGACAACCACATGTGTCAGAGTGCTCCACAGTGTTTTCAATAGTTGATTTTTAGAAATAGATTGCCAGGTCTTTCTTCCTAGTCTGTCTTACTGGAAGCTCTGCCGAAACCTGTTCAGCATCACAGCTACATGCAAGCCTCCACTAACAGCCAGGCTTCATTGCTCAATGCCTCTCCAGTAGTGAACCACAGAGTCACGATTCCTAACCTGGGGTCATGTGAGTCCAAAGTTCAAACTCTCACCCTCTTAACTGATAGGCATTAGCATCTGGCTTTAGCTCCTGTGTTACACAGTTCAGCCCTTCATTTCGTACCGTCCTTTTATGGTCAGCTTGTCATACTATGTTGGCTTGTATGTTGCTGTGATTTCGAATACCAGTACGGTCACTTACGGTGAACAGGTTTCAGCAGAGATTCTAGACTAAGACAAACTCGGAAGAATGGCCTGGCAATCTACTTCTGAAAATTAGCCAGTGAAAGCCCTATGGATCACAAGAGAATAACATCCGATATAGTGCTGGAAGATGACCCCCTAGGTTCAAGGCACTCAAAACACACAGTGGCCACAACAATGGACTCAAGCATATCAACAATTGTGAAGATGGCGCAGGACTGGGCAACATTTCATTGTGTTGTACGTGGGGTTGCCAAGAGTCAGAACCAACTTGACAACAACTAATTGTTTCTGGAGCTTCTGTCTTAATATTTCTGAGGCTCCTACGCAGCTCTTAACATGGCCAGGGACATACGGAAGGTAAGTCCTTCACATCCAAGTGGTTTTTCTTGAGCACTGGGTGCTGGCCCTCTAGCTCCAGGCACTGGGAGAAAGTGGCCAGGCCCAGCTGTCTCCAATCCTCAAGGCAGCATCAGGGAGGGCCCACATCTCAGAAACCGGAGGGAAGTACAGACTTCCTGAGACCTGGGAAGGGCATCGTTGTGAGAAGTTTCCACATTCTTTTCTCCCCCGCTAAGTCCCAGGGGGCTGAGGTCCCAGCTGACAACTCTGACAATTCTACCAGCCTTCCTGGCTGGTAATTGAATTCTATTTTCCACCCAACCCAATTAGGGGGACTCACCCCCATGTCTGCTCTGCTAAACACTGTGCCAGTCATCTGAGGAGGAGCAGAGATGAGGGAGACCCTTTTCAGCCTCCAGGAGCTTATATTTCAGTGGCCAGGGGCAGGGTGCCTCTATGGTCACGTGGCACCTCCTTAACTCCTGTCAGAGTTCAAGGGCATCGCTGTGGTCAGGGAGGACCCTGCGGAGGAGAGCCTGGGGACCGTGTTTGTGGAGGAGGGGATGATGAAAGCAGAATTCTGATAGAGGGGGAGAAAGGGTGGAGGCCTGGCCAAAGGCCTGGGGTGGGAACATGCAAGACACATTCAAGTGACAAGTCAATCAGCCTGGCTGTGCCCCCACTACCTTCAACCATGGAGTGACTTCAGAAGACTCGAATCTTTGCCAGGGAGTAGATGGGCAGGAGAGTGTCAAAAGGTCTACTCCCACGATGTCTAAGGCTCAGCCTCGGTCTACACAAGCTGGACGGGTTATGGGGGGTTGTTTCCCAGCTTGGTACACGGGGCCCAGAAACGGAGACACTTCCTCATTCCCACCTCTCCCACGCCCCAATCCAATTCACCTCCAAGTCCTGCCTGTTTCACCATCTTAATAGTCTTCCAACCATCTCTCTGCCAGGCCCCCATCATGCTCACCTGTCTTATGGCAGCAATCCCTCTCATCTGGCCTGTCACTCTCTAGAACATTCTCCCCACCATCTTAGCATGGCTCCCTGCACCTAAGGTTCTCCATTGGCTTCCCAACACCTTTAGGTCCAGCGTGTGCTGATAAGGCCTTCCATGGCTTTGTACCACCCATCTCTCCAGTGTCTCCTCTTGCCACATGATGCTCCCATCATATCCTGGGTCAGCTCTGGGCCTTTAGCTCAGATTAAGATTATAACCCCCATCCCAACAATAATAAGTAACATTTCTTATATGTGCTTAATCCTCACAGGAACCCCCTGTGGATAAGGAACCTGGAATGTGGAGAGGTTAAATGACTTGCCTACGGTCTCACAGCTAGTAAGTGATGGAGGAGGACAGGTACCCAGATGGTGTATCTCCAGGGCCCAGCTTCTTAAACATTAGATTATGGTATCTTTGGAATCTTCTACTGGCCCCAGAAGTCCCACTTGCCCCTCTACATTCCCCTCCAAACCATGTTGACTTGCAAACCCCAACTGTGTTTAATTTGTATGCTTTCATGACACCTCCTCCAGGAAGCTTTCCCTGATATCCCTACTCCCCAAGTTTGGGTTAGGGCATGATTCCTCCACTTTGTGAACATTGGAATCACCTGAGAATCTATGAAAATTTACCAATGCCTGACTCTCACTTCCATTGTGAGTAAATTGGCATGAAGTGCCCCTGAACAAAAGCTCCCCAGGTAACTCAAGTACAGGGAAGTTTGGCAATCACTTTCTTGAGTGTGCATCTGAATCACCTGGAGGGGTGCCCTCCCCCCTCCCCCACCCACCCAGGGTTTCTGATTCTGTACATTTGAGTTAAGGCCTGAGAATTTGCATCTCTAACAAGTTCCCAAGGAGCTCTGGTGGCTCAATGGTTAAGTGCTTGGCTGCTAACTGAAAGGTTGGTTGTTCAAACTCATCCAGCGGCTCCGTGGGAGAAAACACTGGTGATTTGCTTCCATAAAGATTACAGTCTAGGAAACCCTATGGGGCAGTTCTACTCTGTCACATGGAGTCAATATTGAGTCAGAGTTGACTTGACGGCACTCAACAACAAGTTCTCAGGTAATGTTGCTGCTGCTGGTCCGGTAAGCACATTGTGAGAGCCGTTGAGCTAAGGAGTCCTCCCAGGTGCCCATGTGTTCCCAGAGCACCCACTGCTAATCACCACCTAAGCTCTCATCAAACCTGTTGTAATTGTCTGTGTGTTTCTCCACCACCCCGCAGGGCCTGAGCTCTCTGTGTATTTATCTTTGGTAATAGGTGTCGACACAAGTTGGATCAATGAGTGGCCCAGGCAGGCATGCCCCATGATGCGCCCTTGGCAGAACGTCTCATCTCAAAGTGGGAAATGAGCTATTGTTAATCAGGGCTGCCTTCTACTGGGAGTCCCTGGGTGGTGCAATGGTCAATGTGCTTGGCTACTAAACGAGAGGTCAGAGGCTCGAGTCCATCCAGAGGCACCTGGAAAGAAAGACCTAGTGATCTCCTTCCAAAAAATCAGCCACTGAAATCCCTACAGAGCACAGTTCCATGCTGAGACACACAGGGTCGCCATGAATCGTCAATTTGACAGTGACTGGTTGGTCGGTTTGCCCTCTACTGAATGCCTCCTGGGGGCAGGCACTGTGCTAAGCACCTCCCACAGTGGGCTTATCTAATCCTCACAACAACCCTATGAGGTCGGTACTATTATCATCTTCACTTTATAGGCAAGGAAACCAAGGTACAGAGGGTTAGAGTAACTTGCCCAGGCCACAGATGGGGAAAAGGGCAGAGGTGGGCTTCCATGTAGCCAGTCTGGCTCCAGAGCCCTCACTTTTAACCGCTGTACTGGAAGACCCTCTTCTAGGTGAGGCGCAAAGCAAAAATCCTCTCCTGCAAGTACCGTGGTTTTGTTATCTGCAAATCAAGGACTCTTTCCTGAGTTTACTCCAAGCAGTTAGGTTTGGAGGATGGATGAGGGTAAGGAGGTGTCACAGTTCTCAGCTGCTGCTCTCAGTGGGTTTCAGAAAAGAGGTCCCCATCTATTGGTGCGTTGTGAGATCATCCAAGTGGGTTGATTATGGGCACCATTTTTTTGGGCAGAACTGAACAAACTAGAAATAAATCAGAGAGTGCATATGTAGTAAACAAGTATTGTTTAGCCAAATATACATGTGTGCAAACCTATACTGGGTTGTGAGGTAAAATGCATGTCTTACAGTAAGTTCGGGTCACAAAAGTTTGCGAAGCACTAGAGAAAGAGCCTCCACCAAATCTCCTCATGAGCCAGCTGTGTTCTCCTGCCTGAGCAGGAGCTAAAGAAGAGATAGGTCGGCCTCTGCTGGACACCGCCATGATTGCACCACAGCCCCGTAAAATGCTGCTGGGTGGAAGAGGGCCCTGCCTTGATTTTTAGTGTGGAGGTAAGGAGGGGGTACCCATTTTCTCATGGGAGTACATCAAGATTCAAAAAAAATTTTTTTAATGTTAATTCATTTTAATTTCCAAAACAAACGCTGCCTGCTCATCAGTTCCCCCAGTCAGTCTTCACAGTGTCTTATGGCTTTGCCTGTAATTGTCATCTCCCCAGGCAGAGCTTGAGCTCCCGAGGGGTACCACGGGTTCTCCTCTTGTATTCCACCCAAGACCTCTGTGCGCAGGTATAATGCAGGTGATCGGCCCACACTTGCTGACTGATTAACCAGCACTGACTGAAAAAGGAAGTTGTGGAGGGTCACCAAATATTTAGCTAGTGATTCTGAGCACCCAGGCAAGAACTATTAAGGCCCATGTCTTTTCCTGGTTGCAGAAGCAAAGATGGAAATGTGAAATCTAGAACATATTAAGTAGCTACTGTGAGGCAGGCATTCATACATCCTATTTCATTAAATCTTTCTTCCTACCTTATTACCTCCACCTTATAGGCAAGAACACTAAGGCCCCAAATCACAAGGCTGTGAGTAGAATAGCAACTTGCAGAAGCTGGGCCTTCTCACTTCTAGGTCAGCCCTCTGAAAACAAGAGAGAATAGGCCTGGGTGAGACCCTTTTTCCAGCGGGGCCTCTAAATTTGTCTATAGCTCTGCCCTGCTGCTCAACCTCCCCCTACACTGTCCCCAGAAAGAGATAACACCTCACAAAATGAGACAATGGTCTTTGAAGAGTAGGGCCTTCATAGTTTAGGCTGAGTAGCTGCAGAAGGCTTGGGCATAATCTTTAGAGGGCCCTGAACTCTGATTGCTGAATGTGCAGTCTAACCGAAAACACATTGTCACTATTTTTAACCATAACCTGGCCTTCCATTGGAGGGAATCTTATTAATAGAAGGCTTTCTTGTCTACCGTGCACCATGATGGTTTTGGCTAAGCCTGTTTGGGGGTGGGAGCTCAGGAGGACTGGATAGAGGGAGAAGGATTTGGAGATGAGGTCAGTTGGTGGGGAAAGAGGTGAGGAGCGGTGGACAGAAGAGGGTTTCACAAAATGGCAGAGGGGTGAGCACTGCAACTCGAGACCCTGACACATCCCCAGGCTTGGTGTTGAGATGGTTTTGCAGAAAGAGAAAAAGGGGAAGGGTTCCAGGTCCAAGTTTAAGTCCGTGGCAGAATAGAGGGAGTACCTACAGACCCAGGAACCACAAGGCAGAGGTGACTCCAAGAATCTAAACCCCCAAAATCAACAAACATCTTGGAGAAAACTTTGGATTTCCAAAGACATCCTACAGAAAGAAAGGGAGTTTCAGCTGTTATCTCAGGCGAAATCGGAGTTTCCACAATAGCCTTAAGCTCACCTCTGAAACATATCAGGCAAGAAAACAGGCAAACTTCCCTGGGTGACCCTTTTGGGGAGAGCAGAGCAATACAAATTGGAATTTAGTGAACATATAATTACAGATATACTGGTTATGCTGGTTTCAATATGAAACCTCCATTTTCTTAGAAATCAGAAGGCTTGTATCAATCTGACGGAAATTCTTGTTCTCATATATAACCCTGTCTCGGTCATCTGATGCACTATAAAAGAAGTACCACAAATGGATGGCTTTAACAAAGAGAAACTTATTCACCCACAGTTTACTAGGCTAGAAGTCCAAATTCAGGGCATCAGCTCCAGGGGAAGGCTTTCTCTCTGTCAGCTCTGGAGGAAGGTCTTTGTCATCAATCTTCCTCTGGTCAAGGAGCTTCTCAGGCCCAGGGACCCCAGGTCCAACGGATGAGCTCTTCTCCCAGTGCATTCTTGGTGCTATGAGGTCCCCAACTCTCTGCTTCCTTCCTTTTCATTTCTTGTAAGATAAAATGTGGTGCTGGCCACACCCCAAGAAAACTCCCTTTACATTGGATGCGACCTGAGCAAGGGTGTTACATCCCACCCTAATCCTCTTTAACATAATCTAATCTTGCCTCATTAACCACAGGGAGAGATTAGGATTTACAACACATAGGAAAATTGTATCAATCACAAAATGGAGGACAACGCACAATACTGGGACTCATGGCCTAACCAAGTTGACACATATTTTGGGGGGACACAATTCTATCCATCACCCCTCCACATATTGCTTTTGTTTTTTAACTGTTTAGCAAAAGTTAGAGGACATATTTCGATATTCTTCTTACCTATTTTGAAGGGCTGAGGGACTGGTTACTTAACATATTCTTTTAACCCACTGGCTTATTTAGTTCATGCACATTACCATGCATCACTTGCCCTCAAAGGCCATGTTCTTGTCCCTCTCAAATTCTCACTGTTGACTAGGAGCAATGGATCCTATTCTGTAATTGGCCAGGCTGAAAACTGATGCCTTAGCTCACAAGTGCCATGCCACCAAAATGTATTTTAATATGAACCTTTATCTTCTTCATTTTTCTTCAATTGTATCTCTCCTATAGAAGCATGAGACTAATTCGGGGCAGATAACCAGTGTCTCAGCAGAGCTTCTGGTTCTTGGTAGTAAAGTAATGAGATGTGTGTATAGTTAAAACTTGATTTATAACTTTTAAGTAGGATAAAATAAAAACTTTTGATATATTCCTTTATACCTGTAACTTTCAGGCTGTGCCTCCCCCGCCCCCCCCCCCCCCCATTCTAGAACATTATGTGCTTCCTCAAGGACTTTGGAATAAGATGATTAATAGGCATGGCATTGCTCTTTAGTATGACAAATGGAAGTGGAGCCAAGAAATAACATGTTGTAGTTCCAAACCTCCAGCACACTTAGTGTGTGACCCACAGGCAAATAGCTTTGTTCCTGTGCCTGTGCCCAGCTTCTCACCCATAAAATGGGAATAATGCAATTAATTATAAGTGGGTGGGGTTAATTTGGATAATTTACTTTGAAGTTTAAAGTACTACAAGAAAAAGAGGTACCATATATAGTTTTCATTTATGCTTTAGAAAAATAGTAAAGGCAAGGATCTCTTCTTAAGGAAATAAGAGTTTATGTCTTATCTGTTGTTGCCTCGTTCAGCATTAAGTACTTAGTACCTTTCTCCTTTAAAGATTTTGTAAATACCTTGTACCAAAACCAAACCAAACCCACTGCCGTCGATTCCGACTCATAGCGACCCTATAGGACAGAGTAGAACTGCCCGCGCCTGGCGGATTCGAACTGCCGACCTCTTGGTTAGCAGCCATGGCACTTAACTACTACACCACCAGGGTTTCCAAATACCTTATAGATAATATTAGGTAATTAAGATGAAAATAGCAATAAAAATCCATTCAGGAAGGTATTAATGTACAGATATTCAACATTGTAATTGTGGTGCCTTAGCGACTTGTTCTTAAAGTCCTTAGGCAAATCTTTTAACTTCTCAGCATCAGATTTTCTGTCTGTAGAAAGGATATAATACCATGTAATTGTTTTTTTTTTATGGGTGTTTAATTAGTTTGAATTATAAAGTGCTTTGCTGAAAATGCACTGTTATTCTTTATAAAGTGATTTGCTGAAAATGCACTGTTATTCTGGTATTTGTTGTAGAAAATATAATACATGTTATATACATTAAATATATATAAGCAATATAACACATATATGTATAATATATGGAAACCCTGGTGGTGTAGTGAGCGGTTAAGTGCAACGGCTGCTAACCAAGAGGTCAGCAGTTCAAATCCACCAGGCGCTCCTTGGAAACTCTGTGGTACAGTTCTACTCTGTCCTATAGGGTCGCTATGAGTCGGAATTGACCCAACGGCAGTGGGTTTTTTTGGGTATAACACAATTGATATAACTTCAAATTACTTTATTCAAGTCATATGCAATAAACATCTTTATTTATTTATTTTTTAATTTAAAAGAAAAATCCAAAGATCTGACAACCTCAAGCCCGTACCCTTCTGTGACAAGAGTTGCAGTGCCCCCACTTCAGGCAAAACATAGGCTTGCTCTAGTTTGCCACACACTTCCTAGTGTCTGTCTGGCCCAAGGTGCTACTTTTTATAAGCCTTGCTTCTATAGTCATTTGCATCTGCAACTCCTAGAGTTCTGAATCATCCTATGCTGGTATCTTATACTTGATCCCTGCAAAAGCTGGGGATGGCAGTAGGCCTGAAAGTAGCCTCCTTTCACAGACGGAGATCCTGAGAGATGGCTGGCCTGGGTCATCACACAGGATCAGGGATCCAGATCTTGGCATTTTTTGTCACCACCCCATGCCAGTTGCCACATATGTAAACCATGGCCTGCCGCTTTCTTTAAACTACTTCACTTCTGTTTCAAGACTGTATAATGCTTTAACTTTGCTGCTGTAAAAATTGTTGGCAGGCCTGCAGATAAGTTTTGTTTGTTCTACACACTTCCTGGTTGAGCCAGCCAAACAAGGACTGGCACAGGGCTGGCAAGACTGATGGCACCCACTTGGCTCTGTTCATTTACTCCCTATGACCACCCTAGAAGGCAGGTACTATTACCCCCTTTTTATGGATGTGAAACCCGAGGTGCAGAGGTTTTGTGAATGCAAGACTGATATTCTGACAGTATGCACTAATTTGGTTTTATCAGCTGCATCCAGTGAGGAAGTGGTCATCTTGCCTTCAACCATTGCCATCTTGGTCTTTTGGGTCCCTTTTCATAGCTCACTTGTACCCTCCTACTCTTTCTACCTCCACTATCTAAGTCCATTTTTTTGCAAAGTGTGTGACACCCATTCATGGCAAGATATTAATAGCTTAAAGCACCATCATTTCCAAAGGTAACTATTTTTAATTAGTTTTATTGAGATAGAATTCATATAAAATTCACCCTTTCAAGGTGTACAATTCAGTGGTTTTTAGTATATTCAGAAAAGTGCAACCATCACCGCTACGTAATTTTAGAACATTTTCATCATCCCCAAAAAAACCCCCCACCCACTAGCAGTCATTCCCACCCCCCTCCCTGACAACCACTCATTTTTCTGTTTCTGTGGGTTTGTCTATTATGGACATTTAATATAAATGGAATCATACAATATGTGGTCTTTTCTCACTGGCTTCTTTCGCTTAGCATAATATTTTTAAGGCTCATCCATGCTGTACCATGAATCTGTACTTCATTCCTTTTTATGGCTGAATAATACTCCACTGTATGGATATACCACATCAGTTGGTGGTTATTTGGGTTATTTCCACTTTTTTTGCTATTATCAAGAATCCTGCTATGAATATTCATGTTCAAGTTTTTTACATGGCCATAGGTTTTTAATTTCCTTAGGTAAATAACATTGGAGTGGAATTGCTGGGTCACGTGGTAACTCTGTTTAACTTTTTAAGGAGCTGCCAAATTGTTTTCCAAAGGGGTTGCTTCACTTTACATTCCCACCAGCAACGTATAGTGGTTCCAATTCCCCTACAACCTTGCCAACACTTGTTTATTATCCATTATTTATATTACAGCCATACTAATTTGAGATTTTTATTTGTATTTCCCTAACAACTAATGATGTTGAGTAAATTTTCATGCGCTGATTGGTCATTTGTGTATCTTCTCTGGAGAAATGTCTATTCAAATCTTTGCCCAGTCTTAAATTGGGTTAATTCTTTGATTGTTGAATTATAAGAGTTCTTTCTATATTCTGGATTCAAGCCCCTTATCATATGTGTGATTTGCAAATATTCCCTCCATTCCTGGGGGTTATCTCTCCACTTTTTTGATAGTGAAACACGGAAGTTTTTCGTTTTTTTGAAGTCCAATTTACCTATTTTTTGTCCACTTGTGCTTTTGGTGTCATAGCTAAGAAATCATTGACTAGCCAAATGCCATAAAATTTTATACCTATGTTTTCTTCTGAGAATTTTATAGTTTTCGTTTTTACATTTAGGCTTATAATCCATTTTTAATTTTTGCATACGGTGTGAGGCAGGGGTCTTAGTCTTCCTTTGCATGTGGATATCCAGTTGTCCCAACACTATTTGTTGGAAAAACCCTTTTTTTTTTCTCCTCATTGAATTGTCTTGGCTTCCTTTTTGAACATCAACTGATCACAAGTATACAGGTTCATTTCTGGACTCTTAACTGTTCCATTGATACTTTTATGTCTCTCCTTTGCCAGTACCATACTGTCCTGATTACCATTACTTTGTACTAACTTTTTAAATCAGGAAGTGTGAGTCCTTCAAATTTGTTCATTATTACTGTGGCTATCCTATGTCCCTTCCACATTCATATGAATTTTAGGATAAACTTGTCAGTTTCTACAATGAATAAATAGGCAGCTGGAATTCTGCTAGGAACTGCATTGAATCTGTAGATCAATGTGGAGAGTATTGCAAGCTTAACAATATTTAAGTGTTCCAATCCATAAACATGGAATATCTTTCCATTTATTTAGATCTTCTTTAATTTTGTTCAACTATGCTTTGTAGTTTTCAGTGTACAAGTCTTACATTTTGTTAAATTTGTTCCTAAGTATTTTATTCTTTTGATGCTACAGTAAGTGAAATTTTCTTAATTGCATTTTCAAACTGTCTACTGCTAGTGTACAGAAATACAATTGATTTTTGTATATTGATCTTTTATCCTGCAGCCTTACTGAACTTAGTCTAGTAACTTTTTTGTAGATTCTTTAGGGTTTTCAACTGACAAATGGATAGGATAATAAAAGAATTTACCTCATAGGGCTGTTGTGAGGGTTAAATGAGCTAAAACCTCTCAAGTACTTAGGACAATGCTTATCGTTGTTCTAAAATTACTGTATTTGTTGTGGTGCAGTAAATTGCTTCAATATGGCCTTTCTAGCCATGGTCTTGTAACTCCCACAAAACGACTGGCTGGAACTATGCAAACTGAGTGATTTATGGTCTACAGGGGCAATTGGTCAGTTCATGGTCCAGCTAGGAGGGCCATGCCTTGAAATGGACAAGGATTCTGCTTATGTAAAAGCCAACCCCACAGAGGTTCAGGGAGACCTTACTACCATCAACAAGAGTCTGGAATAGAGCATATCCCTAGGACCAAGGACTCAGGGTCCCCATGCTGAGAACCTCCTAGACATTGAAGAAAGAGCTTTAACAGTGAAGATGGTACAAGATGGCGAGACAGTGGGTAGTGGGCCTGGTGGCCCATGCAGTGAGGTGACTGTGGTAGGCTTGTTGGCCCACAGTGCAAGAGCTGAGTGCCTTTGGGCAGAAGGCTTGCCAGCAGAGCTAAAAGAGCTGTAACCACTTACCTGTATGGGGCAGAGGCCTGAGTGTGCCCTGTGCAGGGGGCTGCCTAGTAGGATCCTGTACGGGGCTCTTCTTAAAAACAGGGTGAGGCCGAATGCCTCTGGGCAGGTGGCTTGCTAGTGGAGCTAAAAGAGCTATAACACTTGCTTGTTCAGGGCAAGAGAGGCCTGAGTGTGCCTCATGCAGGGATTGCACACTTCCACCCACCCCCAGGCAGTGAGGGCCCAGGTAGTGTGGCAGCGAGAGATCCCCACAGGCCCAGGTAGTGTGGTGGTAGCCAGAGGCAGCAGTGACATGAGCACAGCATCTGACCTGAACCACCAGGTGCCTGCCCAGCAACGTAAGAATAAAACATAAGAATGGACATGAGTAATTGGGGGAAGGGTAAGCTTTTCCTCTTTGAGAATCTGTTATTCTTTACTGTTTGTTTCCTATGAATAATGGCTTTCGCTTTGCAACACTGTGTAGGTGTCGTATGTGTTCAGCTCAATCAGATGGATGTAGCACCCATGAAACGGCTGATGCCAGTGAGTGTACATGCTTCATTCCTAGCAGTCTTATGGCTGCCCGGAAGTTTGAGGCACAGCCTGTGTGTGCAGTGCAGACACAGCATTACATTTGTTCAGAACAAAGCCTGGGAAGGGCTCAAAATATATTATTATCAGGGTGAATCTTTCTCTAGGGACTGAGCAGTCCAAAAATTCTGCTTGGACAGAGGGATGGAGAGATTTGCCCACAACCTAAAGCTCAGCTCTGAGGGCAAAACCTGAGCAACTGCTTCAAAGATGGGCATGAAATTTTGTAAAAAATGACATGCTTTTTTCACACGAGAGCTAGCTGCAGTGTTTACAGAGCATCTGCTCTGGAGGCAAACCGTGTGGGTCCAAGTATTGGGGCTGCCACTTTCTAGTGACCCGGTTTCTTTACCTATAAAAGATAATAGCAACTACCTCATAGGGTCATTTTGAGAATTAAAGGGGTTAATACATGTTGTTTGTTACTAGTTATTTTTGAGTAGGCATCAACTCATGGTGACCTTATGTACAACAGAATGAAACGCTGCCTGGTCCTACAGCAGCTCCATGATCTTTGGTACGTTTGAACCCCTTATTGAGGCTATTGTGTTAATTCAGCTCATTAAGGGTTTTCCTCATTTTCGCTGACCCTCTACGAAACATGATATCCTTTTCTTGCAATTGGTTTTTTCTGATGTGTCCAAAGTAAGCAAGACGAAGCCTCGCCATACTCACTTCTAAGGAGCATTCAGACTGTATTTCTTCTAAGACTAATTCGTTCATTCTTCTGACTGTCCAGTCTATTCAATATTCTTTGTCAACATCATGATTTGAATGCATCAATTCTTCTGTCTTCCTTTTTCATTGTCCAGCTTTCATACGCATTTATGAGGTGAATGAAAAGGCCATGGCTTGGGTCAGGCACACCCTAGTGATCAAAGTGACATCTTTGCTTTTCAAAACTTTAAAGAAGTCTTTTGCAGTAGATTTGCCTAATGCAATATGTTGTTTGATTTCTTGACTGCTGCTTCCATGGACATTGATTATTAATCCAAGTAGAACAAAATCCTTGGTATCATCAATTTTTTCTCCATTTATCATGATGTTTATTGGCCCAGTCATGAGTAAAGCATTTAACACGGTGCCTGAGATATCCTGCTGGGTCAGTGTTCAATAAATGTTAGCTATTACAGTTATTTACTTGTTGCTACACACACACACACACACACACACACACACCCCTTTTAAAAAGAATGTAGAAATCTTGCCATAACTGGTTAATAGTTGTTGTATTCATCCTTTTGTCAAGGAAAAAAAAAAAAAACCCCACACAACAAATTGCATGTTGAGTGCTGGAGTGACTTTAGACTCTTAAAGGAGAATTTGGCTAAGCGACACTTAAGAACATTCATGTAACTAAAAATTCCAAGAGTTTTAGCTTCAGGCAAAGCTGGATCTAGGAGTTCGAATTATGCTGCCAGGATTCTGTCTCTATTTCTTAGACAAGCTCTCTCCATCTGGCAAGGTACCATGGACATTACTAACCTCAGACTCACATATAGCCTTTTTCAGTTTAGCAAGTCCTGCAGAAAGGGGCAATGATTCTGCAATAGGTCTGTTCTAGGGAGGCCTTGATTGGCTTGACTTAAGACACATGACCAACTCTGAACCAATCAGGCAGGAGGGGTGGGGTACTCCAGTCATGCATCTGTCTGTGTGCCTGGGTGACCCTGTTATCTCCATCCTGACACATGGAATGGGTTCTCCAAAGTAATGTATGGTTCTGCTACCAGAAAGGAAAAGGGAATGTACAGGCAAACACTAGGTGCCTGTTACATTCCAGGATAATATAAGCCCTGTGAAGGCAAGAGGGAGTTCTATCATGTTGCTATAGTAGCCTCTGTGACAAGATCAGAGAGTATTTAATAAGTGAATGATTACTATTACAATGAAAAAAAAAAAAGCACACAATCATGAGATTTCGGTGGAGATAAAAAAAGAGATGACTCCTGCATACTAAGGCTTCTAAGCACTTTTTTTCTGGCAGCACTGCATAACCAGGTATATGTACAAAGCCTGTCCTAGACTCCCTGAGAAACGGAGAGGGATGATATGGCTCTTGCTCTTGTGGCGCCTCGAATCCCACTTGGGAGTCATAACACACAAATGGAGAAGGAAGGAAGAGGGACACAATCACTCACAAAGCAAAAAGCCAAAAGACTCTATAAAAGCAAATCTGAGTAAGCACAAGCAAATTTAAAGTATGGTTTTCCAGCTTGGCTCTACGGGCTTATGAAGCCATATCCTCCTGGGACTTGAAGCATGAAAGAAATTCTCATGATTCAGAGCTACCCCTTAAGCCTAGTAATGGACTCCCCAAGTTAAAAGTGCTTGCTGCCTGAATGACTTTTAATATAAAATCAAAAAGTCAGTGGTGTTCTCTTTTACAATATTCACCTCATAGCCAATTTCATTACGGTTCATCTTTTCTGAAAAACAAGGAAAACACGTGTTGAGGGCATCTAAAAGGAATCAGATTCAGATCTTATTCATTCCCACCAACATATCTAGACAGTCTTAAAAAAGGCTTTTATTCTTTCTACTTGGGACAGAGAAAATGTTTTAATTTTATTATAAAAACTTTAATAAGTACAAAAAGGTACCAAGAATAACAAACATCTGTGTCCCCACCACCCCACTTAAGACGTTTTACCAACAGAGTTGCCATCGCCTGTGTCCCCCTCACCCCACCTACCTCTTCAGAAGCAACCAATACCCGGAATTTGGTGTTTATCTTTTCCATGCATTTATTTATACTCTTACTACAGGTGTATGAATCCTTTATCAATATGTAGTACTGTTTTGTGTTTTTAAACTTCCTATAAATGGCATCATGTGGTACATATTGTACAGCTTGCTTTTTCTCCAGTCTGCCTTACTTGAGATTTATCCATGTTGACATACGGGATACAAGTGTATATTATAGCTCTGGTTCTTTAACTTCCTATGGTTCAGTGTTGCAGGAATTGTTTAGCACTGTATGAATACATTTTTTATTCATTCTCTTGCTGGACATCCCTGTTGAAATGGCCAAAAATTGGGGGGAAAAAGGATACTAAACATTTTTGAGCACATAAGCTAGTTTTCCTAGAATCGTGGCTTTCCACATTTTTTACTACAACCTACAGAAAAAAAAAAAAAAAATTACATCATGACCCTATGCGCGCATATGTATTTTTATGTGTCAATCAATATATAACAAAAATTTCATGTAACAATACTGTATTGTTATTTTCTATGTTATTCTATTTGCTTGAAAAAAAAAAAAGCAGGTTTACAGACACTGAATTGATTTCATGATTTTCCTATATAGGCTACAACAATATTTAAAAAAAACACTGCTCAAGGGTATTTACACCAAGTAATGAAGTTGCTGGGTCATGGAGCATACAAATATTCAGCTTTACTAGCTATTTCCACTGTTTTCCAAAATACTTAGAGCAAATTCCGCTTCCACAGCAGACAAGCAAGTTGCCACTGTTCTGCCTCCTTGCTGGATTTAAATGTACCCCTATCTGATTCTGCCGATGTGAAATGGCATCCCGCAGTGTAAGTTTGCACTTCAATAATTAGTGAGCTTGAGCATCCTTCCCTGTGTTTATTGGCAATCTGTATCTCCCTGGTCCATAAACCATGAGGCAGGAAATCTATCGACCAAAATAGTTTCCAAGGCCACTACAAAGCCTGCGCTGGGATACATACTCAAGTCTGGGGTTCTGATCTATGATATATTTAAATCTGTGACCACATGCCCAAGGGAAAAAGGAACCAATCAAACATTACCTTCTCAGGAAGACTTTCAATTCTTATCAGGCCACAGCAAAGCACAATCAGTAGCAACAATGAAGGAAACCCAGGTGGAGAAAAGAGGATTTTGTTTTTCTTAAAACTAAACAGTCTTAATTTTGGCGGTAAAAAAAAGCTGCTCTTTCAAACCCAGCTATGTAAATACGCATCAGTTGTTATTCTGTTCTCAGTCTTCCAATTTGCAAAATTAAGATAACAATCTGTACCACTCCTTATTCCATGTGGAAGTTTTGAGATAACTATTCTTTCAAGACTTTGAAAATAAGGACTCTTGTAGAAATTCAAGGTTCTGTGGGTGTTAAGAATCCATCACCTTCCAAGAAGCTTAAGCGAGACGATACAACTACAGTCCTTTGAACAGCCCTGAGCAGCTCTCCTGAGTTCCTGCCTAAAAAGCCTGATGGCTCTGCACAACAGCGAATTATCCCCTAAAATAACACAGTCTTGTCTTTCGGTCTCAGAAATCTAAGAAGCTCTTCATTTCACAGGTATAGAAACCAAATCCCTTAGCAGTCTTGACAGCCTTTCTGAGTTTCACAGTAAACTGGGGTGTCCTGTTCCCCGATCCAGAATTTTTATCCATCTCACCCCACTCTCTCATCTAATTTCCTCATGCTGAGATGCCAAGATCCATCCTAAAGTCAGGCTTGCCTGCTTTACAATCAATCAATCACCAGAGTGAGGGCTCAACAGGTCGTAACACTTTACCTCTCCACTCTGAAGAGAGGACAATCATGAAAAGGGAACAGACTTGATGCCTATGAGGTGTCAATTTTCAAAGTACAAAGCAAACAGCTTGTACCAAATAGCTCTTGCATTAAAAAATACGAAGCTGGATGGATATAATCTACAACCAAGAAGGCGTCCCAACCAGCAGTCCAGGATCTGTAAGCAGGTCACTCCAGTTGTTGCTACCACACTTCCTTTCCAGGCTTTGACTTTCCTGCCAGCACTTACTCTTATCCTTTACTCATATCCACACCCCCTAAAATGGGATCTCAAGGTTTGGTGAAAGAAACAAACAGTGAATCTCATCACACACAGGGACCTCTGCTGAAAGCCATCTCCAACTAGAAGGATGCCATCTGCAGAGGAGCACCATGGCAGTGTTGACCTGGGTCGACAAGCAATGTCGCAACGTCTGCTGAGTGGGTGCTCTTTCTGCATCTCTAGATACTAGTGATCATCTTTTTCTGAGCTCATTGCTACTTTGACCACCTACTACTACCTTCTTTTTTGCTCCAGGCAGCTTCTTCTATCCAAAATTCTACTGCAGCCTAGGAGCTCTCCAATTCTGTGAATCATTGCTCTCAAACATGGAGTCAAGGAAGTAAAGAAAATCATACCTACCGATGACCTAAGACGATCACTCCTTCACAGATCAGTTAATATGGTTAAAACAAAGCCTAGAAGAGATTTCCTGTACTCTGTTACAAAAATGGAGTGGAACATGTGTGTGTATTTACGTATCGGATAACGATTTGTAATTTTGCTCTGTTTGGATGAAAGTTATAAGTAGCTGGCATCTACTGTGAAAAACAAACCAATAAGGGAAAAAAAAAAATAAGGGAAGGCAAGGCCAAAAGCCAGCTGAGAGTAGAAGGAAGCCAGAATGAGATTAAGATGGGCCACATAATATTATACTTACTCATGCCTAGTCTATTATTTAAAAGAAGCATCCAAGCACAAAAGAGTTCAAAAGCAAGGCCCTAGGTAAACAATTTTCTTCTAGAGCCAAAGGAAAACAAGGTTTCTCACAGGCACTAATGCATCTACGTTGCAGATACAAAGAACCATTTCAAAAAAATGTTTCTTAATTGTTAACAGTATATTGGTAGATCTCTTTTCAGTGCAAGTAGAACTGAAGATTCTTGCAGGAAATTTAGAGAAACAGGACTCTGCTGTTTTAATAAATACAGATCTCTCTCTCCCTGGTTCCTCATTCTCCTTTACATGAAAATAAATTACAAAAACCATGAGATGTTAATATGGCAGTTACTATCATTTTGGATATTCAAATAAAAATCTCAAAACAGAACCAATTTTCGGAAAAATTTTTTCAGCTATTTTTTGACACATCTACATTTGTTTTAATATTCAGTCATGTTGTCTTACCCTGGTGCACTTTCTGGGAAGTGACTGGCAGCTGTGTTTTGTTCCCAGGAGCAAGAGTGCCAATACTACGGAAACCTTCCCCCTCCTTGAACTCTCCCTGGATATTCTACCTAATCTAGTCTAGCTGGAGAGGAAGGTAGGGGCTACAGGAAAACAAATGCAAAGTTATTTTTATCTAGCCCCAAGACACTACAGGCCACTTGCAAAACATCTTGGGAGTAGGGCCTTGGAGAGATAGATTTATTGCTTGGGAAAATCAGGCATCTTATAACAATTAAGTGTTAAAACATAATCTACTTTCTAACTGGCCTAATAACATATTTAGTGCTTCTGCTCTACCTCCTAGTTTGCTGCGTAATGCTTGGGGTCTTAAAAGCTTGCAAGCAGCCATCCAAGGCACAACAATTGGTCTCTATTTACCGGAAGCAACAGGGAGAAGGAGAGTCAGAAATAGGAGGAGAAAATTGAATGTGTGGCTAATTGCCTCCATGAACAACTGCCTCCTTTGCTATGAGACCAGAAGAACTGAATGGTGCCCATCTACCATTAGTGAACGTTTTGATCAAAGGTTCCACAGGAGAATCCTGATCAAAAAGGGGAAAATGCAGAACAGAATTTCAAGTTCTCACGGACTCCAGACTTTCTGGAGCTATGGAAGCTGGCTAAACCCCCAAAACTACTGCCCCAAGATAATCTTTAAACATTAAACCAAAAAATATCCCCTGAAGCCTTCTTAACGCCAAACAATAGCTTAGCTTAACTAGTAAAAAATATCTGCCTTGAGCATTATGCTCTTTTAAGAACTATCTATGTGGGATCAAAGTGCCAAAAACAACTTGAAAGATTAGATAGGAACCTTAAGGGGCAGTGAATTTATGTTAAGGAAGGAAGAATAATTCAGAAAAGGAGGGTGAGAATGGTTGCACAACTCAAAAGAATGTAACCAGTGTCACTGAATTGTACATGTAGAAATGGTTGAATTGGTGTACATTTTTCTGTGTATATTCTCAAAAATAAAATAAAATAAAAAATTAAAAACCACAATCTACTTTCACATACACCTGGGAAGAGCTCCAGGTACAACCTAATTAGCTGAAGCAGACAGGAAAAAAAAAAAACTCCTCAGAAAATTATCATTGTTTAAATACACTCTATTTTATTTTGTCTTAAAATAGTTTAACCTTTATGCTACAGACTTATTTCAAAAAACAGAAAATCTTATCTTGCACCAAAAAATATATATATAACACTCTGTTTTATTATTTTTTTCTCCAAAGACCATTAAATACTAAATGGAAACACAAACCAAATAATGAATGTAAAGAAGAACCAAATTTTCTTTTTAAAAACTAGAGTTGCACATTTGAAAACATTAATTCTAAGCAATGATTTGTCGTCACTGCATCAAGTTCCACGCTCAAGCTCCAGCAACAGCAGATTGTTAACCACCAAGTGCATTGGTTCCTAGCCATACAATGGCTAACGTTTCATTTTCATGGTAAGAGGAGCAGAAGGCTTCCATGACCTTTGTACTCTTTAAAAAATAAAACAACAAAAATATTTCCTAGTTATCCAGTGATTTTTTTTTTAATATCACTACCCTTTAAAATTTGTTAAAAGAATATGTAGTGTTTTAAATAAAATGAAAAAAAAAAAATACAACAGCATTGGACTAAAATACGTGATTATTTTAAACAAACAGTGCACAATCTGAGGAAGTTTGGTTAGGGCACAATCATTTTTATATATACATGGAAGTCACATCATACACATACTGGAAAACAGGGGTTAGAGGCTCTGTGCCTTAAAAAAAAAAAAATTAGAATAGACAAAGTTGTGTCCTCAGCTTTTTCAAAACCCTTGTGAAATAGTACAAAAAGCAAGCAACAAATTCATTTTTAAGTTACCTATGAAGCTAATCTGCTTAAAGTAACAAACAATTGACTAAATTAGCAAATCAGATGGTTCATATTCACAACTGGTAACAATAAGGGCAGAATTTATGGGATGTTCAATTGTAAATATGGAGTCTAGTCTATTCAGTCTGGCCCCTTCTATCAAAAATGAAAAGACAACTATGGGACAGCAGCAATTACACATGCCGGGCAGTTGTGAGGATGCAGGAGCTAGGTTACTGCTCTGTGGTTCAAACTGGAGGAGGGGAGATGTAACCAAATCTGTAGAATAAATCCATCTATGACCCAAGTACACCATTTTCGCAAAGATATTGGTTTGAATAGACAATGTCCTGTGAAAGCATAAAAATCCACTTATGCTACCAAACGCAAAACTTTGGTTTAAAAAAAAAATCCCTTTAAAAGAAATTACAAATATCAAAGAACTGTTTACCACAGAATTTTATCATTAATGCATTTCCAGAAACCATATCCCCACTCTTCGGGATCTAACAATGAGAGAAGAGTTGAAACCTAGTCTCTCTATAGTGAGTTAGGTGGAAAAAGAAAGTCCCACCCCAGCAAGGGAGAGAAACTGTCTCTACTACCCCCACTCCTCCTTTTTCACACCTTAATCTCTAAATCTCTGTTCTGGTCATCAAATCAGGAAGTCAGCCCACTTGACTAGGAAGAGGTGAGGGAAAAGTAAAACCTAGTGTAAAAGGAAAAAAAGCAAGAGAAGAGTTTGGTTACCACTCCACCCTCTGCTCCCAGTCCACAGAGCACACAGCACACCATAGAAGTTCTCTCTTTAGAGAATGAGTGTTAGGGGCTAAAGGAAATATAGCATGGGCAACCACCTGCTATATGGAATTGTTAACATCAGAATAAGACAAACAAACAAACAACCAAACCTGCTGCCATTGAGTTGATTCCGACTCACAGTGACCTTATAGGATAGAATAGAACTGCCCCATAGGGTTCCCAAGGAGGGCCTCCTGTATTCAAACTATATTTGAACTGCTGACATTTTGGTTAGCAGCCAAGCTCAACATTAAGAACAGGTAATGCAAAAACAGCTTTTAAAATGAGGCTCTGCCCTGATACTGGGGAAAAAATAAACTGTAAAAACTTCAAGTCATATAATCCACCCTTATTCTCCTCCCAATGATTTTCCTGGAAAACACAGACCAGAAATTGTACATTTCTGCTTTGTCTAGCATTTTAGTTCAAGTCAAAAAAAAAAAAAACAATATGTAACAGTAAAATTCAATAAATTAACCCTAAAGCAAAATGTGAAGGTCTAAGGGTACACCAGTAGTGAATTTGCAGAAGGTCCTATTTCACTCTGGCCTCTGGATCTTTGGTTTCTGTCTAGAATTGTGGCCATGTGAGAGACTGATACACGAGGTGCTAAAAGTAGAGGTTCATGATTTTTATAAAAGCCTGATCTATAAAGGTAGATTGGAGGAAAAATAAAATCGATGAAGAACAGAGGCCAGATCAAATGAGACACTGTCTAAGGAGATCAAAGAACACATGCTGAAATACACTCCAATGGAGGAAGGAGATACAGAAGAGACAAAGCAGCAGGAAGAAGGGTAAGAGAATAAACTTGTCTTTAAAGAAAAAAAGGCCAGGCAGGCGGACCAGGCAGGCTCTGACGCATGCGCATGCAGGGTATGTCTCAGCCATCTCAGCGAGCTGACAGCACCCACCCCACACAGTGCCTTATGCAGATCAGGCACTTGATAAATGTGTGTTTGCAGAATGAAAAATGACAACTGTAGTTCTCGTGCTCCTATGGTAAGCGAGGGCCATCAAGGCATTTGGACAGGGAGACTAAGGACCATCGCAAGGTTACATGGTTAAAATGGAAAAACAAAAAGACTGTGACAAACAAAAGGTAAGGTCTTCTTCAGCCTAAAATATTACTTCACTCCCCCTGTGCACAGACATAGTGTTCTAATTCTAGGTATTGCTTTGAAAATAATTCACTAAGCTACAGCATGTTACAGAAGAAAGGTAGTGACTAATGCCATAAAACTCCAATGCTGGCATTTCCTGAATTCCCTGAAGCTCCCACTACCCTTTGCTATAGTGCCATTAATGTGCTTTACCTCTGATTTTGTAAGTATATTTTTATTTTTCCGTTTTTAGAAGGTAGAGGAGAAAAATACCCAATTATAGCATCAGGTCAACTGCAGCTCAGGTGTTAAGCAGTTGTTATACACCCTTTACAGACAGACCAGCTATGAAAGAAGGCACTTTCCTCTCAACTTTGCAAGTGCCTGTAGCCTTAGAAGCCACATAACTTTTTATATTTTACCTAAATAATAGGTTTCTATGTTCTCCTGCTATTTAAATAAACCATGAAAAAAAGTTAGGGAGAGAGATTTCCCCACTGATCTCTCAATGCTCTCTTCAGATGCCCAGAAAACCTCATGGTGGGTATCTCTCTGAAATGCCTCTGCCCCGAGGAGACACGTTCCAAAGAGTTATCAATTATTGCAATGAGGGGATCAATTAAGTCACCTTTATAGTATTTATAAACATAAAGGGACATGTCAATTATTTGTGCTGTGGGAAGTCAATCAGGAGCAAAGTCAGGGAAGAAGACGGAAGACTTAAGCTAACAGGAAAAGTAATACTTCTGTCTTCTATTTTTAAGCACAGGTTTTTAAATGTATATGCCCTGCTAGGTGCCAATAAGGACCTGACTGGTATGTGTGCAAATGCCCTAAGGTGGAAGTGCCAATGGGGTGGGCTGATAGTGGTCAAGTCTAAACATTAATTTCATTACAAAGAAATAAATACGAGATTGAAAAACTGAAATCCATTTCACCTGGTCATTAAGATATTATTTTGGAAGGAAGGCAGAGTTTTCTAAGACTGAAAGTCGCCAAGTAAAATAAAGTTGTTTAATAATCCATCATTCACACCAAAAGAAATTCTTTTCTCTGTTGATAAGTTATTGTCCTAAGTGACTTTTTTAATTAAAAAAAAAAAAAAAAGGAGGGGGAGTCGCAATTTTCCATGAGTTTCAATTCTACAAATGCCACAAACAGCTTCTGACGCTGAAGCTATGACAATGAACTTCCGTGCTACAAAGAGGAGGAGGAGGAAGTGGAAGGGAACAGTGCAGAGGAAACACAGTGACATCGTATTACAGTAGGTATTTACGTCTGCTATCCTCATCCAAGGTAAGATCAACAACTTCCGCAGGTGAAGCCCAACTCTGCTGGGGAGTCACAGCAGTCCATGACTGTGTTTGCCGGGCGCTAACATACTGCGTGCCTGAACCATGCTTCCATGAAGAAACACTCTGGATCACACCTCCTCGAGGATGAACACACCTGCAATTGAAATCAACAGCAAAAGCATGGTTAATTCCACCACAGGAAAAATAGAAGGCAATATAGCTTTGGTTGTACAATTAATACTTTTTACTTTGCAAGTTCAGGAAACCCACAATCAATACCCTTCTTTTCCTCTCTAAAATGGATCAAGTTTAGCCTAAAACAGGGTTAAGGGTCTCAGTCAGAAACTCCTGAACTGTGTCTAGATCAGTCACTGACTGACCAATCAATAAGATGACGTTTCTCCGGACTCCATTAAAACTATGGGATTTTCAGGACACGGTAATATACAATTTCAGAGAAAAATTAAAATCACCAAACAACCTTAGCCTAAACAATTAAAAACAGTAAGAAATAGGCGAAACTTGTTTTTGAAATAAGTTCTGTGCCCAGTCATCCAAGGCACAATAATTGGTCTCTATTCACCTGGAGCAACAAAGGAAGAAGGAATGTCAGGAATAGGAGGAGGAAACGGATGTGTGGCTGACTGCCTCGTCTGCCATGAGACCAGAAGAACTGAATGGTACTGGCTATCATTACTGAACATTTTGGTCAATGAGTCTATAGAAGAATCCTGATCAAAAGGGGGGGAAAATGCAGAGCAGAATTTCAAATCCTCAGGGACTTCAGACTTTCTGGGGCCATGGAGGCTGGATGAACCCCTGAAACTATTGCCCTGAGATAATTTTTTAAACTTAAACCAAAAATATTCCCTGAAATCTTCTTAAAACCATGTAATACTTTGTTTTAACTAGTAAAGAATGTCTGTCTTGCACACTGTGTTCTTTTAAGATCTACCTATATGGGATCAAAAGTGACAGCGGTAACTCCCAAGATTAGATAGGAAGGAATCTTAGGGGGCAGTGAATTTATGTTAACGGGGGAGGAATTACTCAGAAAAAGAGGGTGAGAATAGTTGCACAACTCAAAGAATGTAATCGTCACTGAATTGTACATGTAAAAACTATTGAATTGGTGTATGTTTTTCTGTGTATATTATCAACAATAATTAAAAAAAAGTTCTGTACCATAGTTGGTAAGAACACCTTTAAAGACAATGACAGTACTACCCCGTCACAGATTAGATTTCTAAACACCTGTAAGTAGTAGGCCATGCATGAAGGATCATTTTCCTTAGTCCTGAAGGTCACAATAGAAACACCTGGCTCTTTCATCAGAACTGCTTATTGCTTTGATTCAATGAAAGTAACAAGGCTGAAGTACTCAGTCTAAACATCAGTTTAGAAGCTCTAAAAAGGTCATATCAGAGGGACAGAACTGCCTTATTGACAAATCTCACCAAGCGCTTCTTGGGAGAAATTTGTTACAGAAACACTGACAGCTTGAATTCCATGTTCCAGTCAAATGACAGACAGGCAGTTCAAGCCATCATTGCTACTTACGTTCTCACATCTATTGGCCAGTCCTTATTTGGGTTATGTGAGAAGTGGCAAAGGCATGATTCTAGTCATGTAACTACCACCGTGGGTCTTGAGTAGCCATTCTAATAAACTGTAAACAACGAGTGATGTTGGCTCACTTGAGAATTCAAGCTTTGACTTAATGCCACTGTACCGCCAGGTTCAAAATAACACTAGGGTAACAATGGACAAGACTCAGTTGTAAAACTGCCCCAAGGAGCCCTAAAATCCTAGAAAGAAGCCCTTGCTCCTAAGGAAGACTAATCTAAAAACTACTCCCTTACTAAGAGAGGCGCCAAAGAACAGATTCCCTTGTGGATACAGTAGCGGGCAGAGCTCAGGATTGTTACAATACCAGAGGCCCGCCATCTGTTCAGAAATGGATTAAGTACCTACTCAGCCAGAGGAGACTACATTTTCAAAGATTAGGTTAGTGAAAAAGCATTAAAAAAAGGGACATAAAGTCCAAGCTCTAATCCAAATCTGCCCAACCCACATGTACACTCACACTAAGTGATCATGTAGTCATGGGAGAATGTCAGCCAAAGGAGTCCATTCAACGTTTATACAGTTTCATGACTGATGACCAACAGAACAATAACTGTTTATTAAGCAGGCTCATGCATATTATCTCATTTGACAATTCCAATAGACCTATGAGGTAGACATGGAAGTTATCCATACTCTACCGACAGGGATTAAAAAAAAAAAAAAACTTTTTTTTTTTTTTTACTGCGGCTTAAAGAAGTCACATGGTTTGCCCAGGGTCACATTGCTTGAAAGTGGTAGGCCAAGGAACTTCAATCCAGGTCTGACTCTGGGTTTAATGCTTTCCACTACATCATGTTTTCGCTTTACAGATGTGTGTACTAAATTGGATGAGGTAAAACATAGTAAGAATTAGTAGTGTACAAAGTTAGGCCCAGATTTAACAATTTAAAAGTTCTTCAACAGTTCAAAAGCTCATCTGTACAGGTACAAATTGAGGGAAAGCTCGCTTAGAAGCTTAGTAGCAATTTAGGAAACGAGTGGCTACAAAGAGAGTCAATACGGTCTTTGGCAGAATTTAATCTTTGAATTAAAGTTATTTAGCCCCAACTGTTACTCCTCACTACACCATATGCAATTATACAATGTAACATCAGGAAGTGGCTTTAAAAGGGATCTGATCCAATCTGTTCATTTTACAGAAAAGAAAGCTGAGGCCAAAAGACAAATGCCCAGGATATTAAGCAAGTTAAACATAGAGCCAAGGAGAAAATCAAGTCTCCACTGGGGGCTTATTTTCCACTAAACAACTTTGCCTTCCTCAGACTATACCTAAAGTACTATGCTTGATTGTGAGTACTGCCTGACCCCTGAGGGTATTCAAAAAACAGCAAACTCTGGCAAGTGTCCCATGAGGGAAGACTAAGAGGGTGACAGGTTTAGAGACTGTGTTTACTACTGGTGAGTGGTTGAAGAGATTGGGAATATTTAGTCTGGAGAAAGAAGAATAAAGAGATGAGGCAATTCTTCAACTATTTAAAAATATATCACTTCTCTACTTATGCGGCAAATGGTTCCCTGTACCAGAAATCATCTTGGGCTGCTTTAAGTAAAAAAAAGCGAGTTTACTGGAAGGACACCAGAGAATCTCAAAGAATCCAAGGATGACGGAACAACTAGGCCTCATTCATTTGACTCAAGCCCCAATCCTCTCAGTACTTTTCCTTCAATATTTAGATTCTCTGGAGAAAGTGATGGTCCCACTTTGGGTCAAAAGCTTGCCTGCTCCTATTAATTGTAAGAGGGGCAGGTCCTAAAGAAGGAAGAATCACTGTGAGCTGGGCAGCCGCCATGAAAGCACCAACTCCACCTTGTACAGAGATCTCAAAAACGTAATAAGAACTGTGAATCAGTTTCTGGGAGGTCATTTTTGGATGATTATTACCACACAACAATTAAACAGCCACTATAAAATGAAGAATGTGAGAGGCTCAAAATTTTGTGAGGTGGCTAAAATACAAAACAGGTTTTCGTGCATTATCACATATCCTTTTCTTTATTATGAAAGATATGGGATGGGAGCATACTCAGCTACTTTTTAATTGGTCCAATCAAATTTTGGTAGAGATACAGCTTTGTTTTTACAAAGCACTTAATGGGCACATGACTGTGGACAGATATAAATACACTAGCTAGAGCTATATTCTGAGCCTTAAAACTAAGAAAGTACTTACGACTGACTTCCCGAAACGCTTGAAGAAACTTTATTAAAGACTAAGTTTTTGATAATTTTCTGCTCTTCGAACATTGAAACCAATAAAGACTTCGTATTAGCAAAGAAGAAAACACAGAGAAATAGAGCAGGCTCTGATGGTCAGCTTTTGATACAGCCAACTTACTATTCTAGGAAAATGACATTAAAAATTAAACATTTTGCTCTCATTTACAGAGCCTGAAGGGGACCTCTTAGATAACATTCCTACTTATTTCTCCCAACTGAAGATGATGTGAATGCTTGCGGTTTTAGGAAAATCTTCCTTTCCTAGACTTTGTTCACTCATCTGCCTCCCTAAGGTTTTCAGGGTAAATGTTCGCAACTGGTTGGAGGAAGCATTCGGTCTTAAAAGCAAAAGCCTTCCTGCAGCAACTCTTTTGCTGAGGGATGAACCAATATTAACACCAATGCCCACAGGACTAGTAGACAGTGAAATGAGGTAAGGGTCTGACTGATTATTCACAAAAAGTCTCAGACAACAGGGACAGGAACTGTTCAACGCAGTTCTATAAATCTCCACTAGAAACCTTCATCTCCCTAGGGCAATTGTCACTGAGGCTGGTAAAAGAAAAGGAACAAGGACAAAGAAAACTATTGACATGAGGGTTATAAATTAAAACTTTTGGCAAAATTAAGTGGGCACAGAAGAACTAGAGATGTTGGAAAAGTCTTCATGTCACTGGCAAAGAACATCTTGTGAACTGGATGGTCCAAAAATTAACATTTGAAATGATAATGTATAGGTAACATCAGGAGTCCAAATCTCAGCAACGCAAGGCAGTCGTAAAAGATGCATTCAACCATTAATTCAGAAAGCATGCTTTCTAGTCTGTGACTAGAAGAAACACAGAAGCTGAACACATGAAAGTGAATACATGAAAGAGGGGAGAATATTAATGTGCAAGAAAAAAAAAACAATCAAGGAAAAAAAAGGCATAATTACAACTAGAATTACTGCCTGCAAAGGTCAAACAAATGCTTCCAATAAGAAAAAATGTCACTTGGCACAAGTCAGAACCACCACAATCCAAAGAGAAGAATACAAGGACCAAGTCTGAATTTCTAAAACTCTCAGAAGGTCCAAAACAATGTACAATAGATAAATAAATTGATAGGTAACAGGACAACTAAATCCACACAATACATCTATGCAAGCAAATCAAATTACAATAAAAAGATGTGGATCAAAACCTAAAACCTTTTTCCATGAGATAACCCTGCCAGAAGCCCATCAAGACTTCATAACTGCAACCTTAGACCTGTAAAAGAAAGAAATTCCAGATGAGATACAGGGAGCCAAAGGGGCAATTCTGAAGCAACCAACAAGAAAGCCTCTTCCCCTACCTACTCCTCATCTTTTTAATTTCAATGTTTCAAAGGTTATCAGTCTACTTCTAAAGAAACTGCTAAAAAAAACTTCAGAAAGAAAAGGGCAGAGTCAGTGAGACTCTACTCAGGCCTAGCCCCAAAGACCAATATAAATGACACCCTCAAAATAATATAGATTTCAGTGAAAAAATAGTCTAACAGAGTCTGTAAAGTCCGCATTTCATTGTGTGGACAGTATTAACCACTACTGAGGTTTCAAAATGGATTTGTCACCTCCAAGACATGAGTTCCCCAGTATTCAAACCAAAGGATCACAATAAAACACATCTTTATGCTTCAGAGCCTGGACGGAAATATCCTTGCAAGTAATGTTAAAGCACATTATTTAAAATGTACCTCAAAATCACTTGACTTAGTTCAAGAGTGGAACAAATATGTCTATAGAATAAATTGACAAATCTAAATAAAAGATCTGACAAGTTCTCTGAACTTGTCAGATCGCCAGTTTGTGTATCTGTGTGTTGGGGGGAGGGGAGCTTATAATTTAAATCTCCAAGTTTTAATAGAAATATCATGATACTTTTAACTCCTCAAAACTCCAGATACCAGAAATATTGGTGAAAAAGACGCTAAACATGACAGAAGAAAATTTAAAGAAGGGAGTTAAAAAGAAGATTGGCTCACTCCGTAAGATTTCTAGGCAAAAGGAAACCGTAAAGAAGGGAAACTTGATAGAAGTTCATAGAGAACTGGACCAAGTGATACATCTCAGCAGAGAGTAAAGATTAGATAAGCAACACAGGTTATCACCTACTCTCTCCCACTTAAATAGGAACATGCGAGCTTAATGAATTATAACTTGAAATGTAAAACACAAGAGGAAGTTGGTGAAGGGATAATGTGCCCCTGGTACAACTTAAGGTAATTTACTTATATCAATCTACCAGTAAGTGAGGAAGTATTACAGAAAGGAGCCCAAAATAAAAATTACTATAATATTCTACAAAGATCCTGACATGGGGTTTAAGAGAACAATGTCTCCTACAATATAAGGAACGATGGTGGAATAAACTAATAGCAAACACATTTTGAAGTAAAGGAAGAAATCAGTAGGTATAGCGCCTCACTATGACTGACAAGTCAGAAGAGAATAAATGAAAAAGGAAGAGGACCTAATATTAAACGTTTCTTATTAAAATAGGAAAAAGGAAAATTCTTTTCTACCAGAATAGGGGAAACAACCATTTTAAAAGAAATGAAAAAGAGAGGAGAAGAAAAAGAAGACAGCTATGCAGGCATACTTAGGGAATAAATAGTCTAGAGGATGAAGTGCTAGGACAATTATACTTCTGATGAAGACAGAACTGGCCACTTTGGGGAGAAGGAGTGTTTAACTATTTGAGTAAACTCTACATCCTTAAAGTTCCAATTGTTTAACTGAAAAACGTTCTCAGAAAGTGTAATCCGATCTCATCAGAAAAGGGAGCCCTCAAATTTACATGCATCCGTGTTTCACCACCACTCTCCACTCTTAAGTTCAGCTTTTATGTAAGCAACGAAAGAAATGACAGTAAATGTTTTTATCATCTTGCTAACCATCAAGTCAGATCTCAGAGTAAGGTGATGTAGGTACCGTGCTGTCTTAGTTATCTAGCGCAGCTATAACACAAATACCACAAATGGTTGCTTTAACAAACAGAAATTTATTTTCTCAGTTTAGGAGACTAAGTCCAAATTCAGGGTACCAGCTCTAGGGGAAGGCTTTCTCTCTGTCAGCTCTGGGGAAGGTCCTTGTCTCTTCTGAGCTTCTGCTTCTGGGCAATCTTGATGTGGCTTGGCATCTCTCTTCCCCCATATGTCTGTTTCTCTTGCTTGCCTATTTAATCTCCTTTATATCTCAAAAGAGACTGACTTAAAACACACCCTACACTAATCCTGTATCATGAACATAACAAGGAAAACCCATTCCCAAATGGGATTATAATCACAGGCAGAGAGGTTAGGATTTACAACACATATTTTTGGGGCATACAATCCAGTCTATAACATTCTACCCTTTGGCTCCCCAAAATTCATGTCCTTGCCACATGCAAAATACATTCACCCTATCGCATCATTCCAAATGTCTTAAACCAACTCCAAGTCCAGATTCCATCCCAGGGCAAAATTCCTCTTTATCTGTGAGCTGTGAAATCTAGAATACAAATTATCTGCTTCCCAAGTACAATAGTGGAACAGGCACAAGGTAGACATTTCTACTACAAATGGGAGAAATTGGAGGGAAGAAAAGATAACAGGCACTAAGCAAGCCCCAAATCCAGCATAGCAAATTACATTAACGTTCAAGGCTTGAAAATAATCCTCTGCTCTCTGAGACCATCTGGGAAAAATAAAAATAGTCCCATTCTCCTGGTCCATTTGAGTGGCACCTTCTCAGCCACGGCAAGTCCTGTTCTTCTGCCCTTTGGGAATGGCAGCACCATCCTCTCAGCCTCAGGCAGCAACGCCACCCTCTTGGTGCACTTTAATGGCAGCCCCACACTCCGCAACCGAGGTGGCAAAGGTCCAACTCTTTGAAACCTAGAAGGCTGTATCCCCACCCTTTGAGATCCAGGAGACCATGGCCCCACCCTCTGAAATGCTGAGAAGGCCCTGCTTCTTGTGTTCCTTCCAACAGTTCTGCTGATCTCCGAGATGCTCCAGGGATGGGTCCTTTTCTTTTCCTGAAGGACAACAGATATAGCTCCTTTGGCCTGTTTCCTGCCTGTAGAATTCCAAGAGGCAGACGGCATTCTCCTTTTCCTTCTTTCTCTGTCCCCTTCTGTCTAAGCTGATGAGTTTTCTACTGTGGTAGTTGGTTATATCCATCAGTCACAGGCTTAATCTCTTTAACAAAAAATTGTGTAGCCACATCTTTGGTGAACATTCTAGGATACATGTCCTTAGTTTGTACAACAGGGTTTTCCAAATCTTTAAGTTTTGTTTTCATTTTGCACAGCTCATTTTCAAGTCCATTTCTTTCCTCTCGCATTTTACTGTAAGTGGCAAGGAGAAATCACCAGGCCCCTTTAAGATGCTGCTTAGAAATCTCATTAGTTCAATATCCAAGTTCATTACTTCCAAGTTCTACCTTCCACGAAGCATCTGAACACAATTCAGACAAGTTCTCTGCCACTCCATAAAAAGCATCACCATTCCTTCATTGTCCAATCACATGTTCCTCATTTCCTTTTAAAAGCCTCACCAGAAGAATATTTAACATCCACATTTCTATTTTCTGTTGCTGGCACCATATGTATTCTCTAAAACAAGAGACTTTATCTTTCTCCTCACTTCCTTCTGAGCCCTCATCAGAATCGCCTTTGATGTCCATAATTCTACCAACAGTTTCTTCAAGGCAATCTAGGCTTTTACTATTAGGTACCTTAAACCTCTTCCAGCCTCTACCCATTACAGTTTCAAAATCACTTCCATATTTCACATATCTGTTAGAGCAACACCCCACTCTCGATACCAAATTCTGTTGTAGTTATCTAGTGCTGCTATAACAGAAATACCACAAATGGGTGGCTTTAACAAACAGAAATTTATTTTCTCACAGTTTAGGAGGCTAGAAGTTCAAATTCGAGATACTGGCTCTAGAGAAAGGCTTTCTCTCTCTTTTGGCTCTGGAGAAAGACCCTTGTCTCTTCTGAGGTTTTGCTCCTGGGCAATCTTCAAGTAGCTTGGCATCTCTCTTCCCCCATCTCTGCTTCTCTTGCTTGCTTGTTTAATTTAATCTCTTTTATGCCTCAAAAGAGATATACCAGACACATCTACAATAATACTGTCTCATTAACACAACAAAGACAATCCATTCCCAAATGGGATTATAACCATAGGCATAGAGTTTAGAATTTACAACACATATTTTGGGGGGACATAATTCAATGCATAACATGTTATGCACCTACTTGGGAAAAATCAGGAAATCATAACTTAACCCTTGTGGCATGGGAGGAAAGCTGTTTGCTATGTAGATCACACACATTTCAAAGCCTAAGTTTTTGTTTTGTGTATGTGTGTGTTAAATGCTCCTTAGGAATGACTCAGAGAGAACTCTAACCAATTCTTATGAGCATACCTTAAAGCAGGGAGCAGTGACTTTTTTCTGCAAAGGGTTTGAGATAGGCTTTATGGGGCTGACAGTCTCTGTTACAACTACTCAACTTTGCCATTGGAGTGTAAAAGCAGCCACAGGCAATGTGTGTAAAAGCAGCCACAGGCAATGTGTAAATGAATGAACATGTGTGTAATCCAATAAAACTTTGTTTATTTGAATTTTGAATTTCAATGTAATTTTATTGAAATTTGAATTTCATGTAATTTTCACATGGCACAAAGAAGTATTCTTTTTTTTTTTTCTCAATCATTCTAAAATATAAAAATCATTCTTAGCTCATGGTCCAGGCAGCAGGCCAGATCTGATCCATGGGCTGTAGTTTACTTGGCCCCTGACTTTAAGAAAGGTACTTGGGTGTTATGAACTGTTTGCGCTTGACTACCGATCTAGAGTTTGGCAGTCTGAACTCACACAGTGGTACCACAGGAGAAAGACCTGGCAACCTGCTTCCGTTATGATTACAGCAAGAAAACCCTATACAGCAGCTCTACTCTGTAACTCATGGGGTAGCCATGAGCTGGAATCAATTCAACAGCAATGGATTTGGTTTTTGAGTTTCAGCCTTAATGCCAAACTTCAAAAAATTATTTTCTGTAGAACAGAGCTCAAATTCATGTAAAAAGACCAGACTTAATGGTCTGACAAGAGCCTGGAGGAATCCCTCAAACTGTGGCTTCTGGAGTCACTGTTAACCCAGAACTGAAGCCATTCCAAAGCCCACTCTTCAGATAAAGATTAGACAGGACTATAAAACAAAAAGGAAACCCTGGTGATGTAGTAGTTAAGAGCTACGGCTGCTACCCAAAAGGTCGGCAGTTTGAATCAGTCACTCCTTGGAAACCCTATGGGGCAGTTCTACTCTGTCCTATAGGATTGCTGTGAGTCAGAATCGACTTGATAGCAATGGGCTTGGTTTTTTTAATAAAACAAAATAAAATACACATGAGGAATGTACTTCTTGGTTCTATCAGATATATGAGACCAAATGGGCAGCTCCTGTCCAGAAGCAGGATGAGAAGACAGCAAGGGATAGGAACTGTAGAATAGACACAGGTAACCCAGAGTGGCTAGGGGGAGTATGCTGTCACATTGTGGGGGTTACACCTAATGTCACAAAACGATATGTGTATAAATTTTTGAATGAGAAATTAACTTGAGCTGTGAACTTTCACCTAAAGCGTAATAATAAATACTTACAACTGTAAAAAAAATTTTTTCATAATACTACACACTTAATTTGATGTCTTGTGGCCTTTTTTTATCCTAAGAAACTGGACTCCCAGTGTCACATTAACATCACTAGAAATAGAGCACTCTGCAGGAGTGACCAAAAAGACTTGCAAGTTTACTTTTAATGAAAGACCAGGAAAGGTGCTCTTAGGAAAAGCACCTATTTCGAGGTAAAGTGAAAGGCAAGAAAATATGAATGACCGGGGAAAAACATGGTGATACTTCTGTCGTAAGACAAAAATCTGTCAAGCTGTCTAGACATTTGCTGAAGATGGAGAAACACATCAACTCTAGTTCACATACATGTATAGTAAACTTGACATGGGACAATATGCAGCACATTGTTAAGCTCAGTGTCATGTCTAGTCATCAGAAAGTATCTTTTAAGCCATTGGAAGCTGATAGGAAGCCTGGCTCCTACTGTTCATGCCAGTCATGCTGTGAGGCCTACCATTTTCTTCTCACTTGTTCTCTGCTTAAAATAAAATTCACAATTTAAAATATCACCATAATGCAGTTAATATCCTACCTTGCATGTTCCTGAACCCCCACAATCTCCACTTCGCTATCTGAAGAGGCGATATTAATTTCTTCATTGAGCGGTGCATTACCAGCGGATGTTTTGTCACTTGCTAGGAAACCTGGATCCAAATGACCTGAGAGGGGAAGGGAGACAAAGCAAATGCCACAGTTTGACTTCTTATAAATAGCCAAAAGAATTCATTGATAGATTTTTCGTCCAGGTTTAGTCACAGAAACAGAAACTTGCTGCGGTGAAACTGTTACCCAAGTCAAATAATTGCAGGCAGTGTTGTATCTGGTTTTTAAATAAACTGGGTTTTAAGAAACGTTAAGCAGGATATATGCTTATGGTTAAAAGAATTTTCAAATACATGGAAGTCTGTTAAAGGAAGAACACTCAAAGTCTCTCACCTCTCTACTATTCCTGAGGAGAAAAAAACTTTGAATGTTTTGGTAAATATGTATTAAGTATATATAAAATGTCATAATATTCTATACTTTATTCTGTAACTTTTTTTTGCATTCAACTCCAGTCTACTTTTATATCACCTGCATAACAGGTTTAACACCATCTAGAGAGTAAAGGGGTTCTCTCCTGTTTACCGTTTCCATAGAATAAAATTCTCAACCAGAAAAGCTCAAAGGCACATGGAAGAATAACAGAACTAATCATTAATACCATGTTTACGCTGGGCTGCTTTGTGAGAAATTAGCATGTTTTCCCTAAAGGAATGCAGATTTGGCAAAATCTGACCCAGAGCTACATCTAAAAGAGAAGGCTAGAGGTAGATCACAAGGTTGGCTCTGTGTAAACTGAGACAAAACCTGCATATTATCGACAGTTCTCACTAGGCAGAAACAGACCACACAGTCTGGAAAAGCACGACAGTCTGCAGCACTGGCACGTGCAGGGACTTTTTCACAAGGGTCTTCATAAAGCATATATTATATGATGCAATAAAACACATTCTCTAACATCACAGAACATGTAAGCTTCACAGGACTCTCTTTCAATAAAGGCAAAAGGCATAGCATCAAAGTAGACAGCTCTAAAATCAATTCTAGCAAGTCAAAACAATTTGGCCTATGTACCCAGCTCATGAATAGACAAATTTTAGAATACCTACAAGTTAACACGGGATAAACAGAGTTGCAATGGGTAAAAATTTTCATTTACTTTTTAAAGAATATTTTTATTTATACAGTTACATGTTACAAAATTATTTCTCTGTGTTAAAAAAAAAAAAAACCCTTCATGACACCTCATACAAACTAAACCAGCATAAGGAAAATAAAACTTTACACATGAAACTCTCTCTTCCCTCTCCCTCAGCCCCTTACCTCACTTATTCCAGTGTAGTCCAAGGTCACTGAACAGCTTTTAGTGTAAACCATTTAGAAAGCTATAGACGGCCTCAAACAAAAACCTTACACAATTTTTACATCCTCTGACCTTCTAATCCCGTCCTTGAGAATTTAGCCTAAGGAAAATAAACTTTAAATAAGCAAAATGTTATGGTGTCTAAAGATACTCACTACAGTGTTATATAGAAACTTAGGAAAATGTATGGATAGCATACAAAGTGTCACATATAACACTATAAAAATATGTGTAAGTGCTGGGTAAAAGTTGTGAAAAGTAATCAAGTTTGAATGACTGTGGGTCTTTTTCACAATTCTTTAATATTGCTTTTATTTTTTCCTTCAATTGAAAATGATCCACATGAGAAAACAGAAAAAAAAAAAAAAGCTTAAGATGGCTTCTCTATATAATTGGTAGTTGAGATTATATTACCGTCTGCACTGACTTGTTAACCTTCAGTATTAAAGAATTGCTTAAATACGATTACATGGGATGTTGGGGTGGGCACAGAGCTTTGAACCCTACAAGCACCCAAAAGGTGGCATTCATCAGAAAAAACTCGTTTTGTTTAAGTCTAAGGTGAATGCTTACATGGAGTTTAGCTTACACAGAATCTGGTAAATCTAGATTCTTACTCTGACCCTAACAATACCTCACCTGTGACCAAGACTTTTATTAAAGTCCTTCTTCAATGTTCTAGTTATATCTATCATCACACACACTGTTCCTACTGCACAGCTAGGAAGGAATGCAAATTGACAGTCTCTCTTTTTTTCAAACTATGTCCCTTCAACTCATCTGTATTCAAAAAGCAGTCAGGTGCACTGTGGCTTGAAAACTGCTCTGACAGAGTAAAAGAATAACAAGTGTCCTGGAAGCACACAGAAAAGGCATGTTTCCCCAGACTTGGGGGTGATCGGGAAGCTGGGCTTGCCTTTTATGGTATAAAAGATCAAGATCGGTGAGATTTGGGGGAATGGCAGTAATAAGAGTGATGAGAAACAAGGCTGGCAAAGCCAGCAGAGATCAGATTATTGTAAGGAGTCTGAACTTGACCCTAAAAATTAGGAAGCCACTGAAGGATTTAAGCAGAGGAGTGATATGATTTGGTTTTGCATTTTAGAAAATTTCTTTCTGAAGTACAGAAATGGAACTGATAGCAGGATAGGGACTACACTATGACTGCTGCAGTTTCCTGGATGAGAAATGACTGTGGCGGAGCTAGGACAGGGACAAAATAGGCAACACCGTGTGTGTGTGTGCATGTGTGTGCAAATGGAGGTTAGGAATGTTGGGAATCAGAAAAATGAAAGGACACAAATAGTAAAAAATGATGCCTGGGTTTCTGATTTAGGCAACTGAATGAGCTACAGTGCCATTTGGTGTGCTAATGAATAAAACAGAAGAACAGGCTGAGGGTAGGTGCTTAGGATATGATGACGATGTGCCATTGAGATGTCCACAGGCAGTTGGACATACTGTTCTAAAGGTCAGGACAGACAGAGGTCTAGACAAGAAATACAGACTTGCTAATCCCCAGCAACGGGTGGGAAGGTAAAGGCAGTCCTGCGAAGTGAAGGGGGCCTAGAACAGAACCCTGATGAACGCCAATAATTAAAGGATAGACAGGGGAAGAGGAGCCCACAAAGAAAAATGATATTGGCCAGAAAGAAAGAAAACTCCAAGATGTAAAGCCATGGACACTACAGGAAGAGCATTTTGAGGGAGAAAGCACTTCACAGTGCCCAGGAGAGAGGTTATATAAGAAGGGGGACTAAGAGGATCCCACTAGAATCAGTGATGAGCATAGAAGAGCTTAGCAAGGGGAGCCTCAGAGGAGTGACAGGGCTAAAACCAATGTAGCACACCGAAGAATAACGGAAAAAAGCAAAAACCAAACCCATTGCTGTCGAGTTGATTCCGACTCAAAGCGATCCTAAAAGACAGAGTAGAACTGCCCCATAGGGTTTCCAAGGAGCGCCTGGTAGATTTGAACTGCCGACTTTTGGTTAGCAGCCGTAGCTTTTAACCACTACACCACCAGGGTTTCCAAGAATAATGGAAGGTACAGTTAAAAATAGACAAATTTCAAGAAGTTTGATTATGTAGGAAAGGAAATAAAATGGTGCTGAGAGAAGATGGGTTTAAGGGAAGGGGATGTGTGTGTGTATATATATATGTATACCTTTTAAAGATGGAATAGACATGTCCACATTTAAACACTGAGGATAGAAAAAATGGCAGAGAACAGCCATAGGTTTGATGGCAGAGAGCTGAGGTAATCTTGACCTCTAACGAATGTGGCAAGTTCATCTGCAGAGCACAGGTGTGGATAGGGGAGCAGGGTTGGGATTTAGAAAAGTGAAGTAGCTATTGCGAAGAGGAACGCTGCCTAAGAAAATAGAGGAACTGCTGAACAGCACTGAGAGCCAGGATGAGGTTGCAGATTACAAAATTAACAAGATCCTTAACTCTCAAAATCCTTAACTCCGCAGCTACGTTATTTTCTCCAGCTATGCTTAGCAGCTGGATACAGGCTCAAATGATACCTTCAGGGGCGAGATTGTGCCAAGGGAGAGTTGGGCCTATTTATGCTACCTAGGGAAGGAAGGGAAGCTAAAACGGGACTCATAAAGGACTAGGTGGGTGGTCTCAATGAGGCAAAGGAACAGATGTAGTGAAGTAACAGATTGAGAAGCTCCCAGTGGCAAAGTAGAAAGCATTAGGAGAGGTAGGAGGAAAACCAATGGTGTTAAAAGTATAGGGAACAGAGAGCCTGAAGAAGACATCTGGACCATTCAAAACTATAAAAAGTCACAGAAATGTAAGTAAGATGATAAATAAGCCATTGTATTTCCACTCTCTTGACTATCTACAAAATACAAGCCTTTGGAATTATCCATTTTCTCCTGTCTTATGCCCCACTCTCTTATCTCCTTTGCTCCAGCCTCCCACTACTCACTGTCCTACAACTTCTCCGCTCCCTTCTGGAAGGCCAGTTCCAGGATAAACCACACTGAATTTTTTCTCATTCTCCTTCTGGAAACCTGATTCTCCTGAAGATGCTACCTCCTTGGCAGCACTCTGAAGAGGAAGTTACTCCTACACCTCAATTTCAGGATCAGAATCACTTACAAACTACTGTCTTCTGTTTTCATGTACCATCAGCAGCAGCCTCTGTCTTCCAGGACATTACCTTTTCACCATCATGGACTGACTCCAGGCCATTTTCATTCATTCATGAAACATTATTTGCACGTTGTTCTTAGGTCTCTTGCTCCACTTCAAGTCCCGCTATAAACGGATACTCAGTATCTATGTGGACAATTCCCCTCAAAACCCTCCATACTGACTCACTTAGAAACAAAGAGCTGAGCTCCAAGAGGCGCTTAAAGTCACTTGTGTTAGACTCACAGCAAGGGGCTCAGCCTGTTACGGGCCTAAAAATAAATTAATGAATTGAACTAAAAAGAGTCATCGTTGCTATAACCAAACTCTTCCTCCTTGATAACTTGATGTTTATAAACAATGATTAAGGAAACACAAGAAAAAGATGACAGAGTTTGTTAATTCTTAGTATCCCTGGGCCCTCTTTTATTACCATAGTACTAATTTGTAATTCCAACTTGGTAAGAATTTTTTATGAACTGTCTCAGTCATCAATATTTCTGAATAACCAGACTCTTTACTGGTTAGGCTTCCCATCCTAACCTTACCACCTACTACAGCCTCATTTCAGAACTGAATCTAGAAATATCTTTATCACTCCACCCAATTCTTTTTTTTTTTTTTCAAAGAAGTGACAAGTTACCATGCTACTTCTGCTCACGATCTTACAATGTTTTAAGAAAAATAAGGTACCCATCACCAATATTTCAGATTCTTGCAACTTCATTGATCCATTATGGATCCACTAACTAAACATTTAGATACTGCTTTCACATTATTAGATCAATCCAAATGATTTGGACACTATATAATTTTGGCCATAAAAATTGCAGCCAACCCTGATGATATTTAGTATTGTTACAGAACCTGCATGATGCTCTAAAGCTGATCACTTAAAATCAAGATCTTCTCTGGTAGCCAGTATCTTTATTCCTTAATTAAAAAATAAGTACCCGATCATGGTTTCATGGGACATCCCAGTTAACTAGCCTAATAGCATGTTTAGTGTTTCTGTTCTACCTCCTACTTGCTTGTGTAGTGCCTGGGGTCTTAAAAGCTTGCAAGCAGCCATCCCAGTCACAACAATTGGTCTCTATTCACCTGGAGCAAAGAGGAAGGAGTGTCAGAAATAGGAAGAGGGTATGAAACGTGTGGCTAATTGCTTCCATGAATAACTTCCTCCTCTGCCATGAGACCAGAACTGGATGGTGTCCAGCTACCACTACTGAACATTTTGATCAAAAATTCTACAGAAGAATCTTGATCAAAAGGGGGACAATGCAGAATTTCAAATTCTCATAGGCTCCAGGCTTTCTGGAGCCACGGAGGCTGACTAAATCCCTGAAACTATTGCCCTGAGATAATCTTTAAACTTAAACCAAAAATATTCCCTTAAGTCTTCTTAAAACCAAACAATGGTTTAGCTTAACTAGTAAAAAATGTCTGCCTTGAGCATTATGCTCTTTTAAGGTCTATCTATATGAGATCAAGCGGACAACAGCAACTTGAAAGATTAGACAGCAACCTTCGGGGGCAATGAGTTTATGTTAGCGGGGAAGGAACAAGTCAGAAAAAGAAGGTGGGAATGGCTGCTCAACTTGATGTAATCAACGTCACTGAATTGTATATGCAGAAACTGTTGAACTGGATATGTTTTATGTGTATATTCTCAACAACAAAACAAATTTAAAAATCAATACCTGATAAAATGAAATAAATGAGGTAAGTGTAGAGGGGACTAAATACAAATTTCCTGGTGACTGTTAACTACTCCTGGACTAATGGTATAAGAGTTTTGCCACATTACCTGTTAGACCCATTAGATAAGATGTGCAAAACAGATATCAAGTCAGCTGGAACCCACGCCAAATCTGCAGGATGCTTTGCTCTACAAGAAAACACCAAAGTCATTCTCAACCATCCAGGAATGCATCCCCTCTTCCATCTATTTCAGAGCCAGGATAATTAGTCCTTTTCCCTCAGTGTAACCCTCTTCAGCATACCACACATTCTTCTGGGAACTCCTGGGCAAAGCCTGACAATCTCTGGCCTTTAGGCCATCCTCCGCTCCCCAGGATGACTTCACAGGAATCCAATGGCAAAGCAGTGTCTAAGGGACACACGCAAGTATGTCAAAGATGCTAAGAGGGTATCTCAAAAACTCCCAGTGGGAGTTGTCTTTTCTGGTAAATACTATACATTAAACTGAGAGTAAAGCAGAGGATTTATACTTAGTTATTGTAGCAGCTGGCTGTCTCTGTGCAGGTCTTTGCCTCTTTGGAAAGATAACTTCTTTCACTCTGTGACAAAATTCTCAATTTTTGTCCTCCCACTAGAGGCCTTTTCAACACATAAAAAAGTCACAAACAGCTACCAAGCTAGGGTAAAACAGCTAAAGCTAGAAAAAGTGCTAACTAAGTTATAGCAAACATTTTTTTTTTTCTCAAATAGAAATACAGTAGCTACCTTTAAATTATAAATTCACTGGATAAGAAGTAGTCCTGAGCCTATTTGCAGCACAGAAAAAGGAGATCATTACATACTAGAGGACACATGTATGCTAGGTATAAAAAAATGTTGATACATACCTTAAGTCACTACTCACTTAGCTTAAAAACTTCCTTTGTATTTAGCTCTTTCAACAAGAATGTTAAAAACAACTTTAAAAAGTAGGGAAGAAGATGTCAGAAATCTAAGAATTAGAGTCCACATGAAGCAGGTTCACAAGGGGAACCTGATCAAACTTTATCATCTACAAAAGATGGATACATTGACTTTAAATGTTAATATTGGAAACACGGCCATTAACGTCTGATGGTAATTCAGGAAACCCAAGATCTGTTTCTCTGCCCTACTACACCAGCGAACCCTATGACAGCTGAACTCAACAGGACTGCCTTGTTTTTCCAGGTCTCACAAGTTTTCTGCCTTGGACAGGGTGCAGTCTTACCACTTTTCTGTCACTCTTTTTAGTGGAAAATAATCTGAATTTTCCTTCTCTGACAAGTTTCCACCTTACACAGGTTCTAGCTTTTTACAGATTTTACTGTACTATGCTTGCATTATAAACAAATCAAGATTACCGTCTCTATTCTAAGGATGGGGGAAATGCTTATAACCTATCTTCTTGACAAGAAGTCTGATGGAAAAAAATGAGATCACGTTCAGAATTTACAATTTCCCAGAAAAAAATTGTTCTAAATAAATTCTATTTATCACAATTATAAGCCGTCCACACAAAGCATACTTCGGAGTTCTGTATTTCTCTTGGTCTCATACATATTGATGCTTAAACTATTAATAGCATTTTAACAAAAAATATGCCATGCTCAGATACAGGCAATCCCCGGGTTATGAATTCCCAACTTACATATAACCTGCAGCTACGAATGAACTTCTATAAAGCCAATCAGGAAAAAATTTACTTGGTGTTCGGGCCCCCAGGTTCCCTCAATGAGCCATGGCGCTTCTCCCATGTACATAGCTGCCACAGTGGGTCCTTGGGCGGCCACTGGAGGCAGGCAGGCCCCCGTGACCTGGTGTGCCCAACCTGTAGCCGCAGAGAGCCCACATGCACCTGCTCAGAACTCGGAAAGGGCCAGCCCTACCGTCCTTGTGCCCCAAGCCCTACCACTCTGCTCCACATGGTGGGCATGCAGGTGGTGGTGCCAGCCAGGATGTGGGCGCTGCACTCCACATGTTCTGCAAATATAACCGGTCAGTGTGCTGCACTGGGCACATGGCCGGGCCTCCACAGTGCCCCCTTGCCCAACTCCCCCCACCACCCCATCCCACTGGGCCCTCTGTACTGTGCAGCCCAGAGGCCATCACAGTACCTCTCTGGGCTTCTATTTCCCCTACCTTACACATGTGGGGTTTCACTACTGCAGTGGTTCTTGGCCTTTTGGTGGCTGGATGGGGCAGAGGGGGGAGCAGTCTTAGAGTCCTGATCTCTGTATGTCCATATGGTTTCCAGTGGTCCATGGAGAACTCTGAACTTGCGTTTCCCTAAGCATCCTCTTCCCAACCCTCGGGCCCTGGACTTGCCCTTAGCACATCCTAAACAGCACTTTCTCCTTCGCCCCGAGACAGGGGCCTCATAGTTGGTGTGTCTGGTGAGGAGGTGATGAGCGAATGATCCGTCTGGCCTTAGCACCATCCTACCCATGGCCCCAACCTTCCCTGCCTCTGCTGAGGAGGGTTCAAAACCCAGTAGAAATGCAGCCAGTGGAACAATGTAGGTTTTTTAGTTCAGGGTCTACACTAAAGTATCTAATTGGTCTCAGTGATTTTACAGAACAGAATTTTCTGAGTATTTTGGGTAACATTTGCCCTGTAGGTATCTCTTCAACTGTGGAGAAGGCACATACTATGGTTTGTAATAACAAACAGTAGTGACCATCAAAACATTCTTGTTATTATTACTGTATTGTCCTGTTAAAGATGTGTTAGTGTATCTGGAAGTGATTCTTTAATTTTTTTTAATGCATAGAAAGGTACACTATACACTCAGACAAACATTTGACTGACATTAGATACGTACCCATACCTAACTCTTTCAACTTACATACAAATTTGACTTAAAGACAGACTTAGGAATGGAACTTGTGCAGAATCCAGGGACTGCCTGTATACTAGTACGTTGTTTCCTAAAAATGTCTGATCCAAGTTACCTGGTGATGGTTATTAAAAACAGATTCCCAGACCCCATTTCAGATTTACTTACAGAACCTTCAGGGAAAGACCTAGGAGTCTGAACTTTTATAAGCACCCAAGTGATTTCTATGCTCAAAGGTCAGGAAATACTAGAGCAAGAACAGTTCATCGCAGGGCAGGATAAACCAAAACCAAACCCATTGCTGTCATGTCCATTCCAACTCAGAGCAACCCTACAGGATGGAGTAAAACGGCCCCATAGCGTTTCCAAGACTATAACCTTTACAGAAGCAGACTGCCACATCTTTCTCCTGTACAGCCGCTGGTGGGTTCGAACCACCAACCTTTCAGTTAGCAGTTGAGCACTTCAACTGCTGTGCCACCAGGACAGGAGAGTAAACTGGAAACCCACTGATTTGGTCCATTAATCACTTCCCTTCTCAGTCAGGAAACCCTGGTGGCGTAGCGGTTAAGTGCTATGGCTGCTAACCAAGAGGTCGGCAGTTCAAATCCGCCAGGCGCTCCTTGGAAACTATATGGGGCAGTTCTACTCTGTCCTATGGGGTCACTGTGAGTCAGAATTGACGGAAGCAGTGGGTTTCTCAGTCGACTTCAGCATAGTAATACAGTAATATTAACACAACACTGGTTAGCATTCCTGAGTGCCTACCGTGCTATACCCCGTACTAAGCACATTACATACATTATTTCACTTAATGGTAACAGCATTTTGAGACAGATATTAGCTTTATCCCAGTTTTGCAGATGAGGGAAACTCAGGCTTGAACTAATTTACCTGAGGCCAAACCATTCGTAAATGCCTACTGGTTCAAAACCAAGCTCTTGAAGCCCAGGCTTTCAGCAGCAAGCTGCCACCCACTAGCTGTTCAACTCCAGCATTAAGGAAAAGTAAGCACATGGAAAAGGCCAGTTTAAGTCTCTCCTTGAGCAGTGGCTTTCCTGATTTCAACTTAGCTTTTTAATCTGCTTGTGATTCAATTACTTTGCCCTGGTTAAAACTAAAATTAAATAGTAAAACTATTTTGAGTATAAGAACATTGTCCCAATGCCTGGAAAAAGAAGCAAGGTACTTTATTGCTAGTGACTTTTTACATGATCCTAAATGGAGTGGGGCTGCAGACGTGGTCTGACATGCTCTACTGATGAAATTGAATCTCTGCATAGTCTGGTCAATGGTTAGGTTTTTATGCTGTTAGGAGGGAAAAGGAGGAGGATCCAGAAAAATCATTAGAACATTTATCTTACACTTGAACTACAAGAATGATAATCTGATACTAATAGCCTAAGTCTGAAAACTATTAACTGGCAATCTAGCATTAACTCTATTAACATTTTGTTGTGACACTACAAGTATACTGGGATTCACACGATGGCTTCCCATTGTGACAATTGCATCAATACTAGAGTATATTAATAAGTTGTACTTTTTATTCATTTATCTGCATTTTCAGATTTAAGGGGAAAAATGAACTTCGAGTGGGAAAAATGACTTTTGAATGAGTCAATAAATGGCTTCATAAAAAAATGTCATGGAGATTTGCTGAACTGTGATGACGACCATGTTCTATGGTATACAAAAATCTACACAGAATGTATGACAACCTAGTATACACAGTGTACTCTATTATATCCCAGAGAAATTATTACACACATACCAGGAGATACATATAAGAAATATTAACACAGTATCATTTGCAATAGCATCCTAAACGTCCAACAAAGGTATACTGTCACCCATTACTGTAGAGTCAAGTCTGACTCATAGCGACCTTATAGGACAGAGGAGAACTGTCCCATATGGATTCCAAGGAATGACTGGTGGATTTGAACTGTCAACCTTTTGGTAAGCAGTAGAGCTCTTAACCACTGAGCCACCAGGGCTCCAACAAAGGTAAAAATAAAAAATTATTATTATTTTTTTAGGTACAGAATGGTAAATTTTGATATATTCATACAGCGGAATACCAAAAGAGCAGTGAAAATGAGTGAAACTAGAGCCACGCATCACTAAGAACAAGGCTCACAAAACGTTGAACTGAAGTTAGAAATTACTACCTTCAATGTGATACCCATTAGTTTTAAAACATGCTATTTACAGATACATAATAAATACATATAGATATAAAGAAATACATAGCAATATCAAACACTGAATACCAGATTCAGTACAGTTTTAGAGTAGGGAGGGGAAAAATAAGGGGAAGAGCTGAAGTCACAGGTATTTCCGGCCTCTCATATTTTTACCATGTTTTGTTAAGAAGAACAGTAGTAGGTACATGAGTCTTATATTCTTTATATTTCTGTGTGACTGAAATTTAAAAAGACAATAAAACATAGAATTAGGCACACAGATGCTATGTTGTTTTAAGTAAACTAATTCCTTGAATGTGAAAGCTATGAATGTTATTCTCAATGCTGGTGACTTTAATGATACTTTAAGACCTGAAACCTTGTACTCTTAGGTTGAATATTATGAAACTGCTAGGTGAGTTTATAGGTTAAAAAAAAAAAAAGGACAAAAAAAAATTTAAACCGACTTTTGATTTCAAGTCCAACATGTCTAACGAGCTTGGAAAAAGGCTAAACAGAAGGAAAATAAACAACTCTTTGTAGCTCCATCAGAGAATTGAGGTCACAAGGCAAACCGCTGCCCCCAAACTTGGAGAGAGAGGTTTGAGTGCAGAGAATCACAAATTACCAGGAGCAGAAGCCCACTGCTGGAGTGACAAATTGCTGGAGGCTCAGTGTGGACCAGTCTGAAAATGGAAAACTCGGAGAGGGGGGGCTCAGTCTTAGACGAGTTCCCACACTTTCTTGAGTTTTACCTCCAGAAGCCATACCAGGATCTCAAGGTGAAGGCTGCAGAAAATTCCCCCTTGCTCCTGCAATGAGGGGTACAGGTGGGAAGCAACTCTTCTCAAATATACCCAGAGCATTCTGTACCCCTTAACAAAAGCCAGACCTCAAGGAAACTATTTTACCAGAGCCTAACTGACTTAGGTTTTTCCAGACCCTATCAAACCTGGGAGAAGGGACCTAGCTATCTAATCCCACCAAACCCACTGCCGTCAAGTCATTTCCGACTCATAGCAACCCTATAGGACAGAGTAGAACTGCCCCATAGGGTTTCCAAGGCTGTAATCCTTACAGGAGTAGACTGCCACATAGTTCTCCTGTGGAGTAGTTAGTGGGTTCAAACCACCAACCTTTTGGTTGTGGCTGAGCACCACCAGAGGTCCTTTAGCCAACCTTAGCCCCTCTAACCTTTCCTGTCTCACTTAAGGGAAGTGGGAGGAAGTGGGAGGAGACCTGAAAAGCATTTCTGCAGGTCACACCCAGGTTTACAAACTCAGTAAAAAAGACCTAATTCATAGGAATATGCTTCCCCTCTCCACACACTTGACCGTATCAATTGGTCTCCTGTATAATAACAGGGTAATAGAGCTGAAAGAACTGGAAGACCCAGACCTTATTTAAGAAGAAGTCTCTAGTATTAAATACTAAAAAAAAATTAATGGCCCTATGTGCCAAGTGCAAAAACCTTTCCAAGAACAAATAAATAAAAATGGCCAACTGTGCCAGGTACAAACTTTGAAAACAACGGACTGTCTAAAAGGCAAAAACAAAACAAAAAACCACAGTCTAAACAACAGAGTATCAAAATACCTAAGAAAAAAAACTGATAGAACTGCAAGGAGAAATAGACCAAACCACTATCAACAACCCTCTATCAGTAATCGACAGATCCAGCAGGCAGAAAATCAGTTAAGGACATAGGAAAACTAAACAGCACCATTAATCACCTGGGTCTAAATGACATTTACATACTGCTTCATCCACAATATACATTCTTCTGAAGCTCACATGGAACATTCACTAAGATAGACCACATCCTAGTTCATACAACACATGGAAATCATACAAAATATGCTCTCAGACCACAATGGAATTAAACTGAAAGTCAATAATTCAAAGATAGCTAGAAAATCCCAAAATATGTGGAGATTAAACCTCACAATCCTAAATAAGGAGTCAAAAAAGAAGTGTCAAGATAAATTTTTTTTTTTACTTTAAAGCAAAGGAAAACGAAAATACAACTTATCAAAATCTGCAGGATGCAGCCAAAGCAGTGCTTGGAGGGAAATTTAATATATGTACTGAATGCGAAAGGACATTAGAGGACTGAACGCATATATCAGAAAAGAAGCTCTAAAATCCATAATCTAAGCTTCCACCTTTGTAAACTCAAAAAGAAGAGCAAAAAAATCAAAGCAAGTAGAAGAAAATAATAAAAATTAGAATAGAAATCAGTGAAATAGGAAATTAATATAGAAAAATCAACAAAACCAAAAGCTGGCTCTTTGAAAAGATCGATAAAATTGATTAACCACTAGCCAACCTAATCAAGAAAAGGACAGAAAAGACGTAAATTCCTAATATAAGAAATTGAAAGAGGGGTCATCACAACTGATCCCATGGACATTCAAAGGACAATAGAGGAATATTATGAACCACTAACTCTATGTCCACGTATTTGGTAGTTTAGATAAAATTCCTACCAATTCCTACCAAAACTCACATAGGAGAAATAGATAGTATTAACAGGCCTATATCTACTAGAGAAAATCAATCAACAATTGTCAACCTTCCAAAACAGAAAGCGCCAGTCCTAGATGGTTTCAATGGTGAATTCTACCAAACATTTAAAGAAAAAAATACCAATTCTCTACAATCCCTTCCAGAAAACAGAAGCAGAGAACCCATCCAAACTCATCCTACTTGGAAAGAAAATTCCAGACCAATTTCTCTCATAAACATAAATGCAAAAATCCTCAACAAAATATTAGCAAACTGAATCCAACAATGCATAAAAAGAATTATACACTACAATCAAATGGGATTTATTCCAGGTACGCAAGAGTAGTTTAACACTTGCAAATCAATTAATGTAATCCATTCCATCACACGCTAGCAAAAATCATATGATCATATAGATAGATGCAAAAAAAGAACAAAATGCCAACACTCACTCATTATAAAAACTCTCAACAATCTAGGAATAGAGGAGAAACTCCTTGACTAGAACATCTATGAGAAACCTACAACTGACATCATACTAAAGGGTGAGAAACTGGCAGCTTTCTCCCTGAGATTAGGAACAAGGCAAGGATGTCCTCTTTCATCACTTCTATTCAACATTGTACTGGAAGTCCTAGCTAGTGCAATAAAACAAGAAAAGGAAATAAAAGATACACTGATTGGGAAGCAAGAAATAAAAAAATATCTTTGTTTGCAGATGGCATGATTGTCTATGGAGAAAATCCTCCAAAAATTAATCACAAAAACTCCTGAAACTGCAAGTGGTTATAATAAGGCTGCAGGACACAAGGTTAATATACAACCATCAATTGCTTTCCCATATGCCAGCAATGAACAATTGGAATTTGAAATTAAAAAACACAACACCATTTACATTAGCACCAAAAGTAGTATGTGAGGAAAACTACAAAACTCTGATGAAAGAAATCAAAGATCTAAATAAATGGAGAGATTTTCTATGTTCATGGATAAGAAGACTCAATTCTGTTGAGTTGTTAGTTCTTACCAATTTCATCTACAGATTCAATGCAATCCCAATCAAAATCCCGGTAACTTATTTTTTTAATATATCAACAAAAATGATGCTAAAGTTTATATGAAAGGCAAAAGACCCAGGACAGCCAACACAACACTGAAGAATAAAGAGACTACCTGACTTTAAGACTTACTATAAAAGCTACAGTAATCAAGACAATGTGGTGTTAGCAAAAGACTAGACACATAGATCAACAGAAAGGAATAGAGAGTGAAGACACAGACCCACACAGACAAAGGCAATATGATCTTTGGCAAAGGTGCAAAGATAATTCAATGGAGAAAGGACAGTCTTTTCAACAAATGGTGATGGAACAACTGGTTTTCCACATGCAAAAAAAAAAAAAAAAAGGCATCTAGATACAGATTTTACATTTTTCACAAAAACTAACTCAAAATGGATCATAGATCTAATGTAAAACTATAAAACTTTCAGAAGATGACATAAGCGAAAATCTAGGTGATCTTGTTTGGCAATGAGTTTTTGCATACACTATCAAAAGCACAATCCATGGGACTTCACTAAAATTAAAAACTTATACTCTGTGAAAGACACTGTTAACAGAAATGAAAAGACAAGCCACAGAGTTAACATGCATCCAAAATATGCAAAGACCTCTTAAAACTCAAAAATAAGAAAACAACTCAACTAAAAAGAGGGCAAAAGATCTGAACAGATACCGTACCAAATAAGATATACCAATGACAAATAAGCATATGAAAAGATGCCAACATCAAGTCATCAGGGAACTGCAAATTAAAACAACGAGATACCACTACACACCTATTACCAGTAAAAACTAACAGATTCTGACTCGTGGCAGACCAGTTAAAATCCAAAACATTGACAAAACCAAATACTTGAAAGGATATGGCACAACAGGAACTCTCATACGTTGCTAGTGGGAATGCAAAATGGTACAGCCAGTTTGGAAGACAGTTTGGTGGTTTCTTACAAAGCTAAATAAACACAGTCTTATTATATAAACCAGCAATCTTGCTCCTTGGTATTTACCCAAACGAGCTGAAAATGTATTCCACGCAAAACTAGCACACAAATGTTTATAGCAGCTTTATTCATAACTGCCAAGACTTGGTAGCAACTAAGATGTCCTTCAATAAGTGAGTGGATAAACAAACTGCGGTATATCCACGCAATGTAATATTATTCAGCGATAAGAAGATATGAGCTATCAAGCAACGAAAAGATACAAATGAAGCTTAGATGCATATTGCTAATAAGCCAGTCTGACAAAGCGACACACTGTATGATTCCAACTATAAGATACTCTGAAAAAGGCAAGACTAGACAGATAGTAAAAAGGATCAGTAGTTGCCAGGAGTTTGGGGCGGGAGGAAAGAAGAGATAGAGCTCAAGAGATTTTTAGGGCAACAAAATTATTCTGGTTGATACCGTAATGGTAGATGCATGACATCAAAGCATCTGTCAAAACCACAGACCTGTACAATACAAAGAGTGAACCCCCATGTAAATTATGAACTTAATAATAATGTGCCCGTGTTGGCTCATCAGTTATAACGAATGTACCACACTAATAATACAGAATGTTAATAATAGAGGAAACTGTATTTGTAGAGACAGGAGGGAATATGAGAAGTCTGTTCTTTCTGCCCAATTTTTCTGTAAACCTAAAACTGCTCTAAAAAATCGAGTCAATTAATTAAAAAAATAAAAATAAGCAAGGAAAATAGTCAAATAATAACAATTTCATATGGTTCAACCCAGTATTAAGAATTCTCTCTATACGAGAGACTGACTTGACTTGTAAACTTTCAATTAAAGCACAATTAAAAAAAAAAAGATATAACCTAAAAAAAAAAAAAAAAAACTCTCTAGGAAGAGCTAAACAGTGGCAATTGTTCAATTTCTTCCCAAGAATTTACCATAAAGTGGTCTATATTTGGTGGCAACGCTAATGGAACAGGGAAATAAAATTAGAACGGATCACTTGTCAATGGATGAAAAATAAAGATAAACCATCCAGCATACAGAACAAATTTAAATTAAGTGAATGATTTATTTAACTTATCAGAAACACATATTGCACAAAACGTGGTCAAACTACTGTCACTGGATATAAGGTAAGATTACTTAATTCTTTTCAAAGTACATAAACATATTAAAAAAAGTCTTAAAAGATGGTTGTTGGGCAAAATAAGTATACATATAAAAACTGAAGTCCAGAGGAGAAATGACTTGCCAAGATCAAACAGGTAGTTAGCTGTTCCAAAATCAGCTACATAAATGAATAAGAAGCTCAACAATAAAAGAGGCTTTTATTTACTTCCAATCAAGATCATGAAAGGAAGGATTACTGAGGCACAATGATCTCTGGAACGGTCTCCCTTCATTATTTACTAACAATTTCAATATTAAAAGTTCTAAACATATAACCCATTGTTATTTTTAACTCATTTTCCACAAAAGCAATATTTTGGGTAATGATTAAGTAGCGACATTAGCTCATAAAAGCCAATGTAATTTACAACATAAACGGAAATCTAAAATCCTTCAATAACACTGAAGTAAGAAAATACATGCTACATAAAGTCAGTCAGTCCCCTCCCTCTCTTTTCTTAAGCACTAGTATTAAAAAAAAAAAAATAAAGGTTTAAATTAGGAAGAATGTTGAAAGAAAGTTTTGAGGAAAATATCAAAGGATACTTGGAGGCACTGTGAGTTTTCAAAAGTAATAAACACCAATGGGATTGTTAGTGAATATGTATCACTCTGAAGAGAGCCAAATCACAGTACCAAGATAAAAAATGCAAGAAAGGTAGAGAGATTTTTTCCCCTGAGATAACAGACGTAGAAACTGAAAGAAAAGGAGTTAGAAAAGACAAATATAAGGACTACTGAAGAAGAGTATCAGGGACATTCCACACCAAAAGGCAGAAGGCACAGCTGCCACACTGCTTTCAAACAGTCCCACAGGGAAAACTCAAATAAGCTCCTTATTAGAGCTACAAGGTCGATTTTTGAGTTAAGTGAGAGAAACCACTGAGAAATGGGGATAAGACAGGTGAGATAGGAGGAATAGGGAGTATGTGGTCATTCACATTGTTTTGCATATGTTGGGCACTTTTAACCCAAGAAATGTCTACTGAAATCTACCTATGTCTACAATTAATGTCTTATATATCCTTATCCTTTGCTTTTTAATGACATGCTACCCAAATGGCATCTCGGATAGTGATAATCATTTAATGCCAGCCGTCTCTGGTATGGCCCACTCTCCTCAGCAGGGCCCACTACCCAGCTACCAGGACACATGCACATTCCACCATTAGGGAAGAGGGGAAGGGGGGAGGGAGACCAACCTGCCTCCGCATTCAGCTCCTCTAGAAGCCCGCTGGTCCTCCAGGTAGCTCCTGTGTCCTGGCCTCCTATAGAATTACTGTGCTCTTGAACTACTGCAGCCGCCAATAAATTGTCCACATTTACCACTTCTGGGTCAGAGCTGGTGTCAGATATATCATAATGAGCTACAACTGGAGGTCCATCTAGGGAGGAAAGAAAATGTATACTTGTATCTAACTTGTGGGTGAAAAATACTTCTGAAACTAAGTAAGAGCCCTCTAAGTCAATTGTATTTACCTTATTATTCTATCTGATCACTAAAATTTTATACATGATGTGAAAGTGGAAAAGATAACCCCAGAGTACAAAGATGAGGGACAAATTTTGGGAAGAGGAAAAGTAGTATTATGAAGAACAAAAGACAAGACTATACTGAACAATGTTATGATGAATTCTCATCATACTCCTAAAGAACAAAAGATTCAGAAAAAAGGGAACACTTGACTGAGAGAGTGGAAACTTTTTTTTTTTTTTAAGAAAAAAACTGATGCAAACTACTAAAACCCAATTTACATGTTTTTAAGAGAATGAATCTAGTTCTTTCTCTTAGTAGGTAATACTAAAAGTCCCTAGTAGATTCAGAGAGAAAAATCGTAAATATATTTTCCCACTTGCTAAAGAAAGGCTAACACTAGAGCTCAATTTGACTGAGTTATCTATTTCTAGTAAAAGAATGTTATACAGTTTATTACATTCTACCAAAACCCAATACCCACAAGATCTACTTTCAGGATTTTGCTTTAAATGTTTGGTGAGGGATATTTATATTTTCTTTTTTCTGAGAAAGACAACTAGCTCACACTCCAAGGAAATGATGTACAATCTTATGGGTGATTTTAGAGGAAGATATTAAGCTTTTAATAGGAAAAATAAGAGATGGCTTCCATTCCCAAATCACCCTAATAGCTGAAAAAGGCAGCTGAGATGAGTTCCAAAATAATTACACTACAGTGATTCATGCTAAAATAATTCAATATTCATGCCTGTAGAATAGATACATGCTTTAAAAATGCTAATACTACCTTTTTTCTAATGTAACAGCAAAACGCAAAAATAAAATCTTCATTCAAGAAAGACAAGTCCCTCTTCCTATTCCCATTTTAGAGTAAAGGAGAAATAAAGGAATGCTGTTTGTCCCCACAGCTATTTATGAAGTGCAGGCAAACCATCTATTTCCATAAAGATTTTTAAAATATCATCCAACAAATGAATATTACAACACACCTAGTTTACAAAACTCTTGACTATGAAGGAACACATATGTCAATGAATCATTAAAATATAACACAATGAAGGATTATTGTTTTAATGCAAACATTCATTGTGTAGACTGCCATTGAACAAAAACACGAAACACACTTGGGGTATTTATCTCTTAAGCTAAGCTCCCAAACTGTAGGTTTATATAGCAACATTTTTAAACAAACAAACAAAAAAATGACTTAACATAAAAGCAAATGAGCTGTTAGGTGCCACTGTATAAAGAAGAGACATGTCACAATATGAAATTCTGACGGTCATGACAACTTCGGTTGACTACATAAAAATAATTGCCAGTTCCCCCAAAAGGGTAAATCAAGTTCATCAATGACCATAAAATTCAACAGTTGGCCTTGGTATCAGCTGGTAATGGATTTTATATCAAAGAGCAAAAAAAAAAAAAAACCAATTCATGTTTGAGACTTTTCTAAGAAAGAAAAGAAAACTGTAGCATTCCGTGGAGTTCTCGTCAGAGTTCAAAATGATTACTGTGGAACTGAGATACTGTGTGATGTCCAAACACTTGGGTGCAGAAGATATGAGGGTAAAGTACAATATTGACTATTTGACCTTATGTTCTTTTTTAGAAAAGGCTTTAAGTGTTGTATATTTGCAATAAATTATTCCACTGATTTCAAAATTATCGCCAATACCATTCACACCTCTTGCCACCACATTCCCCCACCACCAAAAGGAAGCAACAGGTCAACAGTCAAGTCAAAATTGTACCACTCCTACATGTATAATCATGCAAAAAGTATAAGTGTATATATACATGCAGAGTGACATCACCTACCCATGGAACAACTTGTCTGAAAGTCTTCATCAGTAGGAAATACAAGCATACACTTGTTATCTGGCTTCATTCTTGTATCTTCCATATTTTCAAACAGCATACCTTATAACTTAGCTTAAATTTAGTATTTGTAATAAACAAAGATAACAATATTTTCATATTTTAATTACACTTAACAGTTAAATTATGATCATTATCATTTTTCATTTCCAGCATATTCAAATGATGGCAAATCAATGCAATATAAACTTTAATCAAGTGATAGAACGGCAGCCTTTCCAACTTTGTCTTCCAACAAGAAACCACAATTAAGGATCTTGTGTTCTAAGGTCATCTTATACCTATCATTAGCACACCAAGATTAAATATGTTTAGAGCACTTAACACAAATATTTGCACTCAGAACCACCAAATGAATATTAGCTAACTGACGGTGACAACTTGTGATAATTCTTTTAAAATGTAATCCTTGCTGCACAGGACAACTAAGAGATAGGTAAGACTCTGTAGTCATAAGACTCTGTAGTCATTTTATGCTTTTTAAGAGAAGTTTCTCTTGAACAAAATAAAATCAGACCACTGAGGAGGAACTGGAAAACTCAGCACATTAACAACAGAACCAGATATCTATGCTTCCAATTTGACTCTATCAAATCATTATAGGATAAAATAAATGTAGAGACACCATCCTTGCTCTCACTTGATTATTCCTTTATGTTAAGACAGCTGCACAGATACTAAATAAAAGATTATTTTGATTTTCATGAATATCAAAGTAGTCACTTCACGTTACACCTGGAAAAATTTCCCATTTAAGATGTGGTTATTAATGCAAGCACGTTTCATGCTTACAACACTTAAGGTTACCCACTCAAACCACATGTTCTCCCATCTGCCAAACTGTGGTATCTGTCACAAATATTAAAACATAAATTTATAACAATGTTCATTAGTAGTTTCTCTACAAGCATCTCTCTACAAAAGAAAACTTAACACAATTATTCAATAACTACTAGGTCTGTGATTAATCCAGGTGCTGTTTCACTTTCTGAAATCTTTTGAAATTTTTCCTGCTCATTACAAAACAAGAAAAATAGAAGGTCGAGCAATCTACCAACTACTTTTTATTTAAAAAGTAGAATGAATGAGAATTATTTTAAATTGCGATAATTTAGGCTCTTTGCGGTTGTCAAAGAAAATTAGCTATATTCTAGGCCAGGGGTCAGCAAAACTATGGCCCCCTGTGCCAAAGCCAGCTGGTCATCTGTTTTTGTAAACAGCTTTAATAACACACAGCCATGCTCATTCATTTGCAGGCTGTCTGCGGCTGCTCTCGCACTACAACAGCAGAGTTGAGTAGTTGCGACAATGACCGCAACACCTAAAATATTTACTATCTGGCCCTTTAAAGAAATAGTTTGCTGACTCCTGTTCTAGGCCATTTCACCAAGTGTGACCTACTAAGATTTTCCTTTGCCTGAGATCTATGCCATACTATCTATGCTACGTTTATATACTATAAACATTTACTTATTTAAATATAGTAAATATATTTTCTCCTTCACTATTCTGAAAATAGCAATTCATCTATTTTATGATAGAAATAGGTTTGTACCATTTCACTGACCTCCTAGCCTACAAATAGATTCTAACTTCTCAAATACCAAAATACGGACATATCTGTGTAACCACACATTTCTGATACAACCGTAACCTTTTTGTATTATTGCCATTAAATACTTAATTCTATTAACTAATTTTCTTTTCACTCAGAATCGTTCTCTTCTAAATCTCATGGAAATCAATGTGAATCACAAAAGCAGAGAACAAAGCAAAAGAGAATCTCACTATGTTTATCCACGACAACTCCTTTTGAATTTGACAACCAAAAGCACAGTTTTAAAACTAAACCAGGTAATTACATAACTTATACTCTCTTTTTACAGATAAGAAATGTGAGTCCTAGTTAGGTGGAACCAGAACAGACTACAGATATTCCCATTGTTGAGGGAGTGAGGAACATACAGGATGAGGCTGTGAGCAGCACAGGAAGTTCAGATTTTTGGCAGCAGACATGCAAAGTCTTGCCTACTACCTCTTAGCTGTATGACTGATAAATTACTTCACTCCTCGGCTTCTTCATTGGGTTGTGATGAGGGTTAAAGAAAACAGATCATAAAATGTTGCTGTTGCGTGCCATCAAGTCGCTTCCAACTCACAGCGACCCTATAGGTCAGAGTAGAATGCCCACATGGTTTCCGAGGCTGTAATCTTTACGGGAACAGATCACCAGGTCTTTTCTCCTGTGGAACAGCTTGGGGGTTCCAACCTCCAACTTTCAGCTAGCAGTTGGACACTTAACTATTGCGGCACCTGGGCTCTTATATAGAAGTTCAAGTGTTGGTCCATCACCCCACCTTTCCACAATAACTAGTACTTGTCCTACCTCATTATTTGTTTGCTTATCCTTGTATGTACAGTCTGCTGTGTACAGCCTGCATGCAAGAAGCTTTGAAGAAACATCACCGTCTGGGCTGGTGCCTTATATTGGTCATAGGTGAATAAAACATGTTACGCAAATGCTTTGCTGGGATTAGTAAGTGAGGTCATCACAAATGTGGCTTTTATATTCTTATTTTTGTCTGAAGTGAAATGTCAGCTTGGATACATTCATACTACAAGTATTTCAAAGCCAAATAAAGATCATTTTAGATTACTTCATCTTTAGCATCATCCTTGCTTACAGAGCCCTTCCACTAGCACAAGTGTTGTCAGTCTCCCACTACAAAGTACAATCAGATCTAGGAAACAGGAATGCCTCTTGTATCCCAGAAACACCTGGAAATGTCACTCCTCCTTCCCTCTGTATTGCTAAGTCTTAGGTCCAAGGCTGCACAATGGCTACAAGGTTTGCTCCTTCAACCGCATTTCTATGGTTGTAGTAGGAAACCTTATGGGGCAGTTATACCCTGTCACGTGGGGTTGCTATGAGTTGGAATCAATTTGATGACATACAATAACAACAGGAAGAAAGTAAACAATAAAGCCAGAGAAAATTCCTTCTCTCCTCTCTGCCACACCCCATTCCCCAACACCCTCCCCTGCAACCAGGAGAGAAAAAGTCCATCTTGTTGCTCCCAAAGGACCCCATACAGGCTCCTTCTCCCCTGCCTTTACAGGGCCTAGGCCCAATGCCATTTTCCACAACATCAAGAGGAAGGAATAGGGGTGCAAATCACATTCAGCTGCAATTGAAATAGTCAAAAAATGTTACACCTGAAGGAGGAGTTCTTAGAAACTAGTCAAGGGGCTGAAGAAGAGGGAGTGTGTGTGGTGGCAGGTGGGGGAAAGGGGTGTGGGCATGAGGACCCGAGACAAAGCGGCCGATCTCAAGAGCTGCACAAAAAAAACTGCATTTTGTTAAAATATATTCAACAAAGGAAACTCTGGTTGCATAGTGGTTAAGTGCTACAGCTGCTAACCAAAGGGTCAGCAGTTCAAATCTGTCAGGCGCTCCTTGGAAACTCTATGGGGCAGTTCTACTCTGTTCTATAGGGTCTCTATGAGTCGGAATCGACTCGACGGCACTGGGTTTGGTTTGGGTTTTTTTTTTTTTTGTATATCCAACAAAAAAATAACCAAATGAAAGATGAAAATTTATATTTGCAAATGAGAAAAAAATATTTAAAAGAACACTTAATGCCATATTTTTACTACTATCAATAAAGAAAAAATTTTTTACAGAACAACTTGAATAAATAGAATGCAGTCATTCTGAAAGCAGCTCTTGGAAAAGATGAATAGTTAACCTCAACCACAGCACGAAAATCTGTATACAAAAGTGCCATCTCCAGTAAAAGAAGATTAAATTAAAAAAAAAAAAAAACTGCATTTATATGTTTTCTTTAGAATAACATCATAAAGCTATTTTAGTAAAAAGAAGAAAAGGAAAAATGGAAATGAAATACAGCAATAAGTACTGAAATTTTATATTTAGGAGTTATGCCATTTTTTATAAAACTGAATCAATGTCTATTTTGTACTTTTTCTACTATATTCATCTCAGTTATTAAAAATTTAAACTTTAAAAAGTTTCCAAGGTGGGAATACAGTATAAAAATTACATCTTTCCTTATATCATGGCACTAAATGACACTTCATTTTATCCACCCAGAAGAGCTACCCATGATGTGATAAAGAGTTAATTTACCATTTTGAAAAGATCAAAAAAAGAAGAGGTGAAAGCAAAGATTCAAGACGATCAGAGTAATTCAAATGTTCATCAAAAGTAAGAAAATCAATGTAATGTTTCACCACCAACTGCAGAGGTGGGAACCCTCTGCATTAAGTGAGGTTACTGAAAAGATGAACCAGGTCATTTATCTGGATATATAAAGGGAACCTATAAATACTGAAACCAAGCACTTGAAGAGGTCACCATCTTTCAATTTATCTTTTTATTTCAGGGACAAATCCATGATCTACTGCTCTGAGGGTTCAGATCTATACAGAACTAAAATACCTGTATTACATACAACCAGGAAAAACACAAAACTTGGAATTTTAACCACACTCCCATGCCTATGTGCATTATTAAAGATTCATTCATTTCATTCTTTTGATTACTCCTGGAAGTAGTCTAAATTTTGCTATTTTCCAAACACTCCTCAATTTTGAGTAGGATAACTTAGTAGAGCATGTATTTTATAGGAAAAGCAGCCCGACCTTTTTATGTTAACCTTGGTGTTTGTCATTTCCTTTTTCAATATACCAATTAAAAAAATTTTTAAATTTTTTCCAGAAACATTATCTAAAATCTATTATTGGTTATACTGACCACAAACTAACAAACTAACCATTCATTTCATTACAGAAAAGCAGGTTTCCTGATTCAAGAACATCAAATGTGAATTAACTGACAGGGAGTGACTAATAAAAACAACACTGCCCTCAACAGATTAACAAGAAACACTTTAAAAAAAATTTTTTTTTTAATCTAGGTTAGTTGTTACACTTCAAATACACAGTTAGATAAAAGACACAAATAAGATGCAATAAAATAAAAACCACAGTAATTTGACACATTCTCCCAAAATCTTAAAGTTACAATAAGACTTTGTTACCAAAGAATATACTTCTTTGTGGATTATTCCTTCACTTCACTTCTTAGGGTGTCTTTTGTTTTATGCCATGGTAATAGAATAGGAAAAGATCTACTTAATACGAGTAGACTAAGAGTTTGTTTCCAATTCCCAGTAATGTTTCTAAACTGCAGGAGAAGTAAAAAAAAATCTCATATTATTTACACTGTATATACTCATATAACTCTTCTAGACAAATTAAAAAGACAAGTTTCTTATCCCGACTATGATTGAGAGTATATATGCCATTTTGGGGAAGAATTTTGAGAATTTTTTTAAAAACAGTCTCTGCAAAACAAATTTAAAAGTAAATTAAATTTATACGCTAAGTAAGTTTGCTGGAATTGTTCTGAAACAGTATTTTCTGACATGTGGCATTCCATAGAATCTTTTTTTTCGATTGTGCCCTCACTACAAAACCAAAACTGCCTCACAGAGAACCAACAGAGTAGAAGTGCTCCATAGGGTTTCCAAGGCTGTAATCTTTACAGGAGCAGACTGCAACATCTTTCTCCCGTGCCCTCACTATACCATTTAAATAATAGGAAAAAGAGAGAGGGAAATCTACATAAGCTAAACAAAATAGAACAGGAGCAATTACTTTTAAAAGGCACTTCTGTAGGGTCCCTATGAGTCGGAATCAACTCCAAGGCAACAGGTTTGGTTTTGGGGGGGTTTTATTTTGTTTTTTCTATAACACAGCTTGCCCACAATCAGCTATTCTAAATGAACGATGATGGCACAAAGACATGTTTACCATCTTCCCTGACTTCCATGTAAATGTTCCGTTAGGCAAATTCAGATGTACATTAACAATGAAAATTAATAGTAATATCAATTTAGGGTGCTTTGTTTGCTCAACAAAGGAATTCGCCATAGCTCTTCTTTTATTAACAAGTAAACTTAATGCATTTTAAGTTATCTCATTTAAAATATTCTGACTTGCCCTTTGCCTTTTAAGTAATAAATCTTACGTAAATTGAGATATACCCAGAGACTTTTGCTGTTAAACCTACCTAACTGGAGGGGGTGACACAAGCAATGATGCAAAATTAATTAGTTTTTGTATATTAGTTTACTCAGTTTACTAGTAAGACAAATTTTTTAAAAAGGTCCAAACTTTTACTTAAAAAAAAATATATATCAAAAGACTTTGCAAAAAAAATGAAAACTCAAGCTACTGACTAGAGAGTATTTTCAGAAACCATGTATCTGACAAGAATCTAATAAACAAAATACATATAAAAATTTTGATAGCTTAACAACAAAGACAAATAACCTAATCAATATTAAACATTTCACCAAAGAGGACATTCAAATGGCTACCAAACACATGAAAAGATGCTCAGTATCATTAGCCATCAAAGAGATGCAAATCAAAGCCACAATAAGATACCATTTCACTCCCACTAGGATGGCTAAGACTAAAAAAAAAAAAAAGAAAAAAATTGGTGAGGATGTGGGAAAATTGGAACCCTTATCCATTGCTAGTGGGAAGGCAACCTGTTATAGCCATTGTGGAAAACAGTGTGGCAGTTCTTCAAAAACCTAGAAATAGAACCACTATATTTAAAACAAAACAAAACACCAAACCCACACTGTCAAGTCTATTCCAACTCATAGTGACCCTATAGGACAGAGTAATACTGCCCCATAGGGTTTCCAAGGAACGCCTGGTGGATTCGAACTGCTGAATTTTTGGTTAGCAGCCAAACTCTTAACCACTACGCCACCAGGGTTTCCAGAACTACCATATGACCCAGCAATTGCAATTCTAGGTATACACCCAAAAGACTTTATAAAGCAGAGCCTCAAACAGAGACTTGTATGCCAATGTTCACTGCAGCACTATTCACAATAGCCAACAGGAGGAAACACTCTAAATGCCCATCGACAGAAGAACGGATAAACAAAATATGCTACATACATCTCAATCAGTAGGAGAAATGAAGTCTTGATACATGCTACAGTATGCATGGAGCTTGATGACATTATGCTGAAAACAAACCAATCACAAAATGACAAATATTGTATGACCTCACTTCCATAAAAAGACAAGAAAAGGCAAATGAAGAGTTTAGTGGTTACCAGGGGTGGGAGGGAAGGGAAAAGGGGGTGTTATGGATTCAATCATATCCCCCCAAAATTTGTGTATAAACTTGGCTAGGCTATGATTCCCAGTATTGTGTGACTGTCCACCATTTTGTCATGTGATGTCATTTTCCTCTGTGTTGTAAATCCTACCTCCATGATGTTAATAGGGCAGGATTAGTGGCAGTTATATTAATGAGGCAGGATTCAAGCTACAAGATTACATTGTGTCTTAAATCAATCTCTTTCGAGATATAAGAGAGAGAAGCGAGAAGACAGACATGGGGGCCACATACCACCAAGAAAGCAGCACCAGGAGCACAATTCTTTGAACCAGGGTTCCCTGCATTGAGAAGTTCCTTGCCCAGGGAAGACTGATGACAAGGACCTTCGCCTAGAGCCAAAAGAGAAAGCCTTCCCCTGGAGCTGACACCCTGAATTCAGACTTTTAGCCTCCTAGGCTGTGAGAGAATACATTTTGCTTTGTTAAAGCCATTTGCTTGTGGTATTTCTGTTATACTGGCACTCGATAACTAAGACAGAATTTGATACTGAGAGTAGGGTGCTGCTCTGACAGATACCTAAACTGTGGAAGCACGTTTGAAACTGTGAATGGGTAAAGGCTGAAAGAGTTTTAAAGTGCCTAGTAGTAAAAGCCTAGATTGCTTTGAACAGACTGTTGGATTTTGGACTTGGAGTTGATTTAAGACTTTTGCTATGGTATGATGGGGAAAAAGTGTTTACATGTGGCAACGACATGTATTTTGGGAGACCAAAGGGTGGAATGTTATGGATTGAATTGTGTCCCCCAAAATTTGCACATAAACTTGGCTAGGCTATGATTCCCAGGTTGTGTGATTGTTCACAATTTTGTCATGTGACAAAAGATTGATGACAAGGACATTCCCCCAGAGCCAATAAAGAGAGAAAGCCTTGCCCTGGATCTGGCAACCTGAATTTGGACTTCTAGCCTCCTAGACTGTGAGAGAATAAATCTCTCTTTGTTAAAGAGATCCATTTGTGGTATTTCTGTTATAGCAGCACTAGATGACTAAGACGGGGGGGGAGGGGTTTAACAGTGAGGGAAACATCACACTGATTAAGGGTAGGATTGCACAGCCCATCATCATATATGCTGTCAATGAGTTGCACACCTATAAAAAGTTGAATTGGCAAAAGTTGTATGATAGATATATTCAAAACAAAGACCAAAAAAAAAAAAAAAGAATAACTGCTGAAGCTGCATAGGTACAACTAAACACCTCATGGGGTTTGATTGCTTGGTTTGAAGGTATAGGGTCATGGTTTCACAGGACAACCCAGTTAATTGGCCTAATGATGTGTTTAGTGTTTTTGTTCTATCTCCTAGTTTGTGGTATAGTGCCTGGGATCTTAAAAGCTTGCAAGAGGCCATCCAAGGCACAACAATTGGTGTCTGTTCACTTGCAGCAACAGAGAAAGAAGGAGAATCAGCAGCAGGAGGAGGAAATGGAAAGTTTGGCTAATTGCCTCCATGAACAATTGCCTCCTTTGCCATGAGACCAAAATAACTGGATGGTGTCCAGCTACCATTACTGAACATTTTGATCAAAGATTCTATAGAAGAATCCTGATCAAAGGGGGGTAAATGCAAAATAGAATTTCAAATTCTCATTGACTCTAGACTTTCTGGAGCCATGGAGGATGCAAGAACCCCTGAAACTATTGCCCTGAGAGAATCTTTAAACCTTAAACCAAAAATATCCCCTGAAACCATCCTAAAACTGAACAACAGTTTAGCTTAACTAGTTTTTTAATAAGTCTGCCTTAAATATTATACTTTTTTAAGAACCATCTATATGGGGTCAAACTGGACAACAGTAACTCTAAAGATTAGATAGAAACCTTAGGAGTCAGTGAGTTTGTGTTAATGAGGGAAGAATAACTCGGAAAAGGAGAGTGAGAATGGCTGCACAACTCAAAGAATGTGATCAATGTCACTAAATTGTAAATGTAGAAACTGTTGAATTGGTGTATGTTTTGCTGTGTATATTTTCAACAACAACAAAATAAAATTTAGAAAATAAACAAAACACCCCACAGGTCCAATGCACCAGCCAGGAATGAGAAACCACTGAGGTAAATGATTCAATCAAAAAATTGTTCCACATCCTGGATTCTCAAACTGATGGCCGGTTGCAAGTTTATGACTTTGAAGGCAATCTGCGTTCAGACACAGTTTTAATTATGTCGGAATTCAGATTTCTGGGCTCCATGGAGTTGGGGTAACCCATCCAAGTCACTGCCCTGAGATCTTCTTTTGAACCTTGAGCCTGGAGAAAACTGGTTTCCTAAAGTCACCTTTGGGTCAACAATAGCCTAGTTAAGTAGCTCAGTAAAGACCGTTCTGCCTTAGGTATTGTGCTCTTTTGAAGAATTACCTATATGCAGTCAGTTTCAATAAACTGAAACTCCAGGAGCCAACTGGAAGCTGTGTTTTAGGGTAAAACGTTATTATGAAAACACTATTCTGGCCCCACCTCCATGGCAATGTCAACTAGATGGGGTATAAGAATCTTTGAATGTTTTCTCATCTTTGAATGTTCTCTCATCTTTGAATGTTCTCTCATCTTTGAATGTTCTCTCATCTTTGGAACCTTTCTGACTCCCTAAGTCAAATGTTATCAATTTTGCAAACTGTGCATTAAATAACATAGGGTTGCACTGAGTCGAAATCGACTCAATGGCAACAGGCTTTATATTAAATAAATTTCAATTTCTAAAATAAATAAATAAAAATAACTTTTTTCCTACTCTAGTCACCTTAAGTAGATTTATACATGAGTAATTTTTTTTTCTTACATATACTTAGAAAGCAATAAACGGTTGTTATATGAATGACCTGAACCCATTAGAATTCCCGTAGATTACGGTATAGTTATCTGTGTCTAACAATTTGTCGGTATAGCATTCATAAAATTCAGTTAATTTCAGAATTCTGAAGGTGGGTATGTGTGTGCACACACATACACACACAACTTCCTGAGGCTAGGCTCACTCCTCTGACTTGATAATACAGCAAAAAAATAGGTAAGCTTTTATCTTAATCTTAGAGCCCCAAAATGACAAAATCCTTTATTCTAGATTTTTAAATACTAAATCTTAAAATTTTAATTTCATTGTGTTGTGTTCTAAATTAAAATTTTACTTAGGCCTTTAGAGTTGCATTCAATTTTAATAAGGCATACAAAGTACGCAACATGATTAAGACAGTCATTGTTGTCTCATAAGTGGCTCAAAAAACCAGATCACTCTGATCTCCTACTTACCTTCTCTTAAGATGATTAGGTACCTAATGTTCTAGAAGTAGTTTTAGAACACTGAACTGATAAAAACTAGGCAGAAAGCTGTCTGTAGATAGGTAATCAGAAAACGCATTCACTCTTAGTAAAGGATAATGCCCCTTCTAGATGCCAATAATTAAAGGAAAATACTACAAGGAAATATCAACATATTTAATAGCCAGTAACAGAGTTCTGACTGAATTTGTTCCCTAACATCTCCTAAGTTTTTTGCAATGCACAGAAAAAATGTAAAGTAACTTTGTTTAAAGTTTGTAGCTTAGTCTTTTAATTCTCTATTCCATGAAAACAAGCTACAAAATGATAGATTCTGATGGATTTGAGATACGGAAATCCCATACGCACATATTAAAGAGATGGAGCAGTCCAGACATGGGATTTTATTCTTAAGTAAAAAGTATTTCAGCGATGTTTGCATTAATGTTACATTGGTTGAAACATGTTTCTTTGCAGCCTCGGCTCTACCAAAAGGAAAAAAAAAAAAAAAAAATCCAAACAGGAGACATTCCTTATTCTTCTTAAAATTCTAAGGAAATTCAAAGGAAATTAAGACCACTAGGCACTTAAACAATAGTTACTAAAAATGTCAGCATGTAATCCAAAAGTACTTCCCATTTATTAGTACTAGTACTTGTAATCTTAGGAATACATAATTTGCTTCAGTCAAAGAAGAGGCAAAGCAGTCATAAAAAAAATATTAAAATTACTTCAAATACTTGATACTTTTTTTAAATGTCCACAGTAGGAAAAAAAATTATTTGAAAGATGATTTTTTTTAAATTGTGCAATCTGGAAACGGTATGATCATTTTAAAGCACAACTCACATAAAAATCTATTGTTTTTCAGAACAGTACTCCTTAAGACAGCAACACATTTTTTCAAGGCACTGTGCAAAACTAAAAATCAGGATATGGAATTTTTCTGTCTACATATTTCTGCTACAAAATTATTCTTAAGATTAAAGTCTCCAAACTACAGAAATTCAAACTTTGCTTTAGAAAAAATGTCAATACTTTGGCATATGTTCTATGAATTAAATCAATGTTTTCTAATGGTTCTTTTCTTTCTACCAAAATCTCTTTTCACATCTTTATTAAAGGTTTTATAGAAAAGGCTTCTCAACATTATTCGTGTTTAACACTTTTCAAATATTCAAAATGTTATCCATATCTTAAATATCGATTATTAAAGCCTATGCTTAATAATTCCATTAAATTTTTTAATTTTTTTCTTAAAGGTAACAACAAAAATTAGAATACATTCAGTCAATACAATGCGAGCAATAATTTGTCTATATGTTATTCTTAAAAGACAAACTCATATCTTCTATTTTAAAAATAAAAAGCATTTCAGGACATGCTTAATATATCAAATATTAAATCATGAAATAAAGAAGCTTTAGTGTTTGAAGTAGTTTATACATGCAAAGCAATCACATTAACATGCTGAAATTAAATTAATATTTTTTGTCTAAAAGTCCATGTTTAGTAAAATTCATTAATTCCAGGAAGAAATTGAAGACAGCGCAAACATTCCTGAAAACATTTCAGCTTCAAGTAAAGATAGTAGATTAGTTAAAATCCTGTCATCCAATCAAAACCCAATATGCTCTTCTCACTGATGTAAAACAATTAAAAATACTAAAATAGTTTATATATGTTACATTATCTTCAGAGAAAAATCCATCAGTTATAATAAACTCATATATTTTATGGTGAAAACTCACACTAAAGTTATGTAAGGGCTTAACATGTGTTGAAAATTTATTGACTTTGGTGTTCAAACCTTACCCGTTTGTCAAATATTGAGTTCAAGAAATCTGACAGTTATTACACAATAAAAGAGACCAGTGGTCTTCTTCATCTATTCATACATATATTCTTGAATGAAAACTGAACACATTAACAAGCCTTCCTCAAAGTTAACTCCCAATTCACATACATCAAGTTCTGAAATGAAAGAACCAAATCAGTTATTTTTCAATTCAAAACTAGAAAACGAAAAAAAAATTGTCTCAGTCTATTACAGTTAACTTACAGGTTATAAATATTTGAGTACAGAATTGAGTAGGAAAAGTAACTTTACTGACAAATATTGAAATAAGTTAAAGATGTTGATGGTTTATATGTGAAACTTCAATATACCACCCATCCTTCCTCTTATAAAACACAGAACTGGATTTCTTTCAAAGTTGCAACTTCATCAAATATTAAAATAATCAGCACTTTTCATATTAATAAGTTACTAGGTTATAAATTTGTAAGGAAATACTAAGAAGGTTTTTTTTTTAATGTAAATCCAGTAGAAAGCACAGTAAAAGTAAGTGTTAAACACGAAGTTACATATTCCTATTAAAGATTTTCTTCCTAATGTAGCTATTTCTCACAATATTCCCACTACACCTGAAAAAATAAAATATCAGTATTTCCCAATCCTAGGCCAAACATAATGTTGCAAGAGTTTCAATCCTGTGGTATTTTCTTCCCTTTGACACACTACATGGGCTCTTTAACATGCCTATGGGCTATTTACAGTAAAACCCACAAAAGTTGAACCTGTATAAGGCGGAAACCTGTCTGGGAAGGAAAACTCAAATATTTTCTACTAAAATAAGCAACAGAAAAGCAGTAAGACTGAACCCTGTCAAAGGTGGAAAACTTGCGAGACCTAGAAAAACAAGGTAGTCCCGTCAAGTTCATCTCTCGCAGGTTCCACTGTATTTCCACTTCAGGGATTAAAAAACAGCATTTAAATTGGTATTATATTAGCTAACAAGCTTAGTTACTATAATTCAGAAACCCACTGAATACATACCCATGAGACAGAGACCACTTCATCTGTATCCTCCAGAGGTATACTTAACATCAGGGTACCAGGCAATTCCACTGGATGACCTCTGCCAGGGTATCTTATCAGGTATTGAGCTTTAACTTAGAGCTCAAGAGAAAAATTCAGCTATGTAGCATTGAAAATTACTATTTTTCTCATGTATGAAACCAAACTCCTACCTAATCTGCTTTCTCTATAGTATCTTGCATAGAAGGTAAAGAGTAAATATTTGCTAAAAAAATTAATGCATTCCTCCTACATAAAATGCTACCCCTCCATATTATAACTCATTCAAGACTAGCAACAAACTAGCTGATTAGATGGCACATGGAAGGATGGCATATTCATGCAGTTTGAGTCGGCATCGGCTCGAGAGCAAGAGGGGGGCACACTGATTCCCGGTCTTCAGAGCAGGCTTAATTACATGAGCCTCCCAGATTGGAATCAGAAGGAAGTCAACAGTTTTTACAGAATAAAAGCTAAAAGATTCTGAAGGAATTAACTACCTATTTGGGTTCACTAATATTCCTGTTTTATATATTTTTTATATTTTTGTTACTGAAAAAGCATAAAGATGAGGATCACTCCTATTATCGTATAATTATGGTTCTATGTTCTAACAGTACGTAACATTAACTCAATCTAAAATTTATCAAACTCTGCTTTTTGTTTTGAATACCTAGTTTTTTGTTTTTAAACTGTTTACTATTATAGTTTTTAAATCATCATCAAAAGAAACTTACACTGGGCAAAAGCATATTCTTTCTTAAAAAAACAAAAAACAGAGCTGTTAACACATTAATTTCGTGATAGGTTCAAAGGCTGCTCTATAACATTCCCGTTTCCGGCAAAGTCAACTGGAAAATTGTTATTCTAAGTCTGGGAATTTTAATGTACTGTCAACATTTCAACAAACCACATAAGAACAGAAAGGCTGCTGCAGCAGTACTTGGGAGTCAGGCGTCTGCATGTAAGCACCTGACTGCGTGGTGGAGAAAATTCTTTGGCCAACTACCTGCATTAGGTTCCCTGCTTGTTCTCCTCGCCAGTATGAAGGTGAGTTAGTTTTTCCATCTGCACATAGAACTTCTCCTCTGTCTGCCCTGTATCTCAGAAAAACAGCTCATGGCCTCTTCTAGGACACTGCCTATGCAGTTCCTATCACACACAGCACCCCTGTCAAGTAATCCTAGAATTTCCCTGAGCTCTCCTTCAGATCCCCCAGTATGGCTGATACTGAGACCTGGATAAAATTTTAATTCAGAAAATTGTATTTTTACTAAGACATGCTTATTCAGGAAAATGGCATAAACATTGCCAAAAACAGCCAGAGAGATAACAGCATTGGTAAACAGTCTTTAAATTCATTAACCAAATAATTCCAAGAAAAATAATGAAATAACATTGCCATTTTTCATAGCTTCAATATATCTGCCTGGGAACATGTATTCTGTTACCGTACAACTGACTTAAATCTATAATCACCTTTGCTGAACATTAAGAACTACCTGGGGCAGTTTAACAAATACCAGAACCCAGGTCCCTCCTCAGAGAGTGACCCCTGGAGTGGCTCCGAGGCATCTACTTTTTTTGTTTTTAAAGCTCCCTGGGTGATTGGTGGCATAGTGGTTAAGTGCTGGCAGTTCAAATTCACTAGGCACTCCTTGGAAACTCTATGGGACAGTTCTACTCTGACCTATAGGGTCCCTGTGAGTCAGAATCAACTCAATGGCAACAGGTTTTTTTTTTTTGGGGGGGGGTGACTTTAATGTGCCGCCTTAGTTAAGAACCATTGTATCCTTGAGTATTTTAATTACTTTGACTTGGAAATGTTACCTCCTCAAAACTGCTCTTGACTAAAAAAAAAAAAGGACTACCCTACTTAAAATAGTTTTTCTACCCCATTCCTAGTCATTCTTTCTCTCTTATATCCTGCTTTATTGTTATTCCTATAATAAATCCCTTCCTACCTAATAGCATACGATGAATTCATTTATTATCTGTCTCCTCAAAGAAGACCAAGTCCCATGAGGGCAAGGGACTTTTCATTTACTGCTGTGTTCTCAAGGGCACATAGGAGGTGCTCAGATGTTTGCTGAATAAATTATTGATAAAATCAATCAATCTTGGCCTTATACCATTTGCCCACATCAAGAAGTCTTATAAAGAACAGTCCTATGAAATGCTCCATTCTATTTATCCCAGTGCACTTCTGAAAACGTGGCTTGCTTTATCACACAGTGGCTTTGTAAGAGGACAATGAAGAAAAATTTCCCAGGTCTCAGTATCAAGAATAGCAGTGTTTCTCCTAAACAATGAGAAAAGTCTAGTGAGTCCTGTCACTTCTTCTCAATGCCTAAGCAGCTATAGGACAAATCTGTACCCCAATTCTCCCTAGCAAAAAGACTTTTTAAAACCATTGTTGCCAACCTTCCCTCTGACTTCATCTTATCCGTTTTCCCGATTGCTCCATCCCAGATGATTTCGTCACTTAAAAAAAAAAAAAAGTCTTGTTGATTCATACACGTTCTAAAGAAATTCTTGGGATAAGTTCAATTACCCATTGTTTAAGGGACGCACCTTTCCCCAAAGTAAAATGTATTTTGCATATGTAAAAACAGGCTCGATGGACTTCAAAGAATATCATACTTTCTTGAAGCAGTTTATCCCCATTATAATTGCTGGGTACACTCAAGTATCGGACAAGATATCAGACTACTATTTTGATTGTTCTGCTTCAGATTCTGTTGTTGCTTCTTTCTCAGCCAATACTGAAAAATGGTTATTTCAAAGCTGAATTCAGAAGAGTGTGAACACTTAAGCTGGTGGCAGTGAGATAAGAAGCAGCCTCATAAAGATGATTACCAGTAAAAAACACATAAGCAAGATGTTTTGGAGCCTTAAAATAGTGGCCATATTTGCATCCTGAATATACATATGTCCTTTTATTAACACTAAGATATACCCTATTTTGAGAAAAAGACAATAAAAAAAAAACAAAGCTTATACTTTTGCATATAAACCAAAAAACGAAACCCAGTGCCGTCGAGTCGATTCTGACTCATAGCAACCCTACAGGACAGAGTAGAACTGCCCCATAGTTTCCAAGGAGCACCTGGCGGATTCGAACTGCCGACCCTTATGGTTAGCAGCCGTAGCACTTAACCACTACGCCACCAGGGTTTCCTTTTGCATATACAGCGTAGTTAATATAGGCACTCACTTTAGGAAATAAATTAGAAAAAAGGGGGCAAAAATAATACCTTGATCCTTTAATATTAGAGATTTCCAAAGGATACTCTCTAGCCTGAATATCTAAGGTAACATTATCCAGGCATTATTAAAACATATAAAAACCACATTTAAACAATACATACTTTTAAAATAATCATTTAAATGGGGTATAAAAGAAAAAAAGTGCTTATGCTTATTAATATAGAATTTTGCCCCCACGGTTTATAGTAAGATCTCAAAAAACTAAATTCCACTGTTTAGATCTGGATGCCTATTAGCTTACTCTGCATCTAGAAAATTGAAAATAAATGCAGTTCTCAACTGATCCCTCCAAATCTCTGTGCTTTGTTATCAATGTATTTATCAAGTCTAATTAGCTACCAAAATACACCCAATTACAAAAGGCTTAAAATAGGCACCTGGGACTTTTAGCCACTGAGAGAGTCTATCATATTTAATCTAGGAAAAATGTCAACCACTATGATTCATGGGATTCCCTATGTGGTTTTAGGGTCTTTTATCATGAGTCTCCACTGCTTAAATTAATATTAAAAATTTCTAAGTAATTAAATCTTTGGAAAGGTAAAGAACTCTCTCACAAATAAGAAAAGCAAATATGCCAATAGGAAAATGTGCAAAGAACATGAAAAGACTACTTACAAAAAAACACATACAAATGACCAAACATGATTTTTCAACTTCACTAATGATGAAAGAATGCAAATTAACACTAAGATACAATTTTTCTATCAAGTAAGCCAAAAAAAAAATTTAAGTAAATACTCGATGGCAAGAATATAGTGCAATGAACACGCCAAGTTCCTGGATGAAATAAGTTTATTTTTAACATGCAGTTTGTCAGTGTCAATAGCCTTCCATGTTCATATCCTAACTCATAATAGCAAAAACCCAAAGGACCAACGTTAGGGAAGTTATTTTGTAGTTAGCTGAACTATTCAGAATTTGTGGGAGAAGATTTAGTATTTTAGTTCAAATGTTCAAAATGCAATGTTAAGAGGGAAAGGGTAAAATAAACAGTATGCATACTATGACATTTTGCTATATATAATGGAAGGTAACATATTCAAATGTAAACAAAAGCAGGACCACGAGTGATTTTAATCTTCTACTTCACATTTTTCTATTTTCCAAAATTTCTACAAAGGATTTACTATGTAAAAATAGCTGCTGCTGCTTCTTTTTTTTTTTTTTTTAATTTCCAAGTAAGAGTTAACTGATCTACCTCAGAATAACTGTGAGGCTCTACCTCAGAAAAACTGTGAGGTAAGAAAACAGCTTGTCGGATGCATTTCATTGTAAAAATATGCACGGTGAGAAATCAATGAGAGATCCTAGCATTACTGGGGCTGAGCTGGTCTGGTCTGGCCACATGGGTTAATAAGAATTCAAGTGATCCTAGACAGCTGTTTTCAATAGCCTTCCGACATTCTCCAAAACAGACCAATCAGATTTTCTAAATACAAACCAGCCAAAACAACTGACCTTAACTATCAAGTGCCACTCGAATGTCCACGCTGTTGCACTCAAGTCAGTTCACAATTTATCCTATCTTTACAATTTATACAACTTTTCAACAATTGCCATTGCTACAAGCATGAGTACGTTTCCTTCTCCAAAGTTATAATGTGACTCAAGAAACTGAGGTATACATAATTTTTTAAATTAAAAATGCACGATTCATATTTTTTTTTTCAGAGGTAACAATACGGACAGTTTGTTTGCACTGACCAATAAAAAACACTTAAGTGATCCTGGGTCTGGCAGTTAAGAATGGATGTCTAAGAGTGGAAACAGACTTCTTAAATATTTAAGTTCTAGGCTGTTTCATCTTCACTGCTTTGCATAATTCCAGGGAGGAGCATTCAGATCCTGCCTCATGTGAACGGCACCTCCTGAAACTGCAGTGCACAGCCTAGGCGACCATATACAATTGCCCTACACCTTACCTACCATTTGATTCTCCATGATTACCTTAGGAAAGTCTACATATTTTCAAAAGCCACAAGCTTCCTAAATTTATATTGTGAACAACGGAAACTAAAGTACAGATTCAGATCATCTACTTTCATGTTTTGATTAGTGTACAATTCAGAAGTGAAAAGAAACAGACCTCTGGTGTCTCGCAAGCTTTAAAGAATGGTCAAGGCGGTCAGTTAGTAAATAGGTTCGGAAAATAGGAAGAAAGCACACATAACCTATGTAAGCTAAACAGGGAGAACGTTCGTGAAGTCATTTTTCATGCCACCTCTACAGTGGGGTTGTATCTTCAAAAAGAATCTTACTAACCCACCTTCTCCCTTTCCTTAAAAGAAACTTATTGTGTTGGTTATATAAATACCTGCTTAGTAAGTGGAAGTAAGCACTGAATCAGAGATCTATCGTTGTCTTGATTAAAAGATTAGAACAGGACATGACAATGTATGAATCATTTTACAGATGTTAATTTAAAGCTTTCTTTGAAATATTATTAAATGGAAAACTGAAATATACCTAAAACCTGCCTTAGAACAACCCCAAAGTCTGCTTCTCTCATGCAGTTGATGAGCTTCATTTAAATCCTCTTCCTGGGAATTTTAACACAAGGACATATCAAAGGTGAGCTACCAAAGGAATTCAATAGATAGTAAGCAGTAAAAAGCATTTCTAAAGACTGTTAAAAAAGCATATTTAATACACTACATGGATGAGACTTTTATTACAAGTTGAACACCTATAAAGTGCTTTACAACCAATCATTCTTATTACTAAGCTTATATAGGTTTTATCTATAGGTTTAATTAACCAATATGATTTTTCTTGAAATAGTCTTTGTATATCAGCAATATGCTGCCTTCACATTTAGAAACAGAAAACTAGGAAGAAAAACGTGGTTACCCATAAAACTTTGGAAAATTAAAACTTTCCCCTCTTTAACGTGGCAATAAACAAGGCTGACAAGCTATTAAATGCCACATAGCTTCCAGAACATTACCAATCATATTATGAATCTCTTCAATAATGAGAATTCAGCACTTAAGAACCGTTCAGACCTCACCTTTCTTCCACTGTGAAATCTTAAGACTGTCTTTGTAGTACATAGTACCAGACCTGGTATTACGGTAGACGCAGATACTTTAAACTTTAATAAAACTACAGACCCTTATACCAGTGAGAGCTGGAGCCAGAAGATTTCTAACAAACTTTGTATAGCTTGGGGGTGGATTAAGGGTGAAATTTTGCAAAAACATTATTTTCAATGCAAGTGATAACGCAGCATAGAAAAATATGCAACAAGGATAACTGGCCTATCATGCACTGAATCAGAAAAATAAAACACAAACTACTGTTGTAGGAGGAACAGAGTTATTGGGAAACTTTAACGAAAGATAGAACATGTTATTTCAGACACCATAAGCTCAAGTGCAGTGGCTATATAACAAAGCAAGGTGCCTATTCCTGAGGAGAACATATTTAGTAATAATGCTGAACAGTGAGTATTAAATCTAAGCAGAGCTAAAACGGCAATGATGGGGGTTCAGGTAATGTGTTACAGAGAATGAATTGTGAGAAATTCCATTACTTAAAAATAATCCTGTTCCTATCATTAACCATTTAGATATTTTTTGCTGATGTGCTAAAGTGCACTGGAAACCTCAGAATAGGTTTTTTAAATTGGCCATGTCTTGTTAACAGACTGCAGTCTTCAAATTTACACAGAGCTGCAGGTCTCCTGGATTTTCTCAAGTGTCACTCATCTAACTGAGCCTGACGGCTGAGAAATGCCATCAGGTGCTGTACAGTCAGTTTAAAAAACATCCTCTACCTGGTATCTCTGCAGTGATTGTCTTGCTGCTCCCTGAAACCTCTTCATCATCATCCGACGAGCTTGTGCTCGAGTCACAAGTCAGGTCACTATCACTGGTACTACTGTCCTGCAGCAGGTTGTATTTCTTCCGTGCAGCAGCCTCTCGTTTCTGCCTCAGTAGCCTGATTCTTTCCTTGTGCTTTTGGCTCCGATGACCTTTAACCTTGGCAACTCGGCCATTCTGTTTATCACTGGATTGCCGGTTTTTCTTGGCAGCCATAGTGGATGTTTCACTTTCAGATCGGGACCGCCTAGATTTGCGCCCAACTGTGGCACCAGACACTCCGGAAGGGTCTCCTTCTACTGTTGTTTCTGCCTGGGAGGGTTCATTCTCTTCTGCAGAAGACAATGTATCTGAATCAGCCAGATGACCACTAGAGGAAGGGGAAAGCATGCAGTGGTTAGAGGAGTCACTCTCATAAACTCGGCCAGTTGTCGGTTTGTCACTCTCTGTGGATGCTAACTGAGACTCAGAAGAGTCCCTTCTCAGTTCCATCAATAAGCAAGGCATTGAAGAAAGAACTGTAGAATCTGCAACACCATCTTTCTGAACTTGAGGTTCCAGTTCTACAGATCCATCTTCCTCCTTGGCTGTCTCTTGTTCGGATGTTTTTGGTGGGACTTCAGACTCAATGAGTTCTTCGACTTTTCCCACTGCCTCCTCCATCTTCATTTCAGAATTGAGTTAAATCATGGAGCAGAGTCTAGGAAACTATATCAAAGATGCAACAGGAAAGCGACCTGTACAAAAACACACAAAATCAATAAAGAGAAATGGCAGATTATTTAATCAACACAACATGCCTATCTTCCTCGGTAGTTTGGCAAAAGTTACCATTACACAGGCCTTTAAAATATATGTATCTGTTATCTCTCTGACCAACAGTCAAATTCAAAAGACTCAGTACTACTAATATTAAAATCCTAGCATATGTAGATACTAAAAACGACACAATATGAATCCTCTATTAAGGTCCCTAAAACCAAAAAAACCAATCCTGTTGCCGTTGAGTCAATTTCAACTCCTAGGTGGTACAAAATGGTTTACGCTCAACTGGCAGTTCCCACATACCTAGGGGTACTGCTGAAGAAAAGGCCTGGCAATCTGCTTTCTGTAAACAAAACCCTAAAGATCAGTTCTACTCTGTCACACATGGGGATGCCATGAGTTGGAACTGACTTGATGGCAACTCAATAACTGATCCTAGAAGGCAAGTAACTAAATAAGGATTTTCAACTTTAAACTTTATTTGAAGTGTTCAAGAAAGGAATCCTCAAAATACTAACACAGTTAATATATGTTTTGACTTTAATATAAATAAAAAAGAATGCTTTAAAAAAAAAAAAACTAGCCTAGAAAACAATGAGTTAACTGGAATGACTACTTTTACACTGAAATCTTCAAAGAAAGGAGGCAGGGGTGGGGAAGGAGTTACAGTGGAGTTATCATGATTTAAAAAAAAAAAAAAAACTTCTATGCATTTGGCAAATAAGCAAGCAAGCAAAATAGTTACAGGTAATTCCCAACTTACGATGTATTCGAGTTACGATGAACCATACTTAGGCCTGTCTGTTTTGTTTTGTTTGGGGGGGGGGGGCGGTTATATATCTTACGATTAGTAATATGTACTAATACAATGTTAAAATACATCTGTAAATTTATATGCAATGTTTCCAACCCTCAAAGACAAATAAAGATCGGATTTATAAAGATACTGATAATAATGAAAACAAAGAATTTGAGGTGTTCAACTTACATTATAACTGACTTACGTACAACACAGTCACCAGAACATAATCCCTTCGTAAGCCGGAGGCTACCTACACACACATTCAAAGCTGTCTGTGATTTCCCCTCAAAAGGTGCTCTAAAGAGGCAATGAGATGGGAGGCCTGAATTTGCTGTCCCCTCAGTCCTTCTTAGTTCCCACATACTTCTTAGTTCCCACATACTTCTCATCATGCTTAAGTCTAGAATTAAACTGTTTTCTTTCATAAACAATAGCCACTAAATACAACTACTTTGTGAACCCAGAAAACCTAGCGTACTCTATGAATGACTTCAGGGATTCAAGAGAAAACTCCTTACACACACTTCCTACCTTATATGCTGAGTTTGGAACCTAAACTGTCCACCTTGCCACCACCCCACCTTGGTGTGTGAGATGCAACTTTATCAAGGAGGAATGGGACATCACCTTTAAGAGTTGTGACCTATTTAGTGCAAGCTTCACTGACTGGTAGTTTCTCTAGGTAGATGCTAAGAAATGTGCAAAGCAAATAAAATACTTTGCTCTGTACATGGGATGTTAAAGAAGGCAGCTATCATGAAGCCCCAAAGGTCACAGACAGACATGAATATTAAGCTAGATGACATACTAAGTCAGGTGCAATAAGACACTTCTATCGCTTCATTCTATCATGTCACCGAGATAATTCAACTACGGTGAACAGCAACTAAAAGATTATCTGAAAAAACTTTTAATTGCTCTAACACGCCAGGCCTACTTTTTAATTTTTACAAACACAAATATTCTATATACCTGAATACGTCTTTCACGGCCCTGTTTTTAGCTGCCGATAAAACAGGCATTCTGATAAAGTTTCCTTTTCACACTCATAAAAACCACAACACTGACGGTCACGGGAAACACTTATTAACCGTAAAATGATTCCATGTGTAGCCTACTTTATTGGCACATTTGCATCATTACTAATTTTTGTAGTTAAATGAAGATAAGCATAATGTTATTCCTGATGCCATTCTCAAAGGAATGCAACACCTCTGAAAGCCAATAGAGGGAGTAAGAGTTAAACCAACAAACTGCCAGTGTCATAAATGAGCCACACTGGCAATATAAACAGAAAATAAAATATTAACATTCCCAGATATAAAGGCTAAACCCAGGATTTTCTAAATGAGTAAAAAGAGAGGTGATCCTTCGGGAGGGAATCAAGTTATATATTCTGGAATAAAGATTTTAAAGTTGAAATGTCTTAGAAATATACTCAAAGGAAATTAATGTTAGTCCTGCAGCACAGGCTCTGAGAAGTCTCAAATTAATTTCTGAAAGCAGAAAGCACTGAATCTTTTCAAAGTATAGAATATGACATCAGGCTAAAAAGCAAATTTGTTAAAATGACCGTTAAAAAAATCTTGTTTCTTTAGGAAATAAATTGTGTGTGCAGCACAAATAAATCTAGACTGTGTTCATCCGTGTAAGAAAACATGAAAATATCGATGGCTTTCAATATGAGACATCAAACAATTATCTTTTACTTCAAGTTCCTTGAATTTAAGTGTTGAGACTTAAAATTTCTGCTGCCTAAACAAGCAACTATAAGTTTAGTCAAAACCACTTAAATATGCCAAACCAATCACAAAAGATTGGCATAAACTGTAAGCAGGACACCAGTTAGTTCATCATGGTACGTCCATAAAATGGAAAACTATACGCCCATAAAGAATGAGAAAGGTCTTTACATACTAATGTGATATAATTTTCAATACATAGTATTAAATGGACAAAAAAAGGTGCATTATAAATGCTAGGTTGCGTATGATTTTGCAACAATAGCAACAACCAAAAAGGAGGGTGGGGGTAGAGACGCTGATACTAATAAAACATAACCAGTCATCTCTTGGGATTAGTTCTCTTGGTTCAGGGGCTTAGAGTTGTGCTCTCATGGCACAATCCATTCAACTGGCATAATATAGTTTTTAAAATTTATGTTCTACCTTGGAATATGGTGAGTAGTATCTGGGGTCTTAAAAGCTTACAAGAGGCCATCTAAGATACAACTATTGGTCTTTATTCATCTGGAACAAAAGAGAAAGAAGGAAACCCAAGAATCTGAAAAGGAACTGGACTACATGACTAATTGTCTATCTGAACCACTGTCCCCTCTACGGCGAAACCAGAAGAACCAGACCGTGCCTGGCTACCACTACTGAATGTTCTGATCAGGAACACAATAGATGAATCCTGATAAAAAGGAGAAAAACCTGGAACAAAACTTCAAGTTCTTAAAGAATCTAGACTTACTGGACCTACTGAGACTGGAGGAGTCTCCAAGACTATGGCCCTGAGTTGCTCTTCCAACCCTGAATTGGAACTATCCCCTGAAGTCATCTTTAAGTAATGGTTTAGCCCAAAGAGTAAAATAAAGATTGTTATCCTTGAGTATTGCATTAATTTTTTTTTTTAAACCTATATAAGACCAACGGGTCAACAGGTATTTTAAAGCATAGATAAGTGGGTTGGGGGACCAGGAGATTAAGTAAATCAAAGTGAAACAACTAGAACAGAAATAAGGAATGTTGACACAATGTAAAGAATGTAGCCAATGTCACCGATCATTATGTCTAGAAACTGGAATAGGAGGTTTTGCTGTGTATATTTTCACCAAAAACACAATTAAATAAAAAGTAATAGAATAAAAAAAAATTTTACAGGACAACACTTATATATGAGTTTGTTCATAGATGCACAGAATCTCTGGAAGGATACATAAGCAAATAGTAATACCCACTGCCTTGGGAAGGAAAGAGGGTAACTGAAGAAATAAAGTGGAAGACTTTTTATTGTGTGTCCTTTTGCGCCTCTTGAATTTTGTATCACATACAAAGTGTTATTTCTCCAAAAATCTACTCTAACATAAAAGTCTTCTGAAGGAAAGAGAGTTAGTTGCGCTTTGTCTAGACATGACACCAGACTACTATTTAGATGAATTTGGACAGTGCATTCTACTATGCTTTCCCCCCTGTAGTGGAATTCTGTCATAATTAATAAAAGATCAGAATAGAAAAAGTCATGGAAAGTAGAAACACAAGCTCCAACAAAACTCCCTGCAGTGGAATAAAAATGAAGTGCCTTAATCAAGAAGGAAAAGATGTAATACATAAAGATAAATTTCAAACAACCAGATTATTTACAGCATCTATTGTTTTGGTCAGGAAAACAAAGTGGATTCTTCTGGTAGGGGCAATCAAGTAGTTGGAGGTAGAAAATGACAAAATTATTAAAGGAAAATCCCATCTTGTAAATGGGACAAAAGGTTCAACCTACTGATTTAATGTTCACAGTGAATTTATGATGAAATACTGAATATACAAAACCATCCTAAACCCGTTGTTGTCAAGTCGATTCTGACTCACAGAGACCCTACAGGACAGGGTAGAGCTGCCCCATAGGGTTTCCAAGGAGCAGCTGATAGATTTGAACTGCCAACCTTTTGGTTAGTTGCCAAGCTCTTAACCACCAGGGCTCTGCTGAATATTTTTTTTATCCTATTAGAATAGCATTTTCTCCCATGCTGTTCTCTCCAATCCCAAAGCAGCACCCTTCTACATGGGTATTAGAGCCCATTCCCTCTCTCTAGATTCTTATATTGACTATTCCTTGGTTCTCATCAACTTCTCATACTCAGCTGGATCGATCCTTCCTTCCTTCTTTTTTAAACTCTTCCTTCCACCTACCATCTCAGCCTCACATCTCCTCTTCCAAGTACTACTCTAGCTTCTTTTACAGCCAACCTCATTAACAGAGTTGTCTATACTCCCTGCCTCCACGTCCTTACCTCTCATACTCCCTTCCCAGCCCATTCTAATATGACATCTGCTTCGATCCAGGGCTTCTAACTGATTTGTTCTGCTTTGAACCTCTGCTGAGAATTTGCATTTCCATCCAGATATACTGAATTAGAATCTACATTTTTAACAAGATCCTCAGGTAATTCTTATGTATAATTTCCTGGGAACTTGTCAGAAATGCTTCTGTCAAACCAGTGGAACAGTTCTTATCAGGGCCATAAATTACTCCCGTATTTCTAAAATCAACAGACATACTTGGCCCTAATCCTACTTTAATGTCTAAGCAGCCTTCTATGGCTGACTACCCCTTGTCTTCCTTAAAAACATTCTTTGGCTTCAAGGTTTCCCTTATTCTTCTGGATGCTCCTTCTCAGGCTTCTTTGTAGGCTTAACTTGCTCTACCAAATTTCAGCATTTAGTCCTAGGGCTAGGTCCTCTTCCCATTCACCTAAGTGACATGTTCTGTGTCAGCAGTTTCCAATGTCACCTCTACACCAGTAACTCTGTTTCTCCAGCTCAGACCTTCTCTGAACTCTGTAACAGTTTACCGAAGTACCCACCTGACATCTCCATTTGGTTTTCACAAAGGTAACACAATTGTGTCATTTCTAAAACCAAATTAGTCATCTCTGATGTACTCCACCCGACTCCTTCTCTAGTTTTCCTTAGCTCATTAAACATTACCACTATTCTCATAGTTGCTCACGTCAAAAACCTGAGGATTACCCTTAACAATGCCTTCTCCTTTACTCACTGCATCCCGTCATTCACTAATTCCTATCAATTGTACCTCCTAAATAGCTTTCTAATCTGTCCTCTATTCTCCATCTCTACTGCCACCACCCTATATAAAACCTATGTCATTCTTTCTCAAAGGAACTATGGACAGTCTTTTCCTAACTGGTCTCTCCACATTCAATCTTGCTTCCACCCAACAATATGTTCTTCACACAGGAGGCAGAACAATGTGTTTACAAAACAAATATGACATGTTTATATGAGAAAGTATTTTTTAAATGTCCTAGAAGGCTTTTTAGGAGGTTTAGAGGTGACCAAGAAAAGGGTAGTCAAAGGCAACTTGAGCTCTATCTGATATGCTTTACTCTTCCCTTAAAAAAGTAAATGAAAATATGTAAAAATGAAAAAATAAAAAAGTATGTAAAAATGAAAAAAGATAAGCTGTTAATTCTGGACAATGGACAGGGGCCATTTATTAGTTCTTCTACTCTTTCAGAAACTAAGATGACAGATCAAAGACCTAAATATAAAATCTAAAACGATAAAGATAATGGAAGAAAAAATAGGGACAATGTTAGGAGCCCTAATACATGGCATAAACAGTATATAAAACATTACTAACAATGCAGAAGAGAAAACAGATAACTGGGAGTTCCTAAAAATCAAACACCTGTGCTCATTCAAAGACTTCACCAAAAGAGTAAAAAGATTACCTACAGACTGGGAAGAAGTTTTTAGCTATGACATTTCCGATCAGCACCTGATCTCTAAAATCTACGTGATACTGCAAAAACTCAACCACAAAAAGACAAATAACACATTTTTAAAATGGGCATAGGATATGAGCAGATACTTCACTAAAGAAGACATTCAGGCGGATACATGAGAAAATGCTCACAATCATTAGCCATTAGAGAAATGCAAGCCAAAACTACAACGAGATTCCATCTCACTCCAACACAAAATAATAAACATTGGAGAGTTTGTGGAGTGACTGGAACACTTATACACTGCTGGTGGGAATGTCAAATGGTACAACCACTTTGGAAACTGATCTGGCGCTTCCTTAAAAAACTAGAAATAGAACTACCATATGATCCAGCAATCCCACTCCTTGGAATATATCCTAGAGAAATAAGAGCCTTTACGCAAACTTATGCACACCCATGTTGACTGTAGCACTGTTTACAACAGCATAAAGACGGAAGCAACCAAGATGCCCAACAATGGATGAACGGATAAAATAAATTATGGTATATTCACACAATGGAATATTACACACTGATAAAGAACTGTGATGACTCTGTGAAACATTTCGTAACACGGAGGAATCCGGAAGGCATTATGCTGAGCGAAATTAGTCAGCTGCAAAAGGACAAATATTGTATAAGACCACTACTATAGGAACTCAGGAAACAGTTTAAACAGAGAAGAGAATATTCTTTGATGGTTACAAGGGGAGGAGGGAGGGAAGAAGGGAGAGGGGTTTTCACTAATTAGATAGTAGGTAAGAACCATTTTAGGTGATGGGAAAGACAATACACAATACAGGAGAGGTCAGCATAACTGGAGTCAACCAAAAGCAAACAAGTTTCCTGAATAAACTGAATGCTTCAAAGGGCAGCGTAGGAGGGGCAAGGGTTTGGGGACCATGGTTTCAGGGGCATCTAGGTCAACTGGCATAATAAAATCTGTTTAAGAAAACATTCTGCATCCCACTTTGGAGAGTGGCATCTGGGGTTTTAAACACTAGCAAGCTGCCATCTAAGATGCATCAATTGGTCTCAACCCACCTGGAGGAAAGGAATGAAGAACACCAAAGACACAAGGTAATTATGAGTCCAAGAGGCAGAAGAGGGCCACATAAAGCAGAGACTACATTAGCCTGAGACTAAGAGAACTAGATGGTGCCCAGCTATAACTGATGACTGCCCTGACGGGGAACACAACAGAGAATCCCTGAGGGAACAAGAGAGCAGTGGGATGCAGACCCCAAATTCTCGTAAAAGACCAGACTTAATGGTCTGACTGAGACTAGAATGGCTCCGGAGGTCATGGTCCCCAGACCTTCTGTTAGCTCAAGACCGGAGCCATACCCAAAGCTAACTCTTCAGACAGCGATTGGACTGGACTATGGGATAGAAAATGATACTAGTGAAGAATGAGCTTCTTGGATCAAGTAGACACATGAGACTATGTTGGCATCTCCCGTCTGAAGGGGAGATGAGAGGGTAGATGGGGTCAGAAGCTGGCCGAATGGACGTGAAAAGAGAGAGTAGAGGGAAGGAGTGTGCTGTCTCATTAGGGGGAGAGCAATCAGGGGTATATAGCAAGGTGCTTCTAAATTTTTATATGAGAGTCTGATTTGATTTGTAAACTTTCACTTGAAGCACAATAAAAATTAAAAAAAAAAAAAAGATCATTTACAATATACCTGACAAATGGTATTCCAGCCCATACTCTAACTAAATACTTTCAGTGACCAAGAAAATCACTGCCTTCTGCAACACCCCTTGATGTCTTCTAGCGTTGCAGCAACATTCCTTAAGATCACATTCAGGAATAACAACTGATCTATATACACCAGTATCCACAACATGCCAGGCTAAATGGACAGAATAGTTATATCCAAGAAACTTAGCATTTTTACTTATTATCTAATACGCAGCTCCCATTAAAATGTTCCCAATTGTCCCCAAAATGTCCTTTATAGCTTTTTTGTTTGTTTTTAAGTACAGGATCCAATCAAGGAACACATGTTACATTTGGTTGTCATATTTCCATAGTTACCTTAATCTAATCAGCCCCCCCTACTTTTTGTTTTATTTTGTTTGTCTTTCATGGCACTGATATTTTCGAAGATCACAAGCCAGCTGTTTTTCAGTATGTCCCACAATCTGGATTTGTCTGATTGTTTCTTCATAGCTAGATTCACGTTAAATATTTCCAGCAAGAAAGTGTACTGGTGATGTTGCCTGCTTTAAAAAAAAAAAAAGAAGAAGAATATTCCTTACTTGGGTATCTTAAAGTCTTAACAGACTAATGTGATCCCTATTTATATGCATATTGGAGTCAGTGGGTGGTGCTAATGGTTAACTGGATTAACTTGCTTGGCTGCTAACAGAAAGGCTGAATGTTCAAGTTCACCCAGAGTGCCTTGGAAGAAAGGCCTGGTGGGTGATCTAGCTCTGAAAAAACAGCCACTGAAAACCCTATGGAGCACAGTCCTACTCTGACACACATGGGGTCGTCATTGGTCAGAATCAACTTGTTGACAACTGGTACATGTTATACGCATATTACCAACGCTATTTTCTGTTCCAGCGCTTTGCATAACTGCAGTTAAATAACTGTGCGATTGCTTAATGTTCATCCTCCATACAGAAAGCCTGAGGACACAGAAAGGTTTCAAGGAAATTAATTAAAAAATGATATAACCAAGAAAACGCTTCTGGTTTCCGGTTTACCACTATGCATAATAGGTAACACAGACCTTAAGGCAGAATCTATTACTAAGATAAAAGAAGTCATTTTAATCTTGCATAACCCAATGATAAATATCGTGAGAATCTGTGGGCTTTCTCTTCTAACTTGCTAATTTCTGAAGGTCATCAGTTAAGAGTGAGGATGAAGGAGGTGATGTTGGGGTTGGTAAGTGCAGTGGGATGGATAGCTTTTATATGCCTTTCTAGTCATAGTCTTGTAACTCCTACCAAAAGACTGGGTGGGACTATGCAAATAAGGTGCTTATGGCCCATCAGAGGGATTGGACAGCTTGTTAATAATGCAGATAGGGTCCACGGCACCTTGTGGTAGGTGGGACTATGCAAGTAAGGTATATGGAACCCTAATGAGGGGACAGGTCAGTTTTGCCATCCTGTTCAAGGCTTAAAAGGGAGCCAATCGCAGAGCACTGGGGGGAACTGACTACCACAAAGAAGAACAGATGGGAGCAGAGCATGTCCTTTGGATTCAGGCTCCCTTTACCGAGACCCTCCTAGACCCAGGAGACAGAGAGAGAGCTGTAACACTGAAGACAGCGAGACGTTGAGAAGCAGTGGCAGAAAACAGTGGCAGCAGAGGCAGGAGAACCAGGAAACCTGCAGGAGGCGGCACAGTGAACTTCCACGCCCACACAGAGAGAAAGCTAACAGCCTTCAGGTAGGAGGCTTCCGGGTGGAGTGATGTACCTCTAGGCACACGGCGGAGCTAAAGAGCTTTGTAACACTTGGTGAGCAGACAGGCTGAGGGGCAAGGGCCAGAGAGGGGCCTGCCTGTGGGCACAGCTGAGAACTGTCCTGAGCAAAAAACTGTATCCTGAGTCCTTTCTGATCCTGCATTGTGTAGCCTGTTACTTTCCCTAATCCCCCAAGTATCTGTCGGTTTGTCATACTGTGAGGGCTTTGCGTGTTGCTGTGATGCTGGAACCTATGCCCCCAGTATTCTGACACCAGCACGATCACCCATGGAGGGCAGGTTTCAGCTGAGCTTCCAGACTAAGACAGACTAGGAAGAAGGACCCGGCAGTCTACTTCAGAAAAGAATTGGCCAGTGAAAACCTTATGAATAGCAGGAGAACACTGTCTGATATAGTGCTGGAAGATGAGCCCCCCAGGTTGGAAGGCACTCAAGGACAACTGGGGAAGAGCTGCCTCCTCAAAGCAGAGTCAGCCTTAATGATATGGATGAAGGCTTTTGGGACCTTCATCTGCAGATGTGGCATGATTCAAAATGAAAAGAAACAGCAGCAAACATCCACTAATAATCAGAACCTGGAATGTACAAAGTATGAATCTAGGAAAACTGGAAAACGTCAAAAATGAAATGGAACACATAACATCAATATCCTAAGCATTAGTAAGCTGAAATGGACTAGTATTGGCCATTCTGAACGGGACAATCATATATTCTACTATGCTGGGAGTGATAACTTGAATAGAAATGGTGTTGCATTCATTGTCAAAAAGAATATTTCAAGATCTATCCTGAAGTACAACGCTGTCAGTGATAGGATAATATCCTTACGCCTACAAAGAAACCAGTTAATACAACTATTATTCAAATTTACGCACCAACCGCTAAGGCCAAAGATGAAGAAATGTAAGATTTTTATCAGCTTCTGCAGTCTGAAATTGATCGAATATGCTATCAGAATGCATTGATAACTACTGGTGATTGGACTCTGAAAGCTGGAAACAAGGAAGGATAGGTAGTTGGAAAATATGGCCTTCGTGACAGAAACAATTCCTAAGATCGAATGACAGAATTTTGCAAGACCGACAACTTTTTCATTGCAAATACCTTTTTTCACAAACATAAATGATGACTATACACATGGACCTCATCAGATGGAATATATGGGAACCAAATTGACTACATCTGTGGAAAGAGATGATGGAAAAGCTCAATATCATCAGTCAAAACAAGGCCAGGGACAGACTGTGGACCAGATCATCAACTGCTCATACACAAGTTCAAGTTGAAAGTGAAGAAAATCAGAGCAGGTCCACAAGAGCCAAAGCACAAATTTGAGTATATCCCACCTGAATTTAGAGACCATCTCAAGAATAGATTTAGCCTGCTGAATACTAATGACCGAAGACCAGACGAATTGTGCAAGGACATCATACATGAAGAAAGCAAGAAGTCATTGCAAAGACATGAAAGAAAGAAAAGACCAAGATGGACGTCAGAGAGGGCTCTGAAACTTGCTCTTGAATGTCGAGCAGCTAAAGCAAAAGGAAGAAATGATGAAATAAAAGAACTGAACAGAAAATTTCAAAGGGCGGCTCGAGTAGAGTAAGTATTATAACGACATGTGCAAAGAGCTGGTGATAGAAAACCAAAAGGGAAGAACACACTTGGCATTTCTCAAGTTGAAAGTACTGAAGAAAAATTCAAGCCTCAAGTTGCAATAGTGAAGGATTCTATAGGGAAAATATTAAACAACGCAGGAATCGTCAAAAGAAGATGGAAGGAATACACAGAATCATTATACTAAAAACAATTAGTTCATGTTCAACCATTTCAAAAGGTAGCATATGATCAGGAACCAATGGTACCGAAGGAAGAAGTCCAAGCTGCACTGAAGGCGCTGGCAAAAAACAAGGCTCCAGGAATAGATGGAATATCAGTTGAGATGTTTCAACAAACGGATGCAGCACTGAAAGTGCTCACTCGTCTACGCCAAGAAATTTGGAAGACAGCCACCTGGCCAACCGACTGGAAGAGAGTCATATTTATGCCTATTCCCAAGAAAGGTGATCTAACCAAATGTGGAAACTACTGAACAATATCATTAATACCACATGCAAGCAAAATTTTGCTGAAGGTCATTCAAAAGCGGCTGCAGCAGTATATCGACAGGGAACTCCCAGAAATTCAGGCCGGATTCAGAAGAGGACATGGAACCAGGGATATCATTGCTGACGTCAGATGGATCCTGGCTGAAAGCAGAGAATACCAGAAGGATGTTTACCTGTATCTCATTGACTATGCAAAGGCATTCGACCATGTAGATTGTAACAAATTAGAGATAACATTGTGAAGAATGGGAATTCCAGAGCACAGTCAATGTGCTCATGAGGAACCTGTAAATCAGATCAAGAGGCAGTTGTTCGGACAGAACGAGGGGATACTGAGTGGTTTAAAATCAGGAAAGGTGTGCGTCAGGGTTGTATCCTTTCACCATACCTATTCAATCTGTATGCTGAGCAAATAATCTGAGAAACTGGGCTATATGAAGAGTGGGGCATCAGGATTGGAGGAACACTCATTAACAACCTGGGTTATGCAGATGACACAACCCTGCTTGCTAAAAGTGAACAGGACTTGAAGCACTTACTGATAAAGATCAAAGACCACAGCCTTCAGTATGGATTATACCTCAACATAAAGAAAAAAATCCTCACAACTGGACCAATAAGCCACAGGAAAAGGCGGAAGTCAAGCATTTCATTTTACTTGTATCCACAATCAACAGCCATGGAAGCAGCAGTCAAGAAATCAAAAGACACATTGCATTGGGCAAATCTGCTGCAAAAGACCTCTTTAAAGTGTTGAGAAGCAAAGATGTCACCTTGAAGCCTAAGATGTGCCTGACCCAAGGGATGGTATTTTCAGTTGTATCACATGCACGTGAAAGCTGGACAATGAATAAAGACAACTGAAGAAGAACTGACGCCTTTGAATTGTGGTACTGGCAAAGAATGTTGGATGGACTGCCAAAGGAATGAACAAATCTGTCTTGAAAGAAGTACAACCAGGACGCTCCTTAAAAGCAAGGATGGTGAGGCTGCGTCTTACATGCTTTGGACATGTTGTGAGGAGGGTTCAGTCCCTGGAGAAGGACATCATGCTTGGTAAAGTCCTGGGTCAGCAGAAAAGAGGAAGACCTTCAATGACATGGACTGACACAGTGGCTCCAACAATGAATTCAAGCATAAGAACAATTGTAAGGACAGCCCAGGACCAGGCAGTGTTTCGTTCTGTGGTACATAGGGTCACTATGAGTCGGAACGGACTCGAGAGTGCCTAACAACAACAATAACTTCCCTAATAAACCCATAATCATGGGTATTGAGTTCTGTGCTGCCATTGCAATGAATTATCAAACCCAGCAAAGAAGCAGGGAATGTCTTGGTAGGAAAGGGTAGTGTTGGAATTGGTAAAAAGTTTCGAGGATGGAGGCAAGTCTGACCTCAGCTCATAGCAATCAGCCTTGGGCTGTTGATGCTAATAATGATTCTTCTTCCCTGTGAAGTTAGAGGAGAACAGACCTGCCCCCCGCCCCACCACTTTTTTTTTTACAATGAGAGAAGCCAGTGTGAAACAGTAGTGGGAAAGCAAAGGACCTAGGAAAGTACAGCAGAATATGACTTCCAGGCAACAGTAATGGCCCCCTTAAGGGTTGTAGCCATGAACTTAAAAGTGGATGTGTTTTTCTTCTTTCAAGTTCAGCTGCATAAGTGCAAGTGCAGAGGAGGTAGAAGTCAGACTTAACCAGATTATAGTTTTGCCAAGCAAGGAGAACAAACCAAGAGTGTCTTCAAGGAAATGATTCTGATGGCCTCATCAAGGTGGTAAAAATGTGGTAGGACCAATAGATTAGATACCCCAGGGTATTACAGACAGTGAGACAGAAAGATAGATGATGGTGAGTGGGTCAGAGAGTGCTGTGAATGAAAGTGAGGTTATTAGTAGCTCACTTATTGGTAGTTGACAAGATCTACAACAGTCCTATTCAAAGTGTTGGTAAATGACTGTCCTCCTGCAATGAGAGAAGTAAAGAAATCGAGAGTAAGTGACTGGAAACTTAAAGCAATTAGACATTGTTTGGACATCCAAACAGCATTTCAATTTCCTAGTAATTGATTTTCACTGTATTTTACAAAAGAACTGATCCACGAAGGATTGGAAAAAAAAAAAAAAAATACCAGTTCTTCACAACGGATAGCTCAAGAAGCTCTGGTTAGAGTATAACCAAGGAAGTACACGGCAGAGGCAGGATGAAGGGCAAAATCATTACAGGCAGAGTTCACAGAACTGAGTGACTAGTGTTGGAAAAATCATCTACATGCTGATTGAAATTACCAAGAGTTAAGACAAGAGTCTTAGTGAGCAAAATTACACTAAGCAAGGAACAAAAATTGTGGCAATATAAACGGGTAAGTGATCAACAGATAACGGCAACATGGACGTGATGGATAATATAATCTGTTATCATAAGATTCTAAACTGGGTTTTCTTAGGAGGAGGAGAAAAATTATCTGAAACACAGCAGTGAGGAACAGGGAAGCCACTCACCCCTCCTCCTCTATGCCAGAGAATAAGAAAAAATACAGCCACCACTTGCAAGGTAAAAGAGTGTCCTCACGGGGAGAGGTGGGTCTCCATTAGTGTAAGAAGATAACAGGGCAAGTTCAGAGAAGGGTTGAGATTACTGGTGATTTTGCTGAAGATGAACCATGAATTCCAGAGGGCACTGTGGAAGGGAGCTGAAGAAGTGGGGAAGAGAACAAAATGAGGAAAAGAATACAAGGGGATGTGCAGTGTTTTATGGGGATCAGATTGTAGGAAATAAGGAGTGATTTAGGAGTTTGGGGCTCTTGGTGTCACTGATGAAACAAAAACTTACCCTTGCATATATAATGTATTCAGATATTTTCTTTTCCATTCTATACATTAAAAATATTTAGTGCGGGAGCCAAGATGGCGGACTAGGCAGACGTTACCTCGGATCCCTCTTACAACAAAGACACGGAAAAACAAGTGAATCGATCACATACATAACAATCTACGAACCCTGAACAACAAACACAGATTTAGAGACGGAGAACGAACTAATACGGGGAAGCAGCGATTGTTTCCAGAGCCTGGAGCCAGCGTACCAGTCAGGTACGGCACAAGCACAGAGACCTGCTCCACCCCCCTGAACTAACCCCGGGAGGGGGACCAGCCGGTTCCACGGGCGGCGTGGGACGCAGCCGGTAGGAGAAGTCCCCGGGAGGCAGTGACTGATCTTGGAGCAGAAAGAGCAGCATCCGAGCCGGGGAACCGTCCCGCAGGGATTTGGACTGCACGCAGGTACGCCATAAACACGGAGAGTTGCTCCACCCCCTGAACTAACCCCGGGAAGGGGACCAGCCGGGTCACGCGGGCGGCGTGGGACGCAGCCGGTAGGAGAAGTCCCCGGGAGGCAGCGACTGGTATTGGAGTGGGGAGAACAGCGTTCCAGCCAGGACACTCGGTCGCGGCACAAGCACAGGGAGCTACTCCACCCATCTGAACTAACCCCGGGAGGGGGCCCACCTAGTTCACGGGGGCGGCACGGCCACGCGGCTGGAGAGACAAGAAGTCCCCGGGAGGCAGCGACTGATTTTGGAGTTGAGAGTGCACCGTCCCAGTAGGGGAGCCTTGACGCTGGGCGTGGGGCTGGAAGCGGAGGATCTGACCGTGACTCCAGCGGGCCAGACCCCCTGGGGGCAATCTCCACACAGCCAGCACACATAGGCGACGCGCCCGCGGGAATCTCAGATATAACAGTCATTCCAAGCAAGACAAGCAACTCTGGCTATATTCTGAGGTGCTACTCTCCTATCTCTCTGTTCCCTCCCCCACCCTTCCCAGGCGGCTTCATTAACATCTGAATAGCCTGAGCCAAAGGGAGAACTCTGATAGGGATCTGACTGCAGTTTTTTTTTAGCGGATTTTCTGGAAAAACTAGTTTCCCAGTGATGGCTCGGAGACAACAATCCATATCAAACCACTTAAAGAAGCAGACCGGGACAGCTTCTCCAACCCCCCAAACAAAAGAATCAAAATCTTTCCCAAATGAAGATACAATTTTGGAATTATCAGATACAGAATATAAAAAACTAATTTACAGAATGCTTAATGATATCACAAATGAAATTAGGATATCTGCAGAAAAAGCCAAGGAACACACTGATAAAACTGTTGAAGAACTCAAAAAGATTATTCAAGAACATACTGGAAAAATTAATAAGTTGCAAGAATCCATAGAGAGACAACATGTAGAAATCCAAAAGATTAACAATAAAATAACAGAATTAGACAACACACTAGGAAGTCAGAGGAGCAGACTCGAGCAATTAGAATGCAGACTGGGACATCTGGAGGACCAGGGAATCAACACCAACATAGCTGAAAAAAAATCAGATAAAAGAATTAAAAAAAATGAAGAAACCCTAAGAATTATGTGGGACTCTATCAAGAAGGATAACCTGCGGGTGATTGGAGTCCCAGAACAGGGAGGGGGGACAGAAAACACAGAGAAAATAGTTGAAGAACTTCTGACAGAAAACTTCCCTGACATCATGAAAGACGAAAGGATATCTATCCAAGATGCTCATCGAACCCCATTTAAGATTGATCCAAAAAGAAAAACACCAAGACATATTATCATCAAACTCACCAAAACCAAAGATAAACAGAAAATTTTAAAAGCAGCCAGGGAGAAAAGAAAGGTTTCCTTCAAGGGAGAATCAATAAGAATATGTTCTGACTACTCAGCAGAAACCATGCAGGCAAGAAGGGAATGGGACGACATATACAGAACACTGAAGGAGAAAAACTGCCAGCCAAGGATCATATATCCAGCAAAACTCTCTCTGAAATATGAAGGCGAAATTAAGATATTTACAGACAAACACAAGTTTAGAGAATTTGCAAAAACCAAACCAAAGCTACAAGAAATACTAAAGGATATTGTTTGGTCAGAGAACCAATAATATCAGATATCAGCACAACACAAGGTCACAAAACAGAACGTCCTGATATCAACTCAAACAGGGAAATCACAAAAACAAACAAATTAAGGTTAATTAAAAAAAAAAAAATACACATAACAGGGAATCATGGAAGTCAATAGGTAAAAGATCACAATAATCAAAAAGAGGGACTAAATACAGGAGGCATTGAACTGCCATATGGAGAGTGATACAAGGCGATATAGAACAATACAAGTTAGGTTTTTACTTAGAAAAATAGGGGTATATAATGAGGTAACCACAAAAAGGTATAACAACTCTATAACTCAAGACAAAAACCAAGAAAAACGTAGCGACTCAACTAACATAAAGTCAAACACTATGAAAATGAGGATCTCACAATTTACTAAGAAAAACGCCTCAGCACAAAAAAGTATGTGGAAAAATGAAATTGTCAACAACACACATAAAAAGGCATCAAAATGACAGCACTAAAAACTTATTTATCTATAATTACCCTGAATGTAAATGGACTAAATGCACCAATAAAGAGACAGAGAGTCACAGACTGGATAAAGAAACACGATCCATCTATATGCTGCCTACAAGAGACACACCTTAGACTTAGAGACTCAAACAAACTAAAACTCAAAGGATGGAAAAAAGTATATCAAGCAAACAATAAGCAAAAAAGAAGAGGAGTAGCAATATTAATTTCTGACAAAATAGACTTTAGACTTAAATCCACCACAAAGGATAAAGAAGGACACTATATAATGATAAAAGGGACAATTGATCAGGAAGACATAACCATATTAAATATTTACGCACCCAATGACAGGGCTGCAAGATACATAAATCAAATTTTAACAGAACTGAAAAGCGAGATAGATACCTCCACAATTATAGTAGGAGACTTCAACACACCACTTTCGGAGAAGGACAGGACATCCAGTAAGAAGCTCAACAGAGACACAGAAGATCTAATTACAACAATCAACCAACTTGACCTCATTGACTTATACAGAACTCTCCACCCAACTGCTGCAAAATATACTTTTTTTTCCAGCGCACATGGAACATTCTCTAGAATAGACCACATATTAGGTCATAAAACAAACCTTTGCAGAGTCCAAAACATCGAAATATTACAAAGCATCTTCTCAGATCACAAGGCAATAAAACTAGAGATCAATAACAGAAAAACGAGGGAAAAGAAATCAAATACTTGGAAAATGAACAATACCCTCCTGAAAAAAGACTGGGTTATAGAAGACATCAAGGAGGGAATAAGGAAATTCATAGAAAGCAACGAGAATGAAAATACTTCCTATCAAAACCTCTGGGACACAGCAAAAGCAGTGCTCAGAGGCCAATTTATATCAATAAATGCACACATACAAAAAGAAGAAAGAGCCAAAATCAGAGAACTGTCCCTACAACTTGAACAAATAGAAAGTGAGCAACAAAAGAATCCATCAGGCACCAGAAGAAAACAAATAATAAAAATTAGAGCTGAACTAAATGAATTAGAGAACAGAAAAACAATTGAAAGAATTAACAAAGCCAAAAGCTGGTTCTTTGAAAAAATTAACAAAATTGATAAACCATTGGCTAGACTGACTAAAGAAATACAGGAAAGGAAACAAATAACCCGAATAAGAAATGAGAAGGACCACATCACAACAGAACCAAATGAAATTAAAAGAATCATTTCAGATTATTATGAAAAATTGTACTCTAACAAATTTGAAAACCTAGAAGAAATGGATGAATTCCTGGAAAAACACTACCTACCTAAACCAACACATTCAGAAGTAGAACAACTAAATAGACCCATAACAAAAAAAGAGATTGAAACGGTAATCAAAAAACTCCCAACAAAAAAAAGTCCTGGCCCGGACGGCTTCACTGCAGAGTTCTACCAAATTTTCAGAGAAGAGTTAACACCACTACTACTAAAGGTATTCCAAAGCATAGAAAATGACGGAATACTACCCAACTCATTCTATGAAGCCACCATCTCCCTGATACCAAAACCAGGTAAAGACATTACAAAAAAAGAAAATTATAGACCTATATCCCTCATGAACATTGATGCAAAAATCCTCAACAAAATTCTAGCCAATAGAATCCAACAACACATCAAAAAAATAATTCACCCTGATCAAGTGGGATTTATACCAGGTATGCAAGGCTGGTTTAATATCAGAAAAACCATTAATGTAATCCATCACATAAATAAAACAAAAGACAAAAACCACATGATCTTATCAATTGATGCAGAAAAGGCATTTGACAAAGTCCAACACCCATTTATGATAAAAACTCTTACCAAAATAGGAATTGAAGGAAAATTCCTCAACATAATAAAGGGCATCTATGCAAAGCCAACAGCCAATGTCACTCTAAATGGAGAGAACCTGAAAGCATTTCCCTTGAGAACGGGAACCAGACAAGGATGCCCTTTATCACCGCTCTTATTCAACATCGTGTTGGAAGTCTTAGCCAGGGCAATCAGGCTAGACAAAGAAATAAAAGGTATCCGGATTGGCAAGGAAGAAGTAAAGTTATCACTATTTGCAGATGACATGATTATATACACAGAAAACCCTAAGGAATCCTCCAGAAAACTACTGAAACTAATAGAAGAGTTTGGCAGAGTCTCAGGTTATAAAATAAACATACAAAAATCACTTGGATTCCTCTACATCAACAAAAAGAACACCGAAGAGGAAATAACCAAATCAATACCATTCACAATAGCCCCCAAGAAGATAAGATACTTAGGAATAAATCTTACCAAGGATGTAAAAGACCTATACAAAGAAAACTACAAAGCTCTACTACAAGAAATTCAAAAGGACATACTTAAGTGGAAAAACATACCTTGCTCATGGATAGGAAGACTTAACATAGTAAAAATGTCTATTCTACCAAAAGCCATCTATACATTTAACGCACTTCCGATCCAAATTCCAATGTCATATTTTAAGGGGATAGAGAAACAAATCACCAATTTCATATGGAACGGAAAGAAGCCCCGGATAAGCAAAGCACTACTGAAAAAGAAGAAGAAAGTGGGAGGCCTCACCTTTCCTGACTTCAGAAACTATTATACAGCCACAGTAGTCAAAACAGCCTGGTATTGGTACAACAACAGACAAATAGACCAATGGAACAGAATTGAGAACCCAGACATAGATCCATCCACGTATGAGCAGCTGATATTTGACAAAGGACCAGTGTCAATTAACTGGGGAAAAGATAGCCTTTTTAACAAATGGTGCTGGCATAACTGGATATCCATTTGCAAAAAAATGAAACAGGACCCATACCTCACACCATGCACAAAAACTAACTCCAAGTGGATCAAAGACCTAAACATAAAGACTAAAACGATAAAGATCATGGAAGAAAAAATTGGGACAACCCTAGGAGCCCTAATACAAGGTATAAACAGAATACAAAACATTACCAAAAATGATGAAGAGAAACCCGATAACTGGGAGCTCCTAAAAATCAAACACCTATGCTCATCTAAAGACTTCACCAAAAGAGTAAAAAGACCACCTACAGATTGGGAAAGAATTTTCAGCTATGACATCTCCGACCAGCGCCTGATCTCTAAAATCTACATGATTCTGTCAAAACTCAACCACAAAAAGACAAACAACCCAATCAAGAAGTGGGCAAAGGATATGAACACACATTTCTCTAAAGAAGATATTCAGGCAGCCAACAGATACATGAGAAAATGCTCTCGATCATTAGCCATTAGAGAAATGCAAATTAAAACTACGATGAGATTCCATCTCACACCAGCAAGGCTGGCATTAATCCAAAAAACACAAAATAATAAATGTTGGAGAGGCTGCGGAGAGATTGGAACTCTCATACACTGCTGGTGGGAATGTAAAATGGTACAACCACTTTGGAAATCTATCTGGCGTTATCTTAAACAGTTAGAAATAGAACTACCATACAACCCAGAAATCCCACTCCTAGGAATATACCCTAGAGATACAAGAGCCTTCATACAAACAGATATATGCACACCCATGTTTATTGCAGCTCTGTTTACAATAGCAAAAAGTTGGAAGCAACCAAGGTGTCCATCAACGGATGAATGGGTAAATAAATTGTGGTATATTCACACAATGGAATACTACGCATCGATAAAGAACAGTGACGAATCTCTGAAACATTTCATAACATGGAGGAACCTGGAAGGCATTATGCTGAGTGAAATTAGTCAGAGGCAAAAGGACAAATATTGTATAAGACCACTATTATAAGATCTTGAGAAATAGTAAACCTGAGAAGAACACATACTTTTGTGGTTACGAGGGGGGGAGGGAGGGAGGGTGGGAGAGGGTTTTTTATTGATCAATCAGTAGATAAGAACTGCTTTAGGTGAAGGGAAAGACAACACTCAATACATGGAAGGTCAGCTCAATTGGACTGGACCAAAAGCAAAGAAGTTTCCGGGATAAAATGAATGCTTCAAAGGTCAGCGGAGCAAGCGCGGGGGTCTGGGGAGCATGGTTTGCGGGGACTTCTAAGTCAATTGGCAAAATAATTCTATTATGAAATCATTCTGCATCCCACTTTGAAATGTGGCGTCTGGGGTCTTAAATGCTAACAAGCAGCCATCTAAGATGCAGCAATTGGTCTCAACCCACCTGGAGCAAAGGAAAATGAAGAACACCAAGCCCACATGACAACTAAGAGCCCAAGAGACAGAAAGGGCCACATGAACCAGAGACCTACATCATCCTGAGACCAGAAGAACTAGTTGGTGCCCGGCCACAATCGATGACTGCCCTGACAGGGAGCTCAGCAGAGGACCCCTGAGGGAGCAGGAGATCAGTGGGATGCAGACCCCAAATTCTCATAACAAGACCAAACTTAATGGTCTGACTGAGACTGGAGGAATCCCGGCGGCCATGCTCCCCAGACCTTCAGTTGACACAGGACAGGAACCATCCCCGAAGACAACTCATCAGAAATGAAAGGGACTGGTCAGCGGGTGGGAGAGAGATGCTGATGAAGAGTGAGCTAATTATATCAGGTGGACACTTGAGATTGTGTTGGCAACTCTTGCCTGGAGGGGGGATGGGAGGATAGAGAGAGAGGGAAGCCGGCAAAATGGTCAAGAAAGGAGAGACTGAAAGGGCTGACTCAAGACGGGGAGAGTAAGTGGGAGTAGGGAGTGAGATGTATGTAAACTTATATGTGACAGACTGATTGGATTTGTAAACGTTCACTTGAAGCTTAATAAAAGTTATTATAAAAAAAAAAAATATTTAGTGCTAGTCATAACTCAGTAAAACGATTTCACAACCGAAAGGCAGCAACATGTAAGAACTGCCTAGAGGAACTTAAACACATGATAAGAACGTTCATAGCAACACTGTTTTTGTAGCAGATAAAAAAAGCAAAATCAAACATCTAGTACAGCAGAATGGTCAAATAAATCGTGGTAAGTTTCTACAGTGAAATAGCACAGAGCAGTAGAAACAAATGAAGGACAACTATGATACATCAATGTGGATGAATCTAAAACACAATGATAAGCACCCTCTAAGACACATCTATTGGTCCCATCATGTCTGGAGCAAAGGAGAATGAAGAAAATGAAAGACACAAGGAAAATATTAGTACAAAGGAGTAATGGACCGTATGAACCACAGCCTCCACCAGCCTGAGCCCAGAAGAACTAGACAGTGCCCAACTACCACCAATGACTGCTCTGACTGGGATCACAGTAGAGGGTCCTGGACAGAGGAGAAGAAAAATTTAGAACAACATTCAAATTCACAAAAAAAGACTAGACTTACTCATCTGACAAAGACTGGAGGGGCCCCCAAGACTATGGTCCCCAGACACCCTGCTAACTGAGAACTGAAGCCATTTCCAATGCCTACCTTTCAGCCTAATATTAGACAGCCCTATAAAACAAACAATAACACATGTGAGGCACGTGCTTCTTAGTTCAATCACGCATACAAGACCAAATGAGCAACACCTGCCCAAAAGCAAAGGCAAGAAGGCCAAGAGGGATAAGAAAACTAGACGAGTGGACACAAAGAACCCAGGTTGAAAATGGAAAGGGGGAGAGTACTGACACGTTGTGGGAACTGCAACCAATGTCACAAAATAATTTGTAAATAAATTTTTTAATAACAAACTATTTTGCGCTGCAAACTTTCACCTAAAGCACTATAGATATATTTCAAAAAATAAGCAAATTCCAAAAAAAACTTACAGTATCATTCAATTTAAATAAAGTTCAAAACAAGGAACAATAACATGTTATACGTAGATACTAAATTGTACAGTAAACACTACTTCAAAAGACAAGGAAATGGTCACCAAAAATTCAGAATAATGGTTAGTTCTGGGTGGAGGAGATGTGATGGCTTATGAGTATATAGGGCTTCTAAAGTATTGGCAGAGCAGGACTCCTGCTCATGAGCAAGTGAGGGGCCAGCAAAACTTCTAACCAAAATGCAACTATAAGGCAAAAACAAACTGACACAAACAACTTCAGCGTTCTGGACATCAATCAAAACCATACAACAAACTGAAAAGTGTTGCTTTTGGAAAAACTGCTGAATTTTTGTTAAAGACAGTGGGAGTCAGTGGTGTTCTTGCCTTGGGCTACTCTCATCTCTCAGCTAAAGCACCGGCAGGTACTGCTAGAGTGGAGCAGGCCCTGAGGATCCTCACATGTGCTGCTGCAAAGGGAGCTTGCTCCATTTGGATTGGTGGGCCACACCCATGTCCAGGAGCATTGTCAGTGCAAGTGACAATATCAGCAGCAAGTACGGAGGGAAGACTAAGGGCACTTACTAGCCTGATAAAGTGGTCATGAATAGGTTAAGCATACTCTTGGCTGAGGCTGTGGATCTATGCAGAGGAGACGCCAAAGGGTCCAATGCAACATAAAAGCTGGGGCTTACTTGAAAAATGGCCTTGACTTTAAAATATGCTTCCCTATCCATATACAAGGAGCCCTGGTGGCGCAGTGGTTAAACTCTTGGCTGTTAGAAGAAAGGTCAGTGGTTCAAACCCACCAGCAGCTCTGTGGGGGGAAATAACTTGGCAATCTACTCCTGTAAAGATTTCCGCCTAGGAAATGCTATGGGGCAGTTCTACTCTATCTTACAGAGTCACCATGAGTCAGAATCAACCTGACGGCACACAACAACAATATCATCTATGTACAAGGAGTCCTGGTAATGCAGTGGTTAAGCTCTCAGCTACTAACTGAAAAGTCAGCAATTTGAACCCACCAGCTGCTTCATGGGAGAAAAGACCTGGAGATCTGCTCGCATAAAGATTACAGCCTAGGAAACCCTATGGGATAGCTCTACTCTGTCATATGAGATCACTAGGAGTCGGAATACTCAACGGCACACTACAACATCCACATACAGAACCATCAACGGAAAATGGAAAGCCTTACCAGCTCAAGGTATTTGAACACAACCTCTGCCCAATCACTGGTGGAACAATAAACTATGCAGACACAGGAACAACTAGAAAGCCAGGCTTTAAAATAAAAGCAAAAGAGAAAGAGAGGGAAAAAGTGAGCAAAGACATCAACAGCCAAACACTGCAGGAAAGACTGTTTCACAGATTTAGCTTAGTTGTTGAGAAAAGGCGTTAAATTCTCCTGGAATCCAGATTTCTAGGGTCCATGGAGTTGGAATGACACACCCAGGTCACTCCCCTGAGATCTTCTGAACCTTGAGCCTTGAAAAAACTGGTTTCCTAAAGTCACCTTTAACTCAAACAACAGCTAGTAAGTAGCTTAGTAAAACTGTTTTGCCTAAGGCATATGGCTCTTTTGAAGAATTATATATGTAAATGATCTATGGTCAGACTGGAAGCTGTTTCAGGGTAAACTAAAATTATATAAACACTGGTCTGGCATGTTTCCATAGCAACATCAACAACATGGGATATATATGAATGTTTGGAAGTTCTTTAATCTTTGGAATATTTCTGACTCCCAATTTGCAAATCATATATTAAATAAACTTCAACCAATTTATATTATTGGCTTAATATGATTTTTGCCTTAATATTATCTAAAATAAAGAGCAACAGCAGCACTTTCAAAGGGAAAAATAATCAGAACCAAAAGCTGGTATGTTACCTAAAATGCCTGGTTTTCAACAAAAAATTAAGGTATTTCTGAAGAAACAAAAAACCATGACCCATAGACAGGGGAAAAAAAAAAAGCAGTTAACAGAAATTGAATGTCCTCAGATGGAAGACTTAGCAAAGACTTAGAATCAGTTATCCTAATTATGTTCACACAAATAAAGGAAAACATGTTTAAAATTGTCAAGTAAACTATAACAACAATGAATCAACAAATAGAGAATCTCAATAAGGAGATAAAAAATATTTAAAAGGGCCAAATAGAAATTCTGTAGTTTTCTTGAACAGTACAAAAACTGAAGTAAAAGTTTCACTATAAGAGATCAACAGCATATGTGAGGTGACAGAAAAATCAGTGAACTTAAAGATGAATCAATAGAAATGGTCCAATCTGAAGAGCAGAGATAAAAGAATGGAGAAAAATTAACAGTACCTCAGAGGCATATGGAACAACACCAAGAGTACCGACATATGTGTAATGGAAAGACAGGAAAGTGAGGAAAAGAAATAAAAATTAGTCAAAAACTGCCTCCCCAATTAGATGAAAAACATTACACATACAAGAAGCTCAACAAATCTCAAGTTGGATAAATACACAGCAACCTACATCTCGACATATCATAGTCAAATAACTGAAAGACAAAGAGAAAAACCTTGAAAGTAGCAAGAGAAAAATAACTCACTGTATAAAAGGGAACCCAAATCAGATTAACAGTTGACTTCTCATCTCAAACAGGTGCCAGAAGGTAGTGAAATGACATATTCAAAGTGTTGAAAGAAAAAAAAATTGTTAACCGAGAATTCTATACCCAGCAAAACTATTCTTTGGACATGAAGGTGGGAAAGGAAACCTGCCTTACAATAAATACTTAGGAAGTTCTTTAGGCTGAAAGTAAATGGCACCAGACAGTGACTCAAATGATAAGAACTAAAAATTGTAAATATGTGAGTTAACATAAAGACTAAGTAATTTTTCTTCTTGCTTCTCTTCTTTTAAAAAACATAATAGCAATAATTATAACACTGTATTGTTGGTTTATAATATATATAGATATAATAGATATGAAAATAACAGCATAAATGAGAGGGGAAGGGAGGGGAGAGGAGAAAAGGAGACGGAGCTATACTGGAGCAATGTTTCTATACTTTACTGGATTTAAGTTAGCATTAATTTAAAGACGACTGTGATAAATGAATATACACATATAATCCCTAGAGAAACCACTATGAAAACAACTAAAAAATAGTTGAAATATCAACTCCAAAATAAGGTAGTAAAGAAGATACAGAGAAACAACAATAACAAAGATATGAAGCATACAGAAAACAACAAATTGACAAATGTAAATCCTGCCATACCAAATATCACATTAAATGTAAATGGCCTAAACGAGCCAATCAAAAGGTAAAGACTGTAAGGCTGGATAAAAATATCCAGCCATATGCTGTCTACAAGAGACATACCTTAAATTCAGAGGCATAAATAGGTTGAATCTAAAAGAATGAAAAAAAGATACACTATGCAAACAGCCAACAAAGGAGAACCGAAATGTCTATCAATAACAGACAAAACAGACTTTAAGAAAAGAAACATTACAAGAGACAAGGAGGAACATTTCATAACAATAAAAAGGTTAATATATCAGGAAGATATAAAAATTATAAATGTATGTATGCTTAAAACAGAACCTCAAGATACATGAAGCAAAAACTGACAGAAGAAAGCAAACATTCAACACTAATACATAGTTGGATGTTTCAATGCCACTCTAAATGGAAAAAATGAGACAAAAAAGCGCCATAATATAGAAGACTTGAAGACTATCAACCAACTCAATCTAGCTGGTATACACAGAACAGTCCATACAACAACTGGAGAAGGCACTTTTTTTTTCAAGCACACATAGGACACTCTAAAAGAAAGACCATATAGTAAGCCACAAAACAAGTCTCAATATATTTAAAGCAGTTAAAATCATAAGAAGTATGTTGTCTAATCAAAACAGAATTAAACTAGAAATTAACAATAGAAAGAAATCTGGGAAATCCCCAAATATCTGGCAATTAAACAACATTTCTGAAGAACACATTGATCAGATAAGATATCATGAATTGAAGGACAGCAAATACAACATACCAAAATGTATAGGTTGCAGCTAAAGCAGTGCATAGAGGAAAATTTATAGCCTATTTAAATGCCTACTTCAAAAAAGAAAAAAGGATCTCAAATCAATGACTAAAGCTTCTACCTTGAGAAACTTAAAAAAGAGCAAAATCCAAAGCAAGAAAAAGAAAGGAAATATTAAGATTAAGATTTAAGCAAATAAATAAATAAAAATAATTAAAACATGGAAACAGGAGAAAAATACTACAGAAAAAATAAAACCAGAAGATAAACAAAATTGGCAAACTTTTAGCTACACTAGAGTCCTGCATGGAACAAATGGCTGAGCACTCAGCCACTAACCAAAAAGTTGGTGGTTTGAATCCACCCAGAGCACCTCGAAAGAAAAGGCTGGTGATCGACTTCTGAAAGATCATAGCCACTGAAAGCCCTTTGGAGTGCAGTTCTATTCTGATATACGTGGGTATGCCATGATTTGACAGCAATTGGTTTGGCTTTTTTTTTTTTTTATAAAGCTGGACTGATCAAGGAAAAAAAAAAAGACAAATGACCAAACTGAGAAATGGAAAAGTGGAAATCACCATCGAACTTAAAGAGATTATAGAGAAATACTATGCATAACTTTATGCCACAAAAAAAACAGGTAACTCAGATGAAATGGACAAATTTCTAGAAAGACAAAAATTACTGAAACTGACTCAAGAAGAAACAGAAAATCTGAATACACGTATACCAAGTACAGAAACTGAATAATTTAAAATCTTCCTGCTTAGAAAAGCCCATGCCTAGATGACATCCCTGGTAAATTCTATCAAATATTAATGAAGAGAAAAAAAAATAATACCAATCCTTCACAAACTCTTTCAAAAAACAGAAGAGGAAACAATTCCATGAGGCTAGTATTCATCCCAAACCCTGGCAGCTGCGAAGGTGATATTGTTTGGAAATAAGGTGTTGCATCTTCAGGTCATACTGAAGTAGAGTGGATACGAGTCCAATCTGAGTGGTGTCTTTAAAAAAAAAACTGAGAGAGTGTGACAGGAAGAGGGTCATGTGATGATGGCATTACACAGCAGCCATAAGCCAGGGAACACCTGGGGCTACTGAAAGCTGGGAGAGACAAGAAGGATCTTCCTCTAGAGCCTTTGAAGAGAACATGGCCCTGCAGATACCCTGAATCCAGGCTACTATGCCCCAGAAATGCGGGACAATAAATCTCTATTACCAGTTGTGGTATTTTGTTATGGCAGTCCTAGGAAACTAATACACAAACCAAATCCAGCAACATATAAAAGAATTATACACCATGACCAAGTGGGATTTATTCCAGGAATATTACGGTGATTTAACATCTGAAAAGCAGTCAATGTTATATACCATATGAACAGAATAAAACCCAAAAAACCCAGTGCCTTTGAGTCGATTCCAACTCAAAGCAACCCTGTAGGATAGAGAACTGCCCCACAGAGTTTCCAAGGAGCGCCTGGCGGATTCGAACTGCCGACCCTTTGGTTAGCAGCCGTAGCACTTAACCACTACGCCACCAGGGTTTCCGAACAGAATAAAGGACATGTTATTCTCATAGATGCAGAAAAGACATAGGAAGAGAAGCCAACACCCATTCATGATTAAAAAAAAACTCTCAAAAAACTAGGAATAGACAGGAATTTCCTAAACTTAACAAAGGGCTAACATCATACCTAATAGTGAAAGACTGAATCCTTCCCTCTCAGACTGGTAGCAATGTAATGATGTCCATTCTCACCATTCTATTCAACATTGGACAGGAGGTTCTAGTATATGCCATTAGGCAAAAAAAAGAAAAAAACGCCCAGATTAGAAAAAAGTAAACCTGTCTTCAGAGGCCGACAAGATCTTGTATGTAAAAATCTTAAGGAATATTCAATAAAACTACTAGAACTAATAAACAAGTTCAGCAAGGTCACAGGATACAAAATCAATACGCAAAAATCAATTTCATTCTAGGTACTAGCAATGAACAATCTGAACATGAAATTATAACAATTCCATTCATAACAGCAGCAAAAATACTTAGGAATACATTTAACAAAATTAGTGGGAGGCCTGTACAAAGAAAACTACAAAAAATTGTTGAGAGAAACTGAAGAAAATCTAAATTCCAGAGGCTTTTTTTTTTTTTTTTTTAAAAAGAAATTGGCAAACTAATCCTAAAATTTACATGGAAATGCAATATACTCAGAACAGCCAAAACAATTTTGATGAAGAAAATTAAAAACGTTTGTACTTCAAAAATAACACCATTATGAAAATTAAAACATTTTCTCAGACTGGGAGAAAATATTTGCAAGTCATATATCTGATAAAGGACTGTGTCCACAATATAGCAAGAACTCATACAACTCAAGGTATTCACATATGCTCTTCCCTCTTCCTTGAAAGGCTCTTCTGTTCCAATCTTTCCCAACTAACTTCCCCATCCTTCGGCTCAGAAGACATGTCCTCACAGATGCCTTCCTTGATCACCTCCAGACTAGATTATATTTTCTATTAAAACTCTGTGGCAGATCCCTTCTTTCTTTTGGTAAAATAATCCCTACCTTAAGTAGCTAAGCACATAGCTGCTCACCTAGAGACTACATTATCCAGCCTCTCTTGCAGCTAAGGTGTGTCAATATAACTAATTTCTGGATAATGAGATATGAAAAGTCATGCGTTCATCTTTCCAGTAATGTGCTCTACTTCCTTGGTTTGCTTTTCCAACAGCTGGACTTTGATTTGGCAACAAAACAAACAAAACAAAACAAACGAACGCGTTGCCACTGAGTCGATGCCGACTCATAGCGGCCCTATAGGTCAGAGCAGAACTGCCCCATAGAGTTTCCAAGAACATTTGGTGGATTTAACCACCAACCTTTTGGTTAGCAGCCGTAGCAGTTAACCACCATGCCACCGGGTTTCCACAGATACTTTAAATCCAAACATTGATCCAAACAAGGAATCAAGAATTAAAGTTGGCTGGACTAAACCAAAAGCAAAGAAGTTTCCTTAATAAACTGAATGCTTCAAAGGTCGGCAAAGCAGGGGCAGAGGTTTGGGGACTATGGCTTCAGGGGACATCTAAATCAATTGGCAAAATAAATTCTATTAAGAAAACATTCTGCATCCTACTTTGAAGTGTGGCGCCTGGGGTCTTAAACGCTAGCAAGCGGCCAGCTAAGATGCATCAATGAGTTGCAACCCACCTGGCTCAAAGATGAATGAAGAACACCAAGGTCACAAGGTAATTATGAGCCCAAGAGACAGAAAGGGCTACATGAACTAGAGTCTACATCATCCTGAGACCAGAAGAACTAGATGGTGCCCGGCCACAACCAATGACTGCCCTGACGGGGAGCACAACAGAGAGCCCCTGAGGGAGCAGGAGAACAGTGGGATGCAGACCCCAAATTCTTATTAAAAAACCAGACTTAATGGTCTGACTAAGACTAGAAGAACCCTGGTGGTCATGGCCCCCAAACCTCCTGTTGGCCCAGGACAGGAACCACTCCCGGAGACAACTCATCAGACATGGATTGGACCAGACAATGGGTTGGACAGAGATGCTGATAAGGAGTGAGCTACTTGCATCTGGTGGACACTTGAGATTATGTTGGCATCCCTTGTCTGGGGGGGAGATGGGAGGGTAGAGGGGGTTAGAAGCCGGCAAAATGGTCACGAAAGGAGAGACTGGAAGGAGGGAGTGGGCTGAATCATTAGGGGGAGAGTAAATGGGAGTATGTAGTAAGGTGTATATAAGTTTATATGTGAGAGACTGACTTGATCAGTAAACTTTCACTTAAAGCACAATAAAAATTATTTAAAAATATATATATATACATATTATGAAGAAACTTTAACACACACACACAAAAAGAATTAAAGTTGGCAATGTAAAATTTTGTCCTCTGGCCCCTATCAGTTCACACACATGAGAGAAAAAAAACAATTCTTCTGTTCAAGGTACTTCATTTAGTCTCTACTGAAGCAGCTGCCACGATATACTATTTTTCTCCCTCATAACACTTAAGAAAACTGTAATTAAATTATCTGATTATTTGTGCCATATCTATGTCCCACACAAGTTTCTATCCTCATGACAGAAGGGACATTGCCTGCCATATTCTTTATCATACTGTTATCAGCACCAAACCTAGCGACTGGCACAAAAGAGGCAATCAAATATTTTTTGAATAAAAACCCTGGTGACATAGTGGTTAAGCGCCATAGCTGCTAAACAAAAGGTGAACAGTTCAAATCCACCAGGTGCTCCTTGGAAACCCTATGGGGCAGTTCTACTCTGTCCTATAGGGCTGCTATGAGTTGACATCGACTTGATGGCAACGAGTTTTTTGGTTCCAGAGTCTTCCTTGGCCTTCCCAGGGATAGCTAAACATCCTGTTCTGTACTTCCAGTATACCTTACAATACTTGTATTTCTGGCTATGTGTTTCCTGTATTTTAAGTAGTCCCCAAAACCTGGCAGAGAGATTGTCAAAGAGTTAGTGTTTAATGTCTAATAAATGAATTGATTATGTAAATGAGATTACAATCGTATCAGTAAAGAAAGATTTGAAAAACATTTAAAAGAGAGAACAGACAAGGCTTGGTGACAGATGGATAGTTATTTACAAGAGGAAAAATGGGGCTGAAAAACACTCGTTGGGACATCATCAATAAAAGGATAGGTGGTAGCTGAAAAACATCAGTTCATCCAGGGGGAAAGAACAGAGTAAACAGAGATGAGATTTTAACAGACTTTAAAGTTAAAAAAAAAAAAAAAAAGGATGTGAACCAGTTGCTTCAGCGTATAAATGAGTATGTAAGGAATTATCATTGGAAAAGATATATAAAGATATCCATAAAACACATACACGGAGGAGAAAGCCTTCCTTCTCACAATACTCTTCTTAGACGGTTAAAAACTTCCTGTAGACTTGGAATTGTCGGACAGGACCATGACTAATGGGGTCTTACCTAAGTCCAACCACTACAGGAAACTACTACTAAGAATTTTGACACAGAAATGTATAAAGTCATTAAGCACTCAAAATAATAAAGGCTTCCCATTCTTTTACCCCTTTCAGTTCTACCCCTTGTGAGTGATAACCATGGATTTTAAACATTTTTAACGCTACTATAATGATGTAACACTTCCATTAAAACGAATGACTAAAACTGCAGTGTTTTTCCTGATATGACAAATGCAAACCAAGTTATTTGCTGTTACAAGTTTACTTTGTTGCCACAGGCGCTTTTCCGTTGAAACCACAACTTGACACGAGTACAGCCAATTAAACGATACTGTTTCTGAGCAAGATTCTGCTCTATAGTCAGACACAATGGGGCATTCTAATCGATGCCACTCCTGCAATTATTTATTTTATATCACTGCCCTAGGGCTTTACATAATATAAGCAGTTAATGCCTCAAACAGGATTGATATGAACCAGTTAACTGACACTTCTTCTCCACGTGTACGAGCTATATTAGATAATTCATGAATTCCAACTTTGCTCTCTTGTACCAAACAATACTCTGAACTACTGGCTTTCTACTTAAACAATAAAGCAATTTTAAAGGGGGTAAACGTTTTACTGACAAAACAAGAATGCTTTTGCCCACCAGAGTGGAGACTACAATACTTTTCCTGTCACAGAAATTTAAACTTAAAAAAAAAAAAAGGGGTGATCCTGTCTCTTTCCTTGCAATGTAGGATTGGTCCAAACAGGGCACCTTCAACTGTTTAATTCAGAGTCAAATATCAAGCGACAGGGCTTATATTCACCTCTCTTGGGAGAACACTGTGTACTGAATAGAACTTAGGGTAAAGTTTTTTCTAAGATTGAATCTACTGAAGTTCTTCATTTTATTTAAAATTTATGATAAAAATTTGTCTATACCTGTGACCAAAGAACATTAAAATAAAAACAGTCTACAAGAAGCACACTGAAGATCAACTGTTCGTGAGCCTGCTCTTATTTTCCGTATTTAAACTCTTTCTGCATTTCCCTTTTCCTAAAAAGATGTGGACATACAAATTTCAAAAGTATTAAGCAGGTATCAGACCACTAAAAAACAAACTGGGGAGTTTAATTCCCTGCTCTTTAAATCAAAAGTTATGGTCACATTTTCTCCTCTAAGATTTTTTCTTTTTTAAAGAAAACATTTTTTTGAAATATGACCAAAAAGAAGTATACACATCGTAAGCATGCAACTTGGACTTCTGCAGTGATCATACCCACGTAATGACCAAACATACACAGAACATTGCCAGCATCACGGAAGCCTCCCACACAGCCCCTCCGTCACTACCCACACCCATTAAGTAACCACTGTTTTGACCTTTATCACCACAGATAAGTTTTGCTTGTTCTGGTGGCACAGTGGTTAAGCGCTTGGCTGCTAAGTGAAAAGTTGGCGGTTCAAACCCACTAACTGCTCCGAGGGAGAAAGACGTGGCAGTCTGCTACTGTAAAGATTTACAGCCTTGGAAACCTTATGGGACAGTTCTACTCTGTCCTGTAGGGTTGCTATGCGTCAGAATCAACTCAAGGGCAATGGATTTGACCTTCATAAATGGAATCAGGCAATATGCACTCTTTTGTGTGAAGCTTTTTGAGTTAAACTTTGTCTCAGATTCATTAATGCTGCTGCAAGAAGTAGTAGTGCATTTTCATTGCTGCAAAATACTCCATTATGTGACTATGCCACAATTTATCTATCTATTCTACTGTTGATAGACATTTGGATTGTTTTCAATTTGGGATATCATGAACAATGCTTCCATGAAAAGTGCTGTCCATGTCTTTTTGTGCATGCTTGTAAATATTTCTGTTGTATATATTCATATATTTAGGTCACAGAATATGCTTCAGTAGAAAGTTTTCCAAAATGGTTGTACCAATCTGCCCTCCCACCAATAGTGCCTGAGAGTTTCAGTTGTTCCACATCTTCACCAACATTGGTATTGCTAGTTGTTTGTTTCATCATTCATTTTACCCATTCTTATAGAGGTAAAATGGTATCCCTTCTAAGTCTATCACATCTAGTAGACATGGTAATACTACCCTCATCTACATAGTTCTCTACATGAGTTTTGAACAGGGGGGGAAAAAAAAGAAACTTCAATAAAATCACTCTGCCAAGATATAATCTCTTCCTTCTCTATACTCCCTTCTAATGGCACATTTAAAGACACTGCCTTGTTTTGCAATTATCTGAGAATATCTTATTTCCCCCCACTAATCAAAGTGGCACTGAAAACACAGCTGAATGCCTTTCCTATGCCACAAGTATATGGGTGCTAGCAGGGCACTTCTGAGCATCTAAAGGGGATAACTAGATTCTGGAAAAACTACAACAAACATTTACAATGTTTTGCTGACCCATTAAATGCTCAGTGCCTACCTCCTCCTACCCCTAACCAAAAGTGAAGGAACACTGTGCTGAAACCCAAGCATAAGCATCTTGGAAATACCAGAGATGCACTGGAGACAAATTACCATACCATTCTGAGAACAGGAGATTAAGCCTTATGCCAAGGCAAAGTAAGAAACCTGTATCTGATACTCCTACATTGAGCTGGGACCCTTGCAGTGGTTTATACTACTAGGAAAGGGAGGTCTAGGGGGAAAACATACTTGCCAGCAAAGAAGGCTTACAAGAAAACGTGTAAATAGGGAGAAAGGTGGAAGAGGGGGCTCAGCACCCTGGGAACCTGCTACCATTGGCTTATTCTTACTTGGGCCTAGAACTAAAATTTACACTGCTTATGCAGTCAAGACAACTGCAAAATAAAAGAAATCTGCAATGGAAGAAAGCAGCCCAACTTAGGGTCTCAGGACCCCCATAAGTTTAACCAAATAGGAGCTTATCGTAAGAGACTTCCAAAATCCACAAGGGAACAAGTCCACTTGACAAACAGACAGCTGAAACTACAAAAACATATTCAAACTCCCATAGAATTATCCTACACAGATTTTTAAAAAAGGTTATATAGTATTTGAAAACATGCAAAAAATGAAAAATACACAGTCAAAATGAACAAGTTACAAACACTCAAAAATATCTAGAGACAGTGCAACACTGAAATAGAATGAAATGAAAAAGCCAACTTTTCACAGACACTGCCACTTCAGAGCCAGGCTTGTAGAGTCCAAGCTGTGCCAGACCCCAACCACAGCCAACTCCATCCTATGCTTCAAGACAGAACCATACTTCACAGATGTTGAGAACCTAGACCACATTTCCATCAAGATGTTTACAAAATTCCAAAGACAGCAGAAAACTTCATATCCTGAGCACTGAGGATGTGAACAGAAGAGTTTCTGCTGTCACAGTTATCCCTGGGTTTATGTGTCAGACTGGTGACTTCACATACCATAATGGCGGTGGTGGCAACACCATTTCTGTTATGAAACTTCCTGATGAGAACTCCACCCCGCAGCATACAGGTCCTGGCATCTTGTCCATAGCAAATGCTAGACACAACAGAAATTATTTCCAGGCTTCATTTGTGCTGCTGAGGCTGATTGGTTGAACGGCAGGCATGTGGTCCTCGGAAAATGTGTAATTCAGGGCTTAATCAGAGGAACAGAACCACCAGGTTGCACACACATTTACACACGCACATTATAAAGATCTGACCTTATGCAATTGTGGGAGCTGGGTAAGAAGTGCCTGAAAGGCTACTGTCTTCACATCTGATGCTGGAGCTTAAAGTTCACAAGGCAGGAAGTCATGAAGGGAATATGGATGTGAGAGAGAGCAACTGGGGGAGAGCAAGAACAAGCTAAAACCCACAAGCACAAGCTAAATCCACAAGAACAGAATGAACTATACGCTAGTTATTATTGCCTATAACCTTGATGGCAAAGATGTCCTACAGAACTAGGGCCATACCCAAAGTCTGTTAAATGGGGAAAAGACAGTAGTCTTTAACAAATGGTTCTGGCATAACTGGATATCCATCTGCAAAAAAACGAAACAAGACCCATACCTCACACCATGAACAAAAACCAACTCAAAATGGATCAAAGACCTAAATATACAATCTAAAATGATAAAGATCATGGAAGAAAAAATACGGACAATGCTAGGAGCCCTAATACGTGGCATAAACAGTATACAAAACATTACTAGAACTGCACAAACAGCAAAAGAGATATTCGATAACCAGGAGCTCCTAAAAATCAAACACCTATGCTCATCCAAAGACGTCACCACAAGAGTAAAAAGATTACCTACAGACTGGGAAAAAGTTTTTAGCTATGACATTTCTGATCAGCGTCTGATCTCTAATATCTACACGTTACTGCAAAAACTCGACAACAAAAAGACAACCCAATTAAAAAATGGGCAAAGGATATGAACAGGTATTTCACTAAAGAAGACATTCAGGTAGCTAACGGATGCATGAGGAAATGCTCATGATCATTAGCCATTGGAGAAATGCAGGTCAAAACTACAATGAGATTTCATCTCACTCCAACAAGGCTGGCATTAATCCAAAAAACACAAAATAATAAATGTTGGAGAGGTTGTAGAGATACTGGAACACTTATACACTGCTAGTGGGAATGTAAAATGGTACAGCTCACTTTGGAAATCCATTTGGTGCTTCCTTAAAAAGCTACAAATAGAACTACCATACAATCCAGCAATCCCACTCCTTGGAATATATCCTAGAGAAGTAAGAGCCGTCACACAAACAGATATATGCACATCCATTGCAGCACTGTTTGCAGCACTGTTTAGAATGGCAAAAAGATGGCAGCAACCAAGGTGCCCATCAATGGATGAATGGATAAATTATGGTATATTCACACAATGGAATACTATGAATCAATAAAGAACAACAATGAATCTATGGAACTTTTCATAACATGGAGGAATCTGGAAGGCATTATGCTGAGTGATATTACCCAAGTGCAAAAGAACAACTATTGTATGAGACCGCTATTATAAGAGCTCAAGAAAAAGTTTAAACAGAGAAGAAATTATTCTTTGATGGTTACAAGATGGGGTGGAGGGAGGCGGAGAGGGGGCAGAGGAAGGGAGGTAGGGAGGAAGTGAGAGAGGGGGGATTCACTAATTAAATAGTAGAAAAGAACTAATTTAGGTGAAGGAAAGGACAACACACAATATAGAAGAGGTCAGCAAAACTGGACTAAACAAAAAGCAAATAAGTTTCCTGAATAAACCAAATGCTTTGAAGGCCAGCACAGCAGGGGTCAGGGTTTGGGGACCATGGTTTCAGGAACATCTAGGTCAATTGGCATAATAAAATCTATCAAGAAAACATTCTGCATTCCACTTTGGAGAGTTGCATCTGGGGTCTTAAATGCTAGCAAACGGCCATCTAAGATGCAACAATTGGTCTCCACCCACCTGAAGGCAAAGGAGAATGAAGAACAACAAAGACACAAGGTAAGTATGAGCCCAAGAGTCAGAATGCACCACATAAATTAGAGACTACACCAGTGTGAGACCAGAAGAACTAGATGGTGCCCGGCTACAACTGATGACTGCCATGATAGGGAACACAACAGAGGATCCGTGACAGAACAGAAGAGCCGTGGGATGCAGACCTCAAGCTCTCGTAAAAAGACCAGACTTAATGGTCTGACTGAGACTGGAGGGACCCTGGAGGTCATGGTCCCCAGACCTTCTGTTAACCCAAGACAGGAACCATTTCCTAAGCCAACTCTTCATACGGGGATTGGACTGGAGTATAAGACAGAAAATGATACTGGTGAGGAGTGGGCTTCTTGGATCAAGTAGATCTAAGAGACTATGTGGGCAGCTCCTGTCTGGGGGGGAGATGTGAAGGCCAAGGAGGGCAGGACCTGGCTGAATGGACACGGAAACACAGGGTGGAGGAGTATGCTGTCTCACTAGGGGTAGAGCAACTAGGAGTATAAAGCACGGTGTATATAACGTTTTGTATGAGAGACTAACTTGACTTGTAAACTTTCACTCAAGGCACAATAAAAATTTAAAAAAAGACAAAAACAAAACTAGTGCCCTTCATCACAAAACTGAACACATATACCTGGCCCAGGAGTCAGAGAAACTGAAGAATGATCTAGGGAAAATGGAGCGGTTGCTTGCCTGGCCACTGCCTCAAGCCAAACAGGTGAAACAACAAATAAGTGGCAGTGTGTATAAGCTACAAAATGGCTGTTGCTTCACTTCTGCCCTCCAACTCTCCCACAATAGTCTCTTTTGTGGGTCAATTTTACAAGGACCACACCAGAAAGGAAGTTTAGTCCAGCCTAACCAAGTTGATACATTATAAAGCCACCATAAAAAGGCAAAAGATGATGTGGCATGATACTGTGGAAGCAAAGGAGGATTTGGGGTCTAGGAATACAAGACAAGCAAGAAGGTCATTACTGCTGAGTGTAGACAATTTTCTAATTTTATTTTATTTCATTCTACTTGCAATCTCCTCTCAAACCCTATAATCTTTGTGTGGTGATTTGCTGCAATTTTGGGAGTTCCATATTTCCCATTCCTTGCTCCAAATCTACCTGGACTAAAAACTTAAGTTTATGAATAAGTAGAAATTAAACTACACAAAGAAAAAAGAAAGAAGATGCCATGGATTCAACTGCGCCCCCCCAAAATATCTGTCAACTTGGCTAGGTCATAATTCTTAGTATTGTATAGATTGTCTACCATTTTGTCACCTGATATGATTTCCCTATGTGTAAATCCTGTCACTACGATGCAATGAGAGGGATTAATGGCAGTTACACTGATGAGATCTACAAGATTAGATATTGTCTTAAGCCAATCTCTTTTGAGATATAAAAGAAAGAAGCCAGAATCCAAGAAAGCAGGGCCAGAAACAAAGCATATCCTTAGGACCTAAGGTTCCTGCACTGAGATGCTCCCAGACCAAGGGAAGACTTATGACAAGGACTTTCCTCCAGAGCCACAGGAAAAGAAAGCCTTCCGGTAGAGCCAGAGCCCTGAATTCAGATTTCCAGCCTACTGGACTGTGAAAAAACGGCAGTGGGTTGTAGTGGGCGGACTGTGAGAAAATAAACTTTTCTTGTTAAAGCCATCCACTTGCGCTATTTCTGTTATTGCAGCACTTGATGACCAAGACAGAGGAGTTCCATATCAGGAAAGATCTCTAGGATTCATTTTTTTGAGGGGGGGTGGAACAAGCAGATGAGTGTGTACAACATATTACTATTGTATACAATGAGGAAAAAACAAAAAATTGTACTTATGTACTTAATCTAGAAGGAAATAGGTAATTAGTAAATAGTTGTTACTTGTGCAGAGTGAGAAGGTAAAAAATGAACTAACAGGATAAGGATGGTATAGTGCAGTGAATTACTTAATATGGCCCTTCTCCCCATAGTCGTTGTGATTCCCACACAATTCCCACCAAATGGGATGGACGGCTTGCTATCAATGCAAATCAAGTGCATGGAACCCTTATGGGTGGGTGGGGGGGGGACGTGCAAATAAGGTGTAAGGAACCCCTAGCAAGGGGATTGGTCAGTTTTGGCATCCTGCTAGGCTTAAAGGGAGCCAATCCCAGAGAAGTGGAAAAGGGGACTTCACTGCCATCGGAAGAAAAGCCAGGACAGGAGTGCGTCCTTTGGACCCAGGGTCCATGCGCTGAGAACCTCCTAGACCCAGGAGACAGAGCTGTAACACCGGAGATGGCATGAACAGCATGAAGTGGCAGCAACCATGGCAGAAAATGGCAGCAGCAGAATCAGGAGACTGGCAAGAGACGGCACAGTGGGCTTCCTGTTCCACAGAGCAAGGCGGCTACAGTGGGCATGCCAACCCACAGGGTGAGAGAGTTGAGCACCTTCAGGCCCAAGGCTTAATGGCGGAGTGGGGTGCCTCCGGACATCTGTTGGTGGAGCTAAAGAGCTGTACCACTTATGTGAGCAAGAGGCCAGGCCAAGGGGCCAAGGACAGAGAGCTGAGAGAGGCCTGCCTGCGGGCACGGCCAAGAAGAAGCTGTCCTGATCAAAGAACTGTATCCTGAGTTGTACCTGTTACTTCCGTAATAAACCCCATAAATGTGAGTATGGTCTGTGAGTTCTGTGTGGCCACTGCATCCAATTATCGAACCCAGCAGAGAAGTACAGAGTGCCATGGGAGGGATAGCTGGTGTAAGAATTGGTGAAAAAGCTGGAGAGAGGACAAGTGTCTGACCTCCACCTCAAAGGAATCAGCCTTGGACTGATGCTGACCTTGATCCTTTCTCCTCCCCCTTGTGAAGTTAGATGAGGAAATCTAATGGCATCGCCACACGATTTTTACAGATGGGAAAACTTTTTATTGTCTCATAGTTCTTTTTCTTTTTGGACCAATGTTACAATCAACCTTTTTAAAGTTGTATATATAATCTATTAAAAGGACAGATATTTTTGTCTCCCTTGAGCACTATGCTCTTTTAAGAACTATCTACATGGGATCAAATTGACAACAGTAACTCAAAAGATTAGAGAGAAATCTTAGGAGGCAGTGAGTTTATGTTAACAGGGGAGGGACAACTCAGAAATAAGAGAATGAGAATGGTTGCGCAGCTCAAAGAATGTAATCAATGTCAGTGAATTGTACATGTAGCAACTGTTGAATTGGTGTATGTTTTGCTGTATATATTCTCAACAACAAAATAAATACAGTTTTTAAAAAAGAAAGATTTTTTTAAAGAGCCGAATTTTCAAAAATGAAAACATTTTTAAAAAATTGAGTAGATGAAATAGCAGATTAGACACAGATAAAGAGAATAGCAAAAATACCCAGAATGGAACACAAAAATATGAAATGACATATATGAGTTGGGAGTGATGAAAGAAATAAAACCAATCGAACTAAATTGGAGAAATATTCCATGTTCATGGATTGCAAGACTCATTACTGTTAAGAAGTCAATTCTTCCAGATTTAAAGTGATCAAAATCAAAATCCCAGCAAGCTCTTTTGTAGATATTGACAAGCTGATTCTAAAGTTCATATGGCATGGCAAAAGACCCAGAAGAGTCAGCAGGATACTGAAGGAGAACAGTCAGAAGACTGACACTACCCGACTTCAAGACTTATGATAAAGCCACAGTAATCAAGACAGCACGGTGTTAGCAAAATAATAGATACATAGATCACGGAACAGAACAGAGAGACCCAGAAATAGATCCACACAAGTTTTGGCAAAGGTGCAAAGACAACTCAGTGGAGAAAGGACAGTCTTTTCAACAAATGATGCTGGAGCAACTGGACATCCACATCCAAAAAAAAAAAAGAAATCAATCTAGACACAGACCTTAACACCTTTCACAAAAATTAACTCAAAATGGATCACAGACCTACATGTGAAATGCAAAACTATAAAAATTACTTTAAAAAACACAGGCAGAAATCTAAATGACTTTGGTTTCACAATGAGTTTTTAGATGCAACATCAAAAGCACGATCAATGAAAGAAAAATTGGTAAGTGAGACTTCATAAAAATTAAAAACTTCTGCTCTGCAAAAGACACAATTAAGAGAATGAACAGTTTTAAAACATGCCCAAGCCTCACTTTTACAGAAACAAAAGCACACACCTTCCTTGGCTCTACTTTTACTTCTACTGACAAACTTTAAGAACTGTTTAAGGTCGGCATCTCCAATTCCTTATTGTCCACAGCTTAACTCACTGCTATCTAGTTTCTACTACCGTTATTCCATCCAAAGTTTTGCTAAGGCCACCCGTTAAACCACGTCACCAAATCCAATAGACATTTTAAGTTTTCAATCCTTACCTCTCAGCAGCATGACAGTTAGCCATTTCCTCCTCAAAAACTCTCTTTCCCTTGGTTTCTACACCATCACACTATCCTGATTTTTCCTCCTCCCTCTCCAATCTAACCTACTTATATATCTTTTGTTGACTCACTCTTCTCTTCTTTTTAAATTTAGCTCCTCACAGCCAGGTCCTAGGCCTCTTTATTTTTACTTCTAAGTGATCTCATGTGCATTGCTAGTTCCCCAATTCCTATCTCTAGCCTAGAAGGTTCTTCTGAAGACCCTCAAATCCAGATATCAACTGCCTCCTCAACATTCTACTTAGATATCTCAAATATATGGCAATTTTAATACATAAAAAAAAAAAGCTATAACAAAACCTGTCTTTCCCTTTCCAAACCCCATATCCATTAATGTGCACATAACTCCTTTTCTCAAACCCCCAAAATTCCACTCCATCACCAACTCCTGTCAATTTGGCCACCGAAAAATCTTTCGAGTGCATCCATTTCTACACTGCCTAGTCTATTATAATAAGTGGTCTCCCTGCATCCACTTCTGATCAGTAGAATCGCAGCCAGAATTGTTTTGGTTTAAAAATAAAAATCTGATAAACTCTTTAAATTACTAAAACTATTTTTTAAAAGACTAGGACAGGAGATATTTAATTCAGCTAACACATATCAAATGCCTATTATGTCAGGAAATGTGCTAGGTTTGGGATTACAAAAATGAGTATATAAGAGTATCTTTATTCATGTATTCACACTCAAGTGTGATCAACAACAAATATCTGTTGAAAATCTAGTGTACTCACATAGTTGTACACTAAGTGTTTCAAAGTAAAGACAGTAATATTCGCTTTCAAGCAGCTCACACAAATGAATGGATGAGTACAACAAATAGGACTGAAAAAGGTAAGTGCTATAAGGAGAAGTATAAACAATTCACAAGATCACAGCTAGAAAAAGAGTTTATGAAGATAATTAATTTAACTGGGCTTGGAAAGAGAAGAACGATTTCAATAAATACCAACACAAGTAAGAGGGGCTATTACAGAATTTTACATCTCTAGTCCACAACTCCTTGGGAGCTACGGGGCAGTTCTACTCTGTCCTACAGGGTCACTATGAGTCGGAATCCACTCAACAGCACTGGGTTTCTGGGTAGTCCACAACAGAAATGAAAAAATCAAAAGAAATGAGAAAGGTCAGAGGCACTTGACTTAAAACCCAAGGTGGGATTTCAAAGTTTCATGTGAGATAAAGCTGATTAGATTTAGATAAAATCTATTTTAGCAAAGACAGTAATGTGGTAGAAATAATAAAACTGCTGTCAGTCGGTTTTCATGAATGCCGTGCTCAGCACTAATACAGTATGGTGACAGCCAAGAGATATGGTGATCCAACAGCTTTCAAAAATAAAAACAAAGAGTTCATAAAAACACCAGTCCTAAGGCTAGAAGAAAAAGGGGATGTGAAGTGTCTACTGACAAATTATTAATATTCTCTAAGTCTCTGTTTGCAAAACCTCAGAGTCCTTGGTACGATAAAATGAGTTACATACTAAAAGCATTTAGTACACTGCAAGGACAGAGTCAGATTTCAAAATACAGTATTTTTTATCTTTCTATTCTCTCTTCTCCTTTTTCCTCTTCACTTCAAGCTTATCACAAAATTAACAAATCATTCTGTACAAGTGAAGTCATCTGGATTCACTCATACATTCAACAAAGAAAAATGAGACTTAATAGGTTTATTTAACTGTGATAAGTCCAAGCGTGCAATTGGCCTCTGCCATAATCAGCCACTATGCCAGGCACTGGGAAAGACACAGCACCTTCTTAATGGAATTTACAGTCTAGGGAAGAGACAACTGAATAATCACACAAATAAATACGAAATTATTACTACAGTAAGTCAAACAAAGGGAAGGCACGTTTGATGTACCCTAAGAGGTCAAGGAAGGCTTCCCTGAGCATAATGGGAACTCAATGTTTCAAATAGGAGCGGGAGAGATAGGTTTAAGCTGATTTGTATTCTGGCTGCAGTGTAGAGACTGGATGGGGGGGTAAGAGTAAATTCAAGTAGAACAGTTTGAAGGCAAGGCAAGAAATTACAATGACTATGGATTGACTGTGGTGACAACATAGATATGGGTGGATTTGCGAGAATCATGGAACAGATACTGGGGTGAGAAAGGCAGTTGTCAAGGTGTCTTAGCTCTGCCACTACCTGTGTAACCTAGGACGACTTTCTTCTTCTGTTCTTCAGTCCCTGATCTGTAAACCTAAAAAGGAGTAGGGAGTGGAAAGTGTACTCTAATGGTTGTTACCGTACACTGATATATGGCATAATATAAATGCTTTAAAAAGTCTAAAGCATCATAGGCATGAAATATATTTGTTCACAGCATACCTCTTAGACACTTCTCAATACATACCATGTAATATGTAGAAAAGAGGGGCAGTTATTTTAGCAGTATTTTGGAAGTAATCTTAAATTACTTCTAAATAACTGCAAATAACTGAAGTCTTTGGCACAAGTGGATTAGACTGTTCGATGCCTAAGGACACAAAATATCTGTTTACATATATATGAACATAACACTACTAAAATCAAGCAGTTTCAATTTCCCATTCACTTAATAGGTTTATTTAACTATTAATAATAACAGGCTGATTGCATACTTGGACTTATCACAGATAAATAAACCTATTAAACCTCATTTTTGTTTGTTGAATATAGGAACGAATCCAGGTGACTTCAGTTGTGCAGAATGACTTTTTAATCTTGTGATTATCTTGAAATGAAGAGGAAAAAGGAGAAAAGAGAATATAAAGATAAAAATTTAGCTATTAATAAATCAGCTGAACATTTAAATGCATACCACCCTAACAACTTTATAAGGTAAATATTATTACCCCATTTTATAGGTAGGTGCACTAAGATGCAAGGTGAGGCGATCTGCACAAGTTCACAGAGCTGGTAATAGAGAGTCTGGATTTTAACCAATGCCATTCCACTCCGGAATTCATACTCTTAACTACTCCCCACCCCAGAGTATATCCCACCTAATACCACATCCTATAATAATAAGTTGCTCAATAAATATATACTATTGATGGCAATAAAGTCAAGAGAAAGTGTGTTTCTGCTGTAATCCTACTCTTAATATTGTGATTTTCAATCAAAGATGCTGAAGGAACTTAATAGCTTGGAGCTGATGGGGGCCAACTCTGCCCTCATGAGAAAAAAGCCTGGCTAAAAACGAAGCCCAAAAAGAAAAACAGTGCACAGAGCCAGCATCCAAAGGCAGAACAACATAACATATGACACCAAATGAGCTCCCGGATCCAGCTGGGGCAGAGGCTGATTGCACACTTGGACTTATCGCAGTTAAATAAACCTATTAAGTCTCACTTTTATTTTCAAAAGGAGGCAAATGCACAGCAAAAAAAAGAATAACCTAGATGAAATGGACAAATTCTTAGAAGCATACAACTTATCCAAACTGACAAAAGAGGAAATAGAAAAGTCTCCACAAACCCATCACAAGTGAAGAGATCGATTCAGTGATCAAAAACTTTCTAACAACAACAACAAAAAGTCCTGGAACAAGGGCTTCACTGGGGAATCTATCAAATACTTAGAGAAGAACTGACACCTATCCTATTTAAACTCATCCAAAAAAAAAAAAAATTTTTTTTTAAATGACAGAGGGAGAAATGCTATCTAATATATTCTATGAAGCAAACATAATCCTGATACCAAAACAAGACAAAAATACCATAAGAAAAGAAAACTACAGGCCAATATTCCTTATGAATACAGATGCAAAAATCCTCAACAAAATACTAGCAAAGAGAATCCAACAGCGTATTAAGAATCATACACCATAACCGAGTGGGATTTATTCCAGGAATCTGGGGATGGTTCTTTCTTTTTTTTTCAACATTAGAAAATCAATCAATGTAATATACCACATCAATAGAACAAAGGAAAAGAACCACATGATTATCTCTATGGATGTAGAAAAAGCACATTTCATAATACCCAACACAGCTTCTTGATGAAAAACCCTCAAAAAGATTGGAATAGAAAGGAAATTCCGCAATATGACTCAGGGTATATACTAAAAGCCAACAACCAACGCTGTACTTAATGGAGAAAGATTGAGAGCTTTCCCCTTGAAATCGGGAACAAGACAAGGGTGCCCACTCTCAGCCCTTCTATTCAATATTGTATTAAGAGTCCTAGTTACATCAGTAAGAAAAAGTATCCTGTTGGGAAAAGAAGAACTAAAATTATTTTTAGTCACAGACGAAAGAAAATCCAAAAGGGTTCACAAGAAAGTTTGTGCAGCTAATAGAGGAATTTACCAAAGTTGCAGGGTACGAGGTCAACAAACAAAAATCGATTGGGTTTCTACACACCAGGAATGAAAAATTTGAAAGAGAAATAAGGGAAACAGATCCATTTACATCTAAGAGAATAAAATACCTAGGAATAAATTTAACTAGGGATATGAAGGACATATAAAGTAAATACCATAAAACACTGCTGAAAGAGATTAAAGAACACTTAAATAAATGGAAAGATGTTCCATGTTCATGGACTGGAAGACTTAATACTGTTAAGTTGTCAATGGTACCCAAAGCAATCTATAGATTCAACACAATCCTAATCAAAATTCCAAAAGCCTTCTTTACATAAGTGGGAAGACCAATTCTCAATTTTATATGGAATGGCAAGAGACCCTGAAGCTAAAGCAATGTTGAAAAAGAACAAAGCAGAAGGATTCACACTTCCTGATTTTAAAACATATTACACAGCTACAGGAATCAAAACTCCTTAGTACGGGTGTAACAATAAACACAGAGACACAACTAGGGTCATCTGATTTTTGATAACAGTGCTAAGTCCGTTTAATAGGGAAAGAAGACTCTTCAGTAAATGGTGCTGGGAAAACTGGATTTCCACATGCAGAAAAATAAAACAGGATCCACGCCTCATATCATACACAAACACAAATGGAAAATGGATTAAGGAGATAAATGTGAAAACTAAAACCATAAAATTCTTAGAAGAAAATGCAGGGCAACACTATCCTAGCTTTTAATAATGGATTATCTAATTAATATGACAACAAATGCACCAACAGCAAAAGACAAAATAAATGGGACCTCATAAAAATAAAAAAACTTTGTTCATCCAAAGAATTTACCAAAAAAGTGAAAAGACAAGTTACCGACTAGGAGACTATCTTCAGAAACCATACATCCAATAAGAATCTAATAACCAAAATATATATAAAACTTTGACAACTTAACAGAAAGACAAATAAACCCCAATCATAAAATGGGCAAAGGACTTGAATAGACATCTCACCAAAGAGGACATCTAAATGGCCACAAAACATGAAAAGGTGGTCAACATCTTTAGCCTTCAGAGAGATGAAACTACAAAAAGGTATCATTTCACTCCCACTAAGATGGTCACTATGAGTCAGAATTGACTCGACGGCACTGGGTCTGGGTAAGATGGTTAAGATTTTAAAAAAACAGAAAATAACAAATGTTGGCGAGGATGTGGGGAAATTGGAACCCTTATCCATTGCTGGTATGAACGCAAAGTGTTACTGCCATTGTGGAAAACAGTGTGACAGTCCCTAAAAAATCTAAAATTAGAACTACCATAACCAAACCAAACCCAGTGCCACTGAGTCGATTCCGACTCATACCGACCCTGTGGGACAAAGTAGAACTGCCTGATAGAGTTTCCAAGGAGCGCCTGGAGGATCTGAACTGCCGACCCTTTGGTTAGCAGCTGTAGCACTTAACCACTACGCCACCAGGGTTTCCAGAACTACCATATGACCCAGCAATTCTACTCCTAGGTTTATACCCAAAAGACTAGAAAGCAGAGACTCAACACATACTTGTATACCAAAGTTCACTGCAACAATAGCCAAAAGTTGGAAACACCCTAAACACCCATCAATGGATGAACAGATAAATAAAATGTGGAATACAATGGAATACTACTTATCCAGTAGGCAAAATGAAGTCTTGATACATGCCACAATACAGGCAGAGCTTGAAGACATGCTAAGTGAAGTAAGTCAATCACAAAAGGACAAATACTGTATGACCTCATTTATATAAAAAGACAAAAACAGGCAAATACATAGAGACCAAGGTTTCTTAGTGGTCACCAGGGGCCAGACAGAGGGGGTAACCGGGGGAGGGGTGTTATTGTTTATGGAGTACTAATTTTTGGTTTATAGCAATGGAAAAATCGCATTAAGGGTAGGTTTGTACAGCAATTAATGTAATTGCTGTTAATAAGTTGTTCACCTGTAAAAAGTTTAATTGGCAGAAGTCGTGTGACAGATTTATAACAACAACAACAAAAAGAGTAGCTGCTAAGGCTCCTTATATACAACCAAACACTTTATGAGATTTGCTTCCTTGGTTTGGAGGTTTAGGATCATGGTTTCATGAAACATCCCAGTTAACTGGCCTAATAACATGTTTACTGCTTCTATTAAAATCAAGATCTTCTCTGGTAGCCAATATATTTCTTAATCAAAAAACCAGTGCCGCAGCCAAGTTCACTGCAACACTATTTACAGTAGCAAAAAGATGGAAGCAACAAAGGTGCCCATCAACGGATGAATGGATAAATAAATTGTGGTATAGTCACACAATGGAATACTACGCATTGATAAAGAACAGTGAGGAATCTGTGAAACATTTCATAACTTGGAGGAATCTGGAAGGCATTATGCTGAGTGAAATTAGTCAGTTGCAAAAGGACAAATATCATGTAAGACCACTATTATAAGAACTCGAGAAATAGTTTAAACAGAGAAGAAAATATTGTTTGATTGTTACAGAGGGCAGGTGGAGGGAGAGAGAGAGAGAACTATCCACTAATTAGATAGTAGATAAGAACTACTTTAGGTGAAGGGAAAGACAACACACAATACAGGCGAGGTCAGCACAACTGGACTAAACCAAAAGCAAAGCAGTTTCCTGAATAAACTGAATGCTTCAAGGGCCAGCATAGCAGGAGTGGGGGTTTGGAGGCCATGGTTTCCGGGAACATCTAAATCAATTGCCATAATAAAATCTATTAAGAGAACATTCTGCATCCCACTTTGGAGGGTCGCTTCTGGGGTCTTAAACGCTAGCAAGCAGCCATCTAAGATGCATCAATTGGTCTCAACCCACCTGGATCAAAGGAGAATGAAGAACACCAAGGACACAAGGTAATTATGAGCCCAAGTGACAGAAAGGGCCACATAAATCAGAGACTACATCAGCCTGAGACCAGAAGAACTAGATGGTGCCCGGCTACAACCGATGACTGCCCTGACGGAATACGAAAGAGAACCCCTGAGGGAGCAGAACAATGGGATGCAGACCCCAAATTCTCGTAAAAAGACCAGACTTAATGGTCATGGCCCCCAGACCTTCTGTTAGCCCAGGACAGGAACCATTCCCAAATCCAACTCTTCAGACAGGGATTGGGCTGGACAATCGGACAGAAAAAGATGCTGGTGAAGAATGAGCTTCTAGGATTAAGTAGACGCTTGAGACTAGGTTGGCATCTCCTATCTGGAGGGGAGATGAGAGGGCAGAGGGGGTTAGAAGCTGGCAGAATGGACACGAAAAGATAGAGTAGAGGGAAGGAGCAGGCTGTCTCATTAGGGGGAGAGCAATTAGGAGTATATAGCAAGCTGTACATAAATTTTTGTATGAGAGGCTGACTTGATTTGTAAACTTTCACTTAAAGCACAATAAAAATTCAAAAAAAAAAAAAAAATCACTGCCAGATGATGGTTTCACAGGACATTGTAGTTAACTGTCCTAATAATGTGTTTAGTGCTTCTGTTCTACCTCCTAGTTCCTTGTGTAGTGCCTGGGGTCTTAAAAGCTTGTAAGCAGCCATCCAAAGCACAATAACTGGTCTCTATTCACCTGGAGCAACAGAGGAAGGAAAGTCAGGAATAGCAGAAAGAAATGGAATGTGTGGCTAATTGCCTCCATGAACAACTGCCTCCTTGTCATGAGACTAGAAGAACTGGATGGTGCCTGGCTACCATTACTGAACATTTTGATCAAAGAGTCCATTGAAGAATCCTGGTCAAAAGGGGGGAAATGCAGAATAGAATTTCAAATTCTTAAAGATTCCAGACTTTGAGGAAACATGGAGAATATGCAAACCCCTGAAAACTATTACCCTGAGATAATCTTTAAACCTTAAACCAAAAATATCCCCTGAAGTCTCCTTAAAACCAAACAATAGTTTAAATTAACTTGTAAAGAACATCTGCCTTGAGCATTGCACTCTTTCAAGATCTACCTACCGTATTTTTACACAAATAACACGTGTCTTCTACGTTTGCTTGCCAACTGCACCCTCTCCCTGCAAGGTATTTTTTGTATGCATGCTAAAAGTTAGCATAGCAGGCTTAGGAACATACCTCGCAGTGGGAAGGCGCTGTTGGTAAACAAATGTAGAAGGTGCACATTATCTGCATAAATTATGGTTTATGGGATCAAAACTGACAACAGCAACTCAAAAGGTTACATAGGAAACTCTGGGGGCAGTGAGTTTATTTTAATGGAAGAGGAATAATTCAGAAAAGGAGAGTGTGAATGGTCATATAGCTCAAAGGATATTATCAATGTAACTGAATTGTACATGTAGAAATTGATGAATTGGTGCATGTTCTGCTGTGTATAACTCAACAACAGCAAAAATATAGTATAAAAAACAAAAATGAAAAAAATGGCAAATTCAAATGAGGAGAGTGTGTAACAGTAATCTTCTGCATAAACATCTTCATGGGGTTCGAGTCACAGCATACACAAAACCACTTCGGTTAATGGCTCTACTTGTAGATGTCATGGATAAAGCAACAAGGCAGTGGTCTGCATTGCCCTGGGCTATGCATCTCAGCATCCAAAAACCAGTGCCTCCAACCTGCATTAGAGGGTATCACTGGTATCGCTAGCAAATTTCAGACATAGTATAAATCCTCAAACATGAATTAGCCAAGACCTCAAAGTTTTCTAAGTGTTTCAAAGAATATTCAAAAAGCAAAAGAGGCCTGATCTCTAAAATCTACATAATACTGCAAAAACTCAACTGCAAAAAGACAAATAACCCAATTAAAAAATGGGCAAAAGATATGAATAGACACTTCACTAAAGAAGACATTCAGGTAGTTAACAGATATATGAGGAAACGTTTACGATCATTAGCCATTAGAGAAATGCAGATCAAAACTACAATGAGATTTCATCTCACTCCGAGGCTGGCATTAATCCAAAAAACACAAAATAATAAATGTTGGAGAGGCTGAGGAGAGACTGGAACACTTCTACACTGCTGGTGGGAATGTCAAATGGTACAACCACTTTGGAAATCGATTTGGCGCTTCCTTAAAAAGCTAGAAATAGAACTACCATACGATCCAGCAATCCCACTCCTTGGAATATATCCTAGAGAAAAAGCAAAAGAGTTGTAGGCGATTTCATTTGAAAAATTCACCAGAAAAAAAAAAAAAAAAAGCTTCAGTCACTAATAGGGCAAAAAAAAAAAAAAACCTAAATTTTTTTATTGTATATTTGTAGGCTTTTTAGAAAGCTGCAATTTAAAAACACTATGTAGCCTACCCACAATACAAACTATATCTAAACAATTCTATTCAGGTTTTCAGAACATTTTAATTATTTTTATTAATTATTGCTCATAGCTAACCTGTAATGTATAATCCTCATGTCTAAGAAAAGAATATGTAGGTCAATGGCTAATGTATATTTAGAACACTTTCTGATTTCCAACCTGCTTCTTAGCCTAAGACTACATCATGCTACACAAGTAGCCAGCTTCCTTTAGCCAAACATGAAAGCTCAGAACATCTGATTCTTTACAAAAATTAGGTTATACACTTAAAACATGAAGTTTTAACACAGACTTCTTTAAAATAAGTTTTTCCAAATGTATTTGAAACTTAGTACTTAGAATTTGGTTTTGCCCACAAATATACAAAAACCAAACCAGTTGCCGCTGAGTTGATTCTGACTCATAGTGACCTGGTAGGACTGAGCAGAACTGGCCCACTGAGTTTCCAAGAAATGGGTGGTAGATTCGAACTGCCAACCTTTTGGTTAGCAGCCGAGCTCTTAACTACCGCAACACCAGGGCTCCACAAATATACAAGGATATAGTTTTTGTGAAAACAAGGCACATCTATATTTTACACTTAAGAAGGTAAAAAAGGCTGTTACTTGTCTAGATTTACAGTTTCTCTATATGTTTCCCTCCCCTTAGAATAAAACTTCTTTTTTAAGGGTTTTGGTATTGATTAAATCTCACTTTCAGCATCATTTTCCTTCTCTGGGCTCCAAATCCTTCAACACACCAACATCCTTTGTTACTCAAAGGGCTGCACTTGCTGTTCCCGCTGCCAGGAAAGTCTTCATGAGGCAGACTCCTTCTTATTCTTCAGGTCTCAACTCAAACTCACCTTAAAAAACCTTCCCTAAACGCCTCCTCTTACCCACACCCCATTACCACTTAAAAACCATGTCTAAAATTACCTTATTTATGCCTTTAGTTCACTGTCTGCCTCACAAGGATATAAGATACAAGAGGGCAGGGGCTTTGTTGCATTGATTACTGTATCCCCAGCATACCGCCCCCCCCAAAAAACAAACTCGTTTACCAAAAAAAAACCCAAACCCGTTTACAAAAAAAAAAAAAACCCGTTGCTGTCTAGTCGACGCAGGCTCGTAGCAACCCTAGAGGACAGAGTAGAACTGCCCCACAGAGTATCCAAGGAGCACCTGGTGGATTCGAACTGCCAAACTTTTGGTTAGCGGCCACTTAACCACTACGCCACCAGGGCTTCCCCCCAGCATACAGTAGACACTTAATATTTATTGAACATACATCTTAAATTCTGTGTTATTAAGCAAAAGACACTTAGTAAAGGCCCTGCGGATATAAAGTCCCATAACTTAGGTGTTTAAAAAGCATTTTATTAAAGTAGAATATTAAGGGCATTCTGATTTTTTAAAAAGATGACATTTTAAAAATCCTATTACTTACATTAATAATTTCTAAACCATTTAAAAATTTTAAAGACAAGCTCTTCTACAAGTGGAGAGTTACCCTTTACCTCAGCACTGACTTTATTCACAAATATACCATTAGCATCACATCAGCCCTTTGGATATGCATAACCATGAGATAAAGCTTTAGAAAGGAGTTGTACAAAACAGTCACAGGATATGCAGATAAAACGCCATATCCTTGGTCAGATCTGTGGTTCAACTACTACAAGCTGTTCCAGTGCTTAAATAGCCAATTCTAAGCCATTTCAGGAATTTACATGCTGCCGATTTGATCGTTTCTCCTAAAAACAAAATATCCATTGTTTTGATTCATTTTATATAAACCACACAACCATTACCCCTTTGGTATCTTTGTTATATTTGAAGAAAAGTGGCTAATTTTCCACACTGCACCCACTTAAAACTGTGCCTAAGGCATAACAAATGATCAATCAATAAAAGGAAAAACTATGCCATCTTTCACAACAAAAAAGAGTGCAGAGGGAGTTATGAGCAAGGGAGTTACAGTTTAAAAACCTTTGCAGTAGTCTAGTCTAAGCAAAATTTTTAACTTTTTTTTTTTAATAGGCTTAGCTTCAATATTCAACAATTGTTAGCTAGCCATACAACTTATATATTCAACCAGGTATGTTTATTACTGAACCCATGATTCAAAAATAGTGCACTACCTTAGCACCAAAAGTCAAGGCAACTGGACTGCTTCTATACTGTTGTAAAGACACTTATTTCTTATATGTATGAGACTTAAAAAAAAAAGTGAAACCACCAACAAGAATGTAGTTAACTCTAAGATAACACAAGTTTCTGCCTCCAAGACAGTTATAAAACAGATTATAACCTGCATCTACTGTTAGATCATTTTTTAAGTAGTATTGACTTCTTTAATGGTTGGAGCCAAGGTTAAAAAAAAAAAGAAAAAAGCCATGACAATCGATTTTGAGTCCTTAATATCACTCTCCCAGCTCTTTGTCAAACTTGGCTTAACTATAGAAGCTGAAATATATACATGTATATATACAAGTTAAGATGTTTTGACACTGCTTGTTTTGTTTTTTTAAATATAAACAAAAAGGAATAGTGGACAGAGAACATGCAGACTGGAGACCAAGAGACAAACTGTAACCCATGAAGATAAAACTGGAACTAGAATGAAACAGGGCTTTCAAAACAGCATTGTGTGCCTACTTCCTGCTGATTAGGGCAATTGTCACAGAAAGATTTTAAAGTTATTCTAGTGTTAGACAAGATGGCTATCTGCATGGAGTATTGTGGCAATCTAATGGTGGGGGAGAATTACTATACTAGTTATCACCCAAGAAAATTAGCACCTAAAAATTATCACCTGATTTTTCTGACTGTGGCACACAAACACACTGCTGTAAGAGGATGATTTTTAAACACACACACACACACACACACACACACACACAGAGTAATGGTCAGGAAAATTTAAGCCCATGAAATTAAAAGTTAACCTGATACATGGGGGAGGGAGGGAATAGCACATTATGAGAAAAGAAACAAGTTATCTGTGCAAATAACAGCCCCATTATACTACCATCTCCTCTGAAAACAGACGTCATATTAATTATCCTCAGATCACTCACAGTTTCTAGTCTATAATATTTAATAAATACTTGTTGAATTGATGGACTGAATCTTTTTTAAAAAATCACCAAGACCACTAGTGAAATAACTTATTCACTTAACATTACATTGACTTATACATAAGAATATATTCCATTACATGAAATTAATTACATAATTCTGATAAAAGTAACTTCCCTTTTATTTTACCTTTCCACATAAACCATGGGACAACTGCTAATAGCCTAGTAAAGCTGTTTTCTTGCATTGAGAATACCATATACAAAGTGACTGTGCATCTATGCATAAAAATGCAAAAATGAGATACTATGAAACTAATTTTCTTAAGCCGTTAACAAATTAAGGTAAAATGCAGTATCTTGCTAAAAATAAAAGCAGAGTTCCCCCCAACCAGATGTTCAGTTCTAGGAAAAGATTCTATGACTTATTCCATCACAGTGATGTTCTCAAATCTGAAAGAGGAAAATAATTAACTCTTTTCTAATTTCCACATATAAACATTGACTTAAATGACAAAAGGATTTCTTTCAATAACTTGTCAGATTTTTGGGTTAGTTTTTTCACTGAGAAGCTGCTGCGGCGTGGATAATGTGGACAGTGCAGGAACCAAAAAGGTTAGGAATGAAATGAAAACATCTACAAAAGCAGAATATGATAAGAACAGCCTTTTTTCTACAGCAATGCATCCCTTCCCTTTGCTATCTCCAAAGGATGTGGGTGTAGAGATTGTAAACAATATACATGAAAAAGACCCAACACCGGGACTGAAGAAAGGCATTCAGAGTGAGGAATCATGAGTAATTAATTAATGGCACTGGGCAAGGAACATCAACAGCTGCTAACATCACAGAGCGAGCCAGATGTTACATGCCTGCTGACGAAGTACTCGGCATCATCTGTAAAGTATTTTTGCCCCCCCACCAAAAAAAAGTGAGTATATACATTATAGAAACTGAATCCGATCAAGCCACTAAATCTAAATACCAATTAACAAGAAACCCATGGCACAGAGGAACATGTTTAAAACCACCACAGGGATGAGATCTGCAAATTCAGACTATGGGAAACCCAGGGCTTGTGACGTTGGTTCAAACCCCTGCTGAGAATTTGCATTCCTGCCCCCAGATGTACTGATTCGGTATCTATATTTTAACAAGATCCCCGGGTAATTTTTAAGTATAACTTCCTGGGAACTTGTTAGAAATGTAAATCTGAATGACTATAAAAATACATTTATGAGATAACTGGAGAAATCTGAATGCTGACAGAATATCGTACGTTATTTGGGAATCACTGCTGATTAATTGTAGTTCACTTAACATTACTACTGACTGGTATATAAAAACAGAGCCCTGGTGGCACAGTGGTTAAGAGCTACGGTGGCAAATCAAAAGGTCAGCAGTTCAAATCCACCAGCTGGTTCCTTGGAAACCCTATGGGACAGTTCTACTCTATCCTATAGGGTTGCTATGAGTCGGAATCAACTTGAAGGCAACGCATTTTTTGGTATATAAAAATATAAATCAACATGATTTCAATAGAGTAACTGTCCTTTTATTTTACCTTTCCACATAAACTGTAAGACAAAAACTGAGACACCTGCTGATAGCCTAGTAAAGCTGTTTCCTTACATACAGGGATTTACAGACATGAATTGACACAATGACATCTCAATGAGATGTACTGACATTAATTGGTTGTCTTATTCAGAATTTCTGCCTTTAATTTACAGTGTTTAAGTTTTGCTTCTATTCTCTTTCATGTCTTTATTCAATATAAAAACAAAAAACCAAACCCACTGCCCTCAAGTCAATTCTGACTCATAAAGACCCTACAGGTCAGAGCAGAACTGCCGGATAGAGTTTCCAAAGAGCGCCTGGCGGATTCAAAATGCCCACCTCTTTCTTAGCAGACGTAGCACTTTTACACCACCAGGGTTTCCTATTCAATATAAGGAAACTTATATTGCATTAATTAATGTTAATTAATGGCTGCAACCATGGGCTCAAGCAACGATTGTGAGGATGTTGCAGGACCAGGCAACGTTTCATTCTGTTATACACAGAATCACTATGAGTCAGAACAGACTTGATGGTACCTAACGATGACAACTGTTTTTCAGTGTGATAATAGTTACTGTGGTTTTTTTCTTCTTTAAGAGTGAAGTTGACTAAGAAAGTAGAGTGCTAATGGGCTGGGGTACAGAATAGGAGGGAACACTAAAATCAACGTAGCTGGGTGAATTCGGCCATAATATGCAGGGTTTGGCCTATCCTGAACCAAAATATAAATTGTAAGCCTGCAACCACGGGAAGAGAGCAGCTTTGCCTGCTTGCCAGCCAACCTTTTCTCCACTGATATAAGCTCTATAAATAGGCCAAGAGTGATAATGGCTGCCCAACTCACTTCATATTGCAGATACTACCTACCACTGCTGGTATGTACCTACCCCAGCACTAGAGCTGTGAATAAACTATCATCGAACAGGAAGCCAAGGAAGCTACCAAATGCAAAAAATGCACTGTGGCTAAAGGAAGATCCTCTAAGGTACCGAGGAACCATCACTTTAAATCAAGAATAATTTAAAACACAGGTTCTAGATTTCCTGCAAGATTTCTGCTCTGTCCATTTTCCACCTCCTGCAGAAGACAGCTGACGTAAAGATGGGTCGCCACATGCTGGGACCTGAGGTCCCCAAGATACATATTGCCAAAAATCTATCCATTGTACTCTCAGGCTCACAGCAAATTGTTTAGTGAACTGCAGCTGAGGAAAAAAAAAAAAAGGAAACCCTTGATGATAAAATGTTGATTTAAGAACTAGGCTTCTATGCTAGGTTAAGACTAAGGCAGACAGGATACTCCTTAAAATCTTAACCACATGAGGTTTTTGTTCTTTAATACAGAAAGGAAAATAGCCCTGTTTTCCTAGCATTTTCATCCACACCCAACTTCCCTATCCCCAACAATACCTTTCTCTAATTATTAGGCACCTAACAAAATCCTGATTCTGGACATCCTAAAAGTCATTTCCTTTAAACCAAACAAATCAGTATGAAATAACTTCTACTGGTCCCTTTGGTCAGTATCTTGTTTCTCTAATATTAACCATGCTAATGAAAACTTAATTTCAAGACTCCCTAAGCACAACCTAAGTTTATAAACATTCTTAATGATGACTGCAATAAGTAAGCTCTAACAGAATTAATTTTGTTCTGTGAAATCAAAACTAATTTACTAATCTATGGACTTAAATTCCAGGCAGAGGAAAAAAGTATTTTGCAAATGACTGGCAGTATAAAAAAGGGCACTCCAGTCTCCAATCACTTTCTTTTAAGCTTAGAGACCCATTTAAGAAAAACGCTATTTTCCAATACCTTACTTAAAATGATTTTATAAAGGAAAAGACTAGTTCCATACCATGGTTGTTTTGCTATGCAGTACTTTTTTCCCCCATAGCCAACTTTCTTTTCTCCACATTTTAAAACAGGAAGGAAACTTAGACATCATCTAGTTCACCAGACTGGACTCCTCTTTTATTTTTACCCAGCCCCATCTGGCACATAAGTGGTCACTAATAAATGGGTTTTCAATTTAATGAAATATAAATACCTCTCAACATACACACACACACAAAGTAACGTCTGCTGATAGATTTCCACTTTTGATTAATCTTCACTTAATGAAAAAATACTCATCCAGGTAGGCTTTAAAACAAAGCCAAGTTAATAACTTGGATTTACATCATCTACCTATTGTTCTACCCTGTTCTATAGGGTCGCTAGGAGTCGGACTCGACTCGACGGCAACCGGTTTTTTCTTTTGGGGGGTTCACCTATTGATTATTATTGATTATTGATTAAGTGACAGAGTCTGAGGAAAGAGCAATGAGGCTCCTTATACTGAATAAAGACACAAAGAGAACAGAAGAAAAACTTAAACACTGTAAATTAAAGGCAGAAATTCTGAATAAGACAACCAATCAAATCTGAGTCACAGTGGCTATTTTAAAGTATTTTTAAGTCACATTTACTGCTATTATCAGCTGCTACTAATACTTTGATACATAAACACACACACACACACCCATTGCTGTTGCCATTAAGCTGATTCCAACTCATAGTGACCCTATATGACAGAGTAGAGCTGCCCCACAGGGTTTCCAAGGAGTGGCTGGTAGATTCGAACTACCACCCTTTGGCTTAGCAGCCAAGCTCTTAACCACCGTACCACCAGGACTACATATACACACACACACACACACACAGAGTCATGCGTCACTTAACGTCCAGGATATGGTCTGTGAAATGGGATGTTATGCAGACATGCCTAAATCACGAGCAATAGTAACATTTTCGAAAGAAAATTAAACAGAGATAATGCTACAACACTCAAGAGACACACAGTACAGGAGATTGGAAGCTGCTGCCTATGAGTCGAAGTATACATTGTCATACGGTAAATTTTTTATTTGTAAACACAGAAAGTTTACATTAAAATAACTACAGAAAGTACAGTACATACATAAGCCAGTAACACGGGCCTTTATTATGACTATCAAGACATATGTTATAGGTTATATGTGTACTGTACCATTACACGCCCGGCAGCGCAATCACTTTGTATACAAGAGACACGAGATACATGTGTTGCGTGTGTGAAGATGTTGCATTTGCTACGTTACATCAGCTATGGTCCATTCTCCCATGGGGATTTCTGCACTATATTACAACTTTTTCTTTTTTATTACAACCTTATGGGATCAAGGACGCATATGAAGTCGGACATTGCAGAAATGGACATTATGCAGCGCATGACAGTATACCTACACACACAAATACACCATACACACATATGTACATGTGAACAAATCTGTCTTGGAAGAAGTATAGCCAGAATGCTCATTAGAGGCATGGATGCTGAGACTACACCTCATACACTTTGGATATGTTATCAGGCAGAATCAGTCTCTAGAGAAGGACATCACCCTTGGTAAAGTAGAGGGTCAGCAAAAAAGAGGAAGAACCTCAATGAGATGAACTGACACAGTGGCTCCAACAACAGGCCCAAGCATAACGATTGTGAGGATGGTGCAGGACCGGGCAGTGCTTCGTTCTATTGCCCATAGGGTCGCTATGAGTTTAAACCAACTCGACGCACTTAACAACAACTATATGTATATGTATACACACACAGAGACATGCATACAGTTCTGTATTGTTTTTACCAGTTGGTGTTAAATCGATCCGATCCACGGCACCCTATGTGTGTCAGAGTACAACTGTGTTCCACAGGGTTTTCAAAGGCTGATTTTTCAGAAGTAGATTGCCAGGCCTTCCTTATATACAACACATTTCTTCTTCTAGCTGTTCAGACGTACAGAAGAGAATAAAAACAAGCAAGATGCTCTTTAGTTTTACCTCATTCCTGCCTTTTACCACATGGCCTCATGAATTGAGGGTGAAAACTGACTAAAGGACCAATTCCACTGCTGCTGAGATAAGCTTCCCACACAGAAGTAGAAAACACTGTTGATTTCCCTTAAATTCAATCACAAGAGTTCTGAAAGACTAGGAAAGTAGGTACAACAGAAGTCCTTTTAAAAGGACTTATAAAAATTTGGTGACAGTAGGCAAATTTAAATTTAAGACTGGAGTTTGACAACTAAAGAAAAAAACTATCAAATTATTTTAGTCTGATACTATAAAGAATCAAGCCCATAAACAAGAAAATCTAAATACATAAGAACTAAAAAAATTTCTACTCATTCAACTTAAGGAGAAATGAAGAAAAATCCTCAAAAAGGAATGACTATCTCACCCTCCATAATCCATATGAGTTTTTTCCCCTAAAAGAAGAAAATTCATAATTCATTATAATTTAAGTTACCTTCACAATCTGGCCCTACCTCCATCTACCCTACTCATCCCTCCAGACACTGAAAACTCTGGCCACGCTTAACCAATCCCCAGCACTGATACTCATGACTTTGCTCAAGCTGTTCCCTACCCTGGAGTGTTCACCTGGAAATCTATCTCAAACCTCAGGTTTAAATACATAATTTCTTGAGCACCAGGATCTTGTCTGTCTTATTCACCACTATAGCTCTAGCAACTAAAATGCTACTGACTGGTACACAGTAGCAATCAATAAAGCTGTGCTGTGAGAAGGAAGCGTTCGACCCAAATATCTTGTCAGTGTTTCCTCAATGGCTCTTCACTGCTTCTATACTCTCACAGCTTTCTACAGTCATTACACGTCTGTTTCATTTTGCCTATGTTACTACGGCTACCTGAGAAACTTTATTTGGCCCCAAATTGTTTCCAAAAAAACCAGAAAATACCGAAATCAGTGTAGTTCAAAATAGAACATGTTAAGTTCAAAATAGAACATGTTAAGAATACAGCCTTTATCCTCTTTTACGGGTTTTCCCAAGTGTTGTCAATTCAGCAGACATTGATGAATGTCTTCATTTCCCTAGTTACTACATGCAGGAAAATGAAAAGGTCTAAGATGATTTACCAAAATTACAATGTAGCATTTGCATCTGGAGTATACACCAGTTCCAAACTTCAAAAAGAAGTCCAAAAAAAACCTTTCATTGCGCATGTATCTCAGACTTAGTTAAGTCTATTCGTGCAAATATCAGAACAAAATCATGAGGTTGGGATCTCAGCAAAAGTAACAACCCCTTGAATAATTAAAACAGAAGTTACTTGTCAGGTAGTAAGGAGATGTAAGGCACCAATGTCACTATAAAATATTAAAAATAAGAAATCTTTGAAGGACATACTAGTTATGCACCAGTTAACATCCAGTTCTAATAAAACTGCATTAAGTTAGAACCTAGAGCTGAACTTATATTTAATACACAGGTCTTGGATTAATCATAGAGACTGTGTAAAACAGAGTAAACGACAATTATGCTTACATAAACGCGTGTAAAAGTAACATGAAGTAAATCAATGAGTTATATAACAACGACATTGTGACCATAATAGGAAGCTAACAAGGGGATAAAGTCTCCAGCTCCAAAATCCAGTGCACCCCATTTTCCACAAAAAAGTGTCAGAAAAAAATTTTTTCCATTAAGAAACCTGATTCAGTTGGCCCTTTAAATATAATTACGTTCAAGTTTCTGACTGGTCTTTTAAGAAACCACACTTTCATATTATATGCACCTATTTTGAAGTTTCCAGTTATAGTATGTTCCAGCTATAGTATAGTATAGTATAGTGGTACAGAGGAGCCTGATTTAGAAATGTCTAAAAAATATTTCATTTCTGATCTGATGGAACCATATACAATTTCAGTAAGATTCTTTTAGTCACATACAGGTCACATGACAGTCAATTCCAACTCAATTTCCTGAATGCAAATTTAATCCATAATTTTATATTTACTGAGCACCTGTGTGCACAAAGCACTCAACAAGGCATGGTAAGGGGCATATTAATTGGCTAAAATACTACACTCTGCACTAAAAAAAAAGGCTAAAGTTGTGACTCTCAGGCCATCAGGTAGTGACTCCCAATTGCAGGGCTTTAAAAATGCTTGTTAAACCAAAAGGCAACGCTCTGATTACCGGAGGAATCCAGACTGCCAGAATCAGCAGAACTACATTAGAAAGTTAATAGCCTCCATCCTTAAAATATCCCAGGAGAAGAAAGGGAGTGATTCAAACTGTTAGCATGTGCCCAACCACACTACACAATAATAGCCTAAGCGAAACTGCCAGATGTATTTGTAATTAAGAGGTCCAACCTCGACAAAGCATCATCAGTGGGATTTTCCTCCTACTGGGTGGAAGGATTCAGGAAGGAAAAGCTCAGGGAATAAGTAATAAGCACATCCAAGCATAAACTGCTCAAGCGGCGAATGAGCTGGGTGAACAAGAACAGACGTTCATTCCTTCAACTTGTGGGCATCTATTTTATGGCCGGAAGAGGACGATGCAAAAGAGAGAATGAATGAGATGCCGGTCCGATGGGGGCAGCTGCATAAACAGCACAAGAACACTGCGGTAGGTGCTATAAGAAATAAAGTATGAAGTGTTACTGGGGGAAAAAAAGCGAGCTCTCCCTGGGAAGCTCAGGGAAGGCGATGATCTTAACTTGGGGCTCGCCCGTTTACAACCTTGCGGGTTTTTTAATAAAGTTGACAGACTCGCCAAAAGAGGTCAATTTTGAAGACCGACACAACCCTCCTTTTAACCAGAGGCGTCTGCAGACCGAAGGCAGTGGAAGCGCCGAGAAGCAGGCGGCGCCAAGTCGGAGGAGAAGCCTCTTCTCCCTCCCCCAAGGCCACAGCAGCCGCGGCGCTGGGGCAGCCGCCTGGGCTCTCGCGGTAGGGGCAGGTGTCGGCGCCAGACACGGTAGCTAAATTGGCAGAGCTGCGGCCACCGCGGAAAGTTGCGCAAAGAGAACTCGAGGCCACGAAGCCGCTCCCCCACGCGGCCCCAGGGCTGCGACACCTCCAACCTCCCTGTATCCCCCGCCGAAAGGGACCCGACTCGACTCGCCTAGCCCGGGCCCCGGCGGGCGGGCGGCCGGGGAGAAGGACGGCGCTCCGCCCGCCACCTCGGCCGGCCCGGGAGGACGCGAGGGTCAACAGCCGGCAGGCGAGCAAGGGGTCGTGGCTGCTCGGCCCCACCTCGTCGGCCCCGCCCGGACCGCGCTCCTGCCAAGTCCACTCGCGAACACCCCACAGCCGCCAACCTGGCCAGTCACGACCCGGGCGCCCAGACGCCGCCGAGCACTCGCGCGCGGCCCGCGCCGCCCGGACTCGTCCCGACCCCTCCCCAGGACGCAGCCCGGGTCAAGGCTCCATCCCGCGCCCATCCCACCTCACCTGCGCTCCGCTGCGGCTCCGCACCTCCTCGCCCGCTCTGCGCGCCCCGTCGGGGCACGCACCGACCCCCGGTCGGGACTCCCCCGGCCGCAGTGACCTGGGACGCGGCGGCCACTGCCGCCCTCTTCCCTCTGCAGAAGCCCCGGCGGCAAGCGGAGGGACGGGGTCGGAGCCCTGCCGGGGCTAAAGCGAACCTCGCCGCCTCCGCAGCCTCCACCACCACCAAGTCCCTTGACTCGTCCGCGCCGCCCGGAGAAAATGTCACCAGAGGCCGTTCCGCTCGGCTCCTAACTTCCGCCCGGAACCACTGAGCCCGCAACGGCCGGCTAGAGCGGCCACTGCGGCGGAGGCCCCTGGGGATCGGCGCGGGAGGCCCGGGGAAAGCCAGACAGCGCCATCTGGCGGGACGGAGCGGCGCTCCTCCCGATGCGGAGAGCCGGGAGCACGGCGTGGGCATGCAGGCTTCTTCCCCTGCTCCTTCCTCCTATTCCTAGGCAGCTCCTTTACAGAGGCTTCTTTCTCGGGAATCAGAAAGCCAGTCAATGCATACCAGGACAATATTCTAAGAAAAGGATGGAGCTCCCATTACCATGCGCTGCTTAGTACTCACCCACTCCCTGAAGTCTTCCCGGATAAGCTCGTGGTGTCTGAATCCTTGAGTCACCAGAAGGGAAACCCGCTCCCTTCTCTCCTCACTTTTTTGAAGATGCCAACAGAGCTGCTCCAGGCAACTGCGACGTGTTCTCTTACGGAAGCATCAACATCCCGTTCAAGTTTCTGGACGGGAACCTTCCAGGCCTTGCAAATAGACCGCCACCTGCTGGTGAGACCGGTTCCGCAAGGGACACCCCGCTCCGCCCCCCACGCGCGTTTCAGACGCCCCAAATTCCACCTCTGCAGAGTCACTCTTGTGATTTGCAATTCACCCGGGGAAGGATGACGCACCGGCACACTGTGAGTTTTGAGGCCCTTCTTTGAGGGCTAGGACTGGGAAAACCGTGCTAGACGCGTGGCCCAGAAGAAAGGTGAGGTGGGCGCAGGGCACCTGGCTGGTCTTATGAAAGAGAAAGAGAAGGTGCTGAAGATCTGACCGAGGGCCCGCCCTTCCTAAAAGCAGTACAAGGTATTTGAGGAAAATGCAAAAGGCCTTTACCTTTTAAGGAGCTGTGCTGGGACCCGGAGTGAAACTCCCCAGGAGGAGATTCTAAAACTCCTTTAGCATTGGGTTCACACTCCCCCCCCCCACCTTAAATCAGTCTCCCCTTTAGACTAGTCCTTTCAATTCCCTCAGTTCTCATTTATGCTAACTGCCTACAGGCACGGAAGTTTTCCATCCTTGGCTAAATGAATAAATTGAGAAAATAGTAATAACAACCATGGTAACTTTTATTGACTGTAGCAGCCACTCGGGGCTGGCTTAAGGCATATGAGGGCTCTAAACACTGATAATCTGCACTGCCCTCTCCTCTGCTTACTCACGAAATCCAGCAGGATATATACATTAGGTATATACATCTGTGTTTATGTGTCTTAGCTGTCCATCATTTAACTTCTTGTTAAATGCGACCATGATATTAACAATTGAATGCAAAAGTGGTATAAGCCATTTTAGTGGAATTAGATGAACTGGATTATTAAAATTTAGGGGATGTGGGGTACTAAGATTTTTACTATATTCCACATTTTCTACAACAAAAAAAATGAGTCAGTGGATTTAGTTCAACAAGTAAAATTCTGTTGATCTCCCACCATGAAAGATTGTAGCAAGAGTAGACTGAACAGCCCACCCCACCTCTTGCTTATTAGAAAGAAATAGTGTACTCCCAAGAGACCTGCCAAGATAAGGAGTTCCAGTTGCACAGGAGGAGACCATAGGAGACAGATGTCAACGAAGGTGTTGAAATTGTAGGGGTCTCGTAGCTTGAACAACTTGCAGGTGCACACCCTGGTGAGTCTGTGTGAACTTTACTTCCGGCCGGCACATTGTCACGCACTGGAGCCAGCCGGTATCAGTTTCATTTACTGCCACTTCTCTTCCATTGTGTCCTGTCTGCTTGACATCTGTACGTCTTTGCTTTGCACAACTGGTGCCTCTGTTTTGTTGATGCCCTAAGCATGTGTTTGCCTTGCTTATTGGGTAATGCATCCCTGTGCCACTGTTCAGTGCATTCAGATGGATTCATTCACTTAATCTGCACAACAAACCCAGTGAGGTTGGTAGTATTAAACCAAAACCAAACCAAACCTGCTGCCGTCGAGTTGATTCCTACTCATAGCAACCCTATAGGACAGAGTAGAACTTCCCCATAGAGTTTCCAAGGAGCGCCTGGTGGATTTGAACTGCCGACCTTTAGGTTACCAGCCAAAGCACTTAACCACTACACTACCAGGGTTTCCTTGGAAGTGTTACCGGCCCCTATTTACAAAGGACGAAGCTGAGGTACAGAGTGGTAAGGTAACCTACCCAAGGTCAAAAGTAAATAAGTGGCAGGACAGGATGGCAACCCAGACAGTCCAACTCCAGAGCTGGCATTCTTAGCACTACCACCAGCTGCCTCCTTGAGACTGACTAAGAACATACTGTGTGCCAGATAAATGTTTTATGGGCTATTATGTTATTTTACTCATTCATTCATTAATTCATTTCCCTGCAACCTTAGTCCTCAAGGAATTTTGAGAGAAATTTTTGTTCTTTCCTGGCTGGGCAGGTTACTTCAGCAATTTGCCGCTGTGTGGTAGTGACAAGAGTCAGGCTCTTTCCAGAGAAAAAGAGAAAAGAAAACTAACTGCTAAGATCACAGCTGTCTTTTTTTTTTTTTTTTTTTTAATGTACTTTAAATGAAGGTTACAGCTGTCTGTCTTGAAATGAGTGAATGAATGTGGACTAATATATTCAATTTTAAAAGGATTCTTTGACAGGCCCATGTCTTCATTGATGCAGAGACACTGAAGTAGGACCCTCAAGGTGTCCTCCCAGCACACTGCCTGCCTTCTCAGTTTGTTCTCTGCTTTGAGGTACTATCTTGGCACCTTCTCCTATTTGATACCAACAAGTCAATTCCCTACAGTGAATGAACTGTGCATATTTTTGGAGGCTGATGCATTTGACATCCTAATTACTAATATCTCTATTGCTACCATATTTAGATTGTTAAATGGGACAATTGCTTTCTCCTTCCCCTTGTAGGAGTCCCTGGGTGACTCATATTATAGTTAAGCACAGAGTTGCTAACAGAAAGGTTGGTGGTTCAAATCCACCCAGAGGCAACTTGGAAGAAAGGTCTGGCAATCTACTTCCCAAAAATCAGCCATTGAAATCCCTATGGAGCACAGTTCTACTCTGAAACACATGAGGTCACCATGAGTTGGAATCGACTTGACAGCAACTGGTTTTCCCATCTTTAGGAGCAGGGACGTTTGGACAGTTGATCTTACTTCTGGCTTGGAATTGTCTCCTAGAGTCTCCTGTGCGTCAAATACTTGACTTTCCAATTTCTTGAAATCCTATCCCCTGCATAATACCTGCCCAGCCCAGGTACCACCCCATCACCACTTATTGCACCCCCTCCATCCTGGCCTCCTGGTGCTTCTGTAGAAATTTCAGTCAAGATGCCCCTGCTCACAGACACTCTCCTACAAACATGTCTGCCCTTTGGGCTGTATCGGTAGTGTTACTATTAAATCATATCAGTGGTTCTCCTCTCGACTTCTATCATAGCCAGAGAGGCCAGGGCCAAACCTGTTGTATGTATCCTCTTCAGCATCATTTCTTGTGCCTGACACACCACCTGGAATGGGGCTGGACCTGCTGGTTGGACATGATGACCTGAGCAGTCGCATCAGAGTTGACTGGCCTGTCTTTGGACTGTCTGTTCTCTCCTGGCCAGGCAGGTTACTTTGGCCATTTGCCCCTGGGTGGTGGTGGTGGCTGTTAGTTCCTGTTGAGTTGGCTCTGACTCGTGGCAACCTTATGTATAACAAAGTGAAATGTTGCCCGGTCTTGTGCCATGTTCATGATCATTAGTATATTTGAATCAATTCTTACGGCTATTGCGTCCATCACTGTCATTGAGAGTTTTCCTTATTTTTTGCTGACCGTCTACTTTACCAGTCATGATGTCCTTTTCTAGCTATTGGTCTTTCCTAATGATGTGTCCAAAGTGAGCTAGCCAAAGTCTGTCCATCCTGGCTTATAAGGAGATGGACACTATGATTAGAACCACTTTTGAGATTGGGAAAATGGGGAGATGTGAAAGAGAGAACCCTCATCTCTGGGCTCTGGGCCACCCCTTCCCTACCTTCTCAGGCTGCTAAGAACTAGACTACCCTCCCCCAGCATGACCACCCACCCCCCAGCATAACCAGCATCCACTTCGATCACCCAGCACCTACTATAAGCAAGGCCTTGGAATCTAGAAAACGTTGAGCCCCTGCGCTGTGGTAGTCGCGGAACCTCAGGCAGCATCTCTTCTGGAGTCAGCATTACCTGCTCTGCCTCACGGCCCTATGTGGTTTCACAATGAAACCACATCCTCCATGTGGAAGCCCTTCTTGAAGCATTCTAAAGATTCTAAGTAGTGGAAGGTCAGGTGGTCATCAGGAGCAGAGGCTCTGGAGCCTGATAGGACTGAATTGGAACTGGGTTCTGCCTCATTCTAGCAAGGTGACCTCCAGGTAGTAACATAACCTCATTAAGCCTCAGTGTCCTTGCCTGTCAAACATAGATTTCCCCCTGACAGGCTTGTTGTGAGGGTGAAATGAACTATGGGTGTAAAGCCCTCAGCACACCCTGAGGCTCAGAGCGAACACCCTGGTAAGACACTCCAGGCCAGCACCTCCTGCAGGCACACAGACTCACACTGGCCAGACACAGTGACATTTCCATCTCAATGGACTCATTTTTCTAGAGCAACAAGTTCACATAGAACCAGAATGGAACAATGTGGAAGGATGTCAAGGAAGTAGAGCCTAGAGGTTGCCACGGGGTTGCTAGTTACCATGTCACTGTCAGCTCTTCCCATTCTCTCAAATGGATGATTGAGGCTCCACTGGCTTGAGTAAAGTGTCATACGACCCAGCTCCAAGTCCCTCCTTAAATCAAGTTATTGCCTTAAGCCCCTTCTATATAGAAAGTCCTTAACTTCTAAAATAGTACAAGTAAATACAAAGAACAGTTTAAATTGTATCAACAAATATGTATTGATGTCTAGTTTTCTAATGAAAGGAGTCCTTGGGTGGCACACACAGTTAAGCACTCGACTACTAACCAAAAGGTTGGCGATTTGAACCCACCCTGGAGTGCCTTGGAAGAAAGGCCTGGCAATCTGCTCCCAAAAGATAACAGCTTGAAAACCCTATGGAGCAGTTCTACTCTGCCACACGCAGGCTCCCCATAATTTGGAATCAACTTGATGGCAACTGGTTTTGTTTTGTTTTAATAAAAAAAAAAAAGTTGTTCTGTAGGACTCAGTGCCTGACCCTGTGGGACCTTCTGGGTGGGAGGTACTCCTCTGATGACCCGTCTAAACTAACGCCTCCCACTCCCCTTCACAGCACCTGTTTTGTTTCCTACATAACATCTGCCATCCTTTCTACCTGCTGTGTGTATACTTCTTTCTTATCTGTCTGAGAGTAGAGCATGTGGGGACTGTGTGGTCCTGCTCAGTGCCTCACCACCATGGCCCCCACACCTGTTCCTCCAGACGCACTCAGTCCACTTGTGTTGAATGGAGGAAGGAGATTGAAGCATCTTGCTGGGGAGTCACAGAAGCCTGACAGGATGTCAAGACAAGGAAGTGGTCCCAGGTGCCAAGTGGGTGAGAGACTGGGAGGCAGGCAAGCCTAGTAGAGGAAGGCAATGGGAGAATGCCTCGGGGAGGATCTGGAACCTGCCTGAAGGTTGTCAGAAAGGAGGAAGACAGTCAATGCCTTGGGGGCAGAGCTCATGTCAGCCTCCTTGTAGCTCCTTGGTGTCCAGCCTGGAGATAGGACACATTCCATCAGTGTTTGTGACTGAATGAGCAAGTGTCGAGAAGCTGATCGTAGAAGGAAAGAGCCTTGAGGAGGAAAAGCCCTGAGACACTGAAGGAAGCAAGGTGTGCTCGGCATCTTCTAGGCATTATGGTCAGGACCAGCAGAAAACCAAATCCTTCCCCATCCTGCTGACACCTTGGAGAGGAAAGAGTGATTGGCTCCATGCTGACCAGAATACGCGGCAAATGGTGTTCTAGGAAGGGAAAAGACTACAGTTGAGGACTATGGAAAGAAGAAGGAGAAGGGGCAGCATTAGGAAAGGAGGGAAGGGCCTCCAGCCCTAGGGACCTTTGCAGGGACACACTATGTTTTGGAAGAAAGAGCTCACTCAGTAAGGGCTCATAGTGACTCTATAGGACAGAGTAGAACTGTCCCATAGAGCTTCCAAGGAGCTGCTGGTAGATTCGAACCGCCCACCTTTGGGTTAGTAGCCAAGCTCCTAACCACTACACTACCAGGGCTCCGAAACATCAGCTTTATGGAGAATGTCTCCACTTTCCCATCTCCAGCTATGAGAACTATGGTATTCAACTAAGAACAACATCCAACCAAAAAAAAACAAACCCGTTGCCATTGAATTGATCCTGACTCATGACCCATGTGTTACAGAGTAGAACTGAACTCCAAAGGGTTTTCTTGGCTGTAATTTTTACTGAAGCAGATCACCAGGCCTTTCTTGTTTAGTGCCACTGAGTGGATTAAAACTGCCAACCTTTAGGTTAGTAGTCAGGTGCAAGCTACACCTTCCAGGGACCTTAAGAACAACATCAGGGGATCCTAAGATTTTGTTTTTAAATACATTAGTTATATTTAGTTTTAAATAAATAAGTTACATTAAGCATCAGCCCTAGACCAGATCTCTCTGCAGGACTCATCACGTCCCTTCCCTGTGACATTCTCCACCTCTTACCTGGCAGTCAGTGCTGCTATTACCCCAGACTCCGGAAGGTGAGCTGGTTTAATGCTTTGCCTCTCCCAGTGGCATTGAAACATAAAGGGGTGCCTCTGAAGAGGAATTCACAGGAATTAATTTTTTCTGGTGACATTTCAGGTACCAAATCCTGGGTGGGGAAAATAGGACAGGGTGGAGATTGTCCCAACATTCCTCAATTGCACATATTAGGCAACCACCTTTTCTGGTATGTATTCGGAGAGCCCAACACATTATACATACTACACTTCTATGTTGTTCAAAAGGCATTTGCTGGAAGTCTGCTCACTAAACACAGGGCACTCTGGGTTTAGCCCTTGGCATGTGGTGTTTCAGTTAGTCCTCAAAATAACCCGTGACAGTAGGAGGTTTTACAGAGGAGGAAACTGAGGCTTACAGAAGACACTTCACCTGACCAAAGTCCACATGGCTAATGGGGACAGAGCCAGGATTCCTGGCATAGAACATGGTCACCTCCCTCAAGACTAGCTCCAGATTAAGGGGTGGGCTGTGCAGGCAGGCTCCGGGGGTGCTAAGCTTAATGGGGCACCAAATTCGATATGTGTGAAATTAATTTGCCTAAATATTAACAAAACAAACTAAATATCAAGTAGTTAACATAAGTTGGTATAAGCCAAAAACCTGTTGCCAATTCCAACTGATAGTGACCCTGTAGGACAGAGTAGAACTGCCCTATGGGGTTTCCAGGGAGTGGCTGGTGGATTCGAACTGCCGGTCTTTTTGGTTAGCAGCTTTAACCTGCCATAGTTCTTAATCACTGGGTGTGAAACCAGCTGAAGAAAATACTCTTGTATTTAAGAAATGAATTACTGTTGTAATTGTGCAGGAGAAGTTCACCACAATGCCAGGAAGACTCCAGACAAATCAGGAGGCTGCCCACAAGTGGGAGCCCTCCCCCGAGCACCCTTTTAACTCAGTACTGAAGTCACTCCCGAGGTTCACCCTTCAGCCAAAGATTAGACAGGTCTATAGGGCCAATAATAACACACCTGAGCGGCATACTTCATAGTCCAATCAATCACGTATACAAGACTAATGGGCACACCAGCCCAAAGGCAAAGACGACAGGGCAGGGAGGAACAGAAAAATTGGACAAATGGAAACGGAAGCTGGGATGGAGAAGGGGAGAGTGCTTGACACAGTACAGGGTCGGCAACCAATGTCACAAAACAATTTGTGCTGACTGTTTAACGAGAAACTAATTTGCTCTGTAAACTTTCACCTAAATCGCAGTTAAAAAATAAAACAAGTGGGAGCCCTGTGAGCACCCTGGAAAGCAACTTGGGCAGAAGGGGGTGGTCACCAGATTGCTATGCCAGTTAGGCGGCAGAAGCTTCCAGGAAACGTTCATTGGCAAGGGTTCGTGTATATTTTTATTACATTGTTTTCCTCAAAAAGCGAGAAGGACTTCAGTAAGAGGGAGCTTTTGACTAGAACCTTGGAGAAAGAACAGGACCTCCCAGGGCAGAGGTGAAGACAAAGGCTGGAACCGGGCAAAGTCTAGCTTGAGGAAAGGCTGGAGCGAGGAAAATGGCAGGGCGCATCCAGAGAGTCAGAATAGGTGTATTTATCCTACAAAACAGGTGTATCCACTCTTAGGGTTTGAGCCCTTACCCCCAACCCTCCATTTTTGTTTCCACCATTTTGCTTATTAAAACCAACAACATATATTTGCATGGATCTTAACTTGAACACTTGGAGCCTTGGTGGCGCAGTAGTTTGGCTGCTAACCAAAAGCTTAACAGTTCAAATCTACCAGCCACTCCTTGGAAACCCTATGGAGCAGTTCTGCTCTGTCCTACAGGGTCGCTACAAGTTGGCATCGACTCAACAGCAATGGGTTTGAATTTTTGATTTATCTCGAACGCTTTCATAAGTATGATTTCATTAGCGCCTTTAAACAGTCTTGAAAGTAGTTAGGGTGCGTATTGTTACAATCTTGCACTGGTTATGTGGCTGACACATGGAGATTCCAAATTAATGCTTAATGAATGAATGAGTGAAAGACTTGCCCAAGGTCACTAGCACTAAATGGGAGAGTCAAGACCAAACTTTGGCCTGCTGCCTCCAAAACCCAGGCTTTTTCACCACCCATAAAAGTCTCTGGGACTCAGCATTGCTATTGTTTGTGTGTATGTATTGGGGGTGGGGAATTAGAGTCATTATTTTGTTTTCTACTGTTCTGATCATTTGAAAAAGGCTCTGGGCATGAGAACAATACAAGCATTCATTAAAGTACTTCTAGACTGACAGCAGCAACAATAACCTAAAATTAAATGAAACAGAGTATCTTGTGTGACTCTTCCCTTGAGAAGTCAGTTCAAAGGCACCAGGCCTTGGGGGAACATGAGGGGACTCCATAGGAGAATGACAAAGCAGAGATTCACAGAACCTCTGTGGGGGGCAGCAGGCTGGGAAGCCCCCACCAGCCAGGCGGGCAAGCCCCCAGGACCCCAGGACCGCAGAACATCAGGCAGCTTCCAAAGGCCTCTCTTGGTGAGTAACTCTGATTTACTGGTAACTATGGAGCCCTGGTTTTTTTTATGGAGCCCTGGTAGCACAGTGGCTAAGAGCTTGGCTGCTAACCAAAAGGTCAGCAGTGTGAATCCACCAGCTGCTTCCTGGAAACCTTATGGGGCAACTCTACTCTGCCCTATAGGGTCGTTATGAACTGGAATCAACTCGATGCCAAGAGGTATGAGTAATCACCAGGCCTAGAAAGGGACCTTAGAAATCAGCCTCTTATTTTGCAGAAGAAGGCACCAAGGCCCAGAGTCCAAGCCAGTCAGTCACAGCTAAGTCATTTCTGACTCATGATGAATCCATGTGTTATGGAGTAGAACTGCGCTGCATAGGGTTCCAAGGTTTTCAAGGCAGATTGCCAGGCCTTTTTTCTGAGGATCCTCTGGGTGTGTCAAGACCACCAACTTTTCAGTAGTCCAGCGCTTAACTGTTTGTGCCACCCGGGGACTCCCAGGCCTAGAGTATTGGTACCTTTTTACTGATTCCATTTTTTTGGAGAAGCGTGTCCCTGCAGTGTTTTGTAGAGCTTCTCTGGCCCTTCGATTCTGCTTGTTGTTCCTGTCATTAGTCCGTTAAGTCCCCAGAAGGGCAAAAGGCAAGCTCTTCCCAGAGGCATCTGGAAATCCTTCCCTAGTGTGACAGAGAGGGCTTGCTGAGTGAAGCGGGGAAGCCTGCAAAGCTAGAGGGTGAGCTGCAAAGCTGGGCCCATATCCATGCACTATGGATCAGACCGAGGGGTGGTTAAGGTGTGTAAGAATCAGTCCCTGCCTTCAGGACTAAGACCTTGTTAATGAAAAATACATAACACTGTCTCCTAAATGAGCTGCCTCCACTACAGGTGACCTTACCTAAGGTGCTTTTCCTACTATGCTCAGGACCCTCCTTGGCCCAGTCAGTGCCTTCACCTCTCACCACCTGAGGTCCCAGGACTTTGGCCCTTCTTGCCTCTCCCCCTTCCAATAACCAAACCACCATGGCCTAGGACTCAATTTCTAAGGCTCCCAGTCTCCAAGTCTTAACGAAAGTTAATTAAGGAAGTGAATTCTTACTAGAGTGACAGCTGCCTAATATATTACCCCTCCCAAGTGATAGAATACTTTTGTCTAACTATAATAAACATTTCTCAAGAAGCTGTAGAGGAATGACAATCAAAGTAGAAATTTTAGACAGCAAGACAGGTCAGCTGGGGAGAGGGAGGTATTTTTGGTCAGCCAGATTTTTCAAAATCCTTAAGTCGCAACATCCTGGTGACCTGGGAGGGCCAGTCTAACACATTCTTCTGTGATTTCCTACTGAGCCGGAACTGTTTTGCAGTCTGATGTACCAGGAACCCAGGAAACGTCAAGCAGCTCTAAAATTTACAATCCAAAAAGACAATAATAACTCAAAAGGAAAGAACAATAAGAGGACAACTGAGAGCTAAATCTGTGCTGTGATTATTAGTGTGTCAAAGAGGAAAATTAATAACAGGTATCTTACTTAGATTTTAAGGTTTTTTTTCTTACCTATGAAACCAAATATTAACTGAAAATTCCTGATCAGCCTAGCAGGGTTTTTTTTTTTTTTTTCCACCCAAAGTTGCTAATCTTTTCTTTCCTGTTGGGCAAAAAAAGCCAGGCTTAATTTAAACGTCAAACGGTATAATGGCTGCAGGTGGGTGAAGGGCTAGGGACCACCTTGTGACCTGATATCAGTTGATCTCAGTAAAAAGGAAGGGCAAGGTTCAATCAACCATGTCAAGCCAATAGTTGATCTGCTATTCTTCTCACTCCTGTTCTCTTTATAAGCTTCATTTTAACTAGACTAAAAACCAAAAACTGTTACCGTCGAGTGGATTCTGACTCACAGAGTAGAACTGTCCCATCGGGTTTCCAAGGAGAGATTGGTGGATTCGAGCTGCCGACCTTTGATCAGCAGCCATAGCTCTTAACCACTATGCCACCAGAGTTTTCTTAACTAGCCTACTTCAAGCCATTTGCTTTTTTTTTTTTTTTGGCATCAGAATGGTCTCCCTGTGTACATACTATAGAATAACTGCTCAGAATAAACCTTATACTTCAACGTCTTTGAGGTTTGATTATTTTAACAAGTGCTGTAAGAATTCAGCGATGGGAAAGATTGTTGTGCCTAAAGAATCCCGCTCCTATGGGAGAGTGAGACAGGGTCTAAAGTATAAATAGAATAAACTATGGAATGCTCCAGGCCTTTTCAGAAGGTACTGAAAAGGTTCCCCTGGAACCTTTCTCTTACTCTTTTTCAGACTCCCATGTAAATGTCAGAAGCTTCAAAAGCCCATCTCAAATCTACCCAATACTGGGGACTGGCAGAAGGGGAAGGGCGTGCAGCTACCACAACACAGACTAGAGGGCCCAGCGCCACAAAGAGCACAAAAAGCTTGCTTCCATCGTGGCAGGTCATGATCCTTTCATATAGTCGTCTTCCTTCAACTTGCCCCTTGAGAGAGGCGTGTTCTCAGACAGAACCCCTAAGTCCATGTTGTTGGAACCAGGAAAGCAAGGAATACCATGGAGACAGCTTATCTTCCTGGGAGACCTCAAAGATTGACTGGGAGACTGGCTACAAGGGGTCACTGCCAAGGCTGCTGGGCCCTGCAAAAGGCCCACTAGGGTCTGGTGGTAGAAAGACTTGGTAGAACAGATGGCTCACCCCAGCCAGTGCCAGGAACTCTGCAGAGAGCTCCGACTGCCAAAGGGTTGCCTCTGTCCTGCTCAGGGATCGTTCATGTTCGGTTTGTCCTCCTTTCTCCATTACCACCCTCTCTTTTCCTTCCTATTGCCATTCCTTTGCTGCATCTTCTTCCTGTTGGGGAAAAGTTCCTAAAAACAAAATCTACTCCCAACCCAAAAAATACAGAAGAAAAAAAATTTTTGTTGTTGAATAAGCATTATACCAGAATGTGATGTAGCACAGGCAATCCACTAAAGAGATTTCAAAGACAAAAATAAATCTTATCTTTTATATAGCTGTTCTGGATTGAATTGTGTCCCCCAAAAATATGTGTTGTATTGGGGCCCTGGTGGAACAGTGGTTAAGAGCTCAGGCTGCTAACCAAAAGGTTCACAGTTCAAATCCACCAGCTGCTCATTGGAAATCGAATGGGACAGTTCTCTGTCCTATAGGGTCGCTATGAGTAGGAATCAACTCAAGTGCAATGGGTTTGAGTTTTTTGTTTGTTTTGTTTTTATGCCTGTGGTTATAGTCCCATTTGGAAAGGGTTGTCTTTGTCAGGATTAGTGTAGGGTGTGTCTTGATTTGATCTCTTTTGAGATACAAAAGAGGTTAAACAAGCCAGTGAAAGAAGCAGAGATGGGAGAAGAGACACACCAAACCACAGGAAGATTGTCCAGGAGCAGAAGCTCAAAAGAGACAAGGACCTTCCTCCAGAGCCAACAAAGAAAGCCTTTCCCCAGAGCTGGCACCCTGAATTCAAACTTCGAGCTTTCTAGACTGTGAGAAAATAAATTTCTGTTTGTTAAAGCCACTCACTTGTGAAATTTCTGTTATAGCAGCACTAGTTAACTAGGACAATAGCTGAGTGAATACAACTCATTGTTATTTTTAGGTGCCATGGAGTCTGTCCCGAGTAATAGTGACCCCATGTACAACTGTCTGGCCCTGCCCCATCCTCACAGTCCTTGCTATGTTTGAGCCCGTTATTGCAGCTACTGTGCCAATCCATCTCAGTGAGGGTCTTCCTCATTTCCACTGACCCTCTACTTTACCACAAATATGGATCTCTTCCAGTTGGTTGGCCAGGAAGCTGTCTTCCAAATTTCTTGGCATAGACAAGTGAACACCTCTAGCACTGCATCTGTTTGTTGAAACATCTCATTTGGTATTCCAGCAATTCCCAGAGCCTTGTTTTTCACCAGTGCCTTCAGTGCAGCTTGGACTTCTTCCTTCAATACCATTGGTTCTTGATTATATGCTACGTCCTGTAATGATTGAACATCGACCAGTTGTTTTCGGTATGGTGACTCTGTGTAGTCCTTCCATCTTTTGATGCTTCCAGCATCATCCTCGAATCCTTTTAAGTATTGCAGCTCAACACTTGAATTTTTTCTTCAGTTCTTGCAGCTTGAAAAATGCTGTGGGTGTTCTTTCCATTTGGTTTTTGCACATTTCATTTTAACACTTTAGTTTCTACATTTTGGTTTCTTGAACTGACCTTTGAAATCTGTTCAGCTTTTTTACCTTGCTACCCTTTCTCATGCGTGCTACCTGCTCTAAAAAAAAACCCAGTGCGGTCAGATTGATTTTGACTAATAAATATATAAATAGAAATTCACTCAAACATAGGGCACCTACAGCAAATCAAAGAAATAACACACCTAAACAAGAATAAGAACTCTTTTTTTTGGAAACCAATATAGACCCTGCAAATGCAAGGCCTCAAAAAATTAGTTGAAAACTCAGAGTTGTTTCTCTCCACGGAAATCTTTAGTAAAAGGCGAAAGATTTATACGATATGAAGAGAAACCAGAGTGTGTACATTAGGTAACTGGAACACATTGTTCAGGTAACTGTTAAACCTAACATACTAATGGTGACTATATATTCGTTAAAGAGCTAGTGACTTCTCCCTTTTTCTCTGATAATTCTGTGAGAGTCTTATCATTTTTAGGTCATAAGAAATGGAGAATCTAATTGTTTTAAAGTCGAAAATTGTCCTCTGTGCAATGCATTGTGGATATGCAAATATCCACAGTGATCATTAGTTATCATGCTGGGCTTCGGGTTACCACTAGGGGGCAGAGCGGAGACCAGACTTTCGGGGATATACAGGAGCCTCGTCCAACCAGCAAGCCTGTTTTAAAATTGGTGCTCCAATAAAAATTTATGTTGAATTTTTTAAAAAGTCTTGAAGAAAAAGGTGTAAGTGGGGGAAGAGGGAAGACATTGAGGGCACTTGACCAACTTCAGACATTTGTTGAGATTCAACATTTGTAAAATTTTTCCCATTATCTAAGGCCATAGGATTCCTGGGTGGCGCAAAGGGTTAACTGCTCTAGCTGAAACAGCGGTTTGAATCCACGCAGAGGTGCCTCAGAAGACAGGTCTGGCGATCTGCTTCCGAAAGGTCACAGCCTAGAAGAAAACCCCATGGAATAGTTCTACTCTGCAGCCTGGGGTCACCATGAGTTGGAATCTACTCAAAGGCCACTAACTAACAACAACAACATCTGAGGCCATAGTAAAAAATGCTATTTACCCTAGAGTTGCATAGCTTTATAGTTTATAAAATGCTATTACGTTTTTTGGGTTATTACGTTTTTACATTTAATCCTCATAAACTCCTACTCTGAGGGTAGTTGTTGGGTGCCATCGTGTCAATTCTGACTCATAGCAACCCCATGTGACAGAGTAGAACTGCCACATGGGGTTTTCTAGGCTGTAATCTTTACAGTAGCAGATGGCCAGGTCTTCCCCTGTGGAACCGCTGGGTAGGTTTGAACTGCCAACCTTTCGGTTAGCAGCCATGCACCAACCAGGGCTTTTTGGAGGGATCCAAACCAAGACCAAACTCGTTGCCATGTCATTGATTCTGACTCATAGAGATCCTATAGGACAGAGTAGAACAGCCCCATAGGGTTTCCAGGGAGTGGCTGGTGGATTCCAACTGCTGACCTTTTGGTCAGCAGCCATAGCTCTCAACCACTGCACCAGCACCCTCTGGGGCAGCTCTATAGGGTCACTATGAGTCAGAATCAACTAGAAGGCTATGGGTTTGGGTTTTTGTTTTCATTTAGTTTTGTTTTGTTTAACTCTCTGGCAGGAAACACCTACTTGCTGAGCAGATTCCTCTTTGTCAGGGCTGCCCTGGCCTGCTGTGTGGACTCATCACCACAGAGTCTCAGGGAAAATAAAATGATCCCCAAACCACCACATTCCAGGCAACGGGTGAGAGAGCGAGGGTAAATTCCGGGCCAGTTCAGGCCTTGGCAAAATTTCTGGTACAGAAGAGGGAAGGGGAAGTGACATTTCAGGAGCTAAACAAAGTTTCCGGATTTCACATGCAGTGGATAACAGCTTAGTCCTCCAGTTTAAGCATGTAAGAAACGTCACTTTCTTTATTTCCTGTAAATCGATTTAATTTCAACTCTAAGGCCCCCCACCTGACGGGAAAGCTCATCTCGGCCATTGCTGAAGCCTCATTTCCCTTCACCATTCAGGAACCCTGGAATCCTGGTGCTCTGAAAGTTGGGGGGAGGGCTCTACTCTTCCATCCTTGCAGCTACCTCATTTCCCAAAGTCCGGGGGTACACTGTAGGATGGCTCACTGTTTTCTTGCCATGTATGGGGAGCAGAAGTCTTTGCTAAGGCTGAGATTCCCGAAGGATCCCCCCCGCCAACCCCACAAAGTGGACTGGCCACCTCCATCATGGATGACTGTACACTGATGAGGGGGCCCCACCTTTCTCCCCTCCTAGGACCTCAGGATTGCTTCTCTCTCAAAGGCTGTCTCCCTTCCCTCCCCGTCTGCCCAACACACATGAAACCCAGTGAGCTTAGGCTTTTTTCAAAGGGCGGTGTCACTGACCTCAGTCTTCTGCTTTGCACCAAGTCCAAATCCCCAAGACAAGGAATTACAGGCCTGGAAGTCTGCTAGAATTGGAAGGTGGGGGAAATACTATGACAAACACACAAATTAATATGTCAAAATTCCTGCTACCACTTTTTCATTCAACCAATATTTTATGGGCACTTGAGTTCCTGGGTAAGGAGCCCTGGTGGTGCAGTGGTTAAATGCACCGAAAGGTTGTCGGTTCGAACCCAGCAGCCACTCCTTGGGAGAAAAATGTGGCACTCTGCTACAGCCCAGGAAACCCTGTGGGACAGTTCTACTCTGACCTATAGGGTTGCTATGAATCAAAATCAGCTCCACGGCAATGGGTTTGGTTTTGGGAAGTCCCTGGGTGGTGCAAATAGTTAACACACCCCTTTGCTAACCAAGATGCACCTCGGAAAAAAGGCCTAGTGATCTACTTCCGAAAAATCAGCCATTGAAAACCCTGTGGATCACAGTTCTACTCGGACATACATGGGGTTGTTGTGAGTCCGAATTGACTGGATGGCAACTGATTTGGTCTTTTACTTTGGTACCAAGCCCCATGCTAGGTACTGGGGACACAGAGGTGACCAGTGCAGCACTCAGCCTCATCTGCCCTAGTGGGGAAGGCAGACATGAGGTTGCCTGACATTAGGACTGTGTGACAACGTAATAGACATATGTGCCCGAATTCATTGTGGCCAAGACAAGGAACTCAGCCTGGGCCTCTTTGCATTCTGAGCACAACTCCAAGAATGAAGCGAATTTTGCTGCCTAGAGAAGAAGGGCATTGTAGACAGATGTCACCAAGGAGTAAAAAAGCCAGGCATTCTGGGAAGGAGGGTGCCACTCCTTTGGGAGTGGTGAGGAAAACAGTGAGAAACAAGCTTAGAGAAAGGAAAGAAATCCCCAAGGAAGGCTTATTCACAAAATGGACTGTGATGGTTTTTTCTTTCTTTTTTCCTTGCTGAGGTGGAAGAGGGGTATAATAAACAACCTCTCACTTTATCTCTCCATGTTTGAACCAATTGAGGAATAAGACATTGGAAAGAGATGAGCATTTAAACATCAACTTTGGGGCAGATAAAAGCGAATAGGAGGACATGGTGCAAATGCGCGGTCTCCATGGGCTTCCTGTGGGCCACGGCCAGTGTACAGACATCCATTCAGTTACAGACGGAGCTGGATAACCTCGGCCTTCCCTGAAAGAGCAGGTTTGTGCATGGTGAGTATGTCTCTGTGGACAGGCAAGTCCTAGAGTACCCTGCAGGGCTCAGTTGAATGTATTCAGTTCCTTCCTTCAAACTTTCCAATTAGGTAGGTCATTTTTCTCCCTGAGGGAGCCCAGAGATTTCAGGAGTGTGGCTCAAATGGTTGTTGTTGTTAGCTGTCATCATTAGGCCCCAACTCATGGTGACCCCATGTGTTACTGAGTAGAACTATGCTCCATAGGGTTTTCTTGGCTATACTCTCTATGGAAGCAGATTGCCAGGCCATTTCTTCCACAGAATGCTGGGTAGGTTTGAACCACTAACCTTTCAGTTAGCAGCCAGCCACAAACCACTTGTACCACCCAGGCCTTGGCTTAGAGCCCCCTTTCATATGGAAACTCAAGGAGTAGGGAATGGAGGCTGCACGTCATACCCCACATCAACTCTGGGCACTCACATTATTATAATTTTCTGAAGTAAAGGATCACCTCACATTTATGTAGAAATTAAACTTCTCGCAGCACTTTCATATCAAGGAAACAAAAGCATAGAAAGAAAAGTAGAGTTTTCAGAAATCCACTACTCCGACTCCTCCATTTTACAGACGATAAAATCCAAGCCTAGAGTGGTAAGAGAGCCACCAAAGGCCCTACAGCTAGTTAGTGATCACCAAATGTCATAAGTTCATTTGACTGTAGGGTCCCCAGCATAAAACTTTCTTCCATCTTTGTATTCTCTTCTCTGCAGCACCTACCTTGAACGTCAGTACAAGTTTTGAAAAGAGGGAATCAAAGTGAAAGGAATTCTCAAAGCAGCTAACTGCTCTCAATGGATCCAAGACGCTTGGCCTAAGAAGTATGTTTGGTTACATTTGCATTCCCAATTTCCAGCATGGAGTCCCCAGGTGGTGCCAATGGTTAATGGGCTGTGCTGTTGGAAGTTCAAGTCTACCCAGAGGCACCTTGGAGGAAAGGCCTGGCGATCTGCTTCAGAAAAATCAGCCCTCGCAAACCCTATGGAGCACAGTTCTACTCTGACATAGAAGAGGTTGCCATAAATCTGAGCTGAGTCCAAGGCAGCTGGTCGTGTTCAGCAGGGTCTGATCCATGGTAGACACTCAGTTCATGTTCGCTGAATGCATAGGTGGATGAAAGATTGAAGAGCCAGAAGACTGGAGACAGGAAAATGTACTGTTTTCCAGAAGTAGGTGAAGAGGGATTCGATTCTTCAAACAATAGAGTAGTGAACTTGGCATTGAACTGAGGCCTTTGCTGAACTTGTACTCTGGCATCTCTCCCCAGTCTCCAGGGATCTTTCAAGGTCATCTTGGGCTCTTTCCTCTGCCTCATTCCTATATCAAATTTGTTTCCAAGTTCTCTCATATCTCCTTCTTTTCCATCTCTGTTGCCACATCCTGGTCCAGGCCCTTATCGCTCCAGGCTGGTCTGGACTCCTGTGACTGAGCAGCAGACAGCAGAGAGGTCTGGGAGGTGGCTGAGGCTGTCTCTGCAGATCCGGCTGCACTGGCACTCCTTTTGACCTCCTCCCCACCCACTCTATGACCTGTGTTTTCCTCCTTATCGGCTCCCCTCATATGTGGCCCCAGCCTCCTCTGCCAACTAGCTCCCACACCTCAGTCAGTCACACTCCCCTCACTCTGAGGCTTCCTCACCACCTCACCCCTGCCTGCCTCCTCCATCCCCTGCCTGAGGTTTCAATTAACTAGCTGCCCATAGAAAGATTCCAGCAAATTTATTCTCCCTAAAATAGAAGTGACCCATAATAAGGCTTAATGAGATCATCCCCCAAGGAATTTAATAAGGGACAATCCCTTTAGCCAGTCAAAAGAGAGTGTCAGCTGTGTCCGAGGGAGTGTTTGGGGGAGGGAAGGCAGAGAGTTGGTGCTCCTCCTCTGGGGTGTCTTGGTGGTCTGAGGCCTCTGGGCAGGTGGCAGGGGACGTGGGAAGCAGGGAGGCGAGGTCTCCCTGCTGAGTAGGGGAACACAGAAGTCCATCCTCCCCTGCTGCAGAATTTTGCCAAGAGCTGACAGGAAACCTGATGCCCTCCCTGACTCAGCCTCCCATGAGTTTCCCAGGTTAGTTCCAGAGGTCACCAGCCTGAGAATTTCCAATGTCTCATCTCAAGATTGCTGAGAATGACCCTTCACCCCTCCTAAAATAAATGAACAGAGATGGAGGGTGGGTGCTCAGCATGGCAAAGCTTCCTAACAGAGCAGGGAAAAGAGGGTGTTTGTTCTTCCTGCTTTTGAAGGCTGATTGCTTCTGCAGCCAGGAGTGGTGCCAGCTCTGGTCAGCGTCCAGCCTGGCAGATGGGTCACTGGGGACTCAGGGTGAGTCCTCAGCTGTCTGCATTTCAACAGCACCTCCGTGGCTCCCCACAACCCCTTCCCATTGCACTCATCAAGAGGGTTTTTCTCTCTTTTCCCAACAATAAAACACTCAGCATCCACCTCATCTCTGGGGTCTCCAGAAGCTAGAGCCTAAAAGACTCCTAGGCATGGCATAGTGCAACCATCTCCTAAGTCTACAGAGGAGGAACCGGGGTCCAGGGAGGTCAAGGGACTTCTCTAGTGTGTTACTTTTTCTGTGCTGCATAACAAATTACCACTATCAAGTGGCTTAATAAGGACCCCTGGTGACACAGTGGTTAAGCCCTTGGCTGCTAACCAAGAGGTCGACAGTTTGAACCCACTAGTGGCTCCACAGTGGCTTGGCAGTCTGCTTCTATAAAGATTATAGCCTTGGAACCCTATGGAGCAGTTCTACTCTGTCCTATAAGGTCACTGAGTCAGAATCAACTCTACTACGGCAATGGGTCTTTTTTTTTGGTTCAGTGGCTGAACACAACACACAGTTATTATCTCAATGTCTGTGGGTCAGGAGTCTGAGCTGGATTAGCTGGGTCCTTGGCTCCAGCATCTCACCAGGCTGAAATCGAGGTGTCAGCCAGGCTGCAGCTCATCCAAGGCTCAAGTAGAGAAAGATTTGCTTTCAAGCGCCTTGTGGTTGTAGGACTGAGGTCCCCATTTTCTTACTGGCTGTCAGCCAGGTGCTCTCAGCGACCGGAGGCTGCCCACAGTTCCTTGCCAATGGACCTCTCCACATGCTCTTTCACAACATGGCAGCTTCTTCAAAGCCAACAGCTTTGAGAGCATGTCTCTGACCTCAGAGAGAACCTAGTCAGTCCCTCTTTTAAAGGCTTTTACCTGATTAAGTCAGACCCACCAAGGATAATCTCCTTGTTGATTAAATAAAAATAAAGAGACTTTAATTACAACCACAAAATCTCTTCACCTTTGCCATATTCTGTTGGCTAGATTCAAGTCACAGGTCCCACCCACCGTCAAAGGGAGAAGATTATACAGGGTATGAGCAGCAGGAAACATGAATCTTAGGGCTACCCTAGGCTTTGTCCCCCACATCTCATGTCACACAGCTAGGAAATAGCAGAGATAAGGTATAGAACTGAGATTTCATATTGAAACAGGTCTCTGGCCAGGTTATGTTGCAGAATTTAAATGTTCCAGGTTTTGGAAAGGCAACCAGGTGCTTACACCATAAACTGAGAACACCCCCAGTGAAGTCTGGCACAGCACCCTATAATCAAACGCTTTCTGTTTCTGCAGCGAAATCTAGGACTACGCACACCGAGTGGTATATGTAGACCAAATTATCTTCACAGTGATTCAGGTAAAATTTTTGCCACCAAATGAATTCAGATCAGGTTTTGCCAAATAAATTATGAAAAACTTTGGATTTTTTAGAGCTTTGGGGGCTTTGGAAATTCCAGGAAGGGATTAAGGATGTGTAATAACTGACACTCATTGTGGCCCACACGCATTGGACATGCCAGGCTAGGGCTAAGGACATGCATTCTCACAACCCTCTGGGAGGATAACACTTCTGAGATGCTAACCGTTTTTCCTCCCCGTATCTCCTCCCTCCCTTCCTTCGCATTCAGGCGGGGCCTGCATTCATTGACATGGGTGTGGGGAATGGTGGGCTGCCTGAAATTCTCTCTTTGCTTATGTGTCCTCAAACCTGCTCAAGCACCAGACTGGGGAAGGATGTGGGGTTTTGACAAGCCAAAAAAAAAAAAAAAGACTGGAAATAGACCTCCCACTCTCCGCTATGGAGAGGAAGGACAAGGGCTAGGGGCTCCTGGAAGCCCTCCCAGACAAAGTCTAGAGAGAAGCTGGAGTCTTGAGTGACCTCTCAGTGTGTGTCCCCTTGGATGGAGGAAAGAGTCCTCTAGACCAGATGCTGTTTGGCTTCAGGCTGTCTTTATTGCTTCCTCAGAGCCTTCTGCAAGCTAACTTCTCCTGTAGCCAGACAAGTCTATTTCTTCTTCCGCCCAAGTACAGAAGTTGGTTGTTGAGTAGATATGGCTCCATAAATTGCTCGTTGACTGGTTCTCTGGAGTGAGTACCTGAAAGGTGTTAGGTCTGTGGGTGCTCTTTCCTTCAGGGATTCCTTGCAGTTAACCCTCTCTGCAGTGTTTGGTTGGGGAAACCCTATCATCTATTTTATCATGGCCTGTACTAGGTTTCATTCCATCACCCGCCACTCGAGGGACCAGAGCCTCATGATAAATTGGTGCAATCTCCAAGGCCTGAAGCCAGGAGAGTGGTTTGAGGGCTGGGCTTGTGCTCCTACTGGCACAAGCTGGATCCCACCACGGGATTTGACTTTGGCCCCAGGGACCCCAAGGACATAGGCATAGCGAAGGGGGCACTGGGCAGAAGGGTGCCACTTGCCCCCAGACACAAGTCTAAGGGGGCACCAAATGAGGTGCGGAATGACCTTCTGAAGCTCCACAAATATGAAAGGCGCCTGACGAGAGGGGGAAGGCGTTTCTGCCGACATGATGCCACTATCAAAGTCTATTCATCTTGAAACTGGGGGGAGGAGGAGTGCAATTTAGAGAGTGCCCCTGGGTGCTTGCTAACCCTAAGCCCAGGGATAACCTTTCAAGATATAGGTTTGTCCTTTTTGTTTGCCTTTGACAATATTTGAAAAAGTACGACTGCCCTCTGGTGGTTAAAATTATATGTGAATACTCCATGTGCTTCAAAGGGTCCAAAGCGGTTGGGTGTCCTAGGAATAAGAGCTGCTGGATTAGGTCAGTGAGTCGGTTCAGGATTAGGGGCAGGAGGGTGAGTGGTAACACCTCTTTTTGTGTTTGCTGGCATAAACATTAGTCTTCAGGTCATTAACTGAATCTGGATCATTTTGACTGTAAACTTCATAAGGAGAGGGAACCACTTCTTTTTTGGTTCGGCGTTTTCTCCTAGTGCCTAGCAGAGTGCCTGACCCAGCATAAATGCTCAAAGATATTTATTGAGTGAATGAATGAGTGGCAGGCATGCCTCAAAGGAAGCAACCACAACTCATTCATTTTTTTTTTATTAACTTTTATTAAGCTTCAAGTGAACGTTTACAAATCCAGTCTGTCACATATAAGTTTACATACATCTCACTCCCTACTCCCACTTGCTCTCCCCCTCTTGAGTCAGCCCTTTCAGTCTCTCCTTTCATGACAATTTTGCCGGCTTCTCTCTCTCTCTATCCTCCCATCCCCCCTCCAGACAAGAGTTGCCAACACAATCTCAAGTGTCCACCTGATATAATTAGCTCACTCTTCATCAGCGTCTCTCTCCCACCCGCTGACCAGTCCCTTTCATGTCTGATGAGTTGTCTTCAGGGATGGTTCCTGTCCTGTGCCAACAGAAGGTCTGGGGACCATGGCCTCCGGGATTCCTCTAGTCTCAGTCAGACCATTAAGTTTGGTCTTTTTATGAGAATCTGGGGTCTGCATCCCACTGATCTCCTGCTCCCTCAGGGGTTCTCTGTTGTGCTCCCTGTCAGGGCAGTCATCGATTGTGGCCGGGCACCAACTAGTTCTTCTGGTCTCAGGGTGATGTAGGTCTCTGGTTCATGTGGCCCTTTCTGTCTCTTGGGCTCTTAGTTGTCGTGTGGCCTTGGTGTTCTTCATTGTCCTTTGCTCCAGGTGGGTTGAGACCAATTGATGCATCTTAGATGGCCGCTTGTTAGCATTTAAGACCCCAGATGCCACATTTCAAAGTGGGATGCAGAATGATTTCATAATAGAATTATTTTGCCAATTGACTTAGAAGTCCCCGCACACCATGTTCCCCAGACCACTGCCCTTGCTCCGCTGACCTTTGAAGCATTCATTTTATCCCGGAAACTTCTTTGCTTTTGGTCCAGGCCAATTGAGCTGACCTTCCGTGTATTGAGTGTTGTCCTTCCATTCACCTAAAGCAGTTCTTATCTATTGATTAATCAATAAAAAACCCTCTCCCACCCTCCCTCCCTCCCCCCCTCGTAACCACAAAAGTATGTGTTCTTCTCAGGTTTACTATTTCTCAAGATCTTATAATAGTGGTCTTATACAACATTTGTCCTTTTGCCTCTGACTCATTTCGTTCAGCATAATGCCTTCCAGGTTCCTCCATGTTATGAAATGTTTCACAGATTCGTCACTGTTCTTTATCGATGCGTAGTGTTCCATTGTGTGAATATACCACAATTTATTTACCCATTCATCCGTTGACAGACACCTTGGTTGCTTCCAACTTTTTGCTATTGTAAACAGAGCTGCAATAAACATGGGTGTGCATATATCTGTTTGTGTGAAGGCTCTTGTATCTCTAGGGTATATTCCGAGGAGTGGGATTTCTGGGTTGTATGGTAGTTCTATTTCTAACTGTTTAAGATAACGCCAGATGGATTTCCAAAGTGGTTGTACCATTTCACATTCCCACCAGCAGTGTATGAGAGTTCCAATCTCTCCGCAGCCTCTCCAACATTTATTATTTTGTGTTTTTTGGATTAATGCCAGTCTAGTTGGTGTGAGATGGAATCTCATCGTAGTTTTAATTTGCATTTCTCTAATGGCTAATGATCGGGAGCATTTTCTCATGTGTCTGTTGGCTGCCTGAATATCTTCTTTAGTGGAGTGTGTGTTCATATCCTTTGCCCGCTTTTTGATTGGGTACTTTGTCTTTTTGTGGTTGACAACTCATTCATTTTTACCTTATTTTTTTAAATTTTTATTTTATTTTTGTTGTGCTTTAGGTGGTTTACAAAGAAAATTATTTTTTCATTAAACAATTAATACACATATTATGTCAACACTCTCCCATTCTCAACCTTGGGTTCCCCATTTCCATTTGTCCAGCTTTCCTGATCCCTTCCTACCATCTTGTCCTTGCCCCCAGGCTGGTGCGCCCATTAGGCTCGTATATATGGTAGAGCTAATATATTATTGCTTGTTTTATGGGCCTGTCTACTCTTTGGCTGAAGGGTGTGAACCTCAGAAGTGACCTTCAGTACTCAGAAGGGTGTCTGGGGCCCATACTCTCAGGGCTCCTCGAGTCTCTCTCAGACCAGTAAGTCTGGTCATTTTTTGTGAGTTAGAATTTTGTTCTACATTTTTCTCCAGCTCTGATCAGGACCCTCTGTTGTGACCCCCGTTAGAGCAGTCAGTGGTGGTAGCTGGTCACCATCTAGCTGTGCTGGACTCAGTCTGGTGGAGGCTGTGGTAGTTGTGGTCCATTTCATTTTTACCGTGTTTTGCTGCCTCTTCATAGATGCTGGAAAGGCATTTGAAAAAAATTCACCATCCATTATTTATTTTTAAAAACTCAATAAAATTGGAATAGATAGACTTCCTTGACATCACAAATAAAAATATTTGAACTCAGGCTTAAAGATGAAACACCTTCAGTGGAAGTTTCCATTGAAAGCAGGAACACAACAAAGTTGTTCAATTTGGCAGATTGTATTTTCCAAAGACGGCCACAATAATATCTCCCACCCCACACACTCTTCTATACAATGTAATCTTGACAATCTACCTGTTGAGTGGGGAGGCTATATCCCCTGCCCTTGAATCTGGGTGGACTTTTGTCACTACCTCCATCCATACAGAATGGTGGAAGTGATGCTTTGTGACTTCCGGGGTTAATCCATTGCTGTCGGTTGATTCTGAGTCATGGCGACTCCGTGTGTGACAGAGTACAACTGCTCCTTGGGTTTTCTTGGCTGTAATCTTTACAGAAGATCGCCAGGCCTTTTTTCTGTGTCACTGCTGGGTAGGTTTGAACCAACAACCTTTAGGTTAGTAGTTGAGCACAAACCATTTGTGCCACCCAGTGACCCTAGCTCCAAAGCTGCATTTCTGACAAGTTCCCAGGCGATGCTAATACTGCTGGTTAAGGACCAGTTCTGAGAACCACTAGTAGAGCAGTGGTTCTCAAAATTTATTGTATGTAGGAACCACCTGGGGATCTTGTTGAAATGTAGATTCAGATTCAGTACATCTGGGGTGGAAATGCACATTCTCAGCAGGGGTTCGAACCAGAATGTACTGGTTCAAAGCCCTGGTTAGATTATAAAAATGCCATACACTTCCACCTTGCTCTGTTGAGACATTCACTTTTAGAACCTAGCCACCATGTGTGAAGAAGCCTAAATTAGCCATTATGGAGATACCCCTTATAAGGTCATAAATAAGCGTTTTAGCCAGAGGCTGACAACCTAGCTGAGATTCCAGCCAACAGCCAGCAAAAACTACCACAAAGTGAAGACAACTCCACCTGATTCTACTCCCCCCGACCCCCCACCCCAAGTTATTGAATTATTCCAAGCCTTTAAATCTTCCCAATTTCAGGCCCAGGGTATTAAGAAGCAAAGACAAGCCATCTCTACCGTGCCCTGTCCAAGTTCTCATCCACAGAATCTGTAATTGTTTTATGCCACTAAGTTTTGGGGTGGTCTGTTCTGCAGCAATAATGACTGAAACATTAATGTCACCAGCACTATTTAATGTGATAGTTCCTTCTAAAAATCAGAAGAACAAAAATTGGTAAGGAAGAAGTAAATTTATCATTATTTATGTGGAATAATTAATATGTGAAATAATTACGTATCTGGAAAAGCCAAGAGAATCAACTGTAAAATTATTAGAATAGGAGAATTCACTAAGGGGATGGGCCCAAAACCTAACTTGTTTCCATTTGTTACTTGCATTAATGACCAATTTAGTGTCAACCAAGGTTGTGACTCCCATCTGCAAGATTTCTTTAACAATGTTGTTGGCCTTAGATGCCATCAAGTCGATTTTGACTCACAGCGACCCCTATGTGACACAGCAGAACTGCCCCATCGGGTTTTCCAGGCTGTGATCTTTACTGGAGCAGATCTCAATGTCTTTCTTCCACAGAGCAGCTGGGTGGGGGGGTTTGAACGGTCAACCTTTCGGTTAGCAGCTAAGCACTTAACCTTTGCACCTCCAGGGCTCCGTTCTGTAGCAATGGCTGCTCCCAGTTGGAATTCTAATTTAAAGACACCATAAGTGGAGGATGTACGTGAGTTCTTTTTAGGGTTGTCAGTTAAGCAAATAAAAATACAGGACACCCAGTTAAATCTGAATTCAGATAAACACCAAACAACTCTTTAGTATAACTCTGCCCCATGCCTTCTGTTTGTTGGAAGCAAGTTAGTAAACTCAGCCCACATTCAAGGGGAAAGGATTAGATAAAGGTGTGAGTACCAGAAGGCAGAAACATCGGGAGCCATCTTAGAGGCTGCCTGCCATACCCCTTTCTTAAAAATTTCCAGAGAAATCCATTCCGCCTCAAACAGATACTGTTGCTCAGAGAGCAAAACTGCATACTTTGCTTCAGGAATTTCTTCCTTAACCCAGAAAGTATAGCCCCCAGACATACTTTCAGCTCAGTAACAAAGTCACTTCTGAGGTTCACCCTTCAGTCAAAGATTGGACAAGCACATAAAACAAAATGAGACTAGAGGGGCACGCCAGCCTAGGGGCAGGGACCAGGAGACAGGAGGGAACAGGACAGCTGGTAATAGGGAACCCCGGGTTGAGAAGGGAGAGCACTGACATGTCGAGGGGTTGTTAACCAATGTCATAGAACAATGTGTATACTGACGGTTTAATGAGAAACTAGTTTGTTCTGTAAACCTCCACCTAAAGTACAATAAAAAATTATGTATATATTTTTTTAAAAAGGAATTTCTTTCCTGAGCAATGATTTTATTAGATGAGCCAGGGCTTAAAGGTTTTTCCACAAGATTCTCAACTAGCCAGTGTTGAATGAGTATGTTGTTACTTGCGTTCCACGTGAATAATAAAAGGGAAGATAAGGGTTAATTACAAGTGTTTGTACCTTTATACTTCCACAGTGTTGCTGAGGTCTATAATCCCGTTATAAACACATATTCAATTCATATCAACACTGTGAGAGAATATTAAAAAAAACCTTTTACAGTTGCCACTGAGTCAACCTGACTCATGGTAACCCCTATATGTGTCGAGTAGAACTATGATCCACAGGGGTTTTAGTCGTTGACTTTTTGGAAGTAGATCACCCGGCCTTTCTTCTGAGGTGTCTCTGGATGGACTCAGCCTTTTGGTTAGCAGCTGAGAGCTTTCACCATGTGCACCACCATATTATCTTTCTATAAAAAGATTGTGAACTGGAACAGCTAACTTCAGACCAGGTAGGGTGGTATGGAGAAATCTAAGTTAAAGCATAAACGTGGGCCTATGTGGTAGACTAATCCTTTTGCTGAAAACAACTAGAAAAACTGGAACAACAGGGTGTTGGGGGATCTGTTTGAAGGTACCAGCGAGCTCCCCAGGCAGTGAGTACTTGTGGAGCTGAGACTCCAGAAAGAAGAGGAACTCATGGAGGTGAGCCTCTTTTCTTCTTGAGGAACATGCTGATTTATAACCGATGTGGGGTACAGATGCTGAAAAGCTGAAATTGGACCAAGAGGCAGGGAATTTAAGCAAATTTTATGGTAGTCTCATAGGGCTAGGAGGAGAAAACCTGGCGTTCTGGACAACCAAGAGTCAGAACTTTAGACGTCAGGATCCCAGAGAGAAAAGAAGTGCAGAGAAGTGGCCCCAACAGTCTGAATTGTGTTTTCTCCTTAAGCCATTCTTCCACTGGTAAATGGCACAGTCAAGATGTGGAGGAGCTGGGCATAGGTATCAGCAGTCTCATTGTGCTGCGGAGATATACACTGGAGTCCAGGGGACCCATAGTGGAGGGGTCACGTGGAAGAAGCCCTGAAGAGCTAGACTGGGATGAACTGGAAGTAAAACAGGGCTCACAAAAACCCAGTTTCAGTTTAATCTCCACTCCTATTCAAACTGCCTGCTAGAAGTTAAAGAAATAGCCTATAAGGAGGAAGATAATATCACACACTGCAGAAGTTTTCAAACTTAAGCATGCATCAGTATCAACTGGAGGGCTTGTTAAAACACAGTGCTGGGACCTATCCCAGAGTCTGTAATTCAGTAGGCCTGGGGTAGGCCTGGAAACCCTGGTGGTATAGTGGTTGAGAGCTATGGCTGCTAAGCAAAAGGTTGGCAGTTTGAATCCACCAGGCACTCCTTGGAAACCCTATGGGGCAGTTCTACTCTGTCCTCTAGCATCACTATGAATTGGAATAGACTTGATGGCAACAGGTTTGGTTTGGTTTTGGGGACAGGGCCAAGAATCTACATTTAAAAAAATTTTTTTTTCTTAATTGTGCTTTAAGTGAAAGTTTACAAATCAAGTCAGTCTCTCATACAAAAATTTATATACACCTTGCTATATACTCCTAGTTGTTCTCCCTCTAATGAGATAGTACACTCCTTCTCTTCACCTTGTATTCCTGTGTCCATTCGGCCACCTTCTGTCCCCCTCTGCCCTCTCATCTCCCCTACAGACAGGAGCTGCCCACATAGTCTCATGTGTCTACTTGAGCCAAGAAGCTCACTCCTCACCAGTATCATTTTCTATCTTACCGTCCAGTCCAATCCCTGTCTGAAGAGTTGGCTTTGGGAATGGTTCCAGTCTTGGGCTAACAGAAGGTCTGGGGACCATGACCTCTGAGGTCCTTCTAGTCTCAGTCAGACCATTATTAAGTCTGGTCTTTTTACAAGAATTTGAGGACTGCATCTACTGCTGTCCTGCTCCATCAGGGGTTCTCTGTTGTGTTCCCTGTCAGGGCAGTCATCAGTTGTAGCTGGGCACCATCTAGTTCTTCTGGTCTCAGTCTGAGGTAGTCTCTGATTTATGTGTCCCTTTCTGTCTCCTGGGCTCATAATTACCTTGTGTCTTTGGTGTTCTTCATTCATGTTTGCTCCAGGTGGGTTGAGACCAATTGATGCATCTTAGATGGCCGCTTGCTAGTGTTTAAGACCCCAGACACCACTCACCAAAGGGGGATGCAGAAATGTTTTCATAATAGATTTTATTATGCCAGTTGACCTAGATGTACCCTGAAACCATGGTCTCCAAACCACAACCCTGCTACTCTGGCCTTCGAGGCGTTCTGTTTAGAATCTATGTTTTTAACGAGTTCCCGGGGGATACTGATGCCATACATTCAGAACCTCTGAGCTAGACACTCGCCAGTGTTTCATATTCAATGTTTGGCATTCAGCCAAAAAATTAACCTGGCATGCCAAAAGACAGACCAAGAAAAAAGGAAAAAAAGCAACAGACTCACCGGCAATACAGATATTGGAATTGTCAGACATGATAAAATGATCAGTATGTTCACGAAAAGAGGAGACGAGATGGAGAATTTCACCAGAGAGCTGGAATCTGTTTAAAAAAAGAGTCATATGGAAATTATAAACATAAAAATACACAAGTGAACTTAACAGTACAATAGCAGATTAACTAGAACAGGATTAGTGACCTGGAAGATAGGTCAGGAACAATATCCAAACTGAAGTATGGAGAAAAAAAAGAGGATGGAGAATACAGAAACGAGTGGAAGAGATATACGGGGGCACAATGAGAAAATGTAATATCTAGGTAACTGGGGGTGCTAGAAAAGGAAGAGAAAGAGAACAGAGCAGAAGTAAGACTTGAAGTGTTATGGCTGAATTTTTCCAAACAGAGGAAATATGCCAAACCACTAATACAAAAAATTCTATGAACCCCAATTAAGAGAAGTATAAAGAAAAACACATGCAGCACATCATAGTAAGTCTGATAAAAACCAAAAAAACCCCACACCTGTTGCCGTCGAGCTGATTCCTACTCATAGTGACCCTATAGGACAGAGTAGAACTGTTCCATAGAGTTTCCAAGGAGCGCCTGGTGGATTTGAACTGCTGACCTTTTGGTTAGCAGCTGTAACATTTAACCACTACACTACCAGGGTTTCCTAAGACTCCTAAAAGCGAAAGCAAAATAGAAAATCTTAAAAGCAGCCACAGAAAAAACAGACATAACTTTCAAATGAACAATGGTAAGACTGACAGGTGACTTCTTGGCAGAAATGATGTGTAGTTGGTAGACTTAGTTGACCCCAATGATCCTTGTCTCCTGGTGTTCACACCCTCGTGTGACTTCTTCCTTTGAGTGTGGGCAGGACCTGTGACTTGCTTCTAACCAATAGAATAAGGCCAAGTGATGAGATATACATGATTACATGTGTGTGAAGATGTGGATTACGGGATTACACGATTCCATTACATTATAGCACCGGTCTTACTGGAGTCTCACCTTTCCTTGCTGGCCGTGAGGAAATAAGTGACCATGTTGGGGACTCTCACTTGGCAAGCAACCGTGGGTGGCCACTAGGAGATGAGGACAGCCTCAGTGGACAGCCAGCAAGAGACTAAGCCCTCGGTCCTACAACCTCAAGGAACTGAATTCTGCCAACAAACTGAGTGACTTGGAGGCAGATCCTTCTTTGGTTGAGCCCCGATGAGAACCTAAAATTTGGACTGGACAGTGTTTTCCAGTCTGACATTCTGTGAGATTTTTATTTATCTTTATAACCCCACTCTCTAGCACATTGTTGTTAGCTGCTGCCGAGTGGAGTGGATTCCACCTCATGCTGACCAATGTGTGTGGAGAACTAACTGCTCCATAGGGTTTTCAAGGTTGTGACCTTTCAGAAACAGATCACCAGGACTGTCTTCCAAGGTGCCTCTGGGTGGGTTCAGACCTTCAACCTTTTGGCTAGTAGTCGTGTGCTTAACTGTGTGTGCCACCCAGGGACTTCCAAAAAGAAAAAAAAAAAAAAAACCCGTTGCCATTAAGTTGATTCTGACTCATAGTGACCCAATAGGACAGAGTAGAACCACCCTATGGGGTTTCCAAGGAGGACTTGGTGGATTCAAACTGCTGACCTTTTGATTAGCATTCATAGCTCTTAACCACTAAGCCACCAGGTTCCCAAAAACAACCCCCATTGCTGTTGAGTGGATTCTGACTCATAGTGACCCTATAGGACATAGTAGAACTGCCCCATAGGGTTTCCAAGGAGCACCTGGTAGATTTGAACTGCCAACCTTTTGTTTGGCAGCCAAGCTCTTAACCATTGCACCACCAGGGATCCTCCAGGAACTTTAGTACTTAGTATTTGTTAATATCTAGTGAGTGAATGAATGAGCTGTGAGGAAGACAGGGAAGGTGGCATTATATCCATTTGACTCCTAAGAGTTTGCATCATGTCTTTGAGGTCATGTTGCTAGGTAACATCCAAGCTAGGTTTCGTGCTTAGTGTCTGAACCTGCTGTGTAAAACCTGGCTCTTGAAGAGGTACAGGGCCCAATCCTCTCCCCACAGCCGGTGCTGAGGAAGCAGGCTGTCAGCCCACAACTCCTGTTGCAGAATTTAAAGAAAACTGTAAATGTGAGAGCTGGGCATCATAAGATAAACCTAAAAATATATACCTGCACAATGCAAGAGGGAGCTGGGCTTGAGATCAAAAGGATGCCCATGCATCATAGTACTCAATACAGCAAGCAGAGTGGCCTCTTTGGGTGTTGTGTCATCAAACCCACGACATCAGCGGTCCATGCCCAGGTCACAGCCAGCCTGTGGTGAACCATCCACCACGTGTTCCTGTGCCAAGTCACAAGAAAAAGTTCCCCTGGCAACCAAGCAGGCGCCAGGGCCACCTACATCCAGTCCTCAGTTCACTCCTAAAACAGCTCAGGCACACTTTCAGGAGGAACATCTTTTCATTCATGCTGCACGTCTTACCCAAGGAGCAGACGAGGTCACAGCTAGTCCCATCCTGCTGGTAACCTGAGCCCCTGCCTGGGTTACCAGTTCTTAATTTAGTATAATCAGACGAGGGCAAATCTATTGCCAGTACTTCCCCTTCCACAGGGCAGAAGGTTGGGGCAAATGATGGTGGCCCTCCAGGGCTTGGCCCTCGCCACACAATGTCGCCAGGGCTACCCCACCCAGGCCAGATTAGCCCAGACAGCTGAATTTGAGAAAGAAGGTTTCATAGGCCTAGAAATCGGGTTCTAACGGGGCAGTAAAAGCAAAATAGTCAAAGCCAGGTGTCAAAAGCTGGCTTCAGACAGACACGACTACACTCAGTGTATAATCCTGGATTGGAAAAACAATTGTTATAGAACATATTATTGGGACAATTAGAGAAATTTGTCCATGGACTGTATATTTGATAATAGTATTTTATCAAGGTTAAATTTCCTGAATTTGATAATTTTACCGTGATTACCTAAGAATGTCTCTTCTTAGAAGATAAATGCAGAAGCATTTAGGGGTAAAGCAGTGGTTCTCAGTGTACACTCTACAGACAGGCATGCAGTTTGGGGCTCACAAGTAGAGAGAGAGAAGCAGGCATACAAGGGTAAGTCAAAAAGAATTGCCACTAGGATTCCAGCTCGTACATGTGTGGGTTTATTCCAAACAAAGCGTGTTTAGACATGTCTCTGTAATCAGTGGATGGCTGCGACAAGTTCTCAGTAATTCACTTGTCTTAGTCTCGTTAGGGTGCCTTCAAAAAAAAAGGATATTTTTTGTGCCATGGAAAAAACCAATTTTGAGGTCAGGGCTAATATCAAAATTTTAACACTCAAGGAAACATCTTGCCAAACCACTGAAGCTTCACAACAAGTTTATGGGAATGCTGCCCCACATAAGAGTTTTTAGACGGATCAAGCATTTTAAGGAAAGTCGGGAAAATTTCAAGATAAGCCAGGAGAAGGAAGACGGCTCAGAAGGTTATGGCGACTATTTTTGGGATTCCAGAGGGGTGATCTTGACAGATTTTCTCAAAGGACACGGGATGATCATGAGGACTTATGAAGTTTTGAGAAAACTGGAAACTGCATTGGTGAGAAAAAGGCCAGGAAAGTTGCACCAAGGAATTTTTTTTCCATCACGACAATGAACCTTCTCATTCTTCAAAGGTAGCAAGGGTTGTCCTATGAGAATTTCTCTGGAAAACCTTACCCCACCCACCCTACAGCCCTGACCTTACTCCTTCAGACTTCTTTTTGTTCCCAAAACTCAAAGAACATTTAAAAGAAACACAATTTAAGTCCCTTGAGGCTGCCAAAACTTCTATTTTGACATGGTATAAATTGAAGAGCACAGAAGTCTCAGGGAAGGGCTAAAAAAAAAAAAAAAAAATTAGAGGGATGAAAACACCGCCTTCAGAAGTACATAGACCTAGATAGAGGATATGTTGAAAAACAATAGCTTCATATTTTGATATTTTTGTTTAATAAAGGTTTCTATAATTTTATAACAATACTTTTGGATTTACCCTTGTATGTATTTCCAAGAAACATGCAGGTTGTTGTTAGTTACTATCAAGTCAGTGACCTTGTGTATAACAGAACAAACCGTTGCACACGTAAGCTAGCTGAAGTCTCACCATCCTCGCTTCTAAGGAGCTTTCTGGTTGTATTTCTTCTAAAATCGGTTTTTTCTTTCTTCTGGCAGTAAATATATTCAATATTCTTTGCCAACACCGCAATTCAAATGCATCAATTCTTCTTCCTTTTTCATTGTGCAGCTTTCGCATGCATGTGAGGCAATTAAAAAAAAGATGGCTTGGGTTAGGCACACCTTAGTCATCAAAGTTACATCTTTGCTTTTTAAAATCTTAGGTCTTTTGCAGCAGATTTGCCCAATGCAATTCGTCATTTGATTTCTTGGCTGCTGATTCCATAGACACTGATTGTTGATCCAAATAGAATGAAATAATTGACAGCTTCAATTTCTTCATTTATTACGATCTCGGTTATCAGTCCAGTTATGAGGATTTTCATTTTCTTTACATTCAGGCATAACCCATACGGAAGACTATGGTCTTTAACCTTCATGAGTGCTTCAAGTCATCTTCATTTTCAGCAAGCAAGGTTGTATCATCTGCTTATGGAAGGTCATTAACAAATCTTTCTCCAATCCTGATGCCATGTTCTTCTTCATATAGTACAGCTTCTTATCCATAATTTGCTATGATCCACACAGTCAGATGTTTTCACATAGTCAACAAAACACAGCTTAACATCTTCCTGGTATTCTCTGCTTTCAGACAAGAGATATTAGACAACGATATCCCTTTTTCCACATCCTCTTCTGAATCTAGCTTGAACTCCTGGCAGTTCTGAGTTATAAAAAAAGCAGAATAGACACAGAGACATACAGGGAAGACAGACGCCCAGGAATGCCAAGGAAAACCAAGGAATACTGGCAGATACCAGAAACTAGGAGAAAGGCTCACAGAGGGAATCAACACGTCCCAGACTCTGTCTTGGACTTCTACCTTCCAGAACTGTGAGAAAATAAATCTCTGTTCCTTAAAGCCACCCACAGCAGCACTAGGGTACTAACACAGTACTTTACCCTCCTTTGTTTAAATTGTGGTAAAGATGTGTATAACATGTACTATTCACGGATACTGATAATACTCATCATGTTGTGCAACCATTACCATACCCTCTTCCAAATTATTCTATCATTAACAAAAACTCAGTGTCCCCTAAGCAATGACTTCCTCTCCGCCCTACCCTCCCAATCCCACTTCTGGTAACCATTAATAAGCTTTGGTCTCTATACATCTGCCTATTTCATACGAGTGGGATCACACAATATTTGTCCTTTTGTGACTGCTTTCAATCAGCGTAATGTTTTCAAAGTTCTTCTATGTTGTAGCATGTATCAGGTCTTCATTTATCTCTACGGCTGAGTAGCATTGCACTACACGGATATATTAAATTTTGTTTATCCATTTATCTGTTGAAGAACATTTAGATTGTTTCTACCTTCTGGCTATTGTGAAAAGTGCTGCAATGAATATTGGTGTACAGGTTTCTGTTTGCATTCCTGCTTTCAATTCTTTTGGGTATATACCTAGGATTGGAATTGCTGGGTCAGATGGTAATTGGTTTAACTTTTTGAGAAACAGCCAAATTGTTTTCAACAGCAGTGGTATCATCTTGCCTTCTCACCAACAAAGGGGCAGGATTCCAATTTCTCTACACCTCTGCCATCATTTGCTATTTCCCTTTTTTTTTTTTTTTTAAATATCATAGCCATCCTAGTGGGAATGAAACAGTATCTCATTGCGGTTTTAATTTGCATAGTTTTTAATATTTCAAAAATTTCAAATGTTTCAATCATTTATGGCTCCTGGGTTTTGGTTACATGTTTCTGACCTAAGATTATTTATGAAACAAGACATTAAAACTCTCCCTATGATTTCTATTTTATATGTGTATATATATATATATATAAAACACATAAGGAGCCCTGGTGGCACAGTGGTTAAAGTGCTCAGCTGCTAACCAAAAGGTTGGTGGTTCAAACCCACAAGCCACACTTCAGGATAAAGATGTGGCAATCTGCTTCCATAAAAATTTACAGCTTTGGAAACCCCACAGAGCAGTTTACTCTGTCCCACAGGGTTGCTCTGTGTTGGAATTGACTCGATGGCAATGGGGTTTTTCTGGGTATATAACATATACCATATTGATATATGTAATATTATATATTATGATTATATAGGCAGACCCTGGTGTTACCACTGAGATCTGTTCCCGTGTTTAAGTTAATTTGTAGGTAAGTCAGAACAGTGCATACGGTTCTCATTTAGCCTTATGTTACTGCAACATGATTTAAAAGCTGCATGTGCAGCAGGTGAAGATGCCGGTGATGAAGAATTTATTCCAAGTAGGCGTTGGTTCAGTCGTTTCAGAGTGAGGACAAATTTACACAGTATTAAAGGGCAAGTGTGAGTTGTCAAAACCCAGGGACTTACTGTACTACCTTTATTTTAAAATTTTTTGCATATAAACCTTTGGTTTTTGGAGTTCATCCTGACATAAGGTATAAAGTATGGATCCAGCACCATGTATTGAATTATCCATTTTTCTACTATTGATTTAAAAGTTCTTTTCCATAAATAAAATTCCTGCATATATTAACATTTGGAGGAAGGCAGGTGAGCTGATCAGAAAAGACAACAGCAGAACCCAGGAGAGGGAAGGGAGTGGGAGAAACATAATTGGAGTCGTGGAACCTTCCCTCTCACGTCACCTGACCCACTGAGCAGATGTGTGACAGCTGGCATGACGTTCACCTAATGCATCTGTTGAAGGATACTTATCTACCAGCAACAGAGAAAACAACCAACCAAGAGAAAAGGCTTTTTTATAAAAAAAAAAAAAAAAAAAGAGAAAATGTTTTTTAATATGAACACTCAGTATTCTATCAAAAATGATGCTATTATCTCATCTAAGAGCACAGAAATTAAGTTACTAAGGAATGCCAAGAGGAAAAATATTCTTTGAAATCCTATTCAATTTATCCTGTTGGGAAAAACGACGTTCATTTGGCTGTGGTCACAGTTCCATCATCTCCACTTTCTGTGTAAGTTCAGCTTCAATGGTATCCTAAACAGAGAAAAGAATGACAAAAATCAGGAAATAAATAAGGAAATAAGACAGGTGTTCTAACTTCAAGTATTATTTAAAATAAAACAAGCAAAAAATAAAGAAACATTAAAACTGAAATAAAAAATACCACTATGAATATCAAATATGCTTTTTGATACCCCCTGGCTTTTACACCTAAATGCTCCCCACCCTCCACTCCCACTTCCCCCCAAAAAGTTTTCAGACTTCTGATTCTAATAAACATCTGAAGAAGAGAGGAAAAAAACACAACTTTACAGAGATGAATCAGTGTGAAAATACACAACTAGATTTTTCGAATCTTTACCTCTTAAGCAAGACTTCCACAATGTCCCTCGCATCACCTCTTTTCTATTCTCATTTCCACTGTCCTCATTCTCATCTGGTCTAAATAAGCCAGCTGGTTTCTGTAATTTCCTTTCTCTCTTCTCTGATCCACCCTATACACTGCTTTCAGAATAATCTTCCTAAAGCAATGGCCTGATCAAAAAGCATAGCTTTGATCACATTTCTCTCCAGTTTAAAAAACAAAACTAGGCAATGCACAGCACTTTTAGGGGTTCCCTCAGCCTCCAAGCTCAAGCCGTTTTATATTTAAGGCCCTTTAGATTATAAACCAGTTGACCTTTTCAAAGCTATCTTCCACTGCATACTCTTGACTAGCTTGTGGTACTCCTCGTCATTTGCCATAGCTTAGAAAAGTCCTTCATTTTTCAGCTCTTACGCAGTTGCTATCAAGGAGCTCTGGTGGCGCAGTGGTTAAAGTACTCAGTTGCCAACTGAATGGTCAGTGGTTCAAACACACCAGCCGCTCCACAAGAAGATGTGGCAGTCTGCTTCTGTAAAGAATTACAGCCCTGGAAACCCTATGAGGCAGTTCTACTCTGTCCTAGAGGGTCACCATGACTTGGAACCGACTTGACGGCAATTTTTTTTTTAAATGCAGTTGCTAATTCCTTTTGCCTAGAATATTCTATAGCTCTCAACCTCCATTTTCCACCCAAGAAAATTTGTGCAAATTTTTGAAAAACATAAAACACCACTATGTATTTTTTTTAATTAACTTTTATTAAGCTTCAAGTGAACATTTACAATTCCAATCAGTCTGTCACATGTAAGTTCACATACATCTTACTCCCTTCTCCCACTTGCTCTCCCCCTATTGAGTCAGCCCTTTCAATCTCTCGTTTCGTGCCAATTTTGCCATCTTCCCTCTCTCTCTATCTTCCCATCCCCCCTCCAGTCAAGAGTTGCCAACACACTCTCCAGTGTCCACCTGATTTAATTAGCTCACTCTTCATCAGCATCTCTCTCCCCGCCGGCTGACAAGTCCTTTTCATGCCTGATGAGTTGTCTTCGGTGATGGTTCCTGTCCTGTGCCAACAGAAGGTCTGGGGAGCATTGCCGCCGGGATTCCTCTAGTCGCAGTCAGACCATTAAGTATGGTCTTTTTATGAGAATTTGGGGTCTGTATCCCACTGATCTCCTGCTCCCTCAGGAGTTCTCTGTTGTGCTCACTGACAGGGCAGTCGTCGATTGTGGCCGGGCACCAACTAGTTCTTCTGGTCTCAGGATGATGTAGGTCTCTCATTCATGTGGCCCTTTCTGTCTCTTGGGTTCTTAGTTGTTGTGTGACCTTGGTGTTCTTCATTTTCCTTTGCTCCAGGTGGGTTGAGACCAATTGATGCATCTTAGATGGCCGCTTGTTAGCATTTAGGACCCCAGATGCCACATTTCAAAGTGGGATGCAGAATGTTTTCATAAAAGAATTATTTTGCCAATTGACTTAGAAGTCCCCTCAAACCATGTTCCCCAGACCCCAGCCCCTGCTCTGCTGACCTTTGCAGCATTCATTTTATCCCGGAAACCTCTTTGCTTTTAGTCCAGTCCAATTGGGCTGACCTTCCTTGTATTGAGTGTTGTCTTTCCCTTCACCCAAAGCAGTTCTTATCTACTGATTGATCAATAAAAAACCCTCTCCCTCCCTCCCCCCTTCGTAACCACAAAAGTATGTGTTCTTCTCAGTTTTTTCTATTTCTCAAGATCTTATAATAGTGGTCTTATACAATATTTGTCCTTTTGCCTCTGACTCATTTCGCTCAGCATAATGCCTTCTAGATTCCTCCATGTTATGAAATGTTTCAGAGATTCATCACTGTTCTTTATCGATGCGTAGTATTCCATTGTGTGAATATACCACAATTTATTTACCCATTCATCCGTTGACGGACATCTTGGTTGCTTCCAGCTTTTTGCTATTGTAAACAGAGCTGCAATAAACATGGGTGTGCATATATCTGTTTGTGTGAAGGCTCTTGTATCTCTAGGGTATATTCCGAGGAGTGGGATTTCTGGGTTGTATGGTAGTTCTATTTCTAACTGTTTAAGATAACGCCAGATGGATTTCCAAAGTGGTTGTACCATTTCACATTCCCACCAGCAGTGTATGAGAGTTCCAATCTCTCCGCAGCCTCTCCAACATTTATTATTTTGTGTTTTTTGGATTAATGCCAGTCTAGTTGGTGTGAGATGGAATCTCATCGTAGTTTTAATTTGCATTTCTCTAATGGCTAATGATCGGGAGCATTTTCTCATGTGTCTGTTGGCTGCCTGAATATCTTCTTTAGTGAAGTGTGTGTTCATATCCTTTGCCCACTTCTTAATTGGGTTGTTTGTCTCTTTGTGGTTGAGTTTTGACAGAATCATGTAGATTTTAGAGATCAGGCGCTGGTCTGAGATGTCATAGCTGAATATTCTTTCCCAGTCTGTAGGTGGTCTTTTTACTCTTTTGGTGAAGTCTTTAGATGAGCATAGGTGTTTGATTTTTAGGAGCTCCCAGTTATCTGGTTTCTCTTCATCATTTTTGGTAATGTTTTGTATTCTGTTTATGCCTTGTATTAGGGCTCCTAGGGTTGTCCCTATTTTTTCTTCCATGATCTTTATCGTTTTGGTCTTTATGTTTAGGTCTTTGATCCACTTGGAGTTAATTTTTGTGCATGGTGTAAGGTATGGGTCCTGTTTCATTCTTTTGCAAATGGATATCCAGTTATGCCAGCACCATTTGTTAAAAAGACTATCTTTTCCCCAATTAACTGACACTGGTCCTTTGTCAAATATCAGCTGCTCATACATGGATGGATTTATATCTGGGTTCTCAATTCTGTTCCATTGGTCTATGTGCCTGTTGTTGTACCAGTACCAGGCTGTTTTGACTACTGTGGCTGTATAATAGGTTCTGAAATCAGGTAGAGTGAAGCCTCCCACTTTCTTCTTCTTTTTCAGTAATGCTTTGCTTATCCGGGGGTTCTTTCCCTTCCATATGAAATTGGTGATTTGTTTCTCTATCCCCTTAAAATATGACATTGGAATTTGGATCGGAAGTGCGTTATATGTATAGATGGCTTTTGGTAGAATAGACATTTTTACTATGTTAAGTCTTCCTATCCATGAGCAGGGTATGTTTTTCCACTTAAGTATGTCCTTTTGAATTTCTTGTAGTAGAGCTTTGTAGTTTTCTTTGTATAGGTCTTTTACATCCTCGGTAAGATTTATTCCTAAGTATTTTATCTTCTTGGGGGCTACTGTGAATGGTATTGATTTGGTTATTTCCTCTTCGGGAAACACCACTATGTATTTTTTATAAAAAAAAAATATATATATATGTACACACAAGTCAAAAAAGTATTAAAACATGCATGGGAATGATACATAGCAACTTTGGGACTGTGCTTACCTTTGAGGAAGAAGGAAAGAAGAAGGATGAAGGGAGATTTAGCTATATCAGTATTTAGTTTACTTCTTTAAAAAATGGAACTACTTACCAATTCTCTTTTTGCTTCTTCAATTTTCACTTGAGCAAGAGATGGATTCTTTTAAAGAAAAGTAAAATAAGGAAAGGTTATATTGTCTCAACTTGGCTCAGGAAAAAAACATAACCTCTTACAAAAGGCAAAAAACCTTACAGAGAGTATACCCAATGTACATGTAATACTGAAATCCACACCTGACTTTAAATCCCTAAACGTGGACCCACTATTTTCATGAAAATGTAGTGCCCTTGGAAGAGGGTGGAGAGGATGACTTTTTTTCCTTTTCTAATTCATAAGAATAATTACCGGCATTAAATCTAAATAGGATTCCAATTTTTTCTTCAAAGGTATAGTCTGTCGTTTTAGTTCTGCCAGTTTCTGGGGGGTAAAACATAGAAAGAGTCACAGAGTAATACAGACATTCACAATGGAACTAAATACAGCCTGTTGCTGATATAAAACACAGTAAAGCATTAAGTTATGGTATTTTCAAATAATGTATCTAATGAAGAGCTTCAATGACGAATGAATACATAAACTCACTTCCAATAGAAATAATATTTCTAAGATGCTTAAAATAGAAAAGTTATACTCCCACTTATCAAGGATAGGATTTAAGTATGTTTTCTGAGAACAGAAAAATATAGGAATTAGAACGTACAGGAACAACCAGAGACTCAAATACATATATTTATGAATGGTCAACTTCAGATTACAAGAATGAAAGTCAAAAGAAATCCTAAGAACAATAATATAAATCAAAACCCTCTTTTTCTCCTATTTCCTATCAAAATAGCTAAAAACTCTAATGCCAACTAAAAACCCAGAATTGCACTTGGAAACTTGAGGTATTTTGCATTTTTACTGTACACCAAAAGAGAAGAAATACTAGTACCTAGATGGCTGGCACACAGTCCCTCAAGAAATATTGGTTTAATAAGTAAATCAATAATATATAACTGTCTGCAGCAAGAGTTTCTAGCCTATAGTAACAAGTAAAGGAAACCAAATAAATGCAAAGAAATACACAGCTAAACAAGTAAGAAAGATATAAACACTGGTGAACATAAAGTATAAAAAAATAAAGGAAAAGAAATCACTTCAATAGTGAGTTAAAGCTCTATAAGAAACAAATGAAAAAGCACACCCTGGACTAGTACTTTAAAGAAAGGTGAATTAGGTTAAAATAAGCTCACCTCTGATAGTGCCACTAGTGACTGGTGAGAGAGAGAAACATCCATGCCTCTAGCTGAAAGCTGTTCCTACAATTACAAAAAAAGGGAGTTCAGTGAAAAGATGTATTTTCAAATTGACCATCACGAAATGTTTTCAACATATAAAACAATAAAGAGAATCTGTGAGGCACAGATAAAAAACTCTATGTACGTCCAAGACTTTTATGAATGAATCACTTCCACACTAATGTATTTGTGGCAATACAGGTATAAGGCTTAAGTGCCTGAGCACCTGGGTCTGGCCTGGATCTGCTGCTAAGTAGCTATGTAACAATGGGCAAGTCACCTATGTTCTCTGTGCCTTAGTTTCACCATCTGTAAAAACGGAGTTGTAACACAGCCTAGTTGTGAGGGAGAAGGTATAAAAGAAAACTCACTGTATTCAATTCTACATACAAACCTCTGCAGCTTTGATTCTAAATCTGAACTCCTCTGATTTTGCTTTTAGGAAGTCCATGTTCTGAAGACGATGGTTGACTCTGGCCCTTTCTGTAGAGAGATGCTGCTCTGCCTTCTTGAGATCCCTTCAAAAAGTAAAGTTAACATTTTCTTCTCAGTGAAATTATTATAAAAAAAAAACCTCTACTACTTTTGGAGTGCAAATCTGGATTACCGAATTGTGGATAACCTGCTTGATGGATTATCTCCCATAAATTTTACATCACAGACTAGCTATCATGCATTCTTCTGGGTCACTGGCCCCTGTGCATTGCCATCTCAGATTTTACTCAAGAAATACAAAACAGTTTTAAGATACCAGAGCTATAATAAGAAAGGGCAACAAAATACAATGTGCCTTTCAGTTGTATAGTACAAAATGAAAAATTCACATACATTTAAAAACCTATGTCAATTTTAAGAAATGCAAAAAAGTAAACTGTATGAAGTAAAATGTAAATCTGTACCCGACCACCTCCACCTTAGTCATCTTCTACTTCAAAAACATTTTACGAGCCTCATTCCCTCATGTGTCCTTTTAAAAATCCTACTGCCAAGCTAAAATTGCAGGGCTTCAAACCAGTTCAGTCTGGTTCAACCCCTGCTGAGAATCTGCATTTCTAACAAGTTCCCAGGTGATGCTAATGCTGCTGGTTAGGGACCAATTCTGAGAACCACTAGCAGAGCAGTGGTTCTCAAAATTTATTATACGTAAGAATCATCTGGGGATCTCGTTAAAATGCAGATTCTGATTCAGTATATCTGGGGAGGAAATGGAAATTCTCAGCAGGGGTTTGAACTGGACCAAATGGGTTTGAAGCTCTGTAAAACTGTTACCATTTCCAACTCAATTACTTACTCTTGTAGACGTTTTTCTAATACTAAAGTTCCAGTTAGATTATTTTCAAGTTTTGTCAACTCAAGCTTGATTTCTTCATTTTTGGATTTGGTGCGGAAAAGATCAGAGGTCAAATCATTCACTGCAGGAATAAAACTAAAAGAAAAATGGACATAAATGGACATTAATGATAACAGCTATAGCCCTCATTTATAAAAACCGTTTTATCTCCGTATGGATTTTTTTTTTTTATACGTGTTTTTATTGTGGTGAAATAAACAAAACATTTGCCATTTCAACCATTTGGTGTGTACCATTCAATGATGTTATGTTCACCATGTTGTAGAACCATCACCAATATTTGTTTCCCAATTTTTTCATCACTCGTAATGGAAACTCACTACTTATCAAGCAATACCTCCCTCTTACCCCTCCCACCCACCTCTGGTAACCACTGATAAACTTTGGTCTCTATAAACTTGCCTATTCCAAATATTTCATATTAGTGAGATCATACAATATTTGACTTAATTTTTTTTAGGTTCATCCATATCACAGCATGTATCAGAATTTTCTCTTTTTTGCTGAACAATATTCCATTGTATACACCACACTTTATCTATTCTTCTGTTGATGGATGCTAGTGCTGTTTCTATCTTTTAGCTATCCTGAGTAATGCTGCAGTGAACACTGGTGTGCAAGTGTCTGTTTGAGTCCCTGCTCTGCATTCTTTTGGGTACATACTTAGGAGTGGAATTGCTGGGTCGAAGGGTCTATGTGGATTCTTACATAACATGCTGCTTCATGCCTCTGTGTATATTTTTTTTTAATAATTTTTATTGTGCTTTAAGTGAAAGTTTACAAATCAAGTCAGTCTCTTGCCCCTGTGCATTTTTTACACGCTCTTCCCATTTCCTGGAATGCCCTTCCTCCACTGGCAGATTTCCACTTGTCCTTCAAAACTCAGATAAAATTCCTCCCCTCCTGGAAATCACTACTCCTTTCTCTGTGCTACCCAGCTGCAGCTTGCACTTTCTCCTATTGTTGCAGCTGTCACACTGTATCATATTTTGTCCATATTCCTTATTTGGCTCTGAGCAGAGATGTCCTTGAAGGTGGTTACCATTCATCTCTGCCTCCCCATGCTTATAGCACAATGCTTGGAATGTAACTGATATTTGGTTTTTGGTTGAATTGACTTAATTCAAGGGTAGATTTCTGCTGCCATTCAGCCTACTTGTTCTTCATGTTAAAATACCTCTCTTTAAGCGCATACATAAATTCTAAGCCCTTATATAGGCAATGAAGCAGAACAGCTGTGGTGTTCTCTGATTATAATGATAAGTTGGAGTGGTAAACCAAAAAAAAAAAAAAAAACCCGCTGCTGTCGAGTTGATTCCGACTTCTGGTGACCCTACAGGACGGAGTAGAGCTGCCCCATAGGGTTTCCAAGGAGTGACTGGTGGATTCAAATTGCCAGCCTTTTTGGTTAGCAGCTGAACTCTTTTTTTCTTTATTATGGTTTAGGTGAAAGTTTACAGCTCAAGTTAATCTCTCATACAAAAACTTATACACATATTGTTATCTGACGCTAGTTGCAATCCCTATAATGTGACAGCACACTCCTCCTTTCCACCCTGGGTTTCCCATGTCCCTCCAACCAGCTCCTGTCCCTTCCTGCCTTATCCTGCCTCCAGACAGGAGCTGCCCATGTGGTCTCATGTATCTGCTTGAACTATGAAGCACACTCTTCACAAGTATTATTTTATGTTTTATAGTCCAGCCTAATCTTTGTCTGAAAAGTAAGCTTTGGAAATAGTTTCAGTTCTGGGTTAATAGAGAGTCTGGGGGCCATGGCTTTGGGAGTTCTTCCAGTCTCAGTCAGACCATTAAGTCTGGTCTTTTTACATGAATTTGAGTTCTGCTCCACACTTTTCTCCTGCTCCATCAGGGACTCTCTGTTGTGCTCCCTGTCAGGGCAGTCATCAGTGGTAGCCGGGCACCGTCTAGTTCTTCTGGTCTCAAGCTGGTTTATGTGGCCCTTTTTTCTCTTGGGCTAGTATTTTCCGTGTGCCTTTAGTGTTCTTCATCCTCCTTTGCTCCAGGTGGACCTTGATGTAGCTTACATGGCCACTCGCAAGCTTTTAAGACCTCAGATGCCACTCACCAAAGTGGGATGCAGAACACTTTCTTAATAAACTTGTTATGCCAATTGACCTAGATGTCCCCCAAAACCATGGTCCCCAGTCCCCAGCCTCTGCTACTCTGTCCCTCAAAGTGTTTGGTTGTATCCTGCAAACTTCTTAGCTTTTGGTTTAGTCCAGTTGTGCTGAGTAGCCGAACTCTTAACCACTGCACCACCAGGGCTCCAGCTAAAATATGACTGCCAATAATATTCATACAGACTGTGGAGTCAGGCTGTTTCAACTCCAACTCTCTCATTTACTAGCTTAGAAGCTATTTAACCCCTTTTGAGCCTCAGTTTCCTCTTAAGGTTGTTGGAAGAATCATGTCAGTATATAGCTGAAATGTCTGTCATAAGGAATGATGGGCCCTAACTACTCTACCCGATAGGGCCGGTTGTTGTTGTTGTTAGGTGCCATCAAGTCAGTTCTGACTCACAGCAACCCTATGGACCACAGAATGAAACACTGCCCAGTCCTGCACCATGCTCACGATCATTATGCTTAAGCCCATTGTCGCAGCCACTGTGTCAATCCATCTCATTGAGTCTTCCTCTTCTTCGTTGACCCTGTACTTTACCAAGCAGGGCTGGTACATAACCAAACTTCACTTCTCGCACCAGATCACTTCGTCTACTGCTTTTCTTATTGTTTATGGGGAACAGTGTGACACTTAATCCCTCCCTACATATACCTGAGAACCAACCTTTAGAAAAGTAATCCTGGAAGAAGAAAGGAAATACCAAAAATTAACCAATGTCAAATGTAACTGAATTAACTAGCAAACTAAAGAGTTAACTAAAATCAGCATTTTTGCATTTATTATTGTCTATGTAGAATTACCCAGAGAACTAAAAAGTTTTCAGCATATATGAAAGCATAAATGAAAACTGTCACAAATATTACCTAGTTAGTGAGGTATCCTTTGTTTCAAGCACCAAGGCAATGTCAACCAAAGCATTCAGATACCTGGAACCGGCACTAGAGAGATTAGCAGGGGAAAAATTCACACTCTCCATGAGAAGGTCTTGAAGATGTTTAGCTGAAAAGATATGAGTTCCATGGTGACTGAGATTTTTTTTTTTAACAGCTTTATTGAGGTGTAAGTCAAATATCATGCAATTCATCCATATATATAATTCAGTGGCTTTCAGTATATTCATAGCAACGCATCCATCATCACAATCTTAGAACACTTTCATCACCCCAAAAAGAAACCTCCATACCTCTTAGTCATCATCTCCCAACTTTCTCACCTCCATTCCTAGGCAATGACGAATCTTTAGGTCTCTGTAAACCAAAAAACCCATTGCTGTTGAGCTGATTCTGACTCATAGCGGCCCTGTAGGGCAGAGTAGAGCTGCCCCATAGGGTTTCCAAGGAATGGCTGCTGGATTCAAACTGCCGACCTTTTGTCTCTATAGAATTTACCTACTCTGGGCAATTCGAATAAATGGAACCATACTACATATGGTCCTTGTGCCAGGGACCTTTCACTTGACGTAACATTTTCAAGGTTTATCCATGTGGTAGCACGCATCAGTATTCATTCCTTTTTATTGCCAAATAACATGTCACTATACGGATATAAAACCAAAACCAAACCCTTTGCTGTTGAGTCGATTCCGACTCATAGGGACCCTATAGGTCAGAGTAGAACTGCCCCACAGAGTTTCCAAGGAGCTCCTGGTGGATTCAAACTGCTGACCTTTTGGTTAGCAGCCGTGGCAGTTAACCACTATGCCACCAGGCTTAGCATAGTTTATTCATTCATGAGTTGATGTTCATTTGGATTGTTTCCATTTTCTGGCTATTGTGAATAATGCTGCTATGAACATTCATGGGCATACTTTTATGTGAACGTTTTTATTCTTCTTAGGTATATACGTAAGAGTAGACTTTCTGGGTCATATGGAAAATCTGTTTCACCATTTAAGGAACTGCCAGGCTGTTTTCCAACGGAACGCTACCATCTGAGATATCCACCAGCAGTGTACGAGAGTTCCAGCTTCTCCACATCCTCCCAACACTTGTTACCTGACTTTGATTCTAGCCATCCTCGTGATTATGAGGTGGCATCTCATCGTGGTTTGGATTCGCATTTCCCTGATGACTAAAGATGTTGAGCATGTTTTCATTGTTGGCCATTTGCATGCCTTCTTTGGAAAAATGCTCATTCATATCCATCCCTTAGCCATTTTTAAATTGGGCCATTTGTCTTTTATTGAGTCAGATGAGTTATTTCTATTTTCTGGATACAAGTCCCTTAAGAGAGATGATTTCTGAATATTTTCTCCCATTGTGTGGACTGTCTTTTTACTTTCTTGATGGTGTCCTTTGAGAACAAAAGTTTTTAATTTTGATGATGTGAGGCTTACCTATTTTTCTCTTGTTGCCTGGGCTTTGGTGTCACATCTAAGAAATCATTGCCAAACCCAAGGTGAGAAATATATATACCCATGTTCTAAGAGTTTTGGGTTTAGCTCTTACATTTATGTCTTTGTTACATTTTGAGTTAGTTTTTATATATGGTGTGAGGTAAAGGTCCAGCTCCATTCTTGTGCACGTGGATATCTAGTCATCCCAGAGCCATTAGTTCAAAACACTATTCTTTCTTCCATTGAATTGTCTTATCACTCTTGTCAAAAATCATTTGGGAGATTGACTTACCACATCGTAGTGTGAGGAGCTCCATTGACCCTCTCCCCGGTGAAAATAATTAAAAAAAAAATTTTTTTAAGCCCCTAGGAATGGTCCTAAGGGCATACAGCAAATGAAGAAACCATCTATTCTAGAAAATCTATAGAAAGGTCCAAGGCCACTCTCTCTCTCCCCCTTCCAGCTCAGTGAGGCTGAAACTCCACTCCAGACTGCTACAGCCAAAAACACAGACTCCCTTTCTCTCTAGCTCCTAGTCAGAGGCATTTCTTCCCAGGGGAAGCAGAATTTCAGCAATTCTCATCCTGCTGCCAGTTACTTGCTGCTGAGGCTGTCCCAGGGGAGTGTAGTCAGAGGTGTGGGCTCCCCTCTTCTGTCCAGCTTCCACTCATATAACAGCGTATCTACCTTGGGGGCAGCGTGCTGAGAATTCTGGGGCCTGGACTGGCCTTGCCTCAGTTCATGAGGCATGGATCTACACCAGGAAAGGCAAACCAAGAAGACCTCAGGTACAGCACTCCCCCTCCAACTGGTAGTGGTACGTATAAGGCACAAGCTTTTTACCCTAATTGATCAGAAATTTGAGGATAGCATAATGTGTGTAAGCTCTGGAATCAGAGTGTCTTGATTCAAATCTCAGCTCTACCACTTCTTACTAGTTGTGGGACTTTGACAAAGTAACTTAACTTCTCTGGGCCTCAGTTTTCTCATCTGCATGATGGGTACCTCATAAAACCTACCTCATAGGATTGTTTTGAGGATTAATGAATACAAGTTAAGTACTTCTTACAGTGTCTAGTAAACGATAACCACACAACTATTAGCCATTTTATCTACTATAATAAGGCATGGTGTAGATCACATCAATATTAGCACATGACTTTGTTTTCAAATTCTGAAATATAGAAAAACTCACTTCACAAATATGTCAATTAAGAGACTATGATGATGGGCAAAGCCTACTTAGTTGTTTGGGAGTGAACATGGGGGCTATTTTACTAATTCTTGATTTTCAGGAAGCTATTTCTGATGCCTGAATTAAACTGGAATTAAAAAAAAAAAACTCCTCTTGGAGATCTTCTGCCAAAGACTGAGCATGAGTGAGAAAGCAGTTTTTCCTAATATTCTAAATGTGATTTTTGGCCTTGCCTTCTGGAAAACAGTGCATGAATTCATCCTAAACACAGACCATGAAGTATTTTATTATGATAACATTTTAAGAATTTGTCCTCGAGAACTTCATCGACTTCAGAAAAATGAAGAGATATACTGAGTATAAGTGAATCAAATAGATCATAACGAGCAATGATGCCAGTTGGTGACTCTTTAAGTTTCAGGGTCACTGTGTTCAATAACTAAAAATATATGTGTCAAATATGCTAATTATCTACAGGAAGGTTTTTTAATTTTGAAATTTAAAGCAGTTAAGCTTTCTCTGATACTCCCTAATGAGGGTAAGTATGGGCTTTAGCTCCTAAATGGCCAACTATATTTCTTCAAAACTAAAATGAACCTAAGTATAGGACAATAATCTTTGACTGACGTTCAAATATGTCTGTTTAACAAACAGACTGTAATAAGTATTTAGTTGAGGTCTTCTCATAGACCACCAGGCAGTTTCCAAAAGTCACTGCACGACAGAAAACACCACCGTACATTCCCAAACAGAAGGCTTTTATCCTTTGAGTTTGGCCAAAAACTCTTGAGTATAAACTTAGAATAGGGTCGCTATGAGTCGGAATCCACTTGACTGCAGTGGGGTTTTTAAACACATATTTGGAAACCCTGGTGGCGTAGTGGTTGAGTGCTATGGCTGCTAACCAGGAGGTTGGCAGTTCAGATCCTCCAGGTGCTCCTTGGAAACTCTATGGGGCAGTTCTACTCTGTCCTATAGGGTCGCTAAGAGTCGGAATCTCGACTCAACGGCAGTGGTTTGAAATACATACTCTGTTCATTTGTTTTTTTCTAATCTGAACATTCCTTTTAAAGAATTCAGATATGCCTTCAAATATGTGAACCTAATATTGGTGGTATTTTCTAAAGCTGAAGAAAGGTTTCTTTTTCAATACCAGGGTTTCTCAAACTTGGCACTACTGACATTTTGGCCTGGATAATTCTGTTTAAGGGGCTTTCCTGTGCATTGTAGGATGTTTAGCAGTATCCCTGGCTTCTACCCACTAGATGCCAGTAGCATCCCTCCAGCTTCAGGTTGTGACAACCAAAACTATCTCCAGACATTGCCAAACATCCCAAAACTACCCTTGACGGAGAACCACTGTTCCATACTATCTTGAGCTACACTCAATTTGATGAAAAATATCAGAGGGCCTACCAGTGACCTGCCAGGTACAGTATTAACACTTGTGCACAAACAAGTAGCAGAACTCAGCTTTCTTTGTTAGCAGACCCATCATGCTTAATAATAAAAAATGATGATGATTTGATCTTCCATAAAATTTGCAGTCTGACATCTGAAATCGAGTTAGCCTTGAGAGTGGAATAGAACCAAGGAACACTCTGGCATTGTTTCTCGTTTCCTCCCCAACTGAAGAAATGCCGCATGAGGAGTGCAGTTTCCTCAGTTCCATCTGAACTCCTTATGATTACAGAAAGACTACTTCATACAAAACTTGTCCATCCTTTCCCAACTCCTGAAAATATTTCCAAAGTGGTCCAGTCTCCTGTGCTGCAAAGCACTGTATTTTGCAGTAATAAAAATTTCACCTTAATAACGGTTTATATGATTTTGTTATAATTTTTAACTCAAAAGTCATTCAGGTCCTGAGCGCAATATGGTATCACCACTCAGAATGTTTCTAATTACAAACTGAGGTGGCTTGTCCTCATCCTCTGAAATACACGTGAATATACACTTGTCACCATGTTCCACTCATTTTGTTTGCTGGTTGACAGTTCCACTGACTAAAAAGAGGGAAATCTTAGGAAAGAGAAGGAATGATGAAAATGCATGACTATGCAGATAGTTCACTGGTACTGATGTTGGCAGGACTCTTATAGATACCTTAATATAGAAAATTGTGCCAAAATTCTATAGTCTGTATTAACAGAATTCCATCCCTGGCGGTGCAGTGGTTAAGAGCTTGGCTGCTAACCAAAAGGCTGGCAGTTCAAATCCACCAGCCACTCCTTGGAAACGCTATAGGGCAGTTCTATTCTATCCTATTCTATCCACAGCAACAAGTTTGTATTTGTTTGTTTGTTTATATTAACGACATTCCATATTAACAGAAGAAGCCCTGATGGTGCAATGGTTAAGTGCTTGGCGACTAACTGAAAGGTTGTTGATTCAAACCTAAGAGCAGCTCCACAGGAGAAAAGGCCTGAAGTTCTGCTCCCGTAAAGATTACAGCCCAGGAAACCCTATGGGGCAGTTCTACTCTATCCTAAAGGGTCTCTATGAGTGAGAATTGACTTGACAGAACACAACAACATATTAACAGAAACATTTGCTATTGAGTATCTGTCACTCTAAAGGGTGCTTAAGTTTAAAGACAGAGCTAAATCATTTTACTTTGAAAATTCCTCAATTTCTAGTTTACAGAAATAGAACAAAAAAACGCTCCTTCCAAAACAAGATTTTTCTAGACTCAAAGCTCCTTTCCTCATACAGTATTTTAATGACAAAATAAAATTATTTAAAAACAGTTCTAAAAGCATATATACGGGAGAGCGTGACGAAAAGGGGCAGCATAAGGGAGCTCTGGGGTGATGGAACTGTTCTGTGTCCAGACTGTGATGATGGCTCCAGACTTTGTATTTGTGTCAAAACTCACAGAACTGTACACCAAACAAAAAAGGCAATTTTACCCTATGTTAATTTTTTTTAATTGTGGAAAGAGCAAATATGTAATAGAATTACAACATAGATCAAATTGCACTCAAAACATCATATGTAACAGATGTCAGGGCACCTGGTTAAACATAGGCCAAATGGAGGCCCCGCTTCCTTTCTCTTTTTTATATTCTCACCACCTAAAAAGATTTTTATTAAACTTTGTTTTTGTGGCTTGTTATAAAAACAATATCTGTCTTGAATATACTTTTTCAAACGATATTTGCCCAACAGAAAATTCTAATGTAATCTCGAGTACACAGAATGGGATGATTTGTCAGGTCTAACGGTTCATGGCAGAGCACTGCTGGTGTCTTAGTAGGTCATTACAACTAAAGCATGGGAACAGGTGATAGACCAAATCACAAAGGCATCTGTGTGTCAGGTTAACAAGTTTTAGTACTTACTTTTTTTCCTATCAGAGTACCAATAAAATATTTAATCAAGTGTGTACTCTCATGAGATTTAGGATTTAAGAAAGTTACGATCACAAGAGTGGGAGATGAATCTGGGTAAAATAAAGAAGCAAAGCTAACAAGTATAGTCATGTGCCACATAACGTTCATTCGGGCCAATTCCGACCCCATATACGCCTGTGGTCCCATAAGGTTATACTATACAATATGGTGTTCGCACAACAACCAAATCACATAATGTCTTATTTCATAGAACGCGTCGTGGGCATTAGGCAATGCCATGACTGTAGTCTACTCTTTAAGATTACAAAATGTGGTCACCTCTAGTTATTATCTCTTCCCAAACTCTGGAATTAATCTCACCTTCTGATTCATATTCACTTGCTTTCTGTTTTAAGTCCTCTATTACCAGGGAGACATCCCTGTCCCGGGCCTTGTTGCGCTCTGAAAGGTGATACAGAATCTCTGTGGTCCTTGGATTCACCTCATATTGTGGAATGGGATGATCTCCAAATATTTTTTTCAACCAGGCAGCAACCTAACCATTAAAAGGAAGGCAGACATTACAAGTTTTGTTCAGTGGAACGGCCCACAGAAAACATGACAGAGAAATGACCAGAATGCAAACTAAATGCTTTCTATGAATGTCCTGGGGTCCACTTTACATCCCAATTTGTCTGAGGAAGATAGCAAACGTCAGGAAATAAACTAAAAAAGTGATAGATACAATGAACAATGGGACAAGACCAGAGAAAAATCCGTTCTCTCTCGAAGATACAAAGAGCAGTTTCAATTAATTATTTGCATCACTCGAAAAGCCGTAAAGCTCAGTACGCAGATGTGAAAGCATTATTTTACGTGCAGTTTGAAAAAAAGAGCTGTCCTCAAAACATCATAACCCTCGCAGTCTCCGTAAGCTCCCAGAGTTGGGGTGCAGGGCACGCAAGCAGCTCAGGTGTGAAAATTCTAGAAGGAAGCAGCAGCGAAGGGCGAGGATAAACTGGCTGGCAGGTGTGGGTTCAGGAGACCCACTCCAGGCTGTTGGGAGGGGATTCCTACTAGCCGGCTCCTAAACGCCTCTTCCAGCCCGAGTAAAAGCAAGGTAGAGGCCCAGGAAGGAAGGGAAACGCTCTTTCCTGGAGGGTCTACGGGGAAGTGGGGTTTCGCAGGGCCTGAAGGCGGCACTAAAGATGGGCGTCTCGAAGTAGGGAGACAGAAAAGGTAGACGTGGTACCCAGGAGATTCGCTCTCGGGGGAGACTGTGTCAAAGACGCGGGCTCCAAGAGTCTTTAAATCCCCACTCCCGGCCCATCCATCACCTGCGCTCCTTTCTCCAGCTGATCGCCTTTCTCCTGCTGCGCCGCCATAGCGGCAGCTCCCGCCACTTCCTGGGACGCTTCTTGGGGGCGACTAGCCCAGCCCCCTAAGGCGGGGTCTTAGCGAAGCCCCGCCCACACGCCTTTGGCCGCGCCTCTGCTTTGGGCCTAGGGTTGCTGGGAGTTGTGGTTTTCACTCGGCCTCCAGACGTTGAGTCTTTGGACGACATTGGTCCAAGGCTCCAGGGCTGGAAGCCTGTTTGCCCTTGCAGCCTCCCCCGCCCACTCCGTCCAACAGGACTGGGTTTTTGCATTTTCACTGCGCAGGTAGTCCCTGATTTATGACGGGGTTCCATCCAGACTTCTCCACTGTAAGTCGGTTCTGACCCTAAATCAGGTCTGATACAAGTCGAATACGCCTTTTTTTTTTTTTAGTTTTCATTATTATTGCCTTTTAGTATCAGTATCTTTATAAATCCCATCTTTATTTGTCTTTGGGAGTTGGAAACTTTACGTATAAACTTATAAGCTTATAGATACAGTTTAATACATAAAAAAAAAAAAAAAAAAAACCCGGACGTCATAAGTGTGGTTCGTGGTTACTCAGATACTTCAGGGACTACCTGTACTGTGTTTATGTGCAATTTTTGTGCATATATTCTGCTTGAAATTTGTTAGGTCCTTTGAATCTGTGTGTGATGACTTCGTGATGTGTCATTTGGCTAGGTCGAAACTATATTTCTCAGAATTCCCATTCCAGTATATTACCAATTAGGGCAAGCTACATGGGAAATTCAGGAGAGCTGGAGAACACAAGGGAGGCAGCAGCCATTTTGTAGAACACACACACACCTTCTCACAGTCATAGAATCATACATTAGTCTAGGGCTGCTATGAAGGGATTTTGCAAAAGTTATTAAAGTCTCAAACGACTTAAAAGAGAAACTAGGATAGTGGGCCTGCCTTAATCAGGTGTAAGCCCTTTAAAGAGGAAGTAGGCCACGCCGGTGGCATAGTGGTTAAGAGCTAGGGCTGCTAACCAAAAGGTTGGTGGTTCGAATCCACCAGGCACTCCTTGGAAACTCTATGGGGCAGTTCTACTCTGTGCTGTAGGGTCGCTATGAGTTGGAATTGACTCATTGGCAATAGGTTTGGTTTTTTGGTTTAGGCCATAGGAGTCCCTGGGTAGTGCAAATGGTTAAATGCTCAACTACTAAGTGAAAGGTTGGCAGTTTGAACCCACCTAGAGGTGCTTTGAGGAGACCTGGTTGCACAGTGGTTAAGTGCTTGGCTGCTAACTGAAAGGTCGGCAGTTCAAACCCATTGGCCACTCCGTGAGAGAAAGATGTGGCAGTCTGCCTCTGTGAAGATTCTAATAGTCTTAGAAACCCTATGGGACAGTTCTACACTGTGCTATAGGATTGTTATGAGTCTGAATCTCCTCGATGGCACATAACAACAGAAGCACCTTGGAAGAAAGGCCTGGCGATTGCTTTCAAAAGGTCAAAAAAAACAGCCTTGAAAACCCTGTGGAGTGCAGTTCTACTCTGTATACATGGGGTCCATTGGTTTGGATTTTTGGTTTTAGGCCATTGGTCAGGGTGCGGATCCCTGAATGACAATAGTCTGTGTATTGTCACACCTCAATGAATGGGTTTAGTGTTTGGAAACCTCCCAGACATCTTCTCATGTATCTCGCCCTTTGGCTGACTCTGATTTTTACCCTTTTACTAAAACGAAATGATGATCATTAAGTATGAACTTTCCTGAGTTCTGTGAGACATTTGAGCAAATTATTGAATTTGCTGAGGGGGTAGTGGAAACCTCCAAATTTGTAGCCAGCTGGTCAGAAGCAAGGGTGGTCTGGGGACCCCAAGCTTGCAGTTGGTATCTAAAGTAAGGGCAGTCCTGTGGAGGACTGTATCCTTAACCTATGAAGTATGGCCCAACTCTGGGTAATTGGACATTCGGGTCTATTTCTTGACATTATATTTTACCATCCAACTGCTCAATTAATTTCTTGTGTCAAAACCGCACTATTTTAAATTGGTAAAGCTTTGCTATAATATAGGGCTAAGAAAAGGGATTCAGTTTTTGTTAGCAAATGTTTTTTTTCCTTCTTAATTTTATTTTGCATTAGGTCAGTGTCATGGATTGAATTATGTCTCCCCAAAAATGTGTGTATTAACTTGGTTAGGCCATAATTCCCAGTATTGTGCCATTGTCCTCCATTTTGTCATTGTAATTTTATGTTAAAAGGATCCAATATAAAGGGAGTTTCCCTGGGGTGTACCCTGCACCACCTTTTATCTCAAGAGAAAAGAAGGAAAAGGAAACAAGCAGAGAGTTGGAGACCTCATACCACCAGAAAGCAGCACCAGGAGCAGAGCTTGTCCTTTGGACACAGGGTCCCTCTGCCTGAGAAGCTCCTAGACCAGAAGAAGCCTTCCTCCAAAGCCAACAGAGAGAGAAAGCCTCTCCCTGGAGCTGACGCCCTGAATTTGGACTTGTAACCTACTAGACTGTGAGGAAATAAATTTCTCTTTGTTAAAGCCATCCACTTGTGGTATTTCTGTTATGGCAGCACTAGATGACTAAGACAGTCGGTTTCAGTGCAAATTAGTTTCTGATTCAAAAATTTAAACACAAATTGTTTTGTGACATTGGTTGCAATCCCTGTGTCAGCACTCTCCCCCTTTCCTTTTCCACCCTGGCTTCCCTGTGTGTATTTGTTCAGTTTTCTTGTCCCTTCCTGCCTTCTTGTCTTTGGTTTTGGACAGGTTTTGCCCATTTGATCTCATATACTTGATTGAACTAGGTAAGAAGCATATTCCTCACTTGTGTTGGTTTGTTTTATAGGCTTATCTAATCTTTGGCTGAAAGGTGCACTTTGGGAGTAGCTTCAGTTCTGAGTTAGCTGGGTGTCTAGGGGCCATAGTCTTAGGGGTTTCTCCAGTCTCTGTCAGACCAGTAAGTCTGGTCTTTTTTTGTGAATTTGAATTTTGTTCTACATTTTTCTCCCGCTCTGTCTGGGACCCTCTATTGTGATCCCTGTTAGAGTGGTCTATGGTGGTAGCCCAGCACCATCTAGTTCTTCAGGGCTCAGGCTAGTGGAAGCTGTGTTCATGTGGTCAGTTAGTCCTTTGGAGTAATATTTTCCTTGTGTCTTTGGTTTTCTTCATTCTCCTTTGCTCCGGATAGGATGGGAACAATAGATGTATCTTAGATGGCTGCTCACAAGCTTTTAAGACCCCAGATGCTACTCACCAAAGTAGGATGTAGAACATTTTCTTTATGAACTATGTTATGCCAATTGACCTGAATATGCCACGAGAATATAGTCCCCAGCCTTCAGCCCTAGTAACTCAGTCCCTAAAGGTGTTTGGATGTGTCTGTGAAGCTTCTATGCCTTTGTCTTGGTCAAGTTGTGCTGACTTCCCCTATATTGTAGTTAACATTTGTCTATCTAGTCAGTGATTTCCCCTCCCTACCCTTGTAACCATGAAAGAATGTTTTTTCTGTGTGTGAACTTTTCTTGAGTTTTTAAAACAGTGGTCTCATACAATATTTGTATTTTTGCAACTGACTTATTTCACTCAACATAATGCCCTCCAGGTTCATCCAAGTTGTTAGATGTTTGGTGGATTTGCCATTTTTCTTTATTGTTGCATAGTATTCCACTGTGTGTATGTACCATAATTTGTTTATCTATTCCTCTACTGATGGGCACTTAAGTTGTCATGTTAGCAAATATTTTTATCTTCTACTTGCCATCCCACCTCTTAACTGCAAAAATTCAGAAAATGAATACTTGGATGAGAAGGACCCCCATTTATAAAATAAACTCCTAACAATTGTTAACTCTGGGGAGTGGAAACCTGAGAAACTCAAAGGCTGTCTGTCATATGTGATTTAAATAAGTGCACATACAGTGTGCCAGAATTGACTTGATGACAATGAGTCTGGTTCTGGTACAGTGTGTCAATATGACTACAGTGAAAGGGTAAACACATCCTGACTTTATAGTCATATTTCAGTGGATGACCATATACAGGGAGCCTGGGGGAAGGAAAACAATTGATCTGGATTTCCAGAATGGGAGTGTGAGAGAGACTAGGGGGAAGGGGAGGCACAAGGTAGGCAGGTGAGCTGATCAGAAAAGACAACAGCAGAACCCAGGAGAGGGAAGGGAGTGGGAGAAACATAACTGGAGTCGCAGAACCTTCCCTCTCACTTCACCTGACCCACTGAGCGGATGTGTGACAGCTGCCATGATGTTCACCTAATGCATCTGTTGAAGGATACTTACCCACCAGCAACAGAGAAAATTGCCAACCAAGAGAAAAGCCTTTTTTATTTAAAAAAAAAATGGAGAGAGAATGCTTTTTAGTACAAACACTATTTTGTATTTGGGCACAAAAATGCAATATACAAGCAGAAACCAGTATTCTATCAATAATGGCATTATTATCTCATCTAAGAGCACAGAAATTAAGTTACTAAGGAATGCCAAGAGGAAAGACATTCTTTGAAATCCTTTCAATTTCCCCTGTTAGGAAAAAACGATGTTCATTTGGCTGGGTCACAGTTTCATCAGCTCCACTTTCTGTGTAAGTTCAGCTTCAATGGCATCCTAAAGGATGAAAGGAATAGCAAAAATAGTATAAATAAGCACATAAAGTAAGCATCCTAACTTCAAATACTATTTAAAATAAGGGAAGCCAAAAACAAACAAATAAAAAACCATTAAAACTGAAATTAGGGAGGCGGGGCCAAGATGGCGGACTAGGCAGACGCTACCTCGGATCCCTCTTGCGACAAAGACACGGAAAAACAAGTGAATCGATCACATACATAACAATCTACGAATCTTTCCCAAATGAAGATACAATCCTGGAATTATCAGATACAGAATATAAAAAACTAATTTACAGAATGCTTCAAGACATCACAAATGAAATAAGGCAAACTGCAGAAAAAGCCAAGGAACACACTGATAAAACTGTTGAAGAACTCAAAAAGATTATTCAAGAACATAGTGGAAAAATTAATAAGTTGCAAGAATCCATAGAGAGACAGCATGTAGAAATCCAAAAGATTAACAATAAAATTACAGAATTAGATTTTTTTTTAATAGGAAGTCAGAGGAGCAGACTCGAGCAATTAGAATGCAGACTGGGACATCTGGAGGACCAGGGAATCAACACCAACATAGCTGAAAAAAAATCAGATAAAAGAATTAAAAAAAATGAAGAAACCCTAAGAATCATGTGGGACTCTATCAAGAAGGATAACCTGCGGGTGACTGGAGTCCCAGAACAGGGAGGGAGAACAGAAAACACAGAGAAAATAGTTGAAGAACTCCTGACAGAAAACTTCCCTGACATCATGAAAGACGAAAGGATATCTATCCAAGATGCTCATTGAACCCCATTTAAGATTGATCCAAAAAGAAAAACACCAAGACATATTATCATCAAACTCGCTAAAACCAAAGATAAACAGAAAAATTTAAAAGCAGCCAGGGAGAAAAGAAAGATTTCCTTCAAGGGAGAATCAATAAGAATAAGTTCAGACTACTCAGCAGAAACCATGCAGGCAAGAAGGGAATGGGATGACATATACAGAACACTGAAGGAGAAAAACTGCCAGCCAAGGATCATATATCCAGCAAAACTCTCTCTGAAATATGAAGGCGAAATTAAGATATTTACAGATAAACACAAGTTTAGAGAATTTGCAAAAACCAAACCAAAGCTACAAGAAATACTAAAGGATATTGTTTGGTCAGAAAACCAATAATATCAGATATCAGCACAACACAAGGACACAAAACAGAACGTCCTGATATCAACTCAAATAGGGAAATCACAAAAACAAACAAATTAAGATTAATTAATTAAAAAAAAAAATACACATAACAGGGAAACATGGAAGTCAATAGGTAAAAGATCACAATAATCAAAAAGAGGGACTAAATACAGGAGGCATTGAACTGCCATACGGAGAGTGATACAAGGCGATATAGAACAATGCAAGTTAGGTTTTTACTTAGAAAAATAGGGGTAAATAATAAGGTAACCACAAAAAGGTATAACAACTCTATAACTCAAGATAAAAGCCAAGAAAAACGTAACAACTCAACTAACATAAAGTCAAACACTATGAAAATGAGGATCTCACAATTTACTAAGAAAAACGTCTCAGCACAAAAAAGTATGTGGAAAAATGAAATTGTCAACAACACACATAAAAAGGCATCAAAATGACAGCACTAAAAACTTATTTATCTATAATTACGCTGAATGTAAATGGACTAAATGCACCAATAAAGAGACAGAAAGTCACAGACTGGATAAAGAAACACGATCCATCTATATGCTGCCTACAAGAGACACACCTTAGACTCAGAGACACAAACAAACTAAAACTCAAAGGATGGAAAAAAATATATCAAGCAAACAATAAGCAAAAAAGGAGTAGCAATATTAATTTCTGACAAAATAGACTTTAGACTTAAATCCACCACAAAGGATAAAGAAGGACACTATATAATGATAAAAGGGACAATTGATCAGGAAGACATAACCTTATTAAATATTTATGCACCCAATGACAGGGCTGCAAGATACATAAATCAAATTTTAACAGAATTGAAAAGTGAGATAGATACCTCCACAATTATAGTAGGAGACTTCAACACACCACTTTCGGAGAAGGACAGGACATCCAGTAAGAAGCTCAATAGAGACACGGAAGATCTACTTACAACAATCAACCAACTTGACCTCATTGACTTATACAAAACTGTCCACCCAACTGCTGCAAAGTATACTTTTTTTTCTAGTGCACATGGAACATTCTCTAGAATAGACCACATATTAGGTCATAGAACAAAACTTTGCAGAGTCCAAAACATTGAAATATTACAAAGCATCTTCTCAGACCACAAGGCAATAAAACCAGAAATCAATAACAGAAAAACTAGGGAAAAGAAATCAAATACTTGGGAAATGAACAATACCCTCCTGAAAAAAGACTGGGTTATAGAAGACATCAAGGAGGGAATAAGGAAATTCATAGAAAGCAACGAGACTGAAAATACTTCCTATCAAAACCTCTGGGACACAGCAAAAGCAGTGCTCAGAGGCCAATTTATATCCATAAATGCACACATACAAAAAGAAGAAAGAGCCAAAATCAGAGAACTGTCCCTACAACTTGAACAAATAGAAAGTGAGCAACAAAAGAATCCATCAGGCACCAGAAGAAAACAAATAATAAAAATTAGAGCTGAACTAAATGAATTAGAGAACAGAAAAACAATTGAAAGAATTAACAAAGCCAAAAGCTGGTTCTTTGAAAAAATTAACAAAATTGATAAACCATTGGCTAGACTGACTAAAGAAATACAGGAAAGGAAACAAATAACCCGAATAAGAAACGAGAAGGACCACATGACAACAGAACCAAATGAAATTAAAAGAATCATTTCAGATTATTATGAAAAATTGTACTCTAACAAATTTGCAAACCTAGAAGAAATGGATGAATTCCTGGAAAAACACTACCTACCTAAACTAACACATTCAGAAGTAGAACAACTAAATAGACCCATAACAAAAAAAGAGATTGAAACGGTAATCAAAAAACTCCCAACAAAAAAAAGCCCTGGCCCGGACGGCTTCACTGCAGAGTTCTACCAAACTTTCAGAGAAGAGTTAACACCACTACTTCTGAAGGTATTCCAAAGCATAGAAAATGACGGAATACTACCCAACTCATTCTATGAAGCCACCATCTCCCTGATACCAAAACCAGGTAAAGACATTACAAAAAAAGAAAATTATAGATCTATATCCCTCATGAACATAGATGCAAAAATTCTCAACAAAATTCTAGCCAATAGAATCCAAAAACACATCAAAAAAATAATTCATCGTGATCAAGTGGGATTTATACCAGGTATGCAAGGCTGGTTTAATATCAGAAAAACCATTAATGTAATCCATCACATAAATAAAACAAAAGACAAAAACCACATGATCTTATCAATTGATGCAGAAAAGGCATTTGACAAAGTCCAACACCCATTTATGATAAAAACTCTTACCAAAATAGGAATTGAAGGAAAATTCCTCAACATAATAAAGGGCATCTATGCAAAGCCAACAGCCAATATCACTCTAAATGGAGAGAACCTGAAAGCATTTCCCTTGAGAACGGGAACCAGACAAGGATGCCCTTTATCACCGCTCTTATTCAACATCGTGCTGGAAGTCCTAGCCAGGGCAATTAGGCTAGACAAAGAAATAAAAGGTATCCGGATTGGCAAGGAGGAAGTAAAGTTATCACTATTTGCAGATGACATGATTATATACACAGAAAACCCTAAGGAATCCTCCAGAAAACTACTGAAACTAATAGAAGAGTTTGGCAGAGTCTCAGGTTATAAAATAAACATACAAAAATCACTTGGATTCCTCTACATCAACAAAAAGAACACCGAAGAGGAAATAACCAAATCAATACCATTCACAGTAGCCCCCAAGAAGATAAGATACTTAGGAATAAATCTTACCAAGGATGTAAAAGACCTATACAAAGAAAACTACAAACCTCTACTACAAGAAGTTGAAAAGGACATACTTAAGTGGAAAAACATACCTTGCTCATGGATAGGAAGACTTAACATAGTAAAAATGTCTATTCTACCAAAAGCCATCTATACATACAATGCACTTCCGATCCAAATTCCAATGTCATTTTTTAAAGTGTTGGAGAAACAAATCACCAACTTCATATGGAAGGGAAAGAAGCCTCAGATAAGTAAAGCATTACTGAAAAAGAAGAAGAAAGTGGGAGGTCTCACTCTACCTGATTTCAGAACCTATTATACAGCCACAGTAGTCAAAACAGCCTGGTACTGGTGTAACAACAGGCACATAGACCAACGGAACAGAATTGAGAACCCAGATATAGATCCATCCACGTATAAGCTGCTGATATTTGACAAACGACCAGAGTCAGTTAATTGGGGGAAAGATAGCCTTTTTAACAAATGGTGCTGGCATAACTGGATATCCATTTGCAAAAAAATGAAACAGGACCCATACCTTACACCATGCACAAAAACTAACTCCAAGTGGATCAAAGACCTAAACATAAAGACCAAAACGATAAAGATCATGGAAGAAAAAATAGGGACAACCCTAGGAGCCCTAATACAAGGCATAAACAGAATACAAAACATTACCAAAAATGATGAAGAGAAACCAGATAACTGGGAGATCCTAAAAATCAAACACCTGTGCTCATCTAAAGACCTCACCAAAAGAGTAAAAAGACCACCTACAGACTGGGAAAGAATTTTCAGCTATGACATCTCCGACCAGCGCCTGATCTCTAAAATCTACATGATTCTGTCAAAACTCAACCACAAAAAGACAAACAACCCAATCAAAAAGTGGGCAAAGGATATGAACACACCCTTCAGTAAAGAAGATATTCAGGCAGCTAACAGATACATGAGAAAATGCTCTCGATCATTAGCCATTAGAGAAATGCAAATTAAAACTACGATGAGATTCCATCTCACACCAACAAGGCTGGCATTAATCCAAAAAACACAAAATAATAAATGTTGGAGAGGCTGCGGAGAGATTGGAACTCTCATACACTGCTGGTGGGAATGTGAAATGGTACAACCACTTTGGAAATCCATCTGGCGTTATCTTAAACAGTTAGAAATAGAACTACCATACAACCCAGAAATCCCACTCCTCGGAATATACCCTAGAGATACAAGAGCCTTCACACAAACAGATATATGCACACCCATGTTTATTGCAGCTCTGTTTACAATAGCAAAAAGCTGGAAGCAACCAAGGTGTCCGTCAACGGATGAATGGGTAAATAAATTGTGGTATATTCACACAATGGAATACTACGCATCGATAAAGAACAGTGATGAATCTGTGAAACATTTCATAACATGGAGGAACCTGGAAGGCATTATGCTGAGTGAAATTAGTCAGAGGCAAAAGGACAAATATTGTATAAGACCACTATTATAAGATCTTGAGAAATAGTAAACCTGAGAAGAACACATACTTTTGTGGTTACGAGCGGGCGGAGGGAGGGAGGGTGGGAGAGGGTTTTTTATTGAATAATCAGTAGATAAGAACTGCTTTAGGTGAAGGGAAAGACAACACTCAATACATGGAAGGTCAGCTCAATTGGACTGGACCAAAAGCAAAGAAGTTTCCGGGATAAAATGAATGCTGCAAAGGTCAGCGGAGCAGGGGCGGGGGTCTGGGGAACATGGTTTGCAGGGACTTCTAAGTCAATTGGCAAAATAATTCTATTATGAAATCATTCTGCATCCCACTTTGAAATGTGGCGTCTGGGGTCTTAAATGCTAACAAGCGGCCATCTAAGATGCATCAATTGGTCTCAACCCACCTGGAGCAAAGGACAATGAAGAACACCAAGGCCACACGACAACTAAGAGCCCAAGAGACAGAAAGGGCCACATGAACCAGAGACCTACATCACCCTGAGACCAGAAGAACTAGTTGGTGCCCAGCCACAATTGATGACTGCCCTGACAGGGAGCACAGCAGAGGACCCCTGAGGGAGCAGGAGATCAGTGGGATGCAGACCCCAGATTCTCATAAAAAGACCAAACTTAATGGTCTGACTGAGACTAGAGGAATCCCGGAGGCCATGGTCCCCAGACCTTCTGTTGGCACAGGACAGGAACCATCCCTGAAGACAACTCATCAGACATGAAAGGGACTGGTCAGCGGGTGGGAGAGAGATGCTGATGAAGAGTGAGCTAATTATATCAGGTGGACACTTGAGATTGTGTTGGCAACTCTTGTCTGGAGGGGGGATGGGAAGATAGAGAGAGAGGGAAGCCGGCAAAATTCTCACGAAAGGAGAGACTGAAAGGGCTGACTCAAGAGGGGGAGAGCAAGTGGGAGTACAGAGTAAGATGTATGTAAACTTATATGTGACAGACTGACTGGATTTGTAAACGTTCACTTGAAGCTTAATAAAAGTTAATAAAAAAATAAATAAATAAAAGTTATGCTTTAAGACCACAAAAAAAAAACTGAAATTAAAAAAAATACTACTACAAATATTAAATATGCTTTTCACCATTCCCTTACTTTTACACTTCCCAAACGCCTCCCCCCACCACCAAAAAACAAGTTTTCAGACTACTGATTCTAATAAACATTTCAAGGGGAAAAAACTCTTTAGAGGCCTGAGTCAGTGTATGGCTACATGAATAGATTTTTCTGATCTTTACTCCTCAAGCAACAGACTTCCACAATGTCCCTCGCATCAACTCTTTTCTATTCTCATTGTCACTGTCCTCATTCCATCTCATCTGGCCTAAATAAGCCAGCTGGTTTCTGTAATTTCCCTTCTCTCTTCTCTGATCCACCCTATACACTGCTTCCAGAATAATCTTCCTAAAGCACTGGCCTGATTAAAAAGCACAGCTTTGATCACATTTCTTTTCAGCTTAAAGAAAAAAAAAAAAAAACTTTCCATGGTTCCCGACAGCCTCCAAGCTCAATCATTTTTAATAGGTAAGGCCCTTTATATTATAAACCAGTTGACCTTTTCAACGCTGTCTTCTCTTGCATACCCTTGACTAGTTTATGATACTCCTCATCATTTGCTGTGGCTTGGAAAAGTCCTCCATTTTTCAGCTCTTTTGTCTCTGTAATTCCTTTTGCTTATAATAGTCTATACTCTCAAACTTTAAGGACATAAAACATGTATTTTTAATGGAAAAAAAATATATACACACATGCCAAAAAAGTACTAAAACACACATTGGAATGATACATAGCAACTTTGGGACTGTGGTTTACCTCTGAGGAGGAAGGGAAAAAAAAAGGATGAAGGGGGCTTTAGCTGTATCGGTATTTAGTTTAGAATCAGAAGGAAAACATGGAATTACTTACCAATTCTCTCCTTGCTTCTTCAATTTTCACTTGGGCAAGAGATGGATTCTTTTAAAGACAAATAAAACAAGGAAAGGTTATATTGCCTCAATTTGACTCAAGGGGAAAAACACAATAATGTTTTTCAAAAGGCAAAAAACCTTACAGAGAGTATATCCAACGTACATGCAATACTGAAACTCACAACTGACTTTAAATCCCTAAACGTGGACCCACTATTTTCATGAATATGTAGTACCCTTGGCGGAAGCTGGAGGGGATGACCTTTTTTAAAAAAAAAAAAAAAATTCATAAGAATAATTACCGGCATTAAATCTAAATAAGATTCCAATTTTTTCTTCAAAGGTTTAGTCTGTTGTTTTAGTTCTGCCAGTTTCTGGGGGTAAAACATATAAAGAGTCACAGAGTAACAGAGACATTTGCAATGTAACTAAATACAGCCCATTTCTGAAATAAAACACAATAACGCATTAAAATTAGGATATTTTAAAATAATATATCCAATAAACAGTCTCAAAGATAAATGGATAGACGAACTCAGTTCCAATGGAAAAAATGTTTACCGGATGCTTACATAGGAAAGTTAAAGTTCCATTTATTAAGAGTAGGATTTAAGTATTAATTAAGATTAGAATTTAAGTAAACTGTGTAGGAACACAAAAGAATGTGATTAAGAGGAGTCAGAATATAAGGGAACAACCAGAGTCTCAAATACAAATTTATGAACAGTCAACTTTAGATTCCAAGAATCAAAGTAGAAAAAAATTTTAAGAATAATAAACTAAAACAAAAACCCCTATTTCTCACTTTTCCAAAATAGATAAAACCCTTACTAAAAAAACCAAACCCATTGCTGTCGAGCTGATTCTGACTCATAGTGATCCTATAGGACAGAGTGGAACTGCCCCGTAGGGTTTCCAAGGAGTGCCTGGCGGACTCAAATGGTCAACCTTTTGGTTAGCAGCTGTAGCTCTTAACCACTACATCACCAGGGTTTCCAAAACCCTTATACAATCTGAAAACCCAGAATTGCATTTGGAAACTATAGGAGTTTTGGGGTCTGCATTTTTACTGTACATTGAAACAGATGAGTACCTAGATGGTGGACTTAATAAACTGGTAACATATAACTGACTGTGGCAAAAAGTTTCTAGTCTACAGTAATAAGTACAGGAAACCAAACAAATGTGAAGAGATATACAGCTAAACAAGTAAGAAGGATATAAAGAATATAAAGTACAAAAGTAAAGAAAAAAGATCAGTTTAATAGTGCATAAGATTTCTGTAAAAAGAAACAAATGAAAAAGAGATTGTGGATAAGTATTTTTAAAAAAGGTGAATTAGGTTAAAATAAGCTCACCTCTGATAGTGTCACTAGTGACTGGTGAGAGAGAGAAGCATCCATGCCTCTGGCTAAAAGTTGCTCCTACAATTACAAAATGACGGTTCAGTGAAAAAAAAGTATTTTCAAAGTGACCATCATAAACGTTTTCAACATATACAACAGTAAAGAGAATCTATGAGGCATACATTAAAAAACTGTACGTATATCCAAGCGCTTTTATGTTATCTATGAATCACTTCCATATGGCTGCAATGCTTAAGAGCCTGAGCTTTGCAGCCTGAGCACCTGCATTTGGACCTGGATGTGCTGCTAAGTAGCTATGTGACAATGGGCAAATTACCTATGTCCTCTGTGCCTTAGCTCTCTCATCTGTAAAAAGGGAATAATAATACTGCCTGGTTGTGACGGAGAAGGTGTAACGGCAAACTCACTGTATTTAGTCCTTCATACAAACCTCTGTGGCTTTGATTCCAAATCTGAACTCCTCTGATTTTGCTTTTAGGAAGTCCATGTTCTGAAGACGATGGTCAACTCTGGCCCTTTCTGTAGAGAGATGTTGCTCTGCCTTCTTAAGATCCCTTCAAAAAGTAAAGTTAAAAACATTTTCTTCCTTTCGGTGAGATTATTCTAAAAGCAAACTCTACTAGTGTTTGGGTGCAACTCTGGATCAGTGAAGAGGAGACAACCTACCTGATGGATTATATCCCATAAATTTCACATCCCAGTCTAGCTACCATACATTCTTCCAGGTCATTGGCCCCTGTGCATGGCCAGCTGGAATTTATCTCAAAGTATACAAAATAATTTTAAGATTAACCTATATAAAATATAGTTGGAGAAAGGAAATCTGCTTTAAAAAAGCAGTTTAGTTTTAGGGGGCAGTGAGTTCATGCTAATGGGGGAGGAACAATTCAGAAAAGGAGGGCGGGATTGGTTACGTAACATGAAGAATGTAATCAGTGTCCCTGGATTGTATATGTAGAAATTGTTGAATTAGTGTATGTTTTGCTGGGCATACTTTTAACAACAGCAAAAAGAATGATTTAATATATCCAAAAGACAGTCCGAAATGCAGAGGTGCCAAAGGCCTCTCTACTAAATATGACGTGAATATTTGCTGAATGAATTTCTATACCACCAAATTATTTCTATATGTAATATCTGGGGCAACAAATAAGATCCATAGCATCAAAAGAGAGATACCACAGTTATAGTCAGAAAAGGCAAAAAAATAGTATTTGACTTTAAGTGGCATAGTACTTTAGAAGTTTTATAAATGAAAGTATTCACATATATTTAAAAAATTATAAAACCTACGTTAATTGTAATAATAACAAAAGATAAGAAACTATGTAAACAGTGAAACTCTGAACTCACCCTCCCACCTCCATTTTCTACTTCAAAAAACATTTTTTGGGCTCCATTTCCTCATGTATTATTTTAAATCATACCATTGGTCACAATGAATCTGACATTAATTGATACCGCTTCTGTAATGCGTTAAATAGTGTCTCCAAAAATTCACGTTACTCACAACCTCAGAGTGTGAGCTGATTTGGAAATAGGGTTTGTGCAGATGTAATTTAAAAAAAAGTATTGAGATCAGATCATATTAGACATAAAAAAACTAAACCTGTTGCTGTCAAGTCAATTCTGACTCATAATGACTCTATAGGACAGACTAGAACTGCCCCATAGTTTCCAAGGAGCAGCTGGTGGATTTTGAACTGCTGACCTTTTCACTAGCAGCTGAGCACTTAACCACTATGCCACCAGGGCTCCATACTGGACGTAAAAAAACTCACTGCAGTCGAACTGATTCCGACTCATAGCAACCCAGGCCCTAAATCCAATGACAGAGTCCTTATAAGAGACAGAAGGATACACAGAGACACAGGTCTTCCCACAAGGAGGCCATGGAAGACAGAGGCCAAGGTGGGACTTATGTTGTTACAAGCCAAGGAATGCCAGGAGCCGACCAGAAGCCAGAAGAGACAAGGAAAGATTCTCCCCGAGAGCCCTGGAGGCAAGTGTGGCCATGCCAACTCTTTGATTTTGGGCTTCTGGTCTCCAGAACTGTGAGAGAATAGACTTCTGTTGTTTGAAGCCACCCAGCTTGTGGTAATTTGGTATGGCAGCCCTAGGAAACAACTTCCAACTCAATCACTTACTCTTGTAGATGTTTTTCTAATACTAAAGTTGCAGTTAGGTTTTTTCCAAGTTTTGCCAACTCAAGCTCTATTTCTTCATTTTTGTACTTGGTGCGAAAAAGATCAGAGGTCAAATCATTCACTGCAGGGATAAAACTAAAAAAAGAATCTGGTCATATAAATGGACATTAAGGAAAATAACTACAGTATCTCTCATTTCTAACAATTTTTTATCTCCGTGTAGATTCTTACATAAGCACTATGTTTCATACCTCTATGCATTTTTTATAAGCTCTCCCCATTCCCTAGAATGCCCTTCCTCAGCTGGCAAATTTCTGTCCTTCAAAACTCAGGTAAAATTTCCTCCCATTCTAGAATTTACTATTCCTTTCTGTGTGCTGCCAAGCTTGTACTTTCTCGTATTGTTGAAGCTGTCACACTGTATCACAGTTTGTCCATATTCCTTATTTGACTCTGAACAGAGATGTCCTTGTACCTACTATTCATCTCTGCCTCCCCATGCTTATAGCAATAATGCCTGGAATGTAACTGGTACTTGGTGTCTGCTGAACTGAATTCAAGGTTAGATTTCTGCTGCCATACAGCCTACACGTCCTTTTAGTTAAAACACCTCTCTTTGAGCATATATATAAATTCTAAGCCCTTATATATGCCATTAAAAATGAAAAAAAAAAAAAACACTGCCTGGGTACTGGGTTTGTATACACCATTAAACAAAACAGCTGTGCAGTTCTCTCATTATAATGGCAAGTTGGAGGGGTAGTCGTAGCTAAAATATGGCCACCAGTAATAGTCATATGGACTGTGGAGTCAGACTGGGTTTAAACCCCATTTACTAGCTTGGAAAGGTTATTTATCTTTGAGCCTCAGTTTTCCTTTAGGGTTGTTGGATGAATCATATCATTTAACAGGGATGGATTACCCAATAAGCAAGGTATGCACCACTTACTTGCACTTATGTGCTAGTCTGTAATGCACAATTTCACCTGTTTTTCACATCTCCAGGTGAAACTGTGCACTAGAGATTAGTAAGTAAACACAATTAAGCCCCTGCTACCTTGCTTACTGTTAGCCCTTGTATACCTTGCTTGTTTGTTAATCGGCTCCTGTGTCATTAAACCAAAAATCAAACCTATTACTGTTGAGACGATTCCAACTCACAGTGACCCTATAGGACAGAGGAAAACTGCCCCCATAAGGTTTCCAAGGAGCGGCTGGTGTGGTGGATTTGAACTGCCGACCATTTGGTTAGCAGCTGTAGCTCTTAACCACTGCACCACTAGGGCTCCTGTGTCATTATATAGTTGAAATGTCTGATATAAGAAATGAGTAACCCTAACCTACTACACTCAACAGGGTAGGGACATAACCAAAATTTACTACTCTCAGCCAGATCATTTAGTCTATTGCTTTTCTTTTTTTTAGGTATACATATATATGTTTTTTTTTTTTATTGTGCTTTAAGTGAAAGTTTACAAATCAAGTCAGCCTCTCATATTTATATACACCTCGCTATATACACGTAGCTGCTCTCCCCCTAGTGAGGCAGCACACTCCTTTTCTCTACTCCCTATTTTCGTGTCCATTCAGCCAGCTTCTGACCCCCTCTGCCCTCTCGTCTCCCCTCCAGACAGGAGATCCCCACAGTCTTATATGTCTACTTGATCCAAGAAGCTCACTCCTCACCAGTATCATTTTCTATCCTACAGTCCAGTCCAATCCCTGTCTGAAGTGTTGGGTTTGGGAATGGTTCCAGTCTTGGGCTAACAGAAGGTCTGGGGACCATAACTTCCGGGGTCCTTCTAGTCTCAGTCAGACCATTAAGTCTGGTCTTTTTACAAGAATTCGAAGTCTGCATCCCACTGCTCTCCTGCTCCCTCAGGGGTTCTCTGTTGTGTTCCCCGTCAGGGCAGTCATTGGTTCTAGCCAGGCACCATCTAGTTCTTCTGGTCTCAGGCTGATGTAGTCTCTGGTTTATGTGGCCCTTTCTGACTCTTGGGCTCATAATTACCTTGTGTCTTTGGTGTTCTTCATTCTCCTTTGCTCCAGGTGGGTTGAGACCAATTGATGCATCTTAGCTGGCCGCTTGCTAGTGTTTAAGACCCCAGAAGCCACTCTCCAAAGTGGGATGCAGAATGTTTTCTTAACAGATTTTATTATTCTACTGCTTTTCTTATTGTTTATGGGGAACAGTGTGATACCTAATCCCTCCCCACATATACCTGAGATCCAACCTTAGAAACCTAATCCTGGAAGAAGAAAATAGTAAAAATTAACCAATGCCCAAATTTATCTGAAACTATACTCACTAGCAAAGATAAGGAGTTAACTAAATTCAGTATTTTTGCATTTATTATTAATTTTTAGATAGAATTACAGAAAGAACTAAAAAGTCGTTAGCAAATATGATGGCAGAAATGAAAATTGTCACAAGAATTACCTAGTTAGTGAGGTATCCTTTGTTTCAAGCACCACTGCAATGTCGACCAAAGCATTCAGATACCTGGAACCTGTGCTAGAGAGACTGGCAGGGGAAAAATCCACACTCTCCATGAGAAGGTCTTGAAGATGCTTAGCTGAAAACATATAAGAGTTTCATGGTGACTAAGATTATTATTATTTTTATTTTTTAAGTCTTATTCAGATGTAATTCAAATACCACAAAGTATTTGAATTACATCTGAATAAGACTTAAAAAATAATAGCTAAACAAACAACTAAAGAATACAATTCAGTGGCTTGAAGTATAATCAGAGCTGTGTGACCATCACTACGATCCATTTTAGGACATTTTCCCTGCCTTAGAAAGAAACCTCTTCCCCTTGGCCATCAACCCCATTCCCCCCAGGAGGCTATTTTACTAATTCTTGATTTCAAGAAGCTATTGCTGAACTTGAACATGAGTTTAAAAAAACAAGTCCTCTTGGCAGAGTGACCACGACTAAATATTGCTGGAAAAATGTCTTCTAAATGTGAGTTTTGGGCTTCCCTTCTGGAAAATATTGCCTGGATTCATCCTGCATAAAGTATTTTACTATTTTCCATGAAAAACTTTGAAGAATTTGTTCTTGAAAATTTCATCTACTTCAGAAAAATGTAGAGACATACTGATGATAAGCCGTTCAAATATATCACAATGACCAACAATGCCAGTATTGTGTGGCTTTTTAAATTTAAGATTCAATATATTCAACCTTCAAAAATACATGAAAAAAATACATATATGTTTGTATATGTTATGTACATACATGTGCTGTACTAACCCAAAAACCCAGTGCTGTAGTGCTGTACTAGAGGGCTTTTTTGGGGAGTGGGGTATTTAATCATTCTCTGATATTCCCCAGATAGTACAAGTATGGTCTTTACATTTCTCTAACACTAAAGTAAACCTGAGTATAGAGTAATAATCTTTTCTATTGATATTCACATATGCCTAACAAACAGACTATAACAGGTATTAAGTTGAGTTCTTCTCATAGACTCCCAGAGTTTTCAAAGCCACTGCATGGCAGTAAATGCCACCGTACACCCTAGACGGTTTTTATCCTTCGAGTTTGGCCACATACTCTTGGGCACAAACTTAGAACTGCTGGAGCCTAATTACTTATACAAGGAGCCCCAGTGGTGCAGTGGTTAAAGCAATTGACTGCTAACCAAAAGGTAGGTGATTCAAAACCACCAGTGGCTCCATGGGAGAAAGATGTAGCAGTCTGCCTCCTTAGAGATTTATAGCCTTGGAAACCCTATGGGTTGCTATGAGTTAGAATAGACTTGACAGCAGTGGGTTTGGGGTTGGGGAATCACACATTCTGTTTGTATATTTTTATTCTAATCTGATCATTCATTTCAAAGAATTCAGGCATGGCTTCAAATACGTCAAGTAGTTTTGGTGGTGATTTCCAAAGCTTAAGAAAAGTGATTATTTTTCCACACCGGAATTTTTCAACTTGGCACTACTGATTTTTAGGGCTGGATAATTCTCTGTTTGGGGTGCTGTTCTGTGCATCGAGGATGTTTAGCCACATCTCTAGCTTCTACCCACTAGATGCCAGTAGCACCCCTCAAGTATGACAACTCTTTTAGGACTTACTGTTTTGCTGTCAGAGTACCAATAAAATATTTAAGCAAGTGTATACTGTCATGAGATTTAGGATTTAGAAAGTTACTATGACAACAGAGTGGAAGAACATCTGTGTAAAATAAAGAAGCAAAGCTGACAAGTAGTCTACAGTAAATTAATCTTCTTTAAGGTTACAAAATGTGGTCACCTTTAGTTATTCTCTTCAAACTCTGGAAGTAATCTCACCTTCTGATTCATATTCACTTGCTTTCTGTTTCAAGTCCTCTGTTACCAGGGAGACATCCCTATCCCGGGCCTTGTTGCGCTCTGAAAGGTGATACAGAATCTCTGTGGTCCTTGGATTCACCTCATATTGTGGAATGGGATGATCTCCAAATATTTTTTTCAACCAGGCAGCAACCTAACCATTAAAAGGAAGGCAGACATTACAAGTTTTGTTCAGTGGAATGGCCCACAGCAAATGTGACAGAGAAGTTACCAAAAGCAAACTAGATGTTTTCCATGAATATCCTGGCATCCACTTCACATCCTAACTTGTCTGAGGCAGGTAGGAGATGTCAGGAAATAAACTAAAAATCTAAAAGTAAGTACAATGCCAACGGGAGAAGAGTCAATATTACCGGAGAACAATACATTCTCTCCCAAAGCTACAAACAGTAGTTTAGGTTAATAATTTGCATCACTAGAAAAACCGTAAAGCTCAATATATACAGATGTGAAAGCATTATTATACGTGCAGAACGAAAGTCTTGTCTCCAACACTTGTTGTCCCCAACATAACCCCCTCAGTGCCCATAAGCGCCCAGCTGGGATGTGGGGCACACAAGCAGCTCAGGTGTGGAAATTCTTGGAGGGAACAGCAGAGAAGGGCGAGGATTGGTTGGCAGGTAGGTCTGAGTTCAGCAGTCCCACTCCAGTCTGTTGGGAGGGGATTCGTACTAGGGGGTTCACTAAACGCCTGTCCCAGCCCGAGTACAAGCGAGGGAAGGCCCGGAAAGAGACCGCCCTTTCCTGGAGGATCTAAACGACACGGGGCTCGCAGATGCTGCGGGCAGCACTGAAGATGGACGTGTGAAAGTAAGGGCAAAGAACTGTAGACGTAGTGCCGAGGAGGTGGAGTCCAACGTGCGAAACCCACAGTCAGCGGAAGGTGTGTCAAAAACCCTGTTTCCAGGAGACCCTAGATACCCGCGCTTCTCTCTCCTGCTCTGCTTCCATAGCTGCCGCTCCCGCCACTTCCCGAGATGCTCCTCTCCCAGGACTCGCCCCACTAGCTTTTGGGGCGGGGCCGCCCCAGGTCCCGCCCACACGCCGTTGGCCAAGCCCCCGCATGAGACTCGGCGTTTCTGGGAGTTGTGGTTTTTACTCTGACTCCAGGCCACTTAGGTCCTGGACAGGGTTGGTCCAAGGCTGCAGTACCGGAAGCCTTTCTCCCGTGCGGTTTTCCAGTCCTCTCTGTCCTCTGTGCAATTAATCTCCTCCAGGACGGGGAGAGCCACTCAGAATCAGGCTCTTTTCTTTTTCCTTACGTTTCTATTTCTAGTTTCAATCACTTCTTTAAAAAATTTTATCTGAAGCTTTTGGGGGCGGTTAACATATTATGTTTGTCTTTTGTTCACATTGATTACATTACCTTAAAATTTTACTTTATACTGGCAATATGAGCTGCAGTAATTCCACCTTTGCTGTTATTTCCAACTACCAGGGAGCCAAATTCTTCAGGAGAATTTAAAGCGTGCTATTTTAGCTGCAGCAATCCTATCTTTGCAATTATTTCCCACTACCAGGGCGGTAAATGCTGCAGGAGAATTTAAAATGTGCTAACTGCATTCTTCTGCTGGTACCTTCACCGTCGTTCAACCATTCCTCCATTCATTTCTTGCCTTACCTGAAGTTCTCTCAACTCCCTCCATCACTCTGTAGTTAACACTGTGAGAGTTTCCTTGTACTTACACAGCAGTGCATAGGTTTTTTTTTTTTTTTTTTTTAAAAAAAACATGTTTTCGTATTCGTCTTTCATTTTTGCGGGAACTCTGTAAAATGGGTGAGACAGATTATTTTACCTACTTTCATATTAAAAAAAACACAGGGATTAAATGGTTTAACCTAGGTTAGGCCACAAACGCCAGTAGGCTACAATTGAGTGTTCAGCCTCCTTAGGTTACAACACACTGCTGCCTGCAACATTCCAAAACACTGTAGATACTATGTTGCATTAGGCCAGATTGAAGAAGGTCAGTGTTCTCACCTTCCTGTGATGTGTGGTTTAATATCAAATTGTGGATTAGATTTAGTACCAAATATCTTCTAAGTCATGTGTATATTTAAAATAATAAAATCTTTCTTTTTTTAAATAATTTTTATTGAGCTTTAAGTGAACGTTTACAAATCAAGTCTGTCACATATAAGCTTATATACACTTTACTCCATACTCCCACTTACTCTCCCCCTAATGAGTCAGCCCTTTCAGTCTCTCCTTTCTTGACAATTTTGCCAGTTTCTAACCCTCTCTACCCGCCCATCTCCCCTCCAGACAGGAGATGCCAACACAGTCTCAAGTGTCCACCTGATACAAGTAGCTCTGTCTTCATCAGCATCTCTCTCCTACCCATTGTCCAGTCCCTTCCATGTCTGATGAGTTGTCTTCAGGAATGGTTCCTGTCCTGGGCCAACAGAAGGTTTGGGGACCATGACCGCTGGGATTCCTCTAGTCTCAGTCAGACCATTAAGTCTGGACTTATGAGAATTTGGGGCCTGCATCCCACTGCTCTCCTGCTCCCTCAGGGGTTTTCTGTTGTGCTCCCTGTCAGGGCAGTCATCAGTTGTGGCCGGACACCATCTAGTTCTTCTGGTCTCAGGATGATGTAAGTCTCTGGTTCCTGTGGCCCTTTCTGTCTCTTGGGCTCATAGTTATCCTGTGACCTTGGTGTTCTTCATTCTCCTTTGATCCAGGTGGGTTGAGACCAAAATCTTTCTTTTTAAAGGAATCTTACCAGCGATTCAATACCATGTTACATGGTTTGCTTATTTGTTTGTTTCAAATATATCTCTGTTCAGTAACCAAATATCAGATAAATTGGTGCAGCTCCTAAGTATGGGAAAAATGCTACCTTTATGTTCTTCATTTTCATCACTACAAATTTTGCAAAATTTCCCTGCAATTTTGTTTCACCAACCACATTTTTTTCCTGGCTCTTAGCCTATTCCTACACCTCATTACCAGGAGAAGGATAGTGTCACCCCAGAAAGGAAGTAGAATATTAGAGAAAGGGATTGCTGACCAAGCATTTGCAAGTCATCTTTCAGAAGATAACCCTTTTAACCCAGATGTTCACGTGCACCACCCATATTAAGGTTTTGGGCTAAACCAAGATTTTGATGAGCGGATCTGGATGGAGCAGAAGATACTCTCCGGAACAGTTACAAGCAAAGGCAATGCTTTTAGTGCCCACTACGGCAAAATACCCAACATCACAAAATATTCTGTGGTTATCACAAAAATCTCGATATCACAAAGATTCGGTGGGAGAAGAAAGGTCTCTCCTCAATCCTATTGGGTAGGTATGGAAAGTATTCTTTTCATCGTCTCCAGGTGAGAAAATAGAAATCTCAATGTCATAAAATTAGTTCCTGGTAGAGGAAAACTTGAACCTAGTTTAGTCTGGAGTGACACTTCTGATTCTGCACCATTCTTTTTGGTAGGAGAGACAACCACTTTACTCAAACTTCCTGTTACAATTTTTAAGCAATTTATTCTAATTCACATACGGATTTCTTTTAGTGTGTGTGTTTGTGAAAAATTCAGATTGCCCTGAGTTTTCGACTCAGAAGGCTTTGGCAGGAGACGCTGTCCAGGTGGCCAGCCCAGGGGGAGGGGGCGGGGAATAGCTGTTCACTGTTGCTACCGCACCATGGTTTCGCAGCTCCAGTCCCGGAACCGACACTATCAGCCCGCTTCATGGCTGCGCCCCCGGACCGGGTGACGCCAACAGCATCTTGCACCCTGAATGGGGCTTGGAAACGGCTTCTCAGCAAGTTCCACTACCCACGTGGTTGCGCAGAGCAACCACAAGGTCGATTCAAAAGACGAAAATTAATGTGCAACGAATGCCTGGGCCGAAGATTGCAAAGGTCTAACCACGGATTTTTAGGTTTTAAATCCGAAAATAATATTAAAAGCCCAAAATAACCTACCAAAAAGGCAGATTCTTTTGGGAGGGGGGTGACAGCTAGGGGGCGGTGCTTCCGGGTCAGGTGGGCCGGCAGACTTGACCTTCCTCGTCGCTCGGCCATTTTGTCCCAGTCAGTCGGGAGGCTGCGCCTGTAGAGTTAGTGCCGGAGGAGAGTTGCAAAGATGCTGTCCGTGCGCGTTGCCGCGGCCCTGGCCCGCGCCCTTCCTCGGCGAGCCGGGCTGGTGAGCGACGGGACCGGCGGGAGGGAAGTGGCCCGCGAGGGCTGCAGCGAGCGGGTGGTGATGCGCTGGCTCGGGCGCTTTCTGCAAGGAGGGTGAGGGGCTATGGCGGGTGCCGCCATCTTGCCCCGGTGGCTGTCGCCCAAGTTGGGTGCGGCAGGGGGACCTCTTTTGCTCGCCACGCGTGCAGAAGGGCGTAGAGCTGTGGTGCAGGGGAGATAGTGACCTGGATGTTGCCCAGAGACGAGGTCGCGGGAGGATTGCGCTCTCCGACCGAGAGCTGCCCGAGAGGAGGTCTTGGCTGAAGGTCAGGACTTGGGCGCTAGATCCTACAGTCCTGCTCCGAAACCCCTAGACTTGTCCCCGCTGATTCTCCGGGACTCGCCCCGCTGAAGGTCAGCAGACCGTTGCCCTTTCCTGTCGAAGCGACTAAGGAGAGCCTGACATTGTATGAAGGTCAGCAGGCCCAGGTATTCACCTCTGTCTGGAGGTCGGTGCAGAGGAAAGGGATAAATGAAGGTGGTTTTTTGAATTCTGAAGTAGGCGACTTCTAAGTGCTGAATTCTGAAACGACTGCTTTGTAAAAACATGGTGCAGGTGCAGAGAATCAGTTCATGTGCCCGATATAGTGACAACAATGAAGCTGGTTTTTAGATTGTCTCAATCTGGCAGAAAGAAGATTGTGCCTTGTGGCACTTTGGCATGTTTAAAAGATTTAGACTTTGAGTTGCCCACCTGGTATTTTGAGGAATTGTTAGACAGTGATTGAGAACTCCACAAGTAAAACAAACTGTAATTGAAAAATGTCTGTAAAGGTCATTGCCTTTCCTTGTAACCTCTCCTTGATGTTAAGAACATAAAAATGCTTATATTGGAACAAAATACAAAAGCATAGAAATAAAAGATACATTTATATTTACATATTTTTTCATCTTAAAATTAATCTCAATCTGCAAGATTAAATTCACTGGCTGTTTTGCTACTCTGACACAGTTGTTGGTAGCATAGTGGTTTTCTGTAGAAGTCTTTTTAACAATTTTAATTTTTCCAACCTTGAGGCCTATTTTACTGGACGAGTTCTCAATCACTGTCTAATAGTTCCTCAGTTATCAGAATATCTCACTGATAATTTGATCAAACTAAGTCTGCATTTGATTAAGCTTGTCAGTTATATAAAGAATTTTCTTTAAAATTCAATTTTTTAAGAAATGTTTTTGCACTAGGTCTCCAGAAATGCTTTTGGGTCGTCCTTCATTGCTGCAAGGAACTTCCATGCTTCTAACACTTGTCTTCAGAAGACTGGTAAGTTTTTATTTCTGAGTCTGCAACCTTACTTATTTTTAAGTCTGCTTTGTTATTATATGAAGACAGATTACAACAGTTATGTAGGTGTTGCGGGTTTTTTTCACTTGTTTAGTGGCATCATATTATTAAGTAGTTATGATTTTAAATGTTGATAACATTTATATAGCATTGTCTGTACTAATGTAAAATGTAAGCGTATTTTCTAATTGCTTTTAGTTACTGGTGTTTATGAGCTCTGGTGGCACAGTGGTTAAAGAGTTTAGCTGCTAACCAAAAGATTGGCTGTTCGAACCTACCAGCCCCTCCTTGGAAACCTTATGGGGCAGTTCTACCTTAGGGTCACTGAGTGGGTATTGACCCGATGGCAGTGGGTTTGGCTTTTTGGTTAATTTATTTTCTCGTTTTTACTCACTTCAGAATCTCATATTCTTAACCTGTGATGTGCCATTTAACCCTGTCTTGATAAGTTCTTTTGTTTTAGTGAACATTATAGGTACTTTTTATGTTTTGGCTATTAATATGGCTTCTTTGTTCTGATAATGCCCTCTTGGTAAAAGCAGAAAGGACACACACCAGATAGTGGGTACCTTTTCTGATCTATGAAAGGTTTTTTTTCCTGTCCCCAAAAGCTTTAGAAAAAAGTAATTTTTACCCTTAGGTTTTTCAGAGGCAATAACTGCTAATCTGCATCTGACAGTCTAAATTTGCATGTTGCTGTGTGATAAGAGCAGTGCAGAGGTGAGTGTAGAAGGGTGCTGTAGGTTGGGGCATTGTTCTTGAGATGTGTGTTAGTGCTTTCTAAATCAATTTTTAAGTAAAAGTTAAAACTGTTGTCACCTGCTAAGATGAATATGAGTACGTTTTTGTCAAAAATTCAGGTTTCAACATAGATACAGATTCCTTAGAAATTAAACCAAACGAATAGGAAGTAGAGCATGTTTATTTTATGGGATCTGCTTAATTTTATTAGTTTCTTGTTTACATTCTGAATTTTTTTTCTCAATCATTTGGACTTGTTTTCATAGTGGTAGGTATCCAACCTTTTTTAATAGAATCTTGTTTTATTTTAGAATGTAATTTGATTCTTAGATTACAAAACCGTAGTTTTATGTTGTTGGGGAAAATAGGTTTTAAAAAGATCTTGGAGCTGGGTTATCTTTTAATGGAATTGTCCTCTCTCGATAGGCACTGCTGAGGTGTCCTCTATTCTTGAAGAGCGTATTCTTGGAGCTGATACTTCTGTTGACCTTGAAGAGACTGGGCGTGTCTTAAGTATTGGTGATGGCATCGCCCGAGTACATGGGCTGAGGAATGTTCAAGCAGAGGAAATGGTAGAGTTTTCTTCCGGACTAAAGGTAAATTATGAAATCAGATTTTGGGGGTTTTAAGATCAATGTGTTCGCATTTATTCTTTTAGTAATTTAAAGACTGTGTCATATTTTTAACCTTAAATCTTGGCTTGCTTTAGCTTTTTTTGTCATTGTTGTAGATTACGAAATGATTAAATTTAGGGGTCTTGGTTTTTTTTTTTTTTTGGTTAACCAGGTCTGTTACTCTGGGACTGATTTACGCAAAGTCATAGCCACTGACCCCAAAACATAAAATTGAGTAAATCTTCACCCAAATTGAAAGAGGTTCAAGTCTGTTCTTTGTAGCTATTAAGATCATCTTGTAACTCCTGGTGGAAAGTTGAAAGTCAATGACTTTGTTTTTCTAGTAAGAGTAGGCCTATTTTTCTTGAAAGGTGAGTTAGCGAAGTAGCTAATAGAAGCTCTCTGATGATAAAAACCCACCTGGCTTTTAGATTGAACCTAGTCTGCCAGTGGGATGAGAAATAAAAGTTACAGGATTTGTGGAGTCTCAGAGAAAGGCTAAGCATGATATCTGGATGTACTATCACTAAGTACATGGATAGAGGGAAAAATAGTTTCGATCCTCCAGGTAGTGTCCGCACAAAACCAAGCTCACTGCTGTCAAGTCGATTCCGACTCATGGCGTCCCCATAGGACAGAGTAGAGCTGCCTCATAGGATTTCCAAGGCTATAAATCTTACGGATGCAGACTGTCACATCTTTCTCCCGCAGAGTGGCTGGTGGGTTCAAACCTCCGACCTTCTGATTAGCAGCCACGTGTTTCAACCGCTATGCCACCAGGGCTTCTTGCCAGTATCCAGTATGAAAAAAGAACCACTTGAATGAAATAGCAGTTTGATGTGGAAGACTAGTTATAGCACCAAAAGTTTTATCGTTACCCATAAGGCCTTGGCCAAAAAATTAACCTCTCTCATCTTCATTGTCTACATCTTTGAAAGATGAGATTGAAGTAGATGAACTCCCAGTTCCCTTTTAGCTTTTAAGATCCAAGAGTCCGGGCCAGCGCTGTCCAATACGCTTTCTGCAGTGATTAGAATGTTTTGTATCTGTGCTGTTTTAATATGGTAGCTGTTATATGCCTGTGGCTTTTAAGTGCGTAAAGTGTGGCTAATGTGACTCAGGAACTGACTTTAATTTTTAAAATTTGACTTATTTTTAAATAATTTAAATTTAAATAGCTAAATATGAGTAGTGTTTGTTATATTGAGCAGTATAGGTTAGGGCTAAGTTTTTGCACCTGCAGCGATGTACTATGATATTCCTCTGAGTTTCATAACTTTTCGAACTCTGTATTCCTGGGATAGCCTTTTTACTTTCTACTAACCTAATGAGTACAAATTCCGACTGGATAATTTTATAGACTGTTCATGGAGCCTCCCATAGATAAAAAGATGTAAATCGATTCTGTCTTAAAATTGTTATTTGACCCTGATCACTTTATTTCATACAGATCACCCAGTTCAAAAGCTGTAGCCAAAGGAGATATAGTGGAAAAAAACTTAACCTATATAATTTGTTTGCATCTTTTAGTTCTTTGAGGATGTGATAATGGGCATGTTAGGCTTATTATAATCCTATAAGCCTTAAGATGATTCAAGGGAACATGTTACTCTTTAAGAAATCTTAACCAAAGAAAGCAGTTTGTTAGTTAGAAAAATACACAGAGTAAACTAGATGAAAGAGGCAATACTTTTTAATCTTTTTTTTTATAGCTATTTTCATACCATGTAGTGTTGGTATACAGGGAGGAGTGGCACTCAAGCTTCATTGGTGTCCAACTGTGTCTTGTATAGGGCATGTCTCTGAACTTGGAACCTGACAATGTTGGTGTTGTCGTGTTTGGGAATGATAAACTAATTAAGGAAGGAGATATCGTGAAGAGGACAGGAGCCATTGTGGACGTCCCAGTTGGTGAGGAACTGCTGGGTCGTGTAGTAGATGCGCTTGGCAATGCCATTGATGGAAAGGTAGGTAGAGAATTTATTCGATGCGGTCGTAGCTTCTAACAAACATCAAACCCAATTAATCTGTGGATTCCTTTCTTTGTTTTTCCCACAGGGTCCAATTGGTTCCAAGACCCGTAGGCGAGTTGGGCTGAAAGCCCCTGGAATCATTCCTCGAATCTCTGTACGTGAACCAATGCAAACTGGCATTAAGGCTGTGGATAGTTTGGTGCCGATTGGTCGTGGTCAGCGTGAACTGATTATTGGTGACCGACAGACTGGGTAAAGTCTCAATAGCATGTTAAAAGTTGTAGCTAAAATTTACTCTATGGAAAGATGACTTTTTAGGCATGGAATTGTGCTTTGGATATGGTAGGGAGAGTGAATGTGTTAAAAGGATTAAAACCAGTTGCTGGCCAGTCAGTTCTGACTCACGGTGACTCCATGGGCTTTTCAATGACTTGATTTTTTGGAAATAGATTGCCATGCCTTTCTTCTGAGGTGGACTTGAACTGACAAACTTGTTAGCAGCAGAGCACTTAACCAGTTGTACAGTTAATCCTTTTATGAGGTTAGTGGTAGTAGAATTTGGGTTGGGAAATATTTCATAGTATTTAATATCTTTTACATTTACTTTCTCATTTTAAAGCAAGACATCAATTGCTATTGACACAATCATTAACCAGAAACGCTTCAATGATGGAACTGATGAAAAGAAGAAGCTGTACTGTATCTACGTTGCTATTGGTCAGAAGAGATCCACTGTTGCCCAGTTGGTGAAGAGACTGACAGATGCAGGTATTGAGAACTTTAGTCCCATTGCTGTTATCTTAAGTTCTTGTGCTGCTAATTAAGACTGATTTTAATTACTCCCTGATGAACTGGATTTTCTGTAAATGTAAAAAAAAAAAAAATACAAAACAAGTTTGAAGATTTTGTCAGTTTCTTTAAAGTAGAAGCTCTTTGACTGTGGTTAATTCTTCGTGGTAAAGCTTTTTAGCACTTAGATAATTTTTATTATGGTAGCCTCTTAGTTAAAATCACAGTATTGATAATCTTGTAAAACTTCATTTTCTCCTCAGATGCCATGAAGTACACCATTGTGGTTTCAGCCACTGCTTCTGATGCGGCCCCACTTCAGTACCTGGCTCCCTATTCTGGCTGTTCTATGGGAGAGTATTTTAGGGATAATGGCAAGCACGCTTTGATCATCTATGATGACTTATCCAAACAGGTGAAAAAAAATGTATTTGTAGAATCTGTTTATATGTTTGCACTAAATTGGAAGCTTTTGTCTGATAGGTGAACTTCACAACCCTTTTCTCTACTGTAGGCTGTGGCTTACCGTCAGATGTCTCTGTTGCTCCGCCGACCTCCTGGCCGTGAGGCCTATCCTGGCGATGTGTTCTATCTACACTCCCGCCTGCTGGAGAGAGCAGCCAAAATGAATGACGCTTTTGGTGGTGGCTCCTTGACAGCTTTACCAGTCATAGAAACACAAGCTGGTGATGTGTCTGCCTATATTCCAACGAATGTCATTTCCATTACTGACGGACAGGTATCATTTTAGTGATTGAGGGCAATAGCTTTGGATGATTTCAGTGTTGTTTCAGATTAATGGTTATGAACTAATTTGTTAAACGCCCCCCCCCCCCCTTTTTTTAAACAGTGTTGTTTTTTTGGTGAAAGTTTACATAGCGAATTAGATTCCCTTTCAGCAATTTCTGTATATATTGTTCAGTGGCATTGCTTACGTTTTTCACAGTGTGTCAGCATTCTCATTTGTATTCTGATTGTTCCATTTCCATTAATCTAGGCACCCTGCCTCCCACATTCTCATCTTTGCTTTAGGATAACTTGCTGACCTTTCCAGTCTCACATAGATGATTATTTTTTTAAAGGAGCAGAGTACTCACGGGTGATATTTATTTCATGACCCAAGCTGTTAATTTAGCTGAAAGGTGACCTCTGGGAGTGGTTTCAGTTTAAAGGGTATCTCAGGGTGTTAGTCTTGGGGTTCCTCTAGTCTCAACCCATCAAGTAAGTCTGGCCTTTTTTGGGATTTTGAGTTTTGTCCTCATTTATCTCACATTCAATCCAGGACCATCTGTCGTATCTTTGGTCAGAACTGTTGGTGGTGATAGCTGGATACCATCTATTTCTTTTGGTCTCAGGGTAGATGAGGACATGGTTCATGGAGACTTTTATTAGGTTCATAGACTAGTTTCTTGAGTCTTTGGTTTCCTTCTTTCTCTTTTGCTCTGAACAAGTAGAGATCTCATCTTACTTTTTATTATAGAAAATTTCAAATACGTGTAAAAGGAGAAAGTAGTATAACAAAACTTCACACATCTTGCCCAATTATCAGTTCATAGCCTAATGTACTTCATTTTTGTTTTACTTACACCTATTCTCTGCCCTCACCTCCAAGATAATTTTGAAAGAAATTCTTGAGATCATATCTCTTCATGTGTATATATTTCAGTATAAGTGTTATTTTCTCTCATGCTGTGTATGTTTCCTAATCTCAGCAATAAGATACGTATGTCAATTTGGGTTGTGGAAGACTTGGAAGGCCCTTTAGTATAAGAGGAAACCTTGGTGGCTTAATGGTTAAGAGCTGCATCCACTAACCAAAAGGTCAGCAGTTCGAATCCACCAGGCGCTCCTTGGAAACCAAACGAGGCAGCTTTCCTCTGTCCTGTAGGGCCACTATGAGTCAGAATCGACTTGACAGCAACGGGTTTGGTTTTTAGTGTAAGACGACAATTAGTATTTTTTCTCAGAGGTTTTGGGCTTACTTTTTTTGCACAGTGGCTTAAATTTGAAAAAAGCTGATTTTTTTACTTCAGACTTTCTAGTGTGTGTATTCTTGTATTGTAGATCTTCTTGGAAACAGAATTGTTCTACAAAGGTATCCGTCCTGCCATTAATGTTGGCTTGTCTGTGTCCCGTGTCGGGTCTGCAGCGCAAACCAGGGCCATGAAGCAGGTAATTTTGCATCAGTTTGGCAGGGAGGGGATATCATTAGATTAAAATTTTAAAATATATGGGTTTTATTTGTAGAATATTTTGTACCCTTGAGGTAAGTTCCAGCTATTTCTGTATCCCAGGTGGCAGGTACCATGAAGCTGGAATTGGCACAGTACCGTGAGGTGGCTGCTTTTGCCCAGTTCGGTTCCGACCTTGATGCTGCCACTCAACAACTCCTGAGTCGTGGTGTGCGTCTGACGGAGTTGCTGAAGCAAGGACAGTATGGTGAGTTGTACTTTGTTTGGTTGTGCTCCTTCTGTATGTTAAGGTCTGGGAATACCACAGAGTTCCCTGTAAGCCATGATACACGCTGTTAATCTTTCATTAAAGGTGTTACTTTTTGAATGCCAATGATTGCTATTTTACTCAAAGTACATTCCTTATCACCATTTGAATGTAAAGTCTGTGAACTTAATAACCAGGAAAAATGATTAAGTATATTGAACAACTTCCTTTCAGAATTAAGACCTATATTCCCTCCCTACCCCCAGCTATATGACTAAGGAATTTGGCAGAATTAAAAGGATTTTAGTGTGTTTGTTTCGTCATAAAATGTTAGCAAATTATTTATACCCCAAACAATATAAGCACTGCCAGATTATAAAGAGTACTTACTGGGATATGCCCAAAGATTACGCATCAAGGCTTCAGATACACAGAAAAACTGTTTCGTGGGAGGGAGTGTTACTGTAGAGTTTTGGGTTGCTCAGAAGGTGAGAGTAGGTGATGGTAGGGCCATGTTAGTAGTTGGAAGAGAAGGGAAATTCCTCTGACAGTGGTACAGTGGCACTTATTTGAGCAAGTCACTTGACATTCTTTTTTTTTTCAGCTCCCATGGCTATTGAGGAACAAGTGGCTGTCATCTATGCTGGTGTAAGGGGGTACCTTGATAAACTAGAGCCCAGCAAGATCACAAAGTTTGAGAATGCTTTCTTGTCTCATGTCATCAGCCAGCACCAGGCCCTGTTGGGCACTATCAGGTATAAACACAATTGACACATGCTTTTTTTTTTTTTCAATTGTGCATTAGGTAAAAGTTTACAGCTTGTTAATTTCTCATACAAAAATTTATGCACATATTATGTGACCCTAGTTGCAGTCCCTATAATGTGACAGCACACTCCCCCTTTCCATCCAGGTTTCCTGTGTCCATCCAACTCGCTCTTGTTCCTTCCTGTCTTCTCATTCTGTCTCCTTACAGGAGCCACCCATTTGGTCTTATGTACCTGCTTGAACTAAGAAGCACACTCTGCATGAATATTTTATGTTTTATAGTCCAGTCTAATTTTAGAAGAGTGGGCTTGACATACTCTTTTTGTAAACAGTTAAAAAGTTTTAAGTCTTGTTAAAATTCTTTTGAACAGTAAGGTTAGGGTATTTAGTTGGGCTAGTCATTGAATTTTTTCCAGGTCAGAACTAACAATCTGTGTTCATTTCTATCTAGGACTGATGGAAAGATATCAGAACAGTCAGATGCAAAGCTGAAAGAGATTGTAACAAACTTCTTGGCTGGATTTGAAGCTTAAACTCCTGTGGATTCATATCAGATACTAGTTTGGTTTTGTCATTGTTGCTTCTCGTAATCAGTTTTATTTGTAAAAGGATTATCCGTGTCCTTGATGTACAGAAATCACGTTAAAAATAAAGGTTCCATATGGCTTGGTGGTTTTCTGTGGTTAGCGTGATTCTTCAAAAGAACTAACGTTACTTTGAGAAATGGATAATCGTGCTTCTTAGCTTATTTTTCTTGAATATTGGTGTGATCGACAAGACTAGATAATTCAAGGCCAAGATCTTTACAAGACGCTGGAGTTTAAAAAAAAAAAAAATTGTTGTTGGGAATACGTATATGTAGCAGAACATACTCAACAATTTCTACATGTACAATTCAATGACACCGATTACATTCTTTGAGTTGTGTGACCATTCTCACCCTCTTATTCCAAGTTGTTCCTCCCCATTAACATAAACTAACCACCCCCTTATCTAACCTTTCAAGTTGCTAATGTCAATTTGATCCCATATAGATCTTAAAAGAGCACAATGCTCAAGGCTGACATTCTTTGCTAGTTAAGCTAAACTATTTGGAAGACAGACCCTACAGCGCTTAACGATTGGTTAAAGAGACGTTCAGAAACTGGAATACTGGATGTATGTGGCAAAGTTCACATTTGATAATATTGAGCCTGGTTGTTTTCCTGCCCAGAAGACTTAACCTGTGTAAAGGAGTCCTGTAGGCAAGAAAAATTCTCAAGAAAATTGCCAGGTGAAGCGTGAAAAATTAGAAAAACTGAGAATGGATAGAATTATGAAAACAACATCTCATATTTGTGTAGTTTCACTTCAACCTTTCCTAAACAGTTTTAAACTATAAATTGATCAGTATTAATGGTTAGTGTGTGAAATCACAAAGATAACTTTTCTACCAAGAGTTTTAAAAGCTTATCTTCGTGATCTGAGAGTTTAATCCATCTGAAGTTTGTGTGTGTGTGTGTGTGTGTGTGTGTAGAGGTCAGAAATCCATTTTCCATATGCCTATCCAATTTTTGAGCTCCATTTCACACCCGGCCATAATTGCTTTTTCCTCACTTGCCATGACACCCCTATCATTGAAGTTTCGCCCATGTCTGAGCCTCCTCGCTCTAGTCTGTCCATTTTTAAATTGTTTTAGTTAATACATGTACATAATAGTATGAAGATTTAGGAAGTCTGACAAGGCTGTTCATGTATAACTGCAACCCCTTGGGTATCCCCAACTTCTTCCTATTCTCCGAAACGACCCATGGCCCTTTGTTGTGTCATTTACCTCCTTATTACTGTTGCTGTTGTGCTACTTAAATTTTAGGTGATATACAATCTCAATTTGACCAACTGAATGATGAGAACCTCTCGTGTGCACATACTAAACACCATGCCATAAACACAGTTCTCTATTAACCCATTGTCCTGGTACGAACAGATTAGGATTTGGGGTAAAGCTAGTCACGATTGTAATTTCCTAGACCTTAAATGCTGTTTTCAGCAAAGCTATGTGGTATCACTAATTCGACCCCAATCTCTTAAAGTTGTCTGAATGTTCAAACATATCAGGCATGCTATCAATGGCATTTTGAAGATGTTTCTCAGAGCCATCTGGGCTCGTTGCTCTCCTGGTGGGCAGGTATACTCTACCGTGCTGGAGCACTAATGTTATAATTGAAGGCCAAAGCTGTTTGAATTACTGATCCCTTATGTCTGGAAAGACTCCAAGAGAGAGAAAAACATTTTCACAGGAAAATACTTTTGTATACCCTAACCAGAAAGACATAATATTCGGGAATTGGTCAGGACAAAATCCTGAATTTTCAAAAATTTTTACCATGCGTTTGAATAATTCCTCACCTCTTTTGTCTTAATTGTTTATTCAGATCAACCCCTGTGTTTAATAATCAAACGGTGTTATTAAGGTGTATATGTAAGGAGAAACAAGGGAAGTAGAGTCAGGCTTTCAGTCCCTTGTTGCAAACTGCAACTAATCTGGACGGCAGAACACAAGTCGGCAGTGAGGCATCTCTGAGGGGGGTCTCCAGTCCAGTCTCAGGAGTGGTCACCCCCCCCTCCCTATTTGCAGCTTTGGACAGGAGTCAAGAATGCAATGAGTCTATCAGAATATAGAGCCATCCACAGCTCTTCTAGGCACCCCCATGACAGAACAAATTCGTTCCCTTCGGCATCTTTAGGTGACCCATATGGTCCAGCCAGCTACACATGATGTTTTCATAGTTTATGGCCCCACAGAGGAGCATCTTAGACCTGCAGTCATCCCGGGGTCTGAGTTCAAGTTCTGTTCATTGAGCCTTTGCTTGCCTTCAGTTTGATACGGCTGGTGCTGTTCTCCAAAACCGTAGCAGTGTCAGGTTTCAGCTTAAAGTCAGGTCCTGGCAATAAGCATCTGTAAATTCAAGATTCCAGGAAAGCCAATGACTTTTTTCTGCAGTAGCAAAGCTGAAACTCTGCAGGGCCAGCCAGCTGTGTTCCAAGTCCAAGTGATAAGCAAGGCTTTCTTAGGCCTTTTTACCTTGTCAGTCTGAGTCCTAATTGAACCACTCAAAAATATGCACATCAGCCTGGAAAACCATCAGTCTCTAAGAATCAGACACCTGATTTTATCAGAGCTCATTTTGTTTTCCATTAGCAAGCGAGCTACTCTGGACAGCTACTTTGTACAACTCCAGAAGTGTATTTCAGTCTGGAGGTTGCTTCTCTTTTCGTGTTGGCTCTCCACCCTGCCCCTGAGAGGTTCCCACAGGCAAAAATCATAGTAAAAACATTCGTTACAGAGACTTGTTCTGTTTAAAATTTAAATTTAAACTCAGAGTTTAAATTTCAACCGGCCACTGGCAGCAAAAGCAAGGAAAGCTATGTGCCACTAAACTTTTTTTTTTATGAAGCATAATAAATTTTATTTTTAAGAAATGGAAAAATGTCCCTGAACAGTTAGATGTACCTTTTAGTAGTAGTCACTAGTAAACAAGCAATTTTATGTCTTATATGGCTGTATTAAATGATTTTTAAGTTTAAAAGATGATAAATTGCCACCATTTTTAACGCTGGCATTCAAAAGGGAAGACAACTGAAAACAAACAAATGAGATACAAAATGATTTGCCAGAGGCAAACACAGTAGCTTATGAACGTAGATTCCAGTTGTAATTATGGTCACTACGTTCTATTTTTAATCTCCCTCCCCCCCTCAATATTACACACCCTACCCCTATGCTCCACAAATGCACATATTTCCGTAACTGGAAAACAAATTTTGCATATCTCAATTTAGAATATGATTTTTACAAGTTAATCCTATTATCATAAAGCAAGAAGCTATTAATAGTAAAAGTTTTTTATTTGCTAAATTTAAACATTTAAAGGAAAATTATTACGATGACATTGAAATACTTTTATTGGCTTTTTAAAAGGCAATTGCAAATGAGAATAACTTGTTCAGAGAATTAATTTTCGAAAATGTCCTTAAATGAAATAAATGTAATATCTAATACAATCTCTTTCTGCAAGAATCTCTAAGATGGGCTATGCTGAAAACTAAGCTCCTCATCTGAGAATCCCCAGAAGTGGTATACCCTTAAAAAAAAAAACAAACTTTTTTTCCTTATAAAGTACATTTGGTACACTCACATTTTCTTAAAATGTGTTCTAAAACAATCTGTATTTTTAACACCCAAATTTTGTGTATATATTGAGTTTCATTTAATTGAAAATTAATGAAAAGGTATCTAGATACAATTTCTAAGAAAACAATGGAGACGTTTAACTCATGGTTATTTGCAGAACAAATTTTGCTGAATAATGTAAAAATCATGGTCAAAATCTGACAAAAGCTTTCTAATAATCGGCACTCTAGATTTCAATAAACTTTATATATAACAAAGGATGTTTTCTATGCAGAGTTACTAGATAAACCTAAGAGCCAGAAACTAAAGCATTGGACTTGGTTAATAGTTTCATATTTATTATACTAAATGTCAGGTTAGAAGTCAATGGCACTAACAAGCTGAAGACTATTATTCAACTCTTTCAATTACATCAAACACTGATTAACCAAATGTGACTGGATTTTACTGTTATGGACTTTATCGTTATTTCAAGTATACGCAAATCTTTTAAATGAATACATATGCCAATGTGCAAAACAAATGAAATATAAATATTTAAGAGAATGAACAGAAATAGCTTTTAAGCATAAGCCACTCTGCTGTGACCCCAGTAATCCCCAGCATGTTTTCTCCTTTTTCAAAATGTGTGACTGACAGCTTGACATAACTAAGGCCATGTTGAATCCACAAGTTTTTCTCCTTCCTCTGCCTACCTCCTCCTTCACATACCTCAGTTAATGACTTTGTTTTGACCTAATGTTAATGACTTTGTTTTAATCTGACGCAGATAACTTTGTTTTGTTCTGACAACCTGTGATTTACCCCCCCAAAACCAGAATCCAGATGTTTGATATGTATATCTTTAGCTTGATAAAAGATGTCTGGCATGTGTCTCTTTAGTCTGATAAAGAGTCTTTTGTCACTATCTTGTAATGCATAACTCCTCTGGCCATGCTGTCTGCTGACTACAAAGACACTTCTAACCCTTGTAAGATTCTATATAAGCTCTAATGTAAAATTGCTCTTTGGGACTCCACAGAGACAGCCTGTGTTGCTGCTTAGTCCCCGGTGAGGTATACATCTCCCTAATAAACTGTCTCACTCTTTCTGACTTGGAGTATGTTTTGTTGGCTCAACTGCTCCAGGGCACGGACCCTAATTGGGTAACACTGCCATTCGATTTTGAAGCTGTATCTTTTCACTAATTTTTCTTCTGTTATGAGTAGTCTTGTATCCTATTAAAATTATAGGCTTACGGATCATCTGGAAATTTCACATTGGTATAGGAAACCCTGGCGGTGTAGTGGTTCGGTGCTATGGCTGCTAACCAAAGGGTTGGCAGTTCGAATCCGCCAGGTGCTCCTTGGAAACTCTATGGGGCAGTTCTACTCTGTCCTATAGTGTCACTATGAGTCGGAATAGACTCGATGACACTGGGTTTGGTTTGTTTTTTTTGGTTTATAGGAAAGGAATGTCTGGTCAATGCAGTCTTTATAAGAAGAAGAAATACCTTGTTCTGTGAGCAGCTGCCATACTTTCAGACATGTTTCTTCTCACTTTTAGATAATTGAACAAATCCTCTGAAGAAAAGGAGTAGGCCAAGTACAAGAAATATCCACCAAAGCCAGTACTGCCCATTGAAACATCCAGTAAAATAATCAGAAAACCTGACAATAAGGATCCATTTGATCAATAAAAGGCCAAATCCACAGACAGCACCATACCTTCTAGCTACGGTATTGGTTATACAGAAGGATAAACAAAATCTAAGCCAGTTGAAAATAAATGCCATGAAAAACACCAGCATGAAGATGCCATCATTACCCACTCTAAGCTGATTGGCATCCCCGAAGCCACCTCTTGGTGAACGTTCTTCCTCCCGAATTCTTCGAGGTATTTCTGCTGCCGCAGCTGCCATTGCAGCAGCTTTGGCTTTCTCAGCTTTGTCCTCTGTAGGAAGAGAGGTAGCAACACTGTAGGCAGGTGGAACAGGATAAAAGTCACTATAAGCTTCTGTATGTGAAGTAGGTACTTCTACAGTAACAGCACCATAAGGTGGAGAAGAGTCAGTTTCAAGTACTGGTGTTGAAGGAGCAGTCTGTACGGTCTGTAGGGTTGGGTTTGAAGTTGATGGTTGCTCTGTAGCAGATGATTCCGAATTACCCTCTTCATTGTGAAGCACCTAGTAGCTTCAAGTGCCCAGCTGGCGGAGATCATCTTGCCCGACTTGGAATCCAGCTTCCGCGCAGGTGAGTTCCTTCGGAGCTCAGCACCCCCACTAAATTTTTTTTTTTTTTTTGGGCAGCTTTCCAGATCCACGTAATCCCTCTAGCATTTATGAAATGACAAACATATAACATTTTACATCAATTTTTATCATACATCCAGAAGTACAGTGAAACCTGTGAGAGCCAGAACTCAGCAGGACTGCCTTGTTTTTCCTGGTGTTGCAAGTTTTCTGCCTTCGACAGAGTGCAGTCTTAACCACTTTTCTATCGCTCTTTATTAGTGGAAAATATTGGAGTTTTCCTTCTCTGACAATCCAGTTTCCAACTTACCCAGTCTCTGGCTCTCACAGGTTTTACTGTTAGACCCACAAAATGCGAAGCCATTTTTTTAGAAGTCTTCTTTTTGTTCCTCATTGCAAATTTACTCGAACCCCTTGCAGAAAATTCAGCCTTTACAGGGTTGACATTACAGCTGTTGGCAATGCTCCTTGCTGGAAAGCAAGGGAGGCGGGCATATGAGGGACATGCCTGCACAGCATCAACTAGGTTCAAAAAATGCTGGAGTGGTTGTTTCATTTGTCTTTTTTCTCTGATTTATATAAACCGTCGCTTCAGCCATGGGAACTGATTTAACCTTTTTTCTTCCACATGGGGGAGACAGCAACACAAACTTTGAACATTTTTGGCCCATCCAAAGCTCACCTTTTGGCAAGCTTAGGCCCTTTCTCTGCTCGCCTAGAGGAGAGAACAAAAACCAAAGGCATCACCTTGGAGGAGTCTTTTTCCCCTCCATTTAGCCACAGGGAAACCCTGGTGGCGTAGTGGTCAAGAGGTACGGCTGCTAGTCAAAAGATCAGCAGTTTGAATCCATCGGGTGCTCTTGGAAGCCTCATGGGGCAGTTCTGCCCTGTCCTATAGGGTCACTATGAGTCGGAATTGACTCGACACAACAGGTTTGGTTTTTTGGTTTTTTTAACCAAAGAGATCCCGAGAGCCAATTCTCCTGGGGCTGGAACTATCATTTTTACCTTTTACAACACAGTAGTTCAGTAGCTGTTTCATACCTCAGTAGATACATCATCCCTAGTCCCTTCAACCTTCCTTTCTCCCAAACAATGCTTTTGCCAATTTTCAGTGAGTGAGTCAAACCCACTGCTGTTGAGTCAATTCCAACTTACAGCAACCCCATAGGACAGAATAGAACTGCCCCACAGGGTTTCCAAGGCTGTAATCTTCACGGAAGCAGACTGCCACAGCTTTCTCCTGGAGCAGCTGGTGGTTTCCAACTGCCAACCTCTTGGTTAGCAGCCGAGCGCTTAGTCATCGTGCCATCGGGGCCCCTTTCAGTGAGTCAAGGTCCATCTCTAGTCAATTTTGTGTATGATATCAGTTAAAGTGTTTAAGTTCACTTTTTTCTTTCACATGGATACCCAATTCAGCCAATGTGATTTACTAAAAAGGCTACCCTTTCTCTACTAAACTGCAGGGGCACCTGTCTTATAAACCAATACCACCCTCTCTTAATAACTGTAGTTTTATAGTCATTCTTGATATCTAGAGGTTTTCAGTTCTCAGCTTTGCTTTTCTTCAAGATTGCTTTGATTATTTTAAATTCTTTGTATTTACAAATAAATTTTAGAATCAGCTGGTCAATTCCCACATAAAAACCTACTAGGGTTTTAACTGGAACTGCCTTGGATCTATTTGGAAATACTTGACTTTGTAAAACCAATTTGTCTTCTAATCTATCACTATAGTATAGACCCTTGTTTAATTAGGGCTTCTTTGTTTTCTTTCATCATGTTTTATAGTTTTCTGCTCTCTGCTGCTTCCACACCATGGTCTCAGCTTTGCTAGGTTCTGTCCCTGGGTTCTTGCCTCACTTAAGCCTACCTGGCCAGCCCTCCTACCAGGTTTGCTCCTGCTCCCTTGAAGGGAAGGATCGGATTATGGAAACTGAAATAAAAATTGGTTCTGTTGTTGATGATCAGCTGGGAGAGAATTCATTGAATTCCCTGGCTATCTCTATCACTGTTCAATCTGTGAGATTACAAGAGAAATTTCCTTCTCTTGAGGTGCTTTCCTAAGTGGCAGGGCTGGTTCAGTGTAGCAGGATCTTCCTGCCCAAAGCCAAACCTGACACCCATTGGAAGTGTTAATGCTGTCATGGGTGTACTGGTTAATTTATGTGTCAACTTGGCTAGGCTACTGTACCCAGTTTTTGGTCAAACACTAGATGTTTCTGTGAAGGTATGTTGTAGATGTAATTAACATTTACAATCAGTTGACTCTAAATAAAGGAGATTACCCTCAGTGATGTGGGTGGGCCTCATCTAATCAGTTGAAAGCCTTAAGAACAGGAACTGAGGCTTCTCAGAGAGAAGGATTCTGCCTCAAGGCTGTAATATAGATACCCTGCTGGAGTTTCCAGCCTGTCTGGCTTGTAAACTTGGACTTGCCAGCCCTCATAATCGTATGAGCCAATTCCTTAAAATAAACCTCTCTCTCTGTCCACGTGTATATATATACATATAATGTTCTGGGTTATGTGTATCCTATTGGTTCTGTAGCCCCAGCCAACAGCTTGACTACAACTTCATGAGACACCCCAAGCCAGAATCACACAGCTCATGAGGTCAACCTTCAGAAACTGTATGAGATAATAAATGCTTGTTGTTTTCAGCTGGTAAATTTTGAAGTAATCTATTTCACAGCAATAGATAACTAATACAAGCTCGGTGGGATAATTTCTTTCTTTTTGAAGGCAGCTTAGGCTAGTAATGAGGGGATAGATAGGAAAGCTCCAAGGTTCTTACAATGATTGAAAAAGAACACACGTCTGTGTTTCATTCATCTGTGTATGGGGAAGAACGCAATGGAAGGAAATGCAAGAGAAAGCAACGGAAAAAAACCCACAAAGGACATTAACAAATATAGCTGCACAAACATGAAAACTGGGTCAAAAAAACTAATTAAATGAAAATTCACTTAATTCAATTAAGCCATGGCTAGGCCATGAGAATACAGGACAAAACATTTTTGCAACAAAGATGATAAAATGGTTTGAAAGACAACAAGACTTCTATAGAAAAATAGGCAAAGGACAGAGACAATTTCCAAAAGAGGGCACAGCCTGACAAACAAACATATGAGAAACCTGATCCAGTAGCAATCAGAGATACAAGTTAAAACCATAATAAGATACTTCCACTGATCACATTAAGAAGGATTATGACTGTTGCTATACAATGCTTTGAAAAGGCAGGGACAAGGGCATCCTGGTACTCTGCTGAGAACATAGCTGATACCACTTTTCTGAAAAACAACCTGGCAAGATATTTCAAGAGCCTTAAAAATGTTTATATTCTCAGGGACCATGGTCTCGGGGAACATCTAGCTCAATTGGCCTAACCTAGTTTATAAAGAAAATGTTCTTTATTCTACTTTGGTGAGTACCATGTGGGGTCTTAAAAACTTGTGAGTGGCCATCTAGGAACTCCACTGGTCTCACTGCTTTGGGAGCAAGGAAGAATGAAGAAAATCTAAAGACACAAGGGAAAGATTAGTCCAAAGGACTAATGGAGCACATCTACCATGGCCTCCACCAGACTGAGTCCAGAACAACTAGATGGTGCCTGGCTACCACCACTGACTACTCTGACAGGGATCACAATAGAGGGCCTCAGACAGAGCTGGAGAAAAATGTAGAACAAAATTCTAACTCAAAAAGAAAGACCAGACTTGTTGGCCTGACAGAGACTGGAGAAATCCTGAGAGCATGGCCTCAGGACATGCTTTGAGCTCAGTAATCAGGTCACTCCTGAGGTTCACCCTTCAGCCAGAGACTGAACAGGCCCATAAAACAAAACAAGACTAAAGGGGTGCACCAGCCCTGGGGCAGGGACTGGAAGGCAGGAGGGGACAGGAAAGCTGGTAATAGGGAACCCAGGGTTGAGAAGGGAGGGTGTTGACATGTCGTGGGGTTGTTAACCAATCTCATGCAACAATATGTATACTAACTGATGAGAAACTAGTTTGTTCTGTAAACCTTCATCTAAAGTTCAATAAAAAGAAAAGAAAAAAAAATTTTTATAGTCTTCGAGCATGTAATTCCACAATGAGAAATTTTAACAAAAATTTATATAAAAGATATTTATCATAGTAACATTTCTAAAAGCATTAGGAAAATGCTAAGTAAATTTTGGTATATCCACTTGATGGAAGACTATGCAAAATGAAAAACTATACTGAAGAGTTTTCTTTTGAGTTTGTAATAAACTTATATGGTACAAGTTCAAAGGTCCAAAAGGGGTTAAGATGAAAAGTAGGTCCCTCCCTCCTCTGGGGCCCTGGTAGTGCAGTGGTTAAGAGCCTGGCTGCTAGCTAACCAAAAGGCTGGCAGTTTGCATCCACTAGCTGCTGCTCAGAAACCCTATTGGGGAAGTTCTGCTCTGTCCTATAGGGTCGCTGTGAGTTGGAATCAACTCTACGGGAACAGTTTTTTTTCTTCTGCCTATGTTCCCTAGTCACCGAAACCCCCTCCCCAAAGGAAACCATTAAAAACACCTGTGTATTTTTTCCCCTCACCCAAATGGCAGAGTGTTTTGTATCTTTCTTTTTTTCACTTAATAATAATTCTTGGTGATTGTTCCATATCAACACATAAACAGCCTCTTCATTCCTTTTCTTAATGCTTGAATATTATTTCATTGTATAGATATATCACAATTTATTGAACTAGTTCTACACTGACGGACATTTGGTTGTTTCAAACCCTTTGCTACAGTGAGCATGCATCTATGAATAACCGTATACATATTTCAGTTTACACAGGTGAAGATGTATCTGAAGAGTAAATTCCTTGACATGGAATTGTTGGGTGAAAAGACAGGTACATTTTAAATATTATGGCATGCTCACATTTCTCTTCACAGAGGTTTTCCAGTTTTTATGTGCAGGAATGTCTGTCTGCTCACACCAGGGCCAGCACAGTGTGCTGTCAAAATTTTGTTAGGAAAAATATATTTCGTTACTTTAGAACAATGGTTATGAAATATTAAGTTTAAAAAGGAAGACTCATATTTTTACATGCAGTAAGAACTGAACTATACAACCTGTTTTTAATTTGAAGAGACTATACCCTGTAAAAACTTTTTTTTGTTTTTACGGGTTTATGCCAAAACATTAGCAGTGGTTATCGTAAAGTGTCCTGGTTATTTAATTTCATTATTTTATAATTGCTGTGATAGTATTACTTACCTTTGTTACTAAATATTTCCCAAATTGATTATAGAATTTCAGATATAGTACACATTTTACTCATCTTTTTACTCACAGCACCTGTCCTGGTGATGGGCTTAATAAATATTTGGGGAACCAATGAGTGGTATTTCCTGGCTGCATGGGCAACCACTTGCAATTTGAAATCTTGCCACCAGATGGAGAAAGAGAGTTAAAATTTAGGCTTCGGAGTCTGAGGAAAATCCAGCACAACGTACTTTCAGAGTTTGTAAGCCTTTCTAAGACTTTTAAAATGATACAGGTATTAAAATAAAACTTTACAATTAGCATTGTATTGAAAATATTTGTTCTAAATATTTAAAGTTTCCGGGAAAAATCTTTGTTCTGTCTTTGGCACTTGAGCTTCCGTCATCTCCCCAGTTAGCACTATTTCTTACCCCTCCTGCAGTAGAGGGTCATTGAAAGAGAAGAAGATCTCATGGGATGGATTGACACAGTGGCTGCAACGACTGGCTCAAGCATGGCAATGATTGTGAGGATGGGGTAGGACCCAGCAGTGTTTCATCTGTTGTACATAGGGTCGCTATGAGGCGGAACCGACTCAATGGCACCTAACAACAACCACCTGTGGTTTAGCCTGTCTCCATGGCCTGTGCTGTGCCCTGATGGTACTGCCAGGCATCACATCCTTCCCTCTAACCTTGCTGCTTTCCAAGGAGATTAACGGCCAAATAAATGGCATAGCGTTGGAGCTACCGATCGGAAGCCAGAGCTCCACTTTTGTAGTTGTGAATGACTCTGGGTAGGATATCATCACAATAGGACCGGGAGTGGCATTACTGAGCAGAAGCTTTTAGATGTCCTTTAAACCACCCCAAGAATTGCCCTCTCACTGTGTTGGTACCTAGCTAGAACCTGCTCAAGAGTCAAAGGCTTGCCTCTCTAGGTCTGGAATTGTTTGCTGGGCAAGAATCCTCAGATTTGGTACACTTGACCTTCCCTCACCCCTCCTTGAGCGCCTACTTTTTGCCCAAGGTGGATCTGCCACAGAAATGACAATCTCTTTGGCTGTGGCTCTGTTTAGAAGGCCAGAGCTCTAACCCTGAGCCCTTAAATAAGCTGTGATATTGGTCAAATCGTTCAGCCTCTGTGGGCTCAGGACGTGTAGCGCGCAGCACTCAGTCAGAGAGCCGGGCATTACTCAAAGCAGGGATTGGTCTGCCTTGCCTTGGGGTTCCTTTATGCGCATGAAGAGTGGAGGCGGGGGAGGGAAGCTCGGGGCTTCTAATGCTGACCTGGGATTGAGTCTTAAGATTGGGGAGAGGGCTGGGGAGGAGCTGAGCTCCTGGGCCTTCTGTCAGGGCCCCACCTAGGGACCTAGAGAGAGGAAACAGCATCAATGACCTTTCCGTGACTTTTCGGACTAAAACGTGCCCCGGGGGCTGATCTGGAGCGGGAGCACCTGGGGCAGTGCACAGGACTCTCCGAGGTGTCTACACCTTAGGCGACACAGTGCTGGCTGGCCTTGTCAGTCCCCAGCTGATGCGCGGGGTTTCCGAGCTGTCCGAAACGGGAGTGGTTTAGGACCCGGGGCGGGCCTCCCTGCTGTCAGTGGAACTCAGAAGTTGTGGCTGCGAGCCTGCAAGCGGCGACAGTCAGGCCTCCTGGGAGGTCCCGCCCGTTACACCGACTCTCACCGCCCCGACCGCCCCGCGCCAGCCATGAAGGGCTCACTGTTCAAGGAGAACTTTTGGGTAAGTCGAGGGGCGGACAGCCGACCGTCGGGGTGGGGGTGGGGGCTGTGCACCGGCGGAGGCCCGGGCTCGGCACCACTCGGTGACCCCGCGCCGCCGGCCTTTAAGGGGTTCGAGCGCGGCGAGGTCTGGCCCAGGCGGCCTGCGCGTCCGCTCCCCGGCCGCCGGCCCGGGGCCCGTGTCCGACCTCTCGAGGGGAGACCCCGCGGTCTGCTCTGGGGCCAGGCCGCTAGTCCTCGAGGTCCGGCCCGGGGTCCCCCCTTCGCCGCCCCTGCCCCGCCGCGTGGGCTCCGGGGGCTGTTGGAGCTGGAGCCGCGCCAGAGGCAGGACACCTCTCTCCCCTCACAGATGAGGAATCTGAGACCTACAGGGAGGGGGAACCCGTCCGGTGTCCCCAAGGCTGCGCCGGGAGCGGAGCTGTGGGTCCTGGGGGGTACCTGTGAGCTCCGTTGGACTGACAGCGACAGTCGCTCTCCGGGGATCGACTTTTCCAGACTCCGAGTTTTCTTCTCAGACTCTAGAGGCCTTCCCTTTGCAGACGCTTCGACCCCTGTCCAGCAGCCGGGTTTCCAGAGCTCCCCCCCTAGGTCATCGCCCACCCCAGTCGCGCACCGTGGGGAGACCCGAGGTGTCGTCACCGCGGGTGGGAGGTCTGCAAGCTGGTGGGGGCCGTCCCAGCTGGGAGGCAGCAGGTCTGCCTGTCCCCCCTTCCTCTGTCCTGTCCTCTTCCCTCCTGTCCTCCCACTCCCAGGTGCCAGTCAAGGGTACCATACCCCCCTATCCTTTTAGGACAGAAATAAGAAGCTGCATACCTCAAAGTTGACCCGTGGCTGCCAAGGGGCTGCCAAGGTCCCAGCTCTTTGCCTGGGACCCTTCTCCCCTCTCTCTCCTTTTCCCATTTAGTTTCACAGCAGATTTGCAGGTCTCCTTGCCCCACAGTGGGTGCTAAGGCCAGAAAACTGGCTCCATGGCCTCAGGGACACAGTTTAGACCCTGCCTTGTAAGGCCCCTTTTCCTGTGGTTCTTGAGGTTCTCCTGGTACACTGCCCACCTGTAGGGCCAAGGCTGTGGGAACTTCACAGAGAGGGTGAATGACCTTGCAGCTGGCCCAGCAAGAGGCCTGGAGATTCCTTAGATACGGTATAGGGCTTTTGGACCACTTGACAGTCATTGTGGGCGAAAGCAGGGCAGGAAGACCCACCTTTCCCTCTTCAAATGTAACTCCCAGTGGCATACTTTGGGTTTTCAGATCATGTCACCTCTTAGGGAAGTCCTTCCTGATTGTGTACGATAGACCCTGTTACTTGCTCACTTGGCACATGTTTTTTCCTTTCATACCATGTGTGGGTTTTGAATTTGGGAGCCTACAAGCACATGGGCACCTTGTGGACAGTGTGCTTGCTCTGAATGCCACTGCCCTGGCACTGGTTGGTGCCCGGGCGTGCTCACCAAACACTTATTGAAGTGGGTCTATAAGGCTGGCAGGGCATGTGTAGGGGTGAGAGCCACTGCCTCACCCTCAGAGGGTTCCCAGGCCACTGGAAGGCAGCCCTCCAGCTGTAGCTGATGCATAGTGGCAGGAATAGCTGGGAAGTGGCAAAAATGAGGTCTGGATTGGGAGTTAGAGGTTGAGTGAAAGCCCTGCAGAGATAAGTTTCTGGGCTTAGATATTCAGAGGTGCATCTGAGATAGTCCTAGCTTGCCAAGGTGACTTTCCACCTCTAACTTCCTGTGACCCTTTATGCCAAATAATAAAAACAGTTATAACTAACATTACTGCCCATAGACTCTGTGTCAAGCACTATTCTAAATACTTTAGGTGCACTACTCATTTAAGCCTCACAATGATGCTATAAGGTAGCTTCCTTACCATCCCATTTTACAGATAAGTAAACTGAGTGGCAAGAGGTTAAGCAACATTTCTAAGGTTCTAGAGCTATTATACAGCAGAGCACGACTCTACTTGGCCTAACTGCTCAGTAACAAGGCTGGCGCTGAGTAAGAACATCCCTGTCTAGCTGTCTGTATGGCCCCTTTGACACTGTCAAAGGGTAGACATTTGAGCCTTCATGTAAATATGTCTCCCTCCTCCAGCTACAACCATGAGCTCCTGGAGGGTAGACACTGGGTGTCACCATCAGCTGAAGCCCCAGTGCCTGATATAGTGCCTTGTGTATAGATGCAGGGATCAGGCACACAATATAGCCAGGGCTTGGGAGAAAAGGAGCAGAAGGGAAGGCTGGAGACCTAAGGGGTTCCTGCTAGGCTTCACACCCTCAAGGGGTAGGGGAGGCAAGGCTGGTGATAGAACAGAGGTGATGGCAATAAGTTTTGTATTTCAGGGTTAAGAGAAGGTTATGATTAAATAAGCTAGAAAACTTTGGAAAACAAGTAAGTTTTGGTTTATTAAATTTAAAAAGTTTATTAAATTTAAATTTATGAAATGGCTTCTCACTATAAGATGCTCTAATGGCTGTGGCATTTGCAGGGGTAAGACCACCACCTGTAGTAAGCTTGGTTAGGAGGTAGATCCCCCATGAGGAAACAAAGCAGGGAGGGTGACCTGGAACATATGACCTCAAGAATGTGGAGGAGGAAAGGTTTGGGAGTGGGAAGAGTCTATCAGGGGCCAAAAAGCTGTCTGGGCCAAAGGTAGAGAGGGTCTGTTCCAGGATGGAGACCATGAAGAGGAGCAAAGAGGGGGAGATGGGTAAGAGAAATAACAGAGGTAAAAGCAACAGGACAAGACAACCAATTGTTGGTGAACAGTGGGGAGAGGAAAGGCAACTCCTAGGAAGCTGTGTCAGACAAACTGGAGGATGAGGTGTGGGACCCAGAAATAAGGAAGTAAGGAGGAGGAACTGGTTTGTGGAGAGAGAAGGAGGAGGAAAAGGCAGAAGTGATATTAAGCATATTGAACTAGAGGTGTGGCATTGGGAAGGACCAAGGCCAGCAGAGTCCTGAAGCCTCCTCTCCCTAACCCCCAGCACCATGCCAGGTTGCTGGATCTGGGGAGGTCTTGGTGGGGGAACCAAAGGCAGGGCACAAGGTGGCCAGGCAGCAGGGTTTGGAAGTACTGCAATATTTTAACAACCATCGCAGACATGCCAGTGAGTGCTGCCTGATGCCTGGTGGTGGGTGTTCTGGGTTGGCAGGGCTGGGGCAGCCCCTTGGGAAGGGTGTTGGGCATGAGAGAGCACTGAGTGTCATGATACACCAGAGTATCACGAATGACATGCAGGGGCCGTGGCCCTGGTTTGAATCCTTGTTCTGCTCTTTACTCTCTGGGTGACCCTGAGCCAGGTTACTTCAACCCTCTCAGCCTTAGTTTTTCCATGTGTAAAAACAGGGATAATAACAGTGCCTATCCCATTTTTTTTTTTTTTTTTAGGACTACTGTGAGGATTAAATGAGAGAGTTTAGTACAGGGCCCGGCACATAGTGAAGGCTTGTAATTGTGATTATTATTATCGTGAGCAAGTAGATGACAGTTAAAGAAAGTGGGTGATGGTTAGCCAAGGAGAAAGAATGAAGAGATAAGAAGTCCAAAAAAAAGCCCTGCCTGTGAATGCCTTATTTAGGCAGGAGGAGAAAGGAGGCCAGACATAAAGAGACAGAGAAGTAGAGCTACAACTAGAAAAACACCACCACAGGGCCAAGGGAGGACAATTCTAAGGAAGTTGAGAGGCCCGTGGTCAAGTTAGGTAGATGGTGCTGAAAAGTTGTGAGTCAATACACTCTCTATAAATAATATTATTTGAATACCTGTGAAAGTGTTTATTTAAAGGAACCTGTTAGTAGGTCTGTTGGAAAAGGGAAATATCAGTGTTCTTTAAAACTGAGGTTGGCCCCAGTCAGTTTGCCTGACACGATGCCTACCTGTGTGTGTTCTTCTTCGACCCTTCCCCAGGCTACCTTCTTTGTGGTTGTTGTTTGGTTAAGCAGTGGTGTGTAATTTACCTTGGTTAACTTTGATGGTACCTCAACAGAATCAGGGCTTCGAAACAGTTTATTCTGGCTCTACCCCCCTACTGAAGAATTTGCTTTTCCACCCCAGGTATACTGGATCAGAATCTACATTTTAACAAAGTCCCCAGTTAATTCTTATGTATACATAAGAACTGGAATGAACTGGTTCAAAGCCCTGATCAGAACCACGGGTATGGTTTCCAGAGTCCCAGGGACACGGCTGGGCCACAGTGAGGGAAGAATTCCAGTCTTTGGCATGATGAGATCCAGGTGTCCTTCAGATATGAACATGGACAGGTGACTATAGAACCTGTTCCAGAAGAGGTAAATGAAAGCAGTGTCCTCCTACCCCAGGGAATTTCCAGGCTCCTCACTTGGGTGTGGGGCCCTGGTGGTGCAGTGGTTAAGAGCTTGACTGCTAAACAAAAGGTCGGCAGTTCGAATCCACCAGCTGCTCCTTGGAAACTCTATGAGGCAGTTCTACTCAGTCATATAGGGTTGCTATGAGTCCGAATTAACTCAATGGCAACAGGTTTGATTTTTGGTTTTCACTTGGATGTGAGGCCCAATTTGCCCCCAGGAAGTGCTCTAGATCCTCATTTTGACCTGGCCTTCCCGATTCCCAAGGCTTTTGGTCTAGACTAGCTTCCCTAGTGCCTGTTCCCAGCACTCCTGCCCTCCTCCTGCACCTGCAGGGTGTGGCCTCCCTGCTGTCTTGAGTGATTGACGAGGAGAAGTCATGGTGCTGTCTGACTTGCTCATTGCTCTGCTGTCATCCCAGGTCCCTCTGCTCAGAATCTTTGACCAGATTGACCTTTGTCATTCCGGGGCTCCATCATAGTTTGAAGGATGTTGTATCCAGCTTTGCTCATGATTTTTTTTTTTTTCTATAAAGTTCTCTAAATCAGTGTAGGAGGCTGCCTTTTTTTTTTAAGAAACAGAAGAAAACAAGTTATTACAACAGACCCTCCATGCTGACCCTATGTCTTATTTTATACAATGTTTAGGCTGTTGCTCTAATTTTTTTCCCTGCAATCCAGTTTAATAAAAGAATATAGCAGCTTTACTTTTGAATGCTTCCCTGATCACATCTCATTTCCTCCTCTATCTGGGGTAACTCTCATTCTTAATTTTGTGCTTATAATTTGTTACTCTAATTTTTAAAAACTCTTTTAGAAACTGGTCCCTAGAAACACACCACGAGACCTACTTTGTGTTGTCTTGCCTAGTGGCAGAAGTCATCGACGATTGCCCTTCTTCAAATCATTCTTCCTAGAGCAGCCATCGAGACCTGTCTTTAAAATAATTGTCAAAATCCTTTTATCTTGTTTTCTCATCTTAAAACTTTGAGAAGAGAGACTTAGGACCTACCTTTTAAAGAAAATTTAAAAAATCCAAATATTTCTAAGGCTTATGATGACAGTATTTTCCCTGTCTGCTCCTGTACCCCAGCTTCTGTCTGTCAACATCACTATTGCAGAAATTCGTAGTACTTTCTTCTGGTAGTCATCACCACTTCACAAAATAATATGATTATACCGCTCTTTCCTGATGGAGCAGCTTTAAACATTATCTATCGATTTACTGCTACAGTAGAGGAGAATTTAGCTCTTTTATACCATCATCTCTACTTCCCAATATAGCTATATCACTGGTTTTTACTTTTTATTTTGAAATAATTTCAAAGTTACAGAAGATTTTAAGAAGAGCACAAAGAATACACATATACCCTTCACTAGAGTCCCCAATTATTAAACTTCATTTCCTTTATTAATTTCTCTGTAGATAGATAGGTAGACAGGTATACATATTTTTCCCTGAACCATTGAGAGTAAATATCACTGATTTGGAAATCAATAATCACTATTTACACTGTCATAGTATATAAAGATCGTTTTCTTCAAAGTCAAGTAGTATACTATCATTACATCTCCATCCTAATTTTTTTCCAGACTTCTTAGTTGCCTGTTTTTTGAGACTGTTGAGACCCTGGTGGTGCAAATGATTAGGCATTCAACTATTAACTGAAAGGTTCGCAGTTCAAACCCAGAGGTGCCAGGCCTGGTGGTCTGCTTCTGAAAGGTTACAGTCTTGAGAATCCTGTGGGGGCATTCTACTCTGCACACATACGGTTGCCAAGAGTCGAAGCTGACTTGATGGAAACTAAGAAACAAACCAAAAAATGCACTAGTATATCAGCAAACCCTCCCCACCCCACCCTTCTGTGGAGACCAGTTTCTGGAGCCCTCTGTCCCCTGCGCCAGCCTGGATTGGGTGATTTTCCAGGCCTGAAACACAGCTGTCTTCCTGGGGCTTCCCTTCTGCACTCTCTTGAGTTGGCTTCACTGTTTTCCAGATCCCATGTCATCTGAATAGCACTCTTAAAAACATAAATCAGGTCATGTTGTTCCTCTGCTTAAATTCCTCCAATGGCTTCCCATTGCACTTGGAATCCAAATGTTTGACATTGGCTGACAAGGCTCTGCCTGATCCAGCCTACCCTCCCTTCTGAACTTAACACCTACCACATCCCCTCACTTTACTGCAGCACTCCTACGTCAGTTACTGAATGCCAAACAATGAACTCTTGTTTCCTACTAACCGATTAGCTAACCCTGCCATCTGTTCCCATAGCATCCTGTGCACCCTCTGTCATAACACACAACATACATAAATACCTCTTCAATGTCTGCTTCCCCATCACACTGTAAGCCCCAAGAGATGGGTCTTACTCATTCAGCACTGTATCCCCAGCACCTAGCACAGTGCCTGGCATGTAGCAGACACTGACTAACCATCAGAATGAATGAGTGAACAAATGAAGGATCAGGGAGAGACATGTGTGACAGTGAGTGGAAGTTGCTCACTCATCTAAACTCATCTTTGCGCTCCCTTCAGTGGGAAGTGTCATTTTGTGCTCTTAAGGAACCCGTTCCACTTTGACCATTGGTGGTCTCATGCTCGGGAGAATGACATTGCCAAGGGTGGACTCTGACTCCATGTTGTTGCTAGCTGCTGTTGAGTCAGCCTCCGACTCATGGCAGCCCCACGCAGAACGGAACACAAGGCTGTCAGGTTCTGCGCCACGGTTGGTTGCGGATTGACGGATGAGTGGTCGTTGCGCATTAAGTGCATCGGCCAGGAGTTGAACCCAGCTCACCTGCATGGAAGGCAAGAATTCTACAAGCACCATACCTGAGAAGGGGCACAACATCCAAGTGAGGAGCCAAGTTCACATGCTTCGTGCTGACCACTTGGTGAGAGACCTTGGGACTAACAAAGAAAACGTAGCAGCTCATTTGCGAGCGGAAGGTTCTTCCCCATTCATTGCATGATCTCAGGCAGTTCAACTCAACATGTATCTCCGGCGCGCTGGGCGTCGGCCTTGTGTAGCTACTACAGGGCCACAGAGCGATGGACACATGGCATCTCCCTTTAAGATTATTGTCGACTCAAGGGGAGGAGTCTCACATGAAGTTTTAAAATAATCGTTTTTAAAATTAATATAACAAAATTAAGGAAATTTAAAATATATTACTAGTAATTTGGTACTTTTTCTAATTTTTTTCCCCTTGCATAGCTGTGATTGTTGTTAGCTGCCACAGAGTCAGCCCCCTACTCATGGTGACCCCATGCGTTACAGTGTAGAATTGCCCCTGACGGTTTTCTCGGCCATAGTCTTCATGGAAGCAGTTTACCAGGCTTTTCTTCCACAGAGCTGCTGGGTGGGTTCAAACCACCAACCTTTTGGTTAGCAGCTGATGGCAAACTGCTTATACCACCCAGGCTCCTTTCCATACATAGTTGTAATCACAGTGTATGTATTTTTTTCAGTCAAAATATCATAAACTTTAAAAAAAATACTATTTTTCTGATTATTTTAAAACTTATTATATGATGTAATTCTTCCCTTGATGTTTGACATTTATGTAATTTCCAAAGTTTTCTACAATATATAATATTGGGATGCACGTTTTCATTCCTGAAGGTTTTTTTTTTTTTTTTTTGATAGTTTGGATTCTTTATTAAGCATCTAGTTCTGGAACTTATGAAAGAACTTGGCATTGTCCAGCCAAGTTTTACTGTTGTCATACCTGCCCCACTCTACTGAAACCTCCCCTTTCCACACTCCCATCCTTTGTTGGTGATCTTGCCTTCTACCTTGCTAAGAAACCACATAGCAGCTCCCAGATAGAACTCACTATCTTCTGTATAATTACGATTAGGCTCGGTCACGGGCAACAGAAAAACTCGAAACAACTGTGGCCTAGACAAGGGTGATGATTATTTCTTGCTCACATCCGTGAAGTCCTGAGCTGGTCGTTCTAGGGCTGGTCTGTCAGGACCTTTCTGGCTACTCCTAAGGGTACCTGGTTCAATGTTCGGCTCACAGTAAAATCTGTTGAATGACTGAAAATAGCATTAATTAACAGGTAGGATGTTTTAAAACTTTGACATATAGAACCAAACTGATCTCCTAAGCCTGTTGGTGTCAAGCCAATTCTGACTCATAGCAACCCTACATGACAGAGTAGAACTGCCCCATAGGGTTTCTAAGGCTATAATCTTTATGGAAGCAGACTGCCACATCTTTCTCCTGTGGAGTGGCTGGTAGGTTCCAACTGCCTATCTTTTGGTTAGCAGCTGAGCATTTTAACCACTGTGCCACCAGGGCTTGCTTGAAGGGTCTTAAAACCAAAAACCAAACTCATTGCCATCGAGTTGATTTAGACTCATAGCAACCCTAGACACTTGCTGAATTTCTAGGGTTTTCAGACACATGTGGGCTCCTGGCCACCTCTAAGCCTGTTAATTCAAACAGCTATTCCTTAAGTAGAAAAAGTGGTGTGCAAGTAGGAATGGAGACTGAACACTGTGGGGCTACAGGGAGAGGAAAGACTGCAGGGACTTTTCGTTGGCAATTTATTTTCCATCTGTCTCTCAGCAAAACCAAGCCTGAAAGTTGTCTAGGCTCCTACCTCTTAGAGGGCAGCTGAACAACTAAGTGTTTTTACTCAAGCATGTTTTCAAGTAGGGGTGGATGAGGAGCCCTGGTGGCACAGTGGTTAAAGCTATCAGCTGCTAATCAAAAGGTAGGCGGTTTGAACCCACCAGCCACTCCACGGGGGAAGGATGTGGCCGTGTGCTTCTGAAAAGATTACAACCTAGAAAACCCTAAGGAGAAGTTCTACTCTGTTACACGGGGTTGCTATGAATGGACTCCAGGGCATACAACTATAGCACACCCTAGGTAGCCTATTTAAGCATCTAGCTCTGTGCCATACCTTCCTTTTGAGGCTTTCTGCAGATACAGGTTTTCCGAGTGCTATCTTAGCACTTTTTAGGGACTGGTACCCCCTGGCACCCACCCAACAGGGCCTGCCCCCAGTCTTGCACTGTTAAATCATTCCTTTTAGCCTGAGGAGGGTAGGTCATCCTGTTTCCACGTAGTGTCTGTGGGACAAAGAACTTGGTTTGGACTGTTGACTCTGGTTTCTGAAAACAGCCTGAGCAATTTAGCTGCTCTTTTTCTTTCTAAAATAGCCGGGCAAGTAGGGGTTACACAGGCTCCATACTGGGAGAACTAACTTCAGGAAGGGAGGGGGCCTGATGCAGTCATGCATATTCATTTATTGGCTCCATCATAACTGTACATTAAGGCCCAAGTCATGCATATTCATTGAGGTCTCAATGACTAAGGCACCTGGGACCTCGGAGCACTCTCTCTTTGGGGTCTCAAGGGTTGGTAAGAGTATTTATGCACAGGAGAGGGTGTGGTATGTTCCTGGGAAAAATAGAAGGCTCACGGTGCTGTAGTGCTGGGACCTCTCCCAGACCTTGCCTGATTTGTCTCTACATTTGTATCCTTTCTGGTTATGATAAATGGGTAACTGTAAGTATAAGTAACAATTTTTTTGAGTTCTAAGAGTCATTCCAGCAAATTATCAAACCCACATGGGGCAGTGAGAGCCAGCAGAGGGGTTGGCGTTTGCCTATTTCGCAGGGGCTGGAAAGACAGAGCCCTAACTTGGGGAGACCCAACTCTGGGTGATTAGGGTCAGAGGGAGAAAGAGCCACATGGGTGACTGGAGTCAGGATGAAGACATGGAAAAGTAAGGATACGAGTTATCATCACATTTTGGAAATTAACCTTATGTTGACTATTATTCATACAGTGTCATACACGTGTGTTTGTCATTTAACAAGAACATTGGCCCCCTGAGAGCTGAGCTCAATCTACTCCTGACTTTACAGGTTCACATAGACCTTTGCCTTCTGCAAATGTCCTAGCTCCGAAGTGTTCCTTCACAAAGACCACCAGATGAACTCAGAGTTAAATATAGAATAAAAATCTGACCATAGAAAAGCTATAAGAAAAATAACTGAATATTTGTCAAGATTTCAGAAAGGGGAGGGGTTTTTAAACCTGATGTTAATGGATGAAATCACAAAAGATAGCTCAATAAACTTGATTTATGAAGATTTTTCAATATATACACATACATGTTTAGGTATAGTTATCATTTTCCTAGGGGTCCAAAAAGACATAAGTTCTCAGGGATAAAAAGTATCTACTTTCAGCCTTTGACAGCACTCCTGCTAATGGCCAAATCTGGGCACTGTTGACCAGCCCTGTGGGCTGTCCGTCCCAAGCTCAGGCTCATCTACCTGTTCTTTGTTAGTACCTGTCCAATCCATATTCCCTTCTAATTCTTGCCCCTAAGAATGGTCAGCCTTGACTCTGACCAGCCACAGCCCAGCAGGCTTCTCTCTGGCTGACACACCTGGTATTGCCCCTATCTAGACAGTACAGGTGGGGAGTCTGCATGAGAGGCCTTGGTGCTCCTCCCAGGTGCCCGCAGCTCTAAGTCAAAGGGAGTAGGCACATGCCTTCGAGCCCTGCGGTCCGGCTATAAAATGAAAGGCCCCAGCGCGAAAGGGTTTAGCAGGCTAGAAGCCTATTGGCTTTTAGAAGGCAGAGAAATGAGTCCTGTGGGCAGGGTTTGAGAAGGGGAAGTTAGAAGCCTGCAAAGCCTAGGTGACTGAGAGAAGCTGAGTGTGCAAAGACCATAGTCATTCAGAAGGACATGTTATTGATTAAGCAGAAGACAGAACAAGAAGTGGGGAGAGAGGCCACCAGCCAAGAACAGCCACAGCCCTCCCACCCTGGCCATATGTTATTTGGTGTCTACACCCTATTCTACCTCTGACTAAGTGAGTGACTTGTCCAAAGCCACCCAGCTAACTACTCTGGGCTTCAGTTTCCTGTTGTGCAATGAGGTTAATATCTGTCCAGCCCAATCCTAGGACTGTAATGGCTTCAATGATAAAAGAGGTTATAGTTGTGTTAGGGAGGGGTATTGTGGGTAATGCAGTAGTATGTCAGTATTGTACTGTATTTACAGTTTAGTTAATAATTAAAAATTGAGATAATGAATGAAAATGATTAGTGGAAATCACTTTTAAAATTCAAATTAGTAGACCAAGTGAAGTACAGTCCTTATTTCCTAAAATTTATTCTTTAAAATAGCAACAGAAAAGATATTTATAATATATTAAGTTAAAAAGAATGTTACCAAACAATCCTTAAGATAAGATTTCATTTTCATTACAAAAAAAAAAAAAGAAGACATAGTCATACGTCATTAGGAAAATACCTTGCGGTTGTATAACAAAATGGTAACTGTTGTTTTCTCTGGGATTTCACGTGATTTGAAAAATACAACTATTTTATTTTTACTTATCTGTACTTTAAAAATTTTCTGCATTAAAATAAGCATAGTTTTTAAAGTACAGAATTAAAGGTATTTTTAATTATTAAAAAAAGGACAAGCACACACGTTCAGGAAGTAGATCCAAGTATCAAACCCAGATGGAAAAGGACCAGCCTGCAAAAAAGGGGCCAGTCCACCCACTCACTCCAAGGCTAGGATGAGTGGCTAGGGTTTTTCTCTTTAGGTTGCACAGGGGCCCCACCACCTACAGAAACAAGTCAAGTCCAGGGGAAGCCCCCCCTCATGCCTCACTCCCACAGACACAGGACCAGCCCTGTCACTGTCACAGTGTTCTCTCAGCCAGATCTCTCCTTGCCACCCTGTCCTTCAAACAGGAAGAACCTCCTGTGGGTACAACGGACATTTGTTTTTAATTTTTATTAGTACTTTTATTTATTTATTTAAAAATTTGTTTATTGTGCTTTAGGTGAAAGTTTACAAACCAAGTCAGCCTGTCATACAAAAAGCCATACACCCCCCATTGTGCACTCCCAGCTGCTCTCCCCTTAATGACACAGCACATTCTTCCTCTCCACCCTGTAATCCCCGTGTCCATTCAACCAGCTCCTGTGTTAGTACTTTTAAAAATGTGGGGTTCTGGGTGGTGCAAATGGTTAACCTACTCAGTTGCTGACCCAAAGGGTGGAGGTTTGAGTCCACCCAGAGGTGCCCCGGAAGAAAGGTCTGGTGACCTACTTCCAAAAAAATCAGCCATTGAAAATCCTGTGGCGCACAGTTCTACTCTGACACACATGGGGTGGCCGTGAATGGGGTCAACTCAATGGCAACTGGTTTTAAACAGTAGAAATGCAACACATGTTCTTCATAAACTAGCAAAAACGATGCAGATGTGTACATAGCAAAAAAAAAAAAAAAAGTAAAAATCCCTCTCTCAGGCCCTCAAATCCCAACCTCTAGAGGTAATTACTTATACAGGATCTTTCCAGAGGTTTTTCCAGGTGTACATAATCCCATACACATATCCTTGCATAGCTTGTCAATATAAGATATTGAGGAAGTATATTTATTATCATCTTAAGGAGAGTCAGGTTAAAAGCCATCCCTTTCCCCGTCACTGCATTTTTGTATTTTTAAAAAGCATATAAATGGAAGTTGTCTGTGGTTTTTGAGATTATGGATGATTTTAATTTTCTTTTTTGCTAAGGTTTTCATTGTAGAAAATAACCCTCTCCATCCCTGCTTTCCATCTAGAGAGTTCCTCCTCAAGGCTCCCAGAGCATCCCCTTCTGTGGGGCCTCACCTTACCAGCCCTGGCGGTGGTTTTCCTTCCTCTGTGTTCTCACAGGGGTCACTTTATACTTCTGCCGTGACAGTAATTATACAGAATTATCCTTGAGGGATAATTATCCTTCTATAGGTCAGAAATCTCACACTGGGCTAAAATCAGGGTCTGCAGGGCTGTATCGTTTCCGGAGGCTCTAGGGGCCAATCAGTGCCTTGCCTTTCCCAGCTTCTAGAGGCCATCTGCATTCCCTGACTCGTGGTTCTCTTTTATCTTCAAAGCCAGCAATCATATCACTTGATTCTCAGACTCTGTTAAGGACCGTTGTCAGATTGGGCCCGCCTGGACAATTTAGGAAAATTGCTCGCATTTTAAAGCCCTTAATTTAGTCACATTTGCAAAGTCCTTTTTGCCATGTAAGGTAACATATTCACAAATTCCAGGGCTTAGGACTTGGAGTCTTTTGTGGGGGCATTCTCTGCCTCTTACGTACGGTGATTGGATGGTAAGTAGCTGGGTGTGTATGTGGGCACAGACTTGTCATAGGAAACTTTTCTGAGGAGATGACACGAGCTGAGATGTGAAGTGTGTAAGATTGAACACTAGGTTCAATGGCTAGGGAAAGGGGGAGATAGAACAGTGAGGTTGGAAAGGGCTTGTCATGTTTGAGGAAGAGGAAGACCAATATGGCTTCAGCAGGAAGCAGGTACATGGCTGAAAATCGGTTTGAGAAAAGTCAATATGCTGAAATGATAGTCACTAAAAACTTGTTTTTACCAAGTAACTAGAAAGTTAAAGCATGTGTGGTTTTAATCATTTTAAAGCAAATTAATAGACTTTATTATTTAGAGTAGCTTTAGGTTTATAGAAAAATTGAGAAAAGTACAGAGAGTTCCCATAAACCCCCTCTTTTCCTACAGTTTCCCTTATTATTCCCTGTTATTAGCATCTTGGATTCCTGTGGTACATTTGTTACAATTGAACCAATATTGATACAATATTAACTAAAGTCCTTAGTTTATTTAAATTCACTCTGTGTTGTACAGCCCTATATGGGTTTTGGCAAATGCATAATGTGTCCACCATTATAGTATCATATAGAATAGCTTCACTGCCCTAAAAATGCCCTGTGTTCCATCTATTCATCCTTCCCTCAGAACCTTAAGCTCCTGGCAGTCACTGGTCTTTTTACTGTCCGTCTAGCATTGCCTTTTCCAGATGCCATGTAGTTGGAATCATACAGTGTGTAGATCAACTTCTTTCACTTAGCAATATACATTTAAGTTTCCTCCATGTCTTTTCGTGGCTTGATAGCTCACTTTTTTTTTTTTTTTTATCACTGAGTAATATTCCACAGTATGAATGTACCATAGTTTATCCGTTCACTTATTGAAGGACTTCTTGGTTGCTTCCAATTTTTGGCAATTGTGAATAAAGCTGCTATAAACATTCATGTGCAGGTTTTTGTGTGGACAGAATTTTTTAACTCAATGTAGTTGAGATTTAGTTTCAATGAATCAGATTTATTGGTCTAGCTCGCTCGAATGTCATTTTCACATCTAAGACACCTGAGCACTCCTCTGTGCTCAAAATTCATGCAAGATGTTCACTGGACCAAGCTGGGTAAGAAATCAGCAAGCTAGAGAAGGTGAACAGACAGTGGACTCAGATAAAAATGTGCAGGAAGAAATACTTCCTATAAATTGCTTCTAAAATCCTGACACTGAAGACACATGTAAGTCTTAGTTTAAATACACGGCAACATGCTCATTCTCAAAAGTCACGGACCTGAAATAGAGAAAACCCAAAACACACTTGAACTTGAACTGGCCTCAGTGAAATGGCAGTGGTGAAACTAAAAATAAATTAAACTAAAACTTAATTTAAACGAAAACTTTGAAAAAAATCCTCCAAAACAACACAAATTGTTGTCAGTTTTATAAAATATAAGCAAAAATGAGTAGAAACAAGAGCCACAGATTTCAGGGGTCAGCCACGGCTGAATCACCGAGGCTTGGGGATGAGTACCATGTACCGGAATAAAAAATGGATTATGTGGCGTTATTCCTCAGAAGCAAATTTAGTCAGTCAGATGGTGCCAGCTTGGAGATCATTGCATTTATCTGAATGTCATTGGTTGGGTAACACTTTTTTAGAGAGGGGTAACACTTTTCGCATTTAAAAAAAAAAAAATCTTTTTTTTTTTTTATCATACTAAGGATACGATTATTTTAGTCAAATTGCAGCCTAGTCCTCTTTTTTTTTATTTGTAAAAAAATGGAAATTAATTTTATGGTTGATCTCTCAGCTGTCCTCTAGTATCTTAACACGTCAAGGCTAAAACGCTGCAGGAAAGTAAAAGGACCATTTGATTACCTAGACAGTTTAGGAAACAGAATATTCTGATTAATTGTACTTTTTGATTGATAATTAACCCTCATTGATTTTTGGTTCAAAACTTGTTATAAATTCTAAGCCCGTTTTTTGCTTTGGAACGTGTAAGTTTGGAGAACATAAGGGAATATTTTTTGAGGATTCTTTTGACAATGTATTAGGGTTTCAGAAATGGAGATGGAGAAGGTGAAAGAAATTAAATGAAAGTGAATGTACGGAGCCCAGGTTTTACCTTAGAATCGTTACTTTTTTTTTTTTTTTGAAATTTCTTTATTCTGATAACTGTCATGGAAAAAAAAAAATCCAGGCAATTGAATATCCAGATTACTTGAGCATAGGATAAAGGGTTAAACTGAGGCTTCCCAGTTAGTAGACAGGAAATGCATCCCAGCCGTTAGGTACTCTGCAGGGATGTGGTTGCCTCCTAGCATGCTGGTTCATTTCTTTTTATCTCTGACTAATGACTCCATTGTATAGATGTATCACAGAGGTAATGTTTGAAGACCTCAAGATATATTCTGCCTTTCTTATCTGGTTTGCCTAATGGGTCAACCAGAAAAGCAGATCGCAAGATTAAAGGCCTTAAAAATTGTGTTGTATTGGGGCTATAACATGGAAGGTGGAATTTGCATGGATTGGGCGGAAACCTCTGACCTGGAGTGAGAAGGAATACAAGTCAGTGGCCCAGCAACTTTGAACTTTCCCCTGTTTGACCTAGTTTGGATTCCTAGCTCTGAGTTCTGTGTTTCCTTCTGACAGTAGTGACAGCCCATGTGTGGCTTGATCTGGCTTGCTTTCTTTGGCTTCACCGTCTGTCTGGACCTCTGGAGTTGAGATCCCACTCTGTTCCCCTGACCCCATATTTGGGGACTTACTTCCACTTTCAGGTGCAGCCTCTTTACTTGCCTGCCTGTCCAGTGCTGGGTAGTGTTTTAGGCAAGTCGAGGGCATTCCCCAGATGATGCCATGGACCAGGAGGAGGACTTTTGGGTCTGTATTTCTGGCCATTGATACATCACTGATTTTCCCCATGATATGTATGGTCGTGCAGTTCTCAGGGTAACCTACAGATCTTCAACTTGTTTTTCTTAATTGGAAAAGCACTACAATTAGCAAAACCCTCAGGAATGGTCTAAAGTTTCTTATGTATTAAAACACCCACCTTCAATTCTCAGATTTTCTCTCGCAACAAATTTGTGAATTAAATTTCTCATGCCCTTGAGGTGTTGTGTGTGTGTACGTGTGTGTGAGATTTGGATCATACTGAAGGTTAGATGGGTAATGTTGGACGTTAGCCAACTTTCTGAACATTGGAATCTACTAAATCTTACAGCTTATATATGAAATGTACAGGAATAATCATCTTTTACAAAGCCATGATCTCACTATACATAATATAAATTTTTTTGTATGTAGTAAAATGTGAAGTTTTTTTCTAATTTTATTACCAATTTTGTTATAGGAATCCAAACATTTCAGAAATAGAGTTTGTTGCTGGTAAATGTGTGGTGTGTCCCAGTCCAGACTTTTGTCCTTGCAGTTATATATAATGTAAAAATGGAGTGATGCTTTTTTTTTTTTTGACAAATATGGGCTTATATCTGCAACTTCATTTTTCTCTTCACAATACATTGTGAATATCTTCGTATGTTAGTATGCATCCTACTTTATTTATTTATTTAAAAAACTAGTGTTTTATTATGTTTTCACTGAAGGTTTAGTCTGCAGTTTAGTTTCCAGTCCAACAGTTTCTACACAAGTTGTTCAGTGACATTTGCTTCCGTTCTTCACGATGCATGAGCGTTCTCATTATTTCCTTCTGGTTGTTCCATTTCTGCTTTATTTTAATAAGTGCTTGGTTTTCCACCATGTGACTGTTCATAATTTATTTAAAGAATATTGTTGGATATTTAGGTTGTTTCCAATTCTTTGCTATTATGATGCTTCAGGAACACCCTTGAGTGTGTATCTTTTTGTATCTGTGTAATTACTTCTATAAGATGATCTCCTAGTATACAAAGTTCATATACATTTAAAACTTTAATAGATATTGTTAATTTGCCCTCCAAAAAGGCCGTACCACTGTGCAGTCTTGCCAGCAGAATATGATCGTGACTATTTTCCTATACTTCCTTGACAATGTTGGATATTTTCAACCTTTCCCAATCTGATGGGCAAAAAATGACATCTTGCTCTTTTGCATTTATTTGATTGTTAGTAGTGTTGATTGTCCTTTTTTAAAAATGTCTATTGGCTATTTGGTTTTCTTCTTAGGGGTGCTGCTTGTTGACATCTCTTACCCATTTGAAAAAAAACTAATTGTTCATTTTTATGACCAACATGATATTAGGTGCTGTCTTGATGTGCTAGGGCTGCCAAAATGAAATACCACAGTGTGGGTGGTGGCAAGAACAGAAATTTATTTTTTCACAGTTCTTGAAGTTAGAAATGCAAATCAGGGTATTGACTGTGTCGATTCCTTCTGAGGGCTTTGAGAGGACTCCTCCATGCCTCCTCTCTCCTCACTTCTGGTGGCTACTGCTAATCCTTGACATTACTTCACTGCTTCCAGATGCATCTCTCTCCATTGTCACATGGCCCGTGTTGATTCTGTTCCTAGGTCTGTTCTGCCTTTTTATAAATCACCACTGAAAGGAGTTAGGATAAGGACCCACCCTACTCCAGAATGACCTCATTTAACTGGTAACAAAAGAAAAATCCTATTTCCAAACAAGGTCATGTTCATAAGTACAGGGGTTAGGGCTTCAACATATCTTTTTGTGGGGTACAATTCAATCCATAACAGCTGCTCATTATGCATGATAATCTTTTACTAAAAGTTACTGCTGTTTCTTCCCAACTTGCCTTTTGTCTTTGTTTAGAACACCTTTTGTTATGCTGAATTTTAATTTTTTTAACTTAAAAAATAAATTTAGATTTACAGAAAAGTTGTAATACTCAAAGAATTCCCATATACTCTTCACTTGGATTCCTCAGATGTTAACATTTTACCTTGTTTGCTTTGTCATTCTCTCTCTTTCTCTGTATATATGCTTATCTACTTGTTGTTGTTGTGTGCCGTTGAGTAGATTCCGACTCATAGCAACCGTACAGGATATAGTAGAATTACCCCATAGAGTTTCCTGGGCTGTAATCCTTACCAGAGCAGATTGCCAGGTCTTTTCTCCCGTGGAGATGCTGGTGGGTTTGAACTGCCACCCTTTTGGTTTGCAACCAAGCGTTTCACCCTTGCACCACCAGGGCTCCTTGTATATCTGTGCATATGTATACATACATTTACATTTTATTTTTTACACCAGAAGTGTAAAGGTAAAGTTACAGTCATGGCTTCCCTTAATCCATAAATACTTCATGTGTATTTGCTAAATATAAGGATATTTTCTTATGTAATTGCAGTTTCAATTATTTAAAAAAAATCAGGAAATAGCCTCAATAAAATCTCATTTAATTTTTTTCATTTGTCCCAATAAATGTCCTTATAGCCAGAAAAAAAAAAAAAAAAACCCAACAAACAAATTACAAAACCACAAAAAACAAACCATTTGTGACCCAGGATCCTGTGTGGTATTTAGTTTTCAAGTCCCTTTGGTCTCCTTTGATCTGGAGCAGTTCCTTAATCTTTCTTTGTCATTTATGACTTTAACATTTAAAAAATAAAAAAAATAACGTATTTTATTTAACGCAATACATCTAAAATATTGTCATTTCAGTATGTAGTAAATATAAAATATTAATGAGATAGTTTACCTTTTTTTTTCCCCCACACTAAAGCCTCAAAATTTGGAGCAGCCACATTTCAAGGGCTCCACAGCCACATGGGCCTAAGGGCTGTCATTACTGGGCAATGCTGATTTAGACAGTTTTCTTATTTTTATAAATGTAGAACCCACATCAAGAGAGGACAAGTAGCATACCCAGAGTATCAGCTAGTCAGTAATGACTTTGACATTTTTAGGACCTCGGGCCAGTTATTTCATAAGTGTTCCTCTATTTGAGTTTGCCTGTTTCCTCATGATTAGATTCAGGCTGTGCGTTTTTGGTAGGCCTGTCACAGAGGCAACACTGTGCTCTTGTCAACATCAGGAGGCACGTGGTGTTTATTTGCCCCATTACTGGTGTTGGTAACTTGGATCCTTTGGTTAAGTTGGTTGTGTTAGTTTCCTCTTGCTGCTGTAACAAATCACCACAACCTTAAGACACCACAAATTTATTATCGTACAGCTCTGTAGGTCAGAAGGCGGAGATGGGGTTCACTTGGCTAAAATCAAGGTGTCAGCAGGGTTGTTGGTTCCTTCTGGAGACTCTAGGGGAAATCCGTTTTTTTGCCTCTTCCAGCTTCTAGTCTGCCTGCGTTCGTTGACTTCTGGCTCCTTCCACCACCTTCAAGTCAACAGTGAAGCATCTTCAAATCTCTTGCTCTTTGACCTCTGTATGTCTTCCTTCACAATATCACAACTTCATCTCTGACTCTCCTGCCTCCTTCTTATAAGGACCATTGTGACTGCAGTGGGTCTTCCTGGATAATCCAGGGTCACCTCCCCATCTCAAGACCTTTAGTTTAATCACATCTGCAAAGTCTTTTTGCCATGTCGGGTAACATATTCACAGGTTCATGATATCTTTGGGGCGGGGCATTATTTAGCTTATTACAGTGGCATTTTCTAGGTTTCTCCAATGTAAAATTACTGCTTCCCCTTTGTAATTAGTATCTTGTGAGGAGATACTTTGAAACTATGTAAACACCCCATTTTCCCTCAAACTTTCATCCATTAGTTTTGGCATCCACTGATGATTCTCTGCCTGAATCAGGTATTATCAGGGTTGCCAAATGGTGATGAAGGTTTTTTTAACAGCTTTATTGAAGAATAACTTACAGATAATAAACCTTTCCTGTTTAAAATATGGAAACCCTGGTGGCATAGTGGTTAAGTGCTACAGCTGCTAACCAAGAGGTCGGCAGTTCAAATCTTCCAGGTGCTCCTTGGAAATTCTATGGGGCAGTTCTACTCTGTCATATAGTGTCGCTATGAGTTGAAATCGACTCGACGGTAGTGAGTTTGGTTTTGGTTTGGTTTAAAATATACAATTTGATAGATTTTGACATATGTATATGCCCTTGTAGCCATCACTACTTTCGAGGTAATGAACAAATCTGTTATGGATTGGATTGTGTCCTCCCGAAAATATGTGTTGTTTAAGTCCTAACCCTATCCTGTCGTTGTAACTCCATTTGTGAATGAGTTTTGTTATGTTGGTGAGGCAGTATTAGTGTAGTGTGTGTCTTAAATCAGTATCTTTTAAGATATAAAAGAGCCGACTAAGCAAGGAAGCAAACACGCACAAATGGAGGAGAAGATACACATCACATGATTGCCAAGGAACCTAGGAGTAGAGGCTAAAAAGAGACATGGACCTTCCCCCAGTGCCTACAGAGAGAGATGAGAGAGAGAGAGAGAAAGAGAGAGAGAGGATTTCCCTAGAGCCAGTGCCCTGATTTCAGGCTTGAAGCCTCCTAAACTGTGAGAAAACAAATTCCTGCTTATTAAAGCCACCGACTTGTGGTATTGCCGTTACAGCAGCACTAGATAACAAAGATAATGTCCATAACCCCAATGTTTCTTCATGCGCTTTTGTAATTCCTTCCATCCCATCATCCCTCTCCAGGCAACCACTGATCTGCTTTCTGTCTCTATAGATTAGTTACATTTTTTAGAATTTAAATAAATGGAAGACACTAAGTACTCTTTTTTTTCCAGGCTTCTTTCATTTAACCTATTTTGAGATTCATCCATGTTGTATGTATTAATAGTTCCTTCTTTTTTTATTACTGAGTAAGATTTCATTTTATGGGCATACCACAGTAACAGCTTGCTTATCCATTGGCCTGTTGATGGATATTTGATTATTTCCAGGTTTTGGCTCTTACATATAAAGCTGCTATGAACACTTGTATACAAGTCTTTGTATGGCGATTTTCTAATTCCATCATTCTGTCTGCATTTATTATTTCTTCTATGGAAAATGGCGTGTTTAAGCTAAGTGGGGTCAGTTTTGGTAAACTACATTTTCTTAATCACAATAGGCTGATCTGTTAGACTTTTACGTCTTCTAAAAAAAAAAAAGTCATGCTTAGAAAAATCTCTCACCCCAATATTCACGTATGTATATATTTCTTTTTACATGTTTGTTATGTTCATGTTTAGACTTTTAATTCATAAGAGATTTATTTTAGAGTATGATGTTTTTTATGATGTTAGGAAGGGCTCTATTTTTAGTTTTCAGCAAAACAGGTAGTCATTGTCGCAATAACATTTGTTGAATAAACCATCCTTTGCTTTCTGATTTCGAATGCTCCCTTTATCATGTACTAAATCTCCATTGTATATAAGGCCACTTCTGGACTGTCCTTTATAATTTATTTGCCTGATCATCAATGTCAGTAATATACTTAAAAAATTTCCATAGCTTTATACTGGTTTTTTATATGATAGGTTAAGTCCACGCATTATTTATCTTTTTAACATATTACCATTCACCTACTCTTCTAGGTGGGCTTTAGATGGAACTTAAAAAAAGAAATCCATTATGATCGTGATTGAAACTATTTTAATTTTATACATTTATTTGGGAGAATTAAATCTTTCTGACACTGGATTTTCCCATCTTGGACTGGGGTATATTTCGGCTCTTATAGAGAGCTTCCTCTGTGTTCTTTGGTAATGTTTTATAGTTTTCCTTCAAAAGGGCTTATTATTCCTAGGCATTTTTAATAGATTTTGTTGGCATTATGAATAGCACCTTTGCATTTTAAATTACATTTTAACTGGTTATTGTTGACATACAGGAAAGCTATTACTTTTTTTGTATAGTTCAGTTGCTAGCTTTTCACTTGATTATCTTCACTTTTCTAAGTATATGCTGATATCATCTAGGAATAATGACAACTTCTGATATTTTTGCCTCTGTCTGAATGAGAAAGTGGGAAAGAGTTTCCTTGGAAGTGGAGGACATCTAGAGGACTTCAGAGCTGTGTTGAACTGTTTTTTCTTTCAATTTTTACTTTGGAAGCTTTGAAGGCGCCTGGGGACACTGCCCCATTGCTGCTGTGGTCTTCATGCTCATGTTAGAAGCCTGATGCAGGGTGGAGTTCTCACTATCTGTGGCTTTGCCACAAATGTCAGAACCAGCTGCTCTGCTTCCAGCCAGAGTGGGGCAGGGCACTGGCTGCATTCCCGAGTCTTCCAAACACGTTGCCATTTCTCCACGGCTGCTCCAGTTTCAACCCCTGCTGGTTAGGCGTGTGGGGCTTGCTAGCCCTTTGACGTGGACTTTCTTCTGTTTTGCCTGTGTTGGAATACTAGTTTCTGTCCTCTGATCATCTAGTCCTGTCATCTTTTTATACTACAGAATTTTTTACACTTTTCAAGTTTCTTCATTGAGTCCTTCCCAATGTTCTGTTGTTGCTGTGGACTGTTTGCTATTTCAGTGGGGCTTGGGAACAGATAAGAGAAGATTAAGAGTTCAATTTGCCCTCTTTAAAGGGATGAGGATAGAGAGAAAAAACAGATTATCAAAGTAATGTAAGAATATTGTAGAAATTTGGAAATGCAAAAAAAGCTAAGAAGAGAATTACTTTCAACATTTTGGTGCATATTCCGGTAGTTTAAGAAAACATTTTTTTCTAATATGTTCTTGCCTTGCACAGTAACTTCCTCGGATGCCCTCTCACTTAATTTAATTGAGTGAAATTACCTTTTTAATCGACCTGATGACTTGACATTAGAGACATTTAGACCTGAGAAAATGTCAGATGTGAAGCTGGGGATGTTTGAGGAAAGGTTGTAGGAAGTGAGGAGAGTGGACTGTAGGCTTATAAAATAATGCTGAAGCAGGAACTCGGGTGAGATTTCATTATTGCCTTCATAATCCACTATTACTGCTTAAGAGAAAGTTGAAGGGCACACCATTATAGTGACTTTGACTTTAGGCTTATCACAGTGTCTTAGTTACTAGTGCTGTTACAACAGAAATACCACAACTGGGTGGCTTTAACAAACAAAAACTCATTTTCTCAGTTTAGAAGGCTGGAAGTCTGAATTCAGGACACTGGCTATACGGGAAGGCTTTTTCTCTCTGTTGGGTCTGGGGAAGGTCCTTGTCTCTTTTTAGCTCCTCTTGGTTCCTTGGAGATCTCGTGTGATGTGACATATATCTTCCCCATCTCTGCTTGCTTGCTGCTTGCTTAATCTGCTCTTTTAAATCTCAAAAGAGATCCATTTAAGACACATTGTACACTGATACTACCTCACTGACATACATAGAAAACTGTATTCTCAAATGGGATTGTAACCACATGTAGAGTAGGATTTATGACATATATATTTGGGGAACACAATTCAATCTGTAACAGAGCATGGCTGAAAACCCTGAAGACGGTTTTATATCCCTTGCTGAGATATGTCTGACGCCTTCCCAGTGTTTTCTCAGATTGCAAAATACATATTTTTGAACAGATTTGTTGTTGTTAGTTGCTGTTGAGTTGGCCTTTGACTCATGGTGACCCCATGTACAGTGGAACTGAACACTGTCTGGTCCTGTGCCATCCCCATGACTAGTTGTGGATTGGACCATTGTGATTCATAGGATTTTTACTGGTTAATTTTTGGAAGTAGATCATCAGGCCTTTCTTCCTAATCTCAGTCTGAAAGCTCTGCTGATACATATTCAGCATCACAGCAACACACAAGCTTCCACTAATAGACAGGTGGTGGTTGTACATGAGGTTCATTGGCTGGGAATCGAACACAGGTCTCCAGCATGGAAGGTGAGGATTCTAACATGCTGCATATCATCGTTGGCTTTCACTGACAAATTCACATGGTCCTATCACTTATCCATTTTTGCTTATGTGGCCCCATCTTGAAAAATTCCTTTCAAGGAATTTTTTAATCAGTTTGTGAAGCATCTGACAAACTTGAAGTACATTATTCTTTTGATCTTTCTAACAACCCCCGTTTTACAGTCTAGTAAGTAGACACTTAGAGAGATCGAGCTATTAGCTCAAAGTCACATAATTTGTAAGTGGTGGAACTGGGACCCAAATCCAGGCCTGGCATGAAAGCCTGGGTGCTTTTCATTAGGACTGCAGAAAAATTGACTAACTGACAAAAGTTAGTTGTGGTTTTTGTCCTCACATCTCTTGACCTAAGAGAGGCTGGGTCATCGAGTAGTTTAAGAATACAGACTTTAGTGGTTTAAAAATACAGACTTTGAGCCTTTACAGTTTCCTGCCCTATAAATTGGAGATAATAATGATATCTGTGTCCTAGAGTTGTTTTAAGGATTAAACAAGATAGTCCCCATAAAATCGTTGGTATGCTGTTTGGCACATAGCAAGTGCTCAATGTGTGTTAGACATAATTATTAATATTAATGCATATTTACAGATAAGGTAAGACTTACCTCTTTGGGTAAGACCAGGATTGAAAGGGTAGGGAGGTTAAATGAACTCCTTGGTCTTTATCCCAATTCTACTGTTGTCATATAGCTCTTAATAGCTAACTGTAAGATTTGGATAATATTGTTGGTTGAGAGTTAAGATACTTCATTGTGGTTGGAGGCAGTGATAAGGAGAACTTTTTCTTCCTAGTGTCTTATTTTATCCACCTGTAGAACATGGAAATAGCTCTTGTCTCATTGTGTTTATGGAACATTTTGTGGCCCTTTAATGCAAGGTGCAACACATTTATACACTGTATGCCCAGGGGACAAACAAACACCACCTTTGTATGTAATGCGAAGTAAGCAGCCTCCTCTTTACAGAACTCTAAAAACAAAAAATGCCAATTTGCATTTTTTATTCAAAATTTGAGGTTTTAAAACGAAATGCTAAACCGTGAAGAGTCTTCTTTGGACTCTTCTCCTTTGCACTTTTCTAACATCATTCCCTCTCACCTCTCTATTCAGCTGTGTCCTCTAGTTTCTTGGCAAGTATCCTGCTTCTTTCCTGTTGTAAGCTTCTCTAGGGAGGAATCATGATTGCTCTTTTTATATTTTCAGTGGCAACCGTTCTCAAACTGTACTGCAATCATTTGGAAGGAATATAAAAAGTGAAGATTTCTGTAGCCCATTCTAGGTTTGGAATCAGCAGGTCTGGGGTGAGGCCCCAGGGGTCTGCATGTTTAACCAGCCACCTGGTGTTCCTGGTACAGGTGGTCCTTGGAGCTCATTTCTAGAGAGCGTGTAGCAGACATCATGATAGGAGTGGGCGTGAGACGCAGCATTGAACCAAATGTGGGGATGCTCTGTTGGCAACATCCACCTGTATCCCGATGGTGGCATTGGAGGCATGCAGCCACTCCTTGCTTCCTTTGAGCTCTTTCTGCCTTCTGCCCAGAGCCTAGCAATGGCTAGAAGAAGTAGAGAAAGAGCATAGAAATAAGTTGTCAGATGCTCTTATAGCACGGTGCTCAGGGCTGAGGAGGAAGGAGGGGTGTGGTACCTGTGTCTTGGCTAAGGAAACCAGACCTCTAGCGCTGTGGCTAGAGTTGGGGAGGTGGCAAGCAATGGAATTAACCTTCACCCTGTGGCCCACAGAAACTTCCTCCTTGAACCCACACCCCCTTACAGTCATGACTGCCTGCTGTTGTGCTCATGACAAGGCTATTTTCATTGTTCTTTGGCTCACATATCTGCTGGGTGTGGCACACATGTGGTCACGGCTGGGTCTGGTACAGTCTTTGTCTTAAAAAAAGTTTTTTTTTTGACATTGATTACATTTTTCATCTTGTGCCAGTATTATCGCTATTATTTTCCAAGATATTCCACTGGCATTAACATAATGCCCTCTGCCTTAGTCATCTAGTGCTGCTGTAACAGAAGTACTGCAAGTGGACAGCTTTAACAAAGGAAGTTTATTTTCTCACAGTGAGGTAGGCAAAAAGTCCAAATTCAGGGCGTCAGCTCCAGGGGAAGGCTTTTTCTTTCTGTCGGACTTCTCATCAATCTTACCCTGGTCGAGGAGCTTCTCAGGCTCAGGGACCCCAGGTCCAAAGGACACACTCTGCTCCTGGCACAGCTTTCTTGGGGGTATGAGGTGCCCCGTCTCTCTGCTTGCTTCTACCTTTTATATCTCAAGAGATTGCCTCAAGACACAATCTAATCCTGTGGGTTGAGCCCTGCCGCACTAACACAACTGCTGCCCATTCTCCCTCATTAACATCACAGAGGCAGGATTTACAATGAATAGGAAAATCACGGATTACTGGGAATCACAGCCCAGACCAATTGATACACACATTTTTGGGTGGACAGAATTCAATTCATGGCACCCCCTAAAAAAAACTCCCCTTTCCTCCCTCACTCCCTTTTACCCCTGGTAACCATTAATTGCCTTTGTTTTCTGTATATTTGCTTATTTCATATAAATGAGATTATACAGTTTTTGTCCTTTTGTGACTGATTTATTTTGGTCAGCATAATGTTTTCAAAGTTTATCCATGTCGTGGCAGGGATCAGAACTTCATTTCTCTTTATGGTTGCATAATATTCCATTGTATGTATGTAAGACAGGAAACAGAGGAGCCACCAAATCTGCAATTCACGTAAATAAATTAAAGTAACAAAGTAACAGGAAATGGGCCAGGGCGCAGAAACAAAGCCATTCCCCAGAACAATGGGGCAGGGTATCAGAAAACAGCTGGATAAAACCAGCCCTAGGAACATGCCCATAACATCCACCTGTGACCGCAGTGTGACCTTCCACCAGGGGCAGTGAAGGGCTGCAGCCTCAGCTGGGAATCAAACTTTGGGAGCGAGAGACTGCACAGGCGTGACACCCCAAAATAAGTCCTGCCATGAATCTCAGAGGCTTCCGGGACAGGAGCCATCTTAGAAAGCTGCTGCGTGGCGCACTGTAATTAACATATCCCCGCCTATGCCTATGAGTAAACATGAGTCTTTTTACGACCAAAAACTTTAAAAAACCTAGGTAAGTCTTTTGTTCTGTGAGGCAGAGGTAAGCATAGCTTAGAACCTCCTGTCTCTGCTCACAAGTCTCTTCAATAAAGCTTTGCTGGTGTGGAAAACTCTTTGTGCCCTACCTGCTCATTCTTGACAAGTGAGAGGCAAGAACCTTCTTCAATTCTAGCAACATATATACCACATTTTGCTTATCCTTTCATCTGTTGATGGACATTTTGATTGTTTCCACCTTTTGGCTGTTGTGAAAAGTGCTGCAGTGAACACTGTTGTACAGGTGTCTGTGTTTGGGCCTTCACTACTTGTGGATATTGATTGGGATTAGGGTTGGGATTGCTGGGTCGTATGACAATTCTATTTTCAACTTTTTGAAGAACCTCCAAACTATTTTCCACAGTGGCTGCACCATTTTACATTCCCAGCAGTAATGGATGAAGGTTCCAGTTTGTCCATACCTCACCAACACTTGTTTTCCATTTTTTTTTTTGATCATTGCCATTTTAATGGGGATGAGGTGATATTTCATTGTGGTCCAGTATGTTTTAAGTGGAAAAAACACTTTATAAAATAGATAACCCATACAATTTCTCTTTAATTAAAATTTAAAAACTTACTGATGATTATTTCTTTTTTTTAAATCGAACTTTAGCTGAAAGTTAACAGGACAAACTAGCTTCTCATTAAACAGCTAGTACACATTTATGACATTAGTTAACCCCACAACATGTCAACACTCTCCCTTCTCGACCTTGGGTTCCCTATTACCAGCTTTCCTGTCCCCTCCTGCCTTCTAGTCCTTGCCCCTGGGTTGGTGTGCCCCTTTAGTCCCATTTTGTTTTATGAGCTTGTCTAATCTTTGGCTAAAAGGTGAACCTAAGGAGTGACTTCACTACTGAGCTAAAAGGGTATCTGGGAGTCATGTCTTAAAAAATTGTAAGTGATTTTTTTTTTTATAATTGTGATTTAGGTGAAAGTTTATAGAGCAAATTAGTTTCTCATTAAACAGTTAATAGATAAATTGGTTTGTGACATTGGTTGCCAATCCCACAATGTGTCAACACTCTCCCCTTCTCCACGCAGGTTCCCTGTTTCCATTCGTCCAATTTTCCTGTTATTTCCTGCCTTCTTGTCTTTGCTTTTGGGCTGGTGTGCCCGTTAGTCTTGTATACATGATTGAACTACAAAGCATGTTCCTCATGTGTGTTATTGTTGGCCCTATAGACCTATCTAATCTTTGGCTGAAGGGTGAACCTCATGAGTGACTTCAGTATTGAGTTAAAAGGATGTCCAGGGGCCAGACTCTCAGGGTTTCTCCAGTCTGTGTCAGACCAGTAAGTCTGTTTTTTCTTTTTTAGCAACTAAAAACAACGAACATTTATTATTCCACACAGTTTCTGTGGGTCAGGATTCAGGAGCAACTTGGTTGGGTGGGGCTGGTTCAGGTCCCTCATGAAGTTGCAGGCAAGATGTCATCCAAGGCTACAGTCACCTGAAGGCTTGACTGAGGCTGATGGATCCATTTCCAAGAAGGCTTATTTTCATGACTATTGGCTGGAGACCTCACTTTGTTGCTGGTTGTTGACAGGGATCCTCAGCACCTCACTACATAGATCCCTCATAGGGCCATTTAAGTGTTCTCAGCACCTAGGAGTGAGGTAACCCTCAAGAAAAAAAGCAAAGGGAAAGCCCCAATGCCTTTTGTGACCTAGTCTTGGAAGTTGTGCACCATCATTTCCATTTTATTTATTAGATATGAGTCACTAAATCCGGTCCATACTGAAGCAGAGGGAAATTAGGCTCTGGCACTTGGGTTATCAATAATAATAAAGAATGACTGACATTTCAGTATTCTTGACTCCTTCATGTCATTATACTACATATCTAAATCACCATCAGATCCAGTTGCTGCCTTTTTTTCCCTCCTGTTCAAAATTCATTCAGTTCATATGTATTCCCAAGATACAAATTATTCATTTTTGAATAATTTAACATATTGTCTTTCATGAACTCTTTACCTCTGATCTAATTCCTCTCCAATAAGCCCATCTCAACTTGACCAAAATAATCTCAATGCTTCCACTTACTAAGAAACTACAACACTCTGTCCATTCCAGTCCTCTCCTTAGCTCACCAATGCTTTTCAAATCAAGTATATATATCTGCTTCTTAAAATCAAGCCTTGCCTCTAAACTAAAACTTCCACTGATTTATCTTTTCTTTTTCATGCCAACAAAAGATCTGTGAGACTCACTTCTGTCAGTTGCAATAGAAGCCACGATAAACCAATCCTAAATTCAGATAGAACAGGGGTAGCATAGGAAGTATTGCTTCAAGTCTAAAGGAACTTCTCAAGAATGGACATGAAAAGAAGACATGTATGCATTAATGAATGAACAGATTTCATTGAAGACTGAATATGATTTCCTCCACATTATTGGTGAAATAGGTCATGAATCCTATAGAAATGAAGGATAATGACCTTCCTATTTCAACAATGTTATTAGATTTTATTGTGGGAAGTCTAATGATAAATGATATTTCACTACTGTCAAAATTTCTGGTAGAGGTCACATACTAAGGATTAAATTTTAAAATACCAGCAAAAAAGTGTTAAGGTAAAAAATTATGGAATAACGCATGAAATGTGAAATTGTCACAAAAACAAAAATTGGATATTAGGTATTCTAAGAGACTAGAGGTCTGAATTCAGGGTGCCAGCTCCAGGGGAATGCTTTCTTTCTATTGGCTCTGGGAAAGGTCCTTGTCATCAATCTTCTTTTGGGAAGTTTGGTCTTTTTGCGAGTTTGAGTTTTGTTCTACATTTTTCTCCAGCTCTGTCTGGGTTTCTCTATTGTGATCCCTGTCAGAGCAGTCAGTGGTGGTAGCTGGGCGCCATCTAGTTCTGCTGGACTCAGTCTGGTGGTTGCTGTGGTAGTTGTGGTTCATCAGTCTTTTGGGCTAATCTGTCCCTTGTGTCTTTGGTCTTCTTCATTCTCCTTTGCTCCATCCTGGATGGGTCCAGTAGGTGTATCTTAGATGGCTGCTTACAGGCTTTTAAGAGCCCAGTTGTTACTCACCACGGTGGGATGTAGAACATTTTCTTTATAGGCTATGCTATGCCAATTGAGCTAGATGTCTCCTGTGTTAAGTGGTTTTTGATGAAAGGAATAATACATTGGTTAAAACTTGAATGCCATTTCTTTCTTTTATAATTTGAATGTTATTAAACCTTACATTCTAGGTCTTTGGGAGGTTTGCCGGATGCTTGGATCTGTTCTCAGATCCCCACTTAACAGCCTAAGCTGGCCCTGGTCACTGCCTTCCTTGTCTTTCCCAGACTCCTTCTCTCCTCTCCCTCTACTCTCATCTTCCCACTGCAGCTAGGACTCCAAGAGCAGACCTACTTTCAAGGTTTGCTTCCCGTGTTCCTTCTGATGGCTGGCATTATTCCTCTGAATCTTAACCTTTTTTGGGGGGGCGCTTTTAATTTTTTTCTAGATGTAATTTACATAAGTTGAAATGCACAGAATGATGAGCTTTGAGAAATACATACCCTCACACAGCCCATACCTGTATAGACATATGTTGACAGGGATGCGGGTCACATGAGTGTGTATGCATTTCCGTCACCCCAGAAACTGTACTCATGACTCTTCCCAGTCAACCCCCAATTTATTCCCTGACTCAGGTAATCATTGTAATATTTCCTTTTACTGTAGATTAGTATTATCTATTCTAGAACTTCATATAAATGGAATCATGCAGTAAATACTTTTGTCTCACATCTTTTAAGGAGCCCTGGTGGTATAGTGGCTAAGTGCTAGGCTGCTAACTGAAATGTTGGGGGTTTGAACTCACCAGCCACTGTTGAGAGAAAATATATGACCGACTGCTCCCATAAAGATTATTGCCTGGGAAACTTTATGGGGCGGTTCTACTCTGTCCTATAGGGTCGCTATGAGTAGGAATTGACTGGACGGCACATGATGAGCATCTTTTACTGAGCATGATGTTTTTGAGATTCATCCATGTTCCATGTATCAGGAGTTCTTTGTTTTTTATTGTTGAGTTGTATTCCATTATATGAATATAACACAAATTATTTATCTACTTATCAGTCGTTAGACGTTTGGGCTGTTTCCAGTTTGGGGCTGTTATGAATAAAATGCCAACAAACATTCTTGTACAAGGCTTTTTGTGGACATATGCTTTCATTTTACTTGGGTAAATGCTTAGGAGTAGAGTTTTGGGTCATAGGGTATGCGTATTGTAAATGATGTTTTAAAATTTTTAAAATTTACTTTGTTGCTGGTACATAGAAATACATGTGATTTTTGTATATTGGCCTTGTATCCGGTAACCTTGTTAAATTTATTTATTAGTTTTAGTTGTTTTGTTTTTGTAAATTCATCAGCTTTTTCTATGTATACAATCACATCTGCAAATAAAAGCAGTTTTACCTCTTTCTTTTCAATATGTATGCTCTTTATTTCTTTTCTGGCTAGGACATACAATGATGAATAGAAACGGTGAGAGCAGATATCCTTGCCTTGCTCCTGATTTTAGGAGAAAAGTATTCAGTTTTTCGCCATTAAGTAGGTAGGATGTTAGCTGCAGGTTTTTTGTAGATGCTTTTTATCAGATTGAGGAAGTTACCCTCTAGTCTTAATTTGCTGAGTTCCTATTATGAAGGGGCATTGAAGTTTTTCAAATCATTTTTCTGCATCTATTGAGATGATCTTATGATTTTTCTTTTTTTCTGTTAATGTGATAAGTTACATTGATTTTCAAATGTTAAGCTAACCTTGCATTTTTTTTTTTTTTTTTGATAAACCACACCGAATCATGACGTGTTATACTTTTATTTATTCCTGGATTTATGTTAACATTGTGATACAAATTTTTACATCTCTGATCACAAGAGATAGTGGTCTGTAATGTTCTTGTTTTGTAATGCCCTCGTTTTTTGGCCGGGGGGATGAGGTTATGCTGGCCTCATAAAACAAGTTGAGAAGTATTCCTTCTTTTTCTATTTCCTAAAAGAGTTTGTGTAAGGTTGGTGTTATTTCCTTCTTAAGTGTTTTATGGAATTCACCAGTGAAGACATTGGAGCCCAATGTTTTCTTTATGAAAAGATTTCAAATTATGTATTCAGTTTCTTTAAAGATGCAGGGCTATTCAGATTTTCTGTTTGTGTTTTGGTAATTTGTGTCTTTCAAGGATATTTCATTGTGGTTCATAATATTTCTTTATTATTCTTTTAATATCTTTAGGCTCCGATTTGATGACCCCCTTTTTCATTCCTGACATTGGTAGTTTGTGCTCTCTCTCCAATCAACCTACATATGGATTTATCAATTTTATTAATCTTCTCAAAGAACTCACTTTTGGTTTCATTAGTTTTCTCTATTGTTTGTCCATTTCTACTTCATTGTGTTCCACTATTATTATTTCCTCTCTCCTACTTGGAAGCCCTGGTGGCGTAGTGGTTAAGAGCCACAGCTTCCAACCAAGAGGTTGGCAGTTGGAATCTACCAGGAAACCATATGGGGCAGTTCTACTCTGTCCTATAGGGTTGCTATGAGTCAGAATCAATGCAAAGTCAAAGTTTTTTTTTTTTTCCTCCTACTTACTGTAGGTTTAATTTGCTCTTCTTTTCCTAGCTCTTTAAAGTGAAAGCTTAGATCTTTAGTATTAAAATGTATTTTTCTTTTCTAATATGAGCGTTTAGAGCTACAAATTTCCCTTTAAGCGTTGTTTTGTTGCATCTCACAAATGTTGATGTGTTGTTTTTTCACTATTGATTGGTTTGGAATATTTTCTAATTTCCCTTATATAAATCCGAATCATTTTAAACAACTCAGTTTAAATCTTATTTCTTGTCTTTGCTGATGACCCCAGTCTGTCCTCCCTTCTCTACTGCATTCATTGCTTATTTTCTCTGTATAATCTTTTATTACATACTATCTTGTTCTCTTGTTCTCTAATTTTCCTTGTGCATACATGCTTGTTTTATCTACATGTCTTTCACGGATTCCCTAAGCGGTGGATAGGCTCCTTGATTGCAAAAACTCTGTATCTTTGCTAGCTTTGTGTCCTTTTGAGTACTTTGTATGTATATGGTACACAAAACAGCCCTTTCTCAAGCATCCATTAACATGGAAGCTACTACGGGTGATAAAAGATGGCCATAATCCAGATACTCATGAAGAAATTAACTAACTTCTAAAAAGACATTAACTAATGATACAAAGTAGTATATGCTAAGAGCCAAATAAGAAGCATAGACATTAAACACTCCAGGCATTCAGAAGAGGGAGAGGGGACTATTAGATGGATTGTTTGAGGAAGATTTCAGAAAGGAAATGGGGTTTGAACTGGCCCTGAAGGAGAGACAGGATTTAAGTGAAGAGGGAAGAGATCCCATTTCCACTGAGGGAAAGGTGTGTGCAAAGGAAAAATGTGTGTAAAAGTAGTGCAAAGCATGTGCATCAAAGGTGCAAAGGGGTAGAAATGTGCACTGCCCATTTGGAGGGCAGGAAGAGATCAGTGTGGGAAAAGTTGGGAAAGAGAAGCCAGGATTATTGTGTAGAGGGCTCTGATCACGGGATAAGGTTGTTGGGGTTATAGGTTTGGAGCACTCACTTCTGATGGCAGATCCATAATGCCATCTTGGTGCATACAGGCTTGCACACTGGGGCCATGCTGTTCTCTTTCCTTTGCCAGCCAGAGCTTACCACCCATGCCCTCTGAGTAGCACAGCCAGCAGTTTCCAGGCCAAATCCTCCTCTGCTTTAAACTTGACCTTGGGAACTCTTTGTTCTCCTGGGAATTTACTTTGCTGGGGGTATCTTTGGAAACCCTGGTGGCATAGTGGTTAAGTGCTATGCCTGCTAACCAGAGGGCTGGCAGTTTGAATCTGCCAGGTGCTCCTTGGAAACTCTATGGGGCAGTTCTACTCTGTTCTATAGGGTCACTATGAGTTGGCATCAACACGACAGCGCTGGGTTTTGGTTTGGGGGTATCTTTAGCCCAGCCACCCCCCTGAAGCAGCAATTCTGGTTTTTCAGGGCTGGTGGCTGGGAGGCCTGGTGTTTTGGTTTGTTTCCAGGAAACTCTGGTCTCATTAATTTACCCTCCTAGTCCAGCTCAAAGATTATCCACACCCTTGATTAAGAAAATGGAAACCACCTTTTCCAAATGAGCATCATAAGATAGGGAAACCAAGTACTTTTCCCTGAGAAGAACAAAGCATTTGTGTCTACCAATCAACACTGGCCCTTTGTACTCATTCGCTCATTCATTCATTCACTCAAAGGTCTTTGTTTTTACTGTCCTCTTCTGATACATCTGGCTGGGAACACGCTAGGCATTTTCATTCTATGGAATCTTACTGTGGACCTTTGATGTGCTATATTTTTTGAAAAGGAGGGGACAGGGGTAGTAAATAACTTGGAAGAAGCACCAGAGACTTGTATTAGAGTTGGGACAAAAAGGCTACTTACATGAGTCATACCAAACACCAAATTCAGATGCTGGGTGCTCTGATAGCCCAGAGGTGGAAGCACTGGGGCTACTCAGAGAGGGCTTCCAGGATACCTGGGGTTTGAGGGTTGAGAGCCAGTTGGATTTGGAATGAGGAGGGGATAATGTAAGCATTGTCTTAGAGTTGCAGCCGAGGACAGCATTTCAAGGGCAATAAGAAGCCCACCTGACTAAGACAGAGGGTGTGTGTATGAGGGGCAACTGGAGAAAATAGGCCTTGGTAGAAAAAAAAGAGGTTGGTGTAATGAACGCTGTGTTTCTTTGGGCTTCTCGAGGCCTAAATTTATGCTCAGCAACAGCTACAAAACAGAATTAAACTAATTTCTGATACAGATTTATTTATACACCCACATGCAAAATTTATGACGATTATTTAAACCTGTTTTTAAAATGCACTGTGAGTTAAGGCCAGTTAAGTGTTCAAATACCATGTGCTAATCAGCCCCAGACCTTGGTCCTGGTGGGTCTCTCTGGGATCCTGTCTGCTCAGCGAAACTATCATGAAAAGTGAACATATTCTGCTTTTCCAGTGTCCAGGGCTGGGTAGAGAGGTATCTTCAGGGGTCCCCCACCACCTGCCCTCTGCAGAGCTACACCTCCCTCTGCAGATTGGGCATCTGGGAAGGGATAGTCCACTCTGCCTGCACTGGGTGTGGGGGAAGTTCAAAGCTTCCCAGGGCACAACCTAAGGCAGCCTAGCCAACTTTCTTAAGGGACAGAAGTCTGGATCAGGCAACAGTCTATTAAAAAAACTACCTGTTGAGCAGCCGTCGAAGATACTCTACCGGTCCAACCCCATCTGAAGGAAGGGAGAATGAAGAAAACCAAAGACACAAGGGAAAGATTAATCCAAAGGACTAATGGACCACAACTACCGTAGCCTCCCCAAGACTAAGTCAGCACAACTAAATGATGCCCAGCTACCACTACCAACTGCTCTGACAGGGATCACAATGGAAGGTCCCAGACAGAGCTGGAGAAAATGTAGAGCAAAATTCTAATTCATTAAAAAGGACCAGACTTACTGATCTGACAGAGACTGGAAAAGCCCTGAGAATATGGCCCCCGGACACCCTTTTAGCTCAGTAAGGAAGTCATTCCTGAGGTTCACCCATCAGCCAAAGATTAGACAGACCCATAAAACAAAATGAGACTAAATGTGCACACCAGCCTAGGGGCAAGGACGAGAAGGCTGAAGAGGGCAGGAAAGCTGGTAATGGGGAACCCAAGGTCGAGAAGGGAGAGTGTTGACATGTCATGGGGTTGGTAACCAGTGTCACAAAACAGTATGTATGTGTGTATATATATATATATGTATAGTTTAATGAGAAACTAATTTGCTCTGTAAACCTTCATCTAAAAAGCAAAAGAAAAAAAATTCAGAGAATCCTTGTTAAAAATAAAATAGAAAATAAAATAGAATTACCTATTGCATTCATTTGGGGATGGAAACCAGGGACTCAGCCATTAGGGGGATACTCTGATACTGTTTGTCATTGTGTGCTGCCATTGAATGTGACCCCAAGCATACTGGAACAAAATACTGCCTGTTTCTGTGCCATTCTCATGATTAATTGTGGATTGGACCATTGTGATCCATAGGGTTTCATTGACTGATACTTGGAAGTAGATCACCAGACTTCCTAATCTGTCTTAGTTTGGAAGCTCTGCCAAAACCTGTTTAGTGTCATGGCAATATGCAAGTCACCACTGATAAATGGGTGGTGGCTGTGGATGAGATACACTGGCTAGGAATCAAACCCGGATCTCCTGCATGGGAGGTGAGAAGTCTGCCATCGACCTTTTAATGCCTCCTGGTATTGTTTAGAGCCCCTGATTTGTTGGTTTGGATAGCCAAGGGAACTTTGACTTTTTAAATGTACTGCATCTGGGCTACTCGTTTAGGGGACTTAGCACAGTAGAGGCATCTTCAGCCTCAGAGTGCACAGTAGAATAAAATATGAATAAGATGCTAATTAAAAAAAAATTTCCTTCTCCAAAATTGGGGCCACTGACTGCAGGAGCATGCAGGCTGCTGGGGTGCCTATCCTGCTGACAGTGGGAAACCAGGCCCACACTCCCACTCCCAGGGTCTCTCTCAGCACAGACCTGCTTATTTTTTGCAGAGATGCCATTGACCCTCAGATGGGGCTAACTGGCTGTGGGAAGAAATGTCAGGGTCAAGCTCTGTGATAAGTTTAAGGACAAAGTGAAAATTTTGTCATTGTTGTTAGTTGCCATTGAGTCAGCTCCGACTCATGGCAACCCCATGTGCAACAGAATGAAACATTGCCTAGTCCTGCGGCATCTTTGTGATTGTTGGCATGCTCCAGTCCATTATTGAGGCCATGTATATTTTGAGTGCCTTCCAACCCAGGGAAGATACTATATAAGATACTGTATAAGATACTATACTGTTATCATGATCCATGGCATTTTTGTTGGTGAATTTTCAGAAGTAGATCACCAGCCCTTTTCCTAGTCTAGCTTAGACTGGAAGCTCCGCTGAAACCTGTCCACCATGGTAACCCTGCTGGTATTTGAAATTCTGCTGACATAGCTTCCAGCATCCCAGCAACATGCAAGCCACCACAGTGAGACAAACTGACGGGCAAACGATGGAAAATTTTTATAGTCCTTAGTTAAAACGGACCTATAATGTGTGTCAGTTTCCACTCAGCAGTATGAAGAAGCACGAAGCAGAAGGCTGGATGTGGGCACCCTGCACGTGGTTCCTTCTCCATCTCCTCCAGGACTTAGCCCATGCATCCAGCACACAGAGCACACATGCCTCGGGCTCCGCCAGCTCCCTCATCCATGTGCCTCTGGATTCTCTGCCACTTGCTTCCTGTTCTATGGCTCCTCAGTTTCATAATTTTAAAAACCCGTTTACAGCTATGTGTGCTCTTCTTCTATTTTGTTTGTCTTGGTCTCATGAGGAGGTAAATATTTCCAGAAATCTCTCATTGACCTCTTCCTCCACCCCTCAGGCCTCAAGGCTGCTGTCCATGCCCTTCCTTATTGACACAAGGTTGTCTTTTTCATTTCTGCAGAGTTCGGACATCCTCAGCACCATCGGCTATGAAACCATGGTCCAGCATCTGAACAATGGCCGCAAGAGCTGCAAAGAGTTTGAAGATTTTTTAAAAGAAAGGTAAAATGATGTTTCCTCTCTGAAGACTGGGGGCCAGGGGGTTGGGAGGCAAGATTCTCCCACATGAATGAGGAACAATGAACTGTTTTTTTCTTTTGTTTTTAATGGTTCACAAGACCCTCTGCTAGCTGCTGTGGGATGGTACCCAAGAAGTAAATGATAATCCTGCACTAAAGTTCTTAGAAACCAGTTTGGGAGATAAGATTTATAAGTGGTAAAGCAAACAGAATATATTAAAATACCAAGTGGTGTGGCTGCGTAACACTGAAAGGCCTCAGGGGAGAGGGAGGTTGTGAAGAATTGGCAAGAGAAGGGACAGTTTCATGGAGGAAGAGATCCTTGAGGCAGCCCTCAGAGAGTAAGGTGGGGTTGATAGGGGAAGAGTTTCCAGATACCTGTGGGAGAATGGGAGCTTGAGAAGGGGCGGATTATCCCATAGTCAAGGTAAGCCCAGTGCTTACCTTGCTTACCAGATCATCTTTAGTGAACAATTTCACATTTTTTCACCACATCGAAGATTCTGCTTCTAGGTATGGCTGGAATCTGTGTCTCTGCCAACCCCAAACACCTTCCCATAGAATCAAAGCCTATTTTCAAATTTAGAATCCCTGGCAGGAATGGATTACCCAGTGAGCAAGGTAAGCACGTGTTTACTTGTGTATACTTACTAATCTGTAGTGACCAATTTCACAAAGATGTGGTGAAACCCATGTGAAATTTTTCACTATAGATTAGTAAGTAAGCGCAAGTAAGCCTGTGCTTACCTTGCTTACTGGGTAATCTGCCCCTGACTGGGAGGCAGGAATGAGAGGTGGGCAGACCCTGACTCGGAGCCGGCTGAGGGTAAGGGAGTTGTGGGAAATGTGGAGGGGCAGATTTTGGAATGGTCCAGCAGGTAGTGGAGCTTGGTGGTTTGTGGGAAACTGGCATGGCTTAGAGGAGTTTCCTTCTTTTTCTTGTTTAATGCGTAAGTTTTTTTTTTTTTTTTTTTAGTTCTATACTTAATGGGGTAAGTTAATATTGTGGAAAGTTTTATTCATCCAGAATACTCCATTTCTCAGTGATTCTGGCTGAAAAAGCGCTTGAAGGGGGATTTTGGCCAAAGATGAGGACCCTTGCCAGTACCCAAAAAAATTAACAGGCTCTAGTTGTAAGGCAGTGAGTGATAGTTGCAGAACTTGGAAGCATCAGAGTGTTTTCAATAAAATCTCTTTATTTTCTTCTCAAGAGAATATTAGGTAATGACCAAACTTACCACAGTGGTTGCCTAGCCCTTTATAATGAGGCCTCTGTCTTTGAGCTGTTACAGAGGTACAAGGGGACTAGAGCACTGCCACACTGTGTGTCTTAGCTATCCAGTGCTGCTATAACAGAAATACTGCAAAGGGATGGCTTTAACAAACAGAAATTTATTTTCTCACAATTTTTTTTAGGAGGCTAGAAGTTTGAATTCAGAGTACTGGCTCTAGGGGAAATCCTTCTCTCTCTGTTGGTTCTGAAGGAAGGTCCTTGTCTCTTTAGCTCCTGCTCTCTGGTTCCTGAGAGATCTCCATGTATCTTGGCATCTATGTTACCCCATCTCTGCTTCTGCTCGCTTGTTTAATCTCTTTTGTATCTTAAAAGAGATTGACCCAAAGTACACCCTACATTAATCCTGTCTCGTTAACATAACAAAGACAATCTACTCCAAATGGGATTATAACCACAGGCATAGAGGTTAGGACTTACAACACATATATTTGGGGGACACAATTCAATCCATAACATTCTACTTGGCCCCCTCACCAAATTCATGTCCTTGCCACATATAAAACACATTCACCCCATCACATCACTGCAAAAGTCTTAAACCAACTCCAAGCCCAAAATCTCATCTCATGTAACTCAAATATGGGTGGGACTTTAGGTCTGGTCCATCCTGGGACAAAATTCTTCATCTGTGAACCTGTGAGATCTAGACTACAAGTTATCTATTTCCAAAGTACAATGTTGGAACAGGCACAAGGTAGACATTTCTATTACAAATGGGAGAAATTGGAGGGAAAGAAGGGATAAGGGGCACTAAGCAAGTCTAAAACCCAGCAGAACAATTTACATTAGTTCTCAAGCCTTGAAAACAACCCTGTCCTCATTGAAACCATCCGGGCAATGGCCTCAACATTCAGACTCTGGGCGTTGGCCATGCTTTCTGGATTCTGGGTGGAGACCCCTTGCCTCTGGGCTTCAGCCCTGCCTTCCAGGTCTACTAGGATGGCAAATCTGTTCCATCAGCTTTAGGTAGCCCCATTCTCCTAGTGCAGCTGAGTGGTGACCCTACCCCCTTGATTCTGGCAGTCCCATCCTCTCAACTTTGGATGGTCATCCCATTCCCCTGATATACCTTAATGAACCAAGTTAGTGAACATCAGACTCTGAAACCTAGGAGGCTGTGGCCCAAACCTTGGGTCCAGGAGACCGTAGCCCCACCCTTTGAAACCAAGAAGGCCCTGCTTTCTGTGCTCCTTCCAACAGTTCTGCCGATCTCTGAGCTGCCCCAGGGGTGGTCCTTTTCTTAGTTATCTAGTGCTGCTATAACAGAAATACCACAAGTGGATAGCTTCAACAAAAAGAAATTTGTTTTCTCACAGTTTAGGAGTCTAGAAGTCCAAATTAAGAGTGCTGGCTCTAGGGAAAGGCTTTCTCTCTCTTTTGTCTCTGGAGGAAGGTCCTTGTCTCTTTAGCTTCTGGTTCCTGGTTCCCTGGAGATCTCTATGTGTCTTGGCATTTATCTTACACCATCTCTGTTTCTGCTCACCTGTTTAATCTTTTATATCTCTAAAGAGATTGACTGAAGATACACCCTACATCAATCCTGTCTCATTAATATAGCTGAGACAATACATTCCCAAATGGAATTATAATTACAGGCATAGAGGTTAGAATTTACAACACATGTTTTGGGGGGACACAATTCAATCCATGATATTGTGTGTCTTAGGAGGGGTGAACAGAGAGAGAACTGGCCATTGTTCCTCCTTCTTTGAGGTGACGGACATCTCACTTTTATACTCAAGATTGTTGATGGCAATGGCATCCCATTACAACTTTCCTTTCTCTTTAAGGACATGGGAGGTGGGCAATAGTGCTAATTATCTGATTTTCCATAGGGTGCTGCCAAACATCTAAAATGGTCTAAGCCTGAAACCAGTATCCTCTTAATCATTTTCATAAACTTTCTTAATCTTAGGAGGATCATTTAGGAAGTAATTATTCCTGTGCCAAATAAACTGTGATTATCCCTGGGGAGAGAAGTGGGATTGGAGAAGAGCATGAAGGGGCACCTTTGTGCACTATTCTATATAGTTTTTTGTTGCTTGAATCTTTTGCAGTGAAAATGTGTTCATTTATTACTTGTATGATTTTTTAAATTTTAAAATAAAGTGGGGTAGACTAGTTTTATGGATTGAATTGTATCCCCCACAAAGTATGTATCAACTTGGCTAGGCCATGATTCTCAGTATTGTGTGGCTGTCAACCATTTTGTGATCTAATGTGATTATCTGATGTGTTGTAAGTCTTAACCTCTATGAGGTTGATAAGGCAGGTTTAGAGGCAGCTATGTTAATGAGGGAGGACATAATCTAGATGGTTAGGTTGTATCTTGAGTGAATCTCTTTGAGATATAAAAGAGAGGAGTGAGGAGAGAAGAGAGAAACCTCATGCCACCAAGAAAGGAGTGCCAGGAACAGTGCATCTTTTGGACCCAGGGTCCCTCTGCTGAGAATCTCCTAGATTGGGGAAGATTGATGACAATGACCTTCCTCCAGAGCTGACAAAGAGAGAAAGTCTTTCCCAGGAGCTGGCATCCTGAATTCAGACTTCTAGCCTCCTAGACTCTGAGAAAATAAATTTCTGTTTGTTAAAGCTATCCACATGTGGTGTTTCTATTATAGCAGCACTTCATAACTAAGACAACTAGCCTGTTGTCATTGTTGACTCACAGTGACTCATGTGACAGAGTAGAACTGCCCCAAAGGCTTTTCTAGGCTATAATCAAAATGGATGTCAGAAGAGACCCTGAAACTTGCTCTTGAATATCTAGTATCTAAAGTGAAAGGAAAAAATGAAGTTAAAGAGTTGAACAGAAAATTTCAAAGGGCAGCTTGAGAAGACAAAGTAAAGTATTATAATGACATGTGCAAAGACCTGGAAGTGGAAAACCAAAAGGGAAGAACATGCTTTGCATTTCTCAAGCTGGAAGAGCTGAAGAAAAAATTCAAGCCTTGAGTTGCAGTATCGTAGGATTCTATGGGGAAAATATTAAATGACTCTCGTAAACCCATTGCCGTCGAGTCGATTCTGACTCATAGTGACCCTACAGGACAGAGTACAACTGTCCTGTACAGTTTGCAAGGACAGCCTGGTGGATTTGAACTGCCAACCTTTTGGTTAGCAGCTGTAGCGCTTAACCACTTTGCCACCAGGGTTTCCGTTAAATTACTCAGGTAGCATCAAAAGAAGATGGAAGGAATATACAGAGTCACTATACAAGAAAGAATTGGTTGACGTTTAACCATTTCCAGAGGTACCATATAAGGAGGAACCAATGGAACCGAAGGAAGAAGTCCAAGCTGCACTGAAAGCATTGGAAAAAAACAAGGCTCCAGGAATTGACGGAATACCAGTTGAGATATTTAACAAATGGATGCAGCATTGGAAGTACTCACTTATCTATGCCAAGAAATTTGGATGATAGCTACCTGGCCAACTGACTGGAAGAGATCTGTATTTATGCCTATTCCTAAGAAAGGCGATCCTACCGAATGTGGACATTATTGAACAGTATCATTGGTATCATATGCAAGTAAATTTTTGCTGAAGATCATTCAAAAGGAGCTACAGCAGTATATTCACAGGGATCTGTCAGAAATTCAAGCCAGATTCAGAAGAAGACGTGGAACCAGGGATATCATTGCTGATGTCAGGTGAATCCTGGCTGAAAGCAAAGAATACCAGAAAGATGTTTACCTGTGTTTTATTGACTATGCAAAGGCATTTGACTGTGTGGATCATAACAAATTATGATAACATTTCGAAGAATGGGAATTTCAGAACACTTAATTGTGCTCATAAGGAACCTTTACATAGATCAAGAGGCAGTCATTCCAACAGAACAAGGGAATACTGTGTGGTGTGGAGTCAGGAAAGGTGTGCATCAGGGTTGTATTCTTTCGCCATACCTATTCAATCTGTATGCTGAGCAAATAATCTGAGAAGCTGGACTGTATGAAGAAGAAGGGGGCATCAGGATTGGAGGAAGACCAATAAGCAACATCATGATAAACAAAGAAAAGATTGAAATTGTCAAGGATTTCATTTTACTCGGATCCACAATCAACACCCCTGGAAGCAGCAGTCAGGAAATCAAAAGACTCATTACATTGGGCAAATCTGTTGCAAAAGACCTCTTTAAAGTGTTGCAAAGCAGAGATGTCATCTTGAAAACTAAGGTGCGCCTAACCCAAGCCATGGTGTTTTCAATTACCTCCTTTGCATGTGAAAGCTGGACAATGAATAAAGAAGACCGAAGAAGAATTACCATCTTTGAATTTTGGTGTTGAAGAAGAATACTAAATGTACCATGGACTGCCAAAAGAACAAACAAATCTGTCTTGGAAGAAGTACAACCAGAATTCTCCTTAAAAGCAAGGATGACGAGACTATGTCTCACATACTTTGGACATGTTGTCAGGAGGGATCAGTTCCAGAAGAAGGACATCATGCTTGGTAGAGGGTCAGTGAAAAGAGGAAGACCATCAATGAGATGAATTGACACAGTGGCGGCAACAATGGACTTAAGCATAAGAAGGATTGTGAGGGTGGCGTAGGACCGGGTAGTGTTTCATTCCTTTGTACATAGAGTTGCTATGAGTTGGAACCAACTCTGTGGCACCTAAAAACAACAATCTTTATAGGAGCAAATCACCAGGTCTTTCTCCCACAGAGTTGCTGTTGGGTTCAAACTGCTGACCTTTTGGTTAGCAGCCAAGAGCCTAACCATTGCACTACCAGAGATCCTTAGACTAGCCTAAAGCACCCTCAGCTAATAATATGGTTTAGATAAGACTAGGGCTGGGACAAAAAGTGCATATGGTGACAGAGAACATCGAACGGGGGCAAGGAGAGTGTTTAGTGCTTTAGACTTGAATAACACTGAGTAACAATCAGTTGTTTTTGTGAGACATACCAACTGTAGAGTTTATATTCTGAAGTTCTCACTCTTTCTGGCACAGTTTACATGTGTATTTGAACTGAAAGGACAGGCTTAGGGAAGATGGGAGGAAGGTTGGGCCTTAGGGGTGTAACATTTGATGGAAATTTGATGAAAATATCTCTTACCCCACCTTTTTCTTTTTAATTCTTGGATGATGGTTTTGAAAAGTTAGTCTGTAAAATACTAACCTGTGGTTTCTAGGGAGTCATGTTTGGTCTTGCTGTAGAGTCTGTGCTGTGGACTTGTAGCTGGCGAAGACTACCTTGTAGATGAAGATCTTCTGGTCTTTTTGCAAGCCAGAGGACTGCATTTTAGAGAATGTCATTATAGCCAAGCATCTAATGTCGAAGGTGCAGTTGTCTTCAAGGGGAGTGCCATGTGCGTCTTAGCTATGAGTCAGCCCTGAAAAGGACTTATCACCCTCTCTTCTGTTCCCCTTAGGGCAGCAATTGAAGAGAAATATGGCAAAGACCTGCTCAACCTCTCTAGGAAGAAGCCATTTGGACAGTCTGAGATCAAGTAGGTGCCATAGTTCTTTCTGGTTTTCAGGCTGGCTAATATGGCCCAGAGACTCCCATCACTTCAGCAGACAGAGTTCGGCAGTAGGATGCAGTGTGTTGAGTGAAAATAATTTTTTAATCAAGTATTTTTTTTTCTTATTTCAAATGGTGAAAAATATAGAAAAGCAGAAAGAAGACGCCCCAACCCATTATTTATATGTTCACAATTTCCCTTCAAGCCCTTTCCTATTCATACTTTTCATAGATAGGGTTATATTATTTGTAATTTTATGCTAGAAATTAAATGGAGGAGTTTTTTTTTGTTTGTTTTACACACACACGCACACACGTGTGTGTGTATATTTGTGGTGTCTCTCTTTGTACCATTTTATAGTTCTCACCACCACAGTGAACTTTCGCTCCCGCAATTATTTATTCTTTGATTGTTTGTTGAGTACTCTGAGGATGTGGAAATGACCAGGACATGGCGCCTATTTAGGAACATACTGCCTCCTTTGCAGGGCTACTTCATGGACAGTTGTACAGGACCCCCCAGTTAGAAGGGCTGTATATGTGGTTTAAGCTCTGCTGTCCCCATTTTGAAATTCTCAATAATTTATAAACAAGGGGTCCTGCATTTTCATTTTGCACTGGGCCCCACAAATTACGTGATTGGTCCTGCTTATATGGGAATTTCTAGATTCCTTTCCTGACATGAGGATGTTGAAGGAGTCTTTGGAGGAGCAGTTCAAGCCCTTTCTCTGTAGACCTAATCACACCACGTACTTATCCACGTGCTGCTTTGGCTGTATGGCAGACAGCTGCAGGGATGCCCAGAGGTCATGTCCCCTCAGTCATCCTAATGGGACAGACAGGACACTACTCCTCCTCTTCCCTTCTCTTGCTTCTACTGCAAACATACACACACACACACGCACACGCACACACACACCCATCCATCCCACACTGCAAAGAGAGACACTGGATTACTGAGAAGGGAGGAAAACGTAAAACACTGGAAAATATTTAAAATATTAATACTGTACATAAGCCTAAAAGCTTATTACCCTCAGACATAGGACATTTCTTCAAGGAGAGTTTCTTAACTGATTGATAGATTATATTTTATTTTATTTTATTTTGACAATTACAATGAAAGATTAAAATATACGCCGAACAGTAAAAAGAATGACATAATAAACAGATGTATACTTGTCACCTAGTTTAATAATTATTTACATTTGTCATATTTGCTTAATATAATTTTTTTGTGAAAATATTTAAATTGCTTTTATTATGAAAATGTTCAAACATACGCAAAAGTAAAAAGCATAGGACCCTGAACTCTCATGTACCTAATTGTCCTAAGAATGAATTTTATGGCTGTTTTTTCACACTAGGATCCAAACAAGATTCACGTATTGCATTTGGTTATTGTACCAGTCACTAGTACTATAAAACATACCATTCCAAATGACCATTTTATTATGCTCATGGATTCTGTGGGACAAGGATTTGGACAGGACACAACAGGGAGGCAGATCTCTTGTTTCTGTGCCACAATGTCAGCTCAGCTGGGAAGGCTCAAAGTCTGGGGCCTAAACTCATCTGGAAGCTTCTTCATGGACATATCTGGACCCTTGGCTGGAGGACTAGAAGGCTGGGATCAGCTGGGGCTGTCACTGGAATAAGCACATGTGGTCTCTGCGTGCCACTTGAGCTTCTCACAGCAAGGTAGCCGGGTAACGAGAGGAAGTGTCCCAAGAGGGTGCCTCCAGAGAGTGGGCATTCCAAGACAGCCAGGTGGAAGCTGTGTGGCCTTTGATGACCCTGCTCAGAAGTCACATAGCATCACTTCTGCCATACTCATGGTTGAAGTCCCCTTGGATTTTTTTTTAATTTTAATGCTCTTTACGTGAAACTTTACAGCTCAAGTTAGTTTGTCATTGAAAAATTTATATACATATTGCTTTGTGACATTGACTGCAATCCCCACAGTGTGACACCACTCTTCCCCTTTCCACCTGGGTTCTCTGTGTACGTTTGTCCAGTTCCTGTCCCTTCTTGCTTTCTCGTCTTGCTTTTGGACAGGAGTTGCCCAATTGGTCTTGTCTATTTGTTTGAACTAAGAAGCACTTTCCTCAAATGTGTTACTGTTTGTGTTATGGGCTTGTCTTATCTTTGTCTGAAAAGAGCCCCCTCGGATTTAAGAGGAGGAAACATGGACCCCCACTTCTCATTGCAAAGAGTGTCAAGAATTTGAGCCAATCAGTTATCCTGAAAAAGTCTTTTATTTTTAAATTTTTGAGTGTGTGCGTATATTTGCGGTTTGCTTTACCTTGTCCTAGTCTCTGTGTTTCCATTTGATGATCTTTGCCTGAAGAAGTTATTTCATTTGGATTGCAAAATGGTGATTTTTCTAACTCTAGCATTCCTTTTACACTTAGTAGTTGGCATCTTCCTGTAAAGAAGAGCTTTCCTGTATCAACTGTGTCTATTTGTTGTTGTTGTTATTATTGTTGTAGTTGTTAGCTGCTGTTGAGCTAGCCCCCAATTCATGGCAACCCCATGTTAGTTACCCTGAAATATAGTTCCTATTGGGATGGGAGTTTAAATGTCTACTTCCTTTTTAATTACCAAGTGAAGACTAAGGTATTGATGCAATTGTTGTCTTCAATGATAATAAATGATGGTTTTTGCTTGTTTTGTTTCACCTTCTCAGTTTTAAGTATTATTAAACACTCATAGATTTTCATATATTCATTATATTTAATTACGGTCATTTTTATTTTTGATCTCAAATTACCTCAACTTTGGCCAGTGGGAATCATTAAGCTGACTCCTGTGTCTTTTGACCTGCCTCTGAGAATTTCCTTGCTTTCTACCACAAGATATCTGAAGCTCGTTTTTTGTTTTTCTTGCCTGAAACCTGGAGTCAGCTATTTCATCAGTGATATCTGGTTCCTTTTCTTGGCTAATCGTATTTACAGAGCAGGCTCTCAGGTCTAGGGTTAGTCATTGTCATGGAGAAGTCACTATTTCTAGGCCCTTCCAGGGAACAGACTTTAAAAATGTGAGTTCATATTGATTTTAGACAATAAACAGACACCACTTATCTATAGAGCTGGCTTTTGGATCCCGTAACTCCTGTAGGGAGATACTTTCCATAGTATGTGCATCCATAACCATTTTTCTTTCTCAATAATTACAGCAGTAAGTCTACTCTTCAGCAATGCTCATTCATTCTCTAAGCCATTGATGCATTTGTTTGGATAAGGACACTTTTCTAGTGCATTACTACTCCTTGAAATTGTATCATAAGATGGGTAAAGTGGATGAAGATGTACAATTATGTTTTTATTCTTGATGTGTTTGTAATAATTGGTGGATATATTTGTATGAAAATAGGCAGGGAGAAATAAATACCCTTTATCTTGGGATAAATAGAGAGGTAAAAGTGAGGTAGCTAAAAGGAGGGACCAGTTGAAAATTATAATGGCTTTACTTTGAAAAATTGCAGTATTTCCAGGTATCAATACATACACAAAATGATCCATGATCCTATGCTGCTGTGGCTAGAGGACTATGAATTCACAAAGTCTCATTCCAGCTCGAGTGGCTGGAGTGAGCACAATGAGATCAGCCTCCATGAAGGAAGCAACGAGCAAGAACATTCCCATGGTCAAGTCACCTCAAAGGGGGCTTTACTTCAGGAACTGTAGGGTTATGGTAGGCAATGGGAAGCTGGTTATAAAAGAGAGAGAGGGTGCTATTGAGAGAAGGTATGAAAAATGAGTCATGGTCTTCCATGTCCACAATATGGTAACGGGATGTTACTCTTGTGATTACATTAGATAAGACTCCATTTTGCTAGCAGACTTGTTCTAGAGATGCTCTTTGATGGCTTGATGAAGTACATGGCCATGTTGGTAGGCTGCTAGGAAATGCAGGCAGTCTCTAGGAGCTAAGAACAGCCTCCAGCCGGCAGCTAGCAAGAAGCTGAGGCCCTTAGTCCTAGAGCTGCAAAGAAGTGAATTCTACCAACAACCTGAGTGAGCCTATAATGAGATTCTTCCCCAGTCAAGCCCCCAGATGAGAATGTAGCCTGGCTGACACCTTGATTTCAGCCTTTGGAGAGTCTAAGCAGAGAACTCAGCTGTCTTAATCATCTAGTGCTTCTATAACAGAAACACCACAAGTGGATGGCTTTAACAAAGATTTATTCTGTTACTGTTTAGGAGGTTAGAAGTCCAAATTCAGGGTGCCAGCTCCAAGTGCAGGCTTTCTCTCTCTTTGGGGAAGTTCCTTGTCATCGGTCTTCCCCTGGTCTAGGAGTTTCTCAGAAGAGGGACCCCAGGTCCAAAGACAGGCTCTACTCCTGTTGCTTCCCTGTTAGTGGTGTGAGGTTCCTTTCTTCTCTGCTTGCTTCTCTCCTTTATATCTCAAAAGAGATTGACCGAAGATACAACCTAACCCTTTAAACTGGGTCCTACCTCATTAACATATCTACCTCTAATCCTGCCTCATTGACATCACAGAGGTTAGGATTTATAACACGTAGGATAATCACACCAGATCACAAAATGGTGGATAACCACACAATGCTGAGAATCATGCCCTAGCCAAGTTGACACATATTTCTGGGGGACACAAATCAATCCATATCACCAGCTAAGCCATGTCCAGACTCCTGACCCACAGAAGCTTTCAGATAATAAATGTGTATTGTTTTAAGCTGCTAAGATTGTGATAGTTTGTTACGCAATGATAGAAAACTAATATAGTTTGTTTAGTATCTGCCTTCTCACTAGATTCTGAGGGTTGGGAAGATGTCTGTCTTATATTATTGAATCACCAACATCTGGCACAATGGCTGGCCCATAGTTTACGGTCAATAAATATACGATGATTGATTGAATGAATGAAAAGAGAGGTTGTCAGGAGCTGGATTTGAACCCTTCTTTTATTACCTCTAATTTGTATTTCTAATTGCCATACTTAAAGAATGAATGGTATTCTTATGAGATAGGGACCATAATCCCTGGATTATAGTTGGGGAAAATGAAACACAAAGAGTTTTGACATCTGGTCCAGCCCAGGCAGACAGCAAAGAGTTTATGATGCTCGTACCTTGAATTGAGCATATAAGGGAAAACTGGACATAGAAGTTTTGCTCTTTTACTGTGCTTTTAAGATGGCAAAGATGAGTCTGTAGGCTATATGTTGTGTGCAGAGAGAAGTATGCAAAAGCATTATAATAAGACTGTGTTGACAATTTCCAGAACTGAAATTATACATGTGCTTGTTTTTTAGCACTCTGAAGCGGGCTCTTGAAGTCTTCAAGCAGCGTAAGTGAGTTTTAAAGTGTATTTGCTGCCCTTGGCAAGCTCTATGTCTGTCACCAAAGGTGGGTTTTCATTTGAAGAGCAATCTCATGTTGGGTGAAAAAAAAGTGTGACTTCTAAGGTGAGAAATAGCTTTGCTGAGTTGAGCTGGAGAACTGTGTATACCTGCCCATCATGATGTGTGGTCAACTTACTCAGAGCGGAGTAGCTAACACAGATTGCTAGGCCCCAGCCCAGAGTTTGTGATTTAAGAGGAAGGAGCGTGAGAATTTGCATGACTCACAAGTTCCCAGTAATGCTAATTTCCACTGGTCCAGGGACCACACTTTGAGAACCAGTATTTTAGAGGGTTATCTTCATTGCTTCGTTGTAGCTCAGAGACAGTTGCCTAAGTACTCGTCCGCACTCCACCTTCTCCAGCCAGAGTTGTCTACCAGCCCAAATTTTTATGCTTGGCGGTGTCCTCCCAGAGCCATGTCTGCACGGGTTCAGATTGGGAAAGTGTCTTGCCATTTCTCCTATGTCATCAAATATTTTTTTTCCAGAAGAAATCTTTAATTAAAACAAGCATCAAGGGAAACATGGTCTCAGTTTCCCCACTTCCTTCTTTTGTCTAGCCTGTGGCCCTACTACTCACCTGGAACTGTGCTCTCCAAGGACACCAGTAACCTTCACGTCACTAAATCCTGTGGGCAATTCAGTTCTCTTCTTACTAGATTACTCAGTAGCATTTGACACTGTTGTACAGCATCAAATGTCTTAATTTCTTGACTTCTGGCTCCTTGAAATGCCTTCATTTCTTGACTTCTGACTCCTTCGGATTCTTCCCGCCTCTGGTATTCCACCCCTTTCTTTGTCCTCTATCCAGCTCTTCAGTGTCGCAGGTCCTTGGAGCTTGGTGCTAGCCCTCCTCTGTCTGCCTGAGCAAACTCATCCTCACCCATGGCATCAGCTGTCTCCGTTACACAGATAATGTACAGTTGGATACCTCAAGTCTAGAGCTTTCTAAGCACCAGGTCTGGCATCCTGCTGCCTACTTAACATTTCTAAGCACCAGGTCTGGCATCCTGCTGCCTACTTAACATTTCTTCTTGGATGTTTCAAAGGCACTGTAAATCAACAATGCTTGAAATTGAACTCATGATCTTCCAGGCTGATTGCCTAAGAATGTTTAAGGTTTTTTTTTTTTTTTAAAGAACAAGGTAGTTGAACCACATCCTTTTGTCTCCCTAGGAATTCTTATTGATTTATTATTTGCTTTCCAAGGGCAGGATGCTAGAAACTAGAAATAATGGGGCTCTGTTCCTGATCTTCTCCCTTAGCAATTTAAGAGGAGTCTCCAATGAATCAAACTTGACCATTCTCAAGAGGTATGATAAGCTAGTATACCCATTCAAAATAAGAAAATAAGTTGAAAACATCGGGGAACTACCTCCCATTGGAGATAAAAAAAATTTTTTATCATACCTCTTGAGAATGGTCATGTTTGATTCTGAAAGAGACTAGAAAGTCTGCGGATTTTCCAAATGTCAAATAAAATTATCATGGTTCAACTCTGCTGGGGTGAAGTTCTACTTCTCTGCATCTTTCTGAGGATAAGGAGTTAACTTCTTCCTGAGGTAGCCATCTTTACTTTTGTTTGGTGGCTAATTATTTGATATCATTATCTGGAGATCAAAATGGAAGGCGCAAATCATCCATTCTTCCTTAGTTTCTCAGTTATTTCTGCTTCTGATTGTGGCCTTTGCTCGTAAGTGTGACTTGGAATTCAGCCATCAGGTTTTAATCTAGTTTTGATTATTCTAATATGATGGTAATCAGGAATTTGGAAATCAGGGGTGGGGCTCTGGCACTGCGCCAGCCTCGTCAGCACTCTGGTCTTCAAAGGGTCCTGTCCAGTCCTATATTTCCTAGGCCTGTTATTAAGAAACTGCCTCTAAGGCTTCCTGTTCTCCAGAATATACTTGGTACTTGGTACTTTTTTACTTACATGCTCAGAATTTTTACAAGGTTTAGTATCTAAGACATGTGCTTAAAGTGTTTCTGCAGCCAGTCAGAATTGTTCTAGGCTTTTGTAAATGGTAGTTGAATAAATTTTCATCTTCTCTTTTCCATAGAAAGTGTCAGTGGATACATTTCTCAGGGTGATAGAATCTTTCCCTTTCTTTTCATTTTTCTTGTCTCCACAGCCAGTCCAGTATGGTGTGGCCCCAGAGAACGTTAGGATAGGCTGAATCTACTAAAAGAAAAAAAAAGTTTTTTTTCTTATTACTTTACTTGATTTCTTTTTTTCCCTTCAGAAAAAGAGTTTAATTTTCTCACCATAAAATAACATGTATTTATCTTAAAGATTCAAATGAGATAATTATAAAGAAAGTAGCAAACACCTGAATTTCCACTTCTCGGAGATAAGCACTGTTATTGGTGAATGTGCCTCCAGACATTTTTCATTTTTATCCAATTAAACATATATGTATAAGAATATATTTTACTGATTTATCTCCCCATCAACAGTGACATTTCCCCTACACTTGTCAAAAATTTTGCAAAACTGAAGATAAAAAATGATAAATTTCTAGGTTCTTAAATTTTATATATAGATATGTAAAAGTAGGTTTATACCATGTCAGTGGCTCAGAATCTATGGGGTTAGTTCAGATCATATTTTTAAAATAGTTTTTAAAATTAAAAATTAATACATGCTTATTGTAAAATATCAAAACAATTCTGAAGTGTCTAGGGTAAAAGTATGTCACATTTTATTCCAGCCTAAATTTCATTTCCATTCACAATGGTAACCACTGCTAAGAGTTTGATGTATATCCTTCCAGACTTTTTTCTATGCATTTCCAACTCTCTTTGTTGCACACACACACAAATACACATATACACTCACAGACATGAGTTTTTATATAAATACTATACCTATTGCTCTACAATTTGATTTTTTACTTAATATATCACAGATATCTTTCTATTTCAGTGCTTACAGATTCACCTCATTTTTCTACACTTAAATTTTTTTATTCATGTAGCCAAATTTCCTTCAGAAAAGTTGTACTGATTTTTTTCCCCACCAACAGAGCCATTTTCTGCACACTTGTCAATAGTAAGAATTATGCTTTCCAAACTGAAAGGTAAAAAATAATGTATTTCTTAGTTCTTAAATTCTATAGTTCTTTTAATATTTGTAAAGCTGAATGTATTTTCAAATGTTTACCAGCCATTTGTAGCCACTCTTTTGTGAATTTCATACTCTTTAACCACTTTCTATATAGGAATACACTTTTTTCTCTTTTGATTTGTGAAAGTCCTTTTAATATAGCTATTTACCCTTTGCTATATAAATTACAAATATTTTTCCCATATGCCATGTACCTTCTGACCTTGTTCATGGGTATTATGATGCACACAAGTTTAAGGTTTTTTCTTAGATCACATCTGTCAGTCTTTCTAACTTTAATGATGTGTTTCAATTTTTTTAGAACAAGTAAAATATAAAGGTTATTTTCTTGTTATAAAGGTAAGCCATGATTATTGTAAAAAACTAAGAAAATAAGAGGAAAAAAATCACTAATAATCTTTCTACCCAGAGATAATTATTGAGAGCCTTTTGGTATATGACTGTCTTAGGCTGGGTTCTCTAGAGAAGCAAAACCAGTGAAATATATATATATATATATATATATATATATATATATATGGAGAGAGAGAGATATTTATCTGAAAGAAATAGCTTGCATGGTTCTAGAGGCTGGCAAGTCCCAAGTTTGTCATCAAGTGTCAGGCTGGAGTCTTCTGATTCATGTAGCTGCAGGAGCTGACAAACCCAAGATCAACAGGTCAGATAGCAGGCTGTTGGCTTACAGGCTGCGGAGGTTGCCGAATCCCAAGATCTGCAGGTAATACAGCAGGCAGTTGGCTCAAGCCCCACGAACCGGAGGTCAGATGATGACAAGCCGGATGCAGGATCCAGAGTAAGCAAGCGAGCTTTGCCAGAACGTCCATATATATATACTGGATACAGGCCACACCTCTGAGGAAACTCCCCATACAACAGATTGTGATCACATCAGATCATATCATGGAGGACGATTACATCATTACAGATTTGCCAAATTACATCATTACATAATTGCCAAACCACTGAGAATCATGGGCCACCCAAGGTAGCACAGAACCTTAACCATCACAAACTCTCAGGCTCATGGGATGTTAGAGATGGAAAGGACCTTAGAGGCAATCTAATAAGAATCAAGGATCAAATTTGAAATTGCAGTGGGCTTAGTAATGCCTCCTAGGATATAAGCTCCAGGAGCGTGGGGACCTTGGCTGTTGTTCTTTCCAGCCATCAGTGTACACTAGGTCAATAAACACCTGTTAAATGAGTGAATGAACATTGGAGGGGCCTGGACAGTGTGAGTTGTAAGAGGCTAAGCTAGATTTTCTAGCCCTGGTCTTGGTAACCAAGGCAATGTGGGCACATGGAGGGGTTCATTAAATAATAGTGACCAAATGAAGTGATGTTAATTTTATCATTTGCTCTGGCATTTTAACACTGTATTGCATATTTGAATTCAGATGTATATAGACCTTGTTTATTATATTTTTAAAAAATTCTTTTTGCAGAGGTAGACAATGTGGCGCAGTGTCACATTCAGCTTGCACAGACTCTAAGAGAAGAGGCCAGGAAAATGGAAGAATTCAGGGAAAAGCAAAAGCTACAACAGAAAAAGGTTGGTTTTGCATATGTGTTAAGATGTTGCCTTTCCTCCTGCAGAAAATCTTGGGCTTTTTTGTCTAGTGAACTCCTTGGTTCATCTTCAACCCCTCATGAACCCAGGCTTTTCTTTTAACCTAAGATTACTTTTTGAGAACCCATGTGGAGACCCATGTGGCTATGCCTTTGTGCCCATTCTGCATCCCAGGACAGTTCACCTTTTTAAAATTCTTGCAGGATTCTGGGGCCCAGCCTGCTTTCTTCTTTTCATATCTGCTGCTGCTATTCAACCTCTTGCTGGAAAGGAAAACCACTATGTCTTTGGTAGAGTCTAGCATATCCAATCTGGGGCTCCCAGACCACCCTCCTCCACCTGGAAGGGCAGTGAGGGAAGGGCAAAGAGGTGGAGGAGACTCATACTCTCCCTGGAGACCATAAGGCAGTCCAACCACTATATTTTCCAAATGGGGGAATTCCTGGGACATTCTAAGTCTTTTTTGTCTTTAAAGCAGATATGTATAGGCACTTTTTCATCAATGGTATTTTACTCAGACCCACTATATGGAAGGAGACAGGAGTGAACAAGGATTAACAAACCTGGCAAACATTTGGGAAGTTATAAGGATAGAGAAAAGAAGTCCGGGTTTATATTAAAGTGTTACTTAGACTAGACCAGACACTTTGGTGACTCCTTTCTATTTAGTTCCTAAAAAACATGTATACGAAGGTTGGACTGTGGCCAAGTAGGGCCCTTCCAGAATCTCTTTCTTAATCTGGTCTCCAGGGATGGAACCCTGCCCTCATGTCAGGGACAAGCTCTTTCCTATCTGGCATCCAAAAATTCCACTCCCAGGCCTCCCTGATAACTCTGCACGGACTTTTGATAACCTTCTTCACTTTTTCTCGAGATCCTTCTGGAAATCTTTTCCTTATCCTGGCCCTTTATTATCCTTTGGGGTGGTTGTCTGCAATGTGTATATGCAGTAAATAGCCAGCTGTTAAGGCTGATTCTACCCTTAGGTCAATCTCAGCATTTTGGGTTCTAAGTCAGGGTTTAGTTTCAGCTTCCTTGATGGCCAGTTGGCACCTGGGGTGGGCGGCAGCATCTTAAAAGCCTGATTGCCTTACATCTACTGTCTTTTCATGAGCTGCTTTTAACAGTCTTTTCTTGTTTTATGGCCTGCACTTGTGATGCCCCTGTACTAAGAAGAAATAGAGGAAATTAACATTCATGGGACACCATGTCAACAAGCACTTTCGTGTACACTCTTCAGGTTCATGTATCAGGTTTGAGGGGTGCATATGGACCTAAACACTTAAAAAAAAATTTTTTTTGTACTATACTTTATTTTTTGTTGCTGTTGTTGAGAATATACACAGCAAAAAATACACCAATTGAAGTTTCTACATGTACAATTCAATGACACTGATTACATTCTTTGATTTGTGCAACCATTCTCGCCCTCCTTTTCTGAGTTGTTCCTCTCCCATTAACATAAATTCATTGCCCTCTAAGTTTCCTACCTAATTTTTCAAGTTGCTGTTATCAATTTTATCCCATATAGATAGATCTTAAAAGAGCACAGTGCTCAAGGCGGACATTCTTTACTTGTTAAGCTAAACTATTGTTTGGTTTTAAGAAGACTTCAGGGGATATTTTTGGTTTAAGGTTTATGGTTTAAAGCTTATTTCAGGGCAATAGTTTTGGGGGTCCATCCAGCCTCCATGGTTCCAGAAAGTCTGGATTCCATGAAAATTTGACATTCTGTTCTGCATTTTCTCCCTTTTGATCAGGATTCTTCTATAGAATCTTTGCTTGAAATGTTTAGTAATGGTAGCTGGTCTTATGGCAAAGGAAGCAATTGTTCATGGAGGCAGTTAGCTACACATTCCATTTCCTCCTCCTATTCCTGACTCTCCTTCTTCATCTGTTGCTGCATGCAAACCCTAGCCACTTTTTTAGAGCAGACATAGCATGTATATTAAACCCAGAGCAGGGTCAAACCCTTTTTAGCTGACATTTTCAGCTTTGCCCACCTCTCTGGGAGAATTACAGTATACATGCATGATTTCCACTAAGAGGGAAGGAGGGTCATTTCTTCATGTTTTCAAGAGCCATCGGTAACCCTAGTCATTTCAAAGGGAGAGTTTTGCTAATTTTGCAAGCCTTCTGAAACTTCCCCTCCTAACAAGTGACAGAGCTCAAATTCACATAGCTAGAATTACACTCTGAATTTTGTTAGGCAATATAGTAGCTTGTGCTCAATTCACCACTCTCACACAAGTTCCCTGTTTTCTGTGTTCCTTACCACAGCAGGGAAGTACCTTCAGAGCTTTCTTTAAGAAGTCTAAAGTTTATTAATAAATTTGTTATTACTTGTCTCACAGCAGACTCTGAATTGTACCATTTTTGTACTTAGATGCCATGTTTTCTTTAAATCAAACTTCGGGAGAAAATGTCATCAGTGCTAACTTCTCATTTTCGTTGGTCAAACACTACACGCCCTGGTCTGTCACTTCCTGGAAATCAAGCTATTTCCAACCATCAAGGAAAGCTTCTGTTGGTTTCGTTTAGTAAATTGAATGTGGGAATTGTGGGTGGGACGGCAGGTCAGAAAGTTTATGATAGAGTAACTCATTCAACAAATGTGGACATGGCCGTTTTTCCCTCAGAAAGCTTAGAGTATGGCTAGAGAGATGGACACAAGATAGCAATGCTGAAACAAAGTGTGATGAGCCTTGTATGATACGGGAATGAAGTTGCCACTTGAATGTACACTGGGGACACCTAACCTCACCTATGGGGCTGGGGGAGCCCTTCTGGAGGCAGTGAAGTTGATGCTAAAAGTGGCAGAATGAAAGGCAGGATAGGCGAAGGGGTGAGAGATGAGGGTGTCTCTCTTGGGAATTGGCAGAGTAGGGAGGGCCTTAGGAGCCATTCTCAGGGGCCTTGACATTTGGGGGTGCTCAGGTTCCTTCCCCAGCCTGAACATCCTTAGCAGGCAGAGAGAGCGCATGGCCAGCCACTCTCTCCTCTGGTCCCCACATCCTGTTTTATCATGTCGGCTAAGATTGGAGCGATCACAGCAGAATTTTGTGCCATCTGTGGAGAGCCATCTCCAAAGAAGGGAACCTCCTTGTTTACAGAGAGCAATGCTTCCAGTCTTCAGAATACAGTCTGAGTGCAGGTGGCCTGACGAATGGGTCACAGAGCAGCTATTTCAACAGTTTGCAAATCTCTTTTTCCTTTTCCCCTCCCTCTTGCTTCTCCTCACACTATAGCAGGCTGATCATGTTTTTTGTGCTCCTCTGTGTTATCGATAATAAAATGCAATAAAATTTCCATTGAACTTGGTTTGAGTAGAAAGTCTCAGAGCCCTAGAAACACTTCCTCAAGGAGACCTGAAAGAGAATCCTTGACTCACCTGGGGTCATTACGAGTAGGTCACCCAATAAGTAAACATGGGCATGAAGAGACTTAAATCAAAGTGGTGTAGCAGACAAAGCTGGGCTTGGCATTCAAAGGCTTGGCCACTAACTCATTGAGTGGCCTTGAGCAGAGGTCACACCTGCCAGGTTAGAGGGTTGGACTGCTGCTTTCTAAGAATCCTGCCAACTTTCATTTGCCAGGAATCCCTGAAGACAGAAGGATCCCTGGCAAATGAAGGTATACTATGAAGTAAAAGAGGTTTGGCTAATGGTGGTGCTTCGCAGCCACCTGGGTGGTGCTTGAACCAGGTGTTATGTGGGACTTGGAGAGAAGGAGGCCAGGCTTGTGCCACAAACTATAAAATAGTAGCAGCCCCCAAATGGATGAATGACAATGTGTATATTTCGACTAGAAAGGACCATGGACTAGATCAACATTACTAATTACCCTGGTCTGTGTAACCTGGGAAAATCAGAAATTATTATTAAAGGAATAAACCCTGCCCCTCCTCCTGGCAGGTAGACTCAGTGGCTTGTGTGAACCACAGCTCCCTGGCCTATGATTCTGAGGATCTGCCTGTGTATCTTTCCATGAGGGGCTCATATTGGAGTTCTGTTTTCTGTGTCTATGGTGTCTCCCCATTAGCAAGCGCATGGCCACCTCCAGATCCCTCACTTGCAGTGGGCTGGAAGATCACTGCCTGGTTTGCTGAGGACATATTTGAAGTGAGGCCATTCCAAATATTCCATCTGGGTTTCTTGAGAATCCATCCAACCGTGTTTGTGTATTATGGTAATAGAAAAAAACCTTAGTTTTATGTACCCAGAAGAAAGAAACCACATCTGAATTTCATTTTTAATGTTATTATTTTGTACAGTAGCGTTTTTGCACAAAAGCAATATCATTGCTCATTTCAAATTTTTGCATGTCTCGATTTTTTACATCTCTCTTTGGTTTTCTAGAGCTACCATAAGAATAATGGTAATTTAGGGTAGAGATTAGAAACAAGGCCACTGGTTCTCAGATTCAAATCCCAGCTCTTCTACTTGCTTACTGTGTTACCTTGGGTAAATTAATCAACATCAGCCTGCCATCAAGAAAATGGGGACAAGGGTACTCACAGTTGTAACACATGGAAAACTGCCTAGCACTAATAAGGGCTTGATAAATGAGAACTATTATCGCATCTGAGAGGTATATTTGTTATTAGTTCCGTTATTTTGACTAATACAAGTACTAACGCCCAACAATAGCAGATAAATTATTCCCAGGTGAACGTGACAGAGGAGGCTACCATTGCTGCATTAAAAAACAGTCGCCTTTGAGTTAGTTCCAACCCATGGCAACCGCACGCATGTCAGAGTAGAGCTGTGCTCCATAGGGTTTTGAATGGCAGATTTTTTTCAGAAGTAGATCTTCAGGGCTTTCTTCCAAGGTGTCTCTCGTTGGATTCAAACCTCCAACCTTTTGGTTAGCAGCCAAGAACATTAACCGTTTGTACCACCCAGGTTCTCCTTTCCTGCATTGGAAGGAGTACAGAGTAGCAGGACAGCTTCTCTTAGCTGCCCTACAGCCATCGATCCCTTTCATGCTGCCTGGGCTCCTTGCTGGTCAAGTGTGTATCATTGATGACTATCATAGAAGCGAACGTTTATAAGTCTCCGATAACTGTGCTGGTATAAGTTTACAGAAAACAACCCCCTTTTAAAATATAAACGGTGCTTTAACAAAAGTTTTAAAACCTCTTTTTGAAACCAAAGTTTCTTTTTTTTTTTTTTAATTCTTATTGTACTTTAAGTGAAAGTTTACAAATCGAGTTTACAAATCAAGTCAGCCTCTCATACAAAAATTTATGTATGCCTTGCTGTGTACTCCTAATTGCTCTCCCCCTAATGAGACAGCACACTCCTCTCCACTCTCTATTTTCGTGTCCATTTGGCCAGCTTCTGACCCCCTCTGCTCTCTCATCTCCCCTCTAGACAGGAGATGCCAGCATAGTCTCATGTGTCTACTTGATCTAAGAAGCTCACTCTTCACCATTATCATTTTCTACTTCATAGTCCAGTCCAATCCCTGTCTGAAGAGTTAGCTTTGGAAATGATCCCTATCTTGGGCTAACAAAAGGTCTGGGGACCATGACCTTCGGAGTCTTCCTAGTCTCAATCAGACCATTAAGTCTGGTATTTTTATGAGAATTTGAGGTCTGCATCCCACTGCTCCTCTCCTGCTCCCTCAGGGAGAAACCAAAGTTTCTTAAGTCCTGATTTACTGCAGAGACTGCTCTAAGGTGATTAAGGAATCTCTGTGGGGTCAGACTGCCCAAGTTCAAAGGCAGTCCTCACCATTACTAGCCTTAAGATCCTGGGCAAGTTGTATAGCCTCTCTGTGCTGCAGTTCCCTAGTTTGTAAAATGGGGCTTAAAAATAGCATACCTACCTTATGTGAGGACTAAATGAGATAATCCATGTTGAAGACTTAGCCCTCAATCACAATTGTTGTTGTTGATGTTAGGTGTTGTCGAGTTGGTTCTGACTCATAGTGACCCTATGTACCACAGAATGAAATACTGCCCAGTCCTGCACCATGCCTACAGTTGTTATTATGCTTGAGCCCATTGTTGCAGCCACTGTCTGTCAGTCTATCTCATTCAGGGCCTTCCTCTTTTTTGCTACCCTCTGCTTTACCGAGCATGATGTCCTTCTCCAGGAACTGATCCTTCCTGACAGCATGTCCAAAGTATGTAAGATGCAGTCTCGCCATCCTTGCTTCTAAGGACATTCTGGTTGTACTTCCTAGTCTTAGTCTGGAAGTTCAGGAGAAACCTGTCTGCCATGGGTGACCCTGGTGGTATCCTAATACCGGTGGCAGGTGGCATAGCTTCCAACATCACAGCAACATGCAAGCCCCCACAGTATGACAAACTGGAAGACACGTAGGGGCAATCACAATTAGCTGGTAGTAATATTTTCTGTTTTCATTATTAATCGTGCTTGTTCTCTCTCCACAGACAGAGCTTATAATGGATGCTGTTCATAAACAAAGGAACTTACAATTCAAGAAAACCATGGATGTGAGTCACACTTTCTTGCCTTTTTTTTTTGTAATGGTGACATTCTCTGAAATCCTGTGCTGTATATGAGCATACCAAAAAAAAAAGCAAAAAACAAAAACCTGCTGCCATAGAGTCGATTCCGACTCATAGGGACCCTATAGGACAGAGTAGAAGTGCCCCATGTGGCTTCCAAGGAGCGGCTGGTGGATTCAAACTGCCAACCTTTTGGTTAGCAGCTGGAGCTCTTGACCACTACACCACCAGGGTTTCCTATATAAGCATATTCCCACTCAAATAGCATTCCAATCATGTTATTTACCAGTGCAGTGTTTTAGAGAAAACGACCTTTAGTGGTTTAGCTTTCCTTCTTTTCAAAGGCCTTGGAAGGATGACATCAATGTTGTCTTTTTGGTAACCTAGACAAGTATAGCAAGTCAATTTAAATATTTTGGGCCAAGGCACAAAAGCATATAAACTATATGAGGTCATTTATCTTGCTGAATTTTTTCTCTGTGACTGCTAAATTTTGATTTCTCAATTATTTTATTGAGTGACTTCTCTTATGGTATCTGCAAATTGTAAAAGCCTGCATTCCATTAAGTAATTTACAAAAAAGGCTTAATAAGACAGAGCTAATACAAGTTGCTAGGGACTTCACTTCTGTCTGTTGCAACTCCATTCTTCTCTAGATACAATGAACGCTTTTGTTGGAACATCAATGACTCCATCTTTGTACAGAGGTATTATAAAGATACTCTATGACTGTGACATAGATCCAGTATCCCAGTCCAAAAAGAAAATCTCACCAATGTTTATGGCATACACATCTGTTCTGCAATGAATTTTTCTGTGATGCAGATCTCCTCATAAATGACTGATAAATACAGAATGATGTCAGGTGATAGAGAAATAGTATTGGTTAATATATGATTTCCCCCCTAGACATTTATGTTTTGAAGCAATGTACGGCAAGCTTTCCCACAATTAAAAAGAAAGGCTAATTGTGTGATGACCTTAAGGAAAAGCTGAAAAACCTATGGAAGAACCTTCCTTTAGTGAAGGAGTGGCTGGTATAGTGGCTTTGAGAACAGCCGTGCTTTCCATCATGTTAAGCTTGGCAGCAAAAGCAGATGAAGAAGCTATAAAGACACTTTTCCCTGTGAAAAAAAAGATTAAGGAAGAAGGCTAGACTTTAAATTTTACTTTCCCGTAAGCTGTTAAACAGTGTGAAATTTTGCAGAACTTGAGGTTGGTTTTTTTTTTCCCCCAGGAAAGCAGATACGGTGTTACCGCAGAAATACTTGAGTTAATGAACCTATGCCTTCTATAGCAATTGCCACGTAATTTTTCTAAGGTCTCAAAAATAACTTCAGAAATATCTTCTGCACTTTTTTTGGTTTGATGTCAAGTTTCAGTTTTCCAGGCTCTACATTTTGCCTCATTTTGGGTATTAGACCAGGGTATCTTGTATTCTGACATTTCTCCCTTTCTCTGCACCTGCCCCAAGATTACTAAAGTGCTCCAAGGCTATCTGAGGTTTCTTTCTGTAATTTGTCATATCCTACCTAGGCCTGGAAATCTGAACTTACTCCATGGTCTGGTGAACTTTTAACATCTCTTATTTTGTCATGGGTTTCTGTTTTTCTTAAAGCCATTTCTCATATCCTTCCCAGTTTGAGAATCAGTTTTCCTTTCTGGAGGAGACAGAAGCAACAAAGCAGTTTCATGTGTTTTTTTTTCTTTCCTTTCCATGTTGCTAGGCTTTAGTACCACTCATCTTCCCTGGATGGTGGTCCTATCTGCTTTTATCCATCTTGTTTAAAAAAAGAAAAAAAAGGGCATTAAGAAAAAAAAAAAATTCAGTGCTAGAGGGGGTGGATTGTACAATCTCTTTTTTAAAATTAAATGTATTTATTTAAAAAAATCTTGAAATTGCAGAAGGGTTGCAAATACAGTCCAGAGAACTTTTTTGAATGACCCTTTTTTAAAAGTAAACTTTATTTTAAGATAATTGTAGATTCACATGCAGTTGTGAGAAATACAGAGAGGGCCCCTGTACCCAGACCCACTTTCCACCAGTGATAATACCTTGCAAAACCAAGTAGGATATCACAACCAGGATATTAACATTGATATCATCAAGATACACTACATTTCCATCACTGCAAGGATCCCTCATGTTGCCCTTTTAAAGCCACGCACACTTCCTTTGGTCCCTGTCCCCTCCTCAACCCTGGTGACCACTAACAGTCTCTATTTCCATGATTTTGTCATTTCAGGAATCTTATATATTACATAACTCTGTAAAGATAATAAAAACCATTGAATTGTACTCTTTAAATGGGTGAAATGTATGATACGTGAGTTATATCTCAATGAAACTGTTACACTCCCCCCCCAAAAAGAGAGAATGTTATATAAATAGAATCATACAGTATATAACCTTTTGGATTGTCTTTTTTTCCCCACTCAGCATACTTTTCTGGAGACTCATCCAAGTGGTTGTGTATATCAATAGTTGGTTCCTTTCTATTGCTGAGTTGTATCCTATGTTTTAGATGTAGTGTAGTTTGTCTAAACCATTCACCCACTGAAGGACATCTGGAATAACCAGTTTTTTTATATCACAAATAAAGCTGCTATAAACATTTGTGTACAGAATTCGTGTGAATATTTATCTCTGGGATAAATGCCCAGGAGTACAATTGCTGGGAAATATGGTAGTTGTATGTTTAGCTTCTTAAGAAATGGCCAACTGTTTTCCGGAGTGACTGTACCATTTCACATTCCCACCAGCAGTGGATGAAAGATCCAGTTTCTCTGCCTCCTTGCCAGCATTTCATGTTCTTATTTTTAAAATTTTAGCCAATTCTTACAGGTGTGTAACAATATCTCATTGTAGTTTTAATTTGCATTTATTTCCCTAATAGCTAATGATGTTGAACATCATTTCATGTGCTTATTTGCTGTTTATCTTCTTAGGTAAAATGTCTCTTCATGTCTTTTGCCCATGTTCTGATGGTTTGGTTTTTAACTCTTGAGCTTTGAGAGGTTTTAAAAAAAAATATTTTCTTAGATACTAGTCCTTTGTCAGATATGTGATTTACAGATAATTCCTCCTAGTCTGTGGTTTGTCTTTTCACGTAGTTTGGAAAAGGGCTACAGAGACCTTTCAAGATGAGTAAGAATGAGTGTCTTCCTGCTAAGAATTCAAGGTTTAGTGGCTGTCTCAACCCCAATAGAGTGCTGTGTTCTGTGCCAGGCTTGGTGGGCTAGGGTGGCTGCTTTTCAAGGTTACAGTCTGTTCATCTGTTGGTTGCTAACAACATAGGCAAAGAAGAACTATGAACAGAAATGCCAGGACAAGGATGAAGCAGAACAGGCTGTCCACAGGAGTGCCAACCTTGTGAACCCAAAGCAACAAGAAAAGGTACCTGGAAGGAAATGTGTGTTATTCAAGGGCTGATGGCCTGAAAAATCTGAGACTTACATAGACCAGGCTAAAGCCAATTAAAAATTTCAGTAAGGAATGGACATGCACCCTAAGCTCCTTCGGGCTTTTAGGGTCCCCCGAACCAGAAAAACCCTAATCACATTGTTGGGGCTGGGGGAAGAGCTAGAGAAATGTGGCCGTGGGGTAAAGGGTAGGAGGATAAAAGGTGGCGATGTATTCTGATGTTTTTCATCTTTCTGCAAAACTCAGCTCATGTATTCTTTGTGGCCAGGCTACCTTCTGTTGGGGTGGATTATAATTTTATAAAAACATGGATATCAAAACTGTCAGCAACCAGGGGGCAGGGATATATCTTTAGGAAGTCATAGGGCAAGAAACTTTATGAATATTATCCAATGGCGGTAAGATTAGAGGGCAAGTTGAATGATTTTCTCATCAGGGAAATGTAGGAAGGACTTGGACTAGACCTCGTCTCATCCTAGTCACTGCTCTTATATCTGTTTTGTCTATGGAAACCTGGCCCAGCATTCCCAACCCCTTGTGCTTTTTTGTCCCACAGCTTTTTGTGAAACTGGCAACATCGAAGACTGCAGCAGAGGATTCTGGTGAGGGGCTGCTCCCACAAATGGGGGAGGGTTGGTGGTGAGGTTTATATTATCCTAGATGTGTCTCTGAGGTAATTTAATATGTCTTACAATAAGGAATACGTGGCTATACAGTGGATTAGGCAGATGTATCATATCGGAAGGAAGGGAGGGGTGAGTGAGTATATCAGAATCTGGAAAACTGGGAAGAAGCAAATGAGGCAGCAGTTTCTAGCCACCATCTTCTTAGGTCTTGCTGCCTCACGTGTGAGTGGTGATAGTGGTCTGCATGGGGGATAAGGAGTGGTCTTGCTGCCTCACGTGTGAGTGGTGATGGTGGTCCGCATGGGGGATAAGGAGTGGTCTTGCTGCCTCACGTGTGAGTGGTGACGGTGGTCCGCATGGGGGATAAGGAGTGGTCTTGCTGCCTCACGTGTGAGTGGTGACGGTGGTCCGCATGGGGGATAAGGAGTGGTCTTGCTGCCTCACGTGTGAGTGGTGACGGTGGTCCGCATGGGGGATAAGGAGTGGTCTTGCTGCCTCACGTGTGAGTGGTGACGGTGGTCCGCATGGGGGATAAGGAGTGGTCTTGCTGCCTCACGTGTGAGTGGTGACGGTGGTCCGCATGGGGGATAAGGAGTGGTCTTGCTGCCTCACGTGTGAGTGGTGACGGTGGTCCGCATGGGGGATAAGGAGTGGTCTTGCTGCCTCACGTGTGAGTGGTGACGGTGGTCCGCATGGGGGATAAGGAGTGGTCTTGCTGCCTCACGTGTGAGTGGTGACGGTGGTCCGCATGGGGGATAAGGAGTGGTCTTGCTGCCTCACGTGTGAGTGGTGACGGTGGTCCGCATGGGGGATAAGGAGTGGTCTTGCTGCCTCACGTGTGAGTGGTGACGGTGGTCCGCATGGGGGATAAGGAGTGGTCTTGCTGCCTCACGTGTGAGTGGTGACGGTGGTCCGCATGGGGGATAAGGAGTGGTCTTGCTGCCTCACGTGTGAGTGGTGACGGTGGTCCGCATGGGGGATAAGGAGTGGTCTTGCTGCCTCACGTGTGAGTGGTGACGGTGGTCCGCATGGGGGATAAGGAGTGGTCTTGCTGCCTCACGTGTGAGTGGTGACGGTGGTCCGCATGGGGGATAAGGAGTGGTCTTGCTGCCTCACGTGTGAGTGGTGACGGTGGTCCGCATGGGGGATAAGGAGTGGTCTTGCTGCCTCACGTGTGAGTGGGGATAGTGGTCCGCGTGGGGGATAAGGAGTGGTCTTGCTGCCTCACGTGTGAGTGGTGACGGTGGTCCGCGTGGGGGATAAGGAGTGGTCTTGCTGCCTCACGTGTGAGTGGGGATAGTGGTCTGCGTGGGGGATGAGGAGTGGTCTTGCTGCCTCACGTGTGAGTGGTGACAGTGGTCCGCGTGGGGGATGAGGAGTGGTCTTGCTGCCTCACGTGTGAGTGGGGATAGTGGTCTGCATGGGGGATAAGGAGTGGTCTTGCTGCCTCACGTGTGAGTGGTGACAGTGGTCTGCATGGGGGATAAGGAGTGGTCTTGCTGCCTCACGTGTGAGTGGGGATAGTGGTCTGCATGGGGGATAAGGAGTGGTCTTGCTGCCTCACGTGTGAGTGGGGATAGTGGTCTGCATGGGGGATAAGGAGTGGTCTTGCTGCCTCACGTGTGAGTGGTGACAGTGGTCCGCATGGGGGATAAGGAGTGGTCTTGCTGCCTCACGTGTGAGTGGTGACAGTGGTCTGCATGGGGGATAAGGAGTGGTCTTGCTGCCTCACGTGTGAGTGGGGATAGTGGTCTGCATGGGGGATAAGGAGTGGTCTTGCTGCCTCACGTGTGAGTGGGGATAGTGGTCTGCATGGGGGATAAGGAGTGGTCTTGCTGCCTCACGTGTGAGTGGTGACTGTGGTCTGCATGGGGGATAAGGAGTGGTCTTGCTGCCTCACGTGTGAGTGGGGATAGTGGTCTGCATGGGGGATAAGGAGTGGTCTTGCTGCCTCACGTGTGAGTGGTGATAGTGGTCTGCATGGGGGATAAGGAGTGGTCTTGCTGCCTCACGTGTGAGTGGGGATAGTGGTCTGCATGGGGGATAAGGAGTGGTCTTGCTGCCTCACGTGTGAGTGGGGATAGTGGTCTGCATGGGGGATAAGGAGTGGTCTTGCTGCCTCACGTGTGAGTGGGGATAGTGGTCTGCATGGGGGATAAGGAGTGGTCTTGCTGCCTCACGTGTGAGTGGGGATAGTGGTCTGCATGGGGGATAAGGAGTGGTCTTGCTGCCTCACGTGTGAGTGGGGATAGTGGTCTGCATGGGGGATAAGGAGTGGTCTTGCTGCCTCACGTGTGAGTGGTGACAGTGGTCCGCATGGGGGTAAGGAGTGGTCTTGCTGCCTCACGTGTGAGTGGTGACAGTGGTCTTGCTGCCTCACGTGTGAGTGGTGACAGTGGTCTTGCTGCCTCACGTGTGAGTGGTGACAGTGGTCCGCATGGGGGATAAGGAGTGGTCTTGCTGCCTCACGTGTGAGTGGGGATAGTGGTCTGCATGGGGGATAAGGAGTGGTCTTGCTGCCTCACGTGTGAGTGGGGATAGTGGTCTGCATGGGGGATAAGGAGTGGTCTTGCTGCCTCACGTGTGAGTGGTGACAGTGGTCCGCATGGGGGATAAGGAGTGGTCTTGCTGCCTCACGTGTGAGTGGGGATAGTGGTCTGCATGGGGGATAAGGAGTGGTCTTGCTGCCTCACGTGTGAGTGGTGACAGTGGTCCGCATGGGGGATAAGGAGTGGTCTTGCTGCCTCACGTGTGAGTGGGGATAGTGGTCCGCATGGGGGTAAGGAGTGGTCTTGCTGCCTCACGTGTGAGTGGTGACAGTGGTCTTGCTGCCTCACGTGTGAGTGGTGACAGTGGTCCACATGGGGGTAAGGAGTGGTCTTGCTGCCTCACGTGTGAGTGGTGACAGTGGTCTTGCTGCCTCACGTGTGAGTGGTGATAGTGGCCTGCATGGGGGTAAAGAGTGGTCTTGCTGCCTCACGTGTGAGTGGTGACAGTGGTCTGCATGGGGGTAAGGAGTGGTCTTGCTGCCTCACGTGTGAGTGGTGATAGTGGTCTGCATGGGGGTAAGGAGTGGTCTTGCTGCCTCACGTGTGAGTGGTGATAGTGGTCTGCATGGGGGTAAGGAGTGGTCTTGCTGCCTCACGTGTGATTGGTGACAGTGGTCTGCATGGGGGTAAGGAGTGGTCTTGCCGTGTGAGTGGGGACAGTGGTCTGCATGGGGGAAAGGAGTGGTCTTGGCGTGTGAGTGGGGACAGTGGTCTGCATGGGGGTGAGGAGTGGTCTTGGCGTGTGAGTGGTGACAGTGGTCTGCATGGGGGTGAGGAGTGGTCTTGGCGTGTGAGTGGGGACAGTGGTCTGCATGGGGGTAAGGAGTGGTCTTGGCGTGTGAGTGGGGACAGTGGTCTGCATGGGGGATAAGGAGTGGTCTTGCTGCCTCACGTGTGAGTGGTGATAGTGGTCTGCATGGGGGTAAGGAGTGGTCTTGCTGCCTCACGTGTGAGTGGTGATAGTGGTCTGCATGGGGGTAAGGAGTGGTCTTGCTGCCTCACGTGTGAGTGGTGAGAGTGGTCTGCATGGGGGTAAGGAGTGGTCTTGCTGCCTCACGTGTGAGTGGTGACAGTGGTCTGCATGGGGGTAAGGAGTGGTCTTGGCGTGTGAGTGGTGACAGTGGTCTGCATGGGGGTAAGGAGTGGTCTTGGCATGTGAGTGGTGACAGTGGTCTGCATGGGGGTAAGGAGTGGTCTTGGCGTGTGAGTGGTGACAGTGGTCTGCATGGGGGTAAGGAGTGGTCTTGGCGTGTGAGTGGTGACAGTGGTCTGCATGGGGGTAAGGAGTGGTCTTGGCGTGTGAGTGGGGACAGTGGTCTGCATGGGGGTAAGGAGTGGTCTTGGCGTGTGAGTGGTGACAGTGGTCTGCATGGGGGTAAGGAGTGGTCTTGGCGTGTGAGTGGGGACAGTGGTCTGCATGGGGGTGAGGAGTGGTCTTGGCGTGTGAGTGGCGACAGTGGTCTGCATGGGGGTGAGGAGTGGTCTTGGCGTGTGAGTGGTGACAGTGGTCTGCATGGGGGTAAGGAGTGGTCTTGGCGTGTGAGTGGGGACAGTGGTCTGCATGGGGGTAAGGAGTGGTCTTGGCGTGTGAGTGGTGACAGTGGTCTGCATGGGGGTAAGGAGTGGTCTTGCTGCCTCACGTGTGAGTGGTGACAGTGGTCTGCATGGGGGTAAGGAGTGGTCTTGCTGCCTCACGTGTGAGTGGTGACAGTGGTCTGCATGGGGGGTAAGGAGTGGTCTTGGTAGCAGCTGCTTTGTGATCAGCTGGTCACTCTGACTCTCTGATTTATTGGGAGCATCTACCTAAAGCATTAAAATTTCATTTCAGCCTTGGTAACTCTTACTTGCTCTGAAAGAGATAGCCAAGTTTCAAGGCCTTATCCTCACTGAAATCTGAGATCTAAACCAAGAATTTGGAATGGCTTCTAATTCTCAGCGTATCTTGTAGGAAACAAGCCTCTTGTGGCCATGACTACCTTAAGAAGTCTCTAAATCCCAAACTAAAGAAACTTGGTGCCCCTTCTGGGCTTGAGGTAGTTTTCTTCCCTGTACCCTCATCTGATAATTTTCCCAAAAATGGAAAGCAATGGACCTATTGAGGCAGAGTTAGACAAAGAAACTCTGGCTGAGGTTTCTAGTCAGCTTTCACTTCTCCTTCCTTGGATCACAAGGGTTTCTTGTTGGTTGCATGATTCAGTGTTTAAAAAGAAAGTGATGCCCACCTATCCTTTTTTCCCAAAGATCTTGTGAGATGTCATTAGGTCTTTCCAATGTTGAGAAGTCCTTGGGGTCTGCGAACTCCCCTCAACTCTCAACAAGTTTCTTTTCTCACCTGGGAAGAGCCCGTGTAGTGGGTCAGGGAGCCGCCCTCTCTCTAGATTGTGAACCCAGGCCCGTCCATTTCATTGCAGATAAAGCCTACATGCTGCACGTCAACACGCTGGAGAAGATCCGAGAAGAGTGGCAGAAGGAGCACATCAAGGCCTGTGAGGTACCTGAACCAGAAACTGCTCAGGAGGGGACAGGTCTTGCTCCTAGAGCCAGAAGATTCCCCTTTTGTAGAAATGCCCACCCCCTTACTATAGTGCCCCAATTCTCATAGCGATAACTAGCTTGAGGACAAACTAGAAATCAGGAATTTAAGAGGAGGATGGAAGGAACTGGAATATTTTCCCAAATCTCATCTTTCTACACCCCTTGCCCCATCTTGACCATGCTGTCCAACTCTGTTCAAGGTCTTCATCTAACATTTGGTTAGTGCAGGCCTGAAACAACGGAATCAATTAATGATTGATTAAGTAATGAAGCTTTAAGAGCCTCACCTGTACTTGTTAAGGGCTGAGAAGGATGTAGATAGCAGGTGAGCAGGCTTTAGAGCCTTTTACTCTCCTCACACTTTTGACTTCACTTCCCTCTTCATTTTCAGCACAAGATCTCACTTACAATTTCCCAGAGAAGATAAAAGACATAATGTGGAAACTGAAGTTTCCGTCAACCTATGTGTACATTTTCTTACCACCACACCAGTGGTTTTCAGAGTGAGGTCCCAAGACCAGTAGCACCAGCATCAACTAGGAGCTTATTAGAAATGCAAATTCCCAGGCTCTCTCCCAGACCTACTGAAATAAAAACTCTGGGGCTGGGGCCTAGCAAACTGTGTTAGGAAAAACCTGGAAGAAGCTCATTTTCATAAGGTTTAAAAACGTGCAAAGCAATTTTATATACATTTTATGGATACGTATGTAGCATAAGGAGCCCTGGAGGCCGAGTGGTTAAGAGTTTGGCTGCCAACCAAAATGTTGGCCACCAGCCGCTCCTTGGAAACCTGATGAGGCAGTTTACTCTGTCCTGTAGGCTCGCTGTGAGTCAGAATCGCCTCGACTGCAACAGATTTGGTTTTGGTTTGGTATGTTTTATAAAAACCTGCATATGAATGATAAAATTTAAGAGAGTGGTTGTCTCTGGTGAAGGAGGAAGGTGACAGAGATTGGAGAAAGCAGAATGTGAAACAAATATGGACAAAATTGTAGACAAAGCGATGTGGTTGGTAAGGGTATTTAGTCCATTACTCTCTATGATCCTATCTGTGAAATAGTCTATAACAAAAATAATGTAATATTTTAGTGTATAAAAGCTAAAATATTTACAGATGATTACTGTAATGAGTGTGCTTCAGAATAATCCAGGGGGCAGGGAGTTGGTAGGTAAGATAGGTAAACAAGATTGGCTGAGAATGGATTAATGTTAAAGCTGGTGATGAGTACGTGGGAGTTCATCATAATATTCTTTCTGTTCTTGTATATGTTTGAAGTTTTATATTACAGAAAGTTTAAAGATGTAATAGCTATGGTATTTAATATTTTAAAAAGTACCTTAATATATAATATATACTGTTAAAAAGCTTTGTAGAATAGCTTGATTTTCCAAAAGTTGATATTTGTTTACACCCCCAAAAACTATTTGTTCAGTCGGTGACTTTAAATTTTTTATTAAGGAAAATTTCAAGCATACACAAAGATAAGGACTGTCACATTCTCATCAACCAGCTTCAAAATTATGACCAACAGTTGGACTTGCCAGTCGAGTTCTATCATCCTGGGGGGTGGGCAGAGTTTTGGATCTGAGACTCTGCCAAGCTGCCCAGTAGAGAGGCCCATTAAAAAAAGAAAACTGAATCCATTGCCAACCGACGTGATTCTGAACCCTATAAGACAGAGTAGAACCACTATAGGGTTCCCAAGGCTGTAATCTTTGTGGAACCAGACTGCCATATCTTTCTCTCTCAGAGATGCTGAGTGGGTTCTAACCACCAACCTTTTGGTTAGCAGCCAAGCGTTTAACTGCTATACCACCAGGGTTCCTTGGAAAGGCCCATTAGGCAATTGGAAACCTGAGCTGGGATTCATGTTAGAATATTGGTGTCTGGGATCATCATTACTTACCTTCAGAACTATATCCAATTCTGTTTGCATTAATACAGTATTAGAATCCATTTATATTCTTTGTGGTAAGAGTTTATAAGCTTCCTGGTGGTGGGGCCAGCCATTTGCCACTGAGTTGACTCTGACATATGTGTTTCAGGGTAGAACTGTGCTCCATAGGGTTTTCAATGGTGGGTTTTTTGCAAGGTGATTTTTTGCAAGGTGATCACCAGACCTTTCTTCTGAGGTGCCTCTGGGTGGACTCAAACGTCCAACGTTTTGCTTAACAGCTGAACCCATTACCCATTTGTACCACCCAGGGACTCCAGGTGCTGGGAATGTACCCTAAATCAGCCAATAAGCTTACAGATAATTGAGACTTGACACTATTTCATAAGTTACAGCCAGTCTAAACAAAGGGTCCATTTTCTGTGCGTATGTATCTACATGTAGTTATGTTTCTGTAGGTGTTTGAGGCTCAAGAATGTGAACGAATAAACTTCTTCCGGAATGCATTGTGGTTACACATGAATCAGCTGTCACAACAGTGTGTCACAAGCGATGAGGTAAGTTAAAGGCATCTTGAGGATTGTGGCTCTGCATGTTGGATCATTAGAGTGGAAGGAACTCTAGATATTTATTTGCTCAATCCCTCTCATTTGAGGCCCAGAGAAGTAAAGTGACTTGCCCAAAGCCATGCAGTGAGTTAACAGAAGGACCCAGATGGAAACCTAACCTGACTGACTCCTGGTCCACTTTGCCACCCTGACTCTCTCTTTAAGAAATCAGAGTTAGGGCAGGAAAGCAGAGAAGGGAAACCCAGACATAGTTTAATTTATGGAAGACAGATGTCATGTCACGAATGTGAGTCCCAGAACCTGTTCCAGTCTGCAAAGTGCTCGCAGACACGTGTGGAGCCATCCAGCTCAGCACTACGCACACTGACACAGGCCCAGGCTTGTGGTCACTCCAGGGCCCAGGATTTACTTCAGTGACATTCCCAAAGCCATTACCCAGGATTAACTTGTACACAGCAATAGTCACTGGGCCCCCAGATCTCAGAGGAACCAGAATTAAGTCATCACAACCTTCTTTGCTAAGAAATAGCCATCTCCATTTAGATGGGAAACTTCAGAAGAACAATTAAGCACTAAGAAAACCGTAAGGATTGAATGGAAGAACTTTTCTCCAAGTAATTGTCTTTGCATTTATGTGTGGCATTGGTCTTGTGTCATCGGACTTGGTATCTTTTTTTTGGTTATATTAGTATATTTTTTAAATTTTTCAGCCAAGGGTTTTGTGGAGCCACAAAGGTAAAACCCCTGTCCTTTTTTTTTTTTTTTTCAATTTAACAACAGATCTGCATCAGAGAATCCTTTATTTGAGTCCAGAAATTTGGGAATGTCTTATTTTCCCTTTCAAAACTAAATCCAGAAAAGAGTCAGCCATTCATCAAACCTCATGTTTTTTCAAAATTATGCTTTAAGTGAAAGTCTACAATTCAAGTCGGTCTCTCATAAAAAAACTTACATACACATTGTTATGTGACCCTAGTTGCTCTCCCTGCAATGTGACAGCACACTCCTTCTCTCCACCCTGTATTTCCCGTGTCCATTCAACCAGATCCTGTCCCCCTCTGCCTTCTCATCTTACCTCCAGACAGGAGCTGCCCACATAGTCTCATGTGTCTACTTGAGCTAAGAAGCACACTCCTCATCAGTATCATTTTATGTCTTGTAGTCCAGTCTAATCTTTGTCTGAAGAGTTGGCTTTAGGAATGGTTTTAGTTTTGGACTAACAGAGAGTCCAGGGGCCATGACCTCTGGGGTCTCTCCAGTCTCAGTCAGACCATTAAGTCTGGCCTTTTTACTAGAATTTGAGGTCTGGATCCCACTTTTCTCCTGCTCCACCAGGGATTCTCTGTGGTGTTCCCTACTGGGGCATTGGTGTTAGCCAGGCACCATCTAGTTTTTCCAGTCTCAGGCTGATCGAGTCTCTGGTTCATGTGGCCCTTTCTGTCTCCTGGGTTCGTATTTTCCTTGTGTCTTTGGTGTTCTTCATTCTCCTTTGCTCCAGGTAGGTTGAGACCAATTGATGCATCTTAGATGGCTGCTTGCTAGCTTTTAAGACCCTAGCTTTTTGCCACTCACCAAAGTGGGATGCAGAACGTTTTAATATGCTTTGTTATGCCAATTGATCTACGTGTAAATGTTCCCTGAAACCATGGTCCCCAGACCCCCACCCCTGCTACTCTGTCCCTTAAAGTGTCAAAATTCCTGTTTTAATAAACTGTGTCACAATTAACACAAGCATACCTCTGCCTATTGATTTATTCTTCTTTTTGTTAGATGTATGAAGGAATCCGTAAGAGTTTAGAAATGTGCAGCATTGAGAAAGACATTGAGTACTTTGTGAACCAACGGAAAACTGGGCAGAGTCCACCAGGTGAAACAGGGCAGTGGGGGTGAGGAGATTGTTTAAGCCATTTGGTTAGCCTTTCTTGTCACATTGTTGGGGATGGAAGACACATGCCTCTTAATGTTTTGTTTCTTGATGGCTCTCCTAGCACCAGTTCTATATGAGAACTTCTACTGCCCCAAGAAGAGTGCAGCCCCACCAGGAAAGCCTGGACCTAACTTGGCAAGGTAGGAACTAGCTATCTTTCACATGAAGAAAAATACTTAAAGTTTTTTGTTTTAATTTTATTTATTTTTTGTTGTTGAGAATATGCACAGCAGAACATTTACCAATTCAGTGAAAATACTTTTAATACACACTTTATCATTAATGTTCTAAGACATGTTGGAATTTGAATATATCTACTGTTATATTTGCTTGGTGAAGTTGTTAGATTTTTGGAAATAGTGTTTTTAGGAGAAATGTTAAATGGATTTTACTAATCGTAGTTCACGGAGGACTATATCGTGCTTGAGTGTGATAATTATTACTCATTTATGAATCCTATGCCTTTCTGAGGAGCTCTGGTGGCAAAGTGGCTTAGAGCTCAGGCCACTAACCAAAATGTCAGCAGTTCAAATCCACCAGCTGCTCCTTGGACACCCTGTGGGGCAGTTCTGCTCTGTCCCATAGGGTCGCAATGACTCGGAATTGACTTGACGGCAGTGAGTTTTAATGGGTATGCCTTTCTGATAGCTTATAGTTAGGCAATAACTATAGCCCTCAGTGGGTCAAATTTGACCTTTATTTTTATAGGACCAGTAAGTTAAGAATAGTTTCTATATTTTTAAGTGGTTAAAAAAATCGGGAGGATACTATTTCATGACACATGAAAATTATATGAAATGCAAATTTCAGTATTCATATATAAAGTTTTATTGGAACATGACCACACTCATTGTTTTATGTTTTGTCTGTGGCTGCTTTTGCCCCCTAGTTGAGTAGCTGTGATAGAGACCATACGTGATCAGCAAAGCTTAAAAGATGCTAAGAGGCAGAGTTGTTCAGTGGTTAGAACTGAACTTCTGTCCCCAACCCAGACTGGCAGGATTAAAATATTTACTCTTTGGGCAAATTCCCTGATCACCTTCTGCATCAGTATCTTCATATGTAAGATTCTGGCCCTTTACAGGCAAAGTTTGCTATTCCCTGATATAAAGAATCCTGAGGGGTGAGAACTTCTCTTTCACATAAAATCAGTTTGGAGTATAAGCTGTTGAATTCTCAGTTCAGTTTAGTAAAGATGGGGTGGCAGGGGAGAAGTTTGCTTGATCATTATCAATATTTAAGAATGCCAGGAACTGTTCAAAACCGTTAACATGAATTAACTCACTTAACCCTCACAATGAGGAACTCTGTCTTCCCCATTTTACATACGAAGATACCACTGCAGAAGGTGATCAGGGAATTTGCCCACAGAGCTAATATTTTATTTATTTATTTTATTAGATGAAGGTTTACAGAACAAACTAGCTTCTCATTAAACAATTACTATGCATATTGTTTTGTGACATTGGTTGCCAACCCAATGACATGTCAACACTCTCCTTTCTCGACCTCTGGTTCCCAGTCATCAGCTTTCCTGTCCCCGCTTGCCTTCTAGTCCTCTCCCCTGGGCTGTCGTGCCCCTTTAGTCTCATTTTGTTTCATGGGTCTGTCTAATCTTTGGCTGAAGGGTGAACCTCAGGAGTGACTTCCTTACTGAGCTGAAAGGGTATCTGGGGACCATATTCTTGGGGTTTCTCCAGCCTCCGTCAGGCCAGTAAGTTTGGTCTTTTTCTGTGAGTTAGAATTTTCTTCTACATTTTTCTCCAGCTCTGCCTGGGACCCTTTATTGTAATCCGTGTCATAGCAGTCAGTGGTGGTAGCCGGGCACCATCTACTTGTACCGGACTCAATGTGGTGGAGGGTGTGGTAGTTGTGGGTCCATTAGTCCTTTGGACTAATCTTTGCCTTGTATCTTTGGTTTTCTTCATTCTCCCTTGTGCAGAACTAATATTTTAATCTTGCCAGTCTGGGTTGGGGGCGGGAGTCTGGGCTTCTAACCACTTAACAATCTTGCCTAATAATCATGTTGAAGCTTTAAAAGATTTCAGTAGGTCAGTGCTGCACATCTTTTGCTTTGTCTGAGTTTTTATTGACAGCCCTCCCCCACCCAGAGCAGAAACGAGATGTGAAATTGAAAATTATAAAAATAACAAGAATTTATCTGAAAGACATTGGTTTTGATTTCTTATAGGAGAGAACCTCCCCCAGTGCCTAAAAGTGTACCAGGTATGTTGTCAAGAAACTCCTTTTGAAATGCTTATGTCAGATTTTCTCTAAAGTTGAGTAGCTAGAATTTTGAAATAAGGGAAAAGGACAAATAGAATCAAATTCCCGAGAGAATGCATCTATATTAGAGTATTGCTTTTATGCTATTTGTCACAGAATGGAATTTAGTGATTGGTGGTCTACTTTATGGTTTATCCAAGGGAATTAAGTTACCAAAATGTGAAAAGAACCTTATTATAAGGCAATCTTATCTAAGAGACTATTTCAACTTGGATCATGAGAACAGCAGAATAAAAATCTAGTTTGTTTTGGGTTATACACAAATATAATTTATAGTAGGTAAAAAAAATTTTTTTTTTTTTTATAGATGTGTATAGGCGCCTTGGTGGTGCAATAGTTAAGAGCTCAGCTGCTAACCAATGTCAGTGCTTGGAACCCACCAGTAGCTCTGTGGGAGAAAGATGTGGCAGTCTGCTTCCACAGAGATTACAGCCTTGGAAACCCTATGGGGGAAGTTCTACTCTATCCTATAGGGTTGCTATGAGTTGGAATTGATTTGATGGCAATGGGTAATAGGTGTATAAAAACATAAAACTTAATATTATATTTTTTGTATGCTGTTTATAATTGTATGCTGTCACTGGTTACATGTGCCTCTGTTTTTTTTGAATTCCTGTTGTACCTCTGGGAGAACCACACAGTTTAGCATTTTTCTTCATGATATTCCCTGGGTTTAGATCCCTGAGGACAAGGACTTAGTCTTCTCCTGTACCACTCACAACCCCTAACATGGTACTGGGCACATAGTAGGTCCTTGACAAATCTTTATTATTTGATTAAAAGAAAGATACCGATCTACATCTAAGGGAATGAGGGAAAAGGACAACTCATGTGACTGCATTAAAAACAACAACAACAAAAAAAAAACCCTCTGCCATCGAGTAGATTCTGACTCATAGCGACCATATAGGGCAGAGTGGAACTGCCCCATAGGGTTTCTAAGGAGCGACTGGTGGATTCGAATTGTTGACCTCTTGATTAGTAGCCAAGCTCTTAACCACTCGCCACCAGGGCCCCTGTCTTGTACCACTCACAACCCCTAACATGGTACTGGGCACATAGTAGGTCCTCAACAAATATTTATTATTTGATTAAAAGAAAGACACCTATCTACATTCAAGGAAATGAGGAAAAAGGACAACTCATGCAACTGCATTTAGCAGATTAATAAAAATTTAGTGGCTATTGAGAAGCTCCTCAGTCAGGGGAAGATTGATGAGAAAGATCTTCCTCCAGAGCCGACACAGAGAGAAAGCCTTCCTCTGGAGCTTGAATTTGAACTTGTAGTCTACTAGACTGTGAGAGAATACATTTCTCTTTGTTAAAGGAAAAAAAGAAAAAAAAATTTTTTTTTTTTTTATAGTTGCTACTATGGCTCAAAAGGAGCCCTGGTGGCACAGTGGCTAAAGTGCTTGGCTGTTAACCAAAAGGTCAGTGGTTCAAACCCTCCAACAGCTCAGTGAGAGAAAAATGTGGCAGTCTGCTTCCTTAAAGATTTACAGCCTTGGAAACCTGTGGGGCAGTGTTACCATGTCCTGTAGGGTCAGAACTGACTTCACAGCAGTGGGTTTGGTTTTAGAATAACTCAAACAGATACCTGTACACTGGTGTGCATTGCAGCATTATTGGCAATAGGCAAGAGGTGGAAACAACCCGAGTGTCCCTCAACAGATGAATGGAGAACGAAATGTGGTATATCCATGAAGAGAAATGAAGTTTGATACATGCTATGACATGGATGAATCTTGAAAATATTAAGCTGAGTGAAATAAGTCAGGCACAAAAGGACAAACATTGTATGATTCACCTATCATGAAATATCTAGAGTAGGCAAATGCATAGAGACAGAAGTTTATTAGAGAGAGGACCAGGGGCTGGGGTAAGAGGTAGGGCTTAGAATTTATTGCTTACGGGGCTATTGAGTTTCTTTCTAACAAAGAGAAAAAGGGGGTGATAAAAATCTTTTGAAAATAGATAAGTGGTGATGGCTGCACAGCCTGGTGAATGGTACCAAATTGTACACTTAAAAATGGTTAAAATGGCAAATGTTTTGTTACATATATTTTACTACAATAAAAAAAAAATTAGTGGCTGAAGTGAAACCTTTGAACGATCTGGGGATTCAAGTAATTTTCATTTCTTGTTGCCTTATAGTTAAAAAAAAAATTACCATTTCATAATATGGCACTTTATTGTCCACTTTTGAAGATGACTTTACTGTGGGTGTTGCTGCCTGGACATAGTTGAAAAGGACAGTCGAATCATAATGGTAATCGCCAAAATGTTCCCTGGTCTGTAGCCATGACTACCGGTTGTAAGTTTTGCTGCCAGATAGATTTTCTTCTTACAAAAAAGCAGTCACCAGTCTTTAAGTGAAATACCTTGGTTTGAAAAGGGCTAGGATCTTGAGTGGGAATCGACTCAATAGCACTGGGTTTTTTTTAGGATCTTATCATGAAAAATATTACCTTAATGTTCCTTTTGTGCTCTCTCCTTTGCAGACAACTCTGATTATTCTTTGCTCTATCAGTAGCATTGATGGTAAGAATTTTTACTTGTCACATAATCACATTTAGACTGGACATTGTGTTTCTGAAGCCTTTGAAACTGAGGGCGAATGGTGGGAAATGGGGATTCTAAGCAATGAAAAATACATGTATTTTTATTTTTTAAATACGTATATTTAAATCCAAAAGTTAAAGCCTATCTTTGACTAAGCATGTTAGAAGTAAAAGTGGGAAGAATGGATAAAACTGCTAACTGCAGAACAGTGACCAAAACCAAACATGGCCTTGGGTCAGGCCAGCATGCCGGTAGATGTGATGTTTCTGCAGGGTGGCCTTGATGGACTCTATATCTGAAAGGGGACTGAAGACCACTCAGTGCCTGTTTGAATGAGGGTGTTTTTCCTTCATTACTTATCCTATAACTCGTTTTTTTTCATTGTGTTTTTAGGTGAAAGCTTACAGCGCAAATTAGTTTCTCATTTGAAAATTTATACACAAATTTTTTTGTGATATTGGTTGCAATCCACACAATGTACCACCAGCACACTCCTCTTTTGCCTTTACACCGTGGGTTCCCTGTGTCCTTTCATCCAGTTTCCCTTTCCCTTCCTGCCTTCTCGTCTTGGCTTTTGGGCAGATGTTGCCCATCTGGTCTCGTATACTTGACTAAACTAGGAAGCACGTTCCTCATGTGTGTTATTGTTTCTTTTATAGGCTTGTCTAGTCTTTGGCTGAAAGGTAGACTTTGGGAATGGCTTCGGTTCTGAGTTAGCAGGGTGTCCAGGGCCCATAGTCTCTGGAGCTCCTCTAGTCTCTCTCAGACCAGTAAGTCTGGTCTTTTTTAGTAAATTTGAATTTTGTTCTACATTTTTCTCCTGCTCTGCCTGGAACCCTCTATTGCAAGCCATCAGAGTGGACGGTAGTGGCAGCAGGCCCCATCTAGTTCCTCTGGGCTCAGGCTGGTGGAGGCTGTGGTTCATGTGGTCCGTTAGTCTTTTGAACTGATATTTTCCTTGCCTCTTTGGTTTTCTTCGTTCTCCTTTGCTCCAAACGTGATGGGACCAATAGATGTGTTTTAGATGGCCGCTCACAAGTTTTTAAGACCCCAGACACTACTCACCAAAGTTATCCTACAACTCTTAACTGTTCTTGTTAAGCTGTTTTGTAGCTATTACACATCTAAAGGCAAAGCTCACAAACAAAACACACATGATTCTCACTGTTAAGGTAGTTAAGCCTTTAGTGTACACCCCCTACCCACTAAAAGGGGAAAAGTCAAGTAAGAAGAAGTCAGTGAAATCAATGCAAATGATACCACACTCAGCAACAAACCAGTATCATGGGGGTCATCTGGTATGATGACCATTCTACCAGATTATCACTGCCCTTAACTAGCAAACCACAAGGATTCTGAGAGCAGAACTGAACATTCTTTAACCAAAAAACCAAAACCAAACCCACTGCTGTCAAGTCGATTCGGACTCATAGTGACCCTATAGGACAGGGAACTGCCCCATAGAGTTTCCAAGGAGCGCCTGGTGGATTTGAACTGCTGACCTTTTGGTTAGCAGCCATAGCTCTTAACCACTATGCCACCAGGGTTTCCAAACATGGCCGCAAAGATGACCACATGGTGGCTGTTCCTCTGGCACTCAGCTGCTTACAGCATGCCCCAAAGAAAAATCAATCTTCTTAACAGTGAAGGAATACCTCAGAAGCCAAAGGAGAAATATTAAGTGAAAAGCCAGTGCCAGAGACTGTCGAGTTGATTCTAACTCATGGCAACCCCATGTGTGTCAGGGTAGAACCATGCTTCACAGGGTTTTCAATGACTGATTTTTCAGAAGTAGATCTTCAGGCCTTTCTTCCATGGTGCCTCTGGGTGAACTTGAACCTCCAGCCTTTTAGTTAGCAGGTGAGTGCATTTGCCATTTGCACCATTTAGGGACTTCTCATAAATTATAGTTCTTTTAAATCAAATAGGCATATCTTGGGGTATGACTATAACCAAAGAAAAACTCTGAGAGGATACATTTCTAAAAAATAACATTTTTTCTTTTTGTTTACTTGTGTTTTCTAATTTATCAACAATGAAAATTTATTACTTCTTTAAAAACTGTTTAAAAGTGTTGATCCTCTTACTTGTTCTTGATCTGGGAGGGACAGAAAGGCCATGACCTCCTTTCCACCCTTCCTAGTTGGGTGTTGGTGACATTTACTCTCTCTTATGAAACAAAACTGGTTTTTTTTTTTTTTTTTTTTTAAATTTTTACTGTGCTTTAAGTGTAAGTTTATAAATCAAGCCAGACTCTAATACAAAAGTTTATAAACACCTTGCTGTATACTCCTAATTGCTCTCCCCTAATGAGACAGCACACTCCTTCCCTTCACTTTCTCTTTTCATGTCCATTCGGCCAGCGTCTGACCCCCTCTACCCTCTCATCTCACCTTCAGACAGGAAATGCCAACATAGTCTCCTATGTCTCCTTGATCCAAGAAGCTCATTCTTCACCAGTATCATTGTCTATCCCATAGTCTAGTCCAATTTCTGTCTGAAGAGTTAGCGAAACAAAGCAGGTTTTTAACAGTATTCCATGCTGATTTTCCTCCAGTGTTCTATACCACCTAAAAGTGCTTAGAAGTGAGCACATCAAATGCTACTTGTTTTCAGTCCCCTAAAAAATACCTACTTTGGGACTTGTAGTCAAGTAGCTATATAGCTAGTATAGAAGTCAAGTTGTCTTAATTAGATAGAAATAATTGGCTATTATTTATTTATATTTAAACATAAGTTCTTAAATTGCTAAGAAATATATTTCATATTTCAGCAACTTTGCAGTAAAAGATAATGGAAACTGAAGACATAAAATACCCCAACTTTCTGACCTACAAACAAATTGTAATCGTTACAACCAGTCATCATTTCTTCTTCATTTCATAAGCCTCCATCTTTCTTCTCAAGATGGTTCTTGGCTGGCACAAACGGTTTGTGTTCAGCTGTTAACTGAAAGGTTGGTGGTTTAAAATCACCCAGCAACCCTACAGGAGAAAGGCCTGTAGGCCTTTTGATCTGTTTCCATAAAGATTACAGCCAAGAAAACCCTGTGGAGCAGTTCTACTCTGTAACACATGAGGTTGACTAAAAGCCAATAAGTTTGATTTTTTTTTTTTTTTCTCCCTTAAGGCCTAAACTAAAGGCAGAGCAGGAACACGGGAAATAAATGGCTTGGGATTTGGAGGTAAAACCTGCTCTCTGGAACACCATGTGGATGATGGCTATGGGGCAGGGTGCTGACCACTCCAAGTGTTTCTTTTCAGCTTTTTCTTTCCTGTCATCACTAGTTTGGGTGAAGTATTTATTCTAGTTGCTTAGTAATAGCATTTGACCCAACAACCCTAGTTCCTCAGAGCCCAAGATGCTGATGTTTGAATGTAAGATGTTAATACCAATGCACTATTCCAGTTATCTCACTTGAGTTATTTCATTTCATTGTGTTGCGTTAATGCCCTGACCAGTTCAATCAATAAAGAAAAAGCCAAATCCACTGCTGTTGAGTCTATTCCAACTCATAGCAACTCTACAGGACAGAGTAGAGTTGCCCTATAAGGTTGCTAAGGAGCAGCTGGTGGACTCGAACTGCCAACCTTTTGGTTAGCAGCCCAACGCTTAACAGCTGTGCTACCAGGGCTCCAGCAGTTCAGTGAATAGTTGTTAGGTTGTTAGGTGCCGTCGAGTCAGTTCCGACTCGTAGCGACCCTATGCACAACAGAACAAAACACTGCCCGGTCCTGTGCCATCCTTACAACTGTTGTCATGCTTGAGCTCATTGTTGCAGCCACTGTATCAATCCACCTTGTTGAGGGTCTTCCTCTTTTCCACTGACCCTGCCAAGCATGATATCCTTCTCCAGGGACTGATCTCTCCTGACAATGTGTCCAAAGTATGTAAGATGCAGTTTCGCCATCCTTGCCTCTAAGGAGAATTCTGGCTGCACTTCTTCCAAGACAGATTTGTTCATTCTTTCAGCAGTCCATGGTATATTCAATATTCTTCGCCAACACCACCATTCAAAGGCATCAACTCTTCTTCGTTCTTCCTTATTCATTGTTCAGCTTTCACATGCATATGATGTGATTGAAAATACCATGGCTTGGGTCAGGTGCACCTTAGTCTTTAGGGTGACCTCTTTGCTCTTCAACACTTTGAAGAGGTCCTTTGCAGCAGGTTTGTCCAATGCAATGCGTCTTTTGATTTCTTGACTGCTGCTTCCATGGGTGTTGATTGTGGATCCAAGTAAAATGAAATCCTTGACAACTTCAATCTTTTCTCCGTTTATCATCATGTTGCTCATTGGTCCAGTTGTGAGGATTTTTGTTTTCTTTACGTAGAGGTGTAATCCATACTGAAGGCTGTGGTCTTTGATCTTTATTAGTAAGTGCTTCAAGTCCTCTTCACTTTCAGCAAGCAATGTTGTGTCATCTGTATAACACAGGTTATTAATGAGTCTTCCTCCAATCCCGATGCCCCGTTCTTCTTCATATAGTCCAGCTTCTTGTATTATTTGTTCAGCATACAGATTTAATAGGTATGGTGAAAGAATACAACCCTGATGCACACCTTTTCTGACTTTAAACCAATCAGTATCCCATTGTTCTGTCCGAACAACTGCCTCTTGATCTACGTACAGGTTCCTCATGAGCACAATTAAGTGTTTTGGAATTCCCATTCTTCGCGGTGTTATCCATAGTTTGTTATGATCCACATGGTCGAATGCCTTTGCATTGTCAATAAAACACAGGTAAACATCCTTCTGGTATTCTCTGCTTTCAGCCAGGATCCATCTGACATCAGGAATGATAACCCTGGTTCCATGTCCTCTTCTGAAACCAGCCTGAATTTCTGGCTGTTCCCTATCCATATACTGCTGCAGCCGTTTTTGAATGATCTTCAGCAAAATTTTTCTTGCATGTGATATTAATGATATTGTTCTATAATTCCCAAATTCGGTTGGATCACCTTTCTTGGGAATAGGCATAAATATGGATCTCTTCCAGTCAGTTGGCCAGGAAGCTGTCTTCCATATTTCTTGGCATAGACGAGTGAGCACCTCCAGCCTGCATCTGTTTGTTGAAACATCTGAATTGATATTCCATCAATTCCTGGAGCCTTGTTTTTCGCCAATGCCTTCAGAGCAGCTTGGACTTCTTCCTTCAGTACCATCAGTTCCTGTTCATATGCCATCTCTTGAAATGGTTGAATAATGACTCTGTGTATTCCTTCCATCTTCTTTTGACGCTTCCTGCATCGTTTAATATTTTCCCCATGGAATCCTTCACTATTGCAACTCGAGGCTTGAATTTTTTCTTTAGATCTTTCAACTTGAGAAATGCCGAGCATATTCTTCCCTTTTGGTTTTCTATCTCCAGCTCTTTGCACATGTCATTATAATACTTTACTTTGTCTTCTCAAGAGGCCCTTTGAAATCTTCTGTTCTGTTCTTGACCAAGATGGATGTCAGAGGAGACTCTGAAATTTGCTCTCGAGCGTCGAGCAGCTAAAGCAAAAGGAAGAATTGATGAAGTAAAAGAACTGAACAGAAGATTTTAAAGGGCCTCTCGAGAAGAAAAAGTAAGTTTCAGTCAATAGAGGTTCAGTATATACATGTATAATTGACTGAATTTAAGAGAATTTTAAAGAAGGGAGCCTAGCTTATTCACACTGAAAATAGTTTGAGTGAATCTTGGAATTGAAAATTAAATAGAAAGGTTTAGGAATTTGTCATTTTTTCTGCAGCTGTTGATTTTAGCTGCTCTTCCCATTTTGCCTTCTAACATGCTTCTGATATGACAGACTAACTTTTGGATTTAAGAATATATGTTTTTAAAATAAAAATACACATAGTATTTACTAATGCAGTGCTATTATCGTCACGTTCCATTTTTCACGGCTTGGAATACCCATTCTCCAGCATTTGTTTTCCTTGGCCAAGCACATTTATTCTTGCCGAAGATACTCTTAAGGTAGGAGGGGGTGCTGACACGAATGATTCATTCAAATGAAATTGCTTTGCTATTTTCCTCCAGAAAACAAAGCTTTTTCACCTAGTGCTTCTACGGCGTGGAAGGAAGCACCGAGAGTAGCAGAATCTACAGCCGAAGTGTGACAGTCATGAAGACATTGAAGTGAATCTTTGTGGTAGTTTTTTGATATTTGAAATTTATGGTAGACATTTAGTTCAACTTAAGCTAATAGGGGTCTGCAGTTTTCTGAAGAAGTTTACAAATTATCCAGACTGAAGAATTATCTTCCCAGTCAGCTACTAAAGTTGTGAATGAATTGTATTTTCTACTTGGGAAGCAGGAGAAGTTTTTGGATTTGGAGCAGAGAAATGCAAGTCATCAGCCTGCAGAAGAACCTTCTCTAGATTTGGAGGGGAGTGGGGTCATGGCTTGGAATTTCCACAGAAACACACACACTCAGTGGCACGAGTTTTTTAATTGCTTTCCTTTTTGGGTGGAAGACTTAGAGGCCATCTGATCACACTTTATCATTTTACAGATGAGGAAATGAGGCCCAGAAGTGTTAAACCAATTTCCTTATAGTTCTCCCAGCTGGTTAGGGGCAGAACCAGAACTAGGGCCCAGGTATGTCATCCCATATCCTGTTTTTCTAACCCTGCTTGAGGCTGTGATGCTCATGCTGAAATTTAAGACACCAAATATTTTTGCCAGCATTTTTTCAGTTGGGAAAATCACCAGGGTTTAAATGTCAGACTTATTTTTATGTGGATCACTGTGTATACTGAACTTAATTTAAGAAACCATTGATCGTAAAACACACCATTAGTTTATGTACCACTGAGAAGGTGAGGTGGGGGAGTTGCCAATTAACCTGCGACAAGTCACTGATGGCCAAGACCTTAAGAATTTGAGAATTTAAAGTGTGAAAAAATACACATCTTAGAATCAATGAAATATGGTGTTTTGACTTGAGAATTTTCTAGAAAATTCTATAAAGCCAATCTTCAATCCTGGGTCTTCACAGAAAACCTTTCCTTTGCTAGACTCTGGAATCCTTAAAGTGTCAATCTTTCCTTTTCACAAATACTTAAGCCTTTTTTTTGTCATCCACAAACAGCAGCGAGGTTACCTACTGCTGTGGACAGAGTAGAACTGCTCCATGGAGTTTCCAAGGAGTGGCTGGTGGATTTGAATTGCCAATCTTTGGATCAGCATCTGAGCTCTTAACCACTGTGCCACCAGGGCTCTACAGGGAGGTTAGGTACCTTTTTTACAACATTTGCACACTGTGAGAATGGTATGTTTTAGTTAATGTAAGTTAAAACAGCCAGTACTGTTTTAACTTACCATTAACTTCCAGCACTGGTATGCTGGAAAGTCCTGTTACCACAAAGAGCAAAAAAAAATTTTTTCTCTCCTGCTCTATGCAGTTGCTTTCCCAGAATATGAACACACTGACTGAGGGAAGATTGATTCTCACTCCCCTCCCCTTTAATGTAAGACGCTCTTGAATGTGGTAGCTTCTTGTCAGGCAGGAAACTTGCATCATTTAGATATCCTTTTGAGAAACTAACATGTGCAAAGCGTCACTGACTTCCCCAAACTAAACAGGCTCAGGACATTTCCCTTCAAACTCAGAACATTCTATGTTTAAGAGTTTTATTTACCGTTGGCAATTCCTCAGGGATTTCACTTTTCTCTTTATTGACCAGTGTAATTGATGTGAACATATTTTGTGAATTGAAAACAGTATATTTTATTGCTCTTTCGGTTTGATATGAAATAAAAGTTTTTGGTGATTTGGAATTTATTTTTCATTTTTGTGTTAACCTGATCTCTCTTCTGAGCTTTATTTCATCCCTTGTCACACTTGCTGTTTTTAAACTACAGAAAGACATACTGCTGGTCAAGGAGACCAAGTGGAGGCTGGTGCCGTATTATCTTCTCTACCTTAATCCCGATGTCACTTCCTCAGGGAGGCCCCATCCCAGCCTCCAGACTAGGCTGGATCCCACTACTTTTCCTTCTCCTTTATTTTCCTTGTTATTACATGATTTATTCTTTTTTTTTAAAAAAAATTAATTGTAGTAAATATATATGTAACAAATCATTCGCCTTTTCAACATTCTTCACATGTACAATTCAGTGATATGAGTTATGTTTGTCATGTCTTTCAACCATTACTGTGCTCCATTTTCAAATTTTCCCATGACCCTTAACAGATGCTAAGTGTCCCTCAAGTAGTGAGTTCTCCTTTTCCCCTCCCTCCCACCCACTCCTGGTAACACTAATAAACTCTGGGCTCTATACACTTGCCTATTCTAGATTTCATGTAAGTGGACTCATACAGTATTTGTCCCTTTGTGACTGCCTTCACTCAGCCAACATGACTCACTCTTGAAATTAATTGTTCCATGTCTATCCTCCCTCCTAGACTTTAATTTCCTTGAGAGAAGGCTCCTGTCTGTCCTTTCTACTGATATATTCCCAGCACTTTGCATGTGGTAGTAAATATGAGTTCACTGAAAGAATTAGTGGCCTATAAGAGAAGGTAGCAGAGAAACAACCACTTGAGGGAGACCTAAAGGAGAGTAAAGGGGGTGAAGCCAGTCAAACAAGTATGTTACACCTAGTAAATATGAGCTATTCTGTAGGTGGTTGTTATCTTAATTTGGCTTCCCCCAGAAGCAGACTCTGAGACAACGATTTAGGGCAAGTAGTTTATCTGGAGGGCAATTCCAGGAATCATCAGTACAGAAATGGGGAAACGAGACAGGAAAGGGGAGGAAACCCCAAAAGCATGCATTATCAAGCAAGTTCCCTCTGTGGGAAAGTGGAATTTAATCCTCTTGGGGAACCCTGGGAAATGATGTAGAACACACACCTTAGATATCTCAACTGAGGGGTGAGGGAATTGGGATATTTATTCACCAACTTCCATCCGTCACTGGTTGAGGCAGTCCTGACCTGCCATGAATGCTGACAGAGTAGGCTCAGGTAGTCTGCAGGAACTCCTGGGTAGGGACACAGTTCCTGGTGTTGAGAGCTGAGATGGGGTTTATGGAAATGGTAGGCACTGAGGGAATATGGATGGGCCGTTGATAGTGTCTGCCCCCTGCTCTGCTCAGATCCACTTGTGTCCCACATTACTTTTACTCCACCTTGTCACTACTTCTCCAAGTCACAATTTCCAAAACAAACACACATAAACAGGAAGTTTAGTGAGACAAGCTCCAGTCCCTGTTGCTGAAGTTGGTCCTGAGCCCATGACTGATACGGACCTGCTGTCCTCTACCACCCATTCTAGGTTCCTCTCACGCTTGGTTAGTTCTGCTGGTCTAGGTTGCTTGAAAGGTGGGGTACTTCATCCCTGAGGGGTCTTAATCCCTGGTTATTAGGCTCTTGTCCAACGCTGTTTGCTAAAATTGCCAGTTTATGTTTATCACCAAGCATGGGAACACAAAGTGGCACCCCAGTGGACCCCCTGAGTTCCAGATACATTTCCCCTTGTCCCCAGTCCTGCCCCTGTTTCCTCATGATAATCACCTCTGTTTGCCAGTACAGTAACTCCTTTCTTTGCTAGCTGGTTTACTAACATGAGGAGCCCCAATGACCAGGCATCAGCTGTAGTTTTAGGTTGAGTGAAACTCTTATGTCCCCTAGTAGACATATCCCCCACCAACCCCCAGGAGCAATGAACTCTAGCCTATCAGAGCCTAAAGTTGAAGGGATGTTGTTGTTGTTAGGAGCCGTCAAGTTGGTTCCTGCATATAACAGAATGAAACACTGCCAGGGCCTGCTTCATCTTCACAATCATTGCTATGCTTGAGCCCATTGTTGCAGCCACTGGGTCAATCCATCTCATTGAGGGTCTTCCTCTTTTTCATTTACTCTCTACTTTACCAAGCATGATTTGGAAACCCTGGTGGTGTAGTGGTTAAGTGCTACAACTGCTAACCAAAAGGTCGGCAGTTCGAATCCTCCAGGTGCTCCTTGGAAACTCTATGGGGCAGTTCTACTCTGTCTATAGGGTTGCCATGAGTCGGAATCGACTCGACGGCAGTGGGTTTTTGGCAGTGGGTTACCAAGCATGATGTTGTTCTCCAGGGACTGATCTCTCCTGATAACATGTGAGATGTAGTCTCATCATCCTTGCTTCTAAGGAGCATTCTGGTTGTACTTTTTGCAAGTTGAAGGGATGGGAAACACAAATTCTCCCAGTGGGCTACAGAGTTACAGAAGCCATTCTTACCTCTGGGCTCCTAGACTTGTGTTTTCTACCTATTAGAGACTGCTGTGGATTGAATTGTGTCCACTTAAAATATGTGCTGGAACCCTAACCCTTATATCTGTGGATGTAATCTAATCTAATCATCTTCTATGACGCCATCTAATGTAACGTAATGAATCAGTCAGTTGAGATCATACCAGTGTAGTTGTTAAATGACGTCAAGTTGATTCAGACTCATAGAGACCCTACAGGACAGAGTAGAACTACCCCATAGGGTTTCCAAGGAGCGGCTGGAGGATTCAAACTGCTCATCCTTTGGTTAGCAGCCTGAGCTCTTAACCGCTTTGCCGCCAGGGCTCTTTCCCAGCGTAGAGTGGGTAGAAATTTTTGGTACTTAGTTGCACTATCAGCTAATTATCTCAAGAAAGCTGCAATAATTTAGAAATAACAAGATTCCTTTTGTAATCTTACAAAATGCATTTAGTAACCAAGAATGATGAAATAATGCCCATACAGAGGGATGTACAGGAAGTACAGTAATTATTTGTAGAATGAATGACTTCTTGGAAATCATCTGTTGAAAGGAGGTTTCACTAATGGGAATTGCCACTAGATGGCAACAGAGACTCATGGAATCTAATTTTGTAAGGGGTTTTTTTTTTTTAAGAAAGGTCTACTCAGGGTTCATTCAAGAGTTCGGCAGTTTTTATGGAAGGAACCTCCGTTGTGACAAGCCCTGTGCCAGATATTTGCTGACTTATGAATCATCAAACCAAAAACCAAACCCGTCGCTGTTGAGTTGTTTCAGACTCTTAGCGACCCTAGAGGACAGCATAGACTGCCGCACGGGGTTTCCAAGGCCGTAAATTTTTACGGAAGCAGATTGCCACATCTTTTTCCCACAGATGGTTGGTGGGTTTGAACCGCCGACCGTTCTGTTTGTTGGCAGCCGAGTCTTAACCCCTGTGCCACCAAGGCACGTACGAATCACAGTGATATTACACTTTGGAATGTCATAATATACTGTATGAATTATAGTCCTTTTGGAGTCCTGATGAAGCAGTGGTTAAGAGCTTGGCTGCTAATCAAGAAGTCAGCAGTTCGAATCCACAAGCCACTCCTTGGAAACACTGTGGTGCCTTTCCACTCTGTCCTATAAGGGTTGCTATGAGTCAGAGTTGCTATTTATAAGGTTTTCACTGGTTAATGCTTTTTAGTAGTAGACTGCCGGGTCCTTCTTCATGAAGACTAAGGTGCACCTGACCCAAGCCATTGTATTTTCAATCACATCACATGCGTGTGAAAGCTGGACAATGAATAAGGAAGACCGAAGAAGACTTGATGCCTTTGAATTGTGGTGTTGGCGAAGAACGTTGAATATACCATGGACTGCTGAAAGAATGAACAAATCTGTCTTGGAAGAAGTACAACCAGAATGCTCCTTAGAAGCAAGGATGGCGAGATTGCGTCTTACATACTTTGAACACATTGTCAGGAGGGATCAGTCCCTGGAGAATGATATCATGCTTGGCAGAGTACAGGGTCAGTGGAAAAGAGGAAGACCCTCAACAAGGTGGATTGACACAGTGGCTGCAACAATGAGCTCAAGCATAACAACGATTGTAAGGATGGCGCAGGACCAGGCAGTGTTTTGTTCTGTTGTGCATAGGGTCGCTATGAGTCGGAAGCGACTCGATGGCACCTAACAATGACAACAACGTGAGTCAGAGTTGACTGGATGGCAACGAGTTTGGTTTATAGCCCTTTTACTAAATGCCTGATTCTTGATGGGGATTTTTCTCATTAGATTCAGAATTATTCTAAATTCTGAAAGTTGCAGTGAAAGTTAATACAGCCTATTGAAGAGAAATTTGGCAAATATTTATCAAAATTCAAAATGAGAATGCCTCTTTGACTAGCAATTTCATATTGAGGCATCATCTAATAGAAATACACATGCACAAAAATACACATATAAGAATGGTTACTTGCAAACGTCTTTAATAGTGAAAAACTGAAAATAATGTAATGTCCACCAGAAGTCTGTTTAAATAAAGTTACAAAATTTTTAATTAATTAAAGGGACAAAAGGGGTACAGCAATCTGCCCTACAAGGAAAGATCTTCAAAATACATGAATTACAATGTCTCATAGACGTTGAGTATTTAGGAGTGTGATATTTGCACATCTGTAGAAAAATGTCTGAAAGAATACACACTCAACTGATAACAATGGTTAACTCTGGGGAGGGGAGTGTCTTAGTTACCTGGGGCTGCTATAACAGAAATACCACAAGTGGGTGGCTTTAGCAAACAGAAGTTTATTCTCTCACAGTCTACTAGGGTAGAAATCAAATTCAGGGTGTCAGCTCCAGGGGAAGGCTTTCTCTCTGTGTTGGCTCTGGAAGAAGGTCCTTATCATCAATCTTCCCCTGGATTAGGAGCTTCTCCGCACAGGAACCCTGGGTCCAAATGATGCACTCTGTTCCTGGCACTACTTTCTTGGTGGTAGGAGATTGCCAAATCTCTGCTCACTTCCCTTTCCTTTTATCTCTTGTAAGATAAAAGACGGTACAGCCCTCACCCCAGGGAAACTCCATTTACACTTGATCAGGGATGTGACCTGAGCAAGGGTGTCACAACCCACCCTAATCCTCTTTAACATAATCTAACCTTGCCTCATTAACCACAGGCTGAGATTAGCATTTATAACACCCAGGAAAATTTTATCAATCACAAAATGGAGGACAACCATAAAACACCGGGAATCATGGCCTAGGTTGACACATATTTTTGGGGGACACAATTCAATCCATGACAGGGAACATTAACTTTTTATCATATATACTTCTATATTATTTGTAGACATTAGAAATATAATTAAAAAATTATTATAGAAATTTTTGAAGGAAAGGAAAAAATAATCCTAACACCCAACAGGCAACACTGAACTATTATGAATAATCTAGTGTCTTCTACATGAAAATTTTCTGATATTCATTGTGGCCCCAGTATATAAGTATAGAGTATTGTAAACATGGAGAGAGTAAATCAGGCTTTCTATCTTAAAAGTCCATTTATTTATATTGTACAACTGCCTTGGTTCCAATTCCAGCTTTCCCATTTACTAGCTGTAAAACCTTACACAAATTATTTAACTTCTCTGGGCCTTAGTTCCCTTATCTATAAAATAAGAATAAAATTACTGACTTTGTAGGGTTATTATGATAGTCAAATGAGTTAATACGTGAAAAGTACTCAGAACAGTGCCCTGAAGACAGTAAGAGCTCAGGAAATGTTGGGGATGGTTACCGCCTAGGGATCAGTAGTAGCAAACGTTTGGCTGCTATCAGGCCATTGATTAACCTGCTTGCCAACAATGTGAATTTTTTTCATGTCTTTGAGGGAGCATTAAGGTATAGAAAAAACTATTTGTCATTATTTATTTTTTAAATTAATCTTCAATTTATTTACATCATACACATTTTAAAGTTTAGCTTTTCTTCAGTCTTCAAGTTATCTTTATAAATCTTAATATTGTATTTATAAATCAAATAAATGCTAATAATTACTTTCAAGGGGGAACTTTAATGAACAGTTGATCGCCTCAAATTCAACAGACCAAACTCCCTTAAATGATCAGTCCCCTTTAGGATTTAAATTTCTTCAAACATTTTAACCTACAATATTAATAGTATTTTAATTTCTTATATTGCCTGAATTGACCAACAAACCTTTCTAACTACCTAAACCACTCTCCTGTGGTCTAACAAATGCAGTTTATAGATACAATGGATCTCAATTTCTCATATATATTCCAGAATTATGTACAACTTTGTAGAATTATAGCTTTCAACCAAAAATATGTAACATAAATTCAGTTAGTCAAATACATATTTTAATTTGGAATCACAAGGTCTGTTGTTTTTGTTTCGTGTGCGCTTAGTCAGTTCCGACTCAGCGATCCTATGCACAGCAGAAGAACACTGCCTGATTCTGCACCATCCTCACAATCGTTCCTATTCTTGAGTCTATTGTTGCAGCCGCTGTGTCAGTCCATGTCATTAAGGGTCTGTTAGATCCTCTAATTCGCCAAATTCTCTTATCCAGTACAACCATTTAAAAAAGACAGAGATTATTCCTAATTTAATATAAAAGGGTTTTATACTGTTGGTTTGAATTACTTTATCTTCTTTGTATTTGATTCTGAACTTTCCTGAAATGACACTTCACTTCAAATAATCGGTTTACTTTTTCAATCTACTGTCTGGAGCAGGTTGGGTTTACCGGCTTAGCCAACTAGGGTTGCTTATCAGTCAGATTTTTGGCTGGGAAATGAAATCTTGGGCTGCACACTCTTGGGGAAATTTTCTGAGTCCCCCTATTCCTCTTAATTAGTTGCTGTGGCAACAGGAATTCCAAGTCTACATCCTTTAAATGGAATAGTTTTGACAACCAACTTCTGGGTTCAAAATACATCATCATCCAATTCTCCTGTTTTGACTAACAGACAACCTGGTTGCTTTATCACTTGTCCAGACTCCATCCATCTCTGTGCTTCCTGATTGAATTTGGTACTTTTTCAAAAACAGAACTTGAATTGTCTGGATGTTGGCCACAATTCTAAAGTTATTCCAATGATAGATGCCTTCATGATGGAAAATTTAGTTTTGTTTAGTAGTTAACCCTCTGCCAGCCGACTGACCCCCATCTCCCTTTATCTGGTTCCTCCTGCTCCTTTAAACTCTCTAAGTCTCTGCTCATACAAAGCAATTTGGTTCTCTTTGGCATTTCCAGTTTCCATTCTCAAGTCCACCACATCCCCTACTTGAAAAATGCACCCTTCACGGTTAGCTCATTTAATCCTCATTATATCTGAAAAGGGACTTATCATCATTCCCCTTTACTGAGTGCACATCCCGACGGAAACCAAAGCTCCACGCGGTTTCCTTGAGGACACTCGAGAGATTTAGCCTCATTGGTACTCATTATCTAACGGTCAAAATAAGATTGACAAGCACCTTTCCCCCGGCTCCTTTAAACCAACGTGATTGAGGTGTGCGAGAGAACCCGCGGCCCGGAATGAGAGCGCCGCATTGCTTGGGAGACAGATGGTACGCATCAGCCTGGAGGGTTACTGTCCCGGGCCAACACGACACATCACGGTAGCCCACCCGAGGCTAGGAAGGCGAGGCACCTAGCGCTCCTGGCCCAGGGGGTGGAGCCTGGGTGCTAAGAAGGGGGCGGAGCCACTATCTGCCAGTGAAAATGCGTCTTGTGATTTGTTCTACGTCGCGACCCGTAGAGGTGCCGAGTTGCCGCCCCTTCTTTGGGAGTGGTGGAGATTCGATCATGTGAGAGACGGGAGGCCGGAACTGGGCAGGTTAAGGAGCGCCCAGGGCTTTGACAACAACAAACGGCGACGGCTCCACCGCAGGGTCTATGGCCGAGGCGGTGAGGCCCCCTCGCCGGGCCAAGGCCAAGGGCAGCCGGAGTAAAACCAAGGTGAGGCCTTCTCTCTCCCTCCCTCAAGCCCCGGCGTGTGCGCTCAGGCTACCCTTTCCTCTTCGCCCTCCAGCTGACTCTCTGAGCCCGCTTCATCCCTGCCCCACTTTCCCGTGTTTGATCCCTACACCCATGGACACCGGCCCAGCTCTCTGCCGGCACGCTCCCTGGCTCACTTTGTGAGGAGCCCATTTGTTTTTCTCCCTCTGCTGAGCTCACTGGGTTCTTCCTTTTCGATTCTTGCCGCGAAGCAGCTTTTCTCCTCCCAGGCCCGCCTTTGACTCTCTCTTCTCCTCTGTGACCTGGGAACATTTGCAGTCCCTTCTATGCATAAGGAAACCCTGGTGGCGTAGTGGTTAAGTGCTACAGCTGCTAACCCAAGGGTCGGCGGTTCAAATCCGCCAGGCGCTCCTTGGAAACTCTACTGGGCAGTTCTGCTCTGTCCTGTAGGGTCGGTATGAGTCGGCATCGACTCGACGGCGCTGAGTTTGGTTTGGTTTTGGTTTTGGTTTTCTGTGCATAAAGAGGGAAGGCACTTCTCCACGCGGGGAATGTGCCCTTTGGCAGAGCTTTATGGATAGCGTCAGATATAAACTAGACTAGTGATGTGCCAGTCCTTTTCACTCCCAAAATTCAGGATGGTAGTGGTGCTGCTCCTGTTTGTTTCTCCTGCTCCTGGTTGTTTGTGATGGGGCACGAAGGTCTAGAAATTAAGCCAGGGTGTGACTCACGCAGTAGGGAAGCATTTGAATCTTCTGGGTTTCCTGGATTAAACTGAGATGTATTGATGTGGTTTTAAGTTGATTTGTTACCAGGTGCAGTCTAGATTTTTATTTTGTCCCTTGTATATTTTCTACTATACTACATATTTTCTAAAATATTTATTTTGCAGTGGTTCCCCTGGATGATGGACGTAGGTGATTTTGACTTACCTGTAACTGAATTTAAGGAAACAATGAAGTTGGTATTTACATTAAGGAAATAATGAAGTAGGCAGTCCCTTCCTAGAAGTCAGTGATGCTCAAGAACATATGTAACTTAAAAATGATCCAAAAGTCAGATTTTCTTATAGGAACTAGGTTATAACAGGAGAGTAGTACCATGTTTAATAAATTGTAAATAACTTAATGTAGACCCTTTTCTTTATAATGTATCTTTAAAAGGCCGTAGTGGAATTATGAGGAGTCCCTCGGTGGCACAAACATTAAGCACTCAACTTCTAGCCAAGTAGTAGTTCGAACCCACCCAGAGGCACCGTGTAAGATGGGCCTGGAGATATGCTTCTGCCTTGAAAACCCTACGGAGCAGTTCTACTCTGCAACACAAGGGGTCACCATGAGTTGGAATCAACACGACGGCAACTAACAACAGTGGAGTTTCGGACATCAGTTGACCCAGGTCTCTGAGGAGGCACTCTTTGTTGCAAAAGCCATATTGCTACCTACTTCCAAAACATTTTCAAGAGAAATAATTTTGCATCGTATTGAGCTGGTAGAAGACTATCCAGAAGAGGAGGAGGAAGAAAAACCATTACCAGCCATGCGTGAGACCCCTGGACCAAAGCAGTGCGTAACATGTAAATATCATTTGTCTGTAGAGAGCAAAATCTTAAAACTTTTAATTAGAGAAATTAGAAATATTAATCATGTTTTTTTTTCTCCAAATGAGTAATGAAAGTAAAGCCTAGATAGGTTAATGATAACCCCATAGTAATGCAGTTAATGAGGAAACTTAGGTTAAAGTAAAAAATCCTGACACTCAGTCTAGTAGCTTAATAATTATTTTATTTATCTATATTTATATGTCTCTGCCTATGGAGCCCTGGTGGTGCAGTAGTTAGGAGCTCAGCTGCTAACCAAAGGGTCAGCGGTATGAATCCAGCTGCTCCTTGGAAACCCTATGGGGCAGTTCCACCCTATCCTATGGGGTCACTGTGAGTTGGAATCTGTGGCATTGGGTTTGGTTTTTGGTTTATCTGTCTATAGAGAGAATGTTTAATACTTAAAAATGGACAGTTATGAGGATTTTTTTCTCTCAAGTTATTTAAAACAAAGTTTCTAAATGAAGAAATTAAAAATGTTAAACTTTTAAATCCATCATGAAAAACCAATTGCTCAGTTTATTGACATATTTTAGGCAACTTCCCTATGCAAACATATTTTGTTTCTATATATTTGTAAAGTTTATGAAGAAGTCTACATTTCAGAGGCATTTGGTCAAACAAGAAACAAGCTTTTCTGCACCCTCCAAGTCTAATCAGTCATTATGTCTTGCTAGTTGTACTTCCTAAGTATTTTCCTGATTTTGCCCATTTCTCTCAGTCTTACTACCACGACCTTTCTCCAGAATACCTTCATCTTTGGGTTTCTGTTAACCTGGCCTTTCCTCATCATTCTTGCTGCCCATTCTCTGAACTGAAGCTGGCCCGGTATTTTTAAAATAAAACTGCTCAGGCCACTTTCTTGCTGAAAACCCTTAAGAGGTTTCCTGTTATCTGGAAGTTAGAGTCCGAAGTCCTTACTTTGGACAGAGAGCCCCGCATGACCTGGTTTCCATTTTCCTCCTCAGACTGAGGCCTACCACCACTATCTCTTTGGATTTCCAACCGTGTATGTCCTTTCCTGCTTCAGGACCTTTGGCCATGCTGTACCCTCTGTCCTGGCAGTCTTTCTGCCCCCTTTTACCTCGCCCCGCTTAAACCAGTTGCCACTGAGTCCACTCTGACTTATGGTGACCCCCTATGTGTCAGAGTAGTACTGTGTCCCATAGGGTTTTCAATGGCTGAATTTTTGGAAATAGAATGCCAGGGCTTTCTCCCGAGGCACGTCTGGGTAAACTCAAACCTTCTACCTTTTGGTTAGCAGCCAAACATGCTTTATTCATGAGGTCTTAGTTTAAACACTAGTTCCTCAGAGAAGCTTTTCCTGATTACCCTCATGTTACCCCCCTGCCCCAAAGTAGCACTCTGTACCCCTTTGTGTCACTTATCTCACTTGTCTTTATGTTGTCAACATTTCTCTTCCCCTTTAGATTGTGAACTAATGAGGGAGGAACCTGTCTTGTTCACAGATGTATTCCCAGTGCCCATTACAGCACTAGTGGTCACTGGATAATGTTTGTTGAATGAAGGAGTAAATGCCAGTATTGAAGATATTTCCAGGCTTTGTCACTCAGAATGATTTACTCCAGAATACTTTCCCCTGACTTGTGTGAAAATGCAAATGGAAGAAGTCCATGTCACCAGAAGGACCCTCATACTTTTTAGTCTAGAAAATTAATTCTTCTTTCAGAGTAAATAGATTCATTTCCTAGTGCTGGCCATAGTTTGGTCATGGTTATAAAGCCCTGCATTAATGAAACCTTTACAATCTGTGGTATAATTAGTTACCTGGTTATGGAATCATAAAGTGGTGGCCCAAGTTTCAGATCAGGAAGTAAATAGTGTCATGTGGTTTTTCCTTTAGATAGTTTGAGAGGCTTCTGGATTTTAGCAAGCAGCTGACCTACGTTTCTCAGTGTTAATCATCTGATAGATGATTTCACCTTGCTAGCTTGTTATTATTTGGTGCTTATCGCCTGATAGCTAAGAGATAGTCCTAATAATATTTTCATTCTTTTAATATGTTTCTCTGCTAAAATATCACCCAAGCTAGAGGACTTTGCTGATCTTGGTAGACTATGGGTTTGAAACAGTAGATGCTTAGATTTGAAACTACTCTGCAGAAGTAGTGTGTTTTAAAGTTATATAAAGTATTTTTACAGTTAATATTAGTTTGTAAATGCCAACAACTCACTAACACTAAGAACGTATAGTAACTACTAATGACAGACTGAGATGTGTCCTGGAAAGCTGATAACAGTGAGCTGTTTATAATTCCCATCCTCCATTGTCCCTTGTTGTTAGTTGCCCTGGAGTCAGTTTTGACTCACTGCGACCCCATGTATGCAGAGTAGAACTGTGCTCCATAGGGTTTTCAAGACTGTGACCTTTCGACAGCAGACTGCCAGGCCTGTCTTCCAAGGCTCCTCCGGGTGGGTTTGAACTGCCAACCTTCGGCTGGTAGTCTAGTGCTTAACTGTTTGCGCTACCCAGGATGCCTCTTGCTCCTTAGCCGAGATGATTTCTACCTTTTGACTCTTCCCTTTCATGAGTGGTTATAGGAGTGGAGGTGGGGGATGCTGTATATTATTATTTAGCTCCTTTTGTGCCTCCTATGGTGCCCTGGTGGCACAGTGGTTACGAGTTTGGCTGCTAATGAAAAGGCCGACAGTTTGAACCCACCAACCGCCCCTTGGAGACCGTATGGAGCAATTCCACTCGTCCTACAGGGTTGCTGTGAGTCAGAATCGACTTGATGGCAATGGGTTTGGTTTTTTTTGGTGCCTCCTGAGAGTCATTCATTTGTTGAACGAATACTCGTTGATCACCTTCTGGTCTCAGGAACTGTTCTAGGCATTTGGTGTGTAACATACAAGAAAATAAAAAGAATGTGGCCTTAATGAGGTTTATGTTTTAGAGGGAGAAGACAGATAAACAAAGCAAACATAAAATATCAATAAAATATATGTTAGAAGGCGAAGTGGTATGGAAAAAAGAAGAAGAATAGGGCAAGGGTGTGGTGATTACTGGTGAGAGATCAGGATGGGTTGCAGTTTTAAATAGGTGGTCAAGGTAATTCTTCCTGAAGGTGACATTTGACTCAAGTTGTGAAAGAGATGAGTTAGTCATGTGGATACTGGGGATAGTTTTCCAGGCAGAGGCAAGAGCCAGGGCAAAGGCCCTAAGGCAGTGACATGCCTTTCTTGTCCCAGGAACTGGGAGGAGGCAGCATAGTTAGGGTAGTAGGGGGCTGAAATCAGAAAGGTGTAACAAGAAGAGCAGGTCATGTAGGATCTTGTAGGCCATTGTGACGACTTTAGCTTTTACTCTGAGTGAAATATGGAATCATTTTAGGATTTTGAGCAGAGAAGTGACATGATCCAACTTAAGCTTTAAAGGATCACTGTGGCTGCTATATTGAGAATAGACTGAAAGGGAGCAGAGGTAGATTCAGAGACCCAGTAAGTGACTACTGCAATAATCCAGGGAAGAGGTGATGGTGGCTTTGACCAGAGTCGTGGAATTGAAGCTGGTGAGAAGTGCTTGAATTCTGGGGAGTTTTTTTTTTTAATAACTTTTATTGTGCTTTAAGTGAAAGTTTACAAATCAAGTCAGTCTCTCACACAAAAACCCATATACACCTTGCTACACACTCCCAATTACTCTTCCCCTAATGAGACAGCCCGCTTTCTCTTCTGGGGAGTTTTTGAAGGTAGAGTCAAGATCGGCTGATGGCTTGGATGAAGGATATGAGAGAAGTTAATCAAGGATGACTCTGAGATGGAGAAGGCTGAAGATGGAACAGGTTTTGAGGGAAAGATCAGGAGTGTGGTTTTGGACATGATAATTTTAGAATAAATGTTTCTTAGCCATCCACATGGAGATGTAGAGTAGGGTTGGTTATGGGAATCTGGAGTATGGAGAGAGCTCTGGGCTGGGGGTAAAGATTTGGGCATCATCAGCATATCGATGGTATTTAAAGCCAGAGACTGAATGAGGCCATTTTGGGAGTGAGTGTAGATAAAAAAGACGACCAAGGACTGAACCCAGGAACACTCCAATTTTAAGAGGTTGGGGAGAAAAGGAGGAACCAACAAAGGGATATGAGAAGGAGCGACCAGTGAGATAGGAGGAAAACCAGGAGAGTGTAGTGTTCTGGAAGCTGCATGAAGAAAGTGTATCAGGAAGGAGAGAGAGATTAATCATATAAAATGCTGTTAATATAAGATTATTAAGAGCAACACCACAGAAGTAGCATTGTTATGTTGTATTCATAACAAAATGTATAATCTCCACTGTTGTGTAGGATTTTATCTTAGAAATTAATAGATACTCAGGTTTATCATGCATAAACTTGTTTATTGCAAGGAAGTCATGGCAAGGCACACAAGTAAGACCTCACAACATTGATTTGGAACAGGAGAATCAAAATTAACAATTACAATGTTAATTAAATGGCTGAAGTTGAAATCTTTAGAATTCAGGCTTTTACCTTTAACAGGACATCTCAGGAGGAAGGCTTAACCATGGCTTGAACTTGGCGGAGGTCCATCATAGCTAGAGTCCAAGGTGGGCTACAGTAGACAAAATCTTAGTTCCATTGCTACCTTCTCTTGGTGAGTGAGCAGAAATCTAGGGTTTATATGTGAATTTGTCACCTTGGCTCCACAGGACAAGGACCACTGCGGTGGCAAAGACTAGTACAGAATGTCTTTTGTCCAAGCTTAGAGAGTAGCTGAATGATGCATCTTTTCTTCAAGGTTAAAGATTAGGGAGGTTGTTTAGATTTATATCGTTTTCTTGTGTCACAGCTTGCCGGGTCATAGTGAACTTCAAGATTGTTTATGTTCTTTACATACTTCACATGCTTCTGTGTTCCTATGTCTAAGTTCAGAAATTTTCTAAGAAACTTTCTTATGACTTACAGGTTACTAATGAGTTGTAGTTAATGTTAGAGAGTCTCATAAAGGTATACATATTTCTATTTCTAAATTCATATTATGAGTGCTTGTACATATGTGTTTTGAAAGCATAACGATAACATATACCTTATGGGATCTGAGGTTGTTACAGAAACATACAGAACACCTACCCTTCCACACAGCCTTTCTACTTGTTTAGCATTCTTGTATATCCCAAGGAGAGCTGGTGAAGTTGCTCTGAGAGCTCCTGATTTGACAGTTAGGCCAATGTGTCCAAGCCCTTTTTTTATCTATTCTGTTCCAGACGTTGTGCAAAGTGCTGGAGACACAGACATGAGTGGTAAACTGACACTGCCTTTAAAATAATCCGATGATAAGTATTCTACAAAATGTGTAAAATCAGACCTTCCATCATTTGTGAAGAAGCAGCTCATCATTATTTTAAAGGAAGGAAAGGAATTATAACTTTTTTATTGAATAAAATTCATAGAACTTCAAATGATGGGTAGAAGCTTAACAGTTTGTTATATAGAACTTTAAAAAAAAAACTTCTTTTTTCTGATTATAAAAGTGCTTACTTTAAAAAAATGTACATATGAATGTATGTCCCCACGCACGTACAACCCAGAAATGAAATTCCCAGAATTCGGTCTCCTGGAGATGACTGTTGATAGCAGTTTGTTATGGGTTCTTCTTTTCTTCCCAGGAATGCGTCAGTACTCCAGAGCATATTTACTGTAATGATAGAATTGTGTTTTTCTGTGTTTATTAACAACTCATCTATATAATTTCCTGAAATTTTTTTCTCCTGTGGAATAATTTCATTATTGGTTCTCTACTGTATGCAACTCTTACTTGGAGACAAAAAATAAAGAAATATAGATTCTTCTTAATCTGCCTGGACATTTTTATCAGAAATTACTATTGCCACTCTTGCTCTTTTTTGATTGTTGTTTGCTTGATAAATTTTTTCCATCCGTTGAGTTTTAGTTTATTTGTATCTTTAAGTCTAAGATGTGTCTCTTTTAGGCAGCATATACATAGGGTCATTTTTTTTATCCACTCCCTGTCTCTTTATTGGTGCGTTTAGTCCATTTACATACCTATTGATAAGTACGAGTTTAGTACTGTCATTTTGCTGTCTTTTTGTGTATGTGTGTTGTTGACAGTTTCTTTTTTCCAGTTAATTTTCTGTGCGGAGTAGTTTTTCTTTATATATTGTCTTTTCCTCTTTTTCGTTGTTGTTGATTTTGTACTTGCTGAGTCTTTATGTTTTTCTTGTTTTTTATTTTGATGTGTAGGATTGTTAGTTTCCTTTGTGGTTACCTTAATATTTATCCCTATTTTTCTAAGTTTAAACCAAACCTTTATTTTTTTATATCGCCTTGACTTCATCTCCATATGAAAGATCTATGACTACATTTTTTAGCCCTTCTTTTTTTCATTTAATGTTGTCGTCTTTTACATAATGACGTCTCTGTTTCCCTGTTTTGAGCGTTTTAGCCTTGATTTATTTTTGTGATTCCCCTATCTGGGTTGATAATCTGGTTGCTCCTTTTTGTGTTCTAGTCTTGGGTTATTATCTGATGTTATTGACTTTCTAACTAGAGGACTTCCTTTAGTATTTCTTGTAATTTTGATTTGTTTTTTGCAGATTTCCTAAACTTTATCTGGAAATGTCCTAATTTCGCCTTCATATTTGGGAGACAATTTTGCTGGGTATATAATTCTTGGCTGGCAATTTTTCTCCTTCAAGGCTTTATATATGTCATCCCATTGCCTTCTTGCCAGCATGGTTTCTGCTTAGTAGTTGGAGCTTAGTCTTATTGACTCTTCTTTGTAGGTGACTTTTTGTTTGTCCCTAGCTGCTCTTAAAATTCTTTCTTTGTCTTTGGTTTTGGCAAGTTTGATTGTAATATGTCTTGGTGACTTTCTTTTGGGATCTACCTTGTGTGAGATTCGATGAGCATCTTGGATAGATACCAAGGAAGTTTTACGATATCAAGGAAGTTTTCTGCCAACAAATCTTCAACAATTCTCTCTGTATTTCCTGTTATTCCCCCGCCCCTCCACCCGCCCTGCCCTCCTCTGGTACTCCAACCACTCATAGGTTGTTTCTCTTGATAGAGTTCCACATAATTCTTAGGGTTTCTTCATTTTTTAGAATTCTTTTATCTGATTTTTCCTCAAATTTGTTAGCATCCAGAGCTTTATATAATTTGATATTGACTGTTGTCTCTGAGCCATCTATGAGCTACTGTATTAGTTTATTTTATGTTTGCTTACTGTATCCTAGCTTATTGCTTTGTTTTGTTTTGATATGCCCAAATGGGTTGCTTGAGTGAGCTAGCTTGACTGTTTTCACCTTTGAAGCTCTCACGTTCTGTCACCAGATGGCTAGAGCTGTTATCAGGTATATTAGTCTAGGAGTCCATTCACTTTTCTTGTATGGATTCAGCTCAGGTGTCCAGGTAGCTGGTCATCAAATGTGTGGTACAAGCTCCGTTCTACAGTCTTAGAGGGGCAGGGGTGATTGGTGTAGGTACTGGTATCTGGTTGCAGCAGGGGGTCACGCTATGAACAAGGCAGGGGGCTGAGAATCATCCCCCGAGTGTCTCTGAGGAAAGCACGTCCCTCTTCCCTAGAGCGTATAGGTAGGTGGGTTTTGCAGATGGTCCATGGGCACCCAGCGCTTCTGGTTGTAAGGACTAGGAGGTACCAGTTATCCTTGGACCCCGGTTGCAGGTGGCTGGGTGACCTGAGTGGAGCCACCAGTCCTTAGGCCCCTGATGTGGGTAGGTGAGGACCCTGTTTAATAGGCAAAGCGGTGTCAAACATCAGATACCCACCTCTCCACTGCACAGCTGTAACGGTTGCAGTCTGGCAACAAGGGCCTGTTCCCCTGAAACAGGCCCACACAGGTCCATGCAGGAGGGAAAGGTATTCAAAGTCCATAGACCGTTTATGCCTGGACAGGAGCCGCTTCTGTCCTGAGCTCCCCAGGTTAGTGGACCTGGCAAATGATCTTTTCCCCCAGTTGTGAATTTATTCCTTCTCCAAGGGCAGGAGAATGGCTCGGGACGCTCAACAGGGCCTATCTCAGGCCCAGGGAAATCAACAGCCTCTGAAGCCAGCTTGGGGGCGGGGGGCATGGTAAAATATATGCAAGTACTTAGCTTTTGCCAAGAGTGCCGTTCTTCTCTGGTTCTGAAGGTGTGAGTAAGCTATGCGGCTGGCTGCTTCTCCCTGAGGAAACTGCCAGCCCACCACAGCCGCTCCTGGGAATGGTGCTGAGGGATCCTGGCGATTTAGGTCTGGCAACTCCTCTCAGCTTCTGAACTGTCTCTCCCTCCCCCTGCCTCTCAGTCTGTTTTCTAACTTTGGCTTTGGTGTTCAGGGCTCCTAGCTTGTCGTAAATATAATTGTTTCACTTGTTTTTCCAGGTCTTTATTGTGAGAGGGATTGCCAGAAGCGTCTCACTATTCCACCATCTTGGCACCGCCCATCGGTGTCAAGTGCCTTATCTTCACTCTCACTAATTCTGACCTCCATTGCCTCAGTTCTGCTCCTATGACTTTGACTGAGTTGTCTAATTCTGAATTTCTGTTTTTTTGTCTCTCTGTGAATTCTTGCAGACTATTAAATTTGTCACTATGCTCTTCTCTAATCTTCTTAAGTTCCTCAAATGGTATGCTTGGACATATTTAGTTGTAAGAAAAATGCCTTTTGCTTAAAATAAACTTACACATGCACTAACTTTTGCACCAAAAATCCAGAAAACCAAACCCACTGCCTTTGAATCACTTCCGACTCATAGCAACCCTATAGGAAAGGATAGAACCGCTCCATAGGGTTTCCAAGGCTATAATCCTTACAGGAGCAGACTGCCACATCTTTCTCCTGTGGAGCAATTGGTGGGTTTGAATGGCTGGCCTTTCAGTTAGCAGCAGAGCACTTTAACTGCTGTACCACCAGGGCTGCTTCCCAAGAGGGGCTAGATAGGTTAAAAAAAAAAATGGTCTCTGTGTTGATCATCTGGCCACATTGTTGTAGTTGTTAGGTGTTATCGAGTTGGTTCTGACTCATAGTGACCCTATGTACAGCAGAACAAAACACTGCCTGGCCCTGTGCCATCCTCACAATTGTTGCTATGTTTGAGCTCATTGTTGTAGCCACTGTGTCCATCCATTTCCTCTTTTTCGCTGACCCTGTCTTTTACCAAGCATGATGTCCTTCTCCGGGGACTGGTCCCTCCTGATAAGATGTCCAAAGTATGTGAGACAAAGTTTTACCATCCTTGGTTCTAAGGAGCATTCTGGCTGTACTTCTTCCAAGACAGATTGGTTTGTTATTCTGGAAGTCCATGGTATATTCAATATTCTTTGCTAACATCATAATTCAAAGGTATCAATTCTTCTTCAGTCTTCCTTATTCATTGTCCAGCTTCATGTGCATATGAGGCGATTGAAAATTCCATGGCTTGGGTCAGGGGTACCTTAGTCCTCAAAGTGGCATCTTTGCTTTTTAACACTTTAAAGAGGTCTTTTATAGCACATTTGCCCAGTGCAATGCGTTGCTTGATTTCGTGACTGCTGCTTCCATTGGCATTGACTGGATCCAAGTAAGATGAAATCCTTGACAACTTCAATATTTACTCATTTTATCATGATGTTGGAGCCCTGCTAGTGCAGTGTTTACGAGCTCAAAATTTCGGCAGTCCTAATCCACCATCCACTCCTTGGAAACCCTATGGGGCAGTCCTACTCTGTCCTGTAGGGTCACTGTGAGTTGGAATCTACTTGATGGCTACAGGTTTGGTTTTTTTTTTTGGGGGGGGGTATCATGATGTGCCTGTTCCCAAGAAAGGTGATCCATCCAAATGTGGAAATTATCAAACAATATCATTAGTATCACACACAAGCAAAATTTTGCTGAAGATCATTCAAAAGCAGCTGCAGTGGTATATCGACAGGGAACTGCCAAAAATTCAGGCCAGGTTCAGAAGAGGATATGGAACCAGGGATATCATTACTGATATCAGATGGATCCTGGCTGAAAGCAGAGAATACCAGAAAGATGTTTAGCTATGTTTTATTGACTATGCAAAGGCATTCGACTGTGTGGATCATAACAAATTGTGGATAACATTGTGAAGAATGGGAATCCCAGAACACTTAATTGTGCTCATGAGGAACCTGCGCGTAGATCAAGAGGCAGTTGTTCAGACAGAACAAGAGGATACAGATTGGTTTAAAGTCAGGAAAGGTGTGCGTCAGGGTTGTATCCTTTCACCATGCCTATTCAATCTGTATGCTAAGCAAATAATCCAAGAAAGTGGACTATATCAAGAAGAATGGGGCATCAGGATTGGAGGAAGACTCATTAATGACCTCATTATGCAGATGACACAACCTCACTTGCTGAAGGTGAAGAGGACTTGCAGCACTTTCTAATAAAGATCGAAGACCACAGCCTTCAATATGGATTACACCTCAACATAAAACAAAAATCCTCACAACTGGACCAATAAGCCACATCGTGATAAACAGAGAGAAGATTGAAGTTGTCAAGGATTTCATTTTACTTGGATCCACAATCAACAGCCTTGGAAGCAGCAGTCAAGAAATCAAAAGATGCATTGCATTGGGCAAATCTGCTGCAAAAGACTTCTTTAAAGTGTTGAAAGGCAAAGATACTGCCTTGAAGACTAAGGTGCGCCTGACACAAGCCATGGTATTTTCAATTGAATCATATGCATGTGAAGGCTGGGGAATGAATAGGGAAGACCAAAGCAGAATTGATGCCTTTGAGTTGTGGTGTTGGCGAAGAATATTGAATATACCATGGACTGCTGAAAGAATGAACAAATCTGCCTTGGAAGAAGTACAACCAGAATGCTCCTTAGAAGCAAGGATGATGAGACTGCCTCTTACATAGTTTTGGTATGTTGTCGGGAGGGATCAGTCCCTGGAGAAGGACCTCATGCTTGGTAGAGTACAGGGTCAGCAGAAAAGAGGAAGACCCTCAACAAGATGGATTAACACAGTGGCTGCAACAGTGGGCTCAAACATAACAATGATTGTAAGGATGGCGTAGGAGCGGGCAGTAGAACTGGGCACTGTGCTACATAGGGTCGCTGTGAGTCAGAACCGACTGAATGGCACCTAACACAACAACAACAATGATGTTGCTTATTGGTCCAGTTGTGAGAGGATTTTTGTTTTCTTTATGTTGACGATGTTAGCTGTTGCTATTATGATGATTATGATTATTCCCAGAAGGTAGATCCGTTGGGTGTGGGTGTGCAAATTTGGGAGTATAGTAGTAGCATTAGCATCATTTTGCTTAGTTGAAGGGGAGAATTTGAAATTGCCATGGCAATTCTGCAGGGGTTTGAGAGTAACCAGAGAGCTGGAGTTGGAGCAAAGTGTTGGAGAGGGAAAAAGAGGTTAAAAATCACCTGAGGAACAGTCTAGGGAAGAACCCTTGGTGTGGCTGCCTGATGGAGAGGTGGGTTTGTTGAGTGTTCCTGAATCCTCTGGCTCATCTCTTGACTGCTTCCAGCTTGCTCTCTTCTCTGTCTTTCTCCCAGTCAGCATTTAATACCCTCAGAGATCTCTTTTGCTTAAGGAAAGAGAATAAAAATCTCCGTCCATTCTACATTTCATTTTCAGCTATGTACTTTTCATTAAGCTCTAAACTCACCGAATGTCTTTCTTTTTTTAACAGCTTTACTGAAATGATTCACAGACCATACAATTCACCCATTTAAAGTGTACAATTCATTGTTTTTAGCATGTTCACAGGGTTGTATGATGATCACCAAAATCAGTTTTAGAATATTTTTAACAACCCAAAAAGAAACTCCGTACTCATTAAGTCCCTTTCCATTCCCTCTCCAAACCACCAGGACCTGGGCCACCATTATCTATCTGTAGAGATTTTCCTATTCTGGACATTTCATATAAATGGAATCATGTAATATGTGGTCCTTGTGACTAGGCTCTGTCACTTAGCATAATGTTTTTAAAGTTCATCCATGTTACGTTGTAGAGAAGTCAAGTGGAGCCACGAGGAGCCCTCACCACTGCTCTTGAGGCCGTGTTGCTTGGTGATGATCACAGCAAACCCCTACTTCTCCCCATATCCATCCCAGAGGTCCTGCGTCCCCCAGGAGTGTTTGAAGATTTGCAGGGTGTGGGCATGCAAGGTTGGGAGTAGCACCATTAAGTGGAATGCTTCATTATTATTTATGGCTGAATGACAGCCCATTACATGGATGAACCACATTTTATTTATCTGTTCAGCAGTTGATGGACATTTGGGTTCTTCCCACTTTCTGACTATTACGAATAATGCTGCAGTGACCATTCATGTACAAGTTTTTGTGTGGATGTATGTTTTCATTTTTCTTGCATATATACCTAGGAGTAGAATTGCTGGATCATATAGTAACATTTTGAGGAACTGCCAAACTGTTGCCCATTTTTAAATTGGGTTATTTATCTTTTTATTATTGAATTATAAAGGAACTTTATATATTCTGAATTTTCAACAGTATTTCTGCTAGTGTTCTTTGCCTGCTGCAGGATCCAATCCAGGATCCCTCATTGCATTTAATTGTCATATCTCCTTGTCTCTTTCAATCTCTGATAGTTCCTCAGTCTTTTCTTACCTTTCCTGGTTGTAACACTTCAGTTATTGTGTAGACTGTCCCTTAATTTGGAGGTTTGTCAGGTGGTTTCTCAGAATTTAGTTTGAGATTATGCATTATTAGGAAGGATGCCACAGAAATGATGTGCCTTCTCCGAATACCACATCAGGGGGTGTATGATGTCAATGTGTCTTACTGTTGATGTTAATACTGACCACTTGGCTTAGGTATTGTCTGCCAGGATTCTTCACCAAAATTTACTATTTTTCCCTTTGTTATTACTAAATATTTAGGAGGAGATACTTTGAGACTATGTAAATATTGTATTTCTGCTTAAACATTTATTTATTCATCTCACTATCATCCATCAGTAGATCTTACTTGTGGCACTTATTACCGTGGTGTTCTAATGGTGGTTTTCTGTTTTTCTCATTCCTTCTATATTTATTTATTGAGATTCTTCTGTTTGTTTATTTATTCAGTTATTTGTGGTAGTAGGGGCTCACGGGTATTTATTTTAACCTCTGAGTTATAGGGGCCCTGGTGGTGCAGTGGTTAAGCATTTGGCTGCTAACTGAAAGGTTGACTGTTCAAATCCACCAGCCACTCCTTGGAAGCCCTAGGAGTCAGTTCTGCTCTGTCCTGTAGGGTCGCTGTGAGTTGGAATTGACTCGATGGCAATGGGTTGTGAGTTATAATTTAATACTGTATTTGTTTATTTTGTTTCTCAAATTGTTCCAACTTTTCCTGCCTGAATTTTGAGCAAATATGTTTGCCCAGATGAAGACAAAAACCTCCTGAGGCCTAAGATACTTGAGACTGTTCTATTTTACTTAACCTCTAGCAGAATGAAGAGCAAGCTAATTAAGACTTTCTTTCTCCATTTTTAAGTCATGATTTGCTGCTTTTAGGATTAGAGTAGTAAAGCTCCAAACTCAACACACTCAAAATTGCATAATACAGAATATAAAACATACTGCTTATGAAGTGAATTTAGATTCTATTTGTTAAATGATAAAATTTAGATTTTATATACAGTTTAAAAATTCTTCATGTTGAAAACATCAATTACTGTTATAAGTTATTTCACATTATAAATCTTGTTTTTAGGAAAAAAAGAAATGTGAAACCCTTCAGAGAGAAGAGCCTGATGAAATCTCCCTTCCAAAAACTTCCAGAGAGCAGGAGATCCCACCTCCAGTTTGTGAAATCAAAGGAGACCATTTGAAAGCATTAGCTGATTCCCAGCTGCAGAATGATGCCAGTGAACAAAATGAGAGTGAAATGTTTGATGTACCACTCACCTCCTTAACTGTGAGCAGTGATGGGTCCGCATCATGTAACACCGAGACCCTAAAGGACTGTGTCAAGGATGAAGAAATCAAGCCAAAGATTGACCCCGGAGACAACACTGGAACCAAAGTAGAGCCTCCCGAGAACTTTACAGAAGTAGAGGAAAATAAATCTGTACAGTGTGGACCTTCAGAAAGCACGTTGCAGTCTGATTTTTCTCATACTCAGCAGGAAGTGGGAAATTTACATGTCAGAGAGACTCACAATAGGACAGAAGACAAACAAGCCCAGGGTCTTTCTTTAGAGGTGCTACACAGTGTCGGCTTGCAGAGTTCCTGTGAAGTCACAGATGTTCTTCAGCCACCTAGAGTGAAAAAACTCTATCCCCAGTTGCCAGCTGAGATGACTGGAGAAGAACCAGCTTTGGTGGCCGTGAAACCCTTAGCTCGTAACGAACGACTCTACCCGGAACTCCCATCACAACCAGAACTAGTACCATTTACTAAAGAACAGTTGAAAATCTTTGAGCCTGGTTCATGGCTGGAAAATGTTGAGTCATACTTAGAAGAATTTGACAGCATGGCTCATCAGGACAGGCATGAATTTTATGAGTTGCTTTTAAACTACTCACGGTGTAGGAAGCAGCTGCTGCAGGCTGAAGCTGAGCTACTTACCCTGACGTCTGATTGCCAAAATGCTAAAAGCCGACTGTGGCACTTTAAGGAGGAGCAAATGTCTGTACAGGTATTTTTTCACTAGTGTTCTGTAGAGCTTGCAGGAGCTTGGGAATTTGCAGTGATGCTGCAATCCCTGTGATGCCTTCTAGGTCTGGAGTTGACTCCTCCTTCCCACACTGACCTTATCTTGGTCTGGAGTAGTACCACACAGAGGTCACAAAATCAGGTGCCTACTGGGCCACGCAGGTAACCTGAAGGAGTGAAGCAGGCTACGTGGGACAGTGGTGATTGGGAATCTCCTGCTCTGTCTAGAGGGGCAGCCACTCTTGAGTTCTAGGGGATGGTTTTGTTGATCCAGCATTGCCACGTCTTTTGATTTTTCCAAGATAAGCTAGAGATCTGGGTTTTTATTGAAGGATCCTGATTTGTAAATGCTGGCAACTAATTAAATACGTACACAAACAGAGTATAGGCCAAGAAAATCATGTCTCCAGACTAAATTCAGCTGTGCGGCATTACTTTGGACCTTGGGCATAATGCCATGACCATTTGATGGGTAGAGAATGTCAAGGAAAGGATGATCCATAGGAACGAGGTAGAGAAGAGATGGGAAAACAGGGATGGCAGTTAGTTGTGACCCAGTGGGAGCCAGGGTGACCATCAGGAAAGCAATTTCATAGTGGGCTGGGAAGGGTGGCACAAAAGAGAAGGCCAGTCTTGACAAGTTTGGCAGTAAAGGGAAGCCAGACGAGATATTAGGGAGAAACATGGGATTTCCCCCCACCCCAACCCACACTTATTGGGAGACCCGTGTATCTCTCTGTAGATAAGAGTCTATAGAGAAGGAAGCATTTGGAAATATTGACAAAATGAGGATAGAATCAAGAACACAGTTGCAGGAGTTAGTACTGGAAAGGAAAGGATCTCTGTCTTTTGAGCAGAACCACAAAGAATAATGATAGATAACAGATATTGAGGCCTTGAGGTTGAGGAGAGATCAGATTGACCTCAGTAGTAATGAAGTAGAAGGTAAGATCATCAATCAAGAGAGTCCTAGAACAGGTGCTATCATTTTCTTGGACCTTTCCCCACCTAATTCTTTAGATTCCTCTTGTTATCCGAACTTGTGCTGCATTGGTAATTGGCATTATACACCTTGGCACCTGATCATATATTTGCTTGTATTATTCTCCACTTGGCAATATAGCCTCCTTACTGAGACTATAAGGTCTTTGAGGATGGTACTGAAATCTATGCATCTTAGATGTTCCGTCCCTGCCGCCCTATTATGTCAAGTGCAAAGAGTAACTGTTTTCATATTTTACTCTCTTGGCCACCACTAGGGTATCTGTGCAGATCAAGTGAAAGTTTCAGGCTATCATCGCTACCAGACAGTAGAGATGAATGAAAATGCACTGGGGGAGCTAAAGAAGCTATTTGATGCCAAATCTGAGCACCTCCACCAGACCCTGGCTCTGCATTCTTACACATCCGTGCTCTCGCGGTTGCAAGTGGAGTCTTACATCTATGCACTGCTCAATAGCTCAGCTGTTCTGAGATCTCTAGCAATTCATCAGCAAGGCCGAGGTGTGTAAGTAATGAAGGTCTTGCTCTTTATTGTGATCTGAAGTGCAAAAAATGCAGTGGTACCATCTGGTTAAATCGTCTGTGCACGAATTGGTATAACCCACTACCCACTGCCGTCGAGTCGATTCTGACTCATAGTGACCCTATAGGACAGAGTAGAACTGCCCTGTAGAGTTCCCAAGAGTGCCTGGCAGATTCGAAGTGCCGACCTTTTGGTTAGCAGCTGTAGCACTTAACCACCATGCCACCAGGGTTTCCCGATTTGGTATACAAGGTACCATTTGTCCTCGCTATTTTACCTGGCCTTTCCCGATGTAGGACAGAGATATCGGGAGCGGGGCTAGGTCTCCCTTCCCTGTGGGCTGTCCTTCTCTGCTTCTCTAGGATGCAGAAAGCTCTTTCTTTATCATTGACATCCCTTGCTGCTCTGGCTTATTTATCTAGGGGAGTCCGTGTAGTTTTTGATCCTGAAGCTAATAAAATACCTTCTTTTCCTCTGTCGCAGTTTTTGCTTGTCTAGTTTGTTGGACTATTTTGCTTAACTTTCCACAGAAGATCTGTAATATTCTGAGTATCTCATGTTTGGGGAAGTTTTAAAAAGTTAGCTCTTACTACATGGTGTGTTAAGTATTAGCCACTGAATTATGGAATTTTTATTTCTGGAAGAGATATTAGGATTTTTTAAAGTCAAATACTCCTCCTCCCTTCTCCCCGGGTTTTCTTAACTAACCAAAGAGCTGGGCCAAGCCAAAAATCTGCTGATCTTCAAATAACATAAAATGGATTTTTGTAAATATAATTTATTTTTGTTGTTAAGAATGTGGACAGCAGAACATAACACCAGTTCAACAATTTCGACACGTACAATTCAGTGACATTGATTATATTCTTCAAGTTGTGTAACCATTCTCACCCTCCATTTCTGAGTCGTTCTGCCCCCATTTACATACACTCAGTGCCCCCTAAGGTTCCTATATAATATTTTGAGTTTCTGTTGTCAATTTCATCCCATATAGGTAAATCTTAAAAGATTACTAATAATGCCCAAGGCAGACATTCTTTACTAGTTAGGCTAAATTATTGTTTGGTTTTAAGAAGAACATATAGTGAATTTTGATGAAGTTAATTTTCCCTTACTTTGAACTTCACAGAATTAAATACCTTTTTGTGTATATATTTGGTAGAAATTCAGATAATATTTTGATACAACTTTTCTCCTTGGGTTTTTATCTGAGCCAAATGTTTTAAAGGTTTTTCTTTTTTTTGTTGGTTTATTTTAAATGAAGTCTCTAAGAATTCTGCCAAAAAACCCATTTATATGGGACTCATGTAATCTTCTTTTTAATTATAGTGCCTAAGCAGGCAGAAAGTATCCCCTCTGACCTGTGTCAGCTAAAGGAGTGCATTAGTGTCTTATTCATGTTCACCAGGAGAGTTAATGAAGATACTCAATTCCATGACGACATTCTTCTCTGGCTGCAGAAATTGGTAAGGGGACAGAAATAGGCATAGTCTGTCTTTTATTCACCTGATAATTTAAAGGAATTAAGAGTTATATCTTCATTTTAGTCTTTTCTTCAGCAGCTTCTTTAGTTATTTCACTTAATGAGTTAGTGACATTTTCACTGATCGTGACACATGGTAATATATTTATCTAGTGCATTATTGAGCACAGAGTGCTTTTTCTCTTCAATAAACCTTATATGAAAACGAACCCTAGCTTTTAGGAAGAAATGGAAACATGGCAAATAAACCAAATTTAAGACTAGATATGTATTCAGAATATAGGTGTTTGATCTAAAAAATTTCCACATAGATTTCATTTCTTTTTATCATGTTTAATGTTACACTTAGTCATACTTTTTTATTTTTAAGGGGAAGATGAAAGATACCAGGATTTGGAAAATTCAGGAAAGAAGTTATATGTGCTGCAGAGGGGGCGGTTATTTGTTTATTGGTTATGTTTCTCAATGGGGCTGCCTTTGATGCTTTTTTAGGTTCATACTAGAGTCCTTAAATATGGATTTGAGAAGCTATGGAAAACTGAGAATAGATTAAACTATTTGCTTTATATCTGTTGACATACGGCCAGTAACTTGTCAGAAAGTAAAAACTATTTGCAGAGAAACTACTTATGCAAATTTTATTGTAGTACTCCTATATAGATTCTTAGGCCACACTGCCTATGTGTGGTGGGAACTGAATCATTTCATAATATATCTTACATCAGGTTACTCTTTTAAAAATTACATGTAATTAAACAATAGATAAGTGGCTTTACTAGACCCCCTAGATAAATTTTTCTCTTTTTAAAATAGTGAAACCATATTTCCTTATTGTTCAGGTATCAGTGTTACAGAGAGTTGGCTGTCCTGGAGATCACTTCTTCATTCTGAACCATATTCTTCGATGCCCCGCTGGTGTTAGTAAATGGGCTGTTCCTTTCATCCAGGTATGAGGAATGGCCTTCTGATTGTGACGAGGTTGGGGAGGTCTTATTAGGAACTTTTCCTGAAGAAATTATCCTTCCCCTCCAAAAAAAGACTACTTAAAAATACAGATATTTAAAATAAAATTCTTTGAATACATCTAGTACATATTTATAAGAGTTTTTATGCTGAAAGTTCTTGGGCTACCCACAACTGATGAAATTATGATAGAATTGCAAACATTCATTTGTAGCCTGGCTTGGCAGGTGTAGTATGTAATTCTGAAAAATTTCTGTGCAGGGAGGCTCGCCAGGGCTTTTTTCTGTAGTACCCAACACAGCTTCCTGAATTAATCCATCCCACACCACAGCTGGTCCAGGTAAAACAAGGACAACCAGCAAAATCAGAGTTCTTTAAGTACTAGCAGAGAGCTCTCGTTCTGTGTGATCAACTCTCATACATCCAGGAGTTGATTATATGGCCTACTGCTTTCCTCTCTGCTGCTTGCCTTTGGGTCATATGCTTATAGCAACCACATAGATGTGTAGTAGCCAAAAAGCATGCCAAGTTCAACCTTTCCCTATTTCCTTTTCTTCCCTTCTTAGTGTTTCTGGTGCATAAGTTTGAATCTTTTTAGGTAGATACAGAATTTTTTTTTGGTCATTGTTTTCTCTTTGGATTAAATTAGCAGTGTTGTCCTTCATCCCATATTGTTATAGGTGATTGACGTAAACTGATCATTTACCTCTATTCTTTGACCACGGCTCAGTCAGTGCTGCCAGATAACCCATGAGCTGTGTCCTCACTCTTGTGGATTAGGTCCAGCTCCATATTTGTTCTCATTCCACCTCCTTTTGTCATAATGCTAGTGAACTAAGATTATGGACACTCGAATTGCTGGTCCTCTAAGATGTGCTTTTTCTTTTTCTGATTTCAGATCAAAGTGTTGAATAACCCGTCAGGGGTCTTTCACTTTATGCAGTCCCTTGCTCTGCTCATGTCTCCTGTCAAGTAAGTGTGGAAGAGCTCTGTGAAGTAGAAACTGAAATGCTTTTTCCTATCAAAGAATTGGCTTCCTAAACTGCCTGGATCCAAAGAACTGCTAAGGGAACTGTCAGCATTGCAGAATTTAACTTTGCAAACTTTTGGGGCTTGATACCCCTCCTTCCAAAGTGACCCTTTTAACGGCTTTTTATTTTATTGTATAAATGATTAACCTTTCTTGGATGCTTCTTTGAGTATGTTTGTTCTACCAGGATTCCTCGCCTGTTGTATATGCTACTGTGAAAGGTGCCATGGAAATACAAAATTATGATCTGTTCCTTAGAAGAAGAGATTTAGTGGCAGGGAAAAAATAGTCAAAGAGAAGCTACAGTTGATGCAGTAGAAATGAAGAGAGTTGAGTGGAGTCATCAGAGTGGTTTCCACAGTGGATGAGCTGGGGATATGAAGAAGAATGGACCAGTTCTGTTCAGTAGAAAAGGACTAGGAAGGGCCCTATATTAGCAAAGAACCAGAGTTCTGGTGAGGATAGCCATGAAGGGGGTAGTGAGGAGATCAGCTTGGCTGGAGTGAAGGGGTATGTGGGAGACAGTAATAATAGTGAACAAGTAGGGTGGGTTGAATTATAGGAGGCCTTGAATTTAAGACAGAGGTGTCTAGATTTGATAGGGTCCAGCCTTTATAGCCATTGAGGATTTCTGGACAAGGGTAGAAGTTGTATTTAAAGAAGATTAGGATGGACTGGAGGGAGAAGAATTTGACATCAGGGAGGTCAGGCAGATACAGTATCTCCAGTATTTCAGGTAGATCATCAATTGACAGGAAGAGCAGCCCTCACCTACATTAATTCCTGGTTTATTTCACAGCCGCAAATGGTGGTCTTTCTGGAAGTCAGGTGGCTGCCTATTAGAGAAGTAGGTGCATCATGTTTTAGCAAGGCTGTTCCCTTGACCTGGAGTCCCCTGTGGGGTGCACCACTATGGGGAATGTGTCTTTACAGTAGGTCCTGTCAGAGTTGAAAAAACAGTTGAATTCTTGCTATGTCACAAATCTCTCTTGCTCAGGATTTATAACACTTTTCTAGAAGAATAGGTGCTTCTGCTTAATTGAGTGGTGACAGACATCTGACTCTCCTGACTCTGGAACCTAACCCCGTATCACGAGGACACATCCTCAACTGGCAGAGAAAGCAGGGTCTGTGTCTGATGACCTGAACGGTGTCACTGCCTCTGACTTTAGGGTCCTGGAAAGCCTATGTCTTCTCAGAACTTGAATTAGGGTAATAGTAGTGGGGAAGAGAATGAGGGGAACCTACAGGTTGTCTTTTTCTGGAAAGGACTAGGTAGCTGACTAAATAAAGAAAATGCTAGGAAGGAATGGGTCAGACCTAACTCTAGACTGTTGAGTCTGAGTGGCTGAGAAGGTATTATTTGCCCTAGCAGACAAAAAAATGAAAAAAGAGAGCTGTTTTATAGGGAGAAAGACTTGAGGTCATTGATGTGTACAAATAGACACATACAAGTGACACATACCAGTGTACATTTGGAGCTTCAAGATTGGAGCCCAGTTGAAAGAACAGCACTAGAGCTGTGGAGCTGGAGGTCCTGAAAGAAAGTTCCTGGTTAAAGGAAGGAATGGATGAATTTTTAGGATCAGCACAGAGGAGAAGGATCAGAGGACAGAACTGGGTTGTGGCCTAAGAGAAGAAACTTCTGGTTGCACTTATTCTTCAGATCCAGCTGACACCTCGTGAAAGCCTGGCTGGCAGCAGTGCTAGAGTCCTCTCGCTGCCTGGGTACAGGTCGCTGCTCCTGCACGTGGTAGATGGGATTTGGCTCAGAAATGGTTTTGCATTTAGATGTACTTTTTTGCCCTAAACTAGCTTCTGCATTATTTGCAGTTTACCCTTTTTTTAATTCAGCAAATCATGTTTTCTAAAGTTGGCTACCCAGCAGCAACACTTCGTAAAGCTGTTTAGAGCTAAGGTTGTGCAACAGCCCACAGGGATCGAGGACGGAGCTGGTGTAACTGCTGTTCCGCAGTTCCCAGTCGTTCCTGATTCAGAACGCCCATGGCCTCTCCACCAAAATCAGTGCAGCTTTTGTCGCTTGATTTTTATCCAGTTGGCATTTTTTGTTTACTGATTTCAACCATTTGAAGATGGGGTCAATGCGGATTCTACTGCAGGGTGAGAAGGTGATCCAGAATGTACTCCTGTGTGGCTTTCTGTGTTTTGCGATTGGAGTCATTTCCCTTGTCCTTTAGAAATCGAGCAGAGTTCATGTGCCACATGAAGCCCAGTGAGCGGATACCATCCTCTTCGGGGCCGGCGTCGGGGACCTGGACGCTAGTAGATGAGGGAGGAGAAGAGGTAACTCGTGGGATCTCCGTTATTTTTATTAACAGGTTTTGAGCTCTTCTTATGCGATGGGTATTGTTCTCAGTACTTTGCACATATTATCTCCATTTAACTGTCAAAGCAGTCCTATGAGTTAAGCATTTTACAGAAGAGGAAACTGAGGTGGGGGGAGGGATGAAGTCACTTATCAGCTAGTCACACGGGCATTAACTGGTGGAGCGTCCAGAGGCTGTGCTCTAAACAGTGTGCTTTGCTCCACCCTCCTCCAAGAAGGTCTTCTGTTCACCTGGGAGGATTTGGAACCTGGAAACTAAATACCAGAAACAAACAAACAAACTGAACCTGTTGCTGTTGAGTTGGTCCGACTCATAGCGACCCTATAGGACAGAGGACTGCCCGGTAGAGTTTCCAAGGAGCTCCTAGTGGATTGGAACTGCCGACCTGTTGGTTAGCAGCCAGCCAAATTGTATTCAGTTTATATTAGGATTTCTCTTATGTACTAACAAGTTTCTGGGATTGGGGGGAGCTCACCCACAAATAGTCTGTGTAATGAAGATCTGGCCTTTAGGAAGGTTCTGCCTTAAATCTTACCCAGATCTTTCTCATTTGAAAGGTACAAGATGGCTATTTGGTGAGAATTTAGTGATCGCAATTCGGTTCCTGGAGATAACCGTTGTGAGTTTTTCTGTATTGTACACATGGCTGGTGTGTTTGGAAGACATTTTTCCTCTAGCTAATTATCAGCTCTAGTTCTTTTTTATGGTCTAAGTCCTTTGGTGTGCTTGTCCAGGATGGCTAGGGACAGGGTTTGCTAACACTCTGTCTCTCTAAAAAGGAGATGAAAGTGCACAGTGGTCAGTTTTCAGAACAGCAGTCACCGCAGCTGCGGGGACTATGTCTGCATTTACTCAGTGCTCATTCGGAAATGGGGTTGTTTTACTCCTCCTGGGATTTACAGGAGGTTGGGAGATGGTGGTAAATGATGTCGATGTGTGAACACCTGTGCAGGAGCCTGAAGAGAGCTTCTCAAATTGGTCTTTTAAGGATTGTGAGGGGGGAATTAAAAAAAATTTTTTTTAGAGTCGTCTCTCCTTTTGCTTTCTGGTTGGTTTACTAGATTTAATCCCAGAGACAGAAAGTGGGTAAGGACCCTGCCCGGTGCCTGGCTCCTGGTCAGTATTCACCAGATGCTGAGTGAGTTGCCTGGTGCCTGGCTCCTGGTCAGTATTCACCAGATGTTGAGTGAGTTGCCTGGTGCCTGGCTCCTGGTCAGTATTCACCAGATGTTGAGTGAGTTGCCTGGTGCCTGGCTCCTGGTCAGTATTCACCAGATGTTGAGTGAGTTGCCTGGTGCCTGGCTCCTGGTCAGTATTCACCAGATGTTGAGTGAGTTGCCTGGTGCCTGGCTCCTGGTCAGTATTCACCAGATGCTGAGTGAGTTGCCTGGTGCCTGGCTCCTGGTCAGTATTCACCAGATGTTGAGTGAGTTCAAGAATTTGAGGAGTAGATGAGAAAATGAAGTGCTGTTGAGTCAGAAAAGGCTATGGGGAGGAAGGCACTGTGGATTTTCCGTATCAGTGGTTTCTCAGCACTAGCTGTATATTAGAATCACCTGGGCAACTTAAAAACCTTGCCCAGGCCTGCTTGCAGACACCCAAATGTTTAAAAGCCTCCCTGGTTATTCTTATGTGCAGCCAGAGTTGAGAACTACTCCAAGTAGAGTTTCTGAGGTTCTTGTTCGTTCACCATTTTAGACCCATAAAAAGCCCCCCAAAACCAAACCTGCTGCCATAGAATCAATTCTCACTCACAACGACCCTATAGGACAGATTAAAACTGCCCCACGGGGTTTCCAAGGAGCGGCTGGTGGATTTGAACTGCCGGCCTTTTAGTTAGCAGCCGTAGCTTTTACCCACTGTACCACCAGAGCTCCTTGGAGGATAAAAATGAGGTGACTTAAAGAAATTATAATTAAGTTGCATTAGTCTCTTGTTGGGAAATCCTGGTGGTGTAGTGGTTACGTGCTATGGCTGCTAACCAAGAGGTTGGCAGTTCAAATCCGCCAGGCACTCCTTGGAAACTCTATGGGGCAGTTCTGCTCTGTCCTGTAGGGTTGCTATGAGTCGGAGTCGACTCGACGGCAGTGGTTTTGGTTTTGGTTTGGTAGTCTCTTTTTGAAATTTTGATGATGTAGTCTTTGGATCTCTGAATCTTTTTACAGTATTAGTTTTTGAATGTAGCATACCTTAGGACTTGTCTTACAAAGAACCCTTATATAATCCCTTTGTATGACCACAGGTGTTTTTATCCTGCTTTCAGCTGCACTAATTGACAACAGAACTTCAGTCATCCATAGTAGATGCTAATTGCCTCCTGATAATGCTGTTGGGCACTAGAGTGGGCCTTGATTTGGGGAGAAGAGAATTGTGACTAAAATAACTTGGACTGTAGTGTCATGGTTCTTTAATTGATGTTGTCAAAGCACCGAGTTTTATAGTAAGATCCCCACTATAGAGACATGTTTTTGATTACCTTCTTTTGGATGGAAGTTTCAGCCACTGAAGAATAGACATGACCCAGATACACATGAAATTGTACTTGCATTTTCAGGGGATTTACAGCCCATCTGTCGAACTGTGACTATGAATCCTTGTCTTGGAGGAACAGTCCATGAAGACTCAGATGAGAATCCCATACGTGTGCCATTGAGATCATTTAGCTCCTATGACTCTAGGCTACGGTACAATCTGATCCAATCAGCTGACATGATTTTGCATCTTTTCCCTTAGGACGAAGACCCTGAGACTAGTTGGATTCTCCTTAATGAAGATGACTTGGTTATCCTGTTATCACAGTTTCCATTTCATGAACTCTTTCAATATCTTCTTGGGTTTAAGGCAAAAGGTAGGTGAATTTCTTTTGTCATATGTAAAATGTGGTAGTAACAAACTCAAACATAGGAATTTGGCATTAAGTCTGACTTCTTATGCAGGCTCCTGATTCATGTTCCCCTTTGTCCAACTCCACTACAGAGAGATGATTACATCACCTTGATAAGATTTCATTCCTTTCTTTTGTGGTTGTAATTTCCCACTTAGTGCTTAAATTTGAGAAGGTCAACTAGCTTGCACTTTGCCCAACTTTAATAAATTGTTTTAATTTTGCACTTTGTCTCAAGTTTCCCGTTTCACGTTGATATAGGAGTAACGGATTGTTAATTCTTACCCATTTTGGCTTGCTTCCTCGTTGAAGTATTTACACCTGTATCCTTCAGTATTTTTCTATAGTAATAATACTTTTTTCCTTTTCTTTTTTAATTTCTAGGTGATTATTTACCTGAAACAACAAGACCTCAAGAGATGATGAAAATTTTTGCCTTTGCCAACTCCTTAGTGGAACTTCTGGCTGTGGGGTTAGAAACCTTTAATAGAGCACGCTACAGGCAGTTTGTGAAGCGCATCGGTTACATGATCAGGTAATGCTGCCGTTGGTACATCTGCCTCTCTTTGCTTTTGCCCTCATTGGGCACAGACATTCATAATTGGAGATGATGTACATTTTGGTGACACTTTCAGTCTCATTTTACCAAAAAGTAAGAATTTTTGTTTTTGTTGGTTTTTTTCACCATCTACCAGATGGCAATTTTATAAATATTTCCAGGAAAAATACTGAGTTAATTATCTCAAATTTAACTGGGTTGTTAGATGACTATTCTTGGAGTCAGTCAGGATCCTTGAGACTACTACTAGGTGGAACAGGGAAGAGAAAGGGGTCAGTGGAAATGCAGACCCTTTCCCTTTCCTTTGCTCCCTCTGCTCTTCTACTTCTGAGCTTTTGCCTTGGGATTGTGACTTTGCTCTGGAAAGTTGACAGTAGCTCTTTTGGTCTTTGCTTCCCTGTTTTCTCTCTTACTTATTCTAATTTCTGTTAAGTACCGTTTTTAAAAAAATTTAAAAGACTTACCAATCAGTGGCTACTCTCTTATACTGTCATTTATTTGAGTTAAAAGTGGGTTTGTGTTTTTATTATATAATGTCTGAGTAAATATGAGAATATGTACTGCTTTTCTTTGAATTAATTTTGTAGCCTCTTTTCTACATTTTCAGTTTTTCTGTCTTTACTAGGTTATTATTATATCATATACCTTTGTAATCACTTCAGCGTATAAATATGCTATTTCTTCCATCCAAAAAAAAAAAAAACCAAAAATAAAACAAAAACCTGCCAACCAATTGAAAAACTTTTTCCTCTCCCCAGTTTTGTTTCCAAAGCAAAAAACACTTTAATTCACTTTATGTATAAGCCCACCAGCCTTATAAAGCCAGGTAAATGATTACAGGATGCCCTGAAAGGCTGGGGCCACTTTTAAAGTCTAGAGAAAGTCTTTAGTAGAGAGTAAAGAAAATGAGAAAGTGGGAGGGGGAATGGCTGGCAACTTGGAGAGTAATTTCTTAAAACGTAAAAGCTTATCTGCTTGTTATTATCAGAAGTCTAGACATTGGTTCTCTGCTTCTGCTTGTTAAATAAGGCCATAAATAAAAACTGTCCTTGGGTGCATATATAGGATATAGGATTGCCTGTGTACTATGTGGCGGGACAGTGCCTTCTCGTTTCCTTCTCTTATTAACTTTTTAGGAAAGATACTGGTGTTATTATATTTTAAGGCCAATATTCAGTCCTTACATTATTATTTCTATGTAAATATTTACATCTGATTATTGTAGCCTACTGTGATGTTTCCTTTATTTTTTCATCTGCTTACTGTTTTTTGTATCTATTGCACATTCTTTTCATACCTTCCAGTTGTAGAACAGTTTTCCACAAAGCCCCTCTCCTTAGGTTGCCTGTTGGTTCTGGTTTTTCCCCTCCGTTCTAGCTTGAACTCACCAGAATCAGGCTTTTCGCCACAATGTTACCCAGAACGGTCTTGTGAATGATGCTAATGAACTTGGTGCTACTTACTGTATCCAATGGTTAATTCTAAATCTTCATCCCACTTGACATCTTTTGTGTAGTTCACATAGCAGCCTTTCACTTAGGTGGCCAGTTTCTCTTTAAAACATTTTCTGTACTTGGCTTCCAGGATACCACACTCTACTGGTTTCTCCTCCATTTCACTGGCTGTTCATTTTCTGCCTCTTTGGTTTTTTAATGCTTACCCGCCAGGCCTCTTAATGTTGGCATGCCTCAGGGCCCAGCCCCTGGACCTCTTCCCTTTATCCAAACTCCCTTCTTGGGCTTTCATCCATACTCAAGTCTTTAAATATCATTTATATGCCATTCTAATTCTGAGTTAGATATCCAGCCCTTTTCTCTCTCATAAACTTGTACATCAAGCTGCCAACTCGGCACCTCCACTTAGATGACTCATGAACGTTGTAGCTTAATACTCCCAAACTGAAATCTCTCTCCCCAACCTCCCAAGCTGCTGCTCCCACAGCCTTCCCAGTTTCAGGAAATGGCAACTCTGTTCTAGCTGCTCAGGCAAAAAAAAATCCTGATTCATCCTTGACTTTCCTCTTTTACACCCCTAACAGCAAATTCTATCATCTTTATCTTCCAATTATCATCTTCTGTCAAATATAAGAAGCCACCAATTCGAGTATGTGTATTATGTACAACTAAGAAAGAAAAAATGTCAAATTAGGGCATCTCATCAATTTTAACATACATGCCAATTTCAGAGATGGTAAAGTATGAAGGATGTGCATCTCTTTTCGAATCAATGAAATATGTTATTTCCAGAATTCAGCCTGTCTTTACCACCTTCACTGCTGCCACCCTAGTTTATTCCAGTTATTTCTCACCTGAATATCACAGTAGCCTCCTAACTTACCTTCCTGCTTCTACCCATGCCCAACCCACCTCCTCCTACCACAGTGTGTTCTTACAACAGCCGGAGTGTTCCTTTTAAATTGTGAGCCAGCTCATGTCACTCCTTAATATTTGGGAATATTAAGTTTAGAAATATTAATTCACTCAGAGGAAAAGCCAGAGTCCTCACAGTGACCTACAGGGCCCGTCATGATCTGGTTTCCTTTCACCTTTCTGATTTCATCTCCACCTTCAGGTTGCGTCCCTCACTTTGCTCTGCGTTAGCCACCTCTCTGGCCACCTTGCTGTTCCTCAGACAGATATACCCAGGAGCCTTTGCACTGTCTCCTATCTGGATGCCTTTCCCTTAGATACCCTTGTCGCTAATTCCTCACCTTCCTTAGGTCCTTACTCAAGTGTCCCTCTTCAGGGAGGCCTCTCCTACTGCCAACCGCTAATAAAACTGTATTTGCATCCTTGCTTTATTTTTCTCTATATCACTTATTACTTTGTGACAGACTGTATGTGTATGTGTGTGTATGTATATATATTTAATTGTGTTTACTGGATGTCTGCTTCCCACTAAATATAAACTCTGTGAGAGTAGGGGTTGGTTTATTTGATTTTTTCTCACTGCATTACCTTCAGAACCTGGAAGATAGTAGGTGCTCAGTAAATGTGTGTTGAATAATTTAATGCTTCAAGTCTAATATGAGGATGCTGATAATTGAGTGAGCTAGTGTAAGTGATATATTATCTGTTTTCATTCTCAGGATGACCCTTGGTTATGTGAGTGACCATTGGGCACAGTATGTGAGCCACAATCAAGGCCTGGGACTGGCCCTGCAGCCCTACTCCACAGAGAAACTACAGGTTGAGTTTGATGAGCTGTTTTTGAGGGCTGTTCTACACGTGCTGAAAGCCAAAAGGTAAGAAGCCTGGTGATAATTGTTGAGATATAACCCCCTGGTTAGTGAGAAAGATTGGCATGAAAGTCATTGACTGAAGTAGATCTCTTAAAATAATGTCATCGTGCATTTCATCTATTTCTTACCTTGGACAAATTCTTGAGCCTTAGTTTCCTTATCTGTAGTATACCTCATGCTAACTGAAATGAGGCCTCTTTCAGATTTTTTTCCATCTTAAAATACCCTGATTCTGATGTTTCAGTTTTGCCACCCCTGAACTTTTGGGGCAGCCTCGAGCAGAGGAAAACAGGGATAAACTCTATTACACATCCAACTGTCGTGCCTATAGTCAGGCATAGTAGGTGCTTAGTAAACAGTACACACAATCCTGTGATTTTATTTTTCAGTTGTCTTACTCTAGGATTTTAGGGCCTAGCTAGGACTGTCATGGATTCTGGTCCCCTGTCTTGGTTGTGTACATAATGTCTTCTGATCACACCATCTATGCTGCCGCTTATGGCCTGGGATGCATTTGAGGCATAGGCAGGTGCACAGTTGTGTATCCCTCACTGCCTTCCCTGTGCCTCTGGTGAAGCAGGAGCAGATTCTGTAGCAGCACTGCACCCTCTGCTAGGGGATGGGAGCCAGCCTCCGCCCCAGCCCAGCTCCACCTGTGAACTGCTAGCTCCCCCTCCTTTAACCTCTCCTGAGCTGCCTGAACTTCTTCTTGCCATAGTACTCTGAGTCTCAGCCCTGATGGCTGGGTCTTGTCTGCCGTTTAGTGTTACTTTGGGCAGATCACTTAATATTTATGGTGTCAACTTTCTTCGTTTATAAAATGGAGATGATGATAATGATACTACCTTTTCCCTTGACCTCACGGATATATTGTGAGGATGAAATGAGGTCATATGTGGAGATACTTTTTAAACCATAAAGGACTTTTCAAATGTAAGTCGTTGTTGTCCTTGTGTGGTTTCAGATGAAGAACAGATTAACTCCTCACTTAGAGAAAGGTCAGGGCTCCTTGGCTAACTAAGTCTTAGCACTTTTAGGCACTCAGTAAGGCTTGGGTCTAACATTAATAGAACTTAAGCTTAGAAATGTATTATTAGATTACTCTTATTGCACATCCTCTAGTGACCATAAAGTTGATGGTCTCATCAGGTGCACCCAGCCCTGTGCAGGAGCCTGCCAGGGAGTCAGTGCAGCTGTCCCAGTGCCTGGGGAGAGCCTCTCACCTCCCATCTCCTGTCATTCAGTCGTGTGCTGGCTTAGCTGAGTGGCAGGACACTTGCTCTGGTTACTTACTAACTCTTACATCCTGAGCTGTGAACTCTGTGTATGGCAATATGTATGTATTCCACAAAGATGATCATTTGTTTTAAGTTTTAAAATGTTGAGAACTATTGTTCTTTTTTATTGTGTGAAAATAATACAGCGTTTGCCAATCCATTGTTCTTAAGTATTACTTATTTTAGGAAATATATAAAAGAACCAAATACTTAAAGCCAGGGAATTTAAATTTATTTGGGATTCCTGTGGGAAGTTCTTTGAGCGGCTATCCCCCAATTTAAAAACAAACCCAAAACACAGACAACAAAAACCTAAGTCAAAACTTAACTGCGCACTTGCGTGTGGGAAGTTTCGTAACCTGAAATATATCCTGTTTTATAGCGTTACTTTTAAGGTCTCTACAATTTTCTTCCAGTGGTTTGGGATCCTTTAAAACAGTGTCAGGTCTCTTACGTGAGGTGTAAGGATCCTTACTTACTGAGACAGACGCCTGGCCCACCTGAGCTTACGGAAGTGTCTCCACCCCTTTCACAGGAGTAGCTGTTGGTTTGCCACCCTGGGCTTGAGGCACCAGCAGCCTGCCTGGGTTTCATGGAAGTGGATCAGCCATGCACTGTTTAATTTTTTTTCCTTTTAATAAATTTGGTTTATTTGTAATCAGTCAATTTGTAGTTGTACAACAGTTTTGAATGCTTATCTCTTCTTTTTTTTCCCAGATTTTTTTCAAGTTGAGGTAGAACTCATATTGCAGATTTAATGAGCATTTATTGAGTTGGTTATTTTGGAGATACTGGTTTAGGTACTGGATAATGGAATTACAGAGCTCTAGGTTACGTACTGATTTATACAAAGATGAATATGACCTGGCTTCTGCTCCCAAGTTGCTGGTAGGGTAGTAGGGAGGACATCGAGCAGTAACTTCGAGCTGTTTCTCTGACCACTTGGTGCCAGATCACTTGCGGTGACTATGAAAACTGCAAATTCCTGGATCCGATTTTGACCTACACAATCAGGATCTCTGTCGGTGGGGCTTGGGAATCTGCATTTTTCACAAAGTCTCCAGGTGATTTTATGCCCACTACAGTGTGAGGGGAAACCTTGGTGGTGTAGTGGCTAAGTGCTATGGTTGCTAACCAAAGGGTCGGCAGTTCAAATCAGCCAGCCGCTCCTTGGAAGCTCTATGGGGCAGTTCTGCTCTGTCCTAGAGGGTCGCTATGAGTTGCAATCGACTCGACGGCGCTGGGTTTGGTTTTGGTTGGACAGTGTGAGGAACACTGGTAAAAGGCAAGATAATGCCAGAGTCAGGTATGGATGAAGTTCTGCAGTAGTGCTGAGGGGAAATCAGAAGGGGCACACATCAGTGGAGGGACGTCAGCTTGGAGGCACGGGGTCCTACCAGGCTTTTTGGAATGGCCTCATGTTCTGAGTGCAGAGAGGGCTCTGGTTGGAAGTATGGGTCGGAGCTATATTGTGGGAGCCTTTGAATGCTGGGCTGAGAAGTTTCAGCTTTACTCCGTGGTCAGTGAGGCGTCACTGCAGGGCATTTGATTCTCTGCCATCCACTGCACATGTGCATATGTGTGCACACGTGTACCTGTAGGTGTGCTCACACAGCCTCATCTCAGTAGTAGTCTCTCTGTCACCCAGGTCTTAAAAGGATCTTTGGTTCAAAACCCAGCTCTGCCTCCTGCCCTCTCTCTGCCTTAGTAGCCTCATATATAAATTGAGGATAATATCAATAAGGTACTTGCTTCAGGGTTTTAGTGAGAATGGAATGAGTTGATCTGTCTGTCAGTCTACCTATCCATCCATCCTATCTGTCCATCTTGTCTCTCCTATCTATCATCTATTTCTATACTTACGTTCCTACCCATCTACCTACCTGCCTACCTGCTCTACCTCCTTCCTACCTATCGTGATTAGAACAGTAACTGGTACAGAGTAGGTGCTCCCTGATTATTCACTGTTAACTATTATCCACACCTGAGGTGTTTATGACAGAAGCATGGTAGAAAAATTGCTATAGTGTGATTTAAGGTTTTTTTCTCTGATAGAGCCAAAAGCTTCTATTTCTCAGTGTGGTCAAGCTAATACATACGATGGTTCCTGCTCTTTTTAAAACATGCAGACTTGGCATTTGGCTGTTTATGTCTGAGATGCCCTTTGGGACCCTGTCGGTCCAGATGCAGTGGAAGCTCTTCTACCTCATGCACCAGGTGGAAAGTGGGAGCCTGGAGCAGCTCTGTGCCACCCTGCAGCCCGCCGAGTGCAAGAAGCAGCTCCAAGGTATAGCCTCACCTGGCCTGGTGTTTGGAAAGATGTAGAACGGCCATCTTTTTCTTCCTCTGTGTGCCTTCCCTCTTCATTGCTTTTTTCTTTTTACTTTTAGAATGACTAAGAGAGAGTGTTTTACTCTGTGTGCTCACGCATAATGATTTTGAACTTTGAGAGGCTCCTTAATTGTTTTGGTTTACTAGATGGCAACAGGCATATCTTAAATCCAAATTTGATTAGTCTCAAACACAGTGTCAGTAAACACAGTATTCTAGCTTTTAGGAAGCACCTTTTTGCATGTGTGTGTGAAATTACCCTTTCTTTAAAGTTTGATTAACAAGTATGTGTTGTCTAGAAATTTGTTCAGGTTTTGTTCCCCGTTATTCCAATGATAACTTTTACAGCCTTTTTTTTTTTTCCAGTCATATTTTTTTAATCAACGAAGTAAAGGTGTAGGCAGATGTACTTAAAAAAAATTTTGGTGAAGACTTGGTAAGCTTTAATGTTGTCCCGTTAATCAACAACAGGGTGTTTATTTATTTTGGTTATAATGTTAAAAACAAAACAAAACTATTTAACTGGATGTCATAATTATTTTTAAGAATCACCCATACATTAAAAAAAAAAAATAAGAGTCCTGGTAGAATATACCAAAATGCTAATAGGATTTTAAAAATACCAAGATAAAATTCTTTTTAGATTGATATTTTTTGTTCACTTGGCTTTGACTTTTCAAAGCTTTTGCCATACCTCCTTCTCCCTAATGGCAATGTTTTAAAAGGTAATTAGGAATTTTTTTCTCTTTTCCATTTGTTCTTTTTATACAGTTATTAAAAATGTAAGGCATATCTCTTGATATGTACCTTGAAACACTGTAAGTTAGAATGATAATTCCAGTTTTCTGAATTTGCTGTACTAATTTCTGTTATAAACCTAGTCTGGGAATGGGAAATACAAATTGGTTTCGTAAGTGCCACATGATTTTGAAAGTAGAGAAAATTTGATGAACTACTTTTGATGTCTCAAATTTGTGTGTATGTGAAAAGAGGTGTTGGCTTATTGTGTTTTTAGCGTAAATAGTTTCATCAGGGAATTTTTTTTCAGGCCCCCCACCCCTCTAAACCTTAAATTTGTCCTTTGCAAACTTTCCTTCTGTCCTGTATTGCAAAGTTTGTTCATGCTGCCACCTAGTGACAAAATATAGTATTGCTTTCATAGCATCCTCTGACAAATAGGCAAAACATAATTGTTGTGTGCTATGGAGTCGATTCCGACTCATGGCGACCATAGACGACAGAGTAGAACTGCCCCATAAGGTTTCCTAGGCTGAAGTCTTTACGGGAGCAGATTGCCAGTCTCTTCTATGGAGCTGCTGGTGGGTTCAAACTGCAGACCTTTTGGTTAGCAGTCAAGTGCTCAACTATTGCACCATACTGTTAATTACATTTATTGGTATTTCACTCATGGTTATAATTCTTGCCTCAGTCTATTTTGTTTTAAGTCTCATGTTTGTGCTGAGTAGTTGGCTAGTCTTGGCAGTTTTATTTAGTAGGGCCTTCATTTGTTTGGCTAACAGTCATCAAGTATCTTCAACATGTCTGGTATTGGCAGTACTGCCTTCAAAGACGTCTCACCTAATGACAGTGATAGTGCTTTGCAGCTAAGAAAGCACTGACCAGTGACATGCCACTTAATCTTAAGTAACCTTTTGAAACAGATGGAGAAGTACAGGCTGGAGATGTTAAATGTCTCCTCTGAGACTACATTATACTTAGAGTTTGTAGGAATCTCAGAGGCCATCTGATCTAGCCTTCTTCCTGAAATCCATTCTACATGCCTGTAGAAATCCATTCTAGGAAAAAAAAGACCTTTTGTATCGTGAAGTATTTCTGAATGTCTCTTAACATTATATCCTCTTTCCCTCTAGTAGGGTTATTTAAACTGATATAAATTTGCTCTTTTTCCTCTTTAATTTTCTTAATATGAATTTGCAGACCCAGAGCATTTTGTGAACTTTGAGAAGTGTCTTTCTTCCATGAATAGCTCAGAAGAGATTTGCCTTCTGACTACATTTGCTCAGATGGCACAGGCCAGAAGAACCAACGTGGATGAAGACTTCATAAAAATTATTGTTCTGGAGATATATGAGGTTAGAATATTAAGTCTTAAAAATAAGCTGAAAATGTTTTCTTTTGGGCTGTCCATTCATTGATTCTTTTGGGATTGCTTTAAAAAAAATCTGCACTTATTACCTATGACTTATAGCGACCCTATGGGACAGAGTAGAATGCCCCTCACAGGGTTTCCAAGGAACTGCCGAGCTTTTGGTTAGCAACCATAATAGCTCTTAACCACTACGCCACCAGGGTTTCCTCATTTTGCTATAGGGAATATTAAAACATGAAATATACTCATTTCGTTTCCCCCTACTACCTCTTGACATTTAGCGGGTGAGTTTTGGCAAGGAATAGACTGACTGGAACTGTGCGTGAGATTAAGGCCTAGGTGGGTCTTGAATTCCAGACTCTCTTAATGGTGTGAAAAAATTGGGGACAGAAGATATATGTTTTATACATGAAATGACATTCTTCAGTTCCTTTGTTAAAGTAATAATTTTTGCTCTTGACTGATGTTCTAAATGTTTTTGACTGGAATGCACAGTAAAAGTTACATCCTATGTTGTGTTTTGGTAGTGTGTGTGTGTGTGTGTGTGTGTGTGTGCATGCATGTGTGTGTGTATAACTGAAGCAACGCTTAATCTTAGTGTGATGTACTTTCATGTTTTTCTATTCTATTTTATTCTGCACTGTTGCTTTCCTGTTCTGTTTCATTGTATTTAAAAAATGCTTGTCATTGGCATTAATGGGTTGCAACCTATCGTTTGAAAGACATTGTTCAGGAGGAGTTGGTGAACACTTGATATTTTAGAAGCTTTGTAGTTGAGGGTCTTATTTTGTAGGGGAAATGCATTCAGTTTTCATCATTTTAGTGATTTCCTCAAGTTGAGAGACATTTTAAGAACAAAGGGGCTGCTTTATTGCTACTGACAAACTTTGGGGTGTACTTTCTAGATCCGTTACTTGAAGTCATTGTTACAAACAAATAGTTGCCTTTCTCCTCTATTTCTTCTCCTCCCATCTTCCAGCCTTCAGGGTAGACAGTTCAACCTCTGAAGTTCTGACATCTGTTTGGACATGCTGTGCTCAATGAGATTCTTTCTGCTTTACTTGAAAACGTTCTAAATAAATTATGGAAGTGTGCTTTGACTGATTATTGTCACTAAGGGTACTTTTTTTTTTTTTTGCCTTTTTAGGTATCTTATGTTACCCTGTCCACCAGAGAGACTTTTTCAAAGGTTGGCCGAGAGCTTTTAGGAGCCATCACAGCTGTTCACCCTGAGATTACTTCTATTCTTTTGGATAGAGTTCGAGAGACCATTGATCAGGTTGGAATGGTAAGAGCACTGATTTTTTGTTTGTTTTTAAACGCTGAAGTAATGGAATAATGGAAAATAAAAGGGAAGCTGTTGGGAATGACTGGTCACTTAAGGGCCCAGCAGGGTGATTTGCCTGTAGACTTGCCTATCCGGGGCAGTTCGTATAAATGGAATCGCGTATTGTCTTTTGTGTTAGCTTCTTTCACTTAGCATAATGTTTTCAAGGTTCATTCATGTTGTAGCATGCATCAGTACCTTATTCCTTTTTATGGCCAAATGGTATTCCATTGTATGGTTATACCATTTAAGAAAAGGTATGCTTAATGAAGATTTTGTTATAAAGCTACACGATCACCTAAAATAAGGCTATAATGTGTGGGTTCTTCTAGTGGCAGATAGTCATACTTCATAATCTCAAAAGGAACATTTGAACTGATAGCATTTCTCTCTGTGCTTGTATTTGCAAAGGGCTTTTCTGTCTTGTGGTTTCTGTATCAGCCCACCCAGGCGTACCTCAAGGAGAAGGGCCCTGTGATCTGCTTCCAATAGGTCACAGCCATGGAAACCCTATGGAGCACAGTTCTACTCTGACACACATGAGGTTGCCATGAGTTGGAATTGACTCAATAGCAACTAGTTACTGGTTATACTTTGTAACCATTTGTTGTAAAATGAATGTCTGTCTCTTGATTTATCATGATTTTAAATTTGGGTCTCAGTATGGTGGTTTTCCTAAAATTGAAGTGTACCAATTTACATACAAAAAAATGGACCTTTACAAAGGATTGCAAAAACGTGCTTTTGGTGTATCATCAGATTTAGTTCCTATTTGATTTGGTTGTCCACAGTTGCCATTCCACGTGTCTGAAAACCAAACAAAACTCCACTTCCTTTTGGGAAAAAATTTTTGCAAGCTGTTTAATAATGTAGTACTGTAGCAATATAGAATTGTCCCTAAATCTTATTTTTAATTATGGTTTTCTTTTTAATAAGGTTTCTTTATACTTGTTTAAAGAATTGCCTTTATATCTTTGGCGACCCTCTACCTCCGAGATAGCTGTAATTCGGGATTGGTTGTTGAATTATAACCTGACAGCGGTCAAGAATAAACTGGCCTGTGTTATTCTCGAAGGACTGAACTGGGGATTTGGTGAACAGGTACGTGTTGAAACCATTTCCTGTAGCCTAGGTTCTGTACACACCAGTTTCAAAGAAACAGTTTCTCAAAACATTAATATTTCAGATTATCATTTGCAAGATCTGCGAATTCTTTTAGCTGTGTCAGAGTTTAGGATCTTCTCTTTTGTTTTGCAAAGTGAGCATTCTCTTAAATGAAGATAAATTGGTCCACACTGGAAATTCTTCCGTCTGTCCTTAGACCACTTGCATCTGTGGTTTTATCTGTGGCTGTTTATTGCAGTTCCTCCTAGTTGCTCTCCTGCTTGTGGTTCCTTTTCCTTCTGCAATTGTCTTGCATGTCACTGCTAGACTTGTCTTCTGAAGCACTGCATATTGGTGAAGAGGCTGAGCACTGAGCCAGGCTGCCTGGCTTCTGATCCTGGCTCTGCCACCACCCAGTGGTGTGACCTTGAGCAAGCTTCCTGAACTCTCTGGGCCTCAGGTGTTCACCTGTCAACATTGGTATTAATAGGACTTACCTCTTAGTATTGTTTTAAGGGTTCAAAAAATTAGGACAAGTAAAACAATTAGGACAGCCTTGGCACACATTAAGTACTGAGTAGTGGTAGTTACTACTAATAATAGTTTATTATTATTGTGGGGTTTGCCTCCATTTCTTCAGGGTGCAAAGGAAGATTGGATGGCAAATTGGGTAGCAATCTCAACGTGTATTGTTGAACACTTATTACTTAAGCTGATGATAGAAAAAGAAAAGGGAATGTAGACTTAATTTATTAAACATCTTCCTGGCTTATGGCAGTGCCCTTATAACCCAAAATCTTTATGGAGATTTTGTTTTGGGTTGGGGTGGGGGTTAAATTCAAAGATACTTTTTCTGACTGGGGTGGGGGGTGATTAAGGTTGAAATCTATCTAGGTGCAGTATAATGGTTCTTTAAAGATTCCTATTTTTTCCCATTGTCATTTTATAACTTTGCTGTTAAGGGACGTGATTTTTGGAAAACTTAGGTTCTGCATTCAAGATCTTCTTTTACCTTTCCGCTTTATCTTTTGATTCAAAGGTACAAAAAAACCAAAATGGTATACCTGTGGTTATTTTTCTCTTTGAAAGGGAGTCCTTCATCTGAATCAAGCAGTCCATGCTGAAGTGGCTCTAATGGTTCTTGAAGCTTACCAGAAGTATCTTGCACAGAAGCCATATGCTGGGCTTCTTTCTGAAAGTATGAAGCAGGTATTTCCCTCTCTTGTGTATTGAGAACATAAATTTTTATTGATGAAGGGGCTGGGTGGATAAAGTATTGACCCCTAGGTTTCCTAAGACCATTTTTTGGCAACTTAAGATGTCGAAATTGAGTTCTATTATTGTCAAAGATTTTTCTTTAAGAAGTAGTCTTTATATGACCATTTTAATGTTGTAGAATTGAGTTCAGCTACAGTGGTTTTTGGGAGCTGGCTCATATTGGCTCAAAAGAATCGATTGTTAAATTTTTAGGAGCTTTGAAAGCTGGTTGTTAAACTGTTGATAGCTTGAAATTGGCCATGGTGGAGGTTTTTACACCACCAAAACTGTCAAATGCTTCCTCCCACTGGTAGTTAAATGTGTTTACCAGCACGCCATTGAATGGGTATCAACTTTTACATCATTTCCTTTTTGCTTGAGCTGACTTAGATAAGGTTCACAAAGTGACTGGCAAGTAAGTAAAAGTGGTCAGTTGTAAGTGAGAAATTACTATTATTATTTTTTTTTAATTTTATTGTTGTTGAGGATATACACAGCAAAACATACATCAGTTGGAAAATTGTTTTAATGCAGTACAGCAACCATTACTTAAGGGATGGTGTATTCCTCTTTTGAGGACTTTGTAGGTCTTAAGAGGAGATGAGTGGGTGAGCTTACTGATTTATATGTGACTAATGTGGTATAAAATAAATAATTGTTTTAGGTGTCATATTTGGCCAGTATTGTTCGTTATGGAGAGACACCTGAGACTTCATTTAACCAATGGGCCTGGAACTTGATCTTGAGGTTAAAACTGCACAAAAATGATTACGGAATGCAGCAGAATTGTCCGACTGTACCCTTCTCCAGCACTGTCCCTGACATGACTGAGTCACCCACGTTTCATCCTCTCTTGAAGGCTGTGAAAGCGGGCATGCCCATTGGCTGTTATCTTGCCTTGTCCATGACGGCCGTGGGCCACAGGTACAGTGTTTAGGCTGAACCTCAAGGGTTGCTGAACCTTGTTGTAGCCAGTGGTTCTAGGATCTCATCTGTCGCATCTCACAGGTCTGAGGATTCCATCAAACCTATCTAGGGATAATTGGGGCCAAATAACAAGCCTTGATTAATAGCTTATCAAGGGGAGGTACTGCCCTAATTCACATGAAACAGAGTTGTACCAGCATATCCCCTTCTGACATTATGATGAGAGTTATACCTGTCACCCAGGGTGGCATGTTCATGTCAGTAGTAGATGTCTTCTCTTCCTCAGAATAATGATGACATAAAAAATCTTTGAATACCTGTAGTGAATTTTTTTTTTAAAGTGATGACAGCCCAACTTAGACTCCTCAACTAAAGAGCTATACCTGCCTTGGGGAACAAAATGCCCAATCAGCTCATGTGCCTCTCTGATTTTTTTTGCCTAGAGTTAAAGCACTATTTCCAAACTGCAGAATTTGGAAAATGGAGAAGCTACTCATATTTCTATCACTCCAGTACAGAGACCATTTTGGCATGATGACGTCCCTGTGGTTTTTTTCCCCCATGTAACTCTTCTTTGCTAATAGCTATAATCATGAATATAAAGTTTTGTGTTTTTTCAGTTATCATTATAACATAAATAGTTTTTTATGTTGCCCTTGGCCATCATAAATGTCATTTTGAAATGATGCAGTAATATCCCTATTGAATGGATTTTTCCAAAATTAACTTGTCATTTCTGCCGCCAAGTTTTGTGATTATAGATAATTCTTGGGATGTACATTTTTGCATGGGTCATCTTTTGTATTTTTTTCCATGTTTGAGATTGTTTCTTAAGGATAGATTGTCTGAAGTGTGGCAAAGGATAGGCAAATTTTTATGCCAGTTTACACTGACAGATTGAGCTAACTTTGGAATCTTCTCTTTGCTGTAATATCTTGTGGGAATGTCTTCACAAGGAGAACCTGCTGGAATCACCATTGGAGAAACAAAATGGGAGAATAGCAAGTGCTCTGGACTAGAAATATGCAAACCTGGGTTCTCATTTTGACCCTAAGCTAATAACCATTTATATGAATTTAGACACAATACTTTACCCCTGGTCTCATTTTTCTCATGTATAAAATGAAAAATAGATAAAATTTTAAGTAGTTATCAAGGCGCCCTGGTGGCACAGTGGTTAAAATGCTCATTAGCTAACAGAAAGGTAGGCATTTCAAACCCACCAGCCGCTCCACAGGAGAAAGATGTGGCGGTTTGCTTCTGTAAAGATTTACAGTCTTGGAAACCCTGTCCTACATGGTCACTATGAGTTGGAATCGACTCGATGGCAGCAGGTTTAGGTTTGGTTGGGTATTAGTTATCTAGTGCTGCTATAACAGAAATAGTCCAAATGGGTGGCTTTAACAAACAAATTTATTTTCTTACAGTTTAGGAGGCTAGAAGTCTGAATTCAGGGTGCCAGCACCACGAGAAGGCTTTCTTTTTTTTTTTTTTTGTTGGCTCTGGAAGAAAGTCCTTGTCTCTTTGAGCCTCAGCTCCTGGGTAATCTTCATGTGGCTTGGCACCTCTCTTTCTCCATTTCTGCTTGCTAGCTTGCATTTAATCCCTTTTATATCTCAAAGGAGATTGACTCAAGATACACTCTACACTGAATGCGTTGCTGTTGAGAGTCGATTCCGACCCATAGTAACCCTATAGGACATAGTAGAATGCCCCATAGGGTTTCCAAGGAGTGCTTGGTAGATTTGAACTGCCAACCTTTTGGTTAGTTGCCATAGCTCTTAACTGCTGCGCCACTAGGGCTCCAAACCTTAGGCATAGAGGCTAGGATTTACAACACATATTTTGGGGGGATGAAGTTCAATCCATAACAAGTTCCTTTCCACTTTTAGAGTTCTGATTCTGATAATTCCTTTGTGAAAATCTGGTATGCAAAAAATGTGTTGGAGAGCTGAGGTAATCCAGGTAGCATGTAGGTTAATAGTTCATCACAAGGGCATTGTTTTAGGAATGGGCAACCTTGTATCATCGTCTTTTCCTTTTTCCATAGCATTGAGAAGTTCTGTGCAGAAGGCATTCTACTGCTGGGAGTTTTGGTCCAGTCAAGACATTTGAGAACAGTGGTCCATGTTCTGGATAAGATTCTCCCTTTGTTTTACCCCTGCCAGTATTACCTTCTGAAGAATGAGCAGTGAGTATCGGCATCTGTGGCAGGGGACATTCTTTGGAGAACAGCTCAGCAAGTGCAAATGGCTGTGACTTCTGGTTTCTCGGTTGAAATATAGGGAATTGTTATTTCAGTAGTATATTTTTTGTAAAGTAGACAACTTCTTGTATCCCAGTTTAGAATGCAGATTATTAGGTGATTAGGTTTTATTATCATGAAAGATATTTTCCTTTATAATTTAATTTTGGATGGCTTAAAGTTATTAGTATTTGAAAAATCAGTCATTTCCATTAGATTCTGGGAATAGTGCTCTTGACATTGAGCAGAAAATGACTATGTCGTTGTGACAATAGTAAAACAGATTAATTTCAAATGCCTGAAGTATGCATAGTACAGTATTTTACAAATTGTTAATTTACATAGGAAGATGATTGTCCATGAGACACTTATAACCTTGTTGGGAAAATAAGACATTTGGGGGGTAATATCAGAGTTCTATAACAAAATAGGAAACCCTGGTGGTGTAGTGGTTAAGTGCTACGGCTGCTAACCAAGAGGTTGGCAGTTTGAATCTGCCAGGGCTCCTTAGAAACTCTATGGGGCAGTTCTACTCTGTCCTATAGGTCCGCTATGAGTTGGAATCGACTTGATGGCAGTGGGTTTGGGTTTTTTTTTGGTTTTATAACAAAATATTGGGAAGGCCATGCAGTGGTGTATAAACGGTGTTTTCATTATATGGTAAAATTGTTGGGTGCTGTCTCATTAATTCCAACTCACGGTGACACTGTATGACAGCGTAAAACTACCCCGCAGGGTTTCCTAGGCTGTAGTCTTTATAGGTCTTTTCTTCCACGGAGCCGCTGGTGGGTTTGAACCACCAACCTTTTGGTTAGCAGCCAACTGTACCACCTGAACTTCTTTCTAAGAGATTAGGTTTAAGAGGATGTGGGGAGCCCCGGATATTGTACCACTGCAGTGTCAGTGCAATAGGAATGTCTCAGCAGTGACCAGTGGCACCACCTTATCTTAAACTCATGTGCCCCATTGCCTGGAACCTTAGAGCTGATTCTGTGCTTAGAGACTGCTGAGTAAGGATATCTTAGAAATGCATGGAGTTGGGTCAAAAAGTACTGAGCCCAGGTGAAACATTGGTGGTTGGAATCCCAGGAGTGAATTCTAGCCAGAAGATATGGAAAAATGGAGAAGAATGAGATTCAGCTGAAAGAGGAGGTAGAAAAGAGAAAGAAGTTGGCCAGGAAGTAGCTCTGAGATTGCAACCCCATCCCCAGTACTATTTCCCCCCTTCCAGCCTTCCTAGGTGGTCTTTAGGATAGAGAGGAGCTCTGAGGTTTCCCGAAGTCACAGAGGTACTGAATACCATTGCACCAGGGAGATACACCATCTCTTTCAAAGAAAAGAAAAAGGAACAAAATCTGCTTCCTGCAGCCATGTTACAAAAGCCACTAAAAAGCCATTCTAATTGAATCTAGTGTTCACAAATAGTAAAAACATCACTTATCAGAAATTTGTTTTTAAACAACTACTTCAGGTCAAGTTATTAGAGTTGATTTGTCTTAAAAATAAGTAAGTGTACGAATGTCTGCATTCATTGTACCCTGATAACTGGCCCTGTGGCCATGCTCACACCAACGAGGAGAAGCCAGTGAGCAGCACGTGGGCACTGGGTTCCACGCCTGGGGGTGTGTACTCACCACCCAAGCTTTTCATGGTGACTACCATCTGGAGGTGGGGCCGAGGCTCAGCCGCCTGGCACTCCTCGTAGTGGTAAGGTGCTGGGCCCTTGCCACCAGGGGCCAGTGCTCCCAGGAGTTGCAGGTGGAGTCCCTCATGTAGTGGTTTACGAAGGAGTGCTTGGGTGGCTCATCTTTGTCAGAGTTGGTGACCTTGGACTCGGTTGTCTCCAAGGACTTTGAGGTTCACACTCTCACTTAGCGTGGCCACGTTGTTCTTGCTGCAGATATCCTCGTCTGAGCAGTGCAGTCCACCCTGACTGGGCTGAGGAGGGGATCTGGTTCCATTCTTCATGGACAAGTTGTATTGATGTTGAGGTGGTGATTGTTGAGCTCCAGGGCAGCAAATACTCCATTGTCCAGGATCACAGACTCCTGCCTACTGGAGATGCTCTTACCTGTGCTGCAGTTCTTGTACTTTTCATTCTGTCCATGCAAGATCAGGGCAAAGACCACCAGTAGAATGATGATCAGGTTGAAGTCACCACCACCAGGAAGAACCACCACTCTCTGTAGAATGGGGCTTCCATTTGTGCTTTTCTGGCCTGGACTCTGTCTGCAACCACTCGGTGCGTCTCTGCTCTTCTTGAGGCTCTGGTTCTTTTTCTAATACAACTTCACACTACTGTTCTCTAGTGCACCCCTCACTTAACTGCCAGATAGAGCGGGTAAAGTTACATGGAGTTTATGGTAAAAGAAATAGCTGCTTGAGGAGGGAGGGAGGAAGTTAGGGATGGGATATTAATGAAGATTTTTGATTGCATGTTGAAAACCCAGTACAGACCAGTTTCACCAAGAAGGCAATGTATTGGCTCATGTAATTGGGAAAGAGAGAACTTACCTCTGGCAGAGTGGAAGTCAGAGGCTTCTAATAACATCAGGTCAGTCTAGAGCCATGGTTCTCAACCAGGGGTGATTTTGACTCCAGCGGACATTTGGTAATGTCTGGAGATATTTTTGGTTGCCACAACCAACTGGGAGTGGTGGTGTGCTATTGTTATTTAGTAGGTAGTGGCCAGGGATGTTGTTAAACATCCTACAGTGCACACTACAGCCCCCAAAGAATTAGCAGACCCAAAATGTCAGTTGTGTCGAAATGGAGAAACACTGGGCTAGTGTTTCTCTTTCTCTCTGTATATCCCCCCTCCGAAGTCCTTTGGCCCTGCTTCTCTTCTCTCTTTTTGGCTTTCTCTTGGAGGTGTACTTTTTCCCTGAGAATGAGGTGCCCAGATACAGAGAGGACTGGGTGTCATCCTAATTCCACTTGGGAAAGACAGACTATTTTTCTCATTGCTCTTATAAAACAATCCCTGATTGGTCCAACTTAGATCACGTGCTTTCCCTGGGCCAGTCTCTGTGTCTAGTGGGATTGAGAGGAAGGTGCATGGGGCTTCTGTATTGACAGCCTCTGCCTTCCAAAAGTCTATGGCATGGGAGAGGGCCAGTCCCACTAAGGAAGGGTTGTACAGTTATTAAAGGGGAGAGAGAGAATGTAGGGTGAACAGAAGTAACAAATGGCCCTACAAATAAAACTTTATGGAAGAGGTGGATCTCTATGTGAGTTTTGAAGGGTGTGTGGATTTTGGGTCAGTGGAGAGGATCCGGTAGGGCAGGGCTTTTTCACTCGATAGGGGGTTGAGAGGAGAGTTTAGAGGGGCCAGGCTGGGACCGAGCATGAGTGAAGGTAGAGAGGTGGAAAAAGGACCATCCATCCAGGGAGCAGGGAGAAGATCACCTACAGGGACCTCATGAAGAGTGATAGGGCCAGGGGATGAGGTCAGATGTAGAGGAGCCGTTGATGGGGTGGGTGAGGGAAACATAGAATATCCAAGGGCCAAGGGCAACATTATAGGGGGCATTTTTTTTTTTTTAATTGTGCTTTAAGTGAAAGTTTACAATTCAGGTTAGTCTGTCATACAAAAACCTACCCATACAACCGTAGTTGCCCTCCCTACAACGTGGCAACACGCTCCTCTCCACCCTGTATTTCCCGTGTCCATTCAACCAGTTCCTGTCCCTCTCCGCCTTCTCATCTCGCCTCTGGACAGGAGCTGACAGGGGCCATTTTTTAAAGCAGTGTGCCAAAGCTGCCTGATGATGAGAATTATCTGGGGGAGCTTATTAAAAAATAATTTTCGATCCCTCCACTGAAGATTCTGCTTTAGTAGGAATGGGGCGGGGCCTGAGAACCTTTTTTTTTTTCTGTAAATAGGCACTGAGGCACCGGGCAAGTCTGGGAACTGCCCTCTGGCTAGCATACTCACATACACACACACACACACACACAAACCAAACCTGTTGCCGTCTAATCAATTCTGACTCCTTGCAACCCTATAGGACCAGGTAGCATTGCCCCATAGGGTTTCCGAGGAGCAGCTGGTGGATTCAAACTGCCAACCCTTTGGTTAGCAGCCTGAGCTCTTGACCACAGTGCCACCAGAGCTGCCTGGCTAGCACGTGCATCCTTAGTCCATCATTTACTAGTGTGTGAATACAGGCAAGTTCCTTAACTTTTCATAGGCTTCGATTCTTCAGTTGTATCATGGGATGATACCACCTCTCATACAGGATGAGTGTAAGGGTTAAATAGTATTGTGATTTTTTTAGACTATATTTTAAAAATTGGATATAATAGTCTTTAATGTTTTTCCTCTGATTGTTAAATCTTGAGTAGTGAGACTCTTTCTAGGTCCTGTTGTCTGAACTCTTTACAGCAATTTACTGGTACCTTCCCTGCCATAACTTTTCCTCTATTCTAGATTGGTTTGGGCCTGTATCTGTGCCTCCTGTGAAATAAGAAGTGCCTTCATTCTCCAGTCACAACTGCTTATTGACTCCTGCCACGCGGGGGTCAAAGCAGACCCTGGCTCTGCCCTGAGACACGTAGGAAGTTACAGCCTCCTCAGGATGTACTTACCAACTTTAAGGACTGTGAAGGAGCACTACAGGGTGCTGTGAGAGAGGCTAATGAGATAGATGTATTTTAGATGCAGGGTGGTTAGGAAGCATGGTCTGAGGAAGGGACATTGTGGGTGGACATGAGGGATGAGTAGGAGGTTGCTAGGTTAGGTGTGGGGGAAGGACTTTTTCAGGCGGAAAACCCAGCAGACACAAAGGCCCTGAGAGAGGAGAGAGCCCAGTGCACCCAAGGAATTGAGGGAAGGTCATCTTCATCATGGTGGTATCCCTCATAGCGCTGCATACACCACCTTGTATAAAGTTGACAACCGATAGAAGCTTACTGAATGATTTTAAAACACCTCTGCTTTTATTGGTGGGAGTGGTGGAGCACAGTTTTAGGCGTTTTTCCTGTAATACTCTTTAATTTGCATGTGTTTGTGTGTCTTGGATCTGTTCACTACACTTTTGCAGGTCGGCAGAATTCCTTTTAATTTAACCCCCATTTATATTTGAAAACTGTATCCCTCTGAAATTCCTGAAGATACATTAGAAACCCTGTGTAGAGCTTTGGTCTAAAATTTTTGTTTCCTTATTATTTTTTTTTTTTTTATAAGTAATGAGACATTGGAAATTCTGTTGACTCCTGATTGGAAGGTAAAGTGTCATCCTGTGTGCTTGGCAGGTTTTTGTCACACCTCCTCCTGTTCCTGCACTTGGACAGCGGCGTCCCTCAGGGTGTCACGCAGCAGGTCACCCACAAGGTGGCACAGCACCTGACAGGAGCCAGCCATGGGGACAATGTGAAGCTTCTCAACAGCATGATCCAGGTCATTGCCCTAGCAAGCCCCTAAGCACACCCTCGCCCATCTTCCCAACCGGAAGCTTCTAGCATCAACGCATTTATGTTTGCATCATCTCAAAAGTTGGCACGGCATGCTTGGCCAAGAAGGTTAACAGTTTCAGGCTTTGCAGCAGAAGTCGATGTTATTTTGTTGGTGTTTTAGAAATGTGGGACAGTGGGAGATTGGAGGCTGGTTATTACCGTCACATCACCTGAGCCTTTTCTCACAGGCGCACATATCTGTAAGCACTCAGCCCAACAAAGTGGGCCCCGTTGCCGTGTTGGAGTTCTGGGTTCAGGCTCTTATAAGCCAACATCTTTGGTACCGAGAACAACCCATCCTCTTTCTCATGGACCACTTGTGTAAAACAGCTTTTCAGCTGATGCAGGAAGACTGTGTGCAGAAATTACTCTACCAGCAACATAAGGTAAACCTGTTAGAGACCTTCTCTTTCATTCATTAAAAGGCTCCATCGTAGCCTTCTAAAAATGTTCACCAAAATGCACAGTTCTCAGTACTACCCGGTGGCCACTGCCCTTTTAAAGCTTATTCCCTCTGGTGACTTATATCAATAACCACAGTCCACTAGCACAGAGCCCAGTGAAGTCAGAAGAAAGAGCACCCCAGGAAGAGCCAGGTCACTCCATTTTTCTGAAGTGCACTGCCTGGGACTGTCACTGCTGGTGGGCCAGTTATAGAAATTCATGTCTTAGCAGAATCTGCTGTAATAAGACAAATGCTGATGTACTTGAAAAGATCATTGGTAAGTTTTTTCTCTTTGTCCCATGTCTTTTCCCGGTGTAGAATGCTTTGGGCTACCACTGTGACCGGAGTCTGCTGTCTTCTTTGGTGAGCTGGATTGTGGCTGGCAACATCACTCCTTCCTTTGTGGAGGGCTTGGCCATGCCCACTCAGGTAGGAAACCCACTAGGAAGAGGGAGGTAGGACTATTTGTTATCTTTGTGAACTTTAGTATTGTTATCCTAATAGCCTAAAATCACTAACATTTATTTAGCACTTAATAACGTGTAAGTGCACCTTTTCATTTAATCCTCACAACAGCCCTCTGCCTAAGTCGTGTTATTGTCATTCCTGTTTTATAGAGCTGTTAACTGGGATTTAATGAGGTTCAGTGGCTTGTTTAGGCTTAAACAGCTTGTGATCAGACTCCGGTCTACTTGACTACAGAGCCTGATGGCAGAGTGGTAAAGAGTGTGGGTCCTGGAGCCAAATGGCCCAGATTTCAATCCAGGTTCTGCTATTTGCCAACTGTGTGGTGTGGGGAACTCACTTATCTCTCTTTCCTAGTATCCTCAGTTGTCAAATGAGAATAATGTTTGCATCTACATGTAAAGCACTCAGAACATCACCTAGCACATAGTAAGGGCTCACTAAGTGTTGGTTATTATTATTGTTGTCATCATTATCAGCAGCAGCATTGGTTTCATTATTATTTATCACCTCTTGACTTTGTGTGAATTAGTAAGTCTCCATTTCGTTACTTAAACAGGTAATAACATCCTTCATCCTGCCTTCACAGTCTTACCTGCTGCTCTTCCTCATATCTTGTGTGATCCAGCTGACCCAAATTCCCTGGCTTTTCTCCTCTTTGCCTTTGCCTGGCTGATTCCCTTACCACGCATGACTCTCCCTCTAGTCTCTAATAGAGCCTTATTGGATACATAGGTAGTCCTCAACTTATGATGTATTCGAGTTACTATGAACTGCACTCATGACTCCTTTTTTTTGGTATGTCTTATCATTAGTAATATGTACTATACACTAGGGCCTTGAATCAGTTCTGCCCAGTTCAGTCATGGCTGAGGAAGTGTCACTGGAATAGACCTGAATTTTTTTTTTTTCTCATAATTTTTATTGTGCTTTAAGTGAAAGTTTACAAATCAAGTCAGTCTCTCACACAAAAACCCATATACACCTTACTACATACTCCCAGTTACTCGCCCCCTAATGAGACAGTCCGCTCTCTCCCTCCACTCTCTCTTTTCGTGTCCACTTCGCCAGCTTCTAACACCCTCCACCTCTCATCTCCCCTCCAGGCAGGAGATGCCAACATAGTCTCAAGTGTCCACCTGATCCAAGAAGCTCATTGCTCACCAGCATCCCTCTCCAACCCATTGTCCAATCCAATCCATGTCTGAAGAGTTAGCTTCGGGAGTGGTTCCTGTCCTGGGGCAACAGAAGGTCTGGGGGCCATGACCAGCAGGGTCCTTCCAGTCTCAGTCAGACCATTAAGTCTGGTCTTATGAGAATTTGGGGTCTGCATCCCACTGCTCTCCTGCTCCCTCAGGGGTTCTCTGTTGTGTTCCCTGTCAGGGCAGCAATCGGTTGTAGCCGGGCACCGTCTAGTTCTTCTGTGGACCTGAATTTTTAAAGTTACGGTGAACTGGAAAGATAACCGGAATGGAAAAAATTACCAGTTGAAGCTCTGCTAGAAATTTAATCTCCCTATTAGAGAACAAGGGCAACATATACATTGCATAGCAGCTGAATCTCTTGCCCTTAGATTTTGAGCACAGTTGCAAGCAGTGTGCCCCACTCAAAGATGGTGGCGCCCTGCTCAAAGATGGCTGCCAGCTGAGCTGCTTTGTGTGATGCTTTCGACAGCCCTGCCAACAATCCAGTCTCACACATCAGGCTCCTGAAAGGGCTCATTATGCCTCTTCCGAGTCTCCCATTCCAGGGCTTTGACCCGTAATTTTTCTCAGTGCTGTATCTGCCAAATCGTAAAACTTCTAGTCTGTTGCTGTTATGCTTTGCCAGCCCTGACCGAACTGGTTCAAACCAGTTAGAAGTCCTGCTACATAAAATGTTACAACGCATAATTTGCCAATGTTGTGATTCTCAGATATTCTCTCGCAGGTATTCAGTTTTATGATTTACTGTTTAAAACACTGCCGAATAGCAGGCTATGGCCTGGTTTTCAGTGATGTCAGTATTGGTGCTGGGAGTCATTAACAGAAAGCTGAACAATGTTGAACTTAATGGCATATGGCAATTGAATTCTGCACAATCCTGACGGCCGTTAATACTCCAACTTCATTTCTGACACTGACCCTGACTTCTTTGTAGCCCAGGCCTATTACCCATTTCTATGGAGTAGATTTTGACTCACAGTGCCCCTATATAGGACAGAGTAGAACTGCCTGATAGGGTTTCCAAGGCTATAAATCTTTACAGAAGCAGACTGCCACATCTTTCTCTGCCTGGGCCTGTAGCATGATCTTATTCATCATTTCATACCATAAGAAGCATCAGGATAACGTGATAGAAGAGATCAGCGGAAAAATCGTCCATATGGCAAGAATGCTGAATTTAGAAGGGGAATTGACAGATCAAGACTTAATCAATTTTGAAGAGGAAAGAAATGCTGAAAAAGGAAGAAATAATGAGGAAGAGGAACTTATCTTTCAGTTGTTGAAAGGCTCTTTTGAGAGATATTTTACAGCGAAAGATTAGCTGAAGTTTTTTCTAAACTAAATGAGGGGCTTCAGTTGCTTGAAAACACGGACCCAAACACTGATCGCTTTGCTAAAGTAGATAGGCAGATATAGGAAGCAGTGAGATGTTACCATGAACTATATGAAGAAAAGAAAGGACCATATAGACAACTCTCACTGATCTTCTGACTGGAAACGCCACTCCCATTCCCAGGGATAATCCAGATGATCTAGAAGTGGAGTTATTACTGCAACTGACAAAATGCCACCGTCATCCAGTTCTTCTTCATCGTCTGAGTAAAGCTTTATGATTTGTATATTTTTTATGTATTAAAATATATCTGTAAGTTTGTATGTAATGATTCAACCCCCATAGACAAAGATCGGATTTATAAAGATATGGATAATAAAAGGAAACCTGGGTGGCATAGTAGTTAAGTGCTACAACTGCTAACCAAAAGGTTGGCAGTTCAAATCCGCCAGGCGCTCCTTGGAAACTATTGGGCACTTCTACTCTGTCCTGTAGGGTCACTATGAGTCGGAATCGACTTGATGGCAACAGGTTTGGTTTGGTTTTTTGGTGATAATAAAAGGCAATAATAATGCAAACTAAAAAAAAAAAAAAGTATTTGACGTGTCAGAACTGACTTATGAATGAGTTGTTGGAATGGAACCCTGTTGTAAGTCAGGGACTACCTGTACTTATTGGGATTCTGCTCTCCTTCCTCTAGCTTCCCATGGCACTGTTTTCCCACCTCTGATTCAGTACTCACCACTGCTCACTTCCCATCTTGGTTACTTATATGTTAGTCTTGTCTTCTCTATTAGATGGAAAACTTCTTAAGGGCAGGGCCCATGTCTGATCCCCCTTCCTGTCCCTTCTGCGTGCAGAACCTGCCCAGTAAATACTGAGTGAACGAACATCCTTCTTTTATTACCAGAGTAATCTTTCAAAAGGAATTTAACGTTTTCCAGTGATATGTTTTATCTAAATGTATATCTGTGAGAAGAATGAGGATAGCTTATAAAATATTCGTGTTTTTACCAGTGCTAACTTTAGAAGCTGTAAATATTTGTTAACAGAGAGCTGTGATAAGAAGATTTTCATCTGTGGAATATTAGGATGTGTTTTGTCAGTCTGAGTTTATTTGCTCATTCCCCTTCCTCTGTGTGGTGTCATTGTAGGTCTGGTTTGCATGGACTGTACTGAACATGGAATCCATCTTTGAAGAAGACTCCCAGCTCCGAAGAGTTGTCGAAGGGGAATTGGTTATAAACCCTGCTTTTACCCCTGACCAAGCTCTGAAGGTGCAAATAGCAGTTCTGCATTTGAGTGGTAGAAGGTGGCTTATACTTTGATGCTGATGGATTCATCTGTAGCTTTTGAACTGCTGTGATTTCTTTCCTTTTGTTTTGAATGTTTGGAAAGCCTAATAACCAAACCAGTACTTAAAACTGTACAGTTGCAATGTCTACTTCTTTACCAAGGTTCATTTAACAATGAGAGTCACAGCCTAGTAATTGAAGGGTGTGCACACTTCTTGTGTGAAGGTGATTGCCATCGTTTTAAAGCAAGTTTCAGCTTGTCTCATGTGCATCGTAATTTCCTGGAGAGTCTGTTAAAAGTCAGATCCTTGGACCATCTTCTGAGACTCTGAGTCTGGAGTGAGACCCAGGAATTTATTTTTAAAAGCTCCCCAGCTGACTTTTAGTCTTATGAAAGTGTGAGGAAAACTGGAATAAGGCTTTAGATCTAAAGACCTTCTATTTTAGGGTCCCATGGTATTTTTTTTTTTTATGGTATAGACTTTGCTTTTGGGTTTGAGAGCCTGCCAAGGAATTTATCATTCTCAAAAGGTCTTTGAAAGTCTAAATTTTCAAAAGATTGATAAAGTTTGACAGTAAAATTTACTTTTCTTTTTTTTTCCCTGTCATTCTACTGCCTTGCACTATAGCATTTTAAATGCGAAAGAATTTCAAGACTGGAAATGAAGTTTGACTGGGTGGCTCCTAGAACCCATTCCAATTCTGGGGATTGTGAAATATTTTGACAGAAAAAAAGCTGTCACATTTCTTGCTACCAGGGAAGTGTTAGGTAGTGGGTTGAAGTTTTATGTGACTTTTTTTGTCTTTACAAAACGTTCAAGCATTTCATTTGGATCACTTAGCACAGACTGTGTTTGCCATTGTGTTCATGTCATGGTTGCTCAAAGCCCTCTTCTTTTGTAGAAAGCCCAGGCCCAGCTGAAGCTTGCCATCATCCCGTCCCTCCAGAGGCTGCTGATTTATCGTTGGGCCCACCAGGCTCTGGTCACGCCTTCTGATCACCCTCTTCTGCCACTCATTTGGCAGAAGTTCTTCCTCCTGTATCTTCACCGCCCAGGACCTCAATATGGGTATGGTGCCCAGTATTATAAATTTCTGTGACTCCATTCCTGCCTTTGCACTGTTGAGTTTCTTGTGCAGTGTGAGTTAGAATCACTGTTTGGTGACAGGGTGTTAGGAGTCTCACCTCTCCTCTGTTTAACTCCTTTTTGGAGTGTGAGGTCTCTCTGTCAGCTCCCTCCTTACTCTCCACCTTAACTGGCATGGAGAAGGTAACACCCTGGAACTGATTAGACCCTCAGGTGGTCTGGGCAGGGTTTAGCACAGGACCTCAGGGAATGCAAAGGGAGAGAAAGTGCCCCAAACTGAGGCTGCTTGTGTAACCACAGAACTGTCATGGGCTCCTGGTGAGGGGACCTTGTGCTGAGTAGTGCTGGGATGAACCAAGACCAGACTGTGTCTGGCAGCCCATGGGCCATGCTTGAGGGTGTCCAGCATTTCCACTAGGTATGAAGGTCTTCAGCCAGCCAGAAACTAGCCGGCTGGTGCTCTCTAGCTCCCAGCTCAGTTCCTAGCTCAGCCTCGTTTCCTTAACCTACTCCTTTGAAACTATGAACGTTGATTCTTTGTCACTTCAATTTCCTACCAGATTGTAAGCTTTTCAAGAGTAGGGATCATCTTTAATCTATTCTTCATAATATCTTGATTTTTGTGTAGCTATTCTTTCTTTTTTTTTTTTAAACTGTTTCATGCCTATCATCTTGTTGGATCCTCTCACAGGAGCCTTGGAGATAGGAATAATAGGCATTAGTTTAATGCTGCATATACACAGCCACGGAGCCCTAGTGGTGTAGTGGTTAAGAGCGTGGCTGCTAACCAAAAGATTGGCAGTTCACCTTCACTGTGGAAACCCTATGGGAGTAGTACTACTCTGTGCTATAGGGTCGCTATAAGTCAGAATCGACTCAATGGCAATGGGTTTTTTTTTGGTTTATACACAGCCACTGGTTCTTGGGTGGTGGAAATGGTTTGCCCTTGGCTACTAACTGAAAGGTTGGTGGTTCAAACCCACTCAGTGGCACCGTGGAAGGAAGTCCTGGTGATCTGCTTCTGTAAAGATTACAGTCAAGAAAACTCTATGGAGCTCAGTTGTACTCTGTAATGCTTGAGGTCTCCATTAGTTGGAATCTACTTGAAGGCAATAGGCTGAGCTTTTTTGCCTTTTTTTTTTTGGTTACACACAGCCACAGTAAAGTGACTGACTAATTTACTGCCATTTTGTGCCATATAGAAAGTGTATGATGTATCGAAAGGTTATAGATCTGTGTTTGTATTTTTTAAGGTTACCCATTGATGGTTGTATTGGAAGAAAGTTTTTTCAAAGCCCTGCTCATATGAATTTGTTGAAAGACATGAAGAGGCGCCTGACCGAGGTGGCCGACTTCCACCATGCTGCGAGCAAAGCCCTGCGCGTTCCAGCAGAGGGCAGTGAAGGGCCATGTGAGAGCCAGGCGGGCACCCCTGGTTTCCTCACATCACCAGAGCTGCACACGGAACTTGTGAGGTGAGACATGGTTATTAACTTCTTTACGTTGTTGTTTTCAGCGCAGGTATTGTCCTGGAGCTGTATTTGTGTTACGATTTGCCAGATATTACTGTCTTAACCCTGTTAGATTGAGTATGGAAGATAGCTTTCATACAGGTTTGCATCTTGAAATATTTATGCACCTCATGAGAAGCGAATCAGTAATTTGGATGTACCTCTGTCAAATGGCTGGAGTCTGAGTGACAGGTCATAAATTAGAGGGCTGATATCCTCTTCTATTTCTTTATGTAAAACAGAAGGAAACCAAATGATTCATCATGGCAAGTAAACTCTTAAAACCTTCTAGGATAGTTCAGTAAAGGAAATAAATGACCAAGGCAGGTCCTTAAAAGAGGGCTCATGGACCCTCTAGAGGATTCATGGATCCCCTGGGGAGATGATGGGGTACTTAGGAATCTCCCAAAGCTGCTTATAAAATTAGGCATGATATTTGCATCCCCTAAAAGGTTAAGAACTCTGAGGTAAGTTTGGGTCCCTTTTACACTATCCCTAAATAAACCAAATATTAGTCTTTAAGTAAGATTTGATAAAAACGGTTATTAGTAATTAACACTGAATAAAAATGGTTCTTAATAATTAACCCTGAAGGCAACTGTCTTGGTGAGGAAGCCCAGGATTTTCATCCAGCACCGGCTTTAGGCTTGCCTGACTGCAAAGCCCTGAGGGCTGTCTCTTAGCCTCTAACATGGTTTCTCAGCCTCTAACATGATTTCTGCCTTTATCTGGCTTGGGTGAAGGGAAACATATTTAATCAGACTTAACCACTGGGAAGCCTTTTTCTTTGAGCATTTTTAATCAGCAAAGAAAACCTTTGATATTCCCTCCTGCCTCTTTTAAATCCTCCTTCCTTTGGTGTGTTCATAAAGTGACCATCTGTCCCACAGAATCAGAAGCTAAAAGAGAGCTACCCATTTTAGTCCCTTTAAGAGCCTCAAAGGGTTACCCGTGTGTGTCTCTGTCCCTACAGACTGCTTCAGAGGTGAAGGAGGTAATTTTCCACTTTATCGAACAAAGCAATGCCCTATCTCCTGGTCCCCCACACAGGAATGTGTGTATTGTAGATTACTTCTCTAGGACCTGTTGCTGCAAACAACTGCTTAAAATACCAGTGATCTTAGCTAAATGCAGTGTGTTCTTTGTAAAAACTAAACAAAATAAAAACAAAAGAAACTATTAAATGTTTAAAAAAGTTTTTGCTGGAAAATTGCTTTTTTTTAAACCTGGCTTTGTTCTATTCCTTCTTAATGGGAACAGGTTCACGCATGCCAGGAGTTTTGTTTGTGATTCCTTGAGCAGGATATTGACATTGAGCCTAAAGCCATCAGGTTCTTCCAGTGCATAAATTTAACATGGTTTTCATTATTTTCTCTGAAAGACAGAAAATGTGTTTATTTCACTGTTATTTTTAACTTTTGCAAGCACTAAGGCTCACTCTGTCTCAGGAAGGAAAAGCTCTCAATTCAGATCCTAGGTCTGTGTTAAAATCACCTTCTCTAGTTATTTTTTCTGTATGCTGTATTTAACCCTATTTTAATAATAGAGTTCTCAGAGTCCTGTCTTCATATCTTTTTGCTTTAACAATTATTGCATGGTATTTTAATTATTTGGGACACGTCTTTCTCCCTTGCTGGATTGTAATTCCCTGGGAATTGTGGTGGTTGTTGGAAACATTTTCTGTATTGTGTGCTTTTCTTTACTTTTATGCAGGGCAGCCAGAGTTCCCGGACATGTAAGAAACTTCATTTGCCTGCACATCTTTTAAAGTTTTATATAATTATGTTTTTGTCTTTCAGGCTTTTCAATGTATATATATTATGGCTAGAAGATGAGAATTTTCAAAAAGGAGATACTTATATCCCTTCCCTACCAAAGCATTATGATATTCACAGGCTAGCAAAAGTGATGCAGAATCAGCAGGTAAAATTACAGCTTTGTCTTCTTGAACATGTCTGACAAATTTGAATTGGTCACATTCATAATCTATTAGTGAAACCATTTATTGATATGGAAATGGGTGGTTATTCAGATGGTCATTGTTTCTGTGGGTTTTGTCAGTGGGTATATAGTATATAAGTCATTGTATTAAAGGGACATTCCCTTTTGAATCTGTGGCCCCACTATTGTCTCCCCTAAAGCATGGAGCTCATTCTGGGACTTTCTGCCACCTCACAAACAGAGCTTTCCTTTGCCTCTTTGTATTCTTTCTTACTTTAAATTGTCAGCAACTGAACATTTTTAAGCAATCACCTCTACTCCCGTGAAAAGTGTAGCGTAAGGATTTATGTAAGGACTCATACTTTATAAAGGAGCCCTAGTCATTCAGTGATTAAGCACTCATCTGCTAACCGAAAGCTTGTCTGTTCGAACCCACTAGCCGCTCTGTGGGAGAAAGATGTGGAAGTCTGCTTCAGTAAAGATTATAGCCTTGAAAACCGTATGGGGCAGTTCTGTTCTGTCCTGTCAGGCTGCTATGAGTTGGAATCAACTCGACAGCAGTGGGTTTCATACTTTATATAGGAGGATAATTACAAAGAGAAGATAAGGAGCTCACCTTTGTTTGGCTTCAGAGATGTCTAACTTACAGGTGTCACAGTTCCCGCTGCCACTCGGGCCATTTGATTCTGGTCTTTACATGGCCTGAGCTCCTCTTTCCTTAAAACCCCAAAATGTCTGTGATCTCTAAGGCCAAAATGTCTATGTTTTCTCTAAACTTCTGTAGTCACTTTCAGGGATGGGGGACTGGCACATACAGGATACCTCTCCTGTCTCAGTGCCTTTTACCCAGAGGCTTAACTCTATTGGTCCTTGACCCCAATATTGGAATGAGATTTAGGAACCTCTAAGACTTGAGAAGGAGCCCTGGTGGCACAGTGGTGCTCGGCTGCTAACCGAAAGGTGGTCAGTTTGAACTCACCAGCTGCTCCATGGGAGAAAGATGTGGCAGATTGTTTCCCAAAAGATTATAGCGTTGGAAACCCTATGGAGCAGTTCTGCTCTGTCCTATAGGGTCGTTGTGAATCGGAATCAGCTCCAATGGTGGTGTTTTTTTTTTTTTTTAAGACTAGAAAGACTTTAATTTGAACCCTTTGGATACTTAAGCCTACTTCACTTTTAGGTAATATTTCATCTCCAGTCTTTGACTTTCTGTTTTCTCTTTTTCCTTCTTTTCTTTCCTTCCCCCAAGAGTGTTTATTGAGTGTCTTCTAGGTGCCAGGTATTTGATACCAAGGATACAAAATGAAATCTGACAAAGCCCCTGCCTTCAAGGATCTTATTTTCAAATGGGGGACTAAATAAACAATTATTCCATCTTGTGATAGACTGTGGGAGTGGAATACACAGGGTGCTGTGGGAACATAGGGGAACAGCCCCTGGTTCAGACTGGGGCTAGAGTGGGGATCTTTGAGCAGAAGGACAAGTAGAAGTTGGTCAAATTGAAAGCAAGGGCACGGCAGTGGGAAGTGATGGGATGTTATGGTCAGGAAGAGCAGTACGTGCAAAGGACAGCAGGTGAGAGAGAGCATGGCATGTTCAGAAAAGTGCAGGTTGGGGCATAGCAGCTGTGGGGGCAGATGAAACCAGAGAAGTAAGTAGGGGTCCATTTACTGAGGGTCGTATATAACTTTCTAAAGAATTTGGGCTTTATTCTGAAGTCTTTTGTTTGGAGAGCCGTTGAAATAGTGGCAGTGACTGATTAAATGGATATTTTAAAAATGTATTGAGGAAGTGTCAGTAAGATTTTGTGATTGATTAGATAACACAAAACCAAAAAATCAAACCCATTGTTGTTGAGTTGATTCCATCTCATAGTGATACCATAGGACAGAGTAGAACTGTCCCATAGGGTTTCCAGGGAGTGGCTGGTAGATTCAAACTGCCAACCTTTTCATTAGCAGCCGGGCTGTTAAGCATTGCACCACCAGGACTTAAGGACTCCCAAATTTCAAGCTTGGGCAGCTAGAGATGCTGTTTACAGAGATAGGGACTTCTAGATGAAGAAGTGCCTAAAAGACTTCAAGGAGAGCTCTCTGTCAAGGAGTTGGGGGCAGGAGTGGGGAGGAGGACATATATAGGTCTAGAACTCAGGAATGAGGGCACCTAGGAGATGGGGCTTTAATAGTGGTAGAATATTTAGATTAAGAAGACGACTGAAGATGAAACCCTGGGAAAAACCATTTAAGGCACAGACTAATAAGGCTGAGAATATAGTGCCAGAGAAATAAGAAAAGTAAGAGGTCATGGTGTCCTGAAATCCTCTGAGTGCAGTTCCAGACTCATCTCTTTTTTATACCTCACGTCCCAGGCCTTATCCAAGGCTTTGCATGTAGTACGTACTTGGTCAGTGTTCCTAAAAATTGTACCGCACTTAAAAACAAAAAAACTAATAATAGCTTTCTTGGTTTCCTGAGATTTAGCTTGCTCACCCAGCATCCACAGATTTAATTGCTTTTTTTTTTCTTTACAGTTAGTCTTTGCTTGCCATTTGATGCACAACTCTTATTTTTGATCTGTAGTTTAAGCTCAGGGTTGTCCTCTCTTTGTGTGGTTTCTGAGACATCTCTGCTTACTTACCCATCATCAATTCTCAGTATTCGCTCTGATAGTTAGCCTCTGTCACCAGTTGTTTAGCACAGAGCAGAAGTGGTGACATAGGAACCACACTTTGAGGAGAAGCGTGTGCACAGCAGGATCCAGTACAGCACATTGAACAGTTTGGGGCATATAGGGTTCAGGCTTGTGATCAGGATTATACTTTGGAGTTCCTCATCTGAGTCTGGAATCCTTGTGCCATGGCTGGTTTGGAAATAATGATTTAGGACTTCATGGCAGTGTACTAATTGAGAGCCTGGGAATGTTTATAGGTTTAGAGGAACTCCTTTGGCTTTTAGAACAGTTAAAGTCAGAAAAAAGAAAATCATGGTCCACAAAACCATAGTCCATATTTGATCACCTGCTTATTGAAGTAGTTTTTAGTGTTCCGTGGTATTTGAAATTTTTTCTTTAAAGGTGGATCACCATTCTAATACATAGCCATCATCAAAAGGAAGTACATATAGTTCAGAATATGCTAGACACGGCCCTCTGGAGTGTAGACAGTAAACAGTACAACTTGTATTTTTTTTATTTAAATTTTTATTATGAAAACTCAATCATACAGAAAAGTAGAATAGTATAATGGACATACTCTCCCTTTCTCCCTTCTTTATCCCCCCATGTACTATGTGCTTAGTTTCATCTATATCTCATCCACTCCTCTGACCATCTCATTTTGGAGCTAATTACAGAGAGCATACCATTTCATACATAAAAATTTCAGTATGTATTTTTTAAAGATGCCCCAAAAAACCCCAAATCTGTTGCCGTCAAGTTGATTCCAACCCAAGATAAGTACTAAAAAAGACCAATAACATTTACATCTGAAAACTATTAATAGTTATTTCTTAATAACAAATATTTATCACTGGATAATTTGTGTACATCCGTTAAACCTGTTGCCATCGAGTTGATTCCGACTCAGAGCAACCTTATGGAACAGAGTAGAACTGCCACATAGGGTTTCCAAGGAGCAACTGGTGGATTCGAACTGCCAACCTTTTGATTAGCAGCTGAGCTCTTAACCACTGTACCACCAGGGCTCTGGATAATTTGTGTAGAAATTGTTAAATGGGAACCTAATATCTGTGTAAACTTGCATCGAAAACAATAAAATATTACTAAAAAAATCCCACAAAAACAAATATCTAGTCAGTGTTCAAATTTGCATTTGTCACATAAATGTCATAAAAGCTTTTATTTATTTTTACAGTTTGTTTCCATCAGGAACCACATTTTTTGATTGGTTGATATGTCTATTGAATCCCTAAGTCTTCCCCTCACCCCTTCCCTGCTTAAAATTTATTTGTTGAAGAAACTGGGTAGTTTGTCTATAGAGTTTCCCCATATTCTGGATTTTTGCTGATTACACCTTCAAGATGTAGTTTAGCATGTTTTTCTATTCTCTGTATTTCCTGTAACTTGGTATTTGGATCTAGAAGCTTGATCCAGTCCAGGTTCAATTATTTCCAGCATATTTATTTTTTATCTCACCCTTTTAAACATTTCTGTTTTTTACCTGTCTTAAAATGCACATAATTTCTTAGCTCAGTAGTGTATGTATGTAATTTATAAATGTACATATAGTGGGGCTCTTAAAATTATTTTTTCTGATTGTGGTGCACAATGAAAAAAGTTTTGAGACTGCTGCCAGGTGGCCATTTTAAATGCGATTTATTCTAATGTTGGAGAGATTGGCGTGAACCATGTCGTGCTGAAACTTGCTGATCACTTTGTAGTTAAACGTGAAGCTTTATAGGATTCATCTGTCAAAGTTAAAAGTACTGTGGTTCCATTCTAGGATCTGTGGATGGAGTATTTGAACATGGAGCGCATTCATCACGAGTTTCAGGAAGCTGTTGGTCTGTGGACCCAGACCAAGCTTGAGTCCCATTCCCCGCCCTGCAGTTTGTCAGTGCAGCTGGACTTCACCGATCCTTTGTTGGGTGAGTCATGTGAGCATCCGCCCCCTTGAGTGAGTAAATGATTGAATCAGAGCCTTCGAGGGTTAAGGTTTATACGATCTATCCTTCAGCGAGGATTGCTTTTTTAGGAATTCATTGTTAGCCTATCACATAGGTTAGGCTGAGAGAGAGAAAACTCCAAAACATAATGGCTTAAAGAAACAGGAATTTGTTTTTTCTCACATAAAGTAAGTCTGGAGGCAGGCAGTTCAGGGTAATAGGGTAGATTCATGACCCCTTCAAGCTTTAAGGACCCCTGCTCCTCCTATCTTGCTGTGCCACTATTATCACACGAGGCATCCACTTACCATCCAAGATGGCTGCCTAAGCTGAAGCCGACACGCTGCGGTCCAGTCAGCAGGCAAGGGAGTCTCCTCCTTTTAAGGACTCTTTTAAGAAGGCCCTCAAAGACTTTCTTATTACATCTCATTGTCCCAAACTGAGGCACATGGCTGTACCTAGCTGAAAAGAAAGTCGCCAAGTATGTTCATGGTTTATCTTTATTTTCTAATTTTATTTATCTTGTTGTTTTTCATGGTTAATTTTTTTCTGTCATGTTGAAAATTTATTCTAAAGTAGTTTTGAATTGTAACAAAAACTGACACAGAGTATGTATTTGTTATTGAGTACTGAATTGTCACCCATATACAGTTAAAAGTCTTATTTGGAGCACAACTTCTGATGTGCTAGCTACAAAGAATTGAGTAGTAACATCAATTCCTCTCTTATATACTTTTTTTTCTATAAGCTATTAGTTTTTTTTTTTTTTAATTAAGGTTTAGAGAACAAACTAGCTTCTCATTAAATAGTACACATACTGTTTTATGTCATTGGTTAACAATCCCACGATATGTCAGCGCTCTGCCTTCTTGACCTTGGGTTCCCAAGGTTAATTTTTTTCTTTTTTTTTTAGTAATTTTTATTGTGCTTTAAGTGAAAGTTTACAAATCAAGTCAGTCTCTCACATAAAAACTTATATACACCTTGCTACATACTCCCAATTACTCTCCCCCTAATGAGACAGCCCGCTCTCTCCCTCCACTCTCACTTTTCATGTCCATTTCTCCAGCTTCTAACCCCCTCTCCCAAGGTTAATTTTTTAAAGAGACATTTTAATTGACTTATGAACTATGTGTAAAATGCATATTTTGGATTTCCAGTTTTAAAATTCATAAGTCTATCTTTTTTCTTTTATAAACTTGTATTCGCTGTACCTGGAACTCTTACCATACAAATGGATCACATTCCCAGAGTTTCTAAATTGGTTGTTTCTCACAGTGCATTTTTCTAGAGAAGCAGTGTTACAAACTATCCCTTAGTTTTGTATACTAGGCTATAAAAGTCCATTTAGCCTGCAAAGCTGCTGATGTACTTTTGAACAAAAAAATAATAGAAAATAATATTCAGGATAATCTTTTAATATTAATTACTGAATATATTTAAAAAATGCAGAACACATCATGAAACTGTAAATACATAATTGTTGACCAAATATTGAATTATGTAGTGCAATAGAGCACTAAAGAGATTCAGGGAAAGGTAAAAATACCTTCTTGTTCTACCTCTGCCACTAGCCAGTGAGATAGCTATGTGATCAGAGGAAAATAAGAACCTTTCTGGGCTTCAGTTCAGTCATCCGTAAAATAAAGGTGCAGCAGTCTGCTCTCAGATGTCTCCCTCCAACACCTCTCTTTTCTCTTTTTTTCCTTGAAATAATTTTTTTTTTTCTCATTATGAAAGCTGTATGTGCTCATTGAAAAAAAAATTAACAATATAGGAAAGTATAAAGAGGGAAATAAAAGTTGCCCACAAACCACATAGATTCTCATTTTCTATTTCTGAAAGTTTGTTAAATGAGAAGAAGAAATGTGTTGATAGATCTCGAAACTGTTGAATGCTCCTCTGCCCATGTCTTCTCTCTGCGGTGCTTTCACGTTGCCCTAACACTGCCCTAGTAGGGTAATTATTTTCTCCGGAGTTAGGCTAGTGATTTATTAAGCCCTCAGCTTATTCTGGGCATTGTCCCAGCACTTTATAGGCATTAACTGAGTTCTCACAGTCACCCTATGAAAGTTATTCCATTAGATAATGGGAATAATGAGGAGTAGAGAAGGAGTTGAGATGTAAGGTAGCTAGTTAACTCAACCAAGTCGCACAACTGGTAGGTGGCAGAGCTGTCTGCCTCTGGAGACCCTGCTTTTAACCAGGTTATTATCCTTCCTACTCTTTGTTTTTGGTGATAACACAGGTTGCAATTCTAAACGAAATTAAGACCTATATTTTTGAATAATAAGTTTCAAATTTTTTCAGATGATAGCAGGCTAGGTAATGATTACCTGAAACAACTGAACTTGTGGTTGTGGTCGTAGGGAAAATTTAACCAGTACTTCACAAGTATTGCACACTTGTGACCCAGGTTCTTTTTGTTGAATTAAATTTGCTTTGTTGGGCTTCATAATTTTAGGGTCAGTTGTGGTCCAGAGTGGTGATTACAGGCAAATATGCTCTGAATCTAAATTTCTATCTTTTATTTTGTATTTAAAACATTATTCTTGATTTTTATATTGGGCTTGATAAAGAGACCTCAGTTTTCCTTCAGTGTTGTGGCCTGCATGCTGCTTGAAAGAAGCATTAACATACACAGTAGTCACGAGTCTCATCCCAGGGAGGACTCTTCAGCCTTGTTGCATCTTGTGCGAAGTATGGTACTGCTAGTGGAAAAACACCAGCTGTGAGGCTCAGTGCTGTGCTTGACCTGTTTGGAATGTTTAGTTCCATCTGTTTGGGGTGTAAACAATGCAGGTCTTCTTATGCCAAGTAAAGTCATGACTCTTAAATTTTCTCTAATTTTTCTCAACAAGAATAGGAAATTGAATGCTACCTCTGGAATGAAATTGGAAATTCAAAGGAGTCCCTTAAGTGCTTGTTGACCTGCTGACTTGGAATGCCCTTGACCTCTCCCTCTGCTATCCCACTATTGAAAAGAATTGGAGATATAGCTGCAGTTTTCTTCAGTTTCCACCTGATGGGTGATATGTGTGTAGTGTGGTGAGGAGAGGGAGGGAAAATAGGAATTTATTGGACATCTACTGTGTGTTCAGCTCTGTACAAGGTATAGAGATATATAACATTTTAATTGGGTTGACCAGTATGAGCCCTTGTGCAAATCTAGTGCAAAGTTCTGTGGTCTGCATCTGTGTTGCTATGATGCTCTATGTCTTATTTGAACTCCATAAGTCATTTGTTGAGTGAATGAATTACTGTATGATTGTGTAAGTTCAAGTGCTGTAGGAGTTTATACCCGTGTTTTCATTCATTTTAACTGTACTACTCCCAGTCCTCCTGTGTTTTATTTTTCACTCAGCTTTGTTCCATAATGCCCATTCCTTTCATTCCTGTGAAGTATGTCTGAATAACTGTATTAATCTCTTAACTGGGCTACCTACCTTCCCTCAGACCTCTTTCTCCCAATCCATCATCCAGATGATAGCCGCCATCTTTTTCAAGCTTGCTTAGAGCTCACTGCATCTCCTTTACACCAATATCGATGCTAAACTTCTTAGCATGTCATGCAAAGCAATCTAGTGTAGTAATTCAAGATCATGAGCTTTAGCTCTTTAACCATCATTCAACTGTAAACGTTTTGAGAGTAGGGATCTGTTTAATTATACCACGTGTTACCATGCTCCTAGCTCCCAATGGGAAATTATTTAGCTTTGTGGGTATGCCCTAAAAACTTCTAAGTAATGGAAGATAATGATTTTGTTTGTTTAGGCCTCTTGTAGTTTAAGTAACTATTCTGTAGCTCTCCAGCGTTCTTTATGAAAGCAACAGGCCAGGGCTTTGTACCCATTAGAACATTAATACCCATTAGTGCCCATTACTCAATAAGTATGACTTGTCTTTTCTTTCAGCTAAAGAAAGGGTTTTAGGTAACTTGCGAAAACATGAGCTTCCCCATCCTTCCCTTGCTCTGCACCCAATGAGACCTCCCGTCCCGGTGATTTCCTCAGCTGCGCTACTGAGTCAGAAGGATGCCACCCAGCTCGTGCGTACGGACCTGAACCTGCTGCAACAGCAGGCCAGGTAAGACCAGGAGGCCTCAAAGATCATGCCTTCATGCTTGTTGCTTTGACAGCTTCGATGATTTAGTACCTAGAATGGCTTCCTCATTAGGATAATTTGACCACACTGGCCCAGACACTTGTTTAACCGAGTTGTGACAAGTGTTTTACTTTCACATAGAAATAATGTGGTGTTCTTATGGACTATAAGTTTTACGTGTTTCCTGGGGTGACATTTCTGTGTGTCATCAGTGCCAACTAATTTTTTCTCGTGCTTCCCCTGACGAAACCTGCTGATGGAAAGATGATGTTAAAAGCATACAAAATGAGATTTACTGTTTTTGGTCACAGCTTTGCTCTCCAAAGCCATATTCTCTTTTCTTTTTAATTTCTAAACTATATTTTATATAACCTAATATATCCAAGGAAACCCTGGTGGCGTAGTGGTTAAGTGCTACAGCTGCTAACCAAGAGGTTGGCAGTTCAGATCTGCCAGGCGCTCCTTGGAAACTCTATGGGGCAGTTCTACTCTGTCCTATAGGGTCGCTGTACTATAAGTCGGAATTGACTTGATGGCAGTGGGTTTGGGTTTTTTTTTGGGTTTAATATACCCAAAAAGTTACTTCAACGTATGATTTAAAAAAAATTAATAATGAGATATCTTTTTAAAGCCATATTCTTTTAAAAATTGACATACACACTTGAACAAAGTGTTTTAAGATCACATCAGCTGTTGAAGGTTTTGATTCTAACTTACGATATTGTGAGGAGGAGAGTATGTGGAGCCTGCGTTATTAACAGTAAATGAGTGAGGCTTTATCTTGCAAATCCCATGTATATCAGTCTCTTATTGGCCTTTTCTTTCTTGGCTGTTTTTGGTTCAGGCATTTATTGTGTGTGTGTGTTGTGTATACACACGAGCACATGAACGTAATAAATACAATTAGAATAGTATTGACACCATGTACAGAATTAGCTTTCTTCATCCTTGACATACCAGTTTGTACTGCTAATACCTAAGAAGTCACTGGCACTTACAAGCAAGGCACCCCTTTAGGGTGTTTAAATTTGGATGAATGATCATTTCTTCTATATTTAAGGGTCCATTTAAAAAATATCATTGATATAACTCAGATTTTTAATGGATCATCATCTGTGGCTCAAAAGTTGTGCCACGTTTCTATGAGACTTTTTCTTCCTTTCTTAGCCTGACTGACGGGGAGGATTTGAGTGAGTCTTAGGACACACATCTTTGGTCCTTTGTTGCTTTGGGATCCTCGTGTCTTGCTGTACTATAATACAGGTAGAGGATAACTAGGTAACTGGAAGCCTTTATCACTTATCATATAACCTGTCCCAAGTCTTTTACTTCCTGATGATGTTTTTCAGAGCTGCAGCTCTTCGAGAATCTCAGCAGGTTGCCCTGGATAGTGAGCTGTTGGACACAATGCCCAAGCAGTATGTTAATCGAGAAGAACAGATCACACTACATGTGGAGTGTAGAGGCAGTAGTGGTAAGAAGTGCCAAGGAGCAGCAGTTATAACAGTTCAAGTAAGCTTGTGTAAATTTCTTCATGTTGTTATTGTTGTTGTGTGCAGTCAAGTCAGCTTTGAGTCATAGCAACCCCATGTGACAGAGTAGAACTGCCTTATAGGGTTTTCTAGGCTATAATCTTTATGGGAGCAGTTCTCTAATATTGGCATATCATTGAGAAAGATTGAGAAAACTATAGAACATGATCCATGTCTCAAAATATTTGATATTTTTTTAGGAGAATGAAGACACAGAGAATCATGTGTTTCCATAAGGGCCAGATAAGCCCTACAGACAGGTAGTCAAATACGAATACAAAGAAAAGCAGAATCATTGAGAAGATTCTTAGAGACACTTAAACTGATCCTTCCAAGAGTTGGGTGATGGTAGTTTGGATTCAGTTAGAAGGAATGTGGGGATGGAGTCGTCATGATGTCATCTAGGGGTTAGTGAGTAGACCAGTCTATTTAAAATTGTTTTCAGGAATGCTGTTGCAAAGGTTGGTGTGGACGATTACATGGGATGATTACAGTGGGGAGCTGCTGAAGATGAACATGTGAAGGACATGTGGAATGCAGAATCAGTTGGGTATAGCTTGCCAAGAGACAAAAGGAGGGATGTGCAACAATATACTTAAAAATTCATCCGCTTCTCAGAGAGACCTTCTTGAGCTGGAAATATAGGCAAGAGTAGGAAGCGCGGTCTCGTGAGGACTTCAGGATGGAAGCCTAGCTTTAGCTAACACTTCATAGCACTTACTATATGCCAGGCACTGTCTAAACACTTCTATAAGTTATTTTATTGTCACAACAGCCTTATGAGGTGGGTGTTATCATTGTCTTCATTTTCCAGATGAGGAAATAAATAGAAGCATGGAGAGGTTAAGTTATAAACCTAAGGTAACGTGGCCAGTGAGTAGCGGATCCAGGTGAAGCCCAGGCAGGCTGGCCCCAGAGCTTGTGCTCCTTTATCACAGCACTTTCCTCTTTCTCCAGTGAGCTCAGTGTTCCCTGAGTAGGGAAGGAACTGCTTGGAGATGAGCACTATCTGTTGTCTGACTACGCTCACAGAAAGGGCTCTTCTTTTTTGTTCTCTTTTTGAAATTGTTGTTGTTGTTAGGTGCTGTCGAGTCAATTCCGACTCATAGCAACCTTGTAGGACAGAGTAGAACTGCCCCATAGGGTTTCTAAGGAGCACCTGGTGGATTTGAACTGCAGACCATTTGGTTAGCAGCCGAGCTCTGAACCACTACACTGCCAGGGCTCCATTTTTGAAATTGAGGGGACTTTATTTTACTGACTCCTGCTTGTCTTTCAAGTGTTTGCCTTACTTTTTTGCTAATTCACATTTTAACTGTTCTAATGCGATGGCACTAGTTTTTTTTTTTTTTTTTTTTAACGCATTCATCAGTCTTCTCGGGAGACTGTTTTCTCTAAATTTCTTCTCTGAAATAATCTTTTATACTTCTTATCTTTTTAATTAACTTCAACATTTATCTCTGATTTTTCCAACATAGTTCTATGTATCTAAAGTTGTATGTATTTTCCACTTAAGGAGTTGACCTGGAAGTCAAGATGAATCCATCTTATTTTCCTGCATTTTACTGGAAACATGCAGACTCTTAAACATTGAGAAAATATCTTTGGCAAGGTGCTTTATGAAGTTTATTTCCTTATTGGTATTTCTTCCCCCACTTACTAATGCTTTAGTAAGATCAGGGTAGAGGTTTTTTAAGAAAGACCGCTTGCTAAAGTAATAAAGCTAGAAGAATATTTTGCCAACTTAAGGTGAAGTTCAAGTTGGTGGCAAAAAAGCTGAAAATGTATCCAGTCATAATAGAGAAGGAATGTCTTATAAAGTAATAAAGCTGGAAAAATAGTTTGCCAGCTTAAGATTGAGTTCAAGTTGGTGGCAAAAAAAAAGCTGAAAATGTATCTGGTCCTAATAAAAAAGGAATGTCTTATTACCAATCTGTGTTTTTACAAACAACAGTATTTTTCCATATTTTGAAACTACGTATCTTTGCCAGGTTGTTAACTCTATGTAAAGAAGGGAATTCTCCTAAGATGCATTTTTATAAGTGACTGGTGAGATACATACAAAGAAATGTTTTTCCAATTCTGGCTGCTAGCTTGCTCTGTGAAGAGTTGTAAATATTTGCCACCCTAGTCAAAGAACAGGTCTTCTGTTAACTCTCAGGACCTGGCAGTGGAAAATACCACCACGCAGACCAGGGTACTTTAGCTACAAGCCTGCCAGTGACTTGTCTCTTCTCTTTTTCAGGAAGAGGAATCCTAAGTATTTGAACTGTTGAATTGAAATTTGTCCTATAATTTTTTGCTTTATTAATTTTGAAATAAAAAGGTCTAGTTTTCCTAAAATACCTTCAAACTCACTTTAATTGGAGGGAGAGTGAAAAGATGTTTTAAGATAAGGACTGTGGTGAATATGGCTTAGATTTTGTTGTTACGGGCAAGCAAAATATTTGTGCTTTCTTTTCTCAGAAGAAAAATTGGTAGATGCTAATATTGCTTGAAGAAAGAAGAGAAATAAAAACATAAGAAGGAACAGAGGAAGAAAAAGGAGAAGCTTTTTTATAGAAGCCTAAAGAATTTGAATACTAGCTGTGTTTTGTGGCTTTAACTGCTACTGATTAGAAATATCCAAGTTTTCTTAAAACAGTTTTTAATTTTCTGCTGGCCTCACTTGTCTGCCCAGTGCCCTGGCTTCTACTTCTGCTTGGGAAGATCCTGCAGCTTGAGAACCCCTGCCGATGGCTCCTAGAAGCATCAGTGTCAACAGCAGTATCCACTACAGCCATTATTCTGCCTGATTATGCAGATGTGCCAGGGGAATTAAAAATGTAAAGACAGTGAGCAGCTCCTGTAGTCTGTGACTTAAGTAGAATTTCCCTGGAAGGCTACATGTTCTATGCTGTCAGGTCAGTTCTGATTATAGCAACCCTATGTGACAGAGTAGAAGTGCCCCATGGGATTTCCTAGCTGTAATCTTTATGGAGCAGATTGCCAGGTCTTTTCTCCTGTGGAGCTGCTGGTGGGTTCAAACCATCAACTTTTCAGTTAGCACACAAGTATTTAACCATTGTGCCACCAGGCCTCCTTTAGTGCTGTGCTGGGCAGTAATTGCTGTTTGATCCTTCTAGGAATTGAATATGAAGTTAGTTTTTGGCTATTCAATAGCTTAGAGCAAGGTAAAGGGAAGTTGAAACTAGCTGCTGTGAAGTTTGGGCATTATCTATGCAAGTCAGTCAGTTTTACTCAGATTTTTGGCCAAAGATTGTACTTGAATCTGAAGCCATCATAAATAGATGACTTTGGTTTTGGATACCTTTAGTTTTGGGAAGAAAGATGTTTGTCAGGGGGGTAAAGAGGGTGGTTTCTGAGTGTTTGTGGCTTATCATGAAACTGTTACTGGGGAAATACCACAGAGAATGTCCTGCAAAAGGTGAGTTGTGGTATACTTACACATAAAATGGTCGCCTCTCTGTGTACACGTGTCCAGTGACCACCTCAGGGCCATATCTAGTAGTTTTGATCCTGCTTATTAGTATCTTTTTATCATTTAGCGATGCTGAACTTCCTGAGATCTCGTCTAGTCCCCATGCATCTCTAACCATTTCTCAGTTTCCTTCCAGGGTTTCTCTTCCTCTACTCAGTGCGTGGTGGTAACTCTTGACTCCCTTCTTCATTGTGACATAGTCAGCTTTCACCTACCATCTGTGCTGGAGCTCTTCACCTGGGGTCTGTGAATGGTATTCATGGGGTCAGTGAAGCCCCTGAAAGTGTATGTAAAACTTTTTTTCTGGAAAATTCATAGCTTCATTCTACTAAGATGTTCTATAATAAACTCCATAGGTCTCCCACTAATTTCTTCTTTATCCTCCACACCTGTTCCTTCTGCAGTTCTCATCTATCCCATCTCCCAAACTGGAGACCTGGGCATCAGTGTCATCTTTTCCACATACCCCGCCCCACCTCCATACTTCTTGTCTCATGGCTTTCCAGGTCATCTTGGTTCTGCCTTTGAAATGGCTTTAAATTCATTCCTTTCTCTTTGTTTCCATTGTTATTGTCTCACAGTAGGCCATATCACTTCGTCTCTGAACTACCCCTAAAACCAAAATTCTCTCCCCAGTATCTAAAAGGAATATGACTTTTTAGGGTCCTTCATAATCTGTTATTGATCTTTTTCTAGCATCATTCTTTACCCCCACTCACACTCCCCAAATGTTCTATTTTCTATACACTTCAGACTTTTTTCTTTCTCCAAACACAGTTTGTACAGTCTTACCTTCAGCTGTATATGTATACTGTTTCTTGTTCACCCCTCACCCATTTCTGAGCTCAGTTCATCCTTCAATGCTTGGTTAAGAGTGATACCTCTTCTTGAGGTCTCTCCTCACTCCACCAGTCAGGTTGAGATATTCCCTTGTGTATAAGTGCTGTTGTAGTCACTTGCTGTTTTTTTCCTGCCAGACTGTGAGCTCCTTGGGAATACTGCTGCCATCCTTATTTATCTGTATACTTGTATATCCAGATACTTCCTGACATATAGTAAACCAAAACCAAACCCACTGCCGTTGAGTCGATTCCGACTCGTAGCAACCCTAGAGGACAGAGTAGAACTGCCCCATAGAGTTTCCAAGGAGTGCCTGGTGGATTCGAACGGCTGACCTTTTGGTTAGCAGCTGTAGCACTTAACCACTACACCATCAGAGTTTCCCCTGACATATAATAGGTGCCCTTTAATAATTGAATGAACGCCAGTAGCATACCACTCATTGGTTGTGCTACAACTCATTTTCTGTTGTGATTACATCTATCGATGTTACTAGTTTTTGAGTTATATGAGGTCAGGGACCTTACCTTATTCCTGTTTATGTCATCAGTCCCTCACAGTACCATATAATAGATGTGTTTGAAGGAATGGACAACTATAGATTTATACTCTTGAGAGGTAAGCTGCCTGATTTTAACTATTTTCAGGAACTTTGTGAGAGACATGGAAATTGTAACTTTTTTCCTACTAGAAATCATTAGTCATTGTTTGTGCTTTAAAAAAAAAAAAAATCATTACTGTCGAGTTGATTCTGACTCATAGCGACCCTGTACGACAGCGTAGAACTGGCCCATAGGGCTTCCAGGGAGCAGGTTGTAGATGTGAACTGCTGACCTTTTGGTTAACAGCTGTATCTCTTAACCAGTGTGACACCAGGGCTCCTCTTTGTGCTTACCCTTTTCTACTTTAAACAGCTTAATGATTTCCAAAGAAAATCTCAACTTAAATACTCCACAGTGCTCAACTATCCATTTTACTCTAATACTGCTGTCTTCCAGGCATTTAATCTTAGTAAGGATGGTGGTACTGCATACACCATTTCACTTTATCATTACAGAGTAAGGGTGAAGAAACTGAGGTTCAGAAAGGCTGGGAAACTTGCCAAGGTCACACAGCTAGTAAGTGGTTCAGTCAGACTTTGAACCTGTGTCCATCTAAATTCAAGACCTAGGCTTTTCCCATTCAACATTGCCTGCCATTTTGCTTTAGCTACTTCAGCTCCAGTATCTGAAGATTAGCAGCATGGTTCTAAGTCAGCTGATCACAATGATCAGGTTTCCCTTAAAGTAACATGTATACCATTTTCTCTCTGAGTTTGTGCACTAGGATTACCCTTTTATCCAGGGATTAGAGAATCCATGCTCTTGGTTGAGCACTGTGGGTTAGAACACTAATTTAAAAAAAATCAACTTCATGGGAAGTGATTTTATACTTTAAACACAATTTTTAATGGCACAGTTGTAGTTTTCAGATTGTATGATGAAAGTATTTTATTGCCTAATAGAATTTTTCTGGAAAGGGAAGTCCTGGAAATTTCCAGTTATCTGCAAATGTTTGAACTATGTGTAGCTTGTTTGGGGCATACAAAAGCCAAATATATTTTATGGGAAGTGAGACGTGGTTCTTCTGTCGTTTCCCTTCCTAAAATAAGTTTCTAATGATTCAGTGATATTCCCTGAGGAAATAGAGTGATTTATAATAGGGTCCCTTTTGTTGTACTTCGGTATTATGGGGCACGTTTGCTGGACCCAGGATTGATTTATTACCATGTGAAAAATTTGTTCGTTCCTGGGAATGAAAGATGGAAAAGGCCCACTGAGGTCCTCACATTATTGTATGAAATTGCTGAGGGACGTGGTTTGTCTGACTTTTAAATTTCTTTGCCTACTTTAAATGACTTAAGTGGAAGGGCTTCCACCATGCTGCTTTGCTCTATTGTCCACAACTTCTTGTAATCGTGAGCTGGTAGTCATTCAACCTCTCACTTCTGTTCTAACAAGAAAAGAAAGCTTTCAGCAGTGGGTGGGAACAATGAGCAAAAATATGTAGACTAGAAAATAATGACAAATTTAGGCTATTTTTTGTGAGTGTCTAAACTCTGCTAAACTAGTTCGTTTTATTTTGTTCCTCAGCGTTAGTCATTTCTACAACGTATGGTGGCAATTTTAAAGTTCAGGCTATGTGGTGATTTTAGTCTTGTCTCTGTATTTCTCAGTTAAGTGAACTTTTTTCTTGTCTCTCTCATCCTTTGTCTCTCTGCTTTCCTGGGTTCTCACTGTTTTCCTTCCACCTCTCAGGTTCTCTTTTCCTCTGTTAGGCTGGTTTCTCTTCAGGCTGGTCAAGGGCACTCTGATGCCGACAGACCCAGTCCAACTGAAGTTGATGACATATTAGGCAAAGAGCTGACTGTACATACTCCTAATCACATTCTAGGCGATTAAACATTGGTCTGTTACTTGAAAGATTTGAAATTTAAATAGTTGCATCGACTTACTGTGTGTTTTAATGCAAGTAATTTAACTTTTAATATTTTATTTCTCCAAGAGTAAGAATTAATTACTGTTAACATTATATATTTTTAGATACTCCTTTTCATGCCTTTTAATGTCACACTGACAGCTTCTTTTTTCTTTAAAACGAGATTTTGTTAAGATTTTTAACACAACATTGGTGATTTTTCTAGAAGTAAGGTTATCATCATGATCATAGAAAATAGGTGCTAAGCGTACAGTCCGGGTTGTGCTGTGCTGCGCTGGCTTCTGGGTAAAGCATAGCAAACTGACCGTGCCCTTCAGGAGCTTTGATGTGGCGTTTGCGATCATAACCCCAACAAGGACGTGGGGGCCTTGATTAAATGCCTGTGTGAATTCAGCATGTGCATTATTTACAGGGCTCTGTAGTTGTTGCAGTGGGGGCTGAAGAGTGGCCCTGGGCAAGTGCGTAAAAGGCAAATGTGGATCGTGCTGCTCACCCATGTAGCTGTGAAAGACCCTTCAGGAAGAGCGTAGGATTTCAAATTTCCGCTTCTAGTCTCGTCAGCATTCTTTGCCATGTCCTAAGCCTGGTCTTAAAAACCTCCCCAAGACAGCCCTCCCACCCTCAGTTGAGTTGCACTGCGTGCTTCAGCACCAGTCCCTGCGTCCACCTGGGGGGCTCCTCCTGCTCCCCACTGCCCGCGCACCCCCACACCTGTCACTTTGCTTCTGTCTTTGTGTTACGTCCTGGGCCTGGGCATCCTCTCTGCCCCTGCATCTATCTGCCTCCAAAAAGGACACATTGATCAAGCCTAGTACCAATTAAAAATAAAAATTGAGGGAGAAGCAGGGCTCAACATATGAGCGCCAATTTTTTTGTTTTGTCAGAAAAGGACGTTAATACACAAGCAAAACCCGTTGTCACGTATGTCCCCATTAGTCGGCAACTCCCTCAAGGAGGAAGGGCGTAGTCTCAGAATAAAGGGTAGCTTTTTAGAAAATTGAGTTTGGTTTTAAGTTTTTTAACGTTCAATAAATTTCCCTTATTTCTCACTTCTTTACTGAGAACCACTAAAATTTTTTATCAAAGACCAGCTTTCAGGAACCACCGGACTATCCAGTTTCTTTTTAGTCACCCAGCCAATTTGGATGCTTTCTCATATTTTATCCTATTTTATTGTTTGTTTTATGAGTAAATATTTTTTCTTCCCTTCAAAATGGCAGTTGTTTTGTCAACAGCATCTGTTGTGACATCCTTTTTTATACCGGGCATGCAGGCGATGCGAGGCCCAGGCGTTCGGAGTTGAATTGTACGTGCTGTTGGAATGGGAGAACACAGGCCTGACCATCAGGCTTCTGACGGCAAAGGAGAAGAAAAAGCCTTAGTGGTGGAAGACGTTGAGCCTGTTTATGATAAGGATTTGGGAAGTCTAAGCATAAGTGAAGTAGAACGTACACTACAAAAGACTTGGAACCAGTGCTAAACTAACTCAGGATCATATCAGTTTAAAAAGCAAATATGTGCGTGTATCTATGTATATATAACTTGGAATTTTTATAATAAAATTCTATTTAATTTGAGCTTGATTCTTTATGACAAACCTGAGATTCTTTTTAGCGATTTTTCCCATCCTTTTCAGGTTCAGGGGGGCGTTTTGAGTTACAGTATTAACGATAATTGTTCCTTCATTCTGTGCCTAGCATATCTGTAATAAAGTATCTGTTCTGGAAACACATAGGGAAGAAAGTCTGTTGACCACTTTAATTTTTGTTAGTTTGAAGGTATGCATAAGAACGAAGCAGTAAGCCAGCAGCTCCATGTTTTGCGAAAAGACGTGAAGCATTTGCAGGCGGAAGCCGCTAAGCCGCCGTCGCTGCGCGTTGTGGAAGCTGCTGTGCATGCAGAAAACTTGATTACGTAAGTTTGAGGGCTTTATACTTTAAACTGCTGTTTCGCTGTTATCGATAGTGATTGTCTACGCTGCTGCATCCCCCAGACCTACCAATTGGTACAGAGATCAAACTGCGACCATTGGGCCAAACCTGGCCTATCACCTATTTCTGTAAGTAAAGTTTTTCTTGGATGACAACAATTTACATGTTGTCTGTGGCTGCTTTTATACTGCAGTAGCGGAGTTTAGTTATGACAGGGACAGTATGGCTTGCAAAGCATAGAGTACTATCTGGCTGTTTATAAGAAACGTTTGCTAACACTTGAATTATGAGATGATATACAGTGCATTGAAATTCAGTCATGGAGAGATTTACTGCTTAAGTTTTATGTCAAAGTTACATTTACCTAGAAGTCATCATTGTTAACTCTTAGGTTATTGAGCAAAGTTTGCAGTAGAATTGCTTGGGGGAGTTAATGTCTCTCAGTTGTAGTTGCTAGCTTGAATTTGTCCACTGTGGGTTTTCTCCTGGAGCACCTGGCTTATTCTCACCATCTCCTTTCTTCCTAAAGCCCCAGGCCATACTCAGGAAAGGGGAGGGGGACTCTCTGACTTTAAGGTGACTCTATATTCCGGTACCAGCAGCTACGTCAGTAGATTGGGATGGTGGGGTGGAAGGGGGCCTTGAGTCCTTTTGTGGGCCTGGGAAGGAGGAGAAGAAGATAAAATAAGAGGTTGATATTTCTTTTGCCACGAAAGGAACTTAAACAAGTGTGAGGATTAAAAAGGATATCTTTTTTCTAGAATCTTATTCTGTACAAAAATCTTTTTCCTCAGCCTCAGTCAGCTTTTTGGATTATTAAGTTTAGAGAAATCAGGGTTCTTGGTTTAAAAATATATATTATGTAAGATATGCGTGAAGTTAAATGACAAACTGTAAATTACATATAACATACGAAAATTTAAAAAGGGTAAGAATGTTAATTAGTCCTTAAACATAGCTGATGTTATTTTTCCTCCTGCAGGAGGGCATGAAATCATTACTATATATTGAAAATAAGTTGAGAGATACACACTTTCCCTGTGAAATATTTCTAAAGTAACATCTGTATAGGATTCTGAGGACTCTTAAGGTTATTGCCTATGTATATTTGTAGGGTACACAAAGAAACACTTGTGAATATGGGTTCTCTCACTGTGGACCAATACTCTTACCTCAATTTTCCCACAGGGCCTTAGTGAATGCGTATAAGTTACAGCCTACACCTGGAGTTCAGAAAGTTGGTATTGATCTTTTCTTTACTGTTGTGGATTATGTCAGCGATGAGACACAGCGTCATCCTCCTACAAGGCAGTTCTTTACGTCATGCATTGAGATCTTGGGTCAGGTAAGGTTATTCTGTGTTTTCTAGCCTCATTGTTATTGTTGTTATTAGTTACCATCAAGTCAGTTCCTACTCACAGCGACCCTATCTACAACAGAACAAGACACCACCCAATCCTATGCCATCCTCACAGTTGAGGATGTTTGAGCCCATTGTTTGGGCCGCTGTGTCAGTCCATCTTGTTGAGGGTCTTCCTCTTTTTCGCCGTCCCTCTACTTTACCAAGCGTGATGTCCTTCTCCAGGGACTGATCCTCCTGATGACATGTTCAAAGTATGTGAGACCAAGTATCACCATCCTTGCTTCCAAGGATGCTACTCTGGCTGTACTTCTTCCAAGACAGATTTGTTCGTTCTGCTGGCAGTTATAGTCAGTATTCTTCATGAACACCATAATTCATAGGCATCAATTCTTCGGTCTTCCTTATTCATTGGCCAGCTTTTGCATGCGTACGAGGTGATGGTGAATACCATGGCTTGGGTCAGGCGCGCCTGAGTCCTCAAAGTGACACTTTTGCTTTTCAACACTTTAAAAAGGTCTTTTGCAGCAGATTTACCCAGTGCAATTCATCATCTGATTTCTTGACTGCTGCTTCCATGGGCGTTGATTGTGGATCCAAGTAAAAAGAAATCCTTTAACACCTTCAGTATCTTCTGTTTATCATGATGTTGCTTTTTGGTCCAGTTGTGAGGGTTTTGGTTTTCTTTATGTTGAGGTGTAATACAAACTGAAGGCTGTAGTCTTTGATCTTTATCAGTAAGTGCTTCAAGTCCTCTTCGCCTTCAGCATGCAAGGTTGTGTCATCTGCATATCACAGGTTGATAATAAGCCTTCCTCCAATCCTGATGTCACGTTCTTCTTCATATAGTCCAGCTTCTCGGATTGTTTGCTCAGCTTACAGATTGAATAAGTATGGTGAAAGCACGTAATGTACCAAACCAAGCATATAGTGTACCCATTGCTGTCGAGTTGATTCCGTCTCATAGCGACCCTATAGGACAGAGTAGACTGCCCCATAGGGTTTCCAAGGAGCGCCTGGTGGATTTGAACTGCTGACCTTTTGGTTAGCAGCCGAACCCTTAACCACCAGGGTTTCTGGATATAGTGTATGCGTGTATAAATGTAAAGATGATGTATCCTTCCTACATATATTTATATATGCAGTAGACATTCAGAAACAGTTACATGCTGTTCTGTAAGCTGCCTTTTTCATTTAAAAATATCTTTTGAACATCATTCTCACAGCAACCATATAAGTCAGAATCGACTTGACGGCAGTGGGTTTTTGGTTTATATAGAAAACACTGGCATAAATGTACTAGAAGGTTTTTCAAAGATTAAAATATTAGGGTAATCTGAATGTAGAAATTTGCAATGAGCCTACCATGATTACTAAATATCAAAGGCGATTCTATATAATGCCAAGAAAACAACACTTCTAGATTATAGATTTTGTGGAGATTTACTTTTAAAACACTAACTTTCATAATTAGTGTATAATCATGATAACTTTGCCTTATTTTAACTCAGTTTTTTTTTATATATGATCGTCCAAATCAGATTGGTAGAGTTTTTAATGTCACCTATGTTGGAAGTGATAGGATTATCTATGTTGATTTAGGTTTTTTTTTTTTGACTGTTGCATATTTTCATTTAGAAAAAGTTCTATTCACTACCCCTTAAAACCTGTTTGCTTAGATAACAGTTGTAGCGGGGAGAATTTGGTGACATTTTCCCTCCTTATTCTTTCAAGGTGTTTATCAGTGGCACTAAATCGGAATGCAAGAAGGTACTTCAGACCATTCTGAAGAATAGAAGGCTCTGCTCTCTTCTGTCTCCTTTCTTCACTCCCAATGCTGCGCCTGCAGAGTTCATAGAGCTGTATGAGAAAGTGGTCAAGTTTCTAAGTGAGGACAATAGTGATATGATTTTCATGCTGCTAACTAAGGTAAGATGTGATTCAGCCCTGATGTTATCACTCAACTGTAGAAATGATTATAGTTTCCCACCCCATAGAAATGAGAGAAGCTCTGGAGGCCTGTTTCCAGGTTGAGCATAGGCTGACAGGCCCTTTTTACATTTTGTATGATCTTTGAACAGCCTGATCCCATAGCTTCCTCTTATGGGGACTTTACTTGTATTTTGTTATACAGTCTTACTTCGTGTAGTATAAAGAGGACCTAGCTCCAAAAAAAAAAAAGAGTAGCTCCCAAGTCCGCTTTAAAAACTTAATACAATTTTGATAATATTAGTAATTTGACATCCCTCTTTTGAATTTATTCTGAACTTATGCCTAACAAGTATTTGATAAAGGAGTTGCAACATATCCAAGTCTCTCATATTTAGGACCAGCTGCTTGTAAGCAAATTGTCTTTGTTTTCATTCTGAGTAGAATATTAACTCTTGTGGTCCAAGGCAGTGAGTTAAGCAGTTGAGAATTACGCAGCCTTAGCCATTTTACCTTCACTTGACACCTATGAATCAATAAATCCTGGGCATTTTTTAGGGCCTGGAGACTGTAATAAGGGACAAGATGTTTTATGGTTTGGGATCCTGGACGGCGCTATCAATACTCTGGATTTTTATTGGCTGAAATAGGTAACTGCAGACTTAGAAACATGGCTGTTAAACTGAGACAGTTCTGTAAAAGTGGCTGCTTGTTGGTGGCACTGTGACCAGTGAAGGAGAACCACAGAGTTCTGATCCATGTCTTGTAGAGAAAATATACGGTGATTAAACTTGTTGCCATCAAGTCTATTCTGACTCATAGCGACCCTGTACTGTGATTAATGATTAGACAGATACAAATGTGTGGACCATTCAGGAACAGAATAGAATTGTAAACCAATAATGAAAGGTCAGTAATATTTTTAAATTTTACAAAAAAGCCTGCAGAACTACAGAAAATTCTTCTTCTGATATCTTGGAGAGTAATATAGAGATAGAGGCATGTCATCAATCAGACTGAACGGCAGCGGGTTTGGTTTTTTTAATATTTCTTTATGTACTTGTAGATACATTTTGTTTTCAGTTTTTAAATGAAGTTTGCACAGACCTCTCTAATTAGTTTTCTAGTAGAAATAAAATTGCCTTTTGTTTCTTTTTCTTTTTAGTTCGATCTTAACCAATGGCTAAACTCCACTAAACCTCCTCTGTCTGATCGTACCAGGCTTCTGGAATCCATTCATTTGGCACTTACTGCCTGGGGCCTTGAACCAGATGAGGATATTTTGATGCCATTTAATCTTTTCTGTAAGCACTGGACTTACCTTCTTCTCTATCAGTTCCCTGACCAGTACAGTGACATTCTCAGGCTGCTGATGCAAAGTAAGTGCCTTCATTTAGTTGCGATTAACTAGATCACTGAATATTTAATATCACGTTTACCGTCCTACAGATGTCGTCCAAAGCTGTTAAAATAATACGAGTACAGGAGTTTAGAATCACTCATCCTCACCTAAAGTGCTCAGTGAACAATAACCAAAAAGTTATGATATCTAAAAATGGTCAGCTATTGACCTCGATGTTAGAATGTGCCCTAGTGGGGCAAGGTAGTGCTTAGTCTTTGGTGTTGGAGTCCACAGTCATTCACTCACCTCTTTACCTTGACTGCAGCTGTTCAGAGCTGGGGTGGGTGGGAGTAGAGGCTGCTTCCTCTGTAGACCACAGATCTGGCAAGGGAAGGAAGTTGCCCCCTCGTAATAAGTTTAATATGCCAGTTGATTTCTCTGTAGTTCCAAATAGCAGATACATTTTTCCCCCTTCCCCTTTTTGCAAATGAATTTTATCTCTGTATGAACATAGACTGTATTTATATTTGCTGAGGAAAAGGGCAACATTAAAATTTCCACATCCCCACCATGTTTGTCTTGTCCATGCTGCAGCTTTCCATAGAAGGATTGGAGGTTAGAGGAGGAATAAAAGGTGTAGGTAGGCTTTTTTTTTAAGAATTTCACTAGGCAGTAATTTTACTGAAACTTGATAAATGAAATAGTGTTTACTTTTTTCATATTTTTATATAGTGGAAAACTAAATTTTGCTTTATGCCATATTGTCGAGTTACTTCATAGAAATTGTTTAATGAATAAGTTAATAATTTCATGGAATGGGCTACCTGCAGGATCCTAAAATGTATGGTCTCTCATTTTCAAAGCACTTCAAACTTGTATCATTTTCTACAGAGGCAAGTTGCAGAGTGAGTGGAGAATGATGGTAGGGAAATGTGTTGATACAAGTTTCTATGAATATGTGCATAGCTCATTTTTGTTCTGAATTTTTAAAGTTTGATCAATTAAGTATTATGGATTATTTTCCTTGAAACCTTTCTAAGAGATTATAACTTGTTTATATAGGTAACCACTGACATGTGTTTAGCAGGAAAAGTAATTCCATAAAAGGCCTAAGAATAACAAGACTACACCTCAGATTTCATGACCTTTAGCTTCCCGGTTTTCCCTTCTATTCTTGGCCACCATATTGGTGTCCCTAGAGTTCCATCCTTTGCCCTTGCACTCTGTTTTTTTTCTCCCCGGATGAGCCCATTTTTTCTCCTAGTTTCACTCCCATCTTCTGGATGTTGACTCCCACATCTATAGCTTGAGTCAAGGCCTCTGTCTAAAGTTCCAGACCACAGTAGCTATTAGACACAGACTCTTCACTGTCGCATAGATACCACACAGGTTCCAGCTCACTCTAAGCAGGGTCACTAGGGACAAGGAAAGTCAAATATCTAGGTTGTCAGTTGTTTAATAGGCCCTCTTTTCTTTGGTCTCTATACCACAGGTATCCTTATGAATTTGTTTTGGGTTTTTATTTAATTTCTACTTCTGTATAAAGTATACATGTTCTTTGATTCAAGCTGAAGAAGTTAAGAAAGATGCTGACTTGTTTTTCTCTGTCTATCCCGTAAGGCTCTGCTGAGCAGCTACTGAGCCCTGAGTGTTGGAAAGCCACTCTGAGAGCCCTGGGCTGCTGCCCCCCTGACTGCCAGCAGGGGGCAGCTTCTGCCGAGAGCACTGCGCTTCAAAGCTCACCAGATGTTCTCTTGTCAGACAAGCAGGTGTGTAGCTTTTGATCTGTGAAGTTTTTGTCTGCATTTCTTTTTCAGTTCCTTTGCTATTTATTTTTTAAATAATTGGAACACATTTAAAATTTATATCTAGAAAGCTTTTTTTTGTGTATTATCTTTAAGATCTCTGTTTCTAGTCAGCCCTTTGCTTTCCCATGCCCCCTTTGCCTGGATTGCCTTTCCGTCACACTGTGAGTCTGGTTCTTACCCATCTGTCCAAGACCAGCCCAGGCCCTCCCCCTGTGTGAGCCACCATTGCCCGTCTGACTCTCAACCCTGAGGCCATTAGCTCCCTTGGTTGGGTTTTCATGCAGTGTCTCACAGAGCTCTTGGTTTTACCAATTTTATCCAATACAGGTCCACATGAGAATTTATTTGAAATAATGTTTCCACTGCTTTAGAAAGGGTTTGAAACCCACTGATTTATTTTTCATATGCTATATAGCTTTGCAGCTCTTTTATAAAATCAAAGGCCTACAGTATCCCCCATCAAAGGCTAGCTTTGCAGCTCTTTTATAAAATCAAAGGCCTACAGTATCCCCCATCAAAGGCTATTGTCATACTCTGCTAAAAGTAGACATTCGGTAAGCGTGTTTTGACTCATCATTCTCTTCCAGGTAATGGAGACTATACAGTGGCTCTCAAACTTTTTTTATAAGCTTCGGTTATCCAAGTTGGACTTTAAGAGCTTTGGCTTATTCTCAAAATGGAGTCCTTACATGGCTGATGTGAAGACACTGTTGGGCTATCTTGTGAAAAGGCTGATTGACTCTGAAATGGCATGCTTGGTCCAAAACCCATCTGCCAGCAGCAAAACAGGTAATATGCTTTTAGTGTAACATGGAGCTAGGTGTTCTGACCTTCCATTAGAAGATATTTGCATAGACACATAGAGATTTAAGTCTGTGTGATCAAACTAGATACCTGAATGTTAAGAGGAAGAAAATTTATAGTACTGGTAAACCAAAAACCAAAAACAAACCCAATGCCTTTGAGTCAGTTCTGACTCAGTGACCCTATAGGGCAGAGTAGAACTGCCCCATAGCGTTTCCAAGGAGTGCCTGGTGGATTCAAATTACTGACCCTTTGGTTAGCAGCTGTAGTTTCTAACCACTACACCACCAGGGTTTCCATAGTACAGGTGTGAACCCATATATGTGTCTTGTCTGTATTCACTTACATGGTGGATGCTTGCAGCAGCTTGTCTCTGCCCCTCCTTTGTAAGATGTGTAGTACAGAGCAGTAGGTTTCAATCTTCAACTCTTTCTTCCTTTTATTTATCTCTCTAAGGAAAGGGTTCTGAATATTTAAGCATTTATCTTGAAAAAAACATAAAATTCTTCATGACATTGTGTTGTGATAAAAATTCTTCATTCAGAGAAATTCCATTGTAGCAAATGAAAACACAGTTTACTAGCATGTCGTTTGTATATCAGCATAGGTTTATGAGCCTACAGATAAAAGGTAGATTTTCTGTATAATGTTATCATTGATGTTGACAAAGGTTGAGCTTGTTTCTTGCCTCTAAAAATTTTGTGGTGTTTCAGTTCTGAAATCCCTACATTCAGTGATCATCCAGCTCTTTAAGCCGTGGATCCTGGTCTTAGAGGACAATGAGAGGTAAATAGTTTTTTAGCTATTCAAATGCCTTCGAAATTTACAGACTGAAAGTTCTAAAGGTGTTTTGGTAGAGGCGATGAGCTCGCAGATTTACTTTTCAGTGTGGAAGCATTAGTGTAGTATGATCAGAACTCTTGTCTGGTTATTAATTTTGAAATAAAACTGGACACTATTTCCAGTTTTTTACAGTAAAGTAACTGAATGAGTTTTGGTGCCTAATTTCAAAAAGCACAAACAAAAAAACAACGGATGCTACTCTCCTAAGGTCTGAGTTTTGATACCATATGACACTGTGAAATGTGAAACTAAATTTTCTCCACCGCCTCGGTTAGTTTTTGCAACAAATTGGCTATAAATTTATTGGGTGGGAATTACCCCGTTAACTTGGAATTCTAAAATCGAAAGCATTATTTCATGAACTTTTAAATATTTAGAGGTGTAGAACTGTTGTGTTTACTAAACACTGTTGTAATTTTTATAAAACCCTCGGCAAGTTCACCTAGCTTCTGACTGCATACTTTTAGGGAAAAAGAGATACACAATACAACTCACTGCCTATGGATACCTCTAAAAAACTCTAAAAAAAAAAAAAAGTTTTTTTTTTTTTTAGAGGTATCCATAGGCAGTGTGTTGTATTGTGTATCTCTTTTTCCCTAAAAGTATGCAATCAGAAGCTAGGTGAACTTGCCGAGGGTTTTATAAAAATTACAACAGTGTTAGTTTTTAAGGTGTTTTCACAACCATTAATTTGATCCCGAGACTCAGAGGCCCGCAGTTGGTTAGTGCCAGAACTGGGACTAGGGCTCAGGTGTTTTGACTTGTGTCAGGACTCTTTGCATTAACTCCTGCTGCTTCAAGAGCTCCTTGAAGAATATATAAAAGGTCCTGGATCTTTGCTTTTGCTAGATGGCTATCCTTAAACAATCTTCAATCTTTGAGATATTATGGTGACTATATATAGAGTGCTGACCACAGTGAAGGCTGTCCATTTATTTGAAGGAAGAATCAATGGAATTTATTTTGATTCAGTTTTCAGGACTAGATTTCAGAAATTAAAATTTTCATATAAGGAATTTTTTTCTTTGGCTAGTTTCTTTCTGTTAATTTTTGGCTATCTTGTTGTTAACATGAATTTGGTTTTCCCACCATGCCTTGGGTAGGGAAGACTGTTGAAGCCACCTTACAGTGTTTTTATAGGGCATTTCCATTTAACTAAGTTACACAAGAGATGAGCTCAAGGGTGTAAATTAGATGTAAAAAGATGTTAATTTGATAGTGTTTTTAGATAGCACACTCCTGAAACTTAATTGCATTGGGGAAAAAAGTAGGAGGGAGAGTAAATAAAATTACATGGTTGATGTTATAAGCCGCAGTTCACCTCCAGGAATTTATAGCCTTTGAGGTGGTGGTCTCAATGTATGTTAGAGGTACAGAATTCAGGGTGTTCTAGGACTAAGGCAGGCTCTAGACTCTGGGACCTAGAGTAATTTAAAGATGGTGCTTTCATCTCTGTGTTTTGTTTCATCTGTATGTTTTGTTTCTTTATAGCAACCAACGACATTACCCCTGGTTAGAGAGTGATGCTGTGGTGGCCTCAAGTATAGTGCAATTATTCGCTGACTCTATTGACTCATTACATGAGAGTTTTAAAGGTAAGAAAATGTTACATTATATTTGTTTATTTTTCACTTTCCCCCTAAGTCATTCAGCTAATCTTTTGCTTCTGCTTTCCTACTTTGTGTAATATTATTTTAGCTGGTATCCAATCATTCGTGACAGGAGAAAGGTCAGTAATACATTTTAAGGGTTATAAACTCTTAGGTTTTTTTGTGAGGTAGCTCTGAGTTCCATCAGTTATGAAAAATTTACAGCCATTCTCTTGTCTATATTGCCTGTCCGCCATGTTGAATCTCATTCTGTCCTCTATGACTCTTAATCTCTTTTTCATATTTTCTGTCTTTTGTGCCTCATTCTGGATAATTTCTTTAGATTTTACTTTCAGGCTACTCAGTTTCTCTTCAGCTATGTCTAATCTGCTTAAAAATTATATCCATTGAATTTTTCATTTCAGTGATTATATTTCCATTTCTAAAAGTTGTATTTGTTTTTCAAATCTACTCTGATCTTTTTTGATAGCATCTTATTTGTTTTGTTTAGAATTCTGGTTTTTATTTCTTTACATTATTTAAACATGCTTGGTGGGTTTACTTTACTTTATGATCTATATCCAATAATTCCATTATACGAAGTTCTTATTAGGGAGTGGCTTGTGTTGTTCGTTATTTTTTCAGACTCTTGTTTTTAGAGGCTCCTTTCCTTGTGTGTTTTGTAATTTTGTAATGTAAGTCCATATTTAGACTTTATCTATGAAAATTCTGTAAGGCCTATGATGAGGATGTGTACCTCCAGAGAAGATTTGCATTTGTTGCCAAGTGGAATTATTTAATTTCTTGCCTTGGGGTTTCCCACACCACATAGTTCTATGAAATCAAAACCCAAACTCACTTGCAGGCAGGCCTCAATTCTCACAGTAAGCTTTTTTTCCTTCTCTGACTCAAAGTCCAGGCTAAGACAGAGAAGTTCCCGTTTTTCCCTAGTGTGTCTTTTCAGTGAGGGCGTATTCCTTAGACGATCTTATTTGTCCACCTGTGTTGTTAAAACCTGACATAAGCAAATACTCCAGGGCAACTGTGGCTTCAGCAACAGTTTAACACTCTGGTTTCCTAGTGCCTCTTTGCTTCTGGCCTCTGGTGTTTTCTCCTACTTAGCGTACTAGCTATGCATTTTCAGAGATGTCCTATTTTACCTAGTGTATAAGGCTTTATGTTGGGAGGTTTTTAAGAATATTAAACTCACCTACCCAAATTCTTTGGTAGTCTTCTAACTATTTTTCCAATCTCTAGTTTCTATTCCTTCCAAATCATTCTACTTGCTTACTAGATTGTTGTTGTTGTTAGGTGCCATAGAGTCAGATCCAATTCATAGTGACTCTGTGTACAACAGAACGAAACCCTGCCTAGTCCTGTGCCATTCTCACAAATGTTGTTTCGCTTGAGCCTGTTGTTGCAGCCACTGTGTCAATCCATCTTGTTGAGGGTCTTCCTCTTTTGGGCTGGCCCTCTACTTTACCAAGCATGATGTCCTTCTCCAGGGACTGATCCCTCCTGATAACATGTCCGAAGTATGTGAGACATAGTCTCACCATCCTTGCTTCTAAGGAGCATTCTGGTTGTACTTCTTCCAAGAAAGATTTATTTGTTCTTTTGGGAATCCATGACCCAAGCCATGGTGTTTTCAGTCACCTCATAATGCAAGCGAAAGTTGGATGATGAATAAGGAAAACCGAAGAAGAATTGATGCCTTTGAATTGTGGTGTTGGCAAAGAATATTGAATATACTTACTAGACTAATTTTCCTGAATACTATTTATGCCATATTCCTTTTCATGTATTTTAATTCAGTATTCAAAGATGTCTGGCCCTGGTACACGTCAGAAACATTGTGGTGATGATTTTCTTGATGATTTCTATGCCAGCCTTGTTACCCTACTTACTATCCTCCAAAAATCCTTGGATATTCCCTCTACTGCTTACTTGCTCATGTAGATTCCACTACCTGGATGAATCCTCAGACACTATATTCTCCTGCATATCTGTTTTTGCTCAGACATTCCTCTACTGCCTTTGAATCTTTGAATCTTCATAGTACATTGTTACAGTTTGGGTCCCTGGGAAGCAGACATCAAGATGGAGTTAGAATGCCAGAGGTTTATCTGGAGTAAACCTATAAAGATGAGGGATAGGGGAGGTAGGCAAAGAAACCTTCAGACTTCAATGCAGGTCTGACAGCCTGTGAAAGTAGAGACGGGAGGAAGAGATTCAGACTACTGTGCAGCTTTGAGAAAGTACCAGCCAGCCCAACGGGGAGTTCCAGTGCCAAGATTCCTACTGAGAAGTGCCTGTGTTGGGCAGGAATGGCCGGGCCTGTGCCCAGTAGTTTGCTGAGGGCTTCCTGAGAAGAATGTAGCCTCAACTCAGATGCTGCAGGGGGATCAGGAAGTTGTGTTTGAAGGGAGAGAGATTCACATGGTGCACCTCCATGGCTGACAACAGGTGTATGTGGCATTTAGCCATAGAGCTAACAGTTTATCATCCAGCATTCTTGGATGACCTTTTTCATGCCTGATCTTACTTATTTTGCCCAACAATAAGTTGTAAATTCTTCAGAGAAAAAATATTATCTTTCACCTCTTTTTATCCTCCACAAGACATAGGATAGTGCTGTATTCTCAGTGTTTGATAAATGTTGGTCCAATGAGTAACACCTGAAATCTTAAGAGTACCCACTTTTTTGAAAGGTAGTATTTTAGCTGTTCTTTCCATCCAGAATATATTGATTAGTGAGAAAAATATTTGAGCATCAAATTATAGTCACAAAGGCTGTATGTATTTAATGTCTTGATATTAGGGTAAGCACCCTCAGGCTCTTGCCTGTGTGTATGATATAAAACAGTGGCTTAGGAACAGTATGGTACACTGAAAACATCAGAAGTTGGTAGCTAAGTTCAGATACAGGAAACAGAAGGACAGTGTAAAGCAGAATGAAGAATTATTAAATTGTACTCTTTAGAGAGATCATTTGATCCAGCTCTGTCTCTTTCTTGATGAGAAAAATGAAGACCTGAAAAGCATCTGAGGTCATAGAGCTTATTTGTTTTTGAACTGGGACTAGAAGCTCAATTTTATCGTAAGAGATTACCTCCTAGATGTCTTGTACCTACTTATCTAAAGAAAACTCTCTTTTGTGTGTAGATCAACAAATGCTACCCTTGACCCCTGTCTTAAAAGGTTGGTAAAAATATACGTTAATATTTCATGCCATAGAATAAAGTAAGAGTCTGGGAATTGAGGGCACAGGAATGTTAGAAATGATAAACTGGCTGCTACCACGTGTTGGTGTTCATTGGCCATCTTTCAAAGGATCGGTGTTTGGAAATGCATCAGGCTTCCGTTCTCTTTGCGTGCAGCTCTCTCTTCTTGACCATGTTCCATTCCTTCCCATAGATGCAGAAAGTCTGAAACCGTGTGTTTTAGACTAAATACCCATTATATAGCCACTAGCCCATGAGGACATTAAAGTAATTGATACTGTTTGAGGATGGTACTGCGTGATCAAGGTTGCAAAAGAATGTGAGATTCATTTCAGAATGATTTACATGAATGACAGTCAATAGTCTTTAATTGCACAAAGGGTTCAATTTTAGTCATTTGGAACATTTCCATTTGAGAAACATTGGATCGTCCATGGTGCCAAATGAGGCCAACAGACTAAAGAGATGCCTAGAGTTGGTTGGTGCTGTAGGCTGTATTTGAGTTAAAAAGCCATACATTTAGACGTTTTGAAGAAAAGCAGATCATTGCCACCATCTCCCACACACCAAATGCTCATTCCAGTGGCCCCTATAAGTACCGTGTTTTCTTACAATCTTTCTTATCAATCTGAAAAGCTTTGAAATTGGGTAAACATTAAAAACCTTAGGTTGTAGACATTTAGTTCAAATTTGCATTTTGTATTAGTTTTTGTGTTGTGTGTGTTGTTAAAGATAACCCAAAAGGTCTTCAGCTGTATTTTCTTTGAATTTTAGATAAGCTGCTGCCAGGTGACGAAGGAGCCCTTCGATTACACCTGATGCATTATTGCGAAGCCTGTACAGCACCCAAAATGCCAGAGTTCATTCTGTACACATTCCATAGTGCGTACCAGAAACTCAAGTGGAGGGACCTGCACCCCGATCAGATGCTTATGGAGGCCTTCTTCAAAGTAAGCCCCTCACTCTCCAGGTCGCAGCCCAGAGGCTTCTGGCCTGTGGGGAGCAGCCCGGTCACTGTGGTCGTTCTGCACAGTTGCAGTGCACGTGGCGCCTGTGCTGTGTTGTCCGAATGGTGTTGTGTAAAGCAGCAGCCCGTGCAAACCTTGTCGTTCTGTCGATAACTGGAAGACACCTACGGGAGCATTGTAAACCTCAGGGAAAGACTGTCTATAACATGTCAGTCTTCCCCTAGGTGTTAGTAATATTGTGTGAGAACAGAGTTTAATGACTTTGTCTTGCGCAGTCTTGGTTGGAGTTCATGTGTATGCATGAGCTAGGATAGTATCTTTACAACTTTTTACTGTTAAAAGTTCTATTAAAGCAACATGTAAATAGGTACACAGGCCATTAGTTTCTTTTAGCAGTGAATAATGAAGCTGGAGGAGATAAAGTGCAGTGTAGCAACCAGTGTTGCATCTTGATCATATAAAGCCCCGAAATGACCTGGGAAGAGCAGCAATCAGTGTAAGTCTTTGCAGTAGGAACAGTAGTTAAAGCGTAGGCACTGTGGTCTGACTTAGACATCAGTCAGGCATTTGGAGATTTGTTTGTTCTTAAGTTTCTCTTTAAAAAAAAAACAAACAAAAAACCTGTCTTAGCTTTTTGACATTGTTTCATTTGTTCTTGGTCACCAGTTCATTTGTGTTTACTCTTAATGTCACATTTATTACTGAGACACCATAAGTGCTTTAATTGATACAGATATACAGTTATTTATGACAATGAGAAAAAGGTACTTCAGTCTTTCAGTGCTGTCATTGTAGTCGTCCTGTAAGTGGATCCCAACCGGGTGTTGCTTGTCAGCCACTCCTCATTACCTGAGCTCTAAGGAAAGCCAAGGGCAGATGTTTTTAGAGAAGATGTTTAAGAGTGATTTTATAGCTGGATTTAATACATGAGGCAAGCACTGTATCTCAGGGGGGTTTATTTTAATGATAGACAGCCCTGATGGCCCTGACCTGCCCAGAAGCTGGGAACCTTTTAATTCTTTGTATCTTGTTGGCATAATAAAGGATGTTTTTTTGGAGGGGGGAGTGGGTGGGATGGGGTTAGGAATAGAGAATATAATAAAGAAGGATGAAGAATAAGTTTCCAAAAGGGAGAAAGAAGTAGTTAGCTTAGTATAATGATGGTCATATGAAGACATGAGTCGTCATCAAATTCCATTGACTGCTATTTTATTAATGGAGTAGAGCTTTTAATCTTCATTTTGAAAGGATAAAATTGTGGCTAGCCATGCTTCATTTTAAATGATCTAGAAATATTGAAATAGGTTTATAAAAGATAACTTTGAGGGTGATTATGTGCCAGAATTCCCTAATGCATTTTAAATAAGATTTAATTAAATATTATGCATTCATCAAACATTGTAAAGACTAATGTATGGATACATTTTTATAATACAACACTGCACTAAAAAAGCAGTATAAAATTATATATCTTAGTGTAGTGGGTCTAAAAGTGTTTTTTCCTGGACCAGCAGCATCAGCAGCATCAGCATCACTTGGGAACTCATTAGAAATGTAAATTCTTGTTCCCACCCCAGATCCAGGAAATAAAAAACTCTAGGGGTGGTGCCCAGCAATCTGCGTCTTAAAAAGTTCTCACTCAAATTTGGGAACCACTGACTAGTAGATCTCGACTTTTGTCCTATCCCATCTGGAAAAATAGGTGTTATTTTTAAAAATACAATTCATTTATGAAACATTGATTTATACACATTTTCAAGATACGTGGGCAGCTTAAAGCAAAGCATTGATTTTTGTTTGTTTCCTTTTAGGTGGAACGAGGAAGCCCCAAGAGCTGTTTCTTGTTTTTGGGGTCTATACTCTGTGAAGTCAATTGGGTTAGTGTGCTCTCTGATGCCTGGAATCCCAATCCCCGCCCTGAAACCAGAAGCATGATTGTCTGCCTCCTTTTCATGATGATTTTATTGGCAAAGGAAGATCAACTAGTAGACCAAACAGTAAGTCTGAAGAGCTCGTAATAAAGACTTGGCAAGACTCCTTAGATCCCCACCTTCTAGCATGTTCCGCTAACGCCTGTCAGTGTGAATGTATGCTTAGCGTATGAGATGTGCTTTCATCTAGATGCCTGATTTTCTTGGATAGCTCATAATTTAATTGTAGGTTATGAAGGGAGCCACACTGAGTTAGAATATATAAGTCAATTTTATTTTATATTTCATTAATTCCTAGTTTTATCTCACATATACTTTTCAAGTCAGTTTTGGCCTATACCACTTTCAGTTTTTTTCTTGAGTGTATGAGTTTTACTTCTTTCTTAGGCAATTGCTTCCATTTGTCTGTTTTGCCATAGAGTAAATAACTGCTTTCTTAATTCTTCAAATTATAAATTGAGATAGGATTTGAGTTAATTTCTAAAATATGTTAATTTGATACCCATTCCTGATAAAAACTCTCAATAAAACAACAATGGAAGGGAAATTCTTCAACATAATAAAGGGCATCTATACAAAACCAACAGCCAACATCATTCTCAATGGAGAGAGGCTGAAAACATTCCCCCTGAGAATGGGAATAAGACAAGGATGCACTTTATCACCACTCGTATTTAACATAGTGATGGAAACCCTAGCTAGAGCAGTAAGGCAAGAAGAAGAAATAAAGTGCATCCAAATTGGTAAAGGAGAAGTAAAACTATCCCTGTTCATGGATGATATGATACTGTACATAAAAAAAAAAACCAAAAAACCCATTGCTGTTGAGTTGATTCCGACTCACAGCGACCCTATAGGACATAGTAGAACTGCCCCATAGAGTTTCTAAGGAGTGCCTGGTGGATTCAAACTGCCGACATTTTGGTTAGCAGCCATAGCTCTTAACTGCTACACCATCAGAGTTTCCAGTACTATCATAGAGAACTCTAAAGACTCCACAAGAAAACTATTGGAACTAATAGAAAGATTCAGTAGAGTAGTAGGATAAACAAGAAAAATCAGTTGGATTCCGATACACCAATAAAGAGAAGTATGGAAAGGAAATCCAGAAAGTGATAGCATTTATGATAGCCTCCCCCCCCCAAAAAATACTTAGGAATAAAGCTAACCAGGGACATAAAAGACCTGTACAAAGAAAACTACAAAACACTGCTGCAAGAAACCAAATGAGAACTCCATAAATGGAAAAACATGGATAGGTGGACTCAACGTTGTGAAAATGTCGATTCTACCCAAAGCAATCTACAAATACAATGCAATCCCAATCCAAATACCAACAGCATTCCTTAACGAGATGGAAAAACTAATCATTAACTTTATATGGAACAGGAAGAGGCCCAGATGAAAAAATCAATATTGAAGAAGAAGAACAAAAATAGGAGGCCTCTCACTACCTGACCTCAGAACCTACTATACAGCTACTGAAGTCAAAACAGCCTAGCACTGGTATAACAACACATACGTTGACCAGTTGAACAGACTCGCGAACCCCAATGTAAATCCAGCCACCTACAGGGTCACCTGATCTTTGACAAAGGCCCAAAGTCCATTAAATGGGGGAAAAGAGTCTTTTTAACAAATGGTGGTAAATTGGATATCCATCTATAAAAAAATGAAACAGGACCCAGACCTCATACCATACACAAAACTAATTCAAAATGGATCAAAGACCTAAACATAAAACCAAAAACCAAAAACTATAAAGATCACAGAAGAAAAAATATGGTCAATGCTAGGGGCCCTAATATACAGGATAAACAGGGTGCAAGCCATAACTAACAGTACATAAGCCCCAGAAGAAAAGTTAAATAACTGAAATCTTCTAAAAATTAAATACTTATGCTCATCCAAAGACTTTACCAAAAGAGTAAAAAGAGAACCTTAGACTGGGAAGAAAAATTTTGGCTATGACATACCCGACAAAGGTCTTATCTCCAAAATCCTTGGGAAAATCCAACACCTCTACAACAAAAAGACAAATAATCCAGTTAAACAATGGGCAAAGGATATGAACAGACACTTCACCAAAGAAGACATTCAGGTGGCTAACAGACACATGAGGAAATGCTCAAGATCACTAGCCATTAGAGAAGTGCAAATCAAAAGTGTAATGAGATATCATTTCACCTTGGCATTACTGCCACTAATTAAAAAAAAAAAGAAGATAACACATGTTGGAGACTGTGAGGAGACTGGAACTCTTATACACTGCTTGTGGGAATGCAAAATGGGACCACCACTTTGGAAAATGATATGGTGCTTCCTTAAAAAGCTAGAAATAGAAATATCATACGAGCCAGCATTCCCACTCCTAGGAATATATGCTAGGGAAATAAGAGCCGTCACACAAGCAGGCATATGCACACCCATGTTCATTGCAGCATGGGTGCTGCAACAATAGCAAAAAGATGGAAACAACCTAAGTGCCTATCAACAGATGAATGGATAAACAAACTATGGTACTTACACACAATGGAATACTACGCAGTGATGAAGAACAACGATGAATCTGCAAAACATCTCACAACATGGATGAATCTAGAGGACATTATGTTGAGTAAAATAGGTCAATCACAAAAGGACAAATACTGTATGAGACCATATTATAAAAACTCATGAAAAGGTTTACTCACAGAAAAAAATAATCTTTGATGGTTACGAGGGAGGGGAGGAGTAGGGATGGAAAAACACTAACTAGACAATAGGTGATAACTTTGGTGAAGGGTGAGACAGCATACTGGGAAAGTCAGTACAGATTGACTGAGGCAAAGTCACAGAAGCTTCATGGACACATCCATACTCCCTGAGGGACTGAGTTACTAGGCTGAGGGCTGGGCACCATGGTCTCAGGGGACATCTAGCTCTATTGGCATTGCATGGCCTATAAAGAAAATGTTCTATATTCTACTTTGGTGAGTAACATCTGGGGTCTTAAAAGCTTGTGAGCAGCCAGCTAAGATATATCTACTGGTCCCATCCCACTTGGAGCAAAGGAGAATGAAGAAAACCAAAGATGCAAGGGAAGGATTAGTTCAAAGGACTAACGGACCATAACTACCAGTCTCCAGGAGATTGGGTCCAGAACAACCAGATGGTGCCTGGCTACTAGCACTCACTGCTCTGAAAGGGATCACAATAGAGGGTCCAGGACAGAGCAAGAGAAAAATGTAGAACAAAATTCAGACTTACAAAAAAAGACCAGACTTACTGGTCTGACAGAGACTGGAGAAACCCTGAGAGTATGGCCCCAGACAACCCAGTACTGAAGTCACTCCTGAAGCTCACCTTTCAGCCTAAGTTTAGACTGGCCTATAAGACAAATAATAACACACGCAGTTCAACCATATATATGAGACTAAATGGGCACACCAGCCCAAAAGCAAAGACAAGAAGACAGGAAGGAACAGGAAAACTGGCTGAATGGAAATGGGGAACCTGAGGCTGAGAGAGTGTTGACACATCATGGGGTTGGCAACCAATGTCACAAAGCAATTTGTGTATTAATTGTTTAATGAGAAACTAATTTGCTCTGTAAACTTTCACCGAAAGCACCAAAAAAAAAAAAGAAAAAAAAAGGAAGATAGGTGTTAGCAATATGGAGAAAATGGAGCATTGCTGATAGGAATGTAAAATGGTGCAACCGCGGTCGGTGGTTCCTCAGTACATTAAACGTACGATTTCTTTATCATTCAGAAATCCACTCCTGTAACCCCAAAACAATTGAAAACAGGTGCTCAAACAAAGCTTATTAACAAATGTTTATAGCAGCACTATTTACAATAGCCAAAAGGTGGAAACTACCCAAATGACCATCAACAGATAAGTGGATAAACAAATTGTGGTGTATGGAATATACAATGAAATATTATTCAGCCATAAAAAGGCACGAAGTGCTGATGTATACCATAAGATGGATAAATCTTGAAAACATGATGCTGAGTGAAAGAAGCCAGACAAAAGGTCATATATTGTGTAATTCCATTCATATGAAATATCCAGACGAGGCAAATCTATAAACAGAAAGCAGATTAGTGGTTGCCAGGGGCTGGGAGGCTTGGGGAACAACGGGGAGTGACTGCTTAGTGGATATGGGATTCCCCTTTTGGGTTGATAAAAATGTTCTAGAACTAGATAATGGTGATAGTTGCATAGCATTATGGATGTACTAAATGCCACTGAATTGTATGTTTTAGAGTGGTTAAAACGGTAAATTTCATGTTGTTTGCATTTTACCACAATAAAAAAATTAGAATATATATATAAAAAAGAAATTATACCGTTCCACATCCAAATTATCATTGTAAAATTTAACATAGTTTGATGGTTTCAAATTATTTAGAGATTAGAGAAGTTCATATAGAATGTTCACTATGGACAAAGAATAGTTTGGATCCATTAGCCTCAGGCTTTATAAATAATAGTAACATCTGTAATATTTTAGAATGATGATATGAACATAAGTTAGACAAAATACAGTTTTATTATTGGTTTTTAGTTGTTCATTATTAAGAAAACTGAGTACTTAATTCTAAGTGTTTGGTTTTAGTTTAGTTTGTTTTTTCTTTTTTGCATGCACATACAATAATCCAAAGTCAGTAAGAGATAAATCGTCTTTGAACGTATGCTGCAATTCTTAAAGTGTATTTGGCTAGAACATAAATTAATTCACTGACCTCCCCCCCCCGCAAAAAAAAAAAAAAAATGTCAGTCTGTTCAGCTATCTTATCCCTTATGACCAGAGGACAAATGTTCCCGTTGTTGTCAGACTTATTTTATGGAATGCCACCAGATCAGAGAGTTCCTATGAAAACTGGGCTCTGAACGCTTATAAAAAAAAAAAAACCTTGGTATTAGTGGGGTTTTGCCAAGACTTTGGCTATTACTTTTAGTGGTGCTCCTACGTTGCATAGATTCTAACCTGACAGATGTGTTGTGTCTGACTTGTTTGAGATACATATTTCTGGGAGAATAGGGGCTCTGGAACTAAAAGAATATATGTTTCATTTTTAGGATTCGGCTTTAGTCAGTCTCCTTGGACAGACAAGCTCACTTTCATGGCATCTTGTGGATATTGTGTCATACCAGAGTGTGATAGGTTATTTCAGTAGCCATTATCCGCCGTCCATCATCCTGGCTAAAGAATCTTCTGCCGAATTAATAGTGAAGCTCCTAAAAGTGTCTGCAGGCCTTTCCATTCCAACTGATGGCCAGAAACATCTTGTAAGTTGAGTGTGTAATTTAAGAGACAGAATATTCTTTAGGACCAGTTGTAGCATAAATACTACTGAGGACAACCTTGAACCCAGTGAGTTCACAGCAGAGAAAGTTGGATGTGTTTTGTAGTGTACTTCTGTTTTGGCCTCCTTCTGGATCTTTTAGTTTTATTTCTCTCTTTCGGTAAGCCTTTACTTACTAGCAGTGTCACATCCTGAAGAGTGGGCGGAAGGTTTGAGGGCTGGGCGTAGGCAGTTGGTTTAGTGATCTGAATGTTAATGGCAGGAGAGTAACAGGGAAGTTACGAGCATGAGCTTGAGGTCTCACAAGCTTGGGTGCCCGACTCACTGCCTTGTGACTTTGGGCAAGTTCCTTGATTTTTCTCATCTGAATTGGAAATAATAATACCCTGCCTTAAAGGATTGTTGCGAGGAATAAGATAATGAACATGAAAGTTTTTAGAGAAGTTCCTGGCAAGTAACTAATGTTTAATTAATGCTGTTATTAATGTAGTAAAAAGGAAGAGTGTCCTACTGAAATTTGGGAGAACACGGGTTCTGCTCGAAGTGTTACCACAGATTTGCACACCCTGCATATAGGGTCGCTATGAGTCAGAATCGACTCGACGGCACTGGGTTTCTGGGTTAGACATAGGGACTTTGGGCATTAGATCTCCTTGTGGATTCCTGATCTCTCCTCTTCATTCCCTACCCAAGCAGCCAGTGCAGCACCAGCCTCCTAAAAAAAAGACACTGCTTGCTTGGATTAGTTTGAATGATTCTTTTTTTTGTTTGTCAGGATGCAGTTCCAAAATGCCAAGCGTTCACTCATCAGGTGGTCCAGTTTCTCAGTACCCTGGAGCAAAATGGAAAAATCACTTTAGCAGTCCTTGAGCAGCAAATGTCTAAACTCTTAGATGATATCATTATCTTTAACCCACCTGGTAAGTGACTAGTGGGAAATCGTGTATGTATTCAGTAACTAAATACCTGCTGTGTTACAAAAGGCATTTGTGTCACAAAAGAGGCTATCCAAATGACCAGTAAACATGAAAAGATGCTAAACCTTGTTAATGATCAAGGAAATGTAAAGTAAAACCATAGTGAGATACTATGACATGCCCACCAGAATGGCTAAAATTAAGATTTAAATGCCAACTGTTGGAAAGGATGTGTATCAACCTAACTCTCATATACGGCCGACCACAGAGTAAATTGGTATAACCATTTGTAAAAGTTTAGCGTCATCTACTTAAATTTACATGTCCCATGAACCAAAAGAGACATATGCACACGTGTACTGGAAAACATGAACAAGGATGGTCATAGCTTTGTACCTGAGGAGATCCCAAACTGGAAACAACCTGTATGTTCAATAAAAAAAAAAAATTTTTTTTTAGATGGGATAAATTGTTACATAGTCATAAAATGGAGTACACTCTAGTGGTGAAAATCTGTCCCAACATAGATGATTCTCACAAATGTTTTTATGTTTATTTAAATAATGTTTAAAAATAGGCAACTGCTCTATGTAGGAAAGCATACTAATGTAAAGCTGGTATAGTGAATGAGTTGGTTAGAACTGGTGAACAAAAAATCAGTTGAAATTTTTAAATGTGTCTGCAATATAGATTTATTACGGAAGGTAGATAATAAAGTAGTTACAAATGTAGATTCTAGAACCAGATTCTGGCTTCACCACTTAGGGGTTACGTGACTCTGGACAAGTTAAATAACCTCACCTGCAAAATGGGGATAATAATTGTACATATTCATAAGGATCAAATGAGATAATTACCTAAAGGATGAGCAACAGCCTGGCAAGTCAACAACACTCAATGAGTGTTTAAAAAAAGGAAAAGAAAAATCACCAGGCATTGCTGGAGAAACTGATCTTTAGTTGGTCATATGTGCTTGGGCCATGAACGTTGGTTAATACCTGGCCAGACAAATAGAAGAAGGGGGTTCTAGAAAGATCTTAGTCCGAAGAGCGATAGGATCAGATCTAGTTTTTGGAAAAGCATCTGTTGGCCATGTTGAAGATGATCAGGAAGAGGAGATACTTGGATCAGTTAAGAGGTTCATTGCAGTAATTAATTGTTAACTATGAGTCATAATTAAAAGATAAAACTGCCATTCAGCTGAAATTTAGAGATAAGGCTTTTATTACCAAGAATGTTCACACTCATAGAAATACGTGAAAAATATATATTAATACACATACTGTTATTATTTCTCTAAAACTTTTTTTTTATTCTTTAGTGTTTAGTTGACATAAGTAGGTTTTATGACCCTGGTGGTGTAGTGGTTAAGAGTTATGTCTGCTAACCGAAAGGTCGGCAGTTCGAATCCACCAGGCACTCCTTGGAAACCCTATGGGGCAGTTCTGCTCTGTCCTATAGGGTTGCTATGCATCGGAATCGACTCGACAGCAACGTTTTTATTTTTTTAATAGTAGTGTTGTGGGCGAGGTGACCGAGTGGTTAAGGTGACGGACTGCTAATCCATTGTGCTATGCACTCGTGAGTTCAAATCCCATCCTCGTCGATATCAGTTCTCTGCCTCCCCAAGTGGAGAGTTTCCTTTGGAGCCCTGGTGGTGCAGCAGTTAAGAGCTATGGCTGCTAACCAAAAGGTTGGCAATTCGAATGCGCCAGCTGCTCTTTGGAAATCCTATGGGCCAGTTCCACTCTGTCCTATAGGGTTGCTGTGAGTTGGAATCAACTCCATGGTAACAGGTTTTTTTTCTTTATTTTTTTTTTTTGTATAGTAGCATTAGGAGCCCTGGTGGCACAGTGGTTACGAGCTTGGCCGCTAACCAAGAGGCTGGCAGTCTGAATCCACTGGCCACTCCTTGGAAACCCTACGGGGCAGTTCTACTCTGTCCTGTCGGGTTGCTATGAGTCAGAATTGACTTGATGGCAACCGGTTTCATTTTTTTTTTTTTATAGTAGCAGTAAGTTAGGGTTTATTTGACACTGTGCAAGTAGATGAATTTGTTTTGATGAGTGTGATGAGTAAGATCTTCCAACTTCTTCCCATTCCCATTGACATAAATACTGAAGTCACATTTCTAGTCTGGAAAACAATGTACCCAACTCAAGGAGAGCTAGAAATAGTTGGCAAAAATTATGACTGTTGGGTAGTTTCCTCCACACACTGTAGTGAAGCATATTTTCTGTTTTTGATTGTAAAAAAAGAATCGACCTCAGTGACCTTCTTCACTTACTTGCAGTTATTTTTCTTGAAAAACGAATTAGCTGTTTTCTTTGCCTTCCATTCCCTTTTCACCTCCAAATTTTTGGAAAGACCCATTTATACTGCCAGCGCTTCTACTCTGCCCACTTAAAAAACAAAAACCAAAGAAATGAAAGAGTTGTTAAGAACCTCTAAAAAGATTTTTCCTTTCCTTACTTTTAAGTAATAATCTTATTCCATGTAAATCACTCTAGAATATTGACAGCTTTGGCATGGGTGGGGGGAATAATTTTTAGAGTGACTTTCTAATTAATTTAGCAGATGACTGCTGAGATGTGTGTATTTGGGTTTCTGTGAGGAAAGGTTAGAAAGTAAAGATTCGTTAGGCTCCTTACGATAAGTAAGTTACTCTTTCACATCAGTCTGTTATATGTCTGTTAAAGTACCTTCTGCCACACTGCTATACCCAAGAAACTGGCAGTACTTCCTACTTTTGCCCTTACAAAGTACTGATGTGCCATCTCCTATCCTGAAAAGCTAAGCATCTCTACCTGGAGTCTTCCTTCTAGTCCTCTTGGGATCAGCCACTAGAACTGTAAAGTCTGCCCGGCAAACAGCAGAGATAGAAGCACTGTTGTTCTCTTGATCACACTCATATCACCACTGCTGCAGTCTTTTTCAAGTGTGTGTCTGTGTTCCCCACAGACATGGACAGCCAGACCCGCCACATGGCCCTCAGTAGCCTCTTTGTGGAAGTCCTAATGATGATGAACAACGCAACTATTCCAACTGCTGAGTTCCTCCAGGGCAGTATCCGGACCTGGATTAGCCAAAAAGTGCATGGGCTGGGGGTGCTGCCCCTTTTAACAGCAGCCTGCCAGAGCCTGGCTTCCGTCCGCCATATGGCTGAGACCACAGAAGCCTGCATCACGGCCTACTTCAAGGAAGGTAAGATAACAGTCATCTCATGTTCTCCTATTGGTCTTTTCCAGGGAATAGTAAAGCTCTGTCATCACGGTATCTCTTTCTGGAGACTTTTCTATGAGGGGTTGCACCGTTTTAATTTCTGCTTTGTAAATGTTGATATTTCCGAGTACATTTTGTCTTATTTGTGAAGATCTTAATTTAGCATGAGAACCCCTGATCCAGGTCTGTTGGTGCAGTCGCATATTTAAAAGGAGGGAATCTCTAATTCATTATTATATTCGTTTTGGAGTGTCAGACCAACCCTTTTATTATTGACAAATTGTGTTATGTCACAGGCCAAGTCATAGTCCTTAAAACATGCTATAAACCAGCAGCTGTATAATCATGCTCCATGGTACTAATTGTTCCCCTTTTTTGTCACTTTTGTTAAGATGAGTTTTCATAGAAGTCTTTTTATTGCTTCTTGTCTCACCTTTTAAGCTATTATGACGAGGTCACCCTGTCTCCAGCCTTCTGTTTATCTTTTCTTACTCCCTGTCTCTGAATTCTCAGACTCTAAAAGATGTGGCCTGGTTAAGAAATGTTGTGCAGAACAGTAGTTCTCAACTATGATACCCAGGTACACATCGTATTGCAGACAGTAGGAGACAAACGAGGGTGTTGGAGTGAGGATGCTGGCAAGTACATATAACCTGCCCTCTGTCCTGTCTCCACAACCCATGGACAATCCATGTCCACCTGAGGGAGGTGCTGTGCATGTCTCCATGTGACTTCCACTCTCACTCCCCCGCAAAGAATTGAAAACCACTAGAATAACATTCCTGCTCCAAATTCATTTGTGTTACTAAAATCAAAATGGTTTTTTTTTTTTTTTTCCAATCTGTGAAACATTTTCAAGGGTTTCTTTTGGGATATGAGTCAAACTAAGCTTTGATATATAAAAATATTCATTATGGATAGAGTGGTAATAATTTCCCTTGGAAAAGCATGAGTAGTCATAACATATTAATAACAGCAGTAGATAAAGTTATAACTTACGTGACGGGGGCAGGCAGTGTCTGTAAGTGACTTTACTGCTCACAATATGGTAAGAAAGGTGATTTACGAGTATGCAGCGCTGAATTCTGATTTCTTAGCCTCAATAGTGGCCAGCCTGGGTGCAGACATTTAGTCGCTGAGGGCTTTCTAATCGCCGCCGAGACACATTCTGCTCTTGTGGAATCTAGCACCAATGTGAGAAATGTTTTCTTGACACGAAGCTTAAAGTCTAAAGATTCATTGAAATGGTTCATTAATTTGACTCTTGCTTTTATCTTGATTTCCTTTTTTGGTGTTCTTTTCTTAGACTCCCTCAATCAAAATGTAGGATGGGGCCCCATTCTGGTGTCCCTTCAAGTTCCTGAGCTCACCATAGAAGAATTTCTGCAGGAGTGCCTGTCCCTGGGCAGTTACTTGACTCTTTATGTCTACTTGCTTCAGTGTTTAAATAGTGAACAGACTCTAAGGAATGACATGAAAGTGCTGCTCATCTTAAGCAAGTGGTTGGAACAGGTGTATCCAAGGTACGTTGGCTCCCTGGCTGCTGTATCAAACTCGTTGCTTTTGGTTAACTTAGAGTTTAGGATTTAAGTCTATATTTAAGTACACAGAACCAAAAACCCATTGCCGTTGAGTCAGTTCTGACTCATAGCAACCCTATATATAGGACAGAGTAGAACTGCCCCATGAGTTTCCAAGGAGTGCCTGGCGAATTCAAACTGCCGACCCTTTGCTTAGCAGCTGTAGCACTTAGCCACCAGGGTTTCCACATAGAACCAAGTGATACGTGAAAAAAAAAAAAGCAAAAAGACTGGGAGTTGAGGGCTGGCACAGAAAATATGGCCAGAGTTGAGATTGATGGAGGTGAGCTGAGCTTTGACTTGAGACCATCGAGGTATTTCCTGCTCTGTGAGTCTAGAGGTTGACTACTATTGGCTAATGTTGGAGTAACCTAACACTGACAGAATGGTAGCTGTAATAAATTATATTTTGTTCTAAAAATGCGTACCACATGGTAGAAATATTCTTACATTCGTGGGCTAATTTTCTGAACAGGTTTTATTTCCTAAAACCAGCATTTTGAAGCACCAATCTTCAGTTTCCTTAACAGTAGAGATAATAATACCTACCTCTTAGGATTGTAATAGGGATTAAGCGAAAGAATGTGAACCCCTTGTACAGTGTCTGGTGGATAGTAAGTGTTCAATAAATGGTAGCAATTACAATTCCATTACTCTTATTAACCAGAATGCTCCTTAGAAGCAAGGATGGTGAGACTCTGTCTCACATAATTTGGATATGTTGTCAGGAGGAACCAGTCCCTGGAGAAGGACATCATACTTAGTAAAGTAGAGGGTCAGCAGAAGAGAGGAAGGCCCTCAATGAGATGGATTGACACAGTGGCTGCAACAATGGGCTCAAGCATAACAATGATTGTGAAGATGGTGCAGGACCAGGCAGTGTTTTGTTCTGTTGTACGTAGGGTCGCTGTGAGTAGAAACCAACTCGATGGCACCTAACAACAATACTCTGTTAACATTACCTGTTAGCCCAAGCTTTCAAAGTACTAAATGTCCCTTATACTTGAAACCTAAACGTGGATTTTCAGTTAAATGGGTATGGAAAAACTCCACTTCTGATTTTCTTTTCCTCCTGTGCCTTCCCCCAGCTCTGTGCAGGAAGAGGCAAAGCTGTTTTTGTGGTGGCACCAGGTTCTGCAGCTGTCCCTGATTCAGACGGAGCAGAACGACTCTATCTTGACAGAATCTGTCATTCGAATTCTGCTCATGCTTCAGAGCAGACAGAGCCTGGTGGCTGAGGAGAGGCTCAGCTCTGGGATTCTGGGGGCAATTGGGTTGGGCCGGAAGTCACCCTTGTCTAACAGGTAAGGAAGCCCTGCCACTGCTCTTAGTAAACAGGCCTCTAACGTCTGCACCTGCTTAGGGGTTGTGATACTTTAACAGGGTTTTTGAGTTAGAGGCTAAGTTTTCCACAAAAATTAAGACAGAAAGAAAAAAAAAAATTATAGCCTGATTCTATCTTTATATTTTAAAAAGTGTTTAGTTTTTCTTCACTTTAAAACAGCTTTGTTTTTAAGTTTGAACAATGTTATTTTAGTAGTATCTCTTATGTTTTTACTTTGTTACCCTATCGCACTACTGATTTCTTTTTGGCCTTGGGCCAGTGATGGTGAAGGAGGTTAGGTTAGCATACCCCAGCCAGCTGCTTCACGGGGAGCATTTTGTCATCATGCTGTGAGTTCAGGAAATACAGAGCTGGAAAGGGCTCAGTACAGAAGAACTGGTAAGTCATCAGGATGGGTTAAGGTCGTTGGTAGGAAAGATAAGGAATGAGAAATGAGTCTAGGTTTTTGTTGCTAAAATATTCTAAAGCACGAAAGAATTTTCTATTAGTCCCTCACTTTAAGTCATAATATTTATGTATATCATGGTTTTCTTTTTGAAGTCCGTATCAGTGTTGACAAGGGTTCTCCTATCATTCAGATGTTAGCATTCTTGTGGAATAAGACATTGTATTGTTGCAGCTTTGAGAACCACCCAGTCCAAACCAGTTAACATCATGTTTCCTTGTTTATGGTAGAATTTAGCAGGACTGTATGATTTTTGTTTCTCTTAAATTGGGTTCATGGGTCTTCTGGTTGAATGGGCTCTTCCATTTTTTAATCTGAATTATGCATACATTGTTTGAGTGGTGGTAATGGAAAAGGAAGATAAGGTTCTTTCTTGATCATAAGATTTTCCTGAAGAAGTTAACAAGAGTTGCTCTAGAAATGTTTTTTGTTTTTTAATAGAAAATATGGTGTTTAATTTAAAATGCTTACCCAAAATAATTTACTTCTTTTGTCCTCCCCATAATGTTTAAGGTTCCGAGTGGTTGCCCGAAGCATGGCTGCCTTCCTTTCAGTTCAGGTTCCTACAGATGACCAGATTCGACTGAAGCCTGCCTCTGAATTACATCTGACTCTGAAAGCTCAGCAGGTCAGTAAAAACAGCTTTACCATTCAGGGCTAGAAATTTTCCACCAGACCTTCCCCAGAAGGTGGAAAGGTGGTGGCTCCCTTGTTTTTTACACGTCATGACGTGATGATTGTCAATAGTGCAGCATTCCCCTTAGTAGGTTGCACTTACTGGAGAATGCTTATGGTGTGTGCCCACCTCAGATTTTCAACCAGTGTTTTGTAGGCACTAGCCTCTAGCACTATGACTGTCATTGTAGAAGAAGCAAGATGATATGAATCCAGTGTAAGATTTAATTTCACTTCTGATGAAAGTGAATATACATTGATCTGCCATATCCTGGGGGTTGAGGGCTGGCACAGAAAATATGGCCAGAGTTGAGATTGATGGAGGTAAGCTGAGCTTAAACTTGAGACCATCGAGGTATTTCCTGTTTTGTGAGTCTAGAGGTTGACCACTATTGCCTAATGTTGGAGTAACCTAACACTGACAGAACGGTAGCTGTAAGAAATTATATTTTGTTCTAAAAAAGGTGAGCCACACAGCATTGGTCACATCCATGAAGCTCTGTTTTTCACCTGTAAACAGGTTGGCCCCATACAACAGTGTACAACATAACACTAGCCAGCATTCTTGAGTGCCTGCACATGTCAGGCACTGTTCTAAGTTTAACTCATTTAATCCTCATGACAATCCTGTAATGCTAACCAGTACCAGTAGCTGTCAGGTTGACTCCCACTCACGGCAACCCCATGTGTGTCAGAGTACAACTGTGCTCCACAGGGTTTTCATTGGCTAATTGTTCAGTACATCACTAGGCCTTTCTTCCAAGGCACCTTTTTGTGGACTTGAACCTCCAACCTATAATATCCAAAGCCCATTGCCTTCCAGTCAATTCCAACTCATAGACTGGTATTACCCTTGATTTTGGATGACGAAATGGAGACAGAAAGAAGCTAAGTAACTTGTCCAAAACTGTTGGGGTTGGGATTCACACCTAGCCAGTCTGGCGCCTCCAGGCTCACACTCTTATCACTCTGCTGCCCTGTCTGTTTCCATGGTAGATGCTTATACATCCTTAGGTCTTCTGAAAGTGTTTCTTCTGCAGCTTTGTAATGTCTAAGCCAGCCATGTGTAGTGTGCTATCTCGGTTCTTAAGAACAAGGATCAAATGGTACAGTCTGCAGGTTCTTCAGGGGTCTGGGTTTCCAAAATGCTGACACCGGAAATTAAAAGGCAAGACTATTGCTGTATAAGTCCTAATGTCTTTCCCTGCTCCCCCCTTATGTCTTATATGGAGCCCTGGTGGCACAGTGGTTAAGAGCTCAGGCTGCTAACTAAAAGGCTGGCAGTTCAAAGGCACCAGCCGCTCCTTGGAAACCCTGTGGGGCAGTTCTGCTCTGTTCTGTAGGGTTGCTGTTAGTTGGAATTGACTTGATGGCAATGGGTTTTTTTAAAATGTCTTTCATGGAACATCCCGAGCAGGCAGGTGAGTCTTCCAAGGGCAGATGTGAAGTCAGGAAGCTGCACTTGAAGGTAGATTTGAGAAGTCAGAGGGGTGATAGCACCTGTGACTCTCCGGTGGCCACCAGGTTACACAGGCCTTGCATCTCTTTGCCTGCATTCCTTTACATTTAAAATGATGACTCCCTGTGCATAGGCTGCCAAACTTATCAAGGCGTTCAGACTTTTTAAAATAAAGTTATCTCCTTATAAAATGGTTTATCTTAGGCAAGTGTCAAAGTAGATCATTTTGAGGACTAAACTTCCAAAAGCCAGAGAGATGGGGAGAGAAGCAGACATGCTGTGATTCACGGGAGGCCTGTCCACACTGACTCCTGTTCTGAGACTGAACCTTGTTTACACAGCTCTTAACTTGGTATCAATATCCTGGTAATTTATTTCTAAGCTGTCAGTTCATTTACCATCCTTCCAAAAGTCCTCCTGCCCATTTCTTGAGGTAAGCAAACTCCAGCTGTTAATACATATTTTCTAGTGCACTGTTTCTCATAAATGGGAGGGAAGGGTGGGGACTGCCATGGTGGTGGGTATGTGCCAAGAGGCAGGGAACACCTTTACAGTCCTGGGCTGGGTGAGCTTGTGCAGGTGCAAAACAAGACCCTGCACCCTCGAGAACCGTTGTTCTGGGTTTTTGTTAGCTTGTTTTCTCCACTTGCAGTTTTTTCCCCTCTTCTCCCACTGTATAGGAAGGAAAAATGAAAACTAAGAAATTTTTTTTTTCCTCTGAAGGAGCGGTGTGGAAAGCTTTTCTTCTATCCTTTCTATGCTGTTTGTCAGATGGTAGTGGCAGAAATGTGATCTGATACTTGTTTACTGATTGAATGACTTTGTTGTTTATCCTCAGTGACACTTAGCAACCGATTTCTTGAGAATTTAGTTTAGTTGGACAGTTGAGCATGACATTATTTTGTAACCAAAGAACAAGCCAAACAGCACATCAAAGCGGTCTCCGCTTAGTGAGATGCCGCCGGTCTTGTGAAGCAATCCAGAGCCAAGAGTCACCACTGTCGGTCAGGCCGACTGTGGGTATAGTTGGGGCTCCAGGAACAGAGGCAAGGTTCACCCTGTCGCCAGGGCTTGATCTGTCAGGGAGGACTCAGTAGGTGCCACTGGGGAGAATGAGGGCAAGACATGGCTTCAGGAATGAGTGTGGCAGGTGAGGAATATAGCAGCAAGACCAGCCTGACCTCAGCAGGGGCTCTTGGGGGAAGGGTAGGGAAATGGCACAGGACAGGAGGGAAGGCTGGATGTGGAAGCTGCAAAACCCAGCGAAATCTGAGTTGCTGGAATCCATCTGGTTGTGATTAATCAGGGCCTGCCTTCTGTACTCCTATTTCCAGTTCTCTGGTCTCCCCCAAGATTCACAGTTGTACCGGATTGTAATAGAAGGATGTGCTATACCTGCAGAAATCAAGTTAACCGTCTTATCTTCTGTGTCTTTTAGGCTCTGAATGCTCTGGAATCCATGACATCAAATAAGCAGTATGTTGAATACCAGGATCAGATATCTCAAGCTGCCAAGTTTATAAAGCATCCTGGCCATTGCCTCCAAGATGGGAAAAGCTTCCTGGCTCTTCTCGTTAACTGTCTCTATCCAGAAGTGCATTATTTGGACAACATACGATAGTACACTGAGGCCCATAGAAAATCTGTTGTTTATGTTTACATTTAACTTTGCTGTTGCACAAGGAACTTTGCTCAGTTTCACTGCAGAGCTCAGTTCAGCCAATAAGTAGTGACTGGGATGCACGCTGCAGGCCCTGGAAAACTACTGTGCATGTACGCGTGTGTGTGTTTTATTAGCCCCTAAGACTTCCCTAGAACTTTTTAGTTTTTATGTCATCCAACAAGAGACACTTAGTAAGTTCCACTTGGGGACAGTACCCCTCACAGTTGCCGAATTCACCAGTCATCTCACAAGACCCCAGGGTGGGGTTCTTTGTATGTCTTCACTTCTGCCTCCTCTGGTTTTGTTGAAATGTGAAGACTTTGGGCGTCATGTAGAAGCCTCACTTTTGAACACCGTCTGAGTTCTTCCAAAGTAAAACATACCAACTTTGAAAATGTCTGCGTTTCTCAAAAGTGAGGAAATACATCAGCTTAAAGGAATTGTGTTACCTGTCTAAGAAGGGAGTTAAGAGTGCTGAGCTAGTCAGGAGCCACATTCACGACTGCAGGTCCTCTGTTTCCAACCACTGCTAACAACTGACAATAAAAGACTGGCATTTAAAGTGAGTCATTGTCTAGAATGTGACCACTTGATCCTGGGTGTAGCGGACCCAGGAGATGGTGTCAGGTTTGTCTCCATCCAGCTGTGTGTCCTCACGGAGGGGAGCCATCCATCCACGTCGGGGTTGCATGCTGAAGGTTTGTGATGAGAATCCTGGGCACAGTGTGTTTTCCTTGGTCCGTGTGGTGGAGTGTGTAGGCGGGACTTACTCTCCACTTCGTTGCCATTCCTCCATTCCTCTTGATCCTTCTCCCAGCCCTCCCGTCGTTCCCATCACTCACTCAGCTCCTGTCAGCGTCCGAGTTTGTAACTCCTGATAGACACTACACTGGGTATCTGAAGGCCCACTGCTGAGAGAGACTGAAGACTGGATGATTCTGTAATCCCTACTTGTTTCTTCATTCTCTGTTTAAACTCAAAAGAAGATCGTGGACCTGCGGAAATGTGTCTTTGGAAATCGAATCAGAGCAGGAGACTTGCTGAAGTTTGGCTTTTTTTTCAGTAGTGATGTGCCTTCTGTTGTTAACAATGCATCCATTACCAAAGCCTGTCTGTAGTGTTGCCTTGTTCTGTTGCTATCTTCTCGCTCATGTCGTTTCCCCCAAGAATTAGCAAATTGACTTCTGTACTCATATTCGTAATTCTGTTGGCTCAGACTTGATTTTATTTGTCCGGCTTGCATAATGTTTCTTTTGTTTATGGGTTATCAATAGCCCAAGAACACTTACTGAAGAATGGCCAGTCACTGACAGCTTATTGTGGGATGCTAGTGATACAGGTTAATGGAGCGATAACCTCTTCTCAAGTCTCTTTTTTGGAGTATTTCCCCAGCATTTGGAAGTATGTAGGGGCCCTTCTTACTGAATTTCTGTAGTTGGACAGAAGAATTCCACCTCACAGACCTGCTCTGGAGCTCTGATAAAGATCATCCCTGTTCATCCTCCCAAGTGTTGTTAACCCCAGTGGCCACCTCAGAGTTGACCTGTCTTAGAGCTTTGCCTTGTGCTTGCTTCTTTGTCAGATAATGTTTCTCCACCGTCAAAATTGGTCGTCTTCCCTGGGAAATTTTAGAAGCTGTGGACAATTTGAATGGTTGGTTTGAGAACAGTGATTTTCTCACAGGAAATATTTGGTGTGCTGTTTTCTTTGAGGAGGATGTAATTGTGGATCTCCTAGAATGTGAAATTTTTGAGTGACAGTATGTACATTTTAAAGAGAAGTTAACCTGTTAATTTGAAAGTTTATAATATTTGTAATGTATTTTGGTCTGTAAAAACCATAAAAAAAAAAAATTTGGTGGTAGCTGGTAACCCAATTTACAAGGCTATCACAGTTTCTTATAAAGCATCTCAGTTGTTAAAATCCATGTAGATCTTAATGCCTGATGTCACCAAATTTATTTGACATTGTAAAGATGATCAGAGATGGTCAGTGAAAGTACTCCCTCATTAACTTCTTCATGCTCAACATTGGAGAGTTTACTCACTGCCTAGATTCCTGTGAGAGGTTCTAGGCTACGAAAGTGCTTCAGAGACACTGAGATAGTTCAGAACATGACAGCACTGCTGTAGACTCTCGGAAAAGAAGGAAGCAGGTAGACCAGCATGCTCTATAGCTTTCAGGGGTAATGAGCAAAAACAGTCTGCTGCTAGAGTGCAGGCAGCACCATTTCAGAAACAGTGACGTGCCTTGCAGGTAGATACCTGGACCGAGCCCAAGGCCTGCCTTGTGTGTTGAGCAGTGTTGAAGGTGAACTTGTGCACGTTCCAGGCCATCAGATGGGGCCATCAGAGGCCTCTTCAGATGAGGATGTCTAACAGCTTCTGAGAGGAGGGGACAGCACTTTGGTCTCAATGAAAAGCATCTTTTCTGCTTCTCCACTCACCATTCCTCACTCTGGGGTACACAAAGGATGGGTCAGAGAATCAGACTTGATCCTCCTTATCTATTGCTCCACCTCCTAACTCCGGAATTAGCGAACGGCTAAAAGCTGGGAGGCACAGAGCACTGAGGGAGGGAAGTCTTGCAGATGCGCCTGCAGAGCCTGATGGTGGCAGCTGGAGCCAGGACCCACCCATACATGTTTCCCAAGCTCCTGCCACACTCAGGACCTCAACCCGGAGACATGGCTCATTTCTTATTTTCATGGTCAGTTTGTTGGCTCATTCACAAGGCAGTCAGTCTACAGCTACTTCTCCCTCTCCTGAGTTGTGCCTCAGTCTCTCAGTTCTTTGAAGTTGGGGGAATCCTAGTCCAGAAAGCAAAAACCCACAGACCAGCCCAGCCTCACTGTTACCAAGTGTCACCTTCCTCATTCTCCTGATCAGTCACCAAAATCATTGCTGTCCATGTTGTACCAGTTAGAGTGTCGGAGACTGTTATGGATTGAATCGTGTGCCCCCAAAATGTGTGTCAACGTTGCTAGGCCATAATTCCCAGTATTGTGTGGCTGTCCATCACTTTATGATCTGATGTGATAATCTTACATGTTAAAAATCTTGACCTCCATGATGTCAGTGAGACAGGATCAGAGGCAGTTATGTTAATGAGCAGGACTCAGTCTATAGGATTAGGTTGTATCTTGAGTATATCTCTTAGGATATAAAAGAGAATCGGCCAGAGAGGAAGGGGACCTCTACCACCAAGAAAGAAGAACCGGGAGCCGAGTGTATCCTTTTGACCTGGGGTCCCTGCACTGAGAATCTCCTAGACCCCAGAGAAGATTGATGCCAAGACACATGGAGATTTCCAAGGAATGCTGGGCCCATAGATGTTGAAAGGGGACAAGAACCTTCCCCCAGAGCCGACAGAGAAAGCCTTCCCCTAGGTTGGGGCTGTGAATTTGGATTTCTAGCCTCCTAAACTGTGAGAGAATAAATTTGTTTGTTAAAGCCATCTACTTGTATTTCTGTTATAGCAGCACTAGATAACTAAGACAGTGATACACAGTTTTTCATTGGGTTTTTAATTATAAGATGAATTATTTCTTCTGGAACCTGAAGCAAATGTCATAGAATCACAGATTCTTAGAAGGGGCATTAAAGCTCATCTGGACCCACCTTCAGCAGGAAATCCCCAACAAGGGATCCTTCAGCCTCTCTCCGACCCATCCTAGTGACTTGTTTTAGCTTAGTCCCTCGTGGGCAAGTCCATGTGATTAGAAGGCTGTATTTGTAGTTTTTTCTGATACTGAGCTGAAATTGGCCTCCTGGTAACCATGCCCATTGATCATGCTTCCATCTGGAGCAATCCAGACTGGGGTACTCTTGCCCTCACAGCAACCCTTCAGACATTTTCAGATCTCATCACCTCTCTGATACCACTCACCCCATAGTCCTCTCCAGGCTAGATGCCCCCATGCCTTTAGGTAGTCCTCTTCCACCATAATGGTATCTCATCGGGCTGGACTTTTGAAAAAGTATCTAACTTTGTGTTTTTCTAAAAGGGCTGTGTCTGGGATTAGCAGGGCCAGGAGTAGGGTAAGGCAAGTGAGGCACCTAGGGTGTAAAATTTCAGGATGTGCTCACTGTAGGCATTTCCTTGCAGGGCCCCAAAAGCATGCCCCCTTCCATGTTGTGCCCTAGATGCCTGGCTTGCCTCACCGTAGTCCCTGTCCTGGGGATTAGAGTTTCACTAGCTGTGGTCCAAGCAATGTGGTTTGCTCCCCTGGACACTGAGGCAGCGTCAGCTTTTCAGTAGCTGTGCCAGATGGTGGGCAGATTCAGCTAGTGCCTAGTTCAAACTTCAGACCTTGGTTTATATAAGCTGCTGCTGAAGACTGGTCTTGTCCCATGTTTTCATGATAGGTCTAACAATCGATAAGGCACTTTGTGCTTATCCTTGAGAATTGTCTGCTATTGGTTTTGAGCCAACTTTCCAACTTCTGAAGCAGTAGCTGATTATTTTTCTGTTAAATTTGTCCCGTTAAGCAAAATGGAGAATGTAATGTTGGTAAATAAGCATATTGCTTTAAAAAATATATATACTTTTCTGTGATCTTCCATTTGTGTCTGGGTTGTGCTGGGTAAAGTTCTTGGCTTACAGCCGGGCAGTGATACCGACTTTGTTCTGGTCCATGATGATAGAACATGTCCTAGGCATTTGCCTGAGCATCGTCTGTCTTTAAGCACCTGTGTTTGAAGTTTTCTTCACTCTGGGTGGGTTACTGATTTCTGATGACAATAACTTGAAGGAAAAAAACCCACTATTTTGGAATAAAGAAGTTGCTAAGGGACATAGTTGATTACTATAACTTTTTGAATGTACAGATGTAATCTCTCTCATTGAGCACTAAGAGAATTTTTCTTCCAGTGGTTTAAAATCACTTATGAGGAGACAAATATTGAACTGCGTTTAACTCTTTTCTTTCGCAAATGTATAGCGTGATCTTTAAAATCATGACTTTATTTTGATCATTAACCTGTGCAAGATTCACTTCTCGTTGTTCAGCATTTTACATGTCTATACACTGGGGTTTTTATATCATAGTGAGAAACAAGAAGAAATGGGGATTGGTTAAGTAAAATTCTGCAAATAAACCTGGTTCAGATTTGATTTACACATGGTAGACATGTCTTGTTTTTGGCAAGTTGGTTGGCAGGTCTTGTTTGCATCCAGAAATCACACTGAGAAAAGTTTGAAATTAGAAGGCTTGTAATGGGTAGAGTCTGTATTCTGTGGTGATATGTCACCACGATGGGCAAGGCCTCTAGTTTCAAAGAGAATTTGAAACTTGAGGGTATAAGAATTGGCATGGATGGAAAGCTACCTGATGATCCCAGAGAGGTAAGGAGAGCCTTCTCGGGTCTGTAATGTGGCCGTGACCTTGGTAGGAGGGGGCCACGGAAGCTGCACAAAGGCTCCCACCACCTGAGTTCCTGAAGTGGGGGAGGGCTGAACTGCCAGGAGAGGGCACTGTAACCTGAGCGTGGTCGTGGTTGGTCCTGGCAATCTACCATCAGTGGTGGAATATGCTAGGGAGTTCCTCCTTGCTGTTAATTTTCAGTAACATTTGTAAGACACACCTTGGCTGCTGGTAATACCACAACCGAGGCTGACAAAGGGGTGGGAGGGTCTGTACCTTCAATTTGGGATTAACATCAATTTGAGATTTCCCAGGGGCAGAACCTTCTAGGTATAGGGTGTGTTTCCCCCACCCATGCCTAGGTGTGGCCTCTTTTTCCAGATAGAACCACAGGATTTATGAGTGGGAAAGTGCCTTGGAGTTCAAACTGTCCCACCGCCGCCTAGTGTAGCAATGAGGTTAACTGTCTCCAGACCAGTGGCCATCCTTGCTGGAACACTCACTGAAGGTGAAGTGCCCCTCAGGAAGTGGTCCATGCTGCCACAGGCAACTCTGAGAATTAAGAAAGATCTAAGGGATGAAGGAGCCAAGACCTTCCTCCAAAAATGCTCCTCTTCTGAACTCAGCCTTCTCCCCTCTTGACCTTCCTTTGCTAGCCTCAACTCTTTTAGGAAACAGACCCACACTCCTGGTCAGAGTCTATTGGTCAGAGTGAACCAAGACAGTCTCTGGCCTGGACACCATATTTTAATAGAGCCTAACATAGAGTCCCAATCCCAAATGATTCTGTATCCTTGTATTGTCAGATCATGTTTTTCTCCTTTTAAAATACGACAAATAAAGAGAAGGGGGCACAGGAGAGAAGGAAAGACACTGGAGAGAAAACACCAGCAAGGAAAAGACAGAGGAAGTGGAAGGAGCTGTGACCAGAGCCATGAGTTCTGGATTCCAGTTGCAGTTTTGTCACTAGACACGTGACCCTGGCCAGATCATTTTCCTCCCTGGGACTTTTTCCTGATTTTAAAATGAAGGTAATTCCGGCCTCACTTTCTCCAGGGCTTTTAGTGAGAAGTATCTGAGATCACAGAGGTAAAGGGACTTTGAGGATGACAAGGGGCTCCAGAAACATGAGGGGCTGTTAATGTTGTTGGGGTGAGGTAGAGGGGGAAGGTTGGACCTAAGTGGCCAGGGCTGGAGCTGGGGACAAAGCCCAGGACTCCTAATGCTCCTAAGGCCCCTTCCAGCCCGGAGGCTGTGGGGATGGTAGGACCGGAGTACTCACCGTGGCCCTGCCTCTCGTCCACTCTGGCTAAGGGAATATACTTGAAAACTTGGCCCCAACTGCCTCTCCAGCCAAGTCCTTGTCTTCATCTCCAGGCAGGGCCTACCTTCATCATGGATCGTCTTATGGTCAGTTTCTTCTCATGTAGCTACATCTAGTTTTACAACATAGATTATCAGCTCCTTGAGGCAGGGAAAGCATGATGGACCCTTGGTGGACCTGGGGGGCATCTGAGCAAGGTCTGCCTCTTCCTCCCACTGCTGTCTCTCAGTCATTGCCTGCCTTGAGAAACCTTCTGGTGGGCGCCTGAGAATAGAGGGAATCATGCTTGTCAGAAGCCCGTTTGGGAAAGAGAGGGCTCCTGTTCATGGCTCTCTGTGCTGAGGAAGAGGAAAGCCCTAGCTCTGCATCCTGCACCACCCTGGGAAGTCCAGTCTTGAAAACACTGGGTCTCAGAAATTGTTTCTCTCCTTGACTTTGTGGCCCTAGGACGTTGTGCTAAGCCTATGGCCCTGGTCCTTGCTTGTCAAGGACAGAGCCCTGGATGCTCCGAGAGTATCAGATGCAGAAGGACAGGCAGCTCTGATCCACTCAGACCCTTCACAGGGACAGCGCCAGGTACCAAGGCCAGCACCATTCACCCTGGCGTCTGACCTGCCCACTGCTCCAGCGTCAGCTGACCCCACCCTACCTCTACCTCAAACTCCAGCAGCTGTCACCTGCTTCAACACCACACTGTGTCCGACCTCCTGGTCTTTGCTTAGACGGTCCCTTCTGCTTAAAAGCCTTCTTTCTTACCTCCCAACCTCTCTTTGCCCCCATTTGCATGGGCAACTTGTACCATCTCCACATCCCCTCCTCCAGGAAGCCTTCCCAAGACTGGGCCAGTTGCCCCTTTCATGTGCCCCCTTCCCATAGCACCCCCTGCTTACCTCTATTGTTGCCCTTACATGATTTCCCAACTCCTGGTCTGTGCCCTTCGCTAGCCCGAGAACTCCTAGAGAGTCTAACTGTGAAGTCAGCAGTGCTGTTCCTAAATGCTTCGGGCTTTCCCCCTTACAGGTGCAACGTCAAATTGCACTGCCTGGTTCTCTGTGGGTGAGTGGGGCCTGTGGCTAGTTCTGGCCAATGAACTATGACTACAATTGGAAGACTGTTTTACCTCTGGCCCAGTAATCGGCAACATTAGAGATGGTGGGGTGCTGAGTAACTACTGTGAGCAAAGCCCCTGCCAATCTGTGACAGGCAAGAAACAAGCCCTTGTTGTTATCAGCCACTGTGATTTGGGGCTTTATTTGTTACCGCAGCACAACATACCACCCTGACTAGTGTTGCTGTTGTTGGGTGCCATCAAGTCAATTCCAACTCACAGTGACCCCATGTGACACAGCAGATCTGCCCAATAAGGTTTTCTTGGCCATAATCTTTACAGAAGCAGTTTGCTGGGTCTTTCTCCCATGGAGCTGCTGGGTTGGTTTGAACTCACCAACCTTTCAGTTAGCAGCGGAGCGTTTAACTGTTGCACATCCAGTGCTCCTTACCCTGAGCAATACACATGCCTGACTTATTTTCGTAGCCTCAAACACCTAGCCCAATGCCTAGCTCAAAGCAGACATATAAGAAGTAATTCCTATCACTATTCTTCTTGGCTGTGAAACTGGCCTCAAAGACTAGGCAGATGTTCCAATACACACCACCCCTGTGTACTTAACTTCTTCCCTTGTGACACAGGACTCTCCACAGAGGTGGCGAAAGTACCCCCATACAAGGGGTTACACATGCCGACTCCTCTGACTTCTTAGCAGCCCACACAGGCTCTTGCATGGATCCCAAGTCACCCAGAAGAGGAGAGCTGACACCACCCACTTGCCCTAGAGAAGACTCTGGCCAGAGAGGACACTTATAACCCCTGCCTTACTCATTAACTTATGAAGATAGCCCTCAGCCTTTGGGCCATCTCCCCTGAAAAGCATCAGAGAAGACCCTATGCTGACTTTAGGTTGACATCCCAGCTTTTGGAAAAGTTCCAGAGGAAGAAAGTTTGTCCTCATTGCCTTCTCTGTGATGCTTTCCTCTCGCCAGCTTGCCCAGGTCCCAAGCTTGCCTGCGCCTGCCTCTGTAAGCCCTCTTCCTAAGCCCCAAGCACTGCAGGAATGTGATCAGCTAATTCACACTGAAGTGTAAATACCAGATGCAACACCCCTCCAAACCAGCCTGGCAGGACAAGGGCAAATGGGGGCGAGACTGCCAGCGCTTTTGAACTTGGCACAGGTTGGGAGGATTCAGATTGCAGAGGGTCACAGCCGTGGCTGTTTGATCCTTGGGGACCCTGCAAGCCCAGGCCTCCCCTCGGGCCTCCCAGCTTCTGGTCCCTGAGAAGAGTGACTATCAGGAGCTTTGAGCTAATGGGTGTTTTGTTCCCTTTTCAAAGCAGTGCAGGGCAGCAGGTGGGGTGTGAGGTGGGCAGAGGGTATATGATAGTCCCAGAGGAGTTCCAGGAGGCAAGGGCTCCAACCCTTTTTCTGCCATGATCCCAGAACTTGATGTTCCTCTGACCACAGGTTTGCATAACCTCAGCCCTGAAGCCCCATCCCCAGGCTTGTTCTCTGGAACCCACCGTCATCTTCAAGGTTGGTGTGGGGGCCACACCTATCCAAGACACCTCTGCATGTCCAAGGCTGCTCAGCAAGGAGGGCCTGCAACACCCTCACATCTGTAGATAGCTTTGTACTTTCTGAAGTCCCTTCATATCCATGATTTCCTCAGATCTTCATAGTCCTGCCAGCCAAGGGGGAAGAATAGTGAAGAAGAGAAGAAAGGGTCCCAGTCCACTCAACAAGTCAGTGACGGGGCCAGGACACAGCTTGGCCTCCAGACTCCATGACTGGTTTCCTGTCTGTGTTACTAGGTCAGAAAGGGCAAAAGAGCTATTCAGGAAGTTGCACACTGGAGCTCACCCATGTGTGCACACACGCACACACACACTTTCAAAATGCTGGACTCACTGACATGGGGGCTTCAAGACAGAGACACCCATGTAGGAGATCAGTTGAGTGTCTGTGGGTGGGGTCCTGACTCCCTGAGGGGCCTCCAGTCTGGCAGCTGCCAGGTGCCTGGGCCTCAAGGGCTGTACCAGCCACACCTCTTTTGGTCTTCCCTTCTTGTGCTGCACACGTGGCTGCCAGTGGGCCGAGAGGCTCGTCATGGTGAACATGGGGAACACACGGCTGCTGGTGGGCTGCGGGGGCTCATCTGGTTCAAATTTTCATAGTTGGACTCCTGAGCCTGGGGCCTGTGGATAGGAGAAAGTTGATGGACCACCTGACACAGGAGGTAGGTCCCCGCCTGCCCAACCACACCCCATCATGGGCCAGAAAGTAGAGATGAGACTGTGAGGCAGTGGGGCTGGAACCCACAGGACTTGGAGACTAACTGATGTTGGAGGCCAGGCCTGGTGGAATCCAAGGAATAGGGAAGGAGGGGACTACGCTGGTCACAGAATCTCAGACCAGTCTCTCATCCTCTTCACCAACTGCCCCTCCCAAAGGGATTTCATCTGTGGCTTCCAAAACCAGCTCTAAGCCTCTGGCCTCCCACCTGAGCTCCCACTGCTTTCCTGACTTCTCTCTGAGACATCTTAACACTCATTACAATCCTAAGTGTCCTCAGGGCTTCTTGTGATTCCTGTCCCCACAACACGCTCCTCCACTGGGCCCAGGGGAATTGAGGGGCAGGGGGGCGGAAGGAGGTGGGGTTGCTCACTTACCGTGGTGGAGCATCCTGGGTGACTGGGTGCTCTGTGTGAGGGACAGAGAAAGGAGGCATGAGTCTCCAGCCACCATGCACCACCCACCCTGCCCACCCACCCCCACCCCCACCCCCACCCCCACCCCCACCCCATGGTTGAACGTGCAACAAATGGCAGCCTAGCAGGGTGGGAAGAAGTGCCATTTAAGCCTCTGCTTGAAAGATGACCAGAACTTAATGAGGAGAAGGGTGGAGGGAAGAGTGGTCCAAGAGAAGGAACCGCTTGTTCTAAGGCCCCTGAAGCACAAAATGCTTGGCCAGTTTGCAGAAGTGGTGTGAGCAGCCAGGACAACTCTGATACATTTTAGATTTCATCCCAGGACTATTTGAGGCCAGTGCTGCTGACCTGGTCTGAGAGGCTCTAAGAGTCCCAACCGTGGGCATGGGGCAAATATCCTGCCCAGTTCAACTATAGCAGTGTGGGATGAACTGCAGCTCGTTATACACACTACTGGTCACCATCCACCACTGTGCACACGCCACTAGGAATGCTATTCACCCTGTTTTCCTGCCTCATGCTTACCTATATATTTTAATTTAGCTCGCACCTTACTTCTTGGGTAAAGCTTTTCCTCCTGGCCCCTATCCAGGCTCCCACCAGAGTAAGGCACACCATACTCCTGGCTTCCAAAGTACCTGAGTCTGCACTTCTCATAGCTTAATGCAATTATTTGCTTACTCCTCAGCATCCCATTTGAGGGCAGGGGACCATGTCTTGATTTCTTATTCCCAGCACTTACACAGCACATAGTGCTCAAGATGCTGGCAGTCACATAACTGAATGGTGCTATTTGGGAAAGCCTACCCTAACAGCCCTTACAGAGGAGTCATTTATGGGGTGGTGGCAAAGGTGGGAGGCCCTGGGTGGTGCAAACAGTTAATATGCTTGGCTTCTAACCAAAAGGTTGGCAGTGCACGGCCACCCAGAGGTGCCTTGGAAGAAAGGTCTGGTGATCTACTTTGAAAATTGAGCCACTGAAACCCTATGAAGCACAGTTCTACTCTGACACACATGGGGTCACCAAGAGTCAGAATCCACTTAGAACTGGTGGTAAATGGGTGGACTCTGGAGTTAGACATGACCAGATTCTAGCTCTGTGGCTCTAAGCAAGAGACAAGTTATATAAACTCTTCGAGCTTCAGCGTCTTTATTGTAAAACGAGGCTCACGCTGCTTCCCACCTCCTCTTGATGCAGGGAGCGGAAATAACGTGAAGCGCAGGCGCAATAAACGTTTTGGCTTTGTCAATCCTGGCGGTCTTGCCTGACCCGGCCAGGGCGCACACACCTGGGCGGTGGCGGGCAGCGCGGGCGGCCAGGACGCCGAGCAACAGCAGGGCCTTGAGGCCGAGCGCGCCGAGCGGCAGGGCGAGCGCCGAGGCCCCGCTGGTGCCGCGGAAACGGAACAAGTAGACGCTGGCCTCTGCGCGGCCCAGGCTGTTGGCGGCCGTGCACGTGTAGCGGCCGTCGTGGGCCAGCTCCGGCAGCTCGGCTGTCACCTGGTGGCCGTGAGCGGGGACAGGTACGGTGGCCGAGCTGTTGCCCAGGGCCGGGCCGGACCATACGAGGGCGGGCGGCGGCTCCCCCTCGGCCGTGCAGAGCGCGTGGAAGGTGTGCGCGGGGCCCGGCAGCACCGAGATGTTGATGATCCGCGGCGGGGCTACGGGAGAGAAGACGACGGCGTCACGGCCAGGGGCAGCTCTCCCTGCCCCCTTTGGACGCTGGAGAGCTGGAGGGGTCGGAGCCACAGAGAGGATGGAGTGTCCCTCTGGCACCAGGTTGCCTGGTGAGGCCACAGGAGTGCGCCTTGGGCAAGCTACTCAACCTGTCTGTGCCTCAGTTTCTCCGTTTGTAAAATGGGGATCATAATAGCACTTACCTTATGAGGTTGCTGAGATTTGGTAAATTAATACATGTGAGGTGCTTGGAATAGGGCCTAGCCCATAAGGAGTGCCCAGTAAACGGTGGTTATTACTGCCTAGTACAGGGCTGGGGGCTGTCAGCTGGTGTGATTTCAAGGGCATCGCCCACTCCCAGACAACCTCACCAAATTTTACAGTTGCGACTGATGACTGACTCCGCTGGACAGCACTGTCCACCCTGGGAAGAAATGGGAATGCACTCTGAGAAGCTGGCCAGCCAGGCCAAGAGCAGAGTCAGACTTGAACCCAGAACTCCTGGGTCTCCCATGTAGTGGCTCCAGCATTTGTAAAAATTACCCAGGTAATTCCATTGTGCAGCCAGGGTGGAGAACTACTGCTCTAGGGACAGGGACAGGGACCTTGGTTCATGCATCTCTGACAAAGTGCTCCTTGTGCACCCCTCGGAGGGCTATGGGTGCCTGTCAGTGCACTTAGCACACACCCCATTGTAGCTCTTGCCGTATTTAGGATTATTGTTTACTCATTTTTCTCTCCCTCTAGTCTGGGAGCAGGGAGCCCTGGTGGTGCAAAGGTTAAGTGCTCAGCTGCTAACCAAAAGGCTGCCAGTTCAAACCCACCTATCGGCTCCATGGGAGAAAGACCTGGCAATCCACTACTGTAAAGGTTACACCCTAGAAAACCCTATGGGACAGTTCTCTGTCACATGGGGTTGCTATGAGTCGAAAATCAGCTTGATGGCACCTAACAATAACAAGCTACTGGGGACAATCATTCTCCATGAGCTTCATTGAAATGCCTAATCCAGGACCCCACCCCAATCCCTTCCTGGAGCCAGGATTCTGCATTTATTATTATTTTAAAAATTTATTTTGTTGTTGAGAATATACACAGCAAAACATACACCAGTTTAACAGTTTCTACATACACAGTTCAATGACATTTATTACGCTGTTCAAGTTGTGCAACCATTCTCATCCTCCTTTTCTGAGTTGTTCCTCCCCCATTAACATAAATTCACTGCCTACCTAGGTTCCTATTTAATCTTTTGATTTGCTGTTGTCAGCTTGAGCCCATACAGATAGTTCTTCAAAGAGTATAATGCTCAAGGCAGACTTTTTTTTTTTTTACTAGTTAAGCTAAATTATTGTTTGGTTTTAAGAAAATTTCAAGGGATATTTTTGATTTAAGATTTAAAGATTTTCTCAGGGCAATAGTTTCAGGGGTTCATCCAGCCTCTGTGGCTCCAGAAAGTCAGGAGTCCGTGAGAACATAATCCCCTCCAGGTTTGAAACCCGTGCTCTGGAGGAAAGGGGCCATGTATGATTCCCCATCCCATCCCAGCGGCTAACACAGTGCCTGCCCTTGGGACTGGGCCGCGAAGGGAGGGAAGAAGGGACTGCCCCCCACGCCCGGCAGAGGACGGCCCCGCGTCCCTGTCGCGCTCACCCGTAACGCGGAGCCGGACGCCGTGGCGGCTCTCGTAGCGGTCGTGGACGTCGCCAGCGAACTCGACGCGGCAGAAGTAGCGGCCAGCGTCGGCGGGGACGAGGCGCTCCACGCGCAGCGACAGGTCGTTGCGGCGCGGGTTGCCCAGCAGGCGGAAGCGGCCGTGGCGGCTCAGCGCCGTCTGGCAGAGCTCGCTGCCCCGCGCCGCCGCACAGCGGAACACCTGCGGCCCGGCGTAGGGCTCGCCAGCGCGCCAGATGACCGTCAGCGGCCCGGCGTAATGCCCATGCGGGTGCGTGAAGGTGCAGGGCAGCACCGCCGCGTTGCCCGCCACCGCGCTCACCTCGGCCGGCACCTGCATGGACCAGCGCTGCGACGGCGCGCCTGCGGGCAGGGGGCGCGTCAGCCCTGCCAGGCGTCCAGGCTGGGCCGGGCGCCCCCTGCCCCGGGACCCCGGGGCACCTCGGCCTCTGGGGGCCTGGAAACCCACCCTAAGACTCGAGAAGCGGCCCCCCCACCCCGCCTCCCAGGGTCTGGAAACTCACCCCAGGACTCTAGAGGCATCTCCCGCGGCCTGGACCCCTATGACTCAGGAGGTGCCTGGGCACCCCTGCCTTCTCTGTGGTGACTTTTTGCTTCATTCAGGGCGATCCGTACCCAACCTACAGGCCCCATACCGTTCCCCTTAGTTTTTTTCAACAAAACCAACCCTGGTGCGGAAAAACACACACACACACACACACACACACACACACACACAAAACCCAGAAAAACCCTGGTATCCTGTGGGTACAATAGAGCCCCCAAAACCCCCAAGATTGATGGTGATAATTATAAAAACACTTACTGTGCACCTCTGTGTTGAGTGGGTTCCCGGTAGTATCTCTTTTAGTTTCCACACATGACCCTAGAGGTAAACATAGTTATCCCCGGGTTACTGGCAGTAAACTGAGGCACAGAGAGGTTGAGTAATTGCTAGGATGAGGCAAGGCTGGCATTCAGACTCAGGACTGCCTGACTCCACAGTCTGCATTCTAGTGCTCCAGCACAGGGAACCTTGGCACTAATCCAAGGAGACCAACACTCTCATTTACAGAGGGGGAAGCTGAGGTGCCTGGTGGCAACAGTATGATTTGAAGCTCACGTGGTGAGTTGGTAGCCAAGACTCCTCTAGAGTCCAGCTCACCTCAAGTAGGCTGTGTTTTCCACCTCCTAAATTGTGAGCAGTGAGCCATGGTTGAACCAAGATCTGAAGGTTGTGCTCTGCCCCCAGTCAGCAGGGGGAACAGCACTCCCATGTTGACCCATATGTGTGCTGGTTTGGGGGAGAAGTGAGCTGAGTGAGTGAGTGGGTATCAGTGCTGGGCCTCAGGAGTGGTACCTTCCCAGGGAGCTGAAGCCTGCCCAGCCAGTGCCCCAGAATGCAGTTCATGTAAAGGGATTGCAGCATCTTTAGAGGGAATAATATCGCAGTCTTTGTGTTGCCCAAAACCGAAAAACAAACAAACCCGTTGCTGTCGAGAAAATTAGAACTCATAGCGACCCTATAGGACAGAGTAGAGCTGTCTGCATAGTTTCCAAGGAGCGCCTGGCAGATTTGAACTGCCAACCCTTTGGTTAGCAGCCATAGCACTTAGCCACTACACCACCAAGGTTTTCTGTATTGCCAAAGGGCTTTGCAAACACAGCTCTCTCCCATACACCAGACCATGTCACAGGACTCTCAGAACACCCAAGGGGAGAGGTATTGCTGTAGATAATGAGAATATGAAGGACCAGAGTTACAGGTAGAAGGTGAGAGAAACCCAGCTTTTCTGGCTCCAAGCCTAGTGCTTTCTGAGGTAATTTAGCCCAACTCTCGCCTTGAGCAGGAATATCCCAGTTCCCTGCTGGCAGGCCACTCCCCCAGGAGCTCATCTTATCTTAAGCCTGTCTATGGTTCAGGGCATTGTACTGTGTCACATGACTGCCACTGCGCTTTGGAGGGCGTCCATCCTGATGGCTCTGCAGTCTTCCATCTTGGCTATTCTAGACCTGTTCAGCCTTCCCTCCACTGGTTAAGGAAGTCTGTAGTGTCCTGTGTGGGTGGCCTTGGGTGGCTCCAGGTGTGGCCTGAGGTGTGCTAGACTAGCCCAGTGTGGTATGAGTCCAACAGTACTGCCTCAGGTGATGTGAACTGTGTCCTGAAGTAAAATCACACTTGGGGCTCATGTGGAGCTCAAAACTGAGTAAAACTACAAGTTTATTTTTCTTACACAATCTGCTTTAAAGCCAAATCTCTCTTATTCTGGACAAGTAGAATTGTGGTTTTTAATGCAAATGGAGGGCGTTGCATATATCCCTGTTCAGAGCTTGTTTGCTCAGCTGTTAATAGTCTAGGGGCCTAGTTCCAAATCTGAGAAACGCTGTCTGGGATTTACTGGTTCAGTCAGTACTGCCAGATGTAGAAAGCATGTCCCTTATCTGGAGGCTCAGCCCTGCCTCAGTTTCCCTGCCACTTTCACCCTCTCTGACCTCAGCCTCCTTTGACCTTCTGCATCTTGCTGGCATCACATGGCCAGGCAATGAGTCTCAACCTATTGTTTGCCAATGTGCATTCATCAGTTCAGCTGACATTTATCCCACATGTCCCCACTCTGCGCCAGGCATTGGGCTGGAGCTAGGGTTACAAAGATGAACAGGACCCGTTATCAGTCTGCTGGGGCCCACAGCTCAGGGCAGGAGACAGGTAGGCAAACACATAATTACGCACCAGCCTGCCAGGTGCACTCATGAAGGACATGAACAATGTTCCCTCTGTGTGAACATCGGTCCTCACTCACCAGCTGTTTCCCTCATGTCTCCATGGAGTTGTTCTACAGGAGGTGGCCTTCCCTTAGCCCCAAGCCTGGCCCTGGCCCTCTCTCAGCATGGGCATTGCTTGTTTCTCTGTGTCTCTCCCACGTCCCCAGAAGCTCTGGGAGGGCATGGACCATGCCTGTGCCACTGTTTTTGTGTTGCTACTACCCAGCACAGGAGTCCATGAGTGGTCCAAATGGTTAAATACTCGACTACTAGATGGAAGGTTGCAGTTTGAACCCACCCAGAGGTGCCTCGGAAGACAGGCCTGGCAATCTCCTTCCGAATGGTCACAACCTTGAAAACCTTATGGAACAACTGTAGTCTGCACACATGGGGTTGCCATGAGTTGGAATTGACTGGAAAGCAACTAACAACAGAATTGCCTAGCACAGCATTGCCATGTAATAACTGATGTAGAATTGAACAGAGAACAGAAGGGAGAGTGATCGTGGCTGACAGGAGAGGGAGTGCAACAATTAGGGGTGGAGATACACAGATATTAGGTAGGGATTGGTGAACCTGTGAGAGAGGAGAAGCTGTTTCAAAAGAGTTTTGCAGAAAGTGTGGGGTTTTACTAGACCTTGAGGAGGATTTAAGTCATTCTAAGCAAAGGGATGTCCTCCTCTAGGGACTGATCCCTCTTGATGATATGTCCAAAGCAAACAAGTCAGATAACGTTGTGTTGTGATCCATAGGTTTTTCATTGGCTAATTTTCACAAGTAGATCACCAGGCTTTTCTTCCTACTCTGTCTTAGTCTGGTAGCGGTGCTGAAACCTGTCTACCCTGGGTGACCTTGCTGGTGTTTGAAATACCAGTGGCATAGCTTCCAGTATCATAACAACATGCAAGCTACCACAGTATGACACAGTGACAGAGGGGTAGTGATTGGATTTGGATATGTTGGCGATTGTGAAGATGACATAGGACTGGGCAGCATTTTCTTCTATTGTACATGAGGTTGCCATGAGTTGGAGCTGATTTGGTGGTAGCTAAAAACAACAGGCAAAGGAAACAGCATGGGGAAAACCATGGAGGTATGGATGCCATCAGAGAGGGAGCAGGACATGATGGGGTAAGGAGGCCAGAGAACACAGTGCTTTGGGGGATCCCTGGGAGACATTCCTCATCTCACTTAATATGCACAAGAACCCCATAAGGTAGCATCATTAGCTGTTGTTTGGAGAATGGGGAACTGAGGTGCAGAGAGCCCAAGCCTTTGATAAGGTCATTTGCCTAACCAGAAGCAAGAGTGCGGGCTTTCCCCAGGTAGCTGTCTCCTTTGGTCACGTTCTTACCTTAACCCTTGCACTGGATTGTTCAAGGATGACAGCTGAGTTTGGAAACACCCTGAAGTGTGATAAACAGCAGGCCTGGGTGGGTTGTGCTCTGGGAGCAGAAAGGGAACACAGAGGCTCTTTGACCAAGTCCTGCGATCTTGGCCCCCATCAGGAAATTTGTGCTTCCTGCTTGCCTGATGAACAGTGTTCAAAGAGACGGGCAACGGGGCTCCCTCTCAGACAGGGGTGAGAGTGGGAAGGCCTGGGCAGGAATTACTCAGGGAACACGTGTATTTGTTTTGGCAGGAATCCAAGCTCCCCAGCATCCTGTGACATTTACGTTTCCCCCCTGGCAGCTCACTATGTCTCCTGGGACAGGGAAGGATGACTTTGAGCTAGAACTCTATGACCCCTCATTATAGGGTCTCTCATCTCCCTGCCTCATGTCTGTCAACCTCTGGAGGTCAACAGAAGGCTCACATTCTTCCCATTGCCCAAAATGCCTCCTCTCAATGGTGGGCAGCAGGGCATGTGGAAAACGTGCTAGCTTTGGCACAGCTGGACCGGGTGACAATTCTACTTCCTTCTTTTATCTGTGCCTACCACCTGCTCTGGGCTCGCTCACTCACTCACCTGGTCACCTTTGGGCAAATTACTTACTCTCCCAGGTCTCAGGCATCTCTGCTGAAAATGGGAAACGTAATCCCTCCCTGTTAGGATTGGGAATTGGATGACCCCACCTGTATAGGTCACCCAGCACGGTGCCTGACGCAGCACACACTCAGTACACATTAGTCCTCTTTCCTCACAAGCCAACCACAGCACACAAATGTCCGCTCTTCCACCTGTACGTCTACCCGGAGCCTTTGGAAGATGGAAGATCCTCAGCAGAAGTTCCGCTCCTACACCAACACTGGGAGCCATGCTGTGATACTGATGGCAGTGGCCCCTGGTGGGCATAATCCTATGATGGCCCCAAGATGTCCTGCCCCCGGTATACATGCCTGGCATAATCCCTGGGACCGTGAATATAGTGGATGTTATTCCTAGGATTAGGTTATTATATAGAACATGGTTGACTTTAAGTTAGGTGTGTCTGACCTAATCACACGGGCCCTTTAAAAGCAGAGAGTTTCCTCCAGCTGGTGGCAGAGGGAAAGGTCAGAGGCGCGTTCCTGCTGGCCTGGAAGAAGGCAACAGCTATGTTGTGACTCCTGATGGAGGGCCTCTAAAGCTGAGAGTGAACCCCGCCCACCTTGATTTCAGCCTGGTGAGACCCTGAGCAGGGAGTCCCTGGGTGGTGTAAACAACTCACTCGCCTGCTAACCAAAAAGTTGGAGGTTCAGGTCTACCTAGAGGTGCCCTGGAGGAAAGCCCTGGCGATCTAATTCCAAAAAGTCGGCCATTGAAAATCCTATGGAACACTGTCCTACTTTGACACACATGGAGGCCCCATGAGTTGGAATTACAGATGTCTGACCTGCAGAACTGTGAGCTAATACACAGGTGTTGTTTTAAGCCACTAAGATTGTGGTACTTTGTTACATGGTGATAGAAAACTAATTGTTGTTGTTAGGTGCCATTGAGTAGATTTTGACTCATGGTGACCTTATGTGACAGAGTAGAACAGCCGCATAGGGTTTTCTAGGCTGCAGTCTTTACCGGACCAGAAGGTCAGGTCTTTCTTCCTCAGAGCTGCTGGCCCTGTATCCTTTTCCACTTTCTAACCTCTGAAGGGAAGCCCTCGCCCAGAATGTGTGCTCACCTGTCCCTGCGGAGCAGAAGTGGCGGAGAGGGGTGTGCTAACCAGTGGTGGGGAAGTGCTTTGGGTCTCTAAGTCAGGGCCGTGCAGCAGGGTGTGAAGACATTGATCTCTGACATTCACATCTGAGGCTCAAGTTGGCATCTTAGATCACGTGAAATACCATAGCCCACTCCTTGCCCTTAACTCACTGGAAAGCTAGTCATTTATTTATTCGTTCATTTATTCCCTCCATAGATGTTTATTGAGGTCTGCTGTGTGCTACCCAGCAGCACCATGGAAGAAAGACCTGGGTATCTACTTTTGTAGAGAAAATCAAGAAAACCCTGTGGATCAGTTATACCCTGTAACACGTAAGGTTGCCATGAGTCGGCATTGTCTCGGCAACAACAGGTTTGGGTTTTTGGTTACTGCTTGCTGTAGGCTCTGCTGGGTGTTGGGGATACAATTACAGCCACAATTAAGATACTAAAGGCTTCCTCAGCATGTTTAGAGTCTGGCCATTGCTCAGCCACTACTTGCTTTTAAATTAGACAAAATTCTAACAAGTTTATTTGATTAGTTTCCCAGACCAGGGAAATACAAAATGAAAAGCTGGGAAGTGGTTTCTGCTTGTAGGCCCCTTGAGAGCATGGAGAAATGACAACTGACATTCAGTCAGGGAGGGAGGAAGGGTTCAGTAAAAATAATGAAAAGATGGCTGAGGACAGAGCTGTGAAAGCACAGCAGTCTGGAGCACAGTAGAGTGGAAGTAAACAGGGCGCCTTCAAACATCACGATATTGCAGCTGGCTTGCACAGAAGACACTCAGGTACTGACCCTGAGAACCATGGGTTCATTGCCATGAGGGGCATCCTGTTGCAGTGACGCATGTCTCAGATGGGGTGTCAGGGGCCTGGGGCTCTAGCCCTGGCTCTGACACTGACTTTGTCACCTTAGACAAGACCCCTCAGCTCTCTGCCTCAGTAGGCTCATCCAGGAAATGACATCTAAGATTCCATATCCAAAAAAATATATTGGGTAAAAATGACAAAAAAGCACATAACACATGTTAGAAATATGTCTATTTGAAATAGAAATAAAAGGCTGTTATTGTTTGTTGTTGTTAGCTGCGGTCAGGTCGGCCCCAATTCATGGGAACCCCATGCACAACAAAGTGAAACGCTGCCTGGTCCCTGCACCATCCCCATGATTGGTTGCCGATGGCACTGCTCTATCTTGTAGTGCCTTCCAATCTAGGAGGCTCACCTTCCAGCACTGTATTAGACACTATTCTGTTGTGATCCATAGAGTTGTCACTGGCTGATTTTCAGAAGTGGACCCCGGGCCTTTCTTCCTAGTTTGTCTTAGTCTTCAAGCTCTGCTGAAACCTGAACAGCAGCGGAGCAACACGTGAGCCTCCACTGACAGACAGGTGGAGGCTGTGCCTGAGGTAGGTTAGCTGGGAATTGAATCTGGGTCTCCCGCATGGAATCATACCACTGAACCATCATCTTAGGCTTTCCGGTGCTTACAAATGAGCCATTAGCTACTCAGAAAACTCACCTAACCCAGTGAGCCCCATCCATGCCTTGACGGTCCTGCACAGCCGTTTACTAGACTCTCCACCATAAGCCTGTTTACGCCTTGTTGTGATGACGGACGTTAAATGGGGAAGGCTGGGGCCCAGCAGGGGGTAACAGCTCCGACATAATCATAATTATGACTCAGCTAAGGATTAGTTGACTGACCCTGGACCTAGTATCCTAAAGCACCATCTCAGTGGTGCCAGGCGGGAAGAGAACATGTGGGAGACAGAAACACAACTGCAGACCTTGGGCGGGCAGAAGCGGAAGCTGGATGGGGTCAGAAATAGAAGTCATGGTTTGGCCTCAGCTGACTGAAGATTTCCACCAGCTCGTCGGTGAGGAAGGAAGCAGGAGCTTGCACGGGAACCTCCCTGTAGATCACTGGCAGTGTGTCGTATGCAATTATGCTTCTGTTAGTCGTTGAGAACACTGATCATCTGTTTCTGTTGCTGACGTTCTCCTAATGCCTGGAGTTAAAAGACCTCTTCAGGGGGCCACAGACCAGAAAGCCTGGTGGTGGTAACGGTGGGGCAATGGCCAGAGGGGCCCCCCCAGGTGTCTTCACCCTCTGAATGGCACTTTAACAAGAATTAGGTCTGCTGGGGTTGGCAGCAGGGAGGGAGAAGGGTGCTGAGAGCGGCAGGGGGTGTTGCCTGGGCCAGATTTCCCCCACTTCTCTTATGTCAAGGATATGCCCCCGGGCCCCACACTCGGAGATGTGCACAGGGCAGTGACTGCCCTACAGGCCCTGTGTTAGATCACCAAGCCCCCTGGGGCTCTCACACTGCACAGTCAAGCTGAGCCTAGTGGGGTGGGGGTGGGAGGGGATCTCCGGCCCAGACCTCTGTGGCTGAGCCATGTGGACAGGCTCAAGACGAACAGCGATCAGGAGGGGCTGTGGTTCAAGGGCTTTGTGGTCTAGCCATGGAACAGTGCTAGCGTTGAAGTGCTAGCAGTTATGAGCCTGCCCATCAGTGTGGCTCGGCCGCCCTGAGTATTTATGTGGTTTGCTTTTTCTCTTGGATATATGACTCCTCATTTTCTTCTAAATCTTTTTGTCTTTGACTGATTCATAGCAGCTGACCCTCTGCAAACTAAATCAAAACACCCCAAAGACTAGCCATTCTCGAAGCTATGGGACATTGGTAATGCTCATTCTCATTTACTGCACAACTACTGAGCACCAGGAACTTGCTTGGTGCTTCAAGCGCATGATTTAATACTTCCTCCAACAACACCACATGCTGCAGTGACGCCATGTTACAGGGCTCAGAGAATTTAGGCAACCTGCCCAGGGCCACACAGCTAATAAATGGCAGAGCCAGGATTCAAAGTTGTGTCTAACGTCACTTGTGTTCTTAACCACTCTCCTATTTGCCAGCCCTGTTTTGGGCAGGACCATTTCCTCCAGCTCCCAGAGTCTAAGTCGGTCCCTTTCTGAATCATTCCAGAAAGACAACTGTGTTAGGTCAGGTTAGGAAAAATAGGCTGTTCCCATCAGCACCCATTGCAGGGCTCTATGCATGGGATAAGGGGCAAGGTGATGTGGTATGGCGTTTGGGTCTAGCCCAGCCAGTTGCTTTTGAATCCGTTCTGACTCATGGCGACCCCGTGTGTGTCAGAGTAGAACTGTGTTCCAGAGGGTTTTTAACGGCGGATTTTTTTGATAAGTAGATCACTAGGCCTTTCTTCTGAGGCGTCTCTGGGTGGACTCAAACAGTCAACCTTTTGGTCAGCAATCAAATGCTTTAACCATTTGCACCATCCAGGGATTCCAGAGTCACATCCACCTGGGTTCAAATCTCAGTTCTACCCTGGACCACTCACTGAACCTCTCTGTGCCTCAGATTCCTCGTCTGTGAAAAGGGAAAATAGTTCCTTTCTCATAGGATTTTAGGCTCAAGTGAGTTAATATATTAAAATGCCCAGTAGTCAGTAAGTGCTATATAGGTGCTCGTTGTTACTCTCCAAGCTGGTTGCTCACTGGAACCTCCTGTGCTAGATTCTAGAGAGGAGGTAAGAGGAGCCTAAGCATGGGAGTTTATAATCCTGTTGTCGAGACAGGACCCGATGTGAGAAATGTGGGCTAACAGCTTGGGACACAATGATGTCAGCGATACCTCAATGTGACACATGATGGCCAGTGGCTACACACATGGTGGCATGGTTGCTGAGCATGGTCATGAAAGGGAAGTCCAGGCTGGGGTTGCAGGAAGGACCTGGGCCCGGAGAGAGGCTCACAAGGGTCACAGCTGTCATTCATCCCAGCCGCCCTCCACTGTGCATCAGAATCATCCAAGAGGATGGCTGCAAATGCAGATTCCTGGTCCTGCTGCCTGATGTATTCTGACTCTGCAGGTCTGGGGTGGAGCCAAAGAATCTGCACCTTAACAAATGCTCCCTCCCTTGGGATTCTGATGCAGATGGCCTATGACGACCCTTTGAGAGACAGTGTTCGGAGGGACACTTTAGTTCACTGAGCTAAGTGACCGATGACATTGCAACCTAAGCCTGCCACAAAGAGTTCCCACTGTGCCATTGGGGCTCCTGCTGAGAGGGCAGGGTGCCCTCTATCCCACATGAAATCATCCCCTCCCTTGCCCCCAACACTGCCCACAACAACCATGTGCTAGTCCTCCCCTCGTCCCCAGGGCTTTCCCATCAAGACACAAAGCACTTCAACGACAGCAACAACTGACCTTTGTTCAGAGCTTGTACCATTTCAAGACATCTTCTTGCTCATTATCTCCCTGGATTCTCACAGCAGTGAGTGAGACAAGCAGATGGCGAATAAGGCTGAGAGAAGTCAGGGGGCTGACTCAAGTCAGCTGGAAATCCAAGGCAAAGCCTGGACTTGAACTTGTCGCTGCTGTGGCCTCAGTCCCTCAGAGCCCAGCTCTTCCTCTTCCACAAGCCTAGAGGCTCTGGGCAAACCCGGCTGCCTATGTTCAAGGGGAGAAGACCATGCCCAAAACTTTCTAAGTTTTTATTCTGTTCCAGCATGAGCCAGAGAATGCAAGGAGAAACTCACCCATGGGGATGATGCAGGCCAGGCAGACCAGGAGTTGGATGGGTCCTTCCATGCTGCCTGAGCATCCAGGGACCCTGGGACACCCCCACACTGGGCCAGGCCACCGGTGAGACTCTCTTTGGTGTGGGTGTGGGTGTGGAGGAACGAAGGTGGGAGGGGGTGGGCAGTGTGCCCAGGTCTGCAGGGCCCACTGGGCTCTGCGGAAGCTGAAGACACTGGGGAGAGGCAGCCAGGCAGCCAGAGGTCTGATAAGATGAGACCCGTGGGGCTTAGTCATGTGGAAAACCAAGAGGGGAACTGCTCGGATGATTTTCCAGGACAGCAAACAGGGAAGTGGGCAGGGAGGATGTGGAATCCTTTCCTGTGACAACTGGCTGCTTTTTAGAAAACTGTTGTTCATATGCTGACCTTCCTTCCTATGTTTTTAGTGTTCTAGGATAGGTTTCTTCTCACTTTACCTCCTTTTCTCTTCTTCTTAACCCCCTTCTGTTTTTGGCAAGATGGGGAAAGAGACCAAGAACAAGAGATTGCCAACATAATAACTCATTGAAGTAAGGCTATGGAAAGCTCTCCACTATTGCTTTCAGGGATCATTTCCCAGATAAACTACCACTCCTAAATAAAATGCACTCAAATTCTCTGTCGGGGTCTGCTTCCAGAAAACCCAACATAAAGCACATAGTCAATTTCTGTCTAGTTGATTCTGACTCATGGTGACATCATGTGCTTCAGAGTAGAACTGCTCCATAGGGTTTTCAGTGGCTTTGACCTTTTGGAAGTAGGTGACCATGCCTTTCTTCCAAGGCAACTCTGGGTGGATTCGAACTGCCAGTGTTTTGGTTAGTAGCCAAGTGCTTAACCGTTAGCACCATCCTGGGACTCCAAAGGACATAAGGGGCATGACTTTTAGGAAGAGTCATTTTGCTGCCGCTGTTTTACCTTGGCCATATAGAATTTGAAGTGGTGATTACTAATGGAGAAATATTGTCTCCAAAATGTAGTCACCACTGACAATGGTTACAGTATCAAGTAGCATAAACTGGAATTAGGAAAATTATTAAGCATCATGTCAGTCGCAGCAAGCAAGTCAAAATGTTCGGAACATCAGAATACCACATGGAAATCTCCTGCGATGGAAGCAGAAACTCAGCATCAGTTGGAAGGAGATAGACAGCTGGAGAGAGAAGCAGCCCAGGCAAGGGGTTGGCAGGGACCAGCCATTTCTAGGGAGTGACGTGCTGCGTATTAGTTAAGGCAAAGGCTAATCTCATGCCTCTTTGTTGCATCAGGTTAGCCTCTACCTTAATGAATACACCTCCTGCTACTCCAAAGAGGCTCCAAATACAACGGCTCAAAGAAAATAGGAGGTGGTTTATCTCTCGTGTGTCAGTCCCCAAGTGAGCCATTTGTGTTGGCAGGTGGCCCTGCTTCTCCTGGCCAAGAAGAGACCCAGGTTCCTTCATAATGTTGCTTGGCCACCCCCAGGGTATTTTTATTGCCTTCTTGGCTGCAGCTTGGTGTCAGGCTTGTTTAAGCTCCAGCTTGTGTGAAGGGGAAAGAAACTCTAGGCCAGTTGGCTTGTCTTTTAGGTTGGAGATGATTCAAATGTCATACATATCATACTTCCCTTTACATCTTATTGGTCCAAACTTAGTCACATAATCAGTTGGTAAACTGTTAGGGACTCCTGAGAGTGTAGTCACTAGCTGGTGACCAAGTGGTCAAGATGAAGTGTTATCACTATGGAAGAAGAGGGGGACAGATTTTGATGGACAATGTCCATAGGTGGCCGCTAAAAGTTTAGAAAACTAAACTTTGGAGACTATATTTCATAAAATCTAAGATGTCTTTGATTGTAAGATGCACCAGTGTTTGATATAACTCTAAAGAAGAAAAAATGACACTTTTTTTTATAATTGTGAGATGCCATTGGCTGTAATATGCATCCTGATTTCAGAAGTGTTAAAATGTGAAAAATGTGTTTCTTTGAATCAATGATTTTTGACAAAGGTGCAAAGGCAATTCAATGAAGAAAGAATAGTCTTGTCAGCAAATGGTGTTGGAATGACTGGATGTCCATGTGCGAACAAATTAACCTTGACCCCTAAGTTGTATCTTACACAAAAATGAGCTCAAAGTGTATCATAAACCTAGATGTAAAATGTAAAATGATAAAGCTTCTAGAAGAAAGCATAGGAAAAAATCTTTGTAACCTTGGGTTAGGTAAGGAGTATCTAGGTATGACACCAAAAGCTTGACTCATTAAAAAAAAATCGATAAATTGGATTTTATCAAAATTAAAAACTTTTGCTCTCTGAAAGAACTATTAAGAGGATGAAAAGACAATTTACAGACTGGAAGAAAATATTACCAAATCATATTTCTGACCAAGAAACTATCCAGAATATAAAAAGAATTCTCAAATGTTAACGACAAGAAAACAATCCAATAAGAAACCATCAGATTTGACCAGACACTTCACCAAAGAATACATACAGATGGCCAATAAGCACAGGAAAAGATGCTCAACATCATTAATCACTAAAGAAACAGAAACTAAGTCCACACTAAGATACCACCAAACGCCAATTAAACCAAGAAAAACCAGTTGTCATCGAGCCGACTCCAACTCATGGCAACCCCGTGGGTGTCAGAGCAGAACTGTGCTCCACAGGGTTTTCAGTGGCTGATTTTTTGGAAGTAGATCCCCAGGCTTTTCTTCCAAGGCACCTCTGGGTATACTGGGTGGGGCAACCTTTCGGTTAGCAACTGAGCACATTAACCCATTTGCAGCACCCAGGGACTACATAGGAAGGGTTAAGATCAACGAAACTGACAATATCAAATGCGAATGAACAACTGGACTGCTCAGTCACTGCTGGCAGGAATGCAAAATGGTAGAGCCACTTCGGCAGTTTTTCAGTTTTTTAAAAGTTTAAAAATACGCTTACGTTATGCCCTAGCAATTCCACTCCTGGGTATTTACTCAAGTGAAGTGAAAACTTAGGTTTATGAAAAGCCTATAAGTGAATGTTTATTCAAATCATCCAATTGTACGGTGATTTTTTTTTTTTTTTTTTTTTGCTGACTGTCCATTTCTCTCTCCTCAGTAATGAGAGGTTTTAATCTAGCTTTAAAATGTCTACCAATCTGATAGGCAAAACAAAGTGTGTCATTGTTGGCTTAATTTTCAATTCCCTAAATACTATTAAGTAAGTCATCTCTACTTTTTATTAATCATTTCTATTTTTTTCACGTATAACCCTTTGTCTTTATTAATTTGTAAAATAAAAGAAACTAGCCTTTACCTGTCGTATATGCAGTAGATGTTTTTCCTCACTTTGTCATTTGCTTTTGGCTTCAATAGTTTTTTTTTCCATGTAGGAGTTTTACATTTTTAAATAGTAAGGTTTAAACGTAAAATTTTAACATACCGGAAGTAGAATGAATCCAGCCCAGATCCTGGGTTCTTAACCACTGAAATGTACTGACTGCTACTTAGTAGAATGGCTAGTCTGGCCTCATAAAATAGTCTATAAAGGGCCATTGCTCTGAGAATTATCTTGTATAATGGGTTTTCAGGTAACATAAAAAAATTTTTTTTTTTTTTTTATAAGACTGGTGATGTCTTTTGGAAAATGGGATTTTTTCCCAATGCTTTTTGAATTACAATGCCCAGTCTGTTTCTAAAGATGGGCCGTTTCTGAAGAGAAAGCAAGATCGTGAAGGGCAAAGCCCACCCCTGAGAGTGACTCACTCCTCCAAGTGGGCAGGCCGTCTGCCAAGGCCTGGTTCTGACTTGGCCTGATTTAGGGCATGCTGACTCTGATTTGGGAAAAGTATAAACTTGATTTACCAGGTCATTAGGAGGCATCTTCTGTTCCCTTTTATTTACCTTCAAGAGGCCATGAGATCCTAGGATGTGATTAGAAATGAGTAAGTAAATGCATTTTGTATGAAGTCATTTGGTCACGCAGAGTGAGGGTGGGTGGGGTGGAAGGTGCAGGGAGGTGGTAGGACCAGGTAGGGAAGGGTTAGAGGCACAGGCACACCTGGGCCTGCTAGGCTTAGTCATCTCCTCCTCCAGTCTCTGGGCACTGAGGTGGGAGTGGTACTTTGGGGGGTAGCTGGAAATCACCCAGTTCTCAAAAATCAAAGCCAGCATTTGTTATAGTTTCAGTCTTCCAGGACTTCAGAACTTTGGGGCAGTTGAAAAACTCCATACAATAATCTTTTTTTTTCTCCTCTACAAAACTGTGACAATGGATCAGATGCTCTTGAAGGGTCCTTCTAGCTCTTACCTTGAGTGGTTCCATGAGTTTCTGGAAGGGTCACTCTGCCTTATCAGCACTCATCAGAAGGGAATTATGAGAACTGGGAGCCGGGACAGGAGGGCTGGGGGCAGGAGGCAGTGGACACTGGAGGGTGAGGTGCCAGAGGCCAAAGGCAACTTCGCCCTTCCCTTCTAACCCTTCTACTGTGAAGACCATTGGAGCTGGGGGTAGGGAGTCAGGGGTGGCCAAGACGCAGACAACCCCATAGATTGTGATAAAGCTCAGGTCTTGCTGTGGTGGACACTGTCCTCACCTCCCAGGAGAGCTTGGAAAGGTATGAGTGCCAAAGTCCTCCCTTGGTGGCTGTTGTTGCTACCTGAAATCCCAAGAGCTGGGCTTCTTTCACCGGCTAAGCCCTGCTTCAGCTGCTGACAGAGACCTTAAAGGGACTCCAGTTAGATTAAAACAGATGGGGGAGGGGGAAAGAGAGGGACAAGGGGCTAAAGGGTGGGAAAGGAGTTGAAGGGTGGGGAATCAAACAGAAAAGGATGGCAACAGGTTGTGTGTAGGCCAAATGTCACTAATTATGTGTTCCGGATTTGACTCAGCTCTGTGGCCGCTCCCCTATCTCTGGCGCCTCCTCCTCCTCCACGTTGGGAGGACACTCTTCCTGCTGGCACCTGGCCTCCTGTCTACAAACTGTTGAGTTTTTGCTCACCAGCACCCTCCCTCACACTTAAAAAAACAAGAGGATGATGCTTTGGATTCTACACACTCCCTCTTTTGAAAAACTCTCTCATATCAGATTTCCCCATAATTAATTTCTCTGCTTTCTAAACATGTATCAACACTGTCCTCTTCTAAGAGGCTTTCCTTAATCCAGAGCACTGTATTTGGAGTGCTTCCTGAAGACGTTTGGCCTCAGCATGCAGCTCACAGCCTGAGGCCTCCCTGCTCTGGGATGTCAGGGTCCCCACCTGACTGCCCTGGGTGGCCCAACACTAGGGACGCACCTTTCTCCAGGAATAACGGTCAGAGCATGAGGAGGTGGCTCCCAGGTCAAGTCAGTGAGGGTTTGCACATTTGTCCAGGGACAGGATCTCCGATCACAGATGTGCCGCTATGGTGCAATGGAGGGTCTCACCAGTTTCTGCTTTTCTTCTCTGTCTTCGTGGTGCTGCCTCCCTGTTGTAGAAATTTTGGAAAACAGAGAAAATAATGAAGAGGTTGAAAATGATCCATACACTTAGTACCCACTGGTAACATTCTGGCATTTCCCTTTCAGTCTCTTCTTTTTCCATTCCTTTTTTCCTTATATAGTTGAGATCAAGCAATGTATACTACTTTCTATAATGGTTTTTAAACTTAACCCTATATGCACGGAGTTTATGTTAATGATGGTGGAATAGTTTGGAAAAGGATAGCGATAATGATTGCACAGCATGAAGAAAGGAATCGGGTATCACTGAATTATACTTGTAGAAATGATTGAGTTGGTGAAATGTTTTGTTGTGTATATTCTAATAACAATAAAAAAGAAAAACTTAACCAGATATCAATAGGATTTTCCTCTGATATTAAAACTTTTGTGAACATCATTTTTAATGGTTGTATAATATCCCACCAAAAGCATATGCCATGTGTGGCTAATTGCCTCCATGAACAACTGCCCCCTTTGCCATGAGACCAGAAGAACTGGACAGTGCCCAGCTACCATCACTAAACATTTTAATCAAAAAGTCTATAGATGAACCCTACAAATCAAAACCACAGTGACTCCCACTAGGATGGGTAAGATTAAAAAAAAAAAAAACCAGAATATAACAAATCTTGGTGAGGATGTGGGGAAATTGAAAACCCTATCCATTGCTGGTGAGAATGCAAAATGGTACAGCCATTGTGGAAAACAGTGTGGCAGTTCCTCAAAAAACTGAAAACAGAACTACCATATGATTCGGCAATTCCACTCCTAGGTACCAGAAGACTTGAAAGCAGAGGCTCAAACAGAGACTTTTACACCAACGTTCATCGTACCACTATTCACAATAGCCAAAAGGTGGAAACAGCATAAATGCCCACCAACAGATGAATGCATAAACAAAATGTGGTACATACATACAATGACATACTACTCAGCCAGTAGGAGAAATGAAGTTTTGATACATGCTACGGTATGGATAGAGCTTGAAGACATTATGCTGAGCGAAATAAGCCAATGGCCAAAGGACAAATATTATTGTATGACTTTATTTATATTAAAAAAAACAAGAAAAGGCAAACGTATAGAGAGCAAAGTTTATTCGTGGTTACCAGGGCTGGGAGAGAGAGGGAAAGTGTGGTTAACGGAGATGGAAAAATTGCATTGATTAAGGGCAGGGTTGCACAGCCCATTATTGTAATTGCTGTTGTACACCTGTAAAAAGCTGAATTGGCAAAGTAGTGTGGTAGATATGTTTACAACAGGGACAAAAAAAAAAAAAAAGAGTAGCTGCTGAGGCTGCTTATGTACAACCAAACATCTCATGGGGTTTGGTTCCTTTGTTTGGAGGTTTAGGTCACAGTTTCATGGGACCTCCCAGTTAATTGGGCTAACAACGTGTTTAGTGATTCTGTTCTACTTTTAGCTCATTGTGTAGTGCCTGGGGTCTTAAAAGCTTGCAAGCGGCAATCCAAAGCACAACAATTGGTCTCTATTCACCTGCAGCAACAGAAGAAGAAGGAATAGGAGCAGGATATAGAATTTGTGGGTAATTGCTTTCATGACTGACTTGCACCTTTGCCATGAGACCAGAAGAACTGGATGGTGCCCGGCTACCATTACTGAACATTTTGATTGAAGGGTCCTGATCAAAGGGGACAAAATGTAAAACAGAATTTAAAATTCTCATGGATTCCAGGCTTTGTGGAGCCATGGAGGGTGGATGAACCCCTGAAACTATTGCCCTGAGATAATCTTTTTACCTTAAACCAAAAATACCCCCTGAAGTCTTCTTACAACTGAACAATAGCTTAACCAACAAAAATGACTGCCTTGAGCTTTATGCTCTTTTAAGAACTATCTTTATGGGATCAAATTGACAACAGCAACTCAAAAGATTAAATAGGAACCTTAGCGGGCAGTGAGTGTACATTAATGAGGGAGGAACACCTCAGAAAAGGAGGGTGAGAATAGTTGTACATCTCAAAGAATGTAATCAATGTCACTAAATTGTACATGTAGAAACTGTTGAATTGGTTTATATTTTGCTGCATATATTCTCAACAACAACAACAAAATAAATAAGATTTAGAAGAAAACAAAATCAGTTACGGGTAGTCCTTGACTTACCGCCTATTCGAGTTATGACAAACCGCACTTGTGATCGTCTGTTTTTATTTTGTATGTTTTATTGTTAGTAATATGTACTGCATACAAGGTTGCAGTATGTGATTTTCTGATGTCATCATATCTGTAAGTTTATATGTAATGTTTCCAACCCCCAAAGACAAATAAAGATCAGATTTATATACATACATATATTAAAAAAAAGAAAATATTCTATAGAAGAATTCTGATCAAAAGAGGGCAAAATGCAGAACAGAATTTCAAATTCTCATGGAATCCAACTTTTTGGTGCCATGGAGGCTGGGTGAACTCCCAGAACTATTGCCCTGAGGTAATTTTTAAACCATAAACCAAAAACATCCCCTGAAATCTTCTTAACTAGTCTTCCCAATAACAACAAAATGAATATTTTTTAAAAATAATATGCTGATTTTAGCTAACAATTTTGCTTTTTTTTTTGATAATTAAGTTACTTCTACTTTTAAATTATCATAAGTAAATCTGAAATGAGCATCTTGGTGTACAAATCCTTTAAAATGGACTGCCAGGAATGGGATGACCAGAAGGGCAGGTTTTGCTTAATCCCAGGCAGGCAGAACCTTTCTCAACCTCCATTCCTCCTGCCCTATTATGAGCTTTTGGGCCACTCTTAAGACAGTTTACATGTTCCAGCACATTACTTTCCCAAAGCTTGTACCAGTTCACATTTCCACCAGCACTGGATACTAATCAGGGTATTTCGAGAGGTCATTTGTAAACTGGAGAAATCCTTATGTTGCTTTGATCACGAGGAAAACCACACCTGATCTACCCACCAGAGCCAGTTCGCTGGGCCTGTCACAAATAAATAATGACAATGCTCTGTACATAGAATATAATCCTGACAACACCCTGTGAGATAGTGACATCCTGTTTTCTAGACGTTCAGTAAAAAACGTTCAGTAGAGATGCAGAAATGATAAGGAACTTGTCCAAGGTTACACTGTAAACCCAGGTTGTCTGGCTCCTAAAACCTTGCTCTTGCTCCACACATAAAAAAAAAAAAAAAAAAAAAAATCCATTACCGTCGAGTAGATTCTGACTCAAAGTGACCCTAGAGGACAGAGTAGAACTGCCCCATGGGGTTTCCAAGGAGTGGCTGGTGGGTTTGAACTGCCAACCTTTTGGTTAGCAGCTGTAGCATTTAACCGCTGCACCACCAGCTCTCCATGATCCATGCTACAGGGCTCTGAAGAAAACAGGAGAGAACTTGTGGCTGAACGCTGAGGCTGACCAGGGTTTGGGGCTCAGAGCTGGCTGTAGGGGGGTTGCCTGATCTGGGTTTTGGTTGTGGTTTTGGCTGTACCATTTGAGTCACCCGCCACTGGGATGAACAGGTGGCTGAGGGGTGTTTGCTGTGTCTCCGCAGGACAGGTCTTACGGTAATTATGATGCAGGCAGAGGCTTTCCAAAGCTTGGGTCCTTCTGTTCCAATGACTAAGTCCAAGGTGCAGGGTGCTGGGGCCTGGATTTCCCTAAATAGAGACAGTGCACTTCATCTACTGCCCTGACGGACAAAACACTTTTAATTTAATATCCTTGAACATCTAACCTCCTCTAAACACAAACTTATTAACTGCAAAAATGTGTTATATGCATGCCCTTCCATGTGCAGTTTCTTTTTCTTCTCTTTTTTGGTTGCTTTTCATTCCTACCTTCCTCTCTTTCTCCATCCAGGGACTTGCCCCCATGTTGCTTAGATTAGTAATGTTTAGTTCTAAGCTGGAGGGTGGTACACAAATTTTTTTTGTTGTTGTTCTTTTGACTGTAATGTAGTTTCATATGGAGCCCTGGTGGCACAGTGGTTAAGTGTTCTGCTGCTAACCGAAAGGTCAGCAGTTCAAATTCACCAACTACTCCTTGGAAACCCTAATGGGGCAGTTCTACTTTGTCTTATAGGATCACTATGAGTTGGAATCCACACGATGGCAACAGGTTTGGTTTTGGCTATAGTTTTATTCAGCTTTTGTATTTGTTTCAATGATCTATTGTTTCATAACAAGCCACCTAGAATTTAGTGGCCTAAACCAAACATTTATTATTTTTTATGATTCTCTGTGTTAGCTGGGCTCTGCTGGGAGTTTCTTCTGCTCTGTATGGTGTTGTCTGGGCTCACTCATGTGGTGGCATTCAGCTGAGAGCTTGGCTCAGACTGGAATATTTAATATGGTTTCACTTACATATGGGACAACTTATCCAAAATGGCTGGAATGGGCTGCTTATAGGGGTCCCTGGGTGGTGCAAACAGTTAAGCACTCAACTACTAGCAAAAAGTTTGGCTGTTCAAACACATCCAGTGGTGCCTCAGAAGACAGGTCTGGCTATCTGCTTCCAAAAGGTCACACCCTTGAAAACCCTATGGTGCAGTTCTACTCCAATACACATGGGGTCATCATGAGTTGGAATTGACTCGATGGCAATTAACAACAACCGTTGTTTAGAGCCTCGCTATCCTGAATTTCATGCTACTCATTCTCTCACTTTTTGTAACCTCTAAAAAATACATTATTTAGAGTAATTTTTTTAGCTTAGTATTTTGTTTTTGAGATTTATGCACATTAATATATCAACTGTAGCTCATTAATTTTTAGTACTGTGTTACATTTTATTGTTGATAAGGTTTGGGTTGTTCCCAATATTTTACTCCTATGCATGCATATTTATGTTTTTAAATATATTTCAAAAATTTGTTTTAATTTAGCTATAATTTTTATTAAGGCTGTATATGCACATATATATAAAGCCTTACACAAAAATCATCAGTCCTCTCTTCTCCATCCCCACCCCACCCTTTTTTCTGTTCCTCAGAGCCAACCACTTTCAGCTTTTACCTGATTACTTTGGTCTTTCCACGTCTCTAAATAACATACAAGGAGCCTTGGTGGCTCAATGGATAAGTGCCCAGCTCTCAGCTGCTAACTCAAAGGTCTGCAGTTCAAATCCACCCAGCGGTTCTGCGAGAGAAAAGTCATAGCATTCTGCTCCCGTAAAGATTAAAAAAAATTACAGCCCAGGAAACCTTATGGGGCAGTTCTATTCTGTCCTATAGGGTTGTTACGAGTTAGAATCTACTCAATGGCACACAACAACAAATGACACACTTACACTGCTACTTCTGGAGTTTTTGAGAATTTTAGTCTTTCTCGTAAAAATCTCTCACAATTAGACCATACATATGCCGTCTTTCCATTCCCCAATCCTTCCATGTTGTAATTTTTAAAAATTTTTATTCACATAGAATTTTTTTTTTTAAATTGTGCTTTAGGTGAAAGTTTACTGAGCAAAGTAGTTTCTCATTAAACAGGTAATACACAAATTGTTTTGTGACATTTGTTGCCAACACTGTGATGTGTCCACACTCTCCCCTTCTCCACCTTGGGTTCCCTGTTTCCACTCATCCAGTTTTCCTGTCCCTTCCTGTCTTGTCTTTGCTTTTGGGCTGATGTGCCCATTTAGTCTCATATACGTGCTTGAAATATGAAGCACGTTCCTCACGTGTGTTATTGTTGGACCTATACAAATGTCTAATCTTTGGCTGAAGGTGAACCTCAGGATTGACTTCAGCCCTGAGTTAAAAGGGTGCCTGGGGCCATACTCTCAGGGTTTCTTCAGTTTCTGTCAGACCAGCAAGTCTGGTGTCTTTTATTTTTTTCTGAATTTGAATTTTGTTCTATATTTTTCTCCTGCTCTGTCTGGGACCCTCTATTGTGATCTCTGCCAGAGTGGTTGGTGGTGGTAACCAGGCACCATCTGGTTGTTCTAGGCTTAGTCTGGTGGAGGCTGTGGTAGTTGTGGTCCTTAGTCCTTTGGATTAATCTTTCCCTGTGTCTTTGGCTTTCTTCATTCTCCTTTCCTCCAGCTGGGATGGGACTAGTAAATGTCTCTTAGATGGCCACTCACAGGCTTTTAAGACCCCAGACAACACTCACCACAGTCGGATGAAGAACATTTTCTTTCTAGACTGTTACGCCAAGTGAGCTAGATGACCCCCGAGACCACGGTCCCCAGCCCTCTGCCCAGTAGCTTGGTCCCTCAGGGTGTTTGGATGTGTCCATGAAGCTTCTATGACTTGGCCCTGGTCAAGTTGTGCTGACACATGTAATAGTTTTTGCTAGATTAATATTATGGCTATAGAAGTGATTTTCATGGTTGTTTACTTTTTCTTCCTTGTAAAACTTTCTGTGTTTTCTATAATTAATACTTGTTTTTGTTGTTCAATTTTTATTGCTTTTGTTGTGTTTTTGGTGAAAGTTTACACAGCAAATTAGGTTCTCATTTAACAATTTCTATACATAGTGTTCAGCAACATTGGCTACATTTTCCACAACCTGCCAGCATTCTCATTTTCATTTTGGATGTTCTGTTTCCATTAATCTAGCTTCCCTGTCCCTCCTTACATTTTCATCTTTGGTCTAGGGTAAATGTTTACCATTTGGTTTCATTTAGATGATTATTTAGAGGAGCTCAGTACTCACGGGTGATATTTATTTTATGGGCCAATTTGTCATTTGGCTGAAAAGTGACCTCTGGGAGTGGTTTGAGTTCCAAATTTAAAGCACATCCCAGGACAACAGTCTCTGGGGTTCCTATAGGCTCTACTGGTCCAGTAAGTCTGGCTTTTTTTTTTTTTTTTAGGAATTTGAGTTTCATTCCACATTTTTCTCCCATTTATCTGGGATCATCAACTGTGTCCCTGGTGGGAACCTTCAGTAGTGGTAGCCAGGCACCATCTAGTTCTTCTGGTCTCAGGGTAGGTGAGGCCATAGTTCATATAGGGGATTAGCCCTGTAGACTAGTTTCTTCTCTGAGTCTTTGGTTTCCGTCTCTGTCTTTTGCTACAGACGAGTACTTGTAGAGACCAATAGTTGTATCTTAGATGGCCACTTGGAAGCCTTTAAGACCCCAGATGCTACTCACCAAACTAGGATGTAGAACACTATCTTTTTGAACTATATATCGTGCCAATCGACCAAATTGCCCCACGAGACTATGGTCCTAAGCCCTCAAACCCAGTAAACAAATCCGACAAGGTGTGTGGTTATGTGTAGGAAGTATCTGTAACTGTGCCCCCATGTGCTTTATTTTATATGTGAATATATATGCAGCACACATAAACATGTATATCCATGTCTACAGATACACCTGTACATGCAATCTATATATCACATGTGCCTACCTATACATATATATGCTTACATATCTTTGTAACCACACACATATTTTTTAGTTGTTATTACTATTGTTGCAAAATTATGTATATTATAGCATTTACAAAATTCTCTCTTATTCTTGTGTATAGATGCTTCATTTTTAAAGTACTTATCACTAATTGAAACCAAATCAATTTCTACCCCCTTTGGGTATATCTCATCTCTAAGTGTTCAACTGCATTCTTATTCTATCAATCTCATCTTCTGTATGATATCCTTCCAGGTACCTTCTGCCCTACTCCAACTGGGACTGGTTCCTTGCTTAGCCTGGTCAGGAGCTGTGATCTTGGTATCTCCCCTCATAATTATCTGGCAGTTTTCTTACACCTGGACCCTATTATCTTCCTCTTTCTTGAATCAATCCTTTGTTCTCTCTTGGTTCACATCTTACAGCAGCTATTGGAGAAAGAGTACATAGAGGGAAAATTATTTTGAGGCCTTGCATATCTGAAAATATCTTTATTTTACCCTCACGCTTAGTTAATAGTATAAAGGAAAGAGAATTCTAGGTTAAAATAATTTTCTCTCATAATTTTGAAGGCATTCCTCCATTGTCTTCTAGCTTCCAGCTGAGAAGCCTGATGCCATTCTGATTGTTGATCTTTTGCAAGTGATTGTTTCGCAGTCTTCACCCCTTGAGGGTCTTTTTTCTTCCCCCCACTTTGTGTCCTGAAATTTGTGCCTTGGTGTGGGTCTATTATAATCTACTACTTTGGGCATTTGATGGGTCCTTTCAATCTGGGAATTCTTGTCCCTCAATTCTGGGAAATTTTCTTGAATTATTTCCTTGATGATTTTCTCTGTTTCCTTGCTTAGGAACTCCTGTATTCAGACGTTGGTATTCCTAGGCTTGTCCTCTAGTTTAATGATCTTTTTTTCTGCTGATTTCCATCTTGCTCTACTTTCTAGGAGAGTTCCTCAACAATGTCTTCCACCCCGATATTAAAAATTTTCAATTCTGCAATCATGCTTTTAATTTCCAAGAGCTTTTCCTTGTGCCCTGAAATTACTTTTATATAACTTCCTGTTCTTGTTTCATAATTGCTATGCTTTGTTTTACCTCTCTGAGGATATTAAAGGCAATTTTGTTTGTTTGTTTAAGTTTTCTCCTCCCTGCATAGGCTTCTGTTTCCTCTAGATGGCTTAAAAAAAAAAAAAATTGTTTTCGTCTCTGTCTTTCTTAATAGATGATTTCCTCAAAAACCTAGTGATGCTTGGTTTTCTGTTTGTATGTAATAGTGAGGCTAAAAAGTGAATTTAAAGCTCCTTTTTTTTTTTACTGTGTGGGTGGAGCCCTGGTGGCACGCTGGTTAAGAGCTCACCTGCTAACCAAAAGTTGGCAGCTTGAATCCACCGTCTGCTCTTTGGAAACCCCATGCAGCAGTTCTACTCTGCCCTATAGGGTCACTGAGTCAGAATTGACTTAACGTCAATGGGTTCAGTTTTTTGGTTTTACTGTTAGAGTGGGGTTCATCAACTTCGGTCTTCATTATAGGATGATCTGAGTGGACTATTGCATTGTCAGTATCTTTAGGTGTTTCCTCTTGTGTTGAGGGTATTCTCCAGGGAAATATCCTAAAGTCTCTTTCTTGGGAGTATAGGCTTGGCTTCCAGTTTTCTAGGAGCTGAATGTGGGAGAGACTGGTGAATTCAGCATCCAGTAACATTCAACTCAGTGCTTCTCAACCTTTTTCAAGGCCTGGCACATAATTTTTGCAGAAAACTGGTGAAAACTCATTGAGGCTGTTTGTGCCTGGGGTGACTGCTCTGGTCACTCCATATGAATGTGGACTTATTAAGAATTTTCAGTTTTCTTTGTATTTTTCCTGGATCCATCCAGAGCCAAGGCCAAGCAGGTATAACTATGCAGCATTGTCCTCTTGGAGTGGGGACTGTTCTGGTTCATCCTGAAGGATGCTGCCCTTTTGGGGTCTATGCAGGTATGTCTGACATGACTAGTACTCTGTGGGTCCCCAGGCTTTGACTTTGCCCACTCCTTCTGTGGGCATTAGGCCCCAGGCATTGACAGATACCTTCAGGGTGAACGTTGCCTCCAGGGCTTTCTTAGCCTCCTAGGTTGCCTCCAGGGCTTTCTTAGCCTCCTAGGTATGCATTTTGTAATCTTTTCAGCCTCTGGAGAATTCTCTTTCTTTCCTCCCAGCTCAAACACACGTTTAAAAAATTCGGCATTTTTAATTGTGCTATACTGGAGGAATTTCACAGATCTTGTCTGCTATATGGTTGGAAGAAGAGGTCTTGACCACTGTTTGACATGAAATTTGAAAAGGATAAGTGCCTTTCCCAAAGTCAAGCAGTGGGGTGGTAGAGAAGAGCTGCTTTTTCTTTTTTTCTTCCATACCCTTTTTTAAATTTCACTGATTAAAATTTATTTTTTGTGGTAAGTGGTATTTCATAAAATATATAATCTTATTATTTTTTATTATACTTTAGGTGCTTTATAGAACAAACTAGCATCTCATTAAAGAGTTAGTACACACATTGTTTTATGACATTGGTTATCAACCCCATGACATGTCAACACTCTCCCTTCTTGACCTTGGGTTCCCTATTACCAGCTTTCCTGTGCCCTTCTGCCTTTTAGTCCTTGCCCCTGAGATGAGGTGCCCCTTTAGTCTCATTTGTTTTATGGGTCTGTTTAATCTTTGGCTGAAGGGTGAACCTTGGGAGTGACTGCATTACTGAGCTAAAAGAGTGTCTGGGGGCCATACTCTCAGGGTTTCTCCAGTCTCTGTCAGGCCAATAAGTCTGGTCTTGTTTTGTGAGTTAGAATTTTGTTCTACATTTTTCTCCAGCTCTGTCTGGGACCCTCTATCATGATCCCTGTCAGAGCAGTCAGTGGTGATAGCCAGGTACCATCTGGTTGTATTGGGCTCAGTCTGGTGAAGGCCATGGTAGTTGTGGTCCATTTGTCCTTTGGACTAATCTTTCCCTTGTAACTTTAGTTTTCTTCATTCTCCCTAGCTCCTGAAGGGGTGAGACCAGTGGAGTATCTTAGATGGCCACTCACAGGCTTTTAAGACCCCAGACACTACTCACCAAAGTAGAATGTAGAACATTTTCTTTATAAACTATGTTATGCCAATTGAGCTAGATGTTCCCCGAGACTACGGTCCCCACAGCCCTCAGGGCTGCTTATTTTTATATTATCAAACTTTTATTCAGTTTCTCTCAGTGCAACACATACTGGTGGACACTGTGGGGGCCCACAAATAAATAAAACTCAGTCCCCTCTCTCAAAGACTTATACTCTAACAAGGGAGAAAATGAGGACTGCAAGAAGAGATGGGATTTGCAGGATGAACCAGTGGAAGAGGCCCATTCTAAGCTGCTTCAGTAAGTTGGGTGTGGAGGGCTGCCTGTCAGGAGGTAGCCTGTAAGAGGTTTCCTTTATCTGAACTGAAACCTGCATCCCCTGGCCCTAGCTCTGCCTTCAGGAGCCAAGCTGAATAAGTCCACCCCTGCAGATTTTTGAAGACATTTGTGTGGTGTTTTATTTTGTTTTTGTCTGCATCTCAGTCTCTTCTATGTATGGAAGATGTCCCACTCCATGGGATTTAGTGGAAGGCAGGAGTTCCTTTCCCACATGGTGTCTGAAAAGGGCCAGGCAGTTCCTGTCCATGCCCTAGGCAGCTCAGGTGTGGGTCTGTGACCAAGGTTGAGCAGCTGGAGGATCCCACCTGGACTGTGAGCCTAGAGGGAATGACACAATATGCAAGAACCAGTTATAGATTGTTCACCAATCAGCAGTGGAGACAAGAGTCTGGAGAAGGTGGCAGCAAGAGTCTAGTGGAGCCAGTGGTGCCAGCAGAGCTGTACAGCCAGATTGTCCCCTGGGGCTGTACTGGCTGCATGACTTGCTGCCCAGCCTCCCTGGGTTCTGTTTTCCAAGCCTGGTTCCTCAGCCTTCCTGTTATTTCCATTGTCTACCAAGATGCTCTTTTTCTGCCTAAGTTAGCCAGAGTTGGGTTTTATTATTGACAACAAGCACCATGACTGGTACAAGAGTACCATTCCCCAACCCCCATCCCACCTCCAAGTCTTCTCTTTTGTAAACCCAATATTCACTTTCTAGAACTTTCACTGCCTTAGGTGGTGTCCCCTGTAAGCATAGTGCTTAGACCTGAGTACTGTTTCAAATGGTCTTCCCAGGAACGAGTACGTGGGAGACTTTCAATGATCTGGGTACCACAGTGACATGGTCTTTTCTACATCCTGAAATTTCAGCAATAGAATTGGTCTTCCTTCTTCTTGAGGAGAAGTGAGGAAGAGGCTAGACAGAGGGGCGTGAAGGTGCCCTTACTTCTATGTAATTGAATGATTTGAAGTTTTGCAACTGAAATGTAAGGACTTTACATTTAATTTTCTCTTGTTGGTTTCAGGCCATCATTCCACCTATGAAATAACTTTGAATATAGAATTGTCTTTCATCCTTGTGTCCTCAGAACCTACCATGGTGGCTAACATGCAGTGGAATGAATGAATGACTTTAGATTTAAGACAGTTGACCAGAGCATCTGGATTGCCTAATGCCTACTCTGCCAATCTGTCTTCCATCCACAAGGTTCCTGAGAGGCCTGAATCCACAAGGAACAACTGGAAATGAAGCAAGTGTACCTCATTATCATCTGGGCCCATGCTCCAAACCAACTATGTTTCTCCCTCCCCCAGCGTGGAGTTCTGGTAAAGGTATGTTGGGTCATGTGTCTCAGGCAACAAATTATTTTGCAGGCATTAAATGAAACTAAATAGTTTGTAGTTTCTTGAATTATTCTTTCTAGTACATCTGTCAACATTGGGGCCGCCTTCCTAGCAGGTCCAATTTTAATTCTTTGATGGCGGTGAATGGGAATTTTGAGAACCCAAGAATCTGAGGTCAAGGGGTTTCACTTGTCTTTATTCCCTTCTGGTTATAACATCTGATGTTGCTGCCCTGTCTGGCGCTCTGCCTGTCGGTAGGGGGTCACCAGTTGTCAGAATGCTCCCAGGTATGGAAGGCAGGGGTGAGGTAGACAGCAGAGAAGTTTGTCCAGGGCATGCACCTGCAGAAATTAAGGACCCAAGATGACATCCAAACACAACCTTCTTTTACTTTCATTTGGAACACTGATAGACAAGATTTTCACCAATTGTAGAAACAAAGCCGGAATGATTTCCAGACAAAAGGGACATTGAGTGGTGGATTTGTCGATGCTACATGCTCTCCTGTCTCACTACACATATGCCACCACTTTCTTGGAAGGAGCAAAAAGGCCTTGGTGTACCTCACTTAGGAACAGTAAACAGTGACTACCATTAAGCCAAACTTACTTCCCTTGAGACAGTGTTGCAGGGAAGTATCACGAGGACTCAGGCCCCATGTTGGGGATTTTCCAGAGGGTCTTCTGAAACTCTACTTGTCCCCCTTAAGGAAATGTACATGTTGCCTCCTTTTTGGCATGTGCTCCATTTTTTAAATAATTTATCAGATATTACTGTTGCTGGGTCTGAGGACACGTTGGACATTTATTTTAAAAGGACAGTGTGTAAGATATTTGAGGAGATCCTGGGTGGTGCGAACAGTTAAGTGCTTGACTGATAGGTTGGCAGTTCAACCCCACCCTCAGAAGGTGCCTCAGAAGACAGGCCTGGCGATCTGCTTCTGAAAGGTCACAGTCTTGAAAACCCTATGAAGCAGTCCTACTCTGCACGCACAGGGTCGCCATGAGTCAGAATTGACAGCAACTTTTTTTAACAAGATAGCTGAGTCTGGAGACAAACTCATGACATGGACCTAGGAGCTCTCTGGTTCTCTTCTCCTCTAGGCATGGACCTAGGCTGTCATGTCTGCTCTGCAATTCTTCCTTTGAGGAAATTCCTGTCCCAGTACCTGGCTAGAGGAATGGGTTCATAGCTCAGGCCTGGTTATTGTGGAGCTCAAATTCTTGGCAATGGCGATTGGTTGCAGCTGTGGAGACTGACATATGGCTGGAGCCCTATCCTGGGATTGGTGCATGAAGCCTTGGGAGGCAGAAACCCTCTCTTCACAGGGGTTGTTAGGCTGTGGAGCCTGAGACTCTGGGCTGCTGGTGGTCATCTCAGTCACATGGAGAGGGTCTCTGCAGAAAGAAGCCTAGAAAGCCAAGTGAAGATGAGGAAGATCATGAGAACAAGAGGGAGTGAGAACAAAACCAAGGCAGTGAAGTAGTAAGACACAGTCAGGCAAAGGACCTGACTGCGCTGGGATGCGTTCCAGCCAGGGGGCCAAGGACTTGCCATTCTGATTCTCAGAGTGACACCACATTGCTCCCAGGGGTACCAGCCCCCTCCGTCCGCCTCCAAAATCCCCTTCCCTCTTTTATAAACTGACGAGAGTTGGGTTTATGTCACTTGCATCCAAGAGTCCTCATTAAAATAACATGTTGGGCTTGAATCTTTTCTTTGTGAGTCTATTCAACCTCTTCCAACTTAAGGATAATTTTCTTTGGTGCAGAAGATGCATGCAACAGGGGGCGCTGATGAGTCCTGCTTTCTCTTTACTATTTGTCATCGTTATAGCCTCCTCTCCAGGTGGGTCGCTTTCCCTTTCCCTCACTGTCTGATCTCTCTGAGCGGAACTTACTTGCCCACCTGGGTTCTTAGCAGTTTTCATAAATCCCGTTTACTCTGGACTTTGAATATTTTCACACTCGTCTTAGAATTTTAGTCTAAACTTCTAAAGCTCCTCCTCCGATTTTTTGATCTTGCCTTTTATTACCCTTATTTTGGAAATCCTGGTGGCGTAGCAGTTAAGAGCTGTGGCTGCTAACCAACAGGTAGGCAGTTCGAATCCATCAGGTGCTCCTTGGAAACCCTATGGGGCAGTTCTATTCTGTCCTATAGGGTTGCTATGAGTCGGAATTGAGTTGACAGCAACGGGTTTTTTTTTTTTTGGTTATGTATCTACACATATACATGCTTTTAAAAATTATTTTATATGTATATATAAATTCAGTATAAAAAACATGAAAAGCCAGAAATAGCAAAAAGAGAAAAAAAATAATAACAACGTAATAAAAGAATGTAACCCCTGCATCCAAAGAAAAATATTGTTAATATTCTATCTTCCCATTTTTGGATACTTAACTATGTGTCCACGTTCTATTTAAACTCATTTTTAACAGTAGGAGAGAAATCACTGTCTCCCAAAGTCCTTGTCACTTTCATGGCCTCAGCTATTTCATTCTTTTTGCTCAGAAATAAGTGCTGAGAAGTCATACCACTTCCTCAGGTAATTGCTGCTCTTTTCTCACTTAAAATTGTCAGAGAGGCTAGGCAATACTTTATCAGGTGTGATGATTTTAGCAGAGGCCCTGCCCCCATCCCCACCACTGGGCTTGCCTGCTTCTGGGTGTATTATGTGATGTCTACTGGGGCACCATAACTTGTCTGTCATTTTGTCATACTGTGGTGGCTTGCGTGTTGCTATGATGCTCAAAACTATGCCACCCATATTTCAAATGCCAGCAGGATCACCCAAGGTCGGACAGGTTTCAGCAGAGCTTCCAGACTTAGAGGAAAGGCCTGGGATTTTCTTCTGAAAACTAGCCAGTGAAAACCCTATGGATCACAGCAGAACACTGTCTGAAATAGTGCTGGAAGATGAGTCCCCTAGGTTGGAAGACGCTCATAATACACAGTGGCTGCAAAAACGGCCTCGAGCATGCCAACGGTCATGAAGATGGCGCAGGGCTGGGAAACATTTTCTTTTGTTGTACATGGGGTAGCCATGAGTCAGTGCTGACTTGATGGCAGCTAACAACAAAAACAACAATAGGGGAGGAACAGCCAGACCTTTGATACGACTGTGTGTGTGTGTGTATGTGTACTTCCAGCATGAGTACACTTCTGTTTTTTCACTTACCTTCACTGAAATTCTGGCTCCACCCAGGTTAACAGATTTTCATAATACACTTTTGTACCTTCAGTGCCGCTTCCCATTCCTCTTTTTTAGGAGTGTTATGGCCATGGTCTCTGGGCTTGAGCACACTGAGAATTAAATGCTATTTTTTGGCACTTAGCTATGTGACCCTGAATAAGTTACTTAGTCTCTCGGATCTGATACTGCTCACCTGAGGAATGGGGATAAGTTGATCTAAAAGAGTCAGAGTTGGGTTTATAAGAAGGAGGCAATAATACTCATCAATAGAATCTGAGGAATCGGAGAAAAGAGCCTCCCACTCTCATCATAATCACCACACAAAATTCCACCCTCTCCTGTGCCCCAGAGCCTGAAATAGAATTTGCCAAGGGCAAGATTTTCCTTCTCTTATCAGAGATAAGAGAATATAGCCTCCACTGGAGCTATGCTAGGCTGAGGGTCAGATCTTTATGTAGCACGCTGAGATCTTTATGTGAATATTTTGATACAGAGTAAAGGAGCACTGGGTCCATCTCCAGGGTGGTGAAGGCCTGAAGAAAGGAGGCATAAACAGGACAGGACGGAAGAAACAAAACCAAACCAAACCCACTGCCATAGAGTCAATTCTGACTCCTACTATAGGACAGAGTAGAACTGCTCCCATATCATTTCCAAGGAGCACCTGGTAGATTTGAACTTCTGACCTTTAGGTTAGCAGTTGTAGCTCTTAACAACTACACCACCAGGGTTTCCTATGGAAGAAGGCCACAGAAAAATGCTCTGACAGTTGTTTAACCCTTTGTTATTTTTTGGACACATTGCTTACTGAGCCAGGTGCCTTGAGACAGGACCTGCCCATGTCTATATTTCTTTTCCTGAGCAGTTTCACTGGCTACTCTTTGTACAGAAGAAAATGGTTGGTATTGAGATTTGGGAAGCAATTAGATTTCAAGACATCGCTTATCAAGATAAGCATAAAAAGACGTACAATTGATCCGAAGTATAAGCCACCTTTCTTCTCATTTTGAGTTGTGCCACATCAGCAAATGAAGGTCCCTAAAGCTTTACTCCACCCACATCATTAAGGTCGACTCTACTTTGAGGAGGCAGCTCTTCCCCAGTCATCTCTGAGTACCTTCCAACCTGGGGGGCTCATCTTCCAGCACTATATCAGACAACGCTCCGCTGCTATTCATAAGGTTTTCACTGGCTAATGCTTTTCAGAAGTAGACTGCTGGGTCCTTCTTCCTAGTCTGTCTTAGTCTGGAAGCTCAGCTGAAACCTGTCCTCCATGGGTGACCCTGCTGGTATCTGAACACCAGTGGCATAGCTTCCAGCATCATGGCAACATGCAAGCCCCCACGGTAGGACAAACTGACACGTGGGGGCAACATCCATTAATAATCGGTACCTGGAATATATGAAGTATGAATCTAGGAAAATTGGAAATCGTCAAAAATGAAATGGAATGCATAAACATGGATATCCTAGGTGTTAGTGAGCTGAAATGGACTGGTATTGGCCATTTTGAATGGGACAATCATATAGTCTACTATGCTGGGAATGACAACCTGAAGAGGAATAGTGTTGCATTCATTGTCAAAAAGAACGTTTCAAGATCTATCCTGGACTACAACGCTGTCAGGGATAGGATAATATACATATGCCTACAAGGAAGACCAGTTAATACGACTATTATTCAAATTTACACACCAACCACTAGGGCCAAAAATGAATAGAAGATTTTTATCAGCGGCTGCAGTCTGAAATTGATCAACATGCAATCAAGATGCATTGATAATTACTGGCGATTGGAATGCGAAAATTGGAAACAAAGAAGGATCAGTAGTTGGAAAATATGGCCTTGGTGATAGAAACAATGCTGGAGATCGAATGATAGAATTTTGCAAGACCAACGACTTCCTCATTGCAAATATCTTCTTTCACCAACATAAACGGCGACTATACACATGGACCTCACCAGATGGAGCGCACAGAAATCAAATTGACTATATCTGTGGAAAGAGACGATGGGAAAGCTCAATATCATCAGTCAGAACAAGGCCAGGGGCCGACCATCAATTGCTCATATACAAGTTCAAGCTGAAACTGAAGAAAATCAGAGGAAGTCCACGAGAGCCAAGATATGACCTTGAGTATATCCCTCAAATAATCCTATATCCCACTTTCTGATTCATGTCCCCAAACATCCCTCTGCTTGTGTCCCTTCACTGCTCAAAGCTTTGGATCCTCACGTCTACTCAGACTTCTGCTGCTAACAGAGGCAGACTAGGTAATCTGGATCAAACTTCCCTCTAAAAACAAAAAATATGGGGAAAAAAGAAATTCCTAAAGCATCAAAAAGCCAATAGAATAGTGAGGAATTAGCAAGCCAAGAGCTAGAAGATGGAATCCAGAGATGTAAGCCTGGTATTTAGGGCTGCTCTTGTCTAGGGGTATTTGCTGCTCCAGAGATGGCTGATAAGTGAGCTATGCATTTGAAAATCATTAAGGAGCTAGGGACACAGAAGTTGGAGTCCACTGCTTACTATGTGGCACTTAGAGTCAGGCCCCAAATGGCTACACCATAGGTGTAAGGGTAAACCAGAAGTAGGTGCCCTCACAGGGACTGCAGCCTGGTTTAGAGTCATCTAGCCCAGCAAATTTCACACTTGATCATGGATCAGAATGACTTGGAGGGCTGGTTAAAACACACATTGCTGGCCTCACCTGCTGAGTTTCTGATTCCATAGGTCTAGGGTGGGCCAGATAATCTGCATTTCTGACAAGTTTCCAAGCTATGCTGATGTTGCTGGACACTTTGAGAACCACTGGTCTAGTCCAGTCTCTTTTTCCTCCAGGTGAACAAGCTGAACTCTAGCGGGGAAGTGCATTAACCAAGGTCACACGCTAAGTAAGGCAAATTCCCAAGTGACTAGAGCTGTCAGGCTCCCTCCCTCCGCAGCCCTTACAGCAGAGCCCTTCCTTACTACCTCACATGGGGTCGCCCTAAGTCGGGATCCACTTGATGGCAACTAGTTACTGGTTGGTTTTACCCCTCAAAACTTCCACCCTCTCCGATTTCAGGCATCTAGAAGGGAAGGAAATAATCGGTTGCGTCAATTTTAGCATTCTTTTAGAGAAGACCCGTAAGGAGGGCAACTTCTTAACCTAAGGGCGGGCATCCTTAAGAGAGGATTTTCAGGCACCGCGACTGCGGTGGGCAGGGTGGACACGCCAGTGAGCAGGGTCGGATGTCTTGGGTTAAAAACCCTGCCTTGCCGACGGCGACCAAACGGCCCCAGACAGCGGGGTCTGCGCGTCCCCAGGCAAGCGTCCCGGGCTCCCAGGCGAGAGGCGGGGCAGCGCCACGTTCCGCTCAGCGAAGCGTCGGCCCCCTCCACGGCTGGACTTGAGCCTTTAGCCTCAAAAGCGACTAGCACGAGGGCGGGGTAGTGGTGGTGTTGGGGACGGGGTGGGGGGACACGCCCGGTGGCAAGGGACAGGCTCCTGTCAGCACAATGCGTTGTCCTCTTATTTCCCCCACTTCCTCCCGCAGCCCGGAGCGTCGCAAACCCTTCCCCTGGTACCCCGAGCCCAATAGTTCCGCCCTCCCGAGGGTCTTCCACCCTCCAAACAAGTATAAGTTCCTTCCCAAGAGGGTATTCTTAAGCTTGTCCAGTCCTCTGAGTGTTGCAGCTTGCAGCACAGCCCCTATGCCTGCCTTATTCCCTGAGAATTAAGAGCTCAGGCTTAATAATAGCAACTAATATTATTAGTTGCTATTATTAATAGATAGCTGAACAGTACCATGCCTTTTCCTCTTTAATTTGTTGTTGTTGTTGTTAGGTGCCCTTGAGTCAATTCTGATTCATAGCAACCATATGTACAACAGAACAAAATACTGCCTAGTCCTGTGCTGTCCTCACAATTGTTGTTATGTTTGAGCCCATTGTTGCAGCCACTGTGTCAATCCACCTTGTTGAGGGTCTTCCTGTTTTTCACTGACTCTCTACCAAGTAGATGTTGTTCTCCAGGGACGGATCCTTCCTGATAACAAGTCCAAAGTATGTGAGACGTAGTCTTCCCATCCTTGCTTCTAAGGAGCATTCTGGTTGTACTTCTTTCAAGACAGATTTGTTTGTTCTTTTGGCTGTCCACGATATATTCAATATTCTTTGCCAATACCACAATTAGAAGGTGTCAATTCTTCAGTCTTCCTTATTCATTGTCCAGCTTTCACATGCGTATGAGGCGATTGAAAACACCATGGCTTCAGTCAGACACATCTTAGTCTTCAAGGTGACATCCTTGCTTTTCAACACTTTAAAGAAGTCTTTTACAGCAGATTTGCCCAATGCAACGCAGCTTTTGATTTCCTGACTGCTGCTTACATGGGTGTTGATTGAGGATCCAAGTAAAACGAAATCCTTGACAACTTCAATCTTTTCTCCATTTATCATGATATTGCTTATTGGTCCAGTTGTGAGGATTTTTGTTTTCTTTATATTGAGGTGTAATCCATACTGAAGGCTGTGGTCTTTGATTTTCGTCAGTAAGTGCTTCAAGTCTTCTTCACTTTCAGCAAGCAAGGTTGTGTCATCTGCACATTAAAGTTTGTTAATGAGACTTCAGTCCTGATGACCTGTTCTTCTTCATGTTGTCCAGCTTCTCAGATTATTTGCTCAGGTACAGATTGAATAGGTATGGTGAAAGGATACAGCCCTGATGTACAACTTTCCTGACTTTAAACGATGCAGTATCCCCTTGTTCTGTTCAAATGACTGTTTCTTGATCTATGTACAGGTTCCTCATGAGCACACTTAAGTGTTCTGGAATTCCCATTCTTCGCAATGTTATCCATAATTTGTTATGATCCACACAGTCAAATGCCTTTGTATAGTCTGGTATTCTCTGCTTTCAGCCAGGATCCATCTGACATCAGCAATGACATTCCTGGTTCCATGTCCTCTTCTGAATCTGGCTTGAATTTCTGGCAGTTCCCTGTGGATATACTGCTGCAGCCACTTTTGAATGATCTTCAGCAAAATTTTACCTGCACTTGATATTAATGATATTGTTCTATAATTTCTGCATTCAGTTGGATCACCTTTCTTGGGAATAGGCATAAACATGGATCTCTTCCAGCAGGTTGGTCAGGTAGCTGTCTTCCAAATTTCTTGGCTCAGATGACTGAGCTCTCCCAGCACTGCATTTGTTTGTTGAAACATCTCAATTGGTATCCCATCAATTCCTGAAGTCTTGTTTTTTAACCAATGTCTTCAAGTGCAGCTTGGACTCCTTCCTTCAGCACCATTGGTTCCTGATCACATGGTACCTCCTGAAATGGTTGAACTTCAGCCAGTTTTTTTTTTGGCATAGTGACTCTGTGTATTCTCTCCATCTGTTTTTGATGCTTCCTGCATCATTTAATATTTTCTCTGTAGAATTCTTCAGTATTGCAACTCGAGGCTTGAATTTTTTCTTCAGTTCTTTCAGCTTGAGAAATGCCAAATGTGTTCTTCTCATTTGGTTTTTGATTTCCAGGTATTTGCACATGTCATTATAATACTTTACTTTGTCTTCTTGAGCCACTCTTTGAACTCTTCTGTTCAGCCCTTTTACTTCATCGTTTCTTTCTGTCGCTTAGCTACTTGATATTCAAGAGCAAGTTTCAGAGTCTCTTCTGACATCCTTTTCTTTCTTTCCTGTCTTTTTAATGACCTTTTGCTTTCTTCATGCATGGTGTTCTTGATGTCATTACACAACTCGTCTGGTCTTCAGTCATTAATGTTCAGTATGTCAAATCTATTCTTGACATGGTCTCTAACTTCAGGTGGGATATACTCAAGGTCATATTTTGCCTCTCATGGACTTGCTGTAATTTTCTTCAGCTTCAACTTGAACTCACATATGAGCAATTGATGATCTCTTCTGCAGTCAGCCCCTGGCCTCGTTCTAACTGATGATACTGAGCTTTTCCATCATGTCTTTCTACAGATGTAGTCAATTTGATTCCTGTGTATTCCATCTAGTGAGGACCATGTGTATAGTCACCATTTATGTTGGTGGTGAAAAAAGGTATTTGCAATAAAGAAGTCGTTGGTCTTGCAAAATTCTGTCATGCGATCTCTAGCATTGTTTCCATCACCAAGGCCATAGCTTCCAACTACTGATCCTTTTTCTTTGTCTCCAACTTTCGCATTCCAATCACCAGTAATCATTAATGCATCCTGATTACATGTTGATCAATTTCAGACTGCAGAAGTTGGTAAAAAGCATCAATTTCTTTATCTTTGGCCTTAGTGGTTGGTGCACAAATTTGAATAATAGTTGTAATAACCGGTTTTCCTTGTATTTCCTTGTAGACGTATGGATATTATCCTATCACTGATTTGATGATAGATCTTGAAATGTTCTTTTTGACGATGAATGCAATGCCATTCCTCTTCAATTTGTCATTCTTGGCATAGCAGACCGTATGACTGTCCAGTTCAAAATGGATGCCAGTCCATTTCAGCTCACTAGTGCCTAGGATATCAATGTTTATGCATTTCATTTTTGATGATTTCCAATTTTCCTAAATTCATACTTTGTACATTCCACTTTCCAATTATCAACAGATATTTGCAGCTGTCCTCATTTTGAGTCATGCCACATCAGCAAATGAAAGCTTGACTCCATCCATGCCATGAAGGCCTATTCTACTTCGAGGAGGCAGCTCTTCCCCAGTAGTATTTTGAGTGCCTTCCGACCTGAGGGGCTCCTCTTCCAGCACTATATCTGACAATGTTCCATTGCTATTCATAAGGTTTTCGCTGGCTAATTCTTTTCAGAAGTAGGCTGCCAGGTCCTTCTTCTTGGTCTTAGTCTGGAAGCTTAGCTGAAAACTGTCCAGCATGGGTGATCCTGGTGGTATTTGAATACCAGTGGCATAGCTTCCAGCATCACAGCAATACACAAACCCCCACAGTATGACAAACTGACAGATGTGTTTATTCAGTGAGTATTTATCATGGGTCTACTATCTATATTGTCCTTTGCTAGGTGTTGTGGGGTATCCAAACATAAGCAGCACTCACTTTCTGCCTGTCAGGAACTCAAAGATAATGTTGGGAAGACAAATACCACAGGCAAAGTTCATAAACCATTTTGTTCCAGCATTTTGGGGATGTCTCTAGGCTTGGGAATAATACAGACAGAACACATAGTATTATCTGCAGTGTTCGTGTTGGGAGGAAAGGTCATTCAATTGGTCATCAAAAACTTCTGAGAGTAGTTAGGATTTGAAGTGGACTTTGGAGGAATGGGTAGCCATTAGCTGGGTGAGCAGGAGGGGACCTTTCCAGTGGGAAGTGGAGCAGAAGGAGAGGCATGACCAAGTGGGTGAGGGTACACATGGGTGTGATGTGTGTTCGCAGGTGTAGCCTCACTTCCTCCAGCAGATACAGTCCTAACTTTGTATTTCAGGTGACCAGCTGCCTTGGTAAGGCCACAGGATGTGACACTCTTCCTCCTAGGAGGCCTTACCAGAGACCTAGGACAAAGGCTGAGTAGTTCAAACCTATGGGCGTTGGCTTTTCTGCCTCTTCCAGAGTCACTGGGGACATGGTGCATGAACAGGAAGCTGTCTGGGATTTTTATGGGCAGACACGTAATAGGACAGCCACGTTTATCTTCTAGCGTGATCTTTCTGATTAGGAAGGCCTGTTTCGACAAGGTTAATGGCTCACTCAAACCCTAGTTATGCAGAACTGAAGGATATCTCAGTTTCAGCGAATTCTTAGTAATCAGAGTAGGGCTGAAAGGACAGGATGGGATGTGATGAACGCAGCAGAAGAGATAGATTCCCAGGGGAGACTGACATTAACGTGAGGCTCTGAAATATGCTTGCATGTATTAATGTTTGATTTATATCCTAACAGACTTTTTTTTTTCTCCCTGAAAAGATAATGAAATCTGTAATGCCATCACTTCAAAGAAAAGAACTGTGAAGGCATTTTTAGATTCAGAAGGTAGCAAGCATTAATGAGGACCTACTGCTGGAGAGTGAGATTAGCTACCTTTTCACGTTTGGTGTAGAACTGAGGGTCTTCTGATTCATGTAGGAAGCTAAGGACCGAAAATGGAGGAGAAATCCTGGGGAGATTGCTGAGAGTTCAGGCCCTCTTTTCCTGCGCCTCCCCACAATGCTGTTTTAATTTATCTCCTCCTAGTCTTCAACTGGAGCTCTGGTGGTACAGTGGTTAAGTGTTCTGCTGCTAACCAAAAGGTTGACAGCTTGAATCCACCAGCTGCTCCTTGGAAACCCTATGGGGCAGTTCTACTCTGTCCTATAGGGTCGCTATAAGTTGGAATCGACTCAATGGCAATGGGTTTGGTTTTTAGTCTTCAACTTGGAGATTACTTGGGGTTACCAAAATCCTCTTTTACAATGCAAACACACTTGGAACACATATCCTCAATGAGGAGATGGGAAGGATAATGGGAAGGAGAGTAAGGGAGATGAAAAGGAAGGGCAAGAGGTATTTTGAGGTTTGGGGCACCTTGGGGGAGGGAGGCCAGGGACAGGCTCTTCAGTGAAGACCCTAGGGTGTGGTGGAGGACCTTGAAGAGCACTGGGCATGGGGAAAGGTCATGGACAAGGAGCTGGGAAGGCACTACACACAAACTTTTCCTACTGTGCAGTCAGTGGTAATAAGTCAAAAAAGTGTTAATAGCCAACTGTGAGGAGGAGGCTGTTCCAGACCCAGTGAGAGTGTTCCAGCTTTCTATTGCTGCTTCACAAATTGCTTCAAAACTTAGTGGTGTAAGTCAACAACCATTTTATTATATCTAACAAATCTGTGAGTCAGAAATTAGGATAGGGCTCTGCTGAGTGATTCTTGCACATGGAGTCTACAAAGGTCACTAGATTGTAGCCTGGTGGCAGAAGGATAAGGAGGGGATGATGAGGGGAGGAGGCAGAGAAGGAGGAGGATGAGGGAGAAGAAGGAAGAAGAGGAGGGAGAAGAAGGAGGAAAAGAAAGAAGAAGATGGAAGAGAAGGAGGAGCGAAAAGGAGAAGAAGGAAGTGGAGGAAGAAGGAAGACAGAAAATTAATCATTACACGTTCATCGAGCACCTACTTAGTGTGGTAGCTGCGAGCACAAGCTCTGGAGTCAGAATGGCCCGGCCTCTTCCCAGCTGTGTAGTCTTGCCAGAGTCACTTATTCTCTCTAAGTATCAGTTTCCACATTGGTAGAAGAGAAAAACAAACTTTTTCTGTGGAGTTATTATGAGGTTCAAATGGATGCTCAATAAGTCGAACATAGTGCTGCGGTTTTGTTGTTTTTATTTCTCTTGCTCCATGCGTTGGGACACAAAGATGCAGCAGAAGCAATCTGTCCTTAAGCTGCTGCGCTGGACAAGCCCTACACCTTCACCTACACACCTAACAGAACAATGCATGGTAGCTGTGACAAGTGCTTAATAACTTCATGGAAGGTGAGTGTGTTTCAAATAAGTGATCAGAAGGAGGCATTCATTCAAGGCTGCAGGGGAAGCAAAAGATCGGTGTGGCAGGGAGGACCGAAGGGCTGTAGAGAGAGTATCAAGCAAGTTTCTTGTGGGGCAGTGGGGTTAGCTAAGCCTGGAAAGTGGGTGGGACACATTGGGGAAGTTGTGAAATTCCACCTTAAACTCTTTATCCTGTTGGCCAGTTGCTTTTTATACTTTTTTACTGAAACATTCTAAACAGGAGATGGTTGGAATCCAAAGCAGCAACTCCAAGTAAGAAATTTCGTGTTTTATCTCATGAATTCCGGTTATTTTATTCAATATCTCCATGTTTATTTTTAACGTAAAAATGATCTTTTAAATCCTTTACCATTGCCTAAAAGAAGGACCTGGTGTGATATCCTTTGGTTTTCTTTCTCTAGGCATACCGTCTCATACGGTTGCTGACCTGGGCCCACACAGGAATGAAAGCAACACTCATAGTAGTGGAATGTGTGGGATGTAGAAGCAGGGCGGTGGCCTGAGATGAAGCGCTCGTGGGAAGTGGTGAGAATGTATAACAGTGCCTACCTTGGAGGGTCGGTGGGTTTTGATTAAAGTGATAAAGCACTTAAAGTGGCCAGCAGTTCCTGAACCTAGTAGAGACCTAGAAGTGCGAGCGTTCCCTCAGCATCTTCTTTTCCTTCTTTCTCTTGACCTTTCCCTGTCTCCCACCTCCTGTGTGATAGAGCGGCAGCAGGGATGTGGGGAAGCTCTCTTCCAAACCCCATCATTGATTTTCCCCTTGTGGTTCTTGTTAGTTGCCATCAAGTCAATTTTTGACTCATCGTGGCCCCATGTGATAGAGTAGAACTGTCCCATAGGATTTTCTAGGCTGTAATAAAAAAAAAAAAAAAATTTTTTTTTTTTTTCCAATCTTTATGGGAGCAGATGGCCAGGTCTTCCTCCCACAGAGCCACTGGGTTCGAACCTTCAAACTTTGATTAGCAGCTGAGCGCTTAACCATTTGCACCACCAGGGCTCCCGATTTCCCCTTACTCTCCTGCATCTCTTAAGAGTCACTTAGCCTCTCAGGGTCACTTTCCACATCTGTAGAATGGGAAGTTTCCTAAGGGTTATTTTGAGGGTCAAGTGAGGTCAATTATATGCATGCTCAGTAAAATCTAAGTCATTTAAATTATCTCAAATGTCTCCCCTCTTTTAAATAATCACCCTCCCATGTCCCATCCAGCTCTGCTCTTTTTAACTCTTCACAGATTAGCTTCACCAAAGGTTTTCTGCTCTTGGGTCTCTACTTCCTACCTCACACACCTTTTACTATCCAGTTGATTCCAACTCCTAGCACCCTGTAGGGCATAGTACAGCTGCCCCATTGGGTTTCCAAGGCTGTATGGAAGCAGATTGCCACCTCTTTCTCCTGTGAAGTGGCTGGTGGGTTTGAACTGCAGACCTTTTGGTTAGCAGCGGAGTGCTTAACCACTGTGCCACAAGGGCTCCCATTGCCTCCTAAATCCAAGGTTCTCTGGCTTCTCCCACCATGCCAGGCTCTGCCTCCCAAGGTCATCGAGGCCTCCCTGTTGTAGAATCTCACGGACACCCTCTTGGAAGCAGCCATCACTATCACCACTCCCTTTGTGAAATCCCTCTTCCCTTGGCACCTGTGGTACCGAAACCTTTCCAAGTTTTCCCCTTATCTCTCTGACCTCTCCTTCTGAGCCTCCCTCTCATGCCCTTTATCTCCTGTTGTAGCTTAAAGACTAATGTTCTCCAGGGTTCCACGTCCATCCTCTTCTTACTCTCATTGGCCCTGAAAACACATGCACATTAAAAAACAAATTCTCACACCCCACTCTAGGCTACTATAATCAGTCTCAGGGTGGGCCCAGGAATGTGCATTTTAAACTACTTTCCAAGTGATTCACGTAGGCAGCTCAGTGCTAGCCTGGGAAACTTCTAATGCAGCCAGCCTTTCACAGGCAAAGGAGAAAATGGGGGTGCAAAGAGGCGACCCCCCTTGCCCAAGGTCGCATGAATTGGTTTTGGGTCCAGAATTAGCATCAGCAGTTGTTGACTGCACTGCCCTTCCCCCCATAAGCGTTCTCCTGTGGGACCTCTGTCTATCCATGGGGTGTTCATCACAGACATCCCCAGGTCTTCGTACACACACAATTTCAGAAATGTCCCTGCTTAAGAAAATACCGGACCGGGCGATGTTGCATTCTGCTATACATAAATTCGCTATGAATTGGAGCTGACTCAATGGCAACTAACAACAACGTAAGAAAACACCCCATTGCTCATACCTCCTTCCCTCGGAAGACACCCAGAAGTCTTCCGAACTCCAGCTATCCTTCCCCATCAGGTCTGGATGAGTCCTCTGACCTCGGAAACAGTTAAGTGTGCCACCCAATACACCTGATATATAACCATGATGGGGGAGGGGAGGCAGGGTAACAGCAAAAGTTTCCATTTTAAAAAGGGGAAAGGGAACAGGAGATGATGGCTGCTGGCCCAGAGGACAGCATGTCACGCTGGTCGGGAACGGCAAGCAAGCAGCCGACACGTTTGCTGACTCACTGTGCTGGCCGTGAAGGACTCCTCCGCTCCGATAAGGCTTCCTGTGTCTGCTGGTTGGGGCCCCCTGTCCAGGCCTCACCAGGGGTAGGATTTTGCTGTGGGAGCTGCCCTTGTTTGGGCAGCCCACTCCTTCATGGCATGGGTTCTGGGGCCTGGATTGGCCTTGGGCTTGCACAGTCATAGGCTCACCTGCCTGGCCGGGGGTTTCTCTGGCAATACAGCTTTGCAATGCTGTCACTGATTTCATTTGGGGGCTACTATAGGGTCTCTATGAGTCAGAATTGACTTGGTGGCACTCAACAACATTAGTCAATAAGGAGTGCTAGTGGCGCAAAGGTTAAGTGCTCGGCTGCTAACCGAAAGTTTGACTGTTGGAACCCATCAGTCAAGTCTCAGGATAAAGACCTGGAGATCTGCTTCCATAAAGATTACAGCCTAGGAAACCTTACAAGGAGTGCTACTGTGTTACATAGGGTCGGTATGAGCCGAAAATCCACTGCACCTAACAACAACAACACCATTGGTCAGTAGGTGGTCCCTGGGTGGCTCAAGCAGTTTGCCATTGGTTGTTAACCTAAAGGTTGGTGGTTCAGACATACCCAGTGGTGCTGTGGAAGAAAACCCTGACAATCTGCTTCCGTAAAGATTATAGCCAAGAAAACTCTGTGGAACAATTAATTCTACTCTATAACGCCTGGGGTCACCGTGAATCGGAATTGACTCACAGCAATGTTTATCTTTTTTTAAATTTGCTGGCAAGAGAAGATATATGAAGCTGGACTCAGCCTTGCAATTCTGTGTCATAGCTCATCCCCCTAGACCTCAGATTTGCTCTGGTCTTTGCCATAGATCCAGGGAGCAGGGATGATTTGCTTCTGGTCAGACCCTTCCCTGACTTTCATGGTGCCTGGGGCAAGAGGACAAAGAGTGGTCTCTGGTCTAACTTGCCTTCCCTTCCCTTCCCTCTTGGCTATGTCCTGCATGGTCGGATCACATGTGTGCATGTGGACAGCTCAGTCTGGGCAGCCACGCTCTGTCCACCACCCCCTTCAGCAGTCAGGGCTGGAGAAAGACATTTTCCCACCCCAAGCAGAGGGCATCAGCCGTACCTTTAATATAATAGCACCAGAAAAAAAAAAAAAACTACTTATTCTTGTACTTTATTTCAAATAATAAATTGACAAATTGAGGGAAAATTTCAATTAAAATTATGCAAACCCTTGTCAATTAATGTTTCCTGAGAGCTTCAGCTGCTGACTGGTGCAGTGGTCCCATGACACATCCGCTTTCAGGGTCCCTCTCAAGGCCAAAATGCTCCTTAGAAGTGAGGATGGTGAGACTTCGTCCCACATACTTCAGACGTATTATCAGCAGGGACCAGTCCCTGGAGAAGGACAGCATGCTTGGTAAAGTAGAGGGTCAGCGAAAAAGAGGAAGACCCTCAATGAGATGGATTGAGACAGTGACTGCAACATGGGCTCAAGCATAACAACGATTGTGAGGATGGTGCAGGACCAGGCAGCGTTTTGTTCTGTTGTGCATAGGGTTGCTATGAGTTGGAACTGACTCGACAGCACATAACAACAGCAACAACTCAGGGCCTTGCTTGTGCTGCAAGCCTCGTAAATTGTCTGAAGTTGTTCTACCATCATAGTGAACTTTTCCTGCAGGATTAAAACGGTAATGAGTTTCTCGAATACCAGAGCATTTTCTGAGCACAGCTTCATGGACCCTGCTTACGACACTGTGCCACTGTGCATAGATGGGGAACGTCCGCATAACTTATGCTGTTAACTTGATATTTAGTTTGTTTTGGTAATATTTTAGTCAAATTAGTTTTTCGACATATATCAAATTTGGCACCCCATCAAGCCTAGTACCCCCAGTGACTCTGCATATACCCAAAACGAGTTGCCATCCAGTCAATTCCAACTCTTGGTGACCCCATGTGTGCAGAGTAGAACTGAGCTCCATAGGATTTTCATGGCTGTGAACTTTCAGAAGCAGATTGCCAGGACTTTCTTCCCCTGGCCTTTCTTCTAAGTTCAAACTGCCAACCTTTTGGTTATTAGCTGCACACTTAACCATTTGTGCTGCCCAGGGCTTGCCTAAGGCCTGTCCTAAATCCAGTGCTGTCAGCACTCTCTTGGCAGTGCCTGGGGCCAAAGGCTGTGTACCCAGGAGGCACAGGGCCCACTCAGAAGGAGGACTCAAGGGAGGAGCCCCTGGGCACCCAGGCAGCAGGCTCTGGGCCATTTGGGTAGGGCACTCTGTGACCCTGGGTACTCAGAGCATCGTCTAGAAGGTGATCCCAGGCTCCAGGTGGACATGTCCTCTTGACCCCATGGACTCCTTTTCCCATGAGGAAGGGCATGTCCAGAGGAAGGTCAGAGGGGGACAGTCTAAAGCATTGGGGGTCAGGATATGGCCTTTTTGTCCAGGTCTAAGGCCAGTATTGTCTCGGTCCCCAGGCCGCACCCCAGTGGATGACACTTCATCAAGGTCAGGAATTACAAACCTTTTAGGCAAAGCATGATCAGAGTGATCTGGGGGGATCAGAGCTCCCCATTTCTCCTCATCCTCCCAGTTAGCTGCTTCCTATTCAGGGCATTAATTTTTTTTTTTAGTGTGCTTTAATTGAAACTTAATAGAGCAATTTTGTTTCTCACTCAACAATTTACACACAATTGTTCTGTGACATTGGTTGCAATCCCCATGATGTGTCAACACTCTCCCCTTCCATGCCACAATTCCCCATTTCCATGAGTCCATTTTTCCTATCCCTTCCTGCCTTCCTGTCATTGCTTTTGGGCAGGTGTTACCCTTTTGGTCTCGTATACATGATTGAACTAAGAAGCCTGTTCCTCACCTGTGTTATTATTTGTTTTATAGGCCCGTCTAATCTTTGGCTGAAGGGTGAACTTTGGGAGTGGCTTCCGTTCTGAGTTAAAGGGTGTCTGGGAGTTCAGGGCATTAATTATTATTTTTTTTTTTTTGGCTTTAACAAAGAGAAATTTATTTCTTCACAGTAAAGTAGGCTGAAAGTCCAAATTCAGGGCGTTAGCTGGCTTTCTCTTTGTTGGCCTTCTCATCAGTCCTCCCCCAGACTAGGAGCTCCTCCACACAAGGACGCTGGGTTCAGGGGACACACTCTACTCCCAGCACTGTCTTCTTGGTGGTATGAGGTCCCCCACTCTCTGCTGGATTCCCTTTCCTTTTATAAAAGATGGTGCAGGTCACGTCCCAGGGAAAACCCCTTTACAATGGATCAGGGATGTGACCTTAGAAAGGGGGTTACAATCCCACCCTAATCCTTTTTTTTAACATAAAATTACAATCACAAAATGAAGGACAATCACACAATACTAGGAATCATGGCCTAACCAAGTCGATGCATATTTTGGGGGGAAACCATTCAATCTATGACATTCCACCCTTTGGCCCCCCAAAAATCACATCCTTGAAACATGCAAAACATATTCACCCTGTCATAGCATAGCAAAAGTGTTAACTCCTAGTCCAAAATCCAAAAATTCCTCTTCATCTGTGAAATCTAGAATATAAGTTATTTGCTTCCAAAGGTACAATGGCAGAACAGGTACAAGCTAGACATTTCCATTACAAATGGGAGAAACTGGAGGAAAAGAAGGGATAACAGGCACCAAGCAATTTGGCCGAATGCATTATATTATCAGGGCATTAATTTTAGTATGGGGACAGAATTCTGCTGAGGAAGGGACGCTCCAGCTGGTGCTGTGACTTCTGAGGAGGTGTCATGGGTCAGGTTATGCAAGAGTGAAAAGAAGCTAGAAACTACTGTTGAAAGTGGCAAATTTCTCTCTCCCTCCTGCCTTTCAGTTCCCCACTAGTTCGCCTACTAGCAGAGTCCAATGGAGCCAGCAGGCAAAGGAGAAACGTGGTCAGCAGAGCCCCAGCCCGAGCCTCACAGAGCACAGGAGGGTGGGTTTGGAGCTGAGAGACAAAAGCTTAATAACCTGCATAGGCAGGGAGCACAATCATTGACCTCCCAGGGGCTTGGAGCACTGGCTAAAGGCAGAAGAAGATGACCTCCACCTGCCCATGCATCCTGCTTTAACATATAAGCCAAAAAATCCAGACATCTTCCTACCAAGCCTCTTCTAAAGCTATATCCATGGGGACACATGGATTGGGTCACAAGACACATCCATTAGTGGTTTAACCATGTAGTAAGGACCATCAGAATCCCAGCCAGGGACAGGAAAGGGAAATCCCCCCAGCTTCGACACCATCTTGGCTTTAACTAACTGGTTGCTGTGGAGTCAATTCCAGTTCATGGAGCCCCCACGTGTGTCAGAGAAGAACTGCGCTCCAGAGGGTTTTCAGTGGCTGGTTTTCAGCAGAAGATCACCAGGCCTTTCTTCCAAGGTGCCTCTGGGTGGACCTGAACTGCCAATCTTTTGGTTAGATCTTTCAGTTAGTAGCCAAACACTTAATGGTTTATACCATCCAAGGACTCTTCGCTCAGCCTATTCCTTATTTTAGGTACGTTACTTGCGATATTCTGTATCAGTTTTGGTTGATGGTTACAAGCAATAGAAACAGATTCTGACTAACCTAAGTATCAACAAGAGTTTCTTAGAAAGATATGGGGATAGTTCAAGCCATTGAAGTAATAGCAACCTGGCCTTGGGCGGGAAAATGCCGGCACTGCTCTGGGTATCTCATGGCCCTTCTCCAGATTATTGCAGTCAGGCCCAGCTTCTATTTCCTTCTATGCTGTGATACCTGATCAGGTTCCAGATTCCTGCAAGGCAGAATCTGATTGACTCAGCTGGGTCAGATGTCTACCCCTTGGACCAATCCCTGTAGCCAGGGTATTAGAGTACTATGACTAGCCAGGTCTGAGTCCCTTGATTTCCCTGTATCCCAGGGATAGGGTTTTGAGGCTGGAAGCCACAAAAGAACTACAAGAATGGAAAAGGAAGAGATAGATCCCTTAAGGAAAAGGGAGGTGTAATTATCAGAAGAAGGTGGGAAGCATGCTAGGGAGACAAAAACAACAATTGGCCATTAAAGTAGGTAAGATGGGATCTCAGGATAACAAAAAGAGGAAGTAGCCATGTTACAAATGTCAAAGAGTAGGGAAGCTACTTCTCAACCCATATGGGTTTCCAACCCCCACACACTGGCCTGCTGGCACAGGGACACCCCTAATATGACTGTTTGGTCTTCTCCCAGTGGCTTCTTTCTTCACTGTGATCTTCTCTTAAATCGTGCACTATCCTTGGAGTTCCTCCTGTAGGTCCTAAACAATCCCTCCTCCTCTTTCCTTTCCTTTGCATGGCCACTGCCCTAGTTCTGGGTGACTGCCTCCCTTGGATTTGTCCATCAAAGCTAATCTTTCTAGAAACGCTTTCCTGTAGGACTTGCTCTTGCTGACTATCAGGTGAGAAGAGTTCAGAAAAAATGAATTTGACTAGATGCCCTTGAGTCAATTCCGACTCATGGCGACCCGGTGTGTGTCAGAGCAGAACTGCTCCCTAAGGGTTTCAGCAGCTGATTTTTGAGAAGTAGGTCACCAGGTCTTTCTTCTGAAGTGCCTCTAGGTGGACTTGAACTCCAACCTTTCAGCTAGCAGTTGAGCACTTTAAAAATTTGTACCACCCAGGGCTCCAGAAGAATTTGACTAGGGTTTTAATATCAGAGAAGAGCTGTACGTGCTGGTGCTCTTACTATGTAACACTTTTTAAAAAAATTGTGTTTTAGATGAAGGTTTACAGAGCAAATTCGTTTCTCATTAAACAACTAATACACATATTGTTTTGTGACATTGGTTGCCAACCCTGAAACACCCCTTCTTGATCTCAGGTTCCCCATTTCCTTTCGATCAGTTTTCACACCCCCTCCTGCCTTCTTGTCCTTGCCCCTGGGCTGGTGTGCCCCTTTAGTCTCATATACATGGTTGAGCTACGTGTATTATTGTTTGTTTTATGGGCCTGTCTAATCTTTGGCTGAAGGGTGAACCTCCGGTGTGACTTCGGTACTGAGTTAAAATGGTATTGGGGGTCATACTCTCATGGTTTCTCCAGTCTCTCTCAGACCGGTAAGTCTGGTCTTTTTTTTTTGTGAGTTTGAATTTTGTTCTACATTTTTCTCCAGCTCTGTCTGGGATCACTACCTAATACCTTTATTGAAAATTCAAGGGGAAGAGTGGAGAAATTTTAGGTTCCATGGTGGACTGCTGGTGAAGATATCTTAGGGACCATTCCTGGTACCTCTCAGATCATGTTATGTGGCTGATGGCACCGATCCTGATACTGGGTGCATACATACCTCTCATACACCTAATGCTAGGTACTGAGTGCTTAGACCCTGCCCTCACATTGAGGCTTAGAAAGAAATAATGCTTTGCATTAAGTTACAACCAGTGTTAGGTCTATAAAACCTGCCTGCATTGTGTCTTCTGACCAATATATGGCAGGGCAACTTCCAAAAACTTTAACAACTTGTATGGTAAGGGAGGTCCCTGGGTGGGGCAAATGGTTGTACTAACGGAAAGGTTGGCAGTTCAGTCTTTTTGATTATGACAAGGGTCCTGACCAATCAGAACGATTGCTGGAATCTCAGCTGTCCTGAGTGTTAACCCTTTAGTTGCTAGATGGTGGGGAAATCCCTGGAGGTCTTGGAGAAGGACCAGGGTGGCAGGGTTAAGGGCAACGGATATTTACCAAATGCCATGTAAAGATTTCAATATTTTAATACTGGAATAGCCGTACTGGTGTGAACTAGCAGCATGTTAGTCCTAGATGTGGGGTATAGAAAAGAATGGTCTGGGGTTCTAAGGCTCAGAAGGGCCTGAGTTTGGAAACTCTCCTGGGATAAGGAGACAGTGGTGGTAGATACACGATGCTGAGGCAGGTGCTGCTCAGGCTACTTTGGGCATTGTGTCTTGAGAACCCTGTGATGGGCAGGGGTCGGGGGGAGGCAGGGCTGTAGGCAGCAGGGTATATTTCACAGGAACTGTGAAGGTCAGAGGAAGGACAGGTGGGACAGGTGTAGGCACTGAAGGAGGTCCCCAAGAGAAGGAAGGAGAAGTGGATGTGGAGAGATATCATTGCTGATGTCATAGGGATCTTGTCTGAAAGCAAAGAATACCAGAAAGATGTTTACCTGTGTTTCCCTTACTATGCAAAGGCATTCAACTGTATGGATCATAACAAATTATGGATGATATTATGAAGAATGTGAATTCCAGAACACTTAATTGTGATCGTGAGGAACATGTACATAGACCAAGAGGCAGTCTTTCAAACAGAACAAGGGGATACTGTGTAGTTTAAAATCAGGAAAGATGTGAGTCAAGGTTGTATCCTTTCATCATACGTATTCATTTTGTATGCTGAGCAAATAGTCCTAGAAGCTGGACTATATGAATAAGAACATGGAATCAGGATTGGAGGAGGACTCATTAACAACCTTTAATATGCAGATGACACACCTTGCTTGCTGAAAGTGAAAAGGACTTGAAGCACCTACTGATGAAAATCAAAGACCATGACCTTCAGTATGGATTACACCTCAACATAAAGAAAATGAAAATCCTCACAACTGGACCAATAACAGTATCATGATAAATGGAGAAAAGATTGAAGTTGTCAAAGATCTCATTTTACTTCGATCCACAATCAACACCCACAGAAGCAGCAGTCAAGAAATCAAAAGACGCATTGCATTGAGGAAATATACTGCAAATGGTCTCTTTAAAGTGTTGAAAAGCAGAGATGTCACTTGGAGGACTACGGTGTGCCTGACCCAAGCCATGATATTTTCATTACCTCATATGTATGTGAAAGCTGGACAATGAATAAGGAAGGCCAAAGAGGAATAAAACCAAAACCAAAACCAAAACCAAACCCATTGCTGTTGAGTCAATTCTGACTCATAGCGACACTGTAGGTCAGAGTAGAACTGCCCCAAAGAAGAATAGATGCTGTTTAATTATGGTGTTGATGAAGAGTATTGAATATACAATGGACTGCTGGAACAATGAACAAGTCTGTCTCAGAAGAAGTACAACTAGAGTGCTTCTTGGAAGCAAGAATGGCAAGCAAGACCTCATCTCACATACTTTGGACGTGTAATCAGGGGTCCAGTCCTGGAGAAGACATCATGATTCATAACACAGAAAGCCAGCAAAAAGGAGGAAGACCCTCAATGAGATGGATGGACACAGAAGCTGCAGTAATGCTCTCAAACATAGCAACACTTGTGAGGATGGTGTAGGACTGGGCAGTGTTTTTTCTATTGTACATAGGTTTGCTATGAGTTGGAACCATCTTGACAGCACCTAACAACAACAATATGAGCTGACTTGATGTTTGCAAGCTTTGGACATTTAAAGAAAATTATTCTGCCATAGCCTCCTCCTTCTGCCCGCAGTCACCTTCTGTATCCACTGCCTCCATTGTGAACCTGAGGACCCATCAAAACATGACCCCTGGGTAAAAGCACCAGTTCTTTGGACCCAGGCAGCGTTGTGGAGGTTCTGGAGAAGACAGTAATCAGTGGATCCAGGAGAAACCCAAATGAGCTTTCAAAGCCAAGTCCAGGTGAGCCAGGGAGGCAATGTCTGAACAAGGACAGAGTTGCGCCTCCTCCAAGAAATCATCCTCAGTTTCTCCAGCCTCCTTGGTCTCTGACATCTCTGAACTGGCAGGTGCTTTTAAGGAGGGGAGCCCTTAAAGATTCCAACATGGGGTAGGAGCAATTGATTTTTTTCAAGGACCATTGCACATAATTCTGATAAAAGCCATTGGTTGAGCATTTATAAGAGATGCCTAGGAATAAAAACCAAAAACCAAACCTGCTGCTGTCGAGTTGTTTCTGACTCATAGCAACCCTATAGGATGGAGTAGAACTGCCCCATAGGGTTTCCAGCTCTGACTCATAGCAACCCTATAGGACAGATTAGAACCGTCCCATAGGGTTTCCAAGGCTGTAATCTTTATGGAAGCAGATGGCCACATCTTTCTCCTGCCGAGTAGCTGGTATTTTTGAACCACTGACCTTTCAGTTAGCACTTACAAAGTGGAGCCCACAGGCAAAATCCACCTTCCAAATGCACTTTATCTGGCCACCATAGTGATTTTTAAAAAATCCGAATGGGAATGCTTTTAGGTGTGGTGTGCAATCTTCAATGAGCTCTGGTGGCACAGTGGTTAAAGCACTCAGCTGCACTAGCTGCTCCGTGTGAGAAAGATGTGGCAATCTGCTTCTGGAAGGATTTACTACCTTGGAAACCCTATGGGGCAGTTTTACTCTGTCCTTAGAGGGTTGCTATGTGTTGGAATTGACTCGATGGCAATGGGTTTTGGAGCAATCTTCATTTTACTATAGTCCCCACTGTTCCCTATTGCCTTATAACCAGGTGCTTCACTTTTTTTAAATTACTTGTGACTGAGGGACACTTGTATATCCAGGTGAGAGTCACCCTTCACATAGGCACATTGGGAGGCAGTCCACTCACCTCAATGGTGAGACCCGAGGTGAGACCCTAGCCAAGTGTAGCTCTGAGTGTTTCGAAGACTCCACTTCAAAATAATTTTATACCACACGCAAGAAAAATCAGTCTCCTCGCTCTGTAGCCTGTACTATGTTAATTTTAAATAATGATACATCCTCAAGGTACGCAGAGTATACCATTCCTGAGGAAGGTGTAACATGTCACCTGGAATTCACATTTATAATCTTTGAACCGATAGATTTGAGATGAAGACTACAGAATTAGCTCATTCTATCCCCAAAATTCAACAGAGGGAAGGCTTATTGCCCATGCATTCTTCCCAAAGGAAGAATGAATTCTCTAGAACTCTGTGTTCCAACAACTTAGTACCATCCAACTTGCCATGGAGACTTTATAAACCATTAAGAGCCCAGGCCTGGGGCACGGTCAAAAAGAAATATAACGTGAGCCACAAATTCAAGTCACATATGAAACTTTAAATTTTCTAGCAGCCACATTAATAATAAGTAAAAAAGGCTAATTTTAATAATATATATTATTTAAGCCAACATATGCGAAGTACTGTAATTTCAACACTTAATCAATATAAAAAATTATTGAGATACTGTGCGTTTTCTTTGGTCTTAAATGTGTGTGGTTTACACTAACGGCACATCTCAATGTGAAGATCTAGCTTCATGTCAAGGGCTACTGTGGCTAGCTGCTATTGTATTTTGGACAGTGCATATCTAGTCTCTTGTTGAGAGGCCACCATAGCGGTCTTAGAACATAGAAAGGCCTCCTTGTTGGGTTGGCCAGTCCCCTGGCCTGCCTGTGTGTGCTTTTGTTGTACCAAGACAGTATGCACTTGGGCCACTGACTCATACTACCGTCGCGTCCTGGACTCTGAAGGATTTAATTTCAGCCAGTTTTCCTGGTGCTTTGCCGACTTTCCTCTATGCTTCATCTCTTCCCCTTCAAGTCCTTGTATGCCATTTTGACATAATTCAAAGCTCCAGTGGGCTAGAATCCAATGGACCCAGCTCAAACAGGAAGCTGGCTTTTTCATTGTTTATTTGGAACCATGAACCAGAAAATGTCAGACACTTGCTTTCATTGCTTCATTGAGTTGGAACTGAATCAAAACTTGATCATTTCCAATGAGGCTTTCCAATGTGGAATGATTTAGAGGTTTCAACTGTTAATCAAGAGGACTACTTAGAACATAAGTTGACCCTAAGCTTTCCTTGCTCTGATCATCATCAACTGGGTGTTCCATTCTTTGCTTAGAATCTTGTTAGAGGCTACATAAACTTGTATGAGGCTGGGGTGACAACTATATCCTAAAGAACTCTGGGAGAATTACAGCAAGTATTCCATAAAATATCTCTGTGTAAGGTTCTTGGTCTAGGTCTCTGACCTAAACCCCTTTATGAATCCTGCAATAGATAGTCTTGTCTGTTACCACATGGCTCTCTCCAATGTGGCCAGGGAATATAGTGCTATACACCACTGTGGCAGATGTGTTGGCTGCCTGTCCAGTAGCTATTCCTTCTGCTTTTGTGCAAATATGGCAGAGCTCACCTTCTACAACAGTGGATGACAATGCCAGATGCATTCCCAGACTCCTTTGCAGCCAGGAATGGCAAAATGATCCATTTCTGCCAAACAGACATAAGTGAGTATTATGGGTGAGCTTCCGGGAAAGCTTCCTAATAAAAAGAGAGAGACACGAGATGACAGAATGTCTCTCTTGAAACTCTGATTGCCCTCTTCTTCCTGTTGTGGTTTTGGTGTTTATAGCCAGGGAGGTAATTTTGGGACTATAAGACAACAAGCCTGGGGCTGAAAGTAGAACCTTCTCAGAATGGAAAGAGATTGCATCCGTGATGACATTGTTGAGCAGCTGTACCAAACCTGGAAATTTCTGTCTTTAGGAATGAAACCCTTGTTTAAACCACTTTTAGTCAGGTGTTCTGTTACTTGCAGCCGAAAGCATTCTAATTGGTATGGATGTTTATTATTTAATGATATATTCTTGTCTTCTACTTCCTAGAAGGAAGAGGTCAGTAGAATATTTTTCATTCAATCTTGTTGACTGGCTATTTCTTACTCATCTTCATCTCCACACTAGTATAGTTACCTATCAGTTCACCTCATAAAGATCTTGTTAGGGCAAGGACCATGACTGTCTGGTTTACTACTATGGTCCAAGTTCCTATTATGTAAGAGTCATTCAGTAAATATTTGCCAACTAATGAACGAATGCAGGCTGTCAAGGAGGCAAAACCCCCAAAACTCGGCTGTTGAGAGAACAAAGTTAAGGATGGCATCCTGTTTCTGACTTGTAGGTTGGCTAGAAGAGGATAATTTTCCCCATGAGTAAAAACATGGGAGGGAGCAGAATAGTTGAAAATGAGTTTTGGCCTTGATGTGTTGAGTTTGAGGAGATGTTTTGGAATTAACCGTAGAGGCAGTCCAATGTAAGGTCTAGATTGAAGCACTTGAAAAGAGAAATGACCCTTCAGAATTCCCATCTCATTGTATGGAACCGTGAGCTGCCTTGTCGCCCAAGCTAGAAATCAGGAAGTCATCCATGGCGCTTCCCTCTCCCTCACCCCCAACATCCAACCCATCACCGATTTCTGATGATTCGGCCTTCGTCTCTCCCACCCATAAGCTTCTCTCTATCCCCACTGCCACCACTGGAGTTCTGCCTCCCCCCTTTCACTCACCATATTCCAGCCATATCACTCTTCTTTTCATCCCTTGAAAGTACCAGTCTTCTTGCCTTTGTCCATGACGCTCCCTTTGCCAAGAAATGCTTCCTCTGCTCTCCACCTTTCTCCCCCTGCCCACCTCCTGCCTATCCTGTAGGTCTCAGCCTAAACTTCATTTCCTCGGGAAGACTTTCCTGACTACCTCCCAATCCATCCACCTTGGTAGCCTCAGAAATTTAACTTTGTTGGAACGCCATGGGTGATTTGGATTTTGTGGCATATATAGGCAAATAAAACTTATAAAAGGCTTATATATAAAAACTAGAATTATTAATTCAAATGAGAAAAGTAACCATCAAGGATCAGAAACCCAGGTGGGTGGGCCAGTACCTTGTTCCTTCTAGAAAGCAAGTCTACTTAAGAAGCTAAATAGCTTGGGAGTACAAGATCAGACAAAAGGCATTAGGTGGCTAAATTTGCTCAATTACGATAGCCTGGTGAACCCATTCTACCACAGGGATCTCCCCTGACATCTGGTCTCGGGCCACCACCCCCAGTGCCGAAGACCCACCTTCCCCCGCCACCTAGGTTTGCCTCATCTCCTAAGCATCAGTGGTTAACCTGCTACTCCATCAGGTGGACATAAGCTTGCTTTAGGTATATTAACATCTACTAGGTTTTTTTTAGGTTAATACCGAATAAGGTTAAGGTCAGACCTGGGAGCAATCTCTCTCTTTTAGGTGACTTTGCATATCTCTGATCTGATCTACTGTGTCTATTTTATAGTTATTTTAAGAGTCTGTGAAAGCAGGCTATTATAGGACTTGCATTCTCTTCTTTAAAAGTCTGTTACTTACTATATTCTTTAATTGTGGCTTAGATTCCTTCAGAATCTGCATTGCTTGATTGTCTTAGCAAATGGAACTCTGTCTGTAGCCTTGAAGCTACCTTCTAATGGTCTGGGGGCTGTCAATGAAGGTTCAAGAAGAAGATGGAATTCTAAAGATTAAAACCTTTTGGAAGGAACTTACTAGATAAAGGTGAAGGCAGAAAATACTCATAATCATAGAACCTTGTTTTCTATTTAATAACTATGACTACATTCTTGCATGATTGAAGCCACCTTGGAAATTCCTGATCTCCTGTAGAATGCAACCTTCAATCTTGACATACTCCATGCCAATTGGGTGTAATGAGCAACATGCAAATTGGTGCCTGTAACGCCTAAACCTATATAGTGTCTGGTGTCTTTAGCATAAGAGCCTCAAAACCTTCCCTTGGTCTCTTTTCCCTCAGACCAAAGGGGAAATTTAGTAAGTATCAAATGACTCTGGTAAGTTTATTATCTTGGAACAATAGGTTGGAGAGGTTTTGTTTTGACAGAAAGCATCCCATGGGGGAACTCCATTGTGGCCTCCTTTTATTCCTTGTTTGGGTCGCTATGAGTTGGAATCGACTCGACGGCACTGGGGTTTGGGCTGCTTTGGGACTCATTTTTGAAACATATTAAATTTCCATTCTTATCATTTTTTCTCTCAAATATATCAACCACGGGTAAAAGGACATGGAAGAGAGGTGCTTCAGGTGGCAGAGACAAGCATAAAGTGTCATTTCGAATAGTGGCTTGTCCTTGAGACCTGAGGCATGCCCATGGCCCCTTATGGGGATACCCAAGGGCTTGTCTGGAAATGTGTGGGGAAACTGGATCCCAGGATATTGATCTCAAAATTTAAGAACATGCCCTGACTATCTGTAACTGTCCTGAGTAATCCATTCTGGAGGTCTCATCCCTGAGTCTAGAGAACAATGGGTAGTTGAAAGGACACCTGAGGGGATGGGCCCATAAATCTAAAATTGAACAAGGTTTGCTCAAGGATGCATCTCTGAGTGGTGCAAATGGTTAACACGCTTGCCTGCTAACCAAAAGGCTAGAGGTTGGATTTCACCCAGAGTCTCCTCAGAAGAAAGGCCTGGCAATCTCCTTCTGAAAAATATCAGCTATTGAAAACCCTACTGAGCCAATTCTACTCTGATACACATGGGGTCACCATGAATTGAAATCAACTTGATGGCGACTGGTTTTTGCTCAAGGGTACATCTGGTGCCATTACCAATTGTTAAAAAGGCATAAGCAACACATACTTATGCATGTGATTGCCAACGATCACGCTAGCTGAAGCAGGCACATGTGACTTTTAAACAAAATTTACAGGAAACTGTGCTGTGAGTATAATTTATTGGTATACTTACATAGATGTTTGTTATATAGACCGCAGGAAAAATACAAGTGCTCTCTAAGAAAACTGATACAATACTTAATGTTAGGATAATGCTTAGTAAAAAAATAGCTTGAGAAAACTAATACCATTTAAATTGCACATGTACAAAGTTTTATAATGTTCCCATTTATACATTTGTGTGAGCACACCCTGAGAAGGTGCTAGAATTTCTTTCTGAGGACGGACTGTGGGACACTCTGCTTCACACCACCACAGCACAGATTCCTCACTCCTGGTTGTCTTTGGTTGTACTTGCTTTTTTATTTCCTCCAACTCTCATTTCATCAGTTTCCTAACGGGGAGACTTCAGTTCAAACACTGCAAGTCTACATTTTCCACAGGAATATCCATAAGTTGCAAAAAGGCTTTGGTCACAGGGCTTATAAATTGGAACAATGTTTGTTTTTCCTGAGAAATAGAAGACGTGAACCTCTCCCTAAAATATTTATAGGTGTACTTCTCGGCTTCTGTTTATTTGCCCAGCAAACTGTGTACCTGGCACCGAGTGCTGCAAACCAAAGAGGAAAAAACCTTCAAGAGCCCAATGTTTCAGGTCTCCAATCCTCCAAATTATTGAAGGTAATAAGTGTAACGTTCCACCACCATCTTCAGTATGTTTGGTAATAAAATTCTGGTAGAGTTGGTAAAACCTGTAAAAACCCCGTTGCCGTTGAGTCAATTCCAAACCATAGTGACCCTGTAAGGCCAGAGTACAACATAGGGTTTCCAAGGTTGTAATCTTTTTGGAAGCAGACTGTCGCATCTTTCTCATGTGGATTGGCTGTAGGGTTCGAACCACCAACCTTTTGGTTAGCAGCTGAGTGTTTAACCACTGTGCCACCAGGGCTCCTTGTACAGTTGATAATTTTAAAATAATAATAATAATAATAAAAAGGTTTGGAGAATTCAAAAAAAATTTTTTTTATCCTTTATTGGTGATTCAAATATCATTGGTTTCTGAGAGAGAATATTGTGTAGAAAATAATGATTTTTTTTCTTTTAAGGAATTAACACCCATAAGCAATATAATCTTAACCTTCAGACTTTATAACTTATAAGACATTCACAAATGAACTGAAAAAGGACCAGTGGCTACAACACAGTGACTGTAGTTAATGTTATTGAATTATACATGTTAAAATGGTTGAAATGGCAAATGCTTTGTTACATATATTTTACCACAATAAAAAATTTTAAAAAAGAAACATAAAAAATAAAAAAGGCCAATGGATTTTGATGACTCAGTTTTATGCCTTTGTTGCCATGCTGAGTATTTTTGAAATACACAAACTTTCTTTAATATCTAAAAGCTGTTAAGTCAGGAACTTCTCTTATTTTATCAAAAACAACTCCATTCTCATAAGAAAAAGGAAGAGGAAAAGAAAGAAGAAAAGGAAAAGAAAAAGAAAAAAAGCTTCATTTAAAAAATTCTTGGCAATATCCTGAAAAATGGCAATTACAGAATAGTTTTGACTGACAAAATCTCTTTCCCCCTTCTGCAGCTCTGTCCACCTGAAAAAACCCAACTATCTCCTGAGTCAGAGAATGTCCCACACACAGTGGACAGTGTTGAGGCTGTGGAAGAACTGAGGAACAGGCATCGCCCATGCTCTTGAGATGTTGACCACAGGTGTAATGTGTAACTTGTATTGATTGAAACAAAAAAACAAACAAACTTCTAATTTGAAAGTTCTGTGTTGACTTTGATTTTGTGCCCCTAAATTCCATTCATTTAAGGCTTAGCTGGTTTATAGAGCTTAATTTTTAATACTGTTAACATCATCCAGCCGATCAAACACCAAGACTATCAATAAATATCAAAAATTAGCTCCAGTCTCACTTGTTCTCTGTTGGTGCCTTTTGACTTTATAAATAGATTACAGTCTTAGCTCCAATCACCCCCTGGGGTTTAAAATTCCATAGCCAGAGCACATCAATACAGGTGTCTCTTATATGCTTGGGGGTGTCCCCTGGGGTCTAAAAGAAAAATGAGCACAAGAACAGATGGCCAACGGGTTACTATGAAATTGTTATTAGAGGAAGCAAGAAGTAACTGAGGCAGCCAGTTAGAAATGACTCGTGATCATGGCTCCGGATGGGTGTGGCTCTCATAAAGGGCTTTCAACCATCTTTCTCTTGGCTTGCAGGTAGAAGATGCGGTTTTCTTCAGGATAACTGACTTTGCTGAGGGGCATCCTGTAGATGTTGGGGTTTTTTGTGGTCACCAACAGGAACAGTGGTGTGGCCAAACAAAAGGGCCAGGTACAATTTGGCAGTCCAACCTGGAAAATAAGAAACAAGCCACACACTCCTTTGAAATCCCACTGCATGGAAAGCTAACACACTCAAAGCCTCTCCCATCCCTGTGTTGTCACTCAGCCCAGAGGGATGAGTCACTGGGGCATGGCTCTGTACTCCTCTTGCGTCCACTCCTCTTGAATCTAAGATCTCAAAGCAGGTAGCAGTTGAAATGTTTCCATTGTCGGCTACGTCTCCATGTTGTATGTCTTTCCCTCCCTCTCATACCATCAGACTTCCTACACAAGATGTGTAAACAGAGATGACACTAAGCAAATCGTTAATGGCCCCTGAGCACACATCATGCCCACAGGCCTTCTCTCTTAGTCAGCCCATGATGAATTCTCTCGCCTTAACCTTTACCCAGGCTAGGTCTTGGTCTCTATTTGCTTCATTTCTTTCCATCCTGTCCCCCTAAAGGACTCTAAGGTCCTCGAGGGTAGGTCCTTCTTCTGGGCTGTCCATGGCAGCTCATGCAATTCTGAGCACATACCACGACGTACTTGATCAGGTCTGGCCTTATGTACGGAGTCCCTCAGGTATGATAGAGTACAGTTTTTAAAAATACAGATGTCTATGGAAGACCCACTGTAACAGCATTGGAGCCTAAGGATCTGTGTTTTTCAAAATCTCGCAGCTGACTGTGTTGTGCAGCCTGCCCAGTTCTGATCATGGACAGATGTTTGTGAACCTTGTTGGGATGTGAAAGACCCCACAATGCTCTAATGTATTTCCCCCATCATGCTGGTCATGGGACTTGGACTTTTCACCATAAAGAGATTGCACCCCCTAAAGACTTTCCCAGGTAAAATCTCTACGCTGCTGCTGAGATAATGCTTTGAAGCCATGACCACATCAACATGGATTGAATTATCAGAAACTGGCCTGGTGATGGCAACAGTGTGTGGGGAAGAGAGAGAAAAGTTTGGGGCACAGAGCATTGGACCTAGCTTGGATATCTCACTGACCCTAGAACATGAGGACACTTGGCTCCTTGGGGGTGGGGAAGGAGAAGGTCAAAGGGCAGGAAGACAGGGCTGCAAAGGAAGAAAAAAGCATGGCAGGAGGCAACGGGCAATGATTCTGCCTACTAAGTAAGTCAGGGAGGATCTGAGGCTGAATAAAGTTTTATTGATGACTGACTGGGGATTTAAAAAAGCCAATAAGCACAAAAACTTTTGATTAGATTTTTTTTTAAAAACACATCTGGGTATTTAGCTGATTCTCCTTTTTTCCCCTTCCTGATTCCTCAAATACATAGTCTTGGCTTTCCGTTTAAAGAACAAATATTCTAAAAGTCAAGTTCTTGACACTCAGAATTAGACTACGAACTTGAACTTGATAATATGTTAGACAACCTAAGTTTCACTTCTTTAAACCAGGCAACCTGATATTTCTGGCAAACTCAGTGATGGTGGTTTGGACTAAAGTTTACTGGTGATGCTGGAAGGTAAGAGGACAGACAGGTCCCGGAGTAGCAAAAATACTGGTTACCAGAGTCATGGACTCCACCACCGGACACCACCCAGATGGACGTCAGGAGGGCTTTTCCTATAGTTGAGAGCTCTGAAATCAATCATTGACACCCCGAGTTTGACTATGAACTTGATAATATGTTATACAACCTAAGTTTCACTTCTTGAAACCAAGCAATCTGATTTGTTTCCTTTTTATTTATTTATTTTGTTGTGCTTTAGGTGAAAGTTCAATCTGGTATTTTTAAGAAGCCCAGTGATGGTGGTTTGGACTAAAGTTTACTGGTGATACTGGAAGGTTAGAGAGGACAGATGTGTCTAGGAGAAGGGAAAATACTGACTCTCACAGTCATGGATTCTGTCACTGGGCACCACCCAGGTAGACGTCAGGAGGGCTTTTCCCATAGTCGAGAGCTCTAAAATCAATCATGCTGATGAGAAAGAGAGAGTAAGGCAAACTCACCACAGCCATCACTTGTGACATGCTGATTCCAAGGTAGGCAGTGAACAGGGCTGCAAACAAAAGGAAGGAATAATGCTTGGTAGATGCACGCTTCCTTACAGGAAAGATTGCCTTGCAATATAAACCATCTGGCAAGTATACTTCCCTTCACTGGCTAGCCCAACATCGTGGTTATGAGTTTAGAGTCAGGAGCCCTGGGTTCAAATCCTGGCTCCACCACTTAGGAGCTTGGTGACCTCCAGCAAGTTACTTAACTGTTCTAAACCTCCATCAGGACCCCTGGTGGTACAGTGGTTAAGCTCTTAGCTGCTAACCTAAAGGTCAGCGGTTCGAATTCACCAGCCACTCTGTGGGGGAAAGATGTGGCAGTCTGCTTCCATAAAGATTTACAGCCTTGGAAATGCTATGGGGCAGTTCTACTCTGTCCTACAGGGTTGATGTTAGTCAGACTTGACTTCATGGCAACGGGTTTGGTTACCTCCATCTCCTCATCTGTGGAATGGAGGTAAGAGGATTATCTCCATCACAGAGCATTAAAGGAGATGATGCATGTGCTTAGCACTCCATAGGTGCTCAATAAAGGAGTCTGTCTGTGGTTACCGTTTTGCTGTTGTTATTGCTATTCTTATGGCAAATAACCTCCCAGTTATTTTATGCAAGCATAGCTGAATTAAAATTTATGGATGTTTTCTTGAGGTAGTATGGTTTCCATGTAATCTCAATGCATCTAGGATTCTAATATTCAAACCCATTGCCATCGAGTCGATTCAGACTCATAGCAATCCTATAGGACAGAGTAGAGCTGCCCCATAGGGTTCCCAAGGAGCACCTGGCAGATTTGAACTGCTGACCTTTCGGTTAGCTGCTGAACTCTTAACCACTGTACCACCAAGGCTCTGATTATAGTATTAATAGTTAGAATATGCAGTTACAAAAAAATCATGGTATAAAATAACAACTAGAGATCAGCAGCAACTGAGCACAAACTTGCGGTTCCTCTCCACAATGGCATTTCCCCAAACACCATTACGGTTGGCACAGAGGTCAAGGAATAAACATGCCATGTTTTAATTCACTTCCAGGAAGTCAAAATCACAGTATGGGTAATTCGAGTATAAGTGTAACTTCTAATGTATTGTTGTTGTTGGGTGCTGTGGAGCGGATTCCAACTCGGTGACAGGTGTGACAGAGTAGAACTGCCCCATAGGGTTTTCTTGGCTGTACAGAAGAAGATTGCCAGGTCTTTCTCTTGCAGAACCACTGGGTGGGTTTGAACCACCAACATTTTGGTTCAGGGAAGGCTCCAGGTTTCACAGGGGCAGCAGCAGAAGAGTGACCTTCTTATAATGGCCACACAACCACTCAGGACACCAGCACTCACTGATAGACCCACTCACCATCTAGTCTTCATGTCCTGGGAGAAATCACATCATCTACCTTGGGTGAAGGAGTCCCTGGATGGTGCAAATGGTTGAGCGCTCAACTACTAATTGAAAGGTTCATAGTTCAAACCCACCCAGATGTGCCTCAGAAGAAAGGACAGGCGATCTGCTTCCAAAAGTTCACAGCTCCAAAAGTCCTATGGAACACAGTTCTATTCTGATACACATATGGTTGCCATGAGTCAGAACTGACTTGATGACAATGGGTTTTTGGTTTTAACTTGGGGAAGAGGCATGAAATGACAGGAGGGACTCTACGATCTTCATTTAATTTACTATAGACTTCCATTCTTTGAACAATAAATTGTCTCATGCTAGTGAAAAGAGCTTGTCTTTACTTGCTGTATAACAAATCGCTGAATTTCTCTGAAGCCCAGTTTCATCATCTGTCATATGACAACCTGAAGACCTGATTGACAGGGGAGTGATGAATCCCAAATGAGCTCATGTATTTCCATGGACAGCAGCTGTCAGCTCATCTCTGTCACCATGGGACTGAGATATTGCTCTGAACAGGAGGGGCTCGTGGCCTTAGTTTTGCCCAATTTCATTTGTTTTTTTTCATTTCACTCAACAAATATTCACTAGCCCTCTGCTAAGCACCAGGGCTACTCTGTGCCTGTCCTCTTGAGTCCTAGCTCTTCTACAATACCTCCTCTGAGTATATGACACCTTACTGACATCTCCCCCATTTTAAAGCCTATTGTATTTATAAGGCACTTTTATGACATATTGTTCTAATGTTTTGGAGTTTTGATCTCCAATTGTATGTTGCTTTCGTCTTCATAATAAGAGTGTCAGGCTGTTTAATGGTAGGTGACCAACCATCAGTTAAGACTTGCTGAGTCAGACTGTGAAAGCTTTACATTAAAGGTAAAATTCTGTGCACTACACTCAGTTTGTAGGCAATGGGGGAGAGAAAAGACCCTTGAGTGCTGGAGGGAAGACTGGATTTCAGCTCATCGTGGACAATGCTCCTCCCAATAGACTGCTAGGTGCAAGTTCTACTATGATAAGCCAACCATTAAAAAGAGATGCAAAATGTGTTCACAATTTGCACTGATACAATAACAAAATTGAGAAATTCCCTGATCATGCCATTTCTGGTTTAGAGGCACAGGGCAAGCAGCATGGCCGGGTTCCCAAGTTTTGTTTCTGATAAAGACACTCAGAACTAATAAAAGAGCAGCTATGAAATAAATGTTATTTATTGACTGCAGTTGATGAGGCTGGTCTTTTGTTTGGCAGTATTGGGGTGATATGGGCATGCTGAAACCTGCTGTGGCATTTTACATTTGAAAATTGCTTAACAGAGGGCTGAAGTTTTGTCTCAAAAATTCACACCCAAAGACTAAAAAGACTAATTGTACATGGTGTGGATGAAGCAGGAACCCTCACGCATTGTTGGTGGCAGTGGGAATTGGCATGATCTTTTTGGAGATGAATCTGGCATATATAAACATTAAAACTGGCATTCCCTTTGACTCATCAATTTTGCTTCTAGAAATTATCGTATAGAAATACTTTGGAAAGTACACAAGGATATTTGTGCAGAAATGCTCACTGTGGCACTGTTTTAGCTCCACACTAGAAGCCATCTAAACTTCCCCAGCAAGAGGGTTATTTAAATACAGTACCTACACCTGGCTACCTCCACTGTCTTAAAGAGCAGTGGCTCTAGCATTGCCAGTATACTGCCCCTGCTCCTTACTTCTCGGCTGTACCAGGAGAGATGTCAGCTCAGTGCTGGGCTTTCATGTCCCCCACAGGGACACATCTCTCACACGGCTGATAGCTGGGGAAATGTAAGCCTTACAGGGAGGGGAAAGGAGACACTAAGGACAGCAAACAGCATAAAAGAAAGACAACAAACAACAGCGTATACTAAAGTTTAATTAATGAACTAAATAAAAATGCTACGGGTGAATAAACCCCAAATCAAACCCGTTGCTGCTGAGTTGATCCTGACTCATGATGCCCCTATTACAGTAAGGAACTGAGCTCCGTTGGGTTCTCCTGGCTGTAAGTTTTGCGGAAGCAGATTGCCAGGCTCTTCCTCCCTGGCACTGCTGGGAGGGTTCGAACTGTCAACCTTGCATTAAGTAGCTGAGTGCAAACTGTGCCACCCAGGGATCTTTATGGGTGAATAAGCCTCCCCTTATAATTAACATGGGAAATCCTTTAGCGGTTTTAAATCTACATCACCAGAGTTCTGTTTTCACCTAAGGGGTTGCCATAAGGGCCTCGATGCTACTAAAGGGAAGCAGAGTCTGAATCCCAGGTTTAGATTTACCTTTCATTGCTTGCACTCCAGTACAGGATTTACCCTCTCTGGCCTCAGTATCTCAACAGTAAAATGGGAGGAATGCAGTGGAGATCTCTGGGACCCCTTCTACTTCCAATGGACTGAGTCTGGCTGGAATACTGGGGATCAAAAAGGATTAATATGGCAGTTCTCAAAGTGTGGTCTCTGGAGCAGCGGTATCATCACCATCTGGGAGCCTGTTAGAGATGCAAATTCCTTCCCTACCTCCCTGCACTGAATCAGAGTTATTTCCTTTCAGTTTCTTGGGTCAAACAATTAGTATGAAGAACAAAGGAAAAATCAAGTTTCTATCCTCCAAAATCTACATATTGCAGAATGCTTAATGGCATTTGGTGGTTCAATGGTAGAATTCTCCCCTTCTGTGCCAGGCAACGGCACCATGCAGGAGACGCAGGACTGGGCAGTGTTTTTGTTCTGTCGTACATAGGGTTGCTATGAAATAGAACTGACTTGATGGCACCCAACAACAACAACAGCAACAACATGCAGGAGACGAGACCTGGATTCGACTCCTGGCCAATGAACCTCACGCTCAGCCACCACCCATCTGTCAGTAGAGGCTTGCATGTTGCTATGATGCTGAATAAGTTTTAGCAGAGTTTCTAGACTAAGATGGATTAGGAAGAAAAGCCTGGTGACGTACTTCCAAAAGCCAGCCAGTGAAAACCCTATGAAGCACAGTGGTCCCAATTGCAATCTATCATGCTGATGGTGCAGGACCAGGGCTGGGCAGTGTTTCATCCTGTTGTGTGTGGGGTCGCCATAACTGGGCCAACTCAATGGCAGCTAACAACAACAACAGAATGTTTACTATGATTCAACAGGATCTCTTGTCTTAACAATAAGCAGTAACGTAGGCAGAGCAGACTTTAGCATGCCCAGAGAGGAAGTCACTTATCCTGGTCACACACTTAGATAGCAGGGACCCCAAACTAGAACCCCAGTCCACATTTCTTGCTCACAGTCCTTTTTTACTGTTTGTGTCCTTGATTTTGATCCCATAGTCATGAGCACACCTTCTCCCCACAACCCCTAAGATGCCAGGGGTACTCACCACAGGCAAGAGCCAGGAGGTGGGTTTGCCAAGTGAGCGCCATGAACATTCCTCCTATTGCAATGCAGGCCAGAGAGCTGTTGAAACCCCAGAGTCCAAAGTAGATGTTCTCAAATGGAGCCGAAAGGCTGAGCCCTATTAGATGAGACAGGAGAGCTCAGAGCTGTGCACTAAACAGCAGGATATTCTGGAAGGAGTCGAGACAGGTCAGACAGTATCCTGAGAACTCCCATTGGTCCCTTGGAAGCAAAGACTTCAAGGAATACAGAAAATGCCTGAGACCATGCATGGGGCGGAGGAGGTGCTCAATATTGGTAAGGAATCTTCTGCTTACCTGCTGCTATCCCCAGCAGCGATCCGATTGCAGCGTGCAGACACATGAGCGGAGAGGAGAGCAGAATGGCACACAGGAAAATGCTCCCTGTCCATGGGTTGTCACAGCCATATATCTGACCCACACCCACGGGCACAGATTTTAATAACTGCAAAAGCAATTAAAAAACGCGGCCACTAAAACAACTGAACAGAAACCCATGGGACCCACAGACACAGAAAATTTACTTTTAGACTTAGTATATCTTGTCTTTCAAAATCAGTGTTACTGATTTTTTAATTCTCTTTCTGTCATTTTAGCCACAGAAGAACTCCAGTCATTCATCTGCTTTGGTACCAGAGAAGGGTACCCACTAAGCACTCTTTCCTAACTCCTCTTCCACGTACTGACTCCATTACTTGCACTGACAATGACCTTGATCAACAGAGTGCCTGGCTTCCACTGGAGCCTACCCCTCTGGAGTTAGTGCTGCAGATTTCTAGGAAAAGATGAGGAGGGAAATTTAGCTTTGACCAAATGGTCTTTGAAAAGTTTCTTAGACTCTCAAAGCACTGGAAGAGAACCTGTGCCTTCTTTAGACGGCAAGAAAGGTCACCCTAGAGCTGAGTACCTATTAGACTCTAGTGGGCTCTACTACCCAATTAACCAAGAGGACTTGGGGTGTCTTCCAGAGGTGGGGAGAATGTAAGAAGATGGTGTGAGCCTTACCTTCAGGGCACTAAGGTCAGGCCAGGTGACATTGGGAACTGAAGTTACAGGTGTGATCAATTTGCTTGGAAAGAAAGGATTGTAATGTCCTGTGGCTGCCAGGTACATTGATATTGCCATGTTGAAAGGCAGGGTGAAGACGGGGAGGTCCCATTTGCAGAACACAGAGCTCAATGCACTTGAGAAGATTGGGCTAAAAACAAAATAGAAGATAAGAACACACATGAGACAAGCCATGGGACAAACCAAATCTCTATACTATGGAAGAACTTTCTTTCATCTACAAATATGGCCCTAGTGTTGGGAAACTTCCCAAAGAAAGAAAACCCGGGATAGATCCTGCCATAGAGAGAATTCTTATGTAAAGTAAAAAAAAAAAGAAAACAAAAACCAACTCTCAGCTTATTCTGCTTCTGGAAAACTATACCCTGGGGTTGCTCAGAATGAGTTACATATCAAGGTTTTAAAAATAATTTTGAAGTACTTAAGACATATGAAATGGAATATTATCTACACAGTTAGAGCCTTCTCTGTAACACCACTTGATCATAATTCCTCCGTCCCTACCAGAGGTAAGCATGATCTGATCCTGAATTTGGTGTATGTCGTTTCCACCTGTCATTAACATATTTAATTTTGGAAAAGAGAAACATTTGTCTAAGGGAGGGTGCAGGTGGTATGAGTTGGAGGAAAAAGATCTTAAACTCAGGAGGGTAGAGTTTAAATCCTTGAGCTACTGATAAACTATGAGACCTTGGGCAAGGCACTTCCCCTCAGCTACCTTGTCTGTAAACTGGGGGACTGGATTAGATGGTGTTGTGGATTGAATTATGTCCTCCCAAAAGATATATATATATTTTTAAAGATATGTTAAAGTCCTATCTCTCAGTACGTGTGAATGTGACCTTTTCTGGAAATAGGGTCTTTGCAGATGTAATCAAGTTAAAATGAGGTCATACTGGATTTAGTGTGGGCCTAAATTCAGTGGCTAGTGTCCCTATAAGAAGAGGAAAATTTGGATACAAAGACCCACAGGGAGAACAGCACGTGCCGACAGAGGCAGTGGTTGGCATGATGAAGCTACAAACCCAGGAACAGCAAGGATTGCCAGCAACCACCAGAAACTTGGAGGAGGTAAGACATATTCTCTCTTAGAGCTGTCCAAGGGAACGTGGCCCTGCTGACACCCTGACTTTGGACTTCTGGCTTCCATAACTGTGATAGAATAAATATCTGCTGTTGTAAGCCACCCAATTTATGATACTTTGTTAAGGCAGCCCCCAGGAAACCCAGACACGTGGTCCCTGGGCCTCTTCTGTAGCTCTCACTTGGTGAGCTAATCAAGTGGCCATCATTTTAAGATGAGAACTCTAGATGTCCTGGGTTGTGGGAGGAGTGGTGGTGAGCACGAGCCTTGGGTGATGCTTAGGTCTGGTTTTCAGAGCAGGTTCGGGATTACCTACTGAGAAGATTGGCTCTGGCAGTAGATCCTCCCCGACATACCTGTCGTGGGTGGGTGGTCCCATTTAGACTGTCCATATTGAACTTCTCATTTTGTGTACATTATTATTTTATATTCCAAATATGCCATAGTAAGAAAGACATGTTTGCTTCTAGAAAAAGGATTTAAGGCTGTGTCAACATATAGAAAGTTTAAAAGATTATGGTGGTAAAAAAAAAAAAGGGATTGTATCAAGGTTTTTTCTGAAGGGGCAGGTGGGAAGAGGAGCTCATGTAGGCACACTGGTTCTCCAAGTGGAGTCCCCAACCAGCCACATTAACATAACTTGGTCACTTGTTAGAAATGCAAATTCTCGGGCCTACTGAATAAGCAAGATCCCCAGTTACAAACATCAGACTTACAATTTGAACTTGCCCTTTAATGTTATGTATATTTGTCCTCACTTTGAAATGATAGAACTAACTCCTACTTGCAACAGATTCTTTCTCACAATCACCTCTACTTATTGCATGTGCAGCTTTAAATCATTAAAAAGGCTTTGAGCCTTTTCTTGCAATAAAATAAGGCTAAATAATAACTGTATGCATCTGCTCCAACTTACCTACAAATTAGACTTAAAGGCACACTTAGGAGCAGATATTGTTCATAACTCAGGGACTGCTGTACCCAGACCTACTGACTACCCTGAACCAGAGACCCTGATGTGAGAGAGCAGTGCTCTGTGTTTTAACAAGCCCTCCAGGTGGTTCTGATATGTCTTCAAATTTGAGGACTTCTGGTGTAGGGAGTATTTCTCAACTTTGGCTGTACTTTAGGATCACCTGGGTGCTTTTATAAATTCGAATACCCAGGTAATACCATGGACCAATTACATCAGAATCTTGGGGCAGGGGGAGGGCAAGGTGGGGGTCACAGACATCGGTGTGTTTTAATGCTCCCCAGGAAATTTTAAAGTGCAGATGTTAATGTACAGGGGGAGGTGATGGCAGGTGGTGGTTGAGGGGAGGAGTCCCTGTAAACGGTTAATGCACTTAGTTGCTAATCAGAAAGTTAGAGGTTTGAAGGGTGGAGCCAAAATGGTGCTACAGACAGAAGTACCATGCTGTCCCTCTATAGCAAAGACCCCAAAAAACTAAGTAAAACAGGTTCAAACATCAATCCTGGAAATCTAAGTTCAAATGAAGGGATAAAGAACTCTACCTAGCACTGAATGGAATAAGAAATAGGCAAAGAACAGAGAATGAGGAGAGCTATGGAGTGGAGGTCCCCTACGAGTTAACATGGCATGGACTCACCATCTTGGACCTTAGCCACCAAGAACGATGGACAGGGAATATAGGAAAGGCAACTTCATGGAGCTCCCAACAGGAGACAGGGCACCCAGTAACCACGGATACACGCTTTCCAACCCCCTACCCCTCTTTCCTCTATGCAGCCTCCACTGAATCCTACCTTGCTGCCATTTTATTCACTTTTTCTTTTTTTCCTTCAGTTTTTTCTTTTCTTCTGTTTCTCTCTTCTTCCTCTCACCCCAATGAGCTCCACACATCACATCCTCTCCCTTCCCACCTGCCCATCTCTACCATGTGCTGAGCGCTGCACCCCCAAGTGGCAGAGGCATGGACCACAGGACTCCACCCGGAACTGGCCCCTGGCCCTGCCCGGTCAGCCCCAGTACATGCCACAAATGACCCATCCCTGCCCCTCCCTGGATATGCCCTGCTGCACATAGCTGAGCGACTGGCCCTGCCCACCTGGACAAGGTGGTGAGAAGTATCGTGCCCACAAACAAGCAAGCAACAAAGCATGCCCAGCCTGCCTACCCAGACATACCCAAATAAAACAAAAAAGCAGAACAAAACAAATAAATCAGTTAACGAAGAAAATAATTCCTCAATGTCCTGAAGACAGCAGACAGTATCAAAACAGATTTAAAAAAAAAAAAAAAGGACCGGATAGCACTAGAAAGTGTCCAAAATAAAACACCAGATGACCTTTCAGTAGAAGAAAAGGCACTGGAACGACCTGATAGGGAATTCAAAACTCTAATGTTCAGGGCTTCCAAGAGATGAAGGAAAATGCAGATAAAAATAAGGAAAAATAGATAAAAGCATGGAAAAGACAGACAGAACAATGGAAGAATTCAGGAAAATAACACAGGAACAAAATGTCAAAACAAACACACAACTAGAAATCATAAAAAAAAAAAAACAGCAATTAGAAATCCAAAAGATAAACAAGATTTCAGAAATGGACAGTGCAATAGAGGGTTTCGGGAGCAAATTTGAAACAATGGAAGACAGGGTCAACGAAATTGAAGAAAAATCCTTTTATACCACTTTGTATGGGAAAACTCAGAGAAAAGAATGAAGAAAAATGCAGAAATCCTGAGAATTATGTGGATACAACGAAAAGCAAAAATTTGTGAGTGACTGGAGTTCCAGAACAGGGGGAGAAAATGGAAAACACTGAGAGGATCATTGAAGATTTGCTGACAGAAAATTTCTCTAATATCATGAAAGATGAAAAGCTGACCATCCAAGAAGCTCAATGAACCCCATATGATAGACCCCAAAAGAAAATCACCAAGACATATCATATGCACACTCACTAAAACCAAAGGCAAAGAAAGAATCCTGAGAGCAGTTCAAGAAAAACAAAAAGTTACATACAAACGGGAAACAATAAGACTAAGCTCTGATTACTTGGCAGAAACCATGCAGGCAAAAAGGCAATGGGATGACATATATAAAACCTTGAAAGAAAAAAATTTCCAACCAAGGATAATATGTCCTGCAAACTCTTGCTCAAATATGATGGTGATATTAAGACATTTCCAGATAAATGCAAATTAAGAAAACATGTAAAAACCAAACCAAACTTACAAGAATTATTAAAGGGAGTCCTTCAGTTAGAGAACCAACAACATCAGACAACAACCTGAATCTAGGACGCAAGACAGCATCAGCCAGATACCAACCTCAAGAATAAAACAAAGCTAAAAGATTTACAATATGGAACCAGAGAGGTCTATCTGTAAATGACAACAACATCAGAACAATAAAAGAGGGAAAAAACAGTGTAGGTACAGAACTTTCAAATGGAAAGGAAGTCAAGGCAATATCCAGAAATTAAAGATTGGTTTAAACTTAGGAAGATGGGGTAAATTTCAAGGTAACCACAAAGGAAGTTAGCAAACCTACTCATCAAAATAAAGAAGAAAAGCATAAAGTCTCAGTAAACACAAAATCTACAAAAACAAAAGAAAAAAAAATCCACAAATAAAAGGAATTCAGCACAGCAGAGTAAGAGGAACAAAGAAACTGTCAGCATCACAAAAAAAATCACTGCGAAATGATAACAATAAACTCACACCTACCAATAATTACACTGAACGTAAATGGCCTAAATGCACCCATAAAGAGACAGAGAGTGACAGAACGGGTTAAAAAACAGACTCCATCGATATGGTGTCTACAAAAGACATACCTTAGAAACAAAGACATAAATATATTAAAAATCAAAGGACGGAAAAAAATATATACCAAGCAAACAGCAAACAGAAAAGAGCAGGAGTGGCAATATTAATCTCAGATAAAATAAACTTTAAAACAAAATCCACCATAAAAGACAAAGAAGGGCACTATACAATGATTAAAGGGACAATCCACCATGAGGACATAACCATAACAAATATCTATACACCCAATGACAGGGCTCCAAAATACATAAAACAAACCCTAACAGCACTGAAAAGAGAAATTGGCCATTCCACAATAATAGTAGGAAACTTCAACACACCACTCTTGGTAAAGGACAGAACATCTAGAAAGAAACTCAACAAAGATACAGAAGATCTAAAGGCCACAGTCAACCAACTTGACCTCATAGACATATATTGAACACTGTGCGCAACAGCAGCAAAGTGCATATTCTTTTCCAATGCACATGGAACATTCTCCAGAATAGACAATGTCTTAGGCCACAAAGCAACCCTTAACAAAATCCAAAACATTGAGATAGTACAAAGCAGTTTCTCTGATCACAATGTAGAAATTAATAACAGGAAGAGCAAGGGAAAAAAAATCAATACCTGAAAATGGAATAACATCCTACTTAAGAACTGCTGGGTAAGAGAAGAAATCAAAGATAGAATAAAAAATTCCCAAAATCAAATGAGAATAAAAACACGTCATACCAAAACCTTTGGGACACAGCAAAGGCAGTGCTCAGAGGTCCATTTATAGCAATAGATGCACACATCAAAAAAGAAGAAAGGGACAAAATCAAAACATTAGCTAAACAACTCAAATAGAAGGAGAATAGTAAAAGAAGCCCACAGCCCCTAGAAGAAAGGAAATAACAAAGATCAGAGCAGAAATAAATGAAATGGAGAACAGCAAAACGAAAGAATCAACAAAGTCTAAAGTTGGTTCTTTGAAAGGATCAACAAAATTGACAACCATTGGCCAACCTGACAAAAGAAAAACAGGAGAGGACTAAAATAACCCAATGAGAAATGAAATGGGGGCATTACAAAAGACCCAACTGAAATAAAAAGAATCATAACGGAGTACTATGAAAAACTATATTCCAAAAATTTGAAAACCTAAAGGAAATGGACAAATTTCTAGAAAACACTACCTACCTAAACTAATACAAACTGAAGTAAAAAATCTGAACAGACCCTTAACAAGAGAAGAGATTGAAAAGGTAATAAAAAACTCCCAACAAAAAAGTCCTTGGTCCAGATGGCTTCACTGAAGAATTCTACCAAACATTCAGAGAAGAGCTTGCACCAGTACTACTCAAAATATTTCAGAACATAGAAAGGAAGGGATACTTCCAAATTCATTCTATGAAGCCAGCATAACCCTGATACCCAAATCAAGCAAAAACACCACAAAAAAAGAAAATTACAGACCTATATCTCTCATGAATACAGATGCAAAAATTCTCAACAAAATTCTAGCCAATAGAATTCAGCATCATATCAAAAACATACCATGACCAAGTGGAATTCATGCCAGGTATGCAAGGATGTTTCAGCATTAGAAAATCAATCAACATAATCCACCACATAAATAAAACAAAGGAAAAGAATCACTTGATCACCTCAATTGATGCAGAAAAAGCATTTGACAAAGTCCAACACTTAATCCTGATAAAAATTCTTGACGAAATAAAATTGGTATAGAAGGGGAATTCCTCAACATAATAAACGGCATCTATACAAAACCAACAGCCAGCATCATTCTTAATGGAGAGAGGCTAAAAACATTCCCCTTGGGAACAGGGACAAGAGAAGGATGCCCTTTATTGCCACTCCTATTTAACACTGTGCTGCAAGTCCTAGCTAAAGCAATAAAGAAAAAAAAAAAAAAAAAAAGGCATCCAAATTGGTAATGAAGAACTAAACCTGTCCCTATTTGTGGATGATATGATACTATATATAGAAAACCCAAAAGACTCCACGAGAAAGCTGAAACTAATAGAAAGATTCAGCAGAGGAGCAGGATACAAGATAAACATACAAAAATCGGTTGGATTTCTACACGCCAATAAAATGAATGATGAAAAGGAAATCAGGAAAACAATACCATTTACAATTGCCCCTAAAGAAATAAAATACTTAGGAATAAATTTAACTAGGGATGTAAAAGATCTATACAATGTAAACTACAAAACACTACTGCAAGAAAGCAAAAGAGACCTATATAAATAGAAAAACATACCATGTTCACGAATAGGTAGGCTCAACATTGTGAAAATGTCAATTCTATTCAAAGCAATCTACAAATACAGTGCAATCCTGATTGAAACACCAACAGCATTCTTTAATGGGATGGAAAAACTAATCATTAACTTTATATGGAAAAGGAAGAGTACTATTGAAGTAGAAAAATAAAGTAGGAGGACTCTCACTACCCCAGAACCTACTATACAGCTATGGTAGTCAAAACAGCCTGGTACTGGTACGATGACAGACACATTGACCAATGGAACAGTTCTGAGAGCCCAGATGTAAATCCACCCACCATGGTTACCTGATCTTCGACAAAAGGCCCAAAGTCCATTAAATGGGGAAAAGACAGGCTTTTTAAGAAACGGTGCTGGAAAAACTGGATATCCATCTGCAAAAAAATGGAACAGCACCCATACCTTACACCATACACAAAAACTGATTCAAAATGGATCAAAGATCTAAATATAAAACCAAAAACTATAAAGATTGTAGAAGAAAAAATAGGGTCAATGCTAGAGGGCCTAATACAGGGCATAAACAGGATACAAATCATAATTAACAATATACAAACACCAGAAGATAAGCTATATAATGGGGTCTTCTAAAAATTAAACACTTATGCTCATCAAAAGACTTCAACAAAAGAGTAAAAACAGAACCTACAGACTGGGAAAAAATTTTTGGCTATGAGAAATCTGACAGCTCTAATCTCTAAAATCAACACCTCTACAACAAAGAAGACAAATAATCCAATTAAAAAATGGGCAAAGGATATGAACAGACACTTCACCGAAGAAGACATTCAAGCAGCTAACTAACACATGAGGAAATGCTCGAGAACACCAGCCATTACAGAAATGCAAATCAAAACTAAAATGAGATACAATCTCACCCAAACATTACTGGCATGAATTAAAAAAACAAAATAACTAATGTTCGAGAGACAGCGGGGAGACTGGAACTCTTAGGTGCTGCTGGTGAGAATGTAAAACGGTACAACCATTTTGGAAAATGATATGGCACTTCCTTAAAAAGCTAGAAATAGAAATATCATACGATCCAGCAATCCCACTCCTAAGAATATATCCTAGAGAAATAAGACATGTCACACGAATAGATGTATGCACACCCATGTTCACTGAGGCATTATTCACAATAGCAAAAAGGTAGAAACAACCTAAGTGCCCTTCAACAGAGGAATGGATAAACAAGCTATGGTGCATACACACAATAGAATACTACACAACGTTAAGGAACAATGATGAATTTGCTAAATATCTCACAAAATGAATGAATCTGAAGGGCATTATGCTGAATTAAACAAGTCAATCACAAAAGAACAAATATTGTATGAGATCACTGTTATAAAAACTCATGAAAATGTTTACCCACAAAAAGAAACCATCTTTGATGGTTACAAGGGTGGGCAGTGGTAAGGAAAGAAAAACACTAAATAGGCAAGAGATAAGAGGTAACTCTGGTGAAGGGTAAGACAGTACACAATACTGGGAAGCCAGCACAACTTGTCCAAGGCAAGGTCATGGAAACGCCGTAGATACAGCCAAACTCCCTGAGGGACCAAATTACTGGGCTGAGGGCTGGGGACCATGGTCTTGGGGGACATTTAGCTCAATTGGCATAACATAGTTTATAAAGAAGACCTTCTACATCCTACTTTGGTGAGTAGTGTCTGGGGTCTTAAAAGCCTGTGAGTGGCTATCTAAGACACTCCACTACCCCACCCTGTCTGGAGCAAGGAAGAATGAAGAAAACCAGACACAAAGGAAAGATTAGTCCTAAAGGGCTAACGGACCACAACTACCACAGCCTACACCAGACTGAGTCCAGTACAACTAGGTGGTGCTCGGCTACCGCCACTGACTGCTCTGACAAGGATAACGATAGAGGGTCCTGGACAGAGCTGGAGATAAATGTAGAACAAAATTCTAACTCACAAAACAAGACGACTTATTGGACTGACAGAGACTGGAGAAGCCTGGAGAGTATGGCCCCTGGACACCCTTTTAACTTAGTACTGAGGTCACTCCTGAGGTTCACCCTTCACTCAAAGATTAGACAGGTTCATAAAACAAAACGAGACTTAAGGGGCACACCAGCCCAGGGGCAAGGACAAAAAGGCAGGAGGGGACAGGAGAGCTGAAAATGGCAAACCCAAGGCCAAGAAGAGAGAGTGCTGGCATGTCTTGGGGTTGGTAACCAAAGTCACAAAACAATATGTGTATTAATTTTTTAACGAGAACCTAATTTGCTCTGTAAACCTTCCTGTAAAGCACAGTAAAAACAAATAAATAAATAAAAATAAAAAGAAGTTTGGAGGTTCAAGATCATCCAGAGGCACCTTGAAAGAAAGGCCTGGCCACCTACTTTGTAACAATTTAGCCACTGGAAATCCTAGGGAGCACGGTTCTGCTCTGACACACTTGGGATGGCCATGAGTTGGACTGACTCAATGGCATCTGGCCCTGGTGGCTAAGGGGAAAGTATTGGGGAATGTTGTAGAGAGACCAGACACAAAGGCCAAATAACTGGTTGTAAGGAAATTTACATCTTTTAAAATGGTTGTTTCTGGTTCTAGTGACATAACCTGAATCTAAATTTTTGAAGTAAAGGCACTTTGAAAACCAGGTACAACTTACCAAGTCATGGACATAGCACATACGGGGAATAACAGCCACCAGAAATAGTTTCCTTTGTCTGAAAAGACAGCCATGAGTATTCCCACCAGGGTGGCGTTGTATCCCTGGAGGCCCGCGGCTATTGCTGACCTGTGGGTGGGAGGCAGAGCATGAATACGTCTGGGTGGACTTCGGCTGGCCTTGCACAAAAATCACACTTGTAAACTTCCAGATCATTCCCATATTAGAAAACAAGACTAATAATTGGAAATACATCTCAAGAACTAGGTAAGCATTATACCGATACAAATAGAAACATAACAAGTAAAATAGATTAAAAAATACAAACGTTCATGTGTAACACCTCCTCCCCCTCTAACACACACAGAGTATTGTGGTTCAAGATAGACCTCCTGCATCTAAGGGGAAGAAAGAGAAATTAGCAAGACTACATGTTCTTCCTTTTAGTCTTTCCTTGAGAAAGTTATTATTGTTTCTGTATATCATTAAGGGCCTTTGCCTTGAATACAGCTTTTACATATAAACTGGTTCCTAAATCTAATTTCTTGGGAGGGATATAAGGCTCCTGAAACGTAAAACTATAGTATCTTTGACCCTATAAACATGAACCTTCCAACTTAGCATACACCTATGCTTCCATTTTGTTTTTCTAAACATACATTTCCAAGGTATCAAAAAGAAAAACAATTATTTTCTTTTACCTGGCAAATTTACCTCCATTTAATTATGTGCATATTTAATACCTAATTCTTTCTCCTCAATATTTAACCTTACTTCCAAAGGTTATCCCACAGGTTAGTTTTTACTCAGGGCCAAAGTGGTTCCCATTTCATAATTGGGAACTAGAAGCCCTGAGTGAGAAATGGAATGATTTCTGTAGAATATGCTGCAAAGCTGATGAGCCAGCTCCACTGCCCCCCAAATCAGTGCTCTGAGAGTTGGCAATATCTGGTACCATGAAGGGCACAGACTGACTTCCCAAGAATTCAGCCCTTAGGGGACCACGTCTGTGAGGGCCATGGGCGTGTGAAGGTGGTGACCTGTGTGAGTGAGGTCGAATGTATGGCCTTAGAGGGAGGTGATGGCAGCTAGGAAGCCTTGCAACTATGAGGCAGTACTGAAGGCACGAGAGCTTCTTGGCTGTTTTCACCTGGGGGCAAGGGGGCAACAATGCAACATGCAAGATGATGTCAGGGTCATTCATCTGAGCAAGAGCATTCGAGATGCGAATCCCTGTTCAAAAGAACTTTCCCTCTCTTAAGTAAGTCTTCAGGACTTGTGGGAGGTGATACAAATTGTATTGGTTTAGCCTAGGAAGTGATAAAGGAGTCTCTGGAGGGGCACAAATGGTTAAGTGCGGTAACAGCTTATGAGATGCCTTGGTTAAAGGAATAGAAAGGTGGGCATTCACTTGAAATGAAGACTGCAATTTTAATTCGGTCCTTTAAGACCAAGGGAAGTAAAAAGAGATTTGAAAATTAACACTTGTAAATATGGCTTGTTTTATAAATAATATCTGATAAGAAAAATGAGATCAACTTTGATTGGAACATGACAGTGAAGGAATATTCAACATGGCACAAGTCTAGGTCACACCACCCCCCAACCCCAGAAGACCACTTGTTGGTGCACATTGGAATAGGGTTAAACTTAGGATACAAAACCATCCTCTACAGGCAGCAAACCAGGCTTCTTGGACCTGATGGAAAAGAGGCACATTTGCTGACTCTCCCCTAGAGAACTTCCTAAGGCAATTTACAGTAAGTGTTACAGGATCATAGCTGCATAAGGGTCACCCATTGGTAATTATGCATTGACCCTGGACACCTGAAGAAATTAGTAGCCAGGTCCCAGCTACTTCCCTGGTGGGAGTCAGCTCATTACTTATTCAATGATAGATCAATTTATGAAGTACATGCTACTTTTAACTGAACACATGTTTCAGAAGACTCACTCAAGCTTCCTAAGTCAGAATCCGTGAACTCGGAATTTACAGTCATTCATCTCTATAGAAGCTGAGCCTAACCTTTGCACTATCTATGAAGATTAAGTTTGCTAAACTAACTGTGGAAACATGATAATGAAGGTTATTAAACCCACTAAGACATTTCATGAACTCATAAGAATTTTTGCCCAAACAAAATGCTGATGATAAACAATTTTATCAATCAGTAAAGAAGATCCTTACAGAACCTCTCCTGGAAATTACTTTGCAGCTTAGTTCTGGTTACATGCATTGCCATGAGAATCTGGAGTCATTCAGACTGACCACTTACTCGTTGTTGTTCAGGCGCTGTAAATCAAAGACAATAAATGATTCCCTGACCTCTGACTAAAAGCAAATATAAAGAGTTCTGCGGAATAAAGGTTGTTTCTCCTGAGGAGGGTGTGGCATTATCACTCAGCCCACAGTCACTGGCTGGCCTCCTACCTGTCTTGACTGAGCAGCAGGGCCGTCAGAGTGGAGACCACGGTTCCCACACAGCCATTGAGAGCCCACCAGGGGTTCTGGACAAGAAGTCCCACCAGAATCAGGATTCCACTGATGGGGTTGCTGACAAACACCACTTGGGACATACCCCGAAGAACCCAGTCAATGAACTGAAGCACCACAGGCTTGTCTGGAAGAAATGACACGGGCAGACCTGAGGAAGTGGCCAGGGCCAATGACGCGCCTTCCCAATAAAATACCCTGAGGAAAATCATCACAATTACCTGTGATCAAGGTGAAACCTATTTTTGATGTTCCTTTAAGCTTTTTCTCTCCGAACCCTTTGGCTCCTCAGCGGTTCCCAGATCCTGAAATCATCTAGCTTCTTTATGCCCAACCCACACTGCCCCTATTAGAACCTAAACGCCAGAAAGCAGCTAATGCACTTATTTACTGTGTTCAGAGGTGCAGACCTTCAAGCCAAAGGAATAAATTACTAATGGTAAAATTTCAGTTAATAAATATTGAAATGACAGTGTTGAGCCAGATGTCTTCTCCTAATATAAGTAGGTCCCTGGCCTTGATGACTATCTCCATGAAAATAATAGAAGATGTTTGCAGGAAAGTAGAAGGTGAAAAGTAGACAAAAGAAGAGGAAAGAGATAGATATAAGGTTGGGGGATACAACTAAACATACATGTAAAGGAGCAAGCAAACCATTCCCCCCAAAGCTGCTTCTCCCATCTCTGTAGGGGATGGAAGATAAATACCTTTTAGCCAGTCAGCAAATTCTTTCATATTGCCAGTGATGTAGCCAAGTGCCTTGGGAAAGTATCTTCTCCCTCCACGTGGGGAAACCTGGTTTTCACCCCGGTCCAGTTTAACAATAGTGGAGCCGTCTTCCATGGCTTTCTCTTCCTCTGGCTCCTTGAGAAAAAAACAGAGCTCACAGATGTTCCATATGCCACACACTCCAGACTGATCAGCTTTAGGCTTGGTCACAGTAGCTACAGAACATGAGTTTAAAGGCTCTTCATCAGGACCATGATGACCCATGGGACTGAGAAAACACCATATTCCTCTTGACATATCATGAAGGAGATTATACCTAAATCTGAATCCCATATCACTCTTGTCATCAATGTCAAGGGTGAGATGATGGTTTTGGTCTTTTATTTCATAAAGTTCAGTTTCTAGTTCAACAAGTATTGAATACCTACTTCCTGCACTCAAGGAGCTCAGTTTAGTGGAGGAGGCTGAAAAGAGTTCATTTCAACACGAGTCAAATAACAGTATAGGAAGGGTGAAGATCAAGTGCTTAAGGTTCACGCTCTGAATTGGAGGTGCAACAAACGAGGTTGCAGAATGGCCTGCTCACTCATACAGACTGGCTACTTTCAAGAAAAGAAGCCTTACAAATTAAAATTTTAATTTACTATGAAGCGTTTTATTTTTAAGAACAGTTTGTGTGTGGAGAACAGCCAAGGAAGACGCCCTCACACACTCCACATCAAAGACTACATGAATTTGTCTTTATTACCAGGCAACTGCCTCAAATACCCATTACTTCTTGAGTTTGTTATTTAAGTGTTTTAAAATAGACCAGAATGATATTCCACAAAGGCATAGAAACTGGAAAGGTGGAAGTGGGCAAAGTTGTTGAACACCTAAGGGTTGTATGATACATGAATGTACATAACTGAAATGAGCACATTTCAGGAAAATACTAATGACATAACCATGACTCGTATTCATTAGGACACTGTTCACGTCTCATGATAAGTATGTAACAGGAAAACATTAACATCACCAGAATCTGGTACCCTGCAGACAGAGAATGTTTCATGGTGCCGCTGGTAAATACAAAAGAATACCAACGGTGAAATCCCAGAGTTAGGCAAAGCGCCAAGGATAATAGCAAAACCACTCTGAGTATGCAAGAAAAGCCGGGAGCACAGCCAGGTAAGGGTGAGGTAGGGAAGCACCAAAGCCATCAGACCCTGAAGGCACAATTGTGGGCTGCTGAGGCCATAGTCACAGACGACATGACCAAGGCAATACCCAAAGCTCCTGCAGATACACCAGTTCGTCTTCTCCCTGTGGCCAGGCTGTGAGCAAGCGGTCCTCATGGCTATTTTTGGTTTTTGGCCCCATAATTGTTCTTTCACCATAGCCAACAAATATAGCTATTAACAGATAACAAAGTCGTGTAATTTTTTTTGGTAAATTCTGACCCTAGTTTTTGCTCCTATTAATCCCAGTACGGAAATCAAATGTGGATAGCTGATTTTTTACTGATTAACAATTACATTTCGATTATATTACTTCACTGCCCAATGAACCATTCTATTTTTTAAACAAACAAACAAACAAACAAAACCCGTTGCTGTCGAGTCAATTCCGACTCATAGTGACCCTACAGGACAGAGTAGAACTGCCCCATAGGGTTTCCAAGGAGAGCCTGGTGGATTCGAACTGCTGACCTTTCAGTTAGCAGCTGTGGCTCTTAACCACTATGCCACCAATGGTTCACAACAGTGAACCATTAATCATTACACAAAGTATGAGCTATTTATATAATGGATTCCACACCAAGCTCATTTTCTCTTTGCAAAGCAACATTAGGCACCAGCATTTGTGAGACTTTCAATGAATCTCTGCATTAAGAAATTCTTAAACTGAAAACTGTTAGAGATCAGGAGCCAAAACTAAGTCCATATGGAGCTCAGCTGACCCCACAGTTAAGCCTATAAAACTGTTTGAATAATTAAGCAACTATGAAAATTTGCCATTTACTTCATAATCCGTCTAAATGATGTCTATCATTTATTTTCGGTTATCTCCCTCTTTAAACCTCATAACTGAAAATATTACTTGGTAGGCCCCTTCCTCAGCTCAGTGACCTATTTTCAAGATCACACCAAGTTATGAGAAGCATCAGGAATCAGTCCAGCAAATGACAAGAAGCTCAAAGATAAAACCACCTGGAGTTTCTATAGGTGAATATAACAAGTCCTAAAGAGGCAGCTGGTGCCATAGTGGTTAAAATGATAGAGTGCTAACCGAAAGGTTGGCAGTTTGAAGCCCCCAGCCGCTCCATGGGAGAAAGATGTAGCAGTCTGCTTCTGTAGAGATTTACAGTCTTGGAAACCCTATGGGGTTGCTATGAGTTGGAATTGACTTGATGGCAGTGAGTTTGCTTTTTTTGGAAAAAGGCAGTGGGGCCCTGGTGATGCAGTGGTTAAGAGCTCAGCTGCCAACCAGAAAGTCTGCAGTTTGAATCTTCCAGCCACTCCTTGGAAACCCTATGGGGCAGCCCCGCTCTGTCTTTTAGGGTCAGAATCAACTAGATGGCAATGGGTTTGGCTTTTTTTTTAAAGAGACAACATGACATGAAAACATTAAAATGGCCTTTTCTATTAACTACAGGAACAACTAGGCATACAGTCTATTCCGGAATAAACAAATTCATGCTCTCAAAATTTTGAGCATGTATTTATTTAGAGGGTTTTAAATACTCTGTCACTTCAGAGATTTTGAAGATACAGGTATGAAACCTGATACTATAAACTGGCCAGACACAATTGAGAACCTGAATGGCCTGAGTTTCCTGCTGAACCACCCCAAGTTAAAGATTAAACCATTTTTGTCCAAATCCACAGCCCGACATACAAAGGGCTTATTGCAATTTTTGTCTCTAATATCCACTTCTTGGGATGGGTTGTAGGGCTATGATACCCTAGAGACAGGGTTCTCCTCATGACTCCAGCAGACACTTGGCTGCTGTTGCAGAGCCCCACCCCCATCAGTTGCCGAGTCGATCCTGACTCATCTGATCCCAGGTGTGTCATAGTAGAACTACTGTCCATAGGGTTTTCATGGCTGTGACCTTTTGGAAGCAGATTGTCAGGCCTTTTTTCCAAGGCACCTCTGGTTGGGCTTGAACCACCAACCTTTCAGTTAATAGCCAGTGTTTAACCATCTGCACCACCCAGGGCCCATTTATCTGAACTACTGAATCTTTCCAGCCCCTGGGAGCACTGGCCACTGGCTCCACCTTTACTGAACTCAGTTATGAGAACTGGTTATGAGAAATGAGTACCTTTAAGTTGTAGTTAGCCCTAGAATTTTCTCATGCTAGAATATTTGTATTTCTTTAGGGAACTTTAGAAGCCACACATCCTAATTGGAAAGGCAATGCTAGACTATTAAGCCAGGACCTCCCACTGATGGAAATGTTTCAATCCCAACCAAGTAGGCCACTTAATCTCAACAAAGAAGAGTGGACAATAAAGTAAAGGGAAGAAACGAATAAATTAGAAGCAGAATAAAATTTAAACCCCAGGTAATCTTTCCTAGCTTTTCCATGGCTGTCAAAACCCTGCAGCTCAGCAGTCAGCATCTAACCTGTCAAGACAGATGCCATGTGACATTTTGGACCAAGACCCCTATGCATTTGACTCACCCACAGCTGCACTGCTCAGCAGAGCTTGCTGACCCCCGCTTCCCAGTCTTGTTCAGAAAAAGCACACCAGCTAGGAGTACAGCGCTGAGGTTCCCCAGTGCTAGAAGCTGGACAAAGGCTTCATACCTCTTTGTCTGGCCCATGGGCAAGGGCCAACTTAGCTGGCTGAAGCCTTTTGTGTACTGCCTTACTGGATTTATTTCCAAAAGGGTCCGCCCAAAGAGGACCATGAGGGGCATCACCAGCACCACCAAAGACTGTCCATTCATCCTTCCTTTCTCTCTGTACATGACAAAGGCAAAAATATGTGAACTATCAGGACGCTGTCCTGGCTGGGATGAGCGCATGAAATGCAAGTTGGAGGGAGGCAGGAGGACACCCAATGAATTCCTGATGAGATGTGGCCCTGGGTGGAGGCCTTTAAGGGGTAATGCAGTTCTCCATCAGCAAAGAGCTTGCCAACGGGAAGGGAGACAACAGTTTTTGTTCTGCTGCACTGGCAGGAGGTTGGCAGATCTGAAGCCTGCCCCCAAAACACTTAGGGCAAACCACCAGGGCTCTAACTTGGGGACTAACACCAACACAACAAGTCTTGTTCTTTATGAAATGTGAGAACAGGAAGAGATGGTATGGGCTCTATTTTCTGTAGTAAGATTACTACACTTTAGGCATAGCTTAAGCTCAGTGCAAGACTGCTAAATGGCATTTTTTCTTTTATCTGAATAAGAATTTTTAAATATTGGAAATTATCTTATTAATAAATAATTCTTAGTTCAATTCAACAAGTCTGACAGCTTTTTATAAGTTTTTTTTTTTTTTTAACTTCCTTTGTGTCTAAGGATATCATTCATCCTTTGGAAATTCCAGAAAAGTTGTATGTGTGGTATTTCTTTTATCTGCTTTTATTTCATTTTTACTCTCTTCTACTGGTTTGGTCTGAAACTTGAAAACAAACACTCTGCCAGAGTGATTTAGAAAAATCCACAATTGTGGAAGATATTTCTGACATGTCTTAGAAAAAAACTGTTTGTCCATGGGAAATAATCTATCTAGTTATGTACCAGATTGTTGTGTCTGGGGGTTAGATTATGCATATTTTTGTTTGATGAAGAATAATATTAAGAAACTCAATAATGGGGCTGTCATCTTATACAATGTTAAGAGAAAGAAAGAAAGAAGAATGAAAGATAACAGGAAAGAAAGAGACAAGAGGAGACAGTCATATTATTTCAGTATAGATGTCTCCCCCATTTCCTCTGCCGAAATCACAGGCATCTTGGAGAACCACATCCTTGAGCTCAACATCAACACTTTCTTAGAGCCCAGAGTTGAAAAAACTTGAAAAATTTGAGAGTTTGAAGAGATTTTAAAGACTGCAAAGCTCAACCTTTTACTGTATAGAAGAGAAAACTGAGGTCCAGAGTGAGGACCATTGGAGTTCACTCAGCAAGTGATAGGCAGTCAGCCTTATGGATGGGAAGCCCCAGTGTTTCTTGTCTTCCACTGTGGGGCCAGGCACATTAAAACCACCCAAGAATCTGTTCAAGTCAATGACCAGTGGGAGTATAGCTGTGTATGCCAGGGTCTGCAATGGAGGCTAGTGCTCACTGATGCAGAAGACGCAGAATGTCTTCATAGCCACCTTGAAATAACCTTGGGGTGGGGGTTGAACAACAACAAAGAATGGGCTCTGCTGTTCCTAGTTCTACCCTGTGCCCTTACCAGAGGCAGTGGCTCTTCTGACAAACATGTCCCCATGCCTCAAGTGGGCCTCCCTCTCCTGCACCACTGCCATGCCAACCACAAGGCCTATGTGTGCTGAAATTTACATCCCAAGCAAATGGAAGCTGCACCTGGTTAGCTTTCCGGCAAGCATCCGAAAGCACCTTTCACAGCACAGATCACAAAAGTGCTCATCATTTTAATATAAGACAATACCAAGATTTCAGTTCAACTAACATTCCCTATTTTATTGCACGAAATAAAATGCATTCTATAGTCAGCACATACTGGAAATTTGTACAATTGCAGGTCTTCAATTTTCTATGCCTCGTATATCATTTCTAAAAATAAGATAATGTTTTGGGTATAAATATGAAAGAAAGTATTCAAACATTCATGCTCTATCATTGTAAAGAGGCTTGCAGTATTGACATTGATTTGGTACTTATGATAATCTTTATTTTAGGTAGTTTTTGATTTTAAGTGGCAGGAGGTGCTCTGTGTTCTTTAAAGCTGTAATCAGAAACAGAGAAGATACTGTCAGGTATTCTCATCTCCTGATGAAAACACTTCCCTCCTTGGAACACAGCACTCCTAGAAGCCTTGAGGTCTGAATTCCACCTGCCAGAAAGTGCAGCTGCAAAGAAGCTGCCAAATTAAAATTGTGGTGGACTATTATCCCAGTGTCCTTGGGTGGCACAAACAGTTTGTGCTCAGGTGGTGAAGAAGCTGTGGCTGGCAGTTTGCACCCACTGAGAGGCATCACGGAAGAAAAGGCCTCGTGATCTGTTTCCCTATAGATTACAGCCAAGGAAACCCTATGGAGCAGTTACACTGTATCACATGGGGTCGCCATGAGTTGGGATCAACTGCATGGCACAAGACAACAACAGTTCTCCAGAAGGGTGTTCTCTGCAGACTCCCTTTGGCATGGTATCACATGCAGGGGAGCCCATAAGCTACAACTGGAAAAGGTCATACCCACAACCCCACTTTCTTCTTTTGAGTCCTATAGATACATGCCTCCAACTTTACTTATTTCGAGAACACAGCCTGAAACTCCTATACGGTGTTGATTAACTCAACCGTTCAGCACATTAAGTGGACACCTTGCTGCATACCCTCTTCCACATGGGCTAAAGTCCTGCTTCCAAAACCATGAATAAAGACACTGCACTTTAGGTTCTGGAAGATGCACCTGGCTTTAATAAACTCTTTTCTAATCGACCAGAACTCTGCTTTTGTTGCTTCTACACAGTTCTGACAATCTGAAACATGTTCCTCCCTTAAAATAATAATAATAAGGAGCCCTGGTGGTGCAACAGTTAAGTGCTCAGCTGTTAACTGAAAGGTTGGTGGTTCGAACTTACCCAGCGGCTCCATGAAAGGCCTGGCAATCTGCTCCCGTAAAGATTGTTGTACTTGTTGTGTGCTGTCCAGTCAATTCTGACTCATAACGACCCTGTAGGGCAGAGTAGAACTGCCCATATTGTAAAGATTACAGCCAAGAAAACCCTATGTTCTACTCTGTCACACAGTGCTGCTATGAGTTGAAAATTGACTGCAGCTAACAACAACAAAACAAAAAGGGAAAAAGCAAAAATTAGGAAAATAACACAAGCCCCAAGCAATACAGAGTTGGAAATTAATAGTAACAAGGAGGGTACTCACGCTCCACCTGGCTTCCCGGTGTCAGAAGGCAGGGCTGATAAAGCCTTGCTGGGCGCTATGAAAAGGAAGAGTGTTCAGGAGGAGATAGTGCTGGGTGGGAGGCACCAACCGTTTTATACTGGAACCCCACTCTGCATATCCATGGATGGCTTTCCCCTCCCACTTTGGGCACCAGAGCCAAAGCAATGCCGGTGAACTGGTCCCTAGGTTCCTGTACCTGATGTCTCTCTCTCTTCTTGACACGGTGCCAACCCCTTCTCCATCATGTCCACGGCGTCCTGGGGTCTTTGCCCAGCGATAGTCCTACTTGAGTCCATCTTTTCTTCTCCCCGCTGTTTCCTTTAGCTCCTACCCTCACCGTCAACTATTTTTGGAAAGATTTACAGCTGGAAAGGGTGAACATAACCTCACTTAAACTGTAAAACTCGGGGCAGTTTGCAGTAGAGTGGATCCTGGAGAGAAGGCCTTGCTCCTGGGCTGGAATTTTCTCCTAGCTTGATAACAGCTTCTTCACAGGTGTCAGAATCCAGTCAGATCCCCAGGGGCGTGGAGGGAAGGTGGGGAGGGGAAGATGTACACAACTTGCTTTCTGTAAGCCAGCCTGCCCTTTTCCCCAATGAGGAGAAAGCAAACATACAAATGTTCCCTTGGAACGTCTCTCTTTGCAGGTGAGAATCTCAGAACACAACTCTGCTGCCTTTTAAAAGTCAGGAGGCATTCCTACAGCAGGGGAATTTATAGCTGAGGTAAAAAAATCCCTTCCTTCCCCTGTCTGCTTAAATTTCACCTTTGTGGCTTCTTCTCTTATGGCAAGAATATAACTAACTCAGTACACGTCTATGAGCACAGAATTAAAGAAAAATCCCCAAGTAAAGCCTTGTCCGGCCGCTGCCTGGACGCTCTGATAGTCCTGGTCTGTCTTCACAAGGCGGCCCGGGTCCTCTCTGGCTCCACCCCCTGGACACTCGCCAGACCACAGGCATCCTGGTCCTCTAGGGAGGGACCAGCTCTGAGCTCCGGGAAGCCGGTCCTCCAGGTGGCCCCCTGTGATGTACGGATGTGCCTCCGGGTCCTGGGAGAGAAACCAAAGGCCCCAGGCTCATGGTTAGAGTTTTGGGGTTTGGGCAAAGTTTTTTTTCTTGGTAAAATAAGAGAAAATAAACTCTTAGGGTTACTTTGAAGAAGAAAACTGAGTCACACCCGTCTGACAGCCTGGTCTGGGAATAAAGTGAACCACATTAGTGTCTCCATGAGCTGCTAATGCAAAAGGACTACAATTCTTCACAGTAACATGACAGATAGTAAGGTAGTGAGTATAATTGCTACAAACGGTTGAGCAGTCACTCTGTGTGCAGGCACTGGGCTAAGCACTTTACACACATTATTCATTTCAGCCTCACAGAAATCCTCTGAGGTAAACACCATGCCTATTTTGAAGATGATGAAACTGAGGCTCAGAGAGTTTAAATAACTCGCCCAAAGTTAAACATCAAAGTTTGTACTTTTGACCACTCTAGAAAAAACCCATTGCTATTTTTTTTTTTTTTAATCAAGTTGGTGCCAACTCATAGCGACCCTATAGGACAGAGTAGAATTGCCCCACAGGGTTTCCAAGAAGCGCCTGGTGGATTTGAACTGCTGGCCTTTTGGTTAGCAGCCTTAGCTCTTAAACACTACACCACCAGGGTTTCCTTGACCACTCTAGTGCCCTCCAATATTTCCAACTTCTGCCCATTGTTTGCTCTAATTAACCAATTAACTGTCAGTGTGCGTTTATTGACCCAATCCTGCTCCGCCTCCACATGGCACCCATGTGCAGCCGTCTGCCTCACTGGTCCTGGTCAGGGGCTGAGTCTCAGGCCTTCTTGGTAGAACACCTCTTCCTCACCTTCCCTCCATGGCCTCTCTCTTTGTCCCTGTAAGGCCACACCTTAAGTGCTGGTCCCTCGCAAAATACAACCTTGCAGTATGGCGTGCCCAAGAGTGCAAAGCCTGTGGGTTTTGGTGTCGGGCCTGAGTTTGAATCCTGACACCCCAGCTTTGTCCTTTACTAGCTGTGTGACCTTAGATATGTTGCCCTCTCTGAACCTCAGATGCCTCTCTGTCAAATGGGGTAAGGTTACTTCCTTTATAGCATTGGGATGAGGTGTGGCGATGATGTACGTAAAGCACCATGCCTGCCTGACGTGTGGAAAAAATGCCAACAATTTGATGTCTGCCCCACTCAATCAGGGTTGGTTTGTCCCTGACAATCCCCATTTGGGTCCCTCTATCCAGCAAGAAGGGAGCTCTGGTGGCACAACAGTTAAGCACTTGAAAGGTCAGTGGTTTGAACTCACCAGTGGCTCCGAGGGGGAAAGATGTGGGTCTTGCTTGCATAAAGATTACAGCCGTGGAAACCCTATGGGGCGGTCCTACTCTGTCCTACCGGGTCGCTACGAGTTGGAATTGACTTGATGGCAATAAGTATTCAGCTAGAAATAGAGGAAATTCTTCTTCCTGGCTTCTGCATCTGAAAAGGTGCCTTTATGAGCATGAAACAATTATTTTTAAGAGCCCTGAGCTGGGTACGTGGCTGACGCAGACCTTGTCAAGTTCTCACACTACAAGATTCCGTGAAACCAGGGGCTCCTAGTAGTCACTGCCTGGGTCAGGTCTCTGCCTCCCAGTTGCTGTGGCTTGGAGAGGGCCCCGGAGCTGGAGATCAGAGAGACAACTGGCATCCAATAATGAGAGTTCACACGTGTTATTGTTGTTGTTGTTAGGTGCCAACTCATAGCGACCCTACGTATAACAGAATGAAACACTGCCTGATCCTGCGCTATCCTCACAATCATTGTTATGCTTGAGCCCATTGTTGCAGCCGCTGTGTCAGTCCATCTCATAGAGTGTCTTCCTCTTTGTTGCTGAAACCTCTACTTTACCAAGCATGATGTTCTTCTCCAGGGACTGATCCCTCCTGACAACATGTCCAAAGTATGTGAGACATAGTCTCGCCATCCTTGCCTCTAAGGAGCATTCTGGTTGTACTTCTTCCAAGACAGATTTGTTCATTCAAATCTGTCCGTGGTATATTTAATATTCTTTGCCAACACCATAACTCAAAGCTTTCGGTTTTTCTTCGGTCTTCCTTATTCGTAGTCTACCTTTTTCATGCATATGAGGCGATTGAAAACACGATGGCTTGGGTCAGGCACTCCTTAGTCTTCAAGGTAACATCTTTACTCTTCAACACTTTAAAAAGGTCTTTTGCAACAGATTTGCCCAATGCGATGCGTCTTTTGATTTCTTGACTGCTGCTTCCATGGGCGTTGATTGTGGATCCAAGTAAAATGAAGTCCTCAACAATTTCAACCTTTTCTCTATTTATCATGATGTTTTTTATTGGTCCAGTCGTCAGAATTTTTGGTTGCTTCATGTTGAAATGTAATCCGTACTGAAGGCTGTGGTCTTTGATCTTCATTAGTAAGTGCTTCAAGTCCTCTTTACTTTCAGCAAGCAAGGTTGTGTCATCTGCATAACGCAGGTTGTTAATGAGCCTACCTCCAATCCTGATGCCCTGTTCTTTGTATAGTCCAGCTTCTCGGATTATTTGCTCAGCATACAGATTGAATAGGCACGGCGAAAGGATACAACCCTGACACACACCTTTCCTGACTTTAAACCATATAGTATCCCCTTTTCTGTCTGAATGACTGCCTCGATTTATGTACAGGTTCCTCATGAGCACAATTAAATGTTCTGGAATTCCCATTCTCTGCAATGTTATCCATAATTTGTTATGATCCACACAGTCGAATGCCTTTGCATAGTCAATAAAACACAGGTAAACATCCTTCTAGTATTCTCTGCTTTCAGCCAGGATCCATCTGACCTCAGCCATGATATCCCTGGTTCTGCATCCTCTTCTGAATCCAGCTTGAATTTCTGGCAGTTCCCTGTGGATACACCGCTGCAGCCGCTTTTGAATGATCTTCAGCATTAGGTGTTTCTAAACAGCCCTAACTGCACGATTCAATGACTTTTCTCAGTATCATTTACGGAGTATCATCTGCTGAGGGTTCATGCTTTAATTTTGTTTTCCTCTCCATGTCACTCCTGTGTCTTTCAAATTGCTGGGTGGTGCAAATTGTTAATGTGCTCAACCAGTAACCAAAAAGGGGGAGGTTTGAGTCTTCCCAGGGGCACCTGGAAAGAAAGGCTTGGTGATCTACTTCCAAAAAATCGAAAACCCTGTGGAGCACAGTTTTACTCTGACACAGGAGTTGCCATGAGTTGGAGCCAACTCCATGGCAACTGGTCTTTTCTCTGTATCTTTCCCAGCCCTTCTCCTGCTCCCCCCACCTCTCCCTCTTTGTCTGCCCCTCCTCCTCTCCCTGTTCCCAATGACTTACCTTCCATCCCTCCATCTGACTATAAATCACCATTGAACACATACAGGGCTTTCCTTTCTTTTGAACTTTCTCCATGGAGTTTCTGCCTCTAGAAAGATCTCTCTCTCCTCACCCACACTTCGCCCAAACTTTCAGACTCAGCTTTTTTCCTTCTCTATTTGGATTTCCCAGCTGACTCCCGTCCGCAGTGTGTTCTTCTGAACTTGTGTTTATGTTCCTCACTGAACAAGTGATCACCACCCCCCACCCCCCAGCCTCACAACCACTCTTGTATTGTCTTATATTTTTAAAAATATTTTATGCTGCATGATCCCACCTGGACTGGAAGATACTAGAGGACAAGGTTTGTACCCAATAGTTCTCTTTATTCATAACAGGCCTCTTCCTTTCCAGAAAGATTTTGAGGCCGTTTATCAAGTATACGTAAGAGGAGATAAGGACTAGATAAAGAAATGGGGAAGAAGGGAAAGCAAAACTGTGGATAATAACATGGTTTTAATGTTTTTCGACAGTGTTCTTGCCTTGGTAGAGATTTATACGTTGTTTGACTCAGAAATTTGACTCTTTCATTTTGATTGCTGCTTGCTCTTGATTTATCTATAGGTAGCATAACTTTGCAAATAATTGCACCTCAAGCGTGTGTGATTAGGCTGTGCCCACACTCAGGAATTCTACATGAGAAGGATGCCACGAGGGCTTCTCTGCATCTTGAGCAGGGCTTTCCTAAGTGGAAAAGAGAGCGCTCACTAAACACATCCTCATTCTCTTCCTACCTGCTACTCCCCAAAAAGAGAGAAGCCAAATGGCAAGTCCTGGATAGAATGTTCCCGAGTGTGTTCTGCACTACAAAGTTTTGGCTTGTAAACAGTCAGACAAAAGGGCACCAGATGAAAGTCAAAATTCCACTGTCCCAGACGCCCCTTGCAGGCACCCTTTACGGTTGGCATTGCCCAGGTGTGGAACCAAGAGGCTTCCAGGCTTGCAGGGCGAGATTGCTCAACTCCGTGCCCAGGGACCGCGGGGATGAGTGATGGCAGGAGGCACAGAGGTGCCTTCGTTTTTAGCTCTTAAATGCAGTCATGCAATTAATCAGCTTCATTTAAGATGTGGGAGGCCTGGTGGCACAGTGGTTAAGAGCTCAGGCTGCTAACCAAAAGGTCAGCAGTTCAAATCGACCAGCAGTCCAAATTCCTTGGAAACCTTATGGGGCAGTTCTACTCTGTCCTACAGGGTCACTGTGAGTCGAAATTGACTTGGTGGAAATGAGTTTTTATTTAAGATGTGAAAGAGGCCGAACAGCTGAGAGCACCCAAACAGAGATTGTACCTCCTGCACAAAGAAGAAAGATGAGGAAATTTCCATCTCTACCTACAACTTTCATCAGATGTTCACATGTGATCACTTTATTTCCAGCTTTTAAAGTATATTCAGGCCAGTGTAAAACCCATAATGTAGGTCTCTGGTATCTAGGGTCACACCTAAGGGTGTGTAGGTTGTGCACTGCATAAATGACCATGTCTAAGGGGCAGCATTAGCTTTCTAGACATTTGTATATTTATTGCAACAACATTTCTGCTGATGACACTGAACTGTCTTGAGGAATGGGCACGGGGGGCTTGGGGGGTCCCTTTGTATGAAGGGGCATTATTGGCTAGCATTAACCATATTGATGCTTTTGTTTCTTCAGGATTAAGAAAATAAATCAATTCCTGGTGAGGAACAATAGGGAAAAGGGCAGGAGGAGAATCTTTTCAATCTTCAGGCTAAGTTGAGGAAGAGATTAAAGAGTTGGGGAAAATGAGGGTTGGGGAGTGGTGTGGTTCTATTTTCCTTGGTGCTCTCCTGAGGGCAATCCACAGCCCAGTGGATTATTTCCTGATTGTTAAAGGCATTGTGAAATTGGTCCCAAGCTTAGGAAATGGAGCTTTATCCCATAATTGGGCTGGGAAGAGAAGGTGAGTTGGCTTGGCACCCCCATTGTGAATGGGGCTCTCTGAGCTGGGGGCTACCAGGCTCTTGGTAGAGACCTCTGTCACCAGACATTGAGCGGGATGGGCTGAGGCTCATTCCTACCTAAGCTCTCAGAAATTAGGTTACTCACCACGGAGCTCTCTCTTGGAGAGAGCCAGCATTAATGTAGCCAAAAAGCTGCAAGGAATGGGGTAGACAGCTAAGTGAGGCTGCTTTCTGGAGCTAGAGAAAGTGGCAGTTAGCTCAGGTCCCTAACAGTTGTCCCAATTGGGTGCTTAGTGTCTTCTGTCTGTACAGTTTTGTCACTCAGCCTGGTTTAAAGAACCTTTCTTGGCTACCAAACGCTCCCTTTTACCATGTTCCTGCCTTACGCCAGTTGGCAGCCAAGAACTAGAGATTCAAAGTCTTCTCACGCTCACCGCTTCTCCCATTTCCCTTGCCTCTTCTTTTCTTACCGCTGGCATCTGCCAAAGCTGGGATCGGGGCCAAAAACTGATGGGCCTTGACAACAAATATTCAACTATCAATCTCATCCACCAACTTGAAGCTGGGCCATATTGCATGCTCAACTTCTTGAGCTGATAAACTGAGGCATTATGATTTAACTGACCACACATTCATACCAGAGCCTTAACAGTCCTCAGTATAGTGGTGTTGGCCCAATTGTGCAGGGATGTGGAGGAGAATTCCTGCATCTCTCTGACATTGTTTTCTGGTGTAAAAGAATAAACTTGACTCAGTGGTTTATCCAAAACCAAAATTAAACCCAATGCAGAAGATCCTATTTATTTTTTGACATATCTTCTACAAAAAGCCAGCAAAGCACTATAACGCCATTCTTTCTTTCCTTTGTTTGTAATTTAATTAATTTTGTTATTGCTGTTGTTTAGAATATGTACAACAAACATACAGTTTCTACATGTACAAGTCAGTAACATTGATGACATTCTTCGAGTTGTGCAACCATTCTCACTCTCCTTCTCTGAGTTGCTCTTCCTCTGTTAACATAAATTCACAACCCTCTACCTTTCCTATTTAATCTTTTGAGATGCTGTTGTCAAATTGATCCCTTATAGATAGCTCTTAAAAGAGTATTATGCTCAAGACAGACATTTTTTACTAGTTCAGCTAAATTATTGTTTGGTTTTAAGAAGACTTCAGGGGATGTTTTTGTTTTAAGATTTAAAGGTTTATCTTAGGACAATAGTTTCAGGGGTTTATCCAGCCTCTGTGGCTCCAGAAAGTCTGAAGTCTGTGAGAATTTGAAATTCTGTTCTGCATTTGCACCATTATCCTTTCTATAAAGCTTTTAAAAATAACAATTACTTAGCTCTTCTTTAAAATTAGGATGTAAAAATGGTGATGGAACTAGAAGGTCTCCTAATTAATCACGAGTTTCTGCTTCTTAATAAAAGATGGTAATTGTCAATGCTGTTGCGATGCTTGGTTGGAGAAACACCCATATTTGACTTTGTCTCCAGTTATGGAAGCAGCCAGGTTAGAACTCAGCTTCTTGGGACCAGTGGTGCCTCCTCCCAACTGATGTGGCAATTCTGGGTCTTGGGGACATAGAAATACAGGAAGGAGTAGGGTGTAGACACCCTATATTGCCCATTGCTTTATCCACTTTCCTTGCCTGTAACCTTTTTCTTACTCAGCACAGGTTATTTTTTCCCAACACCTGAATAAAGAGATGTAATTGAATAAAAAACCAAACCTGTTGCTGTCGAGTTGATATTGAGCTATATCATGTGGCCTGTGGTGGTTGGGATGGGCTCTTGAGAGAGGAGTTAGCTTCTCAATTGTCTCATCGGTTAGTGGCTAAGTCAGTGATTCTCAGTCTTGTCTGCACGGTGGAATCTCCTGAAGAGCTTTAAAAAGTGCTGAGAGTGGGTCCCCATCTGCTATGGATTTAATTTTGTCCCCCTGTACTTGTGGATGTAATCCCATTTGGGAATAGGGTTAGCTTTGTCATATTAATGAGGCCATATAGTATAGGGTGTGTTTTAAGCCAATCACTTTTGAGATATAAAAAGAGCAAATTAAACACAGAAACAAGGAAGCACAAATGGGAAGATAGATGCCACACCGCATGAAGATCACTGAAGAACTGAGGAGCAGAAGCTGAAAAGAGACAAGGACCTTCTCCCAGAGCTGACAGAGCCAGTGCCCTGAATTCAGACTCCAGTCTCTTGAGTTGTGGGAAAATAAATTTTTATCCTTTAAAACCACCCACTTGTGGTATTTCTGTTGCAGAAGCACCGGGAAACTAAGACACCCTCCTAGAGGGTCTGATGTATTTGGTTTATGCTGTGGGTGGGCACTGGGAGTTTAAAAGTCCTTTCACTGAGTTGAACATGCAGCCAGGGTTGACAACCACCAGACTGAACTGTCTAACCCTAATTCTTCAACCTCCCAAACAAGGGAGTGTGTCATCATGGGATCAGATGCATTTTGGAGTTTGACAGACCAGGTACAAATTCTAGCCAGTTCTACCACCCCAGGGAAAATTACTTCACCTCTCTGAGCCTTAATTCCATTATGGAATTAATGGAGATTAAAAATATCTACCTTGCCTAATGTAAAGATTAAATCAGATCCTGACCCATGATGGGCATTCAAGCCATGGTCACTTTTATTATTATTTCCCTCAAAAAACAGTTCCTACCTCAGACTTTGGAGTCCCTGGGCAGTGGAAACAATTATATTCTTGACCTCTAGCTGAAAGTTGGTGGTTTAAATCCACCCAGAGCTGTGTTGGAAAAAAGCACTGGCGATCTGCTTTCAAAAGGTCACAGCTTTGAAAGCCCAACGGAGCAGTTCTACTCTGCACATATGGGGTTGCCATGAGTCGGAATCTGCTGGACAGCAACTAACAAACACCACCTCTGATTTCCTTATTTCTGTCAATGATGCCATCATTATCCCGGTTCTTAGACTCAACAAATGCTTGCTGAGTGAGGAGTGGATGGTGGATCTGACCATCCTCACTCATGAAGGTGAAGTGAAGGGTTCATTTCACCCACTCCTGTTAATGTTCTCAAGTCTTGCTCCCAGATCTTCTGAGTCAAAATCAGTATTTGAATCAGATCCCCTGGGGATGTATATATACATGAAAGCAGAGCTCTAAAGCATCTCTGTCATGAGACTTGGGGAAAAAGGATGAATTCCGGTGCCTGGAGTGGCAGCAGTTTCCTAATTCCAATGCCTTGGCGAGCCCAAGTGAGTCATAGTTGTGTTCCACTGGCAGCACAGAGTGAGTGTCACACGCTGGGCCATGCCAGCCAAAGGCAGTGCTCCAGGCGAAGCCCCATCCCTTTAGACTTCATCAAGTCACTTCATCAGGTCCTCCCTCTGCTTGGTGTTCATTGCTTCACATAGGCTGGGTGCCTCATCATTAGTCACCCAGAGAGATTATCATAAGTCACAGGAGGGTGAAGCTTGCACACAGAGGGCCAGGGCCTTCCCCAGCCCCAGGGAGGCTGGCAGTGGCTACTATTGGTCCAGCCAGAGGCCTTTGCCTCCGGCCCACTCACGGGACTGACACCCCAGCAGTGCAGGAGCAAGCCCCTGGGGGTCTTGGGAATCTTCCCCAAGCATTTCCCTGGATGGTCCCCAACCATTGATTCTCACCTTGCTCTTAGGCCTTTTTAACCCAGGATCCCTGCAATGATATAATGCTCTCTCTTTTTTCTCTCTCTTCTGTATACTACTCCTTTGGCTGAAAATACTGTGTGGACCTCTACTTCCTATAGCTTATGTGACAATGATAGAAATACTGAATACACATTTTCAAACCACCCTTGCAATCCATTTTCTGTCCCTCTCATCCAGGGAGGGGTAGGGGAGTGTCCCTGGTTGAGAAAAGGTGAAATTTCAGACTAGGGCCTCAACCATTGACATGGATCTCCCAGTGTATTTCTCTTCTCTCACAGCATTTATGAATGTAATTAGATAATTGTGCGGCATTTGCTTTGCTGAGTTTGCCCACTAGGCTGCACTCTCCCTGAGGGCATTGTCTGGGCTGGCCTGGTTCATTACTATCGTCCCAGTTTCTGACTCAGCGTCTGGTGGATAGGGGGCCCTCAGTAACTATATGTTGAGTATATGGATGGGTGGGTGAATAAATGAATGGAAGAATGAATGGTTCTGTGAGTCTGGTGACTTGAAGGGCTGGGGCAAGTTCTTGTGCAGTACTGTGATAGGTGTGTGTCTTTGGTGTGGCAATGGGGTGGGGGTAGACTTCCCCTAAACATATCCCTCAGAGCAGGGTGCGGCTTTATGACTAGGATGCCCCTGACATCCGGAACACACAGGAAGGCCCTCCTCATCAGCTCCTGAGCAGACCAGTCAGCCTTAGGCACGAAGCACACAGCTTGCTAGCCTTGCAGATCTACCCCCAGCAGCCAGAGGCTCCTCACTTGCCTCTAGGACTGCCCTGAAATTGGGCAGCATTGAGCGCCCAGCTCCAGGTGTGCAGGTTGGCCAGTTGTGGGGCACCTGAACCACTCTGAGGGTGGGCCAAGCATCTTCAGAGCCTCCTTGGTGGAGTCCCAATCCTAGATACCCAACCCAGGCTTCAGTTGAACTCCCAAGGATTGCTGTGGGATGTGGCCAGCTCTTCCACAGGGAGGGGTGGCCCCTTTGCATCCCAGGTCCTAGGCTGTAAACACGTGATGCCTTGCCCACATCCCTGCCCTCCCACTGCCCTGTTTCCCAGCATCTTCTCTATAGCTGTGGGCCATGCTGTGTCATTGGTCCATCGCCACTTTCCCATCCTGCTGTGTATCTAGGTAAGTTCTCAGGACTCTAGGGGATGGCATAAGATGTGAGATAGCTCTCACATCCTGGCATACCAATAGACACAAAGGATCACTAATATCAGAGTCAAGGCTGTATATGATTAATTGTTGTGTTATGGACAGAATGGCACTTTTTCTTTACTGCCGAGGGATTTGCATCAATGCCAGGCTGGAAGGGGTCCTGTCACACATTCTCCAGTGGAGGGACACGGTGCCAGCCACGTTTGACCAAGAATGGCTAGATTTTATTTTCTGCAGCTGCTGTTGAGTCAACTCTGACTCCTAGCGACCCTACGTGTGTTGGAGTAGAACTGTGCTCCATATGGTTTTCAGTGGATGATTTTTTTGAAGTAGATTGCCAGGCCTTTCTTCTGAGGTGCCTCTGCATGGGTTTGAACCACCAGCCTTTCAGTCTGCTGCATGTGTTTACCATTTGTCCCACTCTGTCAGATTTTAAGGCTCTCTTAAATTATACAAGGCGCTGTGCGATTTAACTGCTAAATTGTGGGCACACGTGACTTAAGCTAAAAGTTTAGATAATAGCGGTAGTGCCTGGAATAGCCAGAGAGAGCTTTACTGAAGATACAGGCCTAATAAGGCCCTTGAAATGGGAGTACTTCCAATGGGAGTAGAATTTACAGAAGGCAGGAAAAGAGAGAACGGCCTTCCAGGCAGAGACTTGAATATCAGCCGAGAGAAGCGTGGCCTGTTTGTGGGTCTGCGAACCGCCTCGTGCCTGGACGGAGGGTGAGCCATGAGTCATGGGTAGTGTGTCCAGCCCCCACCCAGACCTACAAGGAGAGCCGTGGCCGTTACATTAGCCTAAGTCATCAGAACTCACAGGTCACTTTGACATCTCTTTCCTCATGTGCTCTAATACTACAACCAGTCACTGAGTCCCTACCAATGGATTCAGCATCAAATAAAGAATAAACCAGTTGCCAACAAGTTGGCTCTGACTCATGGTGTCCCCATGTCATAGAGGAGAACTGTGCTCCGTAGCGTTTTCAAAGGCTGACTTTTCAGAAGTAGATCACCAGGCTTCTGGGTGGACTCGAACCTCCGACCTTTCAGTTAGCAGCTGTGCATTAACTGTTTGCGCCGCCCAGGGGCTCGCAAATAAAATACAGATAAGAAAAATACTACGTTATGAAAGAAAAGATGGAACTATGAACATCTGTGGCCATTTAAAATAGCAAAAATTATGCTCCAAGTTGTATAACGGGGGCAGAAATGTGGATCCACTACGTGTGGACCTGACTGCATTGGCATCCTTGTGTACATTTAATAACCATTGAAACTGAAAGCAAACATTAAACACACAGCAGTTTTATTTGCCTTCTTAAAATTTGGGAGGATTTTAAGCTGAGCAGAATTGGGGCTGCTCTCTAGTTTCTATCCTTTTCTGTGATTGACTATAATGATGGGAGGTTTCAATAAATTTTTATGGGTCAAGCGCCACTGCAAATGTGGCAGAAGCTCCATAGCTGTAGTCGATGAGAAAGTTTCTCTCACTAAGAGGCAGTTTTAAAAGCTGGGCAGACCTAATAAAAACAAATGTAGAACAAATAAGTATGTAATGTATCTGAAAGCTTGGTGCTTAGAACGTACCCAGCTGCTCTGTGGGAGAAAGACCTGGAGCTCTGTTCCTATAAGGCTTACAGCTGAGAAAACCTATGGGGCAGTTGTACTCTGTCACAAGGAGGTTGCTGTGAGTCCACATTGGTTAGATGACACCCAACCACAAAAACAATGTGTGTGGATGTGTTTAGATAAACAGATAATATAAATATATATAGGAAAGTAGGAAGAATAAACACCAGAATATTAAAGGTAGTAATTGCATAGTTGCAGAAGTATGGGTGATTGTTTTCTTCTTTAAACTTCCCTGCAATTTTCAAGTTTCCATGGTTATTGTGCATTAATCTTATGAAAACATAAAAGTTATACTTAAAAAACAAAAACGCACAAAACAGCAATAACAACAACAGAAGCAGGGCTGACTTGAGGTTTCTCTTTGTTTAATATTCTAAGCTCTGCCTGCTTTCAGACCAAATAGAGGCCACCGACAAATAAGAAGTGACTGTTGTCACTTTAGAAAGCCATGACAACATCTGCCAAGTCTTTAAGATTTTTTTAAAGGTTCTTTACGACTCGGGGCTCTGCCAAGAACGAGGGCATTGGCACCGGCTGGCTGGATTCTGCCAGCACTAACTGTCTCCAGCGTGGTGGTTTCTTACAGAACTGCTAACAAAGAAGACAGTTTTCCCGCCAGACAAGCTGCTGTGGGAGACTTACAGGAAGAGGGATTACGGGGTTGGAACAGGACACATGGGAATGACAAAGGCAGCATTGAGGCTTGGGGGAAAGGTGGGGTCAGCCTGGTCAGTGGCCAGGTCCCTAGAGACTGTCAAAAGCCAGACAAACAGATGTGAATGTGTTGCCGTGGAGTCAGTTCCTACACATGTGCTCCACAGAGTTTTCTTGGCTGTAATCTTAATGGAAGCAGACAGCAGGCCCGTCTCCTGCAGTGCCACTGGGTGGGTTTGAACCGCCAGCCTTCAGGTTAGCAACTGATTGCAAACCACTTGCACCACCCAGGGACCTCAAACAAATACATCTCTGAAGTAACTGGAAATCAGGAGTGATTGTATTTTGTGGACAGAATAGTGTGATGACGGAAGCCACATTTAGGGGGGTTACGTGGGAGCATCCACAGGGGTCCTGAAGGCGAAAGCCTGGGAGGATTGGCATGAGCTAACAGTACCTGCAGCAGGGCAGAAGCAAGGGGAAAATGAGTTGCCATTGAGTCAACTTCAACTCATGGCAATCCCATGTGTGTCAGAGTAGATCTGTGCTCCATAGAATTTTCAGTGGCTGTTTTTTTTGGATGTAGACTGCCAGGCCTTTCTTCCAAGGCACTTCCAGGTAGACTTGAACCTCTAACCTTTCAGCTAGCAGAGGAGCACGTTGACCATTTGCACGACCCAGGGACTCCAGCAAGGGAAAAGGGCTGCACATATGAGATACTTTGGGAGAAAAGGAGACACTGAGGGGCATGGATGAAAAAAGGATAAATCTAAAATTGCAGCAAGTGTTGATGAAGCGGTGTTGGCACTGGAACTCACATATGCTGCTGGTGGAAGTGTAAATGGACACAAGAGTGTTGGAGAGCTGCCTGGCGGTATCCGTGAGAGCAGATAGCTGCATCCCCTAAGGCTTAGCAATTCCCTTCTAGGAGTATGCATCACAGAAACGCTACGTATATCTTCACCCAAAGACGTGTGCGACAAAGGTCAGTAGCCCAAACTGGGAAACCACCTGTCTGCCAACAGTAGAGTGGATACATAAACGATGGCGTATTTGCACAGCAATAGAATGAATGACCTACAACTCTGTGCAATGGCACGAATGGATCTCACAAACAACACTGAGCAAAGGAACCAGGCACCAGCTGGATGAACCTTGAAAACGTTATGCTGAGTGAAGTAAGTCAGACACAAAAGGATAGATACTGTATGAGATATCTAGAAGAGGCGAATGCATAGAGACCAAAGTTTATTAACTGCTGCCAGCGGTAGATGGGAGTGTGAGTGTGTGAAACGGTAGCGATGGCTTAAGTTATCGTTAGGTGGCGTCGAGTTGATTTTGACTTACAACCACCCCATGTGACCGTAGAACTGCCTTATGGGGTTTTCTAGGCTGTCATCTTTACAGGAGCAGATCAGCAGATCTTTCTCCTGCGGAGCCGCTGGGTGAGTTCTAACCACCAACCTTTTGATTAACAACAGAGCGCTTAACTGTTATGCAACGAGGGCTTCTTAACGGACCCTGAGTGTCTGTCAAGAGTGCTGGAAAATGTGGAAATGGATAGTGGTGATAGTTGTACAACGTGGTGAACATAATTAATGTCATTGAACTGTGCACATAGAAGTGTTGAAATGTCAAATGTTTTGCATATATAGTTACCACACACACGTACAAAATCAGGCACAAAAGAGAACAGGCTGTGTAACTCCATTTATACAAGGTTCAAAAACCAGCTAAACTGTTGGAAGTCAGGATAGTAATCACCTTGAAAAGGGTAGTGACTGGAAAGGGGCATAAGGGGAGCTTGTAGGGTGCCGTTTCTTGACCTGGACGCTGGTTACATGGTGGGTCAGTTTGTGAAAAATTGATCAGGCTGTACACTTGTAATGTAAGTCTCGGAGTCTGTGGCTGGTGCGAACGGTTAATATTCTTGACTGACAACCAACAGGTTGGAGGTTGGAGTCCACCCGGAGGCGCCTTGAAAGAAAGGCCTGGCGATCTACTTCTGAAAAATCATCCATTAAAACCCCTATGGAGCACAGTTCTGCTCTGACACGCTTGGAGTTGCCAGGAGTCAGAGTTGACTCCCTGGCAGCTGGCAACAATGTTAGTCTCTTATATTTCAATAAGAATTTAAACCCACGACCGTATGATTTCAACACTGGGTGCCTGAGAGGTGCCTCAGTGGCAGGAAGGCAACTGGGAGCCTGTTTGGGACACTGAATTTGAGATGTCTGGACAGCTGGGTCGCAATGCCTGGGGTGCAGTTGGAGATGTGGGACCCTGGTCTGGGGAGGACTCCAGGCTGGAGGCAGTGATTTGGGAACTGTCTACGCAGAAGTGACAGGGAAGAGAGCAAGGGTCTGTGTCCCGAGGCAGGTAGGGGAGCAGGTAGAACCTGTGTTGGGCCTTGTTAGAAGGGAGGAGAGGCTGAGGCTGAGCAGAGCCTTTCATGGGAAGCTTACTTAACGCTTCCCTGCTTCAGGCCCTTCTGCTTGGTTGTGCTAGCTGTGATTTCTGCCTTTCAGGCCTACATTTTGGTGGTGGTAGGAGAGGGAACACACTTGTTAGGCCCTTCAGGTGACACCATCTTTCTTTTAAAAGATAAACAGGTTTGTTGGGGGCAAACAGTCCAAGGCCCTGGGCTGCTGTGTGGGAGATGGGGCCCAGGCCAGCCTTCCACCTCCAGGGGTGCCAGCAGCAGGGTGTGGAGAGGCCTGTGGAGGTGGGCTGACCTGCGGAAGGGCCTTGAAGGTCAGCCTGAGGGGCTTGGGTACGAGCTGCCAGCACCCTGCGCTTCAGGAGCAGGGCCTCTCGAGATAAAGGGAACATGCTGGAATCCATACACACACACAGCAGTGACATGGGGCTGTTGTCCATCATCCCGTCTGGGCCACTGGGCTCCTGCTTTCCTGTAAGCACGTGGGGTCAGAAGGTCAGTGTGCCATCCCATACACCTCCGTAATGTTAGGGCCTGGGGTGGTGTGTCAATACCAGAGCCAATACATTTCCTCTCATGGAAAATACCAAGACAGAAAGGACTACCACACACCACATGAAACACCAAGGCATCTGCAGAAATGCAGAGGAAAAAATGCATGCCAATATATCTCAGCCACACACACACGCACGCACGTACACACGCACACACAGAGCAAGGTATTAATTCCTTGTGAAACTTAAGCTAAGCACTCATTAGACAACTAATAAGTGCTTATCTTGGCAGCTGTGCACTCCCATGTGATTCGATGTCCTTTTGAGGATCAGTGATTGGGGACAGGGAGGAGACTGGGAGATCACGTGCTGGGAGTGGAGACCCTGCCATATGAATGGAGAGCAAGGAGCGAGACTTCAGCACGGCTTTTGGAGTTGCTCTGGAGCCCTCTGGTGACAATTTGAAGGTACTGTATGCCAAAGAGCGCTCATGGTGCCAGAGTTCAGTGGCTATATTGTGTCAACACGTGAAAGGTGAAAAAAGTGGGCAGTGGAGACAGGGAAGTGAGGAGAAGAAGGTGCAGGAAGAACCATCTTGGTCCTAGCTAACTGTCAGCTTCTGCCCCCATCCTTTTAGAGATGACTCAATCCAAGGTTGTTCTCCAATGTTGGTCTGCACAAGAATCACCCAGGAGCTTGAGTGTAGAATCTGGGCTCCAGCCCCAGATTTTTGCCTATGAGGTCTGAAGGGGCCCCAGGGATCTACATTTTTAATCATTCCCAAGTGTTTCTGATGCAGGTGGTTTCTGGACTACATTAAAAAAAAAAAAAAGAAAAAACTCACTGTTTAACAGTTAGGTTCTTTAAAAAGCGGCTCTTACATCCAATTTCCAAAGGAACCCAGAAAAGTCTACAGGTTACTGTCTTATTTCTGCCCTGCCCTGGTTAAAGATAATAGAGACAACTCTACAAGACATGCAGACCCCAACCATTTTGGTGGCCTAATTCCCAAGGAGCAAAGTTAAAACAATCCAAAAGTATTCAAATTAAGAGGTCTATCCCCCTGAGAGAGTCCCTGAGTGATGCAAACAGTTAACAAGCGTGGCTGCTAACCCAAAGTTTGGTAGTTTGAACTCACTGAGAGGTGCCTCAGAAGACAGCCCTGGCGATCTGCTTCTGAAAGACCACAGCCTTGAAAACCCTATGCAACAGTTCTACTCGGCACACATGGGGTCACCATGAGTTTGAATTGACTTGACAGAAACATTCAATCTGTATGCTGAGCAAATAATCTGAGAAGTTGGATTCTATGAAGAACAGGGCATTAGAATTGGAGGAAGACTCATTAACGACCTGCATTATGCAGATAACACAACCTTCCTTGCTGAAAGTGAAGAGGACTTGAAGCACTTACTGATGAATATCAAAGACCACAGCCTTCAGTATGGATTACAAAGCAATGTAAAGAAAACGAAAATCCTCACAACAGGATCAATAAACATCACGATAAATGGAGAAAAGATTGAAGTTGCCGAGGATTTCATTTTACTTGGATCCACAATCAACACCCATGGAAGCAGCAGTCAAAAGATCAAAAGATGCATTGCATTGGGCAAATCTGCTGCAAAGGACCTCTTTAAAGTGTTGAAAAGACTAAGCGTGCCTGGCCCAAGCCATGGTGTTTTCAATTGCATCATATGCATGTGAAAGCTGGACAATGAATAAGGAAGACTGAAGAAGAATTGATGCCTTTGAATTATGCTGTTGGCAAAAAATATTAAATATACCATGGACTGCCAAAAGAATGAAAAATCTGTATTGGAAAAGTACAACCAGAATGCTCCTTAGAAGCAAGGATGGTGAGACTATGTCTCACATAGTTTGGACAAGTTATCAGGAGGAAGCGGTCCCTGGAGAAGGACATCATGCTTGGTAAAGTAGAGAGTCAGTAAAAAGAGGAAGACCCTCAGTGAGATGGATTGACACAGTGGCTGCAACAATGTGTTCAAGCATAACAACAATCATGAGGATGGTACAGAACTGGGTGGTGTTTCGATCTGTTGTACATACGGTTGCTATAGGTCAGAACTGACTTAACTGTACCTAACAACAACACCACAAACAACAACATATACACAGTAGTCAGGAACTAAATTCTAAGCTTCTTGAGACCAGAGGTTATAGTGTGTTTGCTCCTATCATATTAGTCAGCATGATTCTAGGCACCTAGTAATCACTTATGTCAATGCTTGCTCAAAGCCAGACTGAGCTGGCTTGCTTTCTATGTTTCTATAGTGAGCGGAGAAAGCACTGCCTCTCTGAAGTAAAACGATTATGATGAGATAAACCCAAGGGCTCAGCATTTCTTTCTGAGGAGATGTTATAAAGGAGGCGTCTTACACTGAGTTCTCTAGAGAAGCAAAATCAGTGAAGTGTAAAATAAAACAAAACAAAAAAACCAAAAACCAAAAAACCAAACCCATTGCCATCAAGTTGATTCTGACTCATAGAGGCCCTATAGAAGAGAGTAGAACTGCCCCATAGGGTTTCCAAGGAGCAGCTGGTGATATGTATCGTACTCATGGAAATGGCTGTCATGGTTGTAGAGGCTGGCAAGTCCAAGTCCATGGGTCAGGCATCAGACTGGAGGCTTCTCCTCACTAATGTAGCTGCAGGGGCTTATAAACCCAAGATTGGCAGGTCAGATAGCAGGCTGCTGGCTCACAGGCTGTGGAGGCTGATGAATCTAAGATTGGCAGGTAAGATGGCAGGCCTTTGGCTCAAGTCCCAAGAGCCAGAAGTCAGATGATGATGAGCTGAATGCAGGATCTGGAGAGAGCAAAAGCCAGTGAGCTTGCCAGAACATCCATATATATTAGATGCAGGCCACTCTCACTTTCAACTGATTGGCTAATCACGTCACAGATAATTATATCACAAAATGGGGGATAACTACATCATTTCATAACTGCCAAAATACATCATTACATAACTGCCAAACTACATCATTACATAACTGCCAAACCACTGAGAATCATGGTCCATCCCCAAGCTGACACACAACTTTAACCATCACAGTCCACCCCTTGTCAAGTTGGACCTGTACACATATCCTTAAACAATACACAGTCTCTTAAGACAATTACAAAGCCATACTTGTGCCTAATATGATACAAGCATGTATGCAACTGAAAACATACTAGCTCTGTTTACATCTTGTATTTTATAAGTGAAGAAAAAATGTTTGATGCACACACACAAGGAAGAAATACTCATAACACTTACAGTTCTCTTTCTGCAACTGGTCATGTGGTTGTAACTTGTATTTAGAACTACCTTCTTCCACCACTCATTTCATATTCCCTTTGCCCTCAGCAAGCACTTCAGCTGGTTGTGGTTCTTTGCCTGGTGAGGTGACCCAAAACTTCATTCCCAAAGGGTTTGGGCCATTAGTAGCCATGCTGGAATTGGGTTGCTATAGTTTTCCACTGACTTTAATCATGGGGCACGGTAGTACTAAGAGACGTCCTAAGGGATTCTGTGTATTCCAGACTCTTCTTTATCTCTATTATGTAATATCAACCCAATTTCCTCTTGGTAATCAGGATCATCACACCAGCCAATAAGGCAACTCCCTTCTTTGCCTGTTGATCCAGAGGCATAAGGAGCGCAAAGCGGCCAGTTCAATGGAATCCTTGCTGTGTCTCCAGGAGGGAGCATTTCTCCCTTTGAAATGAAGACATCTAGATTCATAGAGCATAAGGTTGTGGGAACAGGAACCAAAAATTTTGCGAATGCATCACTAGGGGTAATAGTGAGTAATGCCACTCCTATTTCCACACCTTGATTCCTGGGCCCGTGAATCCTGGCTATGGAGAAACAGCACAATATATTGGACGCTGGTTTAGAGCACACACAGCCTCCTGAAGATCACTGCCCCAACCCTGCAAGGTATTGCCACCTAGCTGGTGCCGTAATTGTCTCTTTAGAAGGCCATTCCATCTTTCTATGAAGCTGCTTTAGGCTGATGCGGAATGTGGTAAGACCAATGAATTCCATGAGCATGGACTCACTGTTGGACTTCATTTGCTGTAAAGTGAGTCCCTTGATCCATGGTGATTCTATGTGGGCTACCAAGATGGTGGATAAGGCATTCTGTAAGTCCACGGATGGTAATTTTGGCAGAATATTTTTTTTTTTTTTTGCAGGGAAAGCAAATCCATATCCAGAGCAAGTGTCTATTCCAGTAAGAATGAAATGCTGCCTTTTCCATTATGGAAGAAGATCAATGTAATCAGCCTGCTACCAGGTTGCTGACTGATCACCCCTAGAAATGGTGCCGTATCAGGCACTCAGTGTTCATCTCTGCTGCTGGCAGATTGGGCTCTCAGCGGTGGCTGTAGCCAAGTAAGCCCTGGTGAGTGGAAGTACATGTTGCTAAGCAGATGCATAACCTCCATCCCTGCCACCATGAGCGCTTTGTTCATGGGTGTATTGGGCAGTGATGGGAGTGGCTAGGGAAAGAGGATGACTGATTTCCACAGAAGGTATCATCTTATCCACTTGATTGTTAAAATCCTCATCTGCTGAGATCGCCCTTTGGTGAGCATTCAAATGAGACACAAATATCCTCACCTTTTTGGCTCATTCGGAGAGGTCTATTCATATACCTCTTCCCCATACCTCCTTGTCTCCAATGTTCCAATCCTGCTCCTTCCAAGTCCTTGACCATCCAGCCAAACCACTGGCCACAGCCCATGAATCAGCATATAATATAATCGCACATTCCAAGCAAAATGAACAACCAGGCGCACTGCTCTAAGTTCTGCCCATTGGGAGGATTTCCCTTCACCACTGTCCTTCAGGGAGGTCCCAGAAAGGGGCTTTAGTGCTACCACTGTCCACTTTCGAGTGGTGCCTGCATACGCACAAACTGGGAGATGAAAGATAATGAGACAGGAGTGGAGACCATGGCATTTGGGCCGCTTTCTCATGCAACTTACTTGTGCCTTCAGGTCCTGCTTGGGCCCGATCTTCCATTTATTGATGGAGTGCTGCTGTGCACGTCTGACTTTATGGCTCTCGGGGTCAGACAATGCCCAGCTCACGACAGGGAGCTTAGGCTACATGGTGACTTGGTGGCCCATGGTTAAGTGTTCAGTCTCGACTAAGGCCCAGTAACAAGCAAAAATTGTTCTTGGAAGAATAGTTATCTGCAGAGCATGGCAGTGTATTGCTCCAAAATCCTAAGGGTCTGCTCTGTGATCAATAGGAGCCTGCCAAAGACTCCAGACTGCATCTGTATCTGCCACTGACACTTCAAGCACCATTGGATCAGCCAGCTCATATGGCCCAAGTGGCAGAGTGGCTTTCACGGCAGCCTGAACCTGTTGAAAAACTAGCATCTTTTCAAATCGTTTGATAAATAGGCTGGAGTAGCACTCCCAAATGAGGAATATGTTGCCTCTAAAATCCAAAGAACCCCACTACATGTTGTGCCTCCTTTTTTATTTGTAGGAGGGGCCAGATGCAATAACTTATCCTTCACTTTAGAAGGAATACCTCGACATGCACCACACCACTGGACTCCAGAAATTTCACTGAGATGGAAGGCTCCTGAATTTTTGTAGGATTCATTTCCCACCCTTTAGCATGTAAATGTTTTACCAGTAAGTCCAGAGTCATTGACACTTCTTCCTGTGTAGGTTCAATGTGCATAATGTCATCAATGTGTGATGTCTTATGGAACGGAAAGGTGATCAAGGTCTCTTCGGACTAAATTATGACATACAGCTGGAGAGTTGATATACCTCTTGGGTAGGACAGTGAAGGTATATTGCTGGCCTTGTCAGCTGAAGGCAAACTACCTCTGGTGTTTCTTCAAAACTGGAATTGAGTAAAAGGCATTGACCAAATCAACAGCTGCATACCATGTACAAGAAGATGTATTAATTTGCTCAAGAAATGAAACAACATCTAGAACAGCAGCTGCAATTGGAGTCACCACCTGGTTAAGCTTGTGATAATCTACTGTCATTCTCCAAGATCCATCTGTTTTTTGCACAGGCCAAATAGGCGAGTTGAATGGGGATGTGGTAGGAATTACCACCCCTGCATTCTCCAAGTCCTTGATGGTGGCGGTAATCTCTGCAATCCCTCCAGGAATGTGGTATTGCTTTTGGTTTGCTATTTTCCAAGGTAGGAGCAGTTCTAATGGCTTCCGCTTGGCTTTTTCTACCATAATAACCCTTATTCCACTTGTCAGGGATCCAATGTGGGTGTTCTGGCAGTTGCTGAGCATCTATCTATTCCATTTATGCATCCTGGAACTGGAGAAATCACTACAGGATGGGTTCGAGAACCCCCTATGAGATCAGCCTGAGCCAAGACTTCATTAAGAACCTGACTGCCATACATTCCCACTCTGACTAGTGGGCCGTAGTGACGTTTTCAGTCTCCTGGACTTAACGTCAGTTCAGAGTCAGTATCCAGTAATCCCCCCAAATTCTGATTATCTCCTTTTCCCAAATGAACTGTCACTCTCATTAAAGGGGAAGGCTGGGAGAAAGATTAACAGTATATATTTTTGGTAGTATAGTGGGATCCTTCCTCAAGAGTACCTAGCTTCCCTTCATTCAAAGGATTGTCATCTGTAAACTGGCTCAAGACTGGGAATTGATTAAGGGGTTGTGACTTTCCATTCTGGTGATTTAAGTTAGTCTGCCATTCATTTGATCTAGAATTCTTCTGCTTGTACAGATCAAGTAAATACTTAGTAGATTTCCCATCTATTTCACTCCTAGGGACACCATGACTAAGTAGCCAATGCCGTACGTTCATACAAGTCAGACTATTCTGATTACTGCTTTGACTCCATTATGATAACCACTCATCTTGTCTTCGCTGATCGAGTGCCACCACTTGGCCCCTACCATCACGGGATCCAATCAGCCTCATTATAGTTAGGAGCCTTAATTCAGTTAAAGCAGTTCCCACTGTGAAATCTGACACATAAAATTGCAATCATAGAAGTCTTCAAGGATGTTGGGGCTCCCTTCACAAATTTGTTCCTCACTGTTGTAGTAAAAGATGTGTCCTCTGGGGACTCCATGTGTGGATCTGTGAGTCTAGCCTGATAAATCACTCTAGCATGCCAATTTTCCTAAGCTTTTGGATAACTTCTTCTACACTATTCCAAGGCAGGTCTGGTACTTCAACTTGATTTAGTGTAGGACACCACATAACCTGTGCTTCGGTGACCCAACCAAATTATTGGATTCTTTCCTAACCTCTCGAGCTGAAATGTTGAATGAAGAATCTGTGCTTAGTAGGCCCATATCAATATACTCAGACTGATCCAACTTTATGTTCCTTACACCATTATCCCATACCCTTGTTAGCCAATCCCACACATATTTCCCAGGTTTCTGTTTATACATATTAGAAAAGTCAAGCAGTTCTTTCAGAGCATAACGTACCTCCTCCTGGGTCATGCTTTGTACTTCAGCTTTTGGGGCTCACTGGTACTAAGTCTAGTTATAGGTCTAAAAGCAAAAATAGATGGTGGGGATGTTTTCTGAGAACATTCAGCAATGTCTTGTAAGGCCTCTGCCTAAGGAGATGCCCCAGGCAATGATTCAGGTGCCTCCCCAGGCAATATCTCAGACAAAGGCTCTTCAGACACAGCTGAGTTAATCTCATCAGATGGGCGTTGAGGGGCTAATGGTTTTACTGGGGAGGGTGGCTTAGCAGATGAACATGGAATAATCTCTTCAGATGGGAGTGAGAGAGCCGGTCCTGTTGGCAGGAGTGATCCAACATAATTTAGGGGCTCAGTATCTCCAGATTCCTGATTATCTGCCCATATGTTCCCATCCCAAGTTTCAGCATCCCATTTCTTCCCAATCAAAGCCCTCGCTTTAAATTCAGACACGATTTATGGTTGGGAATTCAATTGGCACTGTAATTCTGCCACTGTTACAATAAGACTCTGGGTTTGGCTTTTGGCAATATCAGCTCTGTTACTACAAAAAAGAGCTTTATTTCAGGGCACAAGTGGCAACTCCGAGGTAGTTTATATGGCACTTGAGCTGTGACTCTGAAGTCCTGAGCTCATCTCTTCTTTCACTACTTTTTCAGGTGAAAGTAGGACCAACCAAGCAGCCTCCTTATACTTCTCATTCTGACAAAATTGTAGAAAGGCACCAAACGTGTGATCACCCAAAGCCTTGCCTCTCACCAATACCTGATCTATTGGTGGTGGTATTTTGCATATTTCTATTGTCACCTCATGCCATATGTTAGCAATGTCCTCTTTACTGCTGGAATCAGAGACATCAACATCTTTAAGACTAACCAGAGAATTAATTTAGAAAACATATTCTTATGATTTTGTTTCTCTAGAGCCACTCTTGGTACCAAAAGGCTTAGGCTAGGTTCTCTAGTGAGGCAGAACCAGTGATGCATATATGTATGTGTGTGTATGTGTACTCATATGGGTGTGTATATATGTAGAGAGAGAGAGAGAGACTTATCCCAAAGAGACTTATCTCAAGGAAATAGCTCACATGGTTCTAAAGGCTGGCAAGTCCCAAGTCCGTGGGTCAGGCATGAGACTGGAGGCTTCTTCTGACTCATGTAGCTGCAGGGGCTGACAACCCCAAGATTGGCAGGTAAGATGGCAGGCTGCTGGCTCACAGGGTGTGGAGGCTGATAAACCCCGAGATCAGCAGACAATATGGCAGGCCACTGGCTCAAGTCCAAAGAAGAGAAGTCAGAAGATGACAAGCCAGATGCAGGATACTGAGTGAGCAAAAGCCAGCAAGCTTTGCCTGAATGTCCATATATATCGGATGCAGGCCATACCCCCGAGGAAACTCCCCTTATAGCTGTTTGGCTGATCATATCAGATCACACCATGGAGGTGATTGCATTGTATCACAGAATGGAGGATTACTACATCACTACATAACTGCCAAACTACATCATTACATAAATGTCAAATTACATCATCACATAACTGCCAAACCACTGAAAGTCATCCAAGTTGACACACAAACTTAACCACCACAGGAAATCAGAACATTTGCTCCCCAGTCATCTGGTTGAATGTAAGAGCATCTGTGGATTGTGGGCAGATCTCAGAGCCTGACCCCAAGACAAAGTGAGCCATGACAGTTTGTGGGTTCACAGCTGCTCAGGTGTGGTGAGAAACCCTCCTGTAGCACGGGACTAGAAGCAGGGCTCGTGAAGTTCAAGTGTGGCTTTCACTTCTTTCTTAAATGAATAGAAGCACATCCAAGAAACTAAAGAAAATCCCAGTGGCCAAAGATGAAGACGAAGAGGGAATTAGAATGTTAGGCTGATGCTGAAGCCCTGATCACCCTGGAGAGGCAGTTTACTGCTCCTGAGAACTGGGAACCTGGAGCTAAGAGACACACAGGAGAAGGAGACAAGGCCTGAGGCCTTGGTAAGGTGAGAAATTGGACCTGAGAACACAATATCAAACTGTGACTTTTTTTTTTTTATTGTGCTTTAAGTGAAAGTTTACAAACCAAGTCAGTCTCTCATACAAAACTTATGTACCTTTTGTGATATACTCCTAGTAGCTCTCCCTCTAATGAGATAGCACACTCCTTCCCTCTATTCTGTTTTTGTGTCCATTCGCCCAACTTCTAACCCCCTCTGCCCTCTCATCTCCCCTCCAGACAGGTGCTGCCCACATAGTCTCAGGTGTCTACTTGATCCAAGATGCTCACTTTTCACCAGGATCATTTTCTATCCCATCAAACTGGAACTCTTACATAACTATATCCTTAGGGAAGAAATGGTCTAGAAAAAACATTCCAAAATGTACTGGCAAAGAAAGAGTGTCACAAGGTAACTTGCCTATCTCAGCCAGGGCTCTACATAGGAAAAAAAAAACAACAAAACAAACTCTTGAGAATCAATGTCCAAACACTATATTCACGTAGTTTTGGGGTTTGAGCCTTGGTGGCACAGTGGTTAAGAGCTTGGCTGCTAACCAAAAGGTCGGCAGTTTGAATCCACCAACTGCTCCTCGGAAACCCTATGGGGCAGTTCTACTCTGTCCTATAGGGTTGCTATGAGTCAGGATTGACTCAGTGGCAATGGGTTTGGTTTTTTGGGTTTTTTAATGGTTCAGAAAAATCCTAGGCTGAGAAATGAAATTAAGGTTAAAAAGTATTGGGCTGATAGCATGCCCTGCTGTTGTTGTTAGTTGCTGTGAAGTCCGTTCTGACTCACGGTGACCCCATGTGTGCAGAGTAGAGCTGCTCTGTAGAGTTTTCAAGATATCAAGATTTCAACAGACATCCAGACCTGTCTTCCCAAGCACCTCTGTATGGGTTTGAACCAGTAACCTTTTGGTTAGTAGTCTAAGCATGTAACCATTTGTGCCACTAGGGGACTCCTGCATCCCCTACAGTATGAAGGAAAATCACATTCTTTCTGGTGAGATGCATCCTCAGTGCCAAGCCCCAGGATTCCTACAGATCTAGGTAAGCCAAATGTGAGCTTAAGATACAAATTTACCAAAGTATCTGAGGAAGTAAGTCACCATGAAGGAGAATCAGCAGAAACAATGAGCAATAGTTTAAGACCCCCCAAAGACATTAGATATTTAGAATTTTCAGATATAGACTGTAAAAGAAATAAATTTAAAATGTTCACAGAAATAAAAGAGAGTTTTGAAACTATATGCAAAGTATAAGAGTCTATCAAAAATGAATAGGCACACATCAACATTATCAGCAGTTCAGGCTTTTTACGTACACGCACCAGGGCTTCAAATCAGCTCGTTCCAGTTGGAACCCCTACCGAGAATTTGCATTTCCACCCTAGATACACTGAAACAGAATCCATATTTTAACAAATTCCCCGGGCGATCCTTATGTATAATAAAATTTGAGAACCACTGCTCTGTTAGTGGTTCTCAGAACTAGTCCTTAAATAGCAGCATTAGCGTTGCCTAGGAACTTGTTAGAAATGCAAGTTCTCAGTAGGGTTTGAACCAGAAAGAACCACTTTGAAGCCCTGACACCCAGACACACACAACAGAAAAATAAGATGACTAGGAATATATCTAATAAAAAGTATAAACTTTTTGGAGAAAATTATAAAAATGTATTGAATGATACTACACAAATCAAACCCAACCTGTCGTCAATGAGTCAATTCTGACTCATAACCAAACCAAACCAAACCAAACCAAACCAAACCAAACCAAACCAAACCAAACCAAACCAAACCAAACCAAACTCATTGCCACCGAGTTGATTCCAATTCATAGTGACCCTGTTTAAGAGACCTAAATGAAGAGACATTTTTCATGTACATAGTTAAGAAAACATCACCATCATAAAGATGTCAATTTTACACAAAATTTATAGCTGTTCAAGGGCACTGGGCTCTCTGCCCAGCACTGATGACACTGAGGCCTCTCCACACCCCCTACTGCAGGGGGTGCTAGCCTTAGCTGCACAGTGGCAACCCCCAGGGGACATCTGAGAACTACGCATGACTGGGCCCACCCTAGCGATTCTGATGGCGCTGGTCTGGGCTGTGGCCTGGACACCAGGATTTTTAAACACTCTGTTGCCTTATTTTGTTACCACCCCACTCCGTGACCCTCCTTGCCATGCTGGCTCAGGCAACACTAGAGATAACAGTCTCTCCCCAGCATTATGATGGCTCCTTATGACTCAGGATGGCCCCTCAAAAAGCAAATGCTGGGAACTGAGGTGAGAACCATTCCTTCCACCCCGGTCCCTGTCTCCATTCCCGGCCTCAGCAGGCGGTTCACAGAGGGGTGGAGCCGTGAACACTCACCTAGCCACCCAAACCAGCCTGTGTTTTGTCCTCTTCTTGTAGCACCACCTGACCTCCAGCAAGCGTGCTCTCTCTCTCATTTTTCTCGTGTTCAATTTTCTTCATCTTTTTACCTCTGATCTCAGATGTCCGCCTTGTCAGGGCTTTCTGCCAGTCTCGAGGGAGCTGGCTTTATATTTTCACCACCTGCCCATCTGCCTGTGCACCTGCAGTGCTGCTTCTGTCACTACCTCCTGACCCTCCCACATCCTGTCTCCCACTCCCCAGGGCAGCCCCCTATCGGCTGCTGCCTCTTACCTCTGCTCACGCCTCTCGGCTAGGCTGCCCTGCTGAGTGCAGGGTGGCAGAGGCATTGCCGACAACCATGCCACTTTCCTTTCCAGGGTCAGGGCGGCTCTCTCAGCAGGCTTCTGGGGCCAACCAAAGCCTTGCTGTCTGCTCGACCTACTGAGCCGGATGTTTGGTTCGTGGTTTCACTTTTTAAATTTTTTATCTAATCTCCTTTGGGGTGCAGGGCTGGCCCCTAACTACATTGAGAAAGAGGTAAGCTTCACTTCTAAGGATTCTCTGTGCCTTCTGTGTGTGCCCCTCCTGCCTTGAGGTGCCCATGTTGGGCCTATTGCCCCTTATCAAAATCCTGGGGACTGAGGACAGGCTGGGGGGCTGACGGCCTCTAGGAGGACACTGGTTAGAGACAGGTGGGGCCCAGGAAATAGACATCCCGCAATTATTGTCAATCCTGGTTGCACATTAGAATTGCCTCAGGAGTTTAAACAAAACATCACCGGTGCCCAGGCCCACTGCTGATTTAACTGGTCTGGGTTGGGCCTAGGCATCAGTATTTTAAACAGCTCCCCTGGTGACTCTAATCTAGCCAGGATTAAGAGCCACTAAGTGTGCTCCTTGAAGCAGCAGCGTCTTGGGAGTTTGTTACAAGCACAGAGTCTTGGCTCCACCCCAGATCTACTGAGTCAACATCTTTGGGGTGGGGGCCCAGGAATCTGTGTTTTAATAAGCCCTGTAGTTGATATATTTTTTTTTCTAGTTGATTCTTACATACACAAGAGCTTGTGAACAAGTGCATGGCAATATGCAATGAAGGGGGAAGGGACGATTGCAGGTGACATCCCTATTTTTAAGTCTCCACTGTGCTTCTCAAAGTGTGGTCCCTGGACCAGCAGAACCGTTACCTGGGAACCTGCTAGAAATGCAGGTCCTCAGGCCCCACCCCAGACCTATTGAATCAGAAACTCTGGGGGCTGGGCCCAACAATCTGTTCTAACAAGCTCTTCAGGTGATTCTGCTGTACACTCAAGTCCGACAATCAATGATCTATCATTCATCTGCCACCACCGAGACCAAACGGGAGGCTCTGGAAGCTAAGGATGGTTACAAAGGACTGTTTGGAGGGGCTCGAAGTTATTGCCCATAAAGTGATCCGGTGCTCAGGGTTAGGTGGTGTGTGCCATTCTGAAGTGCTTTTTCCTTGAACATGATTCACATATGTTGGGAAGAGGCTACTGGCAGTAAATTTGGAGACAAGAGGCAATCAGCTGGCCCTCCTGAGAGTCTGTGCCTATTATGTGCATGTGGTTGTGAGCGTGAAACATTTCAGATTCTTTGGGGTTGGGTCTCTGTTATGGATGGAATTGTGTCCCTCTAAAATACATGTTGTAAATCCTAACTCTATTCCTGTTGTTATAATCCCCTTTGGAAATTGTTCGTCTTTGTTATGTTAATGAGACAGGGTTAGTATAGGGTGTGTTTAAGTCAATCTCTTTTGAGATATAAAAGAGAGAAAACAAGCAAGCTAGGAAGCAGAGATGGGGAAAGAGCGTTGCCAAGCCACATGAAGATCGCCCAGCAGCAGAAGCTCAGAAGGGACAAGGACCTTCCTTCAGAACCAACAGAGACAGAAAGACTTCTCCTAGAGCCGGCACTCTGAATTTGGACTTCTGGCCTCCTAAACCATGAGAAAATAAATTTTTGTTTATTGAAACCCACATTTGTGGTATTTCTATTACAGTAGCACTAGATAACTAAGACAGCGCTCCAGAGAATTTGTGTATGTAGTGGTGAGTGCGAAACATTTTAAATTCCAGCTTGTATGAGTGAATGGACTCAGAGGGAGAAAGGGTGAGGATGCGAGGATGTTTCAATCAATTAATTAATCAAATGTTTCTTCGAGCTACTATGTGCCCATCAATGAGCTAGTTCCATGAAGAAAAGAGACAAATAACAAAACGATTGTGTGTGTGTGTGTGCATGTATACACATGGATATATAGATGTATGTGTGCATGCATGTATGTGTACACATGTACATGTATGTGTTATGTCTGTATGCATGTATATACCCTTGTGTACATACTCCTGTATATATATGCACGTGTATGTGTGTACATGACACATATGTATGTATGTGTGTGTATCTATCACATGGTGTCTATAGCACAATTTCTAGCCTCCCAGGGCTTACAATCTAATTGGAGAGATAAGGCTTATATAATCAAAACAGAGAACAAGCATGCAGTCCACTCCATGGTAAGGACCCTAAGGGGCTGAGAGAACAGGAGGCCTCTGGGGACGTCACACTGAGGAAGTTTTCTTAAAACAGGTGGTGCTCTGCTCTGGTGAGGAGGGAGCGAAGCAACAGCAAAAATTTCCCCCTTATTTCCTTATTTCACTGGAGATTCTGAAACATCCAAAAAGCAGAAACAAATACATAATATGGTCATTACTATTGTTACTGTAGGGATTAAAGTGTTGATCTAATTTGGAGGCTAAGTGCAGAGCATTTTTTGTTTGTTTTTTATAATTTGGCCGTAGTGTGGCCTGAGTTCTTAAAATGCTCGTGGGGACAGAGCAGAGCTCTAAGGGGCTTAGCAGATTGCAACTGCCCCCATTCTTGGGTCTCTGACACTGACCATCAGTGGCTCTGGCAGGGCTGAGCGGAGCTCGAGGATACGTTCCATTTGTATGTGGAATGGCATCTGCATAGCATTACTGGATTGAATACTTTGGCCCCAGTCTCTGAGTCTTTGGTCAGGAGCTCTACAACTGTTTGCCTCTTTCTTCCGGTTACACTGATTTACCAGTGGTATGTTGGTAAGCCAACTGGGGGGAGGGCATATTTGTAGAGTTTGCTGATTCCTGTGGTGTAAATACTCCTACTATGGCTTATTTCAAGCTATCAATGTGATGCCACTGAACTTGGAGTTGGGAGAAATGCGCCTAGTCACCCAGTGGACTCTCAGGAGCTGGGATGACCTGGTTCCAGCACTCCACTGCTTGATGCTTAATTGAAGTGCTGGACTGGACTGCCTGCCGACTTCAGTGTATCCTATAGACATGTACATTTTAATAGGTCTAATTCTTTTACCCCATCTATTTCCATCTTGCTTGGACTCCTGGGCCAACTCAGCTTGCTTGATGGGTGGGGATATTGCAATACTTAGAACAGCTAAGGGTTTTATTGGTGGTCAATAATCAGAACTACAAGCACATGGAGGGTTTCCTGTTCTTAAGAAAACCACATTATAACACTTTGGTGGAAAATACATGCAAACTGGTACTTTAATAGTTCCGTGTCATCACTTAGAGGTTCTGGAGCAGCTGAGTGAGCTGTGAGCATAAACAGCCCCTGTGGAATTCCTGGATGCTCAATCCTCAGGGAGCCGTAATTCCACGGCCATTGAATTACAGGCTGAGACCTTCCTGGCCTCAAGGTGTGATTGCTTGAGGGAGCCTCTGGAGTGTGACTTGCTCCCCTTTCCTGTGAGGTGGATTTGTTTCTAGCGAGAAGCATTCCATATTTCCATAGAAGTCACATTTGGGTAGACAGGATCTGGGAGAGAAATACACACAGCCCAGTGCTCTTGGGCTGGCAGAGGCGGTCAGAGATCTCAGGGCAGACAGAGAAAAGGAAGGGACAAATGTAGAATCCAGCCTTTTCAAAAATGATGGATTTTGGTAAAGTGTACTTCTTTCCTTAAAGCAGCGTTTACAGAGGGTTCTGCCCCCTCCCTCTCTCCTCTTCCCATTTCAGTTAAGTGCTCAACTACTGGGTGAAAGGTTGGCAATCCAAACACACCCAAATGCACCTTGGAAGAGAGGCCTGGTGATCTGCTTCCAAAAAGTCACAGCCTTGAAAACTCTATGGATCACGGTTCTACTTTGCAATAAATGGGGTTGCCATGAGTTGGAATCGACTGAATGGCGACTTTTTTTGCGGGGGGAGAGGTCCCACTGTGGCCCTATAAGAGGTTCACCTCCCTCCTCTGGGGTCATATGATTTCCCACACAGGGATCCTGTGGTTTAGGAGCTTAATTCTATCAGCAGAATAACCAAATAATAAGAGTTAGTGGCTATTCAAGAGGGGGTAGATTTGTAATTTTAGGATGCAAGGCCAAGAGATTATTCCCTAAAAAATGAGATGGCTTATTGATAATCTGCACCTTCACATAAAATCATGTCCATGGTCATTTCTGAATAATTCTCTCCATAAACAAATTAAGCCCTCTTCCAATCATTTTTAGCCCCTGTGGAAACTCCTCAAGTGTGTGATGTGTGACAGCATAGGTGAGCCTCATTCTAAAAAACTGACACCAACTCATAAGGTTACAGTTTAATGAGAACATGATCATGGATATTATAATAAACACGCTTGTTTAAATTATGATTTGAATGTTGAAAAAGATCAGTTTTCAGTTCATGACATTTCCAGAAATATTTCTATTATATAAAGGAAGGCATTTTGGCATTTTCAGTGAATCTGGAGTCTTCACCCCAAATCTACAGACCCAGGAGTAAACTTCAGTTCCCACCTCATCTCTGGGTAACATTTCCATCTCTCACTTAACTCAAAGTAACTACTTGTTGGTTATGCTGATTTCATCAGTTTGCAGGGGAGGGAGAATCAACACGTCTGAGGTGGGAGGGACTGTGGAGTTCCACCCCGTCATGGAGCCAATGAGAAATGGAGGCTGAGAGCAGGAAAGGACTGTGTTAGAGGCAGAACTGGGGGTAGAACCAGCACTCCTACCTTCCAGCATGTTCCCTGACACAGAGCTTCCCTACATCAAATGGCTGAGTTGGATGATCATGTCGCCAATCTCTGTTACCTTCTCAGTGACTTCTCTTTGGAGATGTGGCTTATTTTGCAGATGAGGGCAAATGCGTCTCAAAGGGAGGTCCTATGGGGTGTGCTATGGGTATAAAGTCTAGACTAACCATATCCTCAATAAGCCTTGTGCATCTTAGAACAGAGAGGTTCCTGAGTGGTGATCACACATACCACTTCCTTGTGGTTGGGAGTAACTGGGGTAGGCTTGCTTGGGGGAGAATCACAGAACAGACAGAAGGGAAGGTTCAGTGGCCTTTAGCTAAGGGACCCAGTCAGTCTGTAGGAGGCTGAGTTTCCAGTGTCATGTTTTGGAAGGGGCAACTTAGGAGGCGTCGTAGGCCTGGTACTTGGTTATGGTGGATGCCCTTCTGTTTCTCTCCTGGGACAGGTAGTAGATGCGGTTGGCCTCCGGGTAGGTGACTTTGCTGAGTGGGAGCTTATAGATGGCAGGGTTGTTGGTTGTTAAGAGCAGGAAGGTGAGCGCAGCGAGGCAGAAGGGCCACGTGCAGGGTGGTAATCCAAACTGGGGGAGAAGAACACAAGAGAAGCCTTGATTACATCAGATGCCTGTGTTTGTTTTATTAGTCCTCACCAGTCACCTGTAGCCCTGCAGAGGAGGGGACACTTCCTGGGCACTGATATGGGTGATACTTAATGTTGACCTATATAAAATCATGTCAGTGATTCAGTCTGCCTTGTAACAGATGAACAGACATGCTTCAAAATGCACCCATTAGAATGCTATTATAATATGCCTTTATGTAGAAGGCATGTCTTGGGGTGTCTGGCCAGGCTATACTTAAAACTCTTGGAACTATGGCTATTCTCCCACCTTCTGTCATCAGCTCCTGTTGAAGGAGTAACACTGGCAGCCATTTTGTATCCTCTGAGCCTTTTCTCTTTGGTTGCAGTTGATTGGACTACAGATAGGCAGCTGACTCAAATGCAGCTTTCCCATAGGATGATGACCCGGCCCAACAGACTCTCTCTCTCTTGAGAATTCCAACTAAGAGGCACAGAGCCTGTGTCCAGAAATGGTGTGAGAGTCCATGAACTGAAAGGTCTAGAGGACCAGGCTGGGTGGCATTTGGGGCTGTGTGCAGCAGAGGAAACTCATCAAAAAGAGACTCAGGGAAACAGAGCAGAAATACGGAGAGAGGCAAAGACAGGAAATCCAAGTCCCAGGGATCTCCAGATGGAGAGTAGCTGCCTCTCTTCTCAAGGAGTCTCCCATTCCCAGCTTCCTTTCTCATGATGTTGAGCTGTTTTTTATTTCCTTAAGATGTCCCGAGGCCTTTTAATATCCCTCCTTACTCTTCTTTTGAGCTAGCTTGAGTGGAGAGCTTGCTAATAAAGAGCCTGCAAATTTAACTATCAGGTAGATCAAATCCTGTCACCTCTCCCCTGAAGATCATTTTATTATAAGTACTAAAAACCTTAGGCAGTACCACTGGGGTAACACTGATTTTAGTCAAAGCATGGGTCCCCGCTATCCCAACAGGAGGCATCACAGAGGGGTAATCCAGCACTGGTCTGGGGGCTCACAGAGCATACCAGACAAGTGTGTGTCCAAAGGTGGCGCTGTTGGGTGGGACTTGGGGAAGGACAGTGACAGCTTGATATGAGAAATGCTGCTGCAAGGAATACCAATGAATGATGAATTCCACTCAACGTGTTTCTCCAAATCCTTTTCAGAGTCTTGTTCAGTCCCAGCTTTCATAGTCCCTGTTGTGGGGCTCATTACCTTAAGGTTTCATTCATTCAGCATTTCTCAAGCACCTACTATGTGCTGAGCTCTAAAATAGGTGCCAGAGATAAAGATAAGAATATGACAGGGCCCCTGTTCTGAAGGAGCACAGGGGCTGAAGGTGGAAGAAGACCATATATACTTGACTTGTCATAGTTCTACAGGTCAAATGGTGTAGCAGAGGTGCATGCAAAATGCAAATGAGGGCCCAGAGGAGGGAGGGACTTAGTCTATCTGGGGAGACAGAACAGTATCAGGGAAGGCTAGTTCTACTGCTTAGAAAATTTCTTCCTATGCTGAGTCCAAACCACTCATTTTCACTAGAAGTGGGGGTAGGATTTAGACAGGGTGAGTAGAATGCCCACCCTGTACCACCGCAGGATCATTGGATCTTTTCCTGGTTGGCCACGTGAGATGTGTGCCTGTGCCTTTATCCAAAGCTGGGAGACAAGGACTGCAGCTGGGTCCTGAGTGCTCTGTGCTGCCATCTGGGGACTGGGCCTTTCTTGGTAGGTGTAGGGGGACTAGGGCTGGCTGTGTGGCTCCTCTGACTCCATAAACCACGGTACATTGGGTCTCAGACAAAGACCAGGGTCTCTGACTGCTGCCCAGGGCCCATGAGCTGCCAGCTCTATCTTCCGCTGGGCTTGGCTGGGGCTTAACACCCCTTCTTTCCTGAAGCCTTCACTAGTGACCCCCCTTTTCTTCCTCCTCTAAATTCCCATCCCACTTAGAGTCGGTACTGCTGAAGGGATGGGAGTAACACCTCTAAATTCCTCATATCCACCAAAGTGACCAGCACTGTGCTAGTGACCCACCACCTAGTTGGGCAGACAATCTATCAATACAAAAACAAATTTAAATAATAAAGGTTTCAAAACAGCTGTGAAGGATGATATCATAGAAAAAAGTGTGATTTAAATCTTTGATTTACAAGATGATGCTCTACAAATTGTCTTTCTAGGAGGAGCTCCACTGCCTATTGACAAGGGGATTTGATGGACCCAGTGGTTGACATTTAAACTTTTGAGGCCCTGTTCCTTCTGTCTGGTTGGTGCTGAGGTGAGTGGGGTGACTGAGATGAAGGGGTGGGCTGGGGAGGGGCTCCTGGAGGAAGGGGTATGAGCAGCAGGCTCTGGGAACTGGAGTGAACATCAGGATGGTGCTGTGGGCTTGTTCTGAGCTCACAGTGACTCACCACAGACAACATGTTAGCCAGGGCAGCACCCAGGTAGGCCGCAAACAGTGCTGGAAAAAGAACCACAAGGAACATTCTAGTAACTATTTAACAGTCCCTCCAGCTTTAGTCTACACATGCTCTCTCCATCAATTTTATGCCACAAATGCCATCTCACAGATTTAAAAAAGAACTTGAGTTACGTATCCATTGCTTGGCAGCTTTGAAAAGTGTTAAATTCCATACAAATGCCGGCACAGCTAAGACAACAGATGAACTTTGTTAAAAGGTCCAGAATTTAGCTGTTACTGTCCTCATGGGTTCCACCACCTTGCGTTCCAGTAAAGGAACATTTAACAGCGTAAGTCAGAAATGAAAATTTTACTGCTCAGCAAAGGCAAATGAATCCCAGAGCTCCCTGCTGGAATACTTCGGCACAGGTTATTAACATCATATGGGTTTCCAGGGAGGAGCAGTGTTCTGGAAGCTTAAGGAACACAAATGTGCCTACTGCCTCATCTTCCAGGCTTGGCGGAGGGTGTGGCCATGTTGCCTTTGGGAAGAGCCAAGTGCCAGTGAGAGGTGAGATGCTGTGAAAATGGGCCAGGGTGTTTGGGCTTTGCTTCTGAACCCTTAATCTCTCAAGTGAAAGCATTGGTAGCCCCTAGGATATTAATGACCCCCCCCAAAAAATCCTGTTGCCATTGAGTTGACTCACGGTGACCCCATGTGTGTCAGAGTATAACTGTGCTTCCATAGAGTTCTCAATGGCTAATTTTTAGGAAGGCCTTTCTTCTGAGGTATCTCTAGGTGGACTTGAACCTCTAACCCTTTGGCTGCTACAAAAGCGCTAACCATTTGCACCACTCAAGGACTCAAATTAATGACAGTTAACCTTTATTAGAGTTACTGTGTGCCCAGCTGGTAGTAATCTTGACCATGCTTTCAATATTCTTACAAAGTAAGCACTACTATTGCCTTCATTTTACAGATGAGACAATTGAGGCTCAGAGAAGTTAACTAACATGACTGTTCTGTCTTTCAGTTGGAGAAGTCGCTATTGTTTAGAAGTGGGGATTCAAGTTGGAAGGGAGAGAGGAGATTAAAGAACAAATACGAAATGAGGTGTGGGGCAGGAAAAAATTTCATGGGTCAGGACAGGCTTCAAAAAAGTCACCACCATCTAAAAAAATCTGTCTTCATATGGCTGAACACTTCATGCTTAGTGAAAAAAGGTTTTAATGTATTAATCACTAAGTAACCTTTACAAAAAAGAGCCCTCATGGCATGGTGGTTAAGAGCTTAGCTGCTAACTGAAAGGTTGGCAGTTTGAACCCATCAGATGCTCCGTGGGAGAAAGATGTGGCATCTTCTTCCCTAAAGATTACAGCCTTGAAAACCCCACAGAGCGGTTTTACTCTTTGCTATAGGGTCGTTATGAGTTGGCATCAACTCGAAGGCAGTGGGTTTGGGTTAACAGTTAAAAGGAGTGCTTGGGTGGTAGAAACCTTGGTGGCGTAGTGGTTAAGAGGTAAGGCTGCTAACCAAAAGGTCTAGTAGTTCAAATCCATCAGGCACTCCTTGGAAACTCTATGGAGCAGTTCTACTCTGTCCTATGGGGTCACTATGAATTGGAATTGACTCGACAGCAACAGGTTTTTTTGGTTTTCCTTGGATGGTGCAAACGGTTAACATGCTTGGCTGCTAACTGAAATGTTGGAGGTTCAAGTCCACCCCAGGTACCTCAGAAGAATGGCTTGGAACCCTACTTCTGAAAAATCAACCATGGAAGACCCTATGGAGCATAGTTCTCTCTGACACACATGAGGTTGCCATGGGTAGGAATCAACTTGACAGCAGCTGGAACTGGAACCATTAAAACTTTTTTTGAACAAAAATCCTTTTATAAAGCAAGTAATTCTTCTAGTGTATCTTTGGGGAATTAGCAGAATTTTCACAGAATAACCTCATGGGACAGAAACAGGCATCATTTAAGGTGGAAAGAGAATTCTGTTTGTAGTACGTACCACAGGCAATGGCGAGGAGGTGCGTCTGCCAGGTGATGACGTAGAACATACCCCCTACGGCGATGCATGCGAGGGTGCTGTTGAAGCCCCACAGGCCAAAGTAGATGGAGTCAAAGGGTGTCGCGATAGTGAGAGCTGTGAGAGAAGGCAGGTGACGGTGCTGAGTTTGTATCTCCTGAGCCTTCCTGTCTGCCCTGACCTCCTGGGCTGACCACTACAGTCTTCAAAGCCCAGAACTCGTTATGCTCTAAGGTATTTACAGAAAGGACTTCTGATTTCTATTCAGTGAAAAAACATCTAAAGGAAACAAATGGCCACAGAGCCACATGTATACTAGTAGTTAAACTAGCATGGGTAGGAGCCCCTTTGAGTAAAGACTTTGAGGTGGGAATTAAATAGTTCTCCCCAAAAGAGGACCTCTCCCTCCTTACTGATATCTTAATGTTCTCTAATGGAAAATGAATCCTTCTTATCGTTATTAGACATAAGACTTAAAATAGAAATATGTTTGGGAGAAAACACCCCCCCCAACAAATTATACCTTAAATTTATACTAAGGTAAAAAAAAAAAAAAAATTTTTTTTTATAAATTATACCTTAAATTTATAAATTTATACTAAGGTGTAAATGACTAATACCAAAACCTTTCCCGAGGGCAGCTTTTGCTCCAGGGAGCATGAAGGCACTGGCACCATAATTGGAGAAACAGGGCACAACGGAAGGATCAGGGATGGATTACCCAACAAGCAAGGTATGCACGGGCTTACTTGTGCTTACTAATCAAGGATATGGTGAAACCCATGTGAAATTGTGCACTACAGATTAATAAGTAAGCACAAGTAAGCCCGTACATACCTTGCTAACTGGTTAATCTACTCTGGGGAGGAGAAAAGTTTGCAGGAGAGCGGGTGGGTCATTGAAGACACATGCCACCATTGGAGGTGGCCCCGGGCTCCAAGCCACAGGGGGCATGATGACACTGACCTGCTAACATCCCAATGGTGGATCCAATTGCCGCGTGTAAGCAAACAAGAGGTGAGGATATGAACAATGCGATGAGGAAAATGCCTCCTGTCCAGGGGTTATCGCAGCCATACACTTGGCCAATTCCAACAGGGATGGCCCTCAAAAGCTGTAGGTACAACAGGATCACGTGCTTATCACAAAGCAAGGGAGATGACTTGCACCATGGCTGAAGAAGACTCGGCACCTGACCCTGCACACCAGCACTTTGCTATGGGTTCCCAAGGTATTTTTCATTCAAGTAGATTAGCTTTAAAAGGAACACAGACTTTACTACCTTCTTCTTGAGTTCTTAGAACATTTAGGGATGAGGATGGTACGTTTCTTTTATTTAGAAACGTGGGCATAAAGCATTATGCCCTCAGTGAAGAGAAATGGAAAGCCTTTCAGATTAGGGCATTGTTTATTAGGAAAGCAATAGATGTCTGATCAAAGTTAGGGCTTAAAAACCCTCTTATAACTTTTATTTTTTAAAAGCTAGTTATAGAAAGATGAGTGCCCAAAACCAAACTCATTGCCGTCAAGTCGATTGCGACTCATGGCAACTCCATGTGTTGCAGAGTAGAACTCCCATCACAGGATTTTCTTGGCTGTAATCTTTACAGAAGCAGATTGCCGGGCCTGTCTTCTGTGGTGCCGCTGGGTAGGTTCGAACTGTCAAACTTTAGATTAGCTGTCAAGAGCAAACTGTTTGTGCCATCTAGGGACCTTTGAAAGATGAGTAGAAGGCCAGATATTGATGGAAAAGGATTCTTCGTGTTTCTGAGAATGAGTCTGGGGTGTGGGTATATTACTCCAGACTGTGAACAATGGGTCCGGTATCCACAGAAAAGCCCCTGAGAAGGTGGTATTGTTACATATCTGCTCTTTAGACTGACAGATGTGACTGGCACACTGCTTGAGCCAGGCCTCCTTGTAGCTCTGAGACCAGCAGGGCCTGCCTGCTGAATAAAAAACTGTGTGAGGGGGCAGGACCCATTGCCTTGTAGGCATTGTACCTGTGCTCTGGTGTTTGAGAAAAGGAGTGTGATTGGTGGATCCTGGGGACACTGGCCCTCCTACGCCTGGGACAGGATACTGAGTTTTGGGGGGTTGGCCAAAGGCCATTCAGCTAAGCAAGTGCTCAGGGAGGAGACTCTGGGCCCTGTTGGGGTACACTGGGGTTCGTCTCACCCCGGTGATGTAAGTGGAGAAGAGGCAGAGTCTGAGGTGTGTGTATTCATGTGAGGCATGTCCTCTGTGAGGCCTCTGCTTCTTGGGAGTGTCAGGGGAGGGAAATCCTATAGCTCAAGGGCCCTTGCACGAGGGGAGAGTGTGCTGAGGCAGGAGCCCCTGGGCTGGCCTGACGGGCTCACCCTCTGGGCTCAGTATCCCCTTTGCCCAAGACAGAGAACAGGACGAGACTCTGGCACCATCATGCAGGGAAAGGCGGGATGGGAAAGAGGTCTATGAGAGATAGCAGAGCTGCACGACCACTCAGTTCTCAGCAGGTTGTGCCCTCTGGGGGGGGCTGTCCATGCACAAGAGCAGGGGGCACGCAGGACTCAACACTGTCAGGGGTTTTAGACCCTCTCTCTGACATTCGCTGCTTGTTTCCCAGGAACTCAAGGCTCTAATTATAATAGTCAGAAAGAACAACATATTAATTGTGCCCATGATCCATTCAGTTAGCCAAAAAGTTATTTCTCAAAGAAAAAACACCCTCAAATGAAATTCTTTCCTACTATTCTTGGAATTTCGGAGTTCCAAAGTGTTTTTACCGGTGTCATGGGTTGAATTGTGTCCTCCCCAAAATATGTGTCAACTTGGTTAGGCCACATTTCCCAGTATTGTGTGGTTGCCCTCCATTATATGATTGTAATTTTTATGTTACAGAGGAGGATTAGGGTGGGATTGTAACACCCTTACCCAGGTCACCTCCCTGATCCAATGTAAAGGGAGTTTCCCTGGGGTGTGGCCCGCACCACCTTTTATCGCTCAACAGATAAAAGGAAAAGGAAGCAAGCAGAGAATGGGGACCTCATACCACCAGGAAAGCCGCACTGGGAGCAGAGTGTGTCCTTTGGACCTGGGGTCCCTGCGCTTGAGAAGCTCCTCGACCAGGGGAAGTTTGAGGACCAGGAATCTTCCTCCAGAACCACAGAGAGAGAAAGGCACCCCCTGGAGCTGACACCCTGAATTTGGACTTGTAACCTACTAGATGGTGAGAGAATAAATTTCTCTTTGTTAAAGCCATCCACTTGTGGCATTTCTGTTACAGCAGCACTAGATGCCTAAGACAACTGCATTCTTAAATATTGTTTTTTTCGTTTGCACTAGATTCCCAAATATCTTTTTCATTGAAAATGTGGCATGAAGCATGCAAAGTATCTTAAACTGGCCTATTCTAACATCGTCTCCCCAGAGCGCATCAATTTGAGTCATCTTGCCTCTAAAGGATATTGATTGCATGACCGTGGTGGGTAAGAAGCCTAGAATCTGAATTGCTAACATACCTCTTTTCATGTTTTTCTTGTCTCTGAGAGACTTGGAAACCCTGATGGCATAGTGGTTAAGTGCTACGGCTGCTAACCCAAAGGTCAGCAGTTTGAATCCACCAGGCGCTCCTTGGAAACTCTATGGGGCAGCTCTACTCTGTCCTGTAGGGTCGCTATGAGTCAGAATCAACTAGATGGCAATGGGGTTTTTTTTTTTTTGAGAGGGTCTTTGATAGGGTCTGGCCCATGAAGTCCTCACACACACAAATCAGCGAGGATGGGCCTAACGCCAGTAGTTGTCTTCCTAAATCACGATCTCCTCGCTGCTAATGCAGGCCTCATTCTGCTCTGCCATACCGCTGCTGCCAGCTATGGGATGCTAAAGAGAGACGCTGCCCCACGATTTCTGAGAGCAGGTTCCTTCAGCAAGCCCCAGCTGCCTGTGGTTAGAGGATGAATTGCCAATCAGGAAGCAGCGGAGTGAGCCCCAGGCCTGGGCCCTTTAGGGTGACGGGAAGTAGGGGGCCTCAGATCACAAGTCCGTTTAGATAAGGAGCTGGTGGGCCCGCTTCTCCGTGCTGATTTACTGTGTTTAGTGTAGGTTCTTATTCATCACACTGGTTGACTTCCAGAGGTCAGTGTCAGGTACAGAACACTCGTAAAAAACATGAAGTGTTCTGTCATGGGGCTCTGAGTAGAGAAGCGCCTGTGCCTTCGGCATGATCACTCCTACACAAGTGCCTGGGACAAACTCCAGAGGCGAGCACAGCGACTTCTTAAGCCAATAGATGGTAGTGTGATGTGTCCGTCTTTAATTATCCAGTGTGATTGAAGGAAAGAAAATGCACAGCAGAAGCTGCATTAAGGCTGGAGGAAAGCAGCAAAGGGATCTCAAAAAAAAAAAAAGAAAGAACCCTGGCCTGGAAGTCAGGGGGCCTGAAAGCTAAGTTTGACTTTGCTCCTAATTAGCTGTGTGGCTTCAGGGAAGTTTTTAAACCTGGCCTCATTTCCTTCCTCTGTGTTATATCAGGGTGGGACCAGAGATGGCCCTTTCAGCTCTTAAGAAGAGAAAAGGATGGTATTTAATGAGTTATCATATGTAGAGTGGTTCACTCTGTAGAATTATTAATAACTATTGTGGCCACCACTCATCCATCAGTTTGTCATACTGGGGTGGGTTGCATGTTGCTGTGATGCTGGAAGCTTTGCCACTGGTATTTCAAATACCAGCAGGGTCACCCATGGTGGACAGGCTTCAGCAGAGCCTCCAGACTAAGACCAGGAAGAAAGGCCTGTTGATCTACTTCTGAAAATTAGCCAGTGAAAACCCTATGGATCACAACAGAATGTTGTCTGGTATAGTGCTGGCAGATGAGCCCCCTAGGTTAGAAGGCACTCATAATATACAATGGCTGCAACAATGGACTTGAGCATACTAACTGTGAAGATGATACAGGACAGGGCAATGTTTCGTTCTGTTGTACATGGGGTCACCATGAGTTGGAGCTGACTCCATGGCGCAAACAACAACCATCACTCATAGATGTTTCTGACATGATAAATAAGCAAACTCTACTTTTAAATCAAGTTTGGACATATGCTCCCCTTCAACTTTCCATGATACCTACCAGCGGCACTTGGACCTCCGACCAGGTGATGTTGGGCACTGAAGACACAGGCTCCACCAGTGTTGTGGGGAAGAAGAGGTTGTAGTGGCCCGTGGCTGCCAGGTACAGGGTCACCGCAATGTTGAAGGGCAGCGTGAAGACTGGGAGGTCCCACTTGCCGAAGATGGTGCCCAGGGCGCTGGAGAGGATGGGACTGGTGGAGAAGCACAAGAGATGCTGTTCAAGAAGTCACTTGGCCCTGACACTTGAGGGGTGGTCAAGGACTGACTGAGGGGGACTTGGGCTCCCTGTGCCTTCTGGAGAAAAGCAGCCTCCTCGAGCATGACTGGCCTGAGTGGGCCTTCCCTTGGCCTCCTCTCTGGGCCAGGCACAGTGACAGATGTGATGTCCAGACTCTAATTCAGAAGGAGGCTTCCTGGGGGAAGTTATGAGACAGGAAGTCCCAGAGTCACATAGCTTCAGCCACAGATGTGAGGAGAGAGAATGAGTTGGGAGAGGGAAGGGAATCACATTCATTCATTCAACAGATGTTTGTTGGGTGTCTGAGTGTGCTGAGCCTTGTGGCCAGAGGGCCCTGAGCTGTCTGGAGGGGAGGAGGTGCTGGCATCTGGTGTTCTGGGGACTCTGCCCAGTGGCCTGTCTTCAGCCTACGCATGGAGATTGTCTTGGTCTGATCAGGGGTCCCAAGGAGAAGAAATCTGGACAGGGTGGAGGAGGGATGAGAAGATTTACAGAAGCTGATAGGACCCCACAGCACTAGGCTCTTAACCTATGTGGGCCTCAGTTTTTCTACTCTAGCAAGGTGGGTCCAGAGATTAGTCCTCTGATAAAAAACAAAACAAAACAAACAAAAAAAAAACAGTAGGTAATGAGATACTGTATGTGGAGCATCTGGCAATGACGTTAGTCATTTCCAGGAGGTGTTTCTGATGTGTAAGCTAAGTAAATGTGACTTTCAAATCATGTTTGCACAAATAGTAATGGCCTGGGATAAAAACGGTGGCAGCCCTCAAGCTGAACCCACAACCTCAGTCGCAAACTTACCAAGACATGGACATCACAATGATGGGGAGCAGAAGCCACCAGTAATAGTCACCTTTGTCAGAGAATACAGCCATGAGCAGCCCCACCAGCACCCCATTGTACCCATGGAGTCCTGTCGCGATGGCGGACCTGGGGGAGAAGGGGTGAGGGCTGGTCAGGAGGCTTCCCACATAGCCGACTGTAGGGTACTCCCTTGTTAATGGTCCTCTGATTCAGGTTTTTCTCTCCTGTGGCCTGACTACACCTTCAAACCAACCGCCCCTCTAGGAATGGGGAGAGCAGACATCACCCCTTCATATTTCCCTAGACAATGCATAGTTACGAAAACACAGCCAACTGGTAGTAGACATGGTTCCTTGTGAGCTGTTATGCTGAGTGAAATAGGTCAGACACAAAAGGACAAGTACTGTATGTCCCACTTTTAGGAAATATCTAGGGTGGGCACATACACAGAGACACAAGTTTATTAGTGGTTACCAAGGGCTGGGAGGAGGGGAAGAGTGGAGTTATGGCTGAAGGCGTATTGAGTTTCTGTTTGGGGTGGTGAAAAATTTTTGGAAATAGTGGTGATGGTAGCAGAATGTGGTGGATGTAATTAACATCATCGAATTGAATGCTTAAAAATGGTTAAAATGGCAAATGTTTTGATATATGTGTGTATATATATATGACTATAGTAAAAAAGAATAACCAGAGAGACTCGTCATTTTTAGTTACAGTGTTCTTACTTGGAGGGGAAACCAGCAGTGTGTGGGGTGGGCAGGTGGGAAGCGGTCTCCACAGGGCAGTCCCTCTGGCCCTGGCTGTGGGAACTTACTTGTCCTGACTCAGGATGAGGGCTGTCAGCGTGGAGACAATGGTTCCCAAGCAGCCTGAGATAGCCCACCAGGGGTTCTGGACAAAGAGGCCGAGGACGATGAGGATGCCACTGAGGGGGTTGTTGACAAACATCACCTGGGATGTGCCCCGGAGGACCCAGTCGAGAAACTGGAACACGGGGGATTTGTCTGAAATGGACCGGGGCAGAACATCAGCAATGTTCAGTTGGCCCTCCATTTGGGTGAGAGGGAATCCCAGCACCCAAAGAGGGTCTGCAGGGAGCCAGCTACCTGCTGTCAATCACCACAGAAGGGAGTCAGAAAGAACCAGAGAGGGCATCTGACTGCCTGGATGACTCTACACCCATCGCTAGCCGGGCGTGGTCTTCAGGCAGGTTTCCAAGCAGTGGGGATGGGGTACCTGGACCTAAACATGTGCACCCCCTGCCCCATGACAGTGACGTGGATTTTTAAGAAGGCTGATTTCTGGAATAAAACTCTCTTGCTGCGAGAAGATGTTTCAAATCCGTGGCCTGAGCTCCGGGGAGATTGCTAAAGAGAACCTACTGGAATAATAGACATGGTTCTTCTGTGAGCCATTCAGAGGGCGTTTTTCTGGCATGCTGGCTCTAGAATCCCACTGCTAAAGCCTGCAAGTCTGCGACCCTCTGCTGGCATATTTGACAGAGCATAGCTCTTGTGTTCAGAAATGAGAGCTCACACACTTAAATGTATTGGTGTTTACATCCCAAGAGACTTTACATCTGCTATGAAAGTAAACTTCTGTCTTCTCTTGGAAGACCACAGAAACGGAACTAAGGCTAGTCTGGTGGGAACTGTGGCAACGTGTTTCCGTGGGATGACTGGAGTTGACCTTTTTAGGGTGGGGTTTGGGCTTCTCTCACAGAACCTTTACCTTTAAGGCTGTCTCCACACTCCTTCATCTCTCCTGTGATGTAACTGAGGGCTCTGCTGACCCTTTTCCCACTGGCAGCCATGGAGCTCTGAATCCAGGAAGTCTTGGAAATGTCTGTTTCCACCTTGATCTCTGAGCTCTCCTCCATGCTGTCCAGATCCTGTGCAGGGACAAGAGATGGGCGGGAAGTGCTCACATTCTGTGCGTCTAACACTGAGGAGTGGATATGCATGGTTGCTCAGGGGCCCAGCTAAGATTTTCATTTGAAATTGGGAGTTGCTATTTAATCAGCTCCCGTTTCAACTTGATTCTGACTCACAGCAACCCTATAGGACAGAGTAAAGCTGACCCATAGGGTTTCCAAGGCTGTCACCTTTACGGAGCAGCCCTGGTGGTGCAGCGGTTAAGCCCTTGCTGCTAACTGAAAAGTCAGCCATCCGAACCATCAGCCGCTCAGTGAGAGAAGGATGTGGCAGTCTGCTTTGGTAAAGATTTACAGCCTTAGAAACCCTACAGGGCAGTTCTCTGTTCTACAGGATTTGTGTCTTGGTTATCCAGTGCTGCTATAACAGAAACACCACAAGTGTTTTAACAAACAGAAATTTATTCTCTCACAGTTCAGGAGGCTAGAAGTCAAATTCAGGGCACCAGCTTCAGGGAAAGACTTTCTTTCCCTGTTGGCTCTGGGGGAAGGTCCTGGTCTCCTTTCAACATCTGTGGGCCCAGTGTTCCTTGGAGATCGCCACGTGTCTTGGCATCAGTCTTCCCCCGGGTCTAGGATGTTCTCAGCACATGGACCCCAGGCCCAAAGGATGCACTCCGTTCCTGGCTCTTCTTTCTTGGTGGTAGTAGGTCCCTCTCTTTCTGCTTGCTTCTCTCTTCTTTTATCTCTCGTAAGATAAAAGGTAATGTAGGCCATGCCCCAGGGAAACTCCCCTTATATCAGATAAGGGTTGTAACCCGAGTAAGGGTATTGCATCCCACCCTAATCCTCTTTAACATAACTTAATTTTGCCTCATTAGCCACAGGTAGAGATTAGGAAATTACATCAGATCACAAAATGGAGAATAATTACACAATACTGGAAATCATGGCCTAGCCAAGTTGACACGTTTTTGGGGGACACAGTTCAATCCCTTACGGGTCGCTATGAGTTGGAATTGACTCCACAGCAATGGGTTTGGTTTTTGGAATCTTTGTGGAAGCAGACTTCCACATCTTTCTTCCGCTGAGCAGCTGGTGGGCTCAAACCGCTGACCTTTCGGTTAGCAGCAAAGCACTTAAACCACTGTGCCACCAGGGCTCCTTTTCTATAGATTAGAATGTCTTTTGCTTTGTTTGACATGTTATTTAATATGGACAACCTACCAGCATAAGGTACAACTAGATGATATCTTTATCATAATACTGTGGATGAAGACTTGGGCATGGAGACGTTCTCATTGCAAAGGTCAAGGTCAAATGGCAGAATGAAGATTTAACGATAGATCTTTTAAAAAATCTTTACTTCCTGTATACCGCATTTCTTCCAGAGCATGGTACCTAGTGTCACCCCAGCATATCCAGTCCTTAACATTTAACGGTGCATACACAAAAAGGTATGAAATAGCACACGTCAAGATTCTGTTTTTGAAAACTGGTACGAGCTTTTCTTTTAAATCCTAGAATTCTGCATTTAGAGAAAGACTGATAATAAATAAATAAGGACTGTGAAACTTGACAAAGTAAACTGTGAAAAAGACATTTGTTTTATTCCAAGTAATTACTTCTGTGAATATATGAATTCAAGAAAAGTTTGCCTAAAGCAGAGAAGGTCTGTTTTGGTCGTCAGCTCCTTCCCCTCCTGCAGGCTCTGAGATTGCTGGCCTGCCCCTGATTAGGCCACTCCATACTCACAACTAGTTCAAGGGTGGGCTTCCGGTATTGATAGGGAATTGGGTATCTGGTTGCTCTCTCCTGGTGGTCACCTTTTCCAAACACTGGAGTCAGAAAGAAAGCATATCAATTAGAATATCTTTACCCTGACCACCCCCCACCCCCTCCCCCCAGCAGCTAATTTCTTACAAGGCTTGAACTGGAATATTTAGTATGTCCTATTCCTCTTGAGGAAACCCTGGTGGCTTAGTGGTTAAGTGCTACAGCTGTTAACCAAAAGGTCAGCAGTTCAAATTCACCAGGCACTCCCTGGGAACTCTATGGGGGCAGTTCTACCCTGTCCTATAGGGTCGCTATGAGTTGGAATTGACTCAATGGCAGAAGGTTTGAGTTTTTTTTGGTTTCATCCCTCTTAAGGAAGCACAGAACCATGGAGTCTTGAAGCTGGAAGGCCCCTTTTTTCTTTTATTGGTCATGGACCCCTTTGGGGCCTCTCTTATAAACAGGACTTTTATAGGAATTAGGGGGACTCCCCAACCTTTAGTTAAGAAGCCCTAATTTAACTCAACCCCTTAATTTTTTAGATGAGGAAACAGCAGCCCAGAGGATCAGTGGGTTGTTCATGATCCCCAATCCAGGGCTCTTTCTCCTGTACCCCAGGGAGAACTGCAGGTATACAAAGAGAAGCTGTACTTTGCTGGAGTCCTTGTCTTCCTGCTCATAGAGTAATAGGCTGCCTGGGTCATGTGAGGTCTGAATTTGGCCATTACTCTCCCCAGCTGGATAAATGGGGGCTGTTTTGGCCTTTTTTCGTTTTGTTTTTTAGAGTGTATGTCTGGATTTTAGGTATTTTAGGAGCAGCTGCTGGTTGCATTAAATTAGGACAAGTGATATCCCTGTAGCCACTTGAAACAGGTTTTGGAAAGCCCTTTTAATTCTAGAAAATTCTTTTAATGTGGCTTTAAGCATATTTTTAGTTATTACTAGATAATTTATAATGACTCAATGGCGCCCAACAACAAAATAAAGGCATTTGGAATTTCAGTCTTGATGCTCTGGTTCCCCCCAGTGGTCAATTTTGAGAATGGCAGGCTGGGCTCTGAACTGTTTTCAGACAGAAGTAGGTGTTTCCTTTCGGTTTCATGAGTCCTCGGGCTATCTGACGGGACGCGTGAAAGGCACTGTGTCTCCACTCTTGAAGGAGCAGAAACTGCAAATACCAGTGTGGTTGGGAATTTACACTATGCAGAAGAAACAAAACACTTGTGGAAGCTTTGAAAAGTGGGGAGGAAGCAGAGAGGATTCTTCTGAACCTTGACACCAGAGTGCTGACAGGATCCACCCGCTGCTTCTGTCTGCAGCTCCCTTCTGCCAGCCAATGCTGCAGCGACTGCCACCAGCTTCCGTCTCCCAGGCTCCTCTGCAGGGTGCTCTCTTCCAAGTCCTCTCCACCCAGCCCCAGCCACTATCTTAAGAGGGTGTTTGGATGGGGGTTGCTAATCTTTGAGGCAAACACGATCCCTTCTATTGCATTCTCTGAGCCCTGGCAAAACCGAGCTCCGGGGCCAGAGGGACCCTTGAGGCATATGTAATGTTCTTCCCACCTTGTATGACGCTCCCATAAACCACCCCAAGTTCAATCATGGGCCAACTGACTTTTGGTATGAAATGATGGGGTTCAGATGAACTGGAGGAAAAGAGTCACTAAACGCATCGTTGGGGAAACACATGGTGCAGTCAAATGGGCAGTAAAGTCTGCAATCTTATCCCCCGGAGCTCCCCAGCTGGATGGATGACTCTGGGAACGTCTGTTCCCCTAGCTGGGAGTGGGGGTTCTAGCTCTATTTTTCTTCTGCCCTGGTTTTTCCTGGGGCTGCTGCACTTCTGCAGCTGATTAAGGAGAAGTTCACCAACTCCTCTCTGTTCGCTAGCACATATTCTCATCTTCCAAGCCCAAGTTTCTGGTTTCCCCACTTGCTCAGCCTTAGCTACCCTTTTAACTCCCTTCCCCATGGCTCCACATCTCTGCTGTAGGTGAGAACCTTTCATCTCTAGCCTCCTAGACCAGTGGTTTTCAACTTGGCTGCCAATTAGAATCTCATGGAGAGCTTTTAAAAATCCTGGTGTCCACCCAGGCTGATCCGAGGCCAATTAAATTAGAGTCTCCGGGGATGGGATGTAGGTGATTCCAAGGCAGAGCTAAGTTTTGAGAACCCCTGATCTAGGCTGACTGTCCCAGGTCCACTGCCTGTGCCAGGTCCACTCTTCCCCACCCAGGGCGGAGTCCAGATACCTCGAAAGCTGGCTGTGGTCAGAGCTCAGAAGTCAGATGTGATAGGAATGAGCCCCACCCAATGCTACTGCCATTGTGCCCATTTTAAAACCCAAAACCAAACCAAACCCGTTGCCGTTGAATCTATTCCGACTCATAGCCACCCTATAGAACTGACGGAATAGAACTGCCCCATAGAGTTTCCAAGGAGCGCCTGGTGAATTTGAACCGCCAACCTTTTGGTTAGCAGCCGTAGCTCTTAACCACTATGCCACCAGGGTTTCCATGCCCATTATACAGATGAGGAAATTAGGGCCCCAAGAGCGAGGGGAGGAAGTGCACACCTTTGCTCTTCCTCCGAATGGATGGCCACTCGATGTGGAACACGCTTCTGTGATTGAGGAGCACAGCCTCTGAGCCTTCACTGGCTTTCGGGCCCCCCACTCTTGGTGGCTGCTTCCCACTGCCACCTAGCCAGGGCAAAATGAGACAGGTCAGTGGCCCACCACGGTCCCCACCCAGAAAGAGCCCGGCAGAGAGCACACGAACAATCACAGGAAGCTGGGAAGGAAAGTGTGGTGAGGTCTGAAGCTGGGTTAGTCAATACATCAGTGTCTGTATCAGACATCCAGCTTTTCCACTCCTCCATGAAACCTTCCACTTCCTTTTCCCACAGTGACCTACGTTATATCAGTGCCAAGAGATGGGTGAGCCATCCTGCTTTATTTCTCCAGCCAGGACCTACTGTAAGACCCACCCATTAAGGATCGAATTGTGCCTCCCCAAAATAGTGTTGGAATCCTAACCCCTATACCAGTGGATGTAATCCCATTTGGGAACAAGGTTTTGTTATGTTAATGAAGCCATATAAGTGTAGGGTGTGTCCTAAACCTAATCACTTTTGAGATATTAAAAAAAGCAGATTAGGCACAGGGACATGCAAGCATGAAGGGGAAGACAGATGCCACCTGGAGATCTCCAAGGAACCAAAGAACGCCTGGGCAGAGAAGTTAAGACAAGGATTTTCCCCCAGGTGGATAGAGAGAGCATTCCCTTAGAGCTAGTGCCCTGGGTTTAGACTTCTAGCCTCCTACACTGTGAGAAAATAAATTTCTGTTTGTTAAAGCCATCCCATTGTAATATTTCTGTTACAGCAGCACCAAGAAACTAAAACTCCACCTAACTAGACCTTGGACCTGCATCATGACTGAATGGACCCTCAGCTGACTGCCCGTTCCTGTTCTTCTCTGGTGCTTTGTCTTCCACCTGTGCTGGGGAGTAAATGCTGGCTGCATATTAAAATCACCCAGGTGCTTTACAAACTGGCTGATCTCTGCCCCAGACTAATGTAAAAAATAAAAGTTTTAATACCCATGGTACTTAAAAGATGGCAGTAATGTCTGCTTGGGTTGAGAACCACTGATCTAGGTTTTTGCTGTTCAAGGTGTGGTCCTTATCAGTGGCATCAGCGTCACCTGGGAGCTTGTTTGAAATGCAGAATCTCAGGCCCTGCTCCAGACTGACTGAATCCGAATCTCCATTTCAGCAAGCTTCCCCACTAAAGCCTGAGAAACATCAGTCTACAGAGAACTAAGAGTCTTAACTCTGTGATCAGCTACAAGCAGTCCTCTACTGTGCCCTATAATCATAAATTTCCACATATTGGGCAAAGCAGGACATTCTTACCACTTGGGACAGGGTCTCTCAATGTGTGGCCTGTGGTCCAAGAAACAACAGCACCAGACCACCTTGACGGCTGGTTAGCATGCATGTAGGTCTACTGAATGGGAGGATTTGCTGACCCCCGGAGTATGCAGTTTGCACAGATCTGCTTGGGGTCCCAGCGCACACTAGACTTGGGTAATGCAGTGGCTGCCTGGAATAGCAGAGAACCTTCACACCATTAATGCATCAGATTTGCATGCTTTCAAAGCTAACTCACATGGCCCTTTCCATAGTACCTTCAAACTGACAGAGTGGGCAATGCTATCTCCAAAAGATGGAAATGGAAGTATGCAATGATTTCCTTGGCATCATGCAAAGAGTGGAGCCACGTGACTCTCAGCCCCCGTTCTTTTCTCTGCATCTTTGCTATTTAGGGTCTGGCTCATGAACCAGCTTCAGGGACAGAGCTGGGGGCTTGAGAGAAATGCAGACTTGCAGATCCCAACCTAGACTTACCAAATTGGAATCTGCTTTTTAACAAGATCCCCAGCTGATCAGTGTGCATATTAAAGCTTGAAAGCACTGCTCTACTAGAAACTACTCATGTAAACACTACTTCAGCAAAGCTTGGAATACAGAAGGGTCGACAGCCGATGTTTATGGGATATCTTGTTGGTATTAGTTTCTGTTGAGTGGGCTCCAATTCATGGTGACCTTATGTATAACAGAACAGAATGTTGCCAGGTCTTGCTCCACCTCCATGGTCTTTGATATGTTTGATCCCATTGTTGAGGTTATTGTGTCAATCCATTGCATTGAGGGTTTTCCCTGTTTTCATTGACCCTCGGCTTTACCAAACATGATGTCCTTCTCTAGCGACTGGGTGGGACAGTTATGAGTAAGCAGGGAAGGAGGCCTCATTTACACTGTCAGATTGAAAGGTAACATACAACCAAGTGCCTTCCTTCTAGGCTCAGGATGGGAAGAAGGCCCCATTTCAGTATCTTCCCCACAGATCAGCAATGAGCCATAACTCCCAAGGCTAAAGGAGTCCCCCTTGACCCTGGGCCACCTCTACAGGCAGGGCCCATGTGGGGGGACGAGCCCTGAGGGGGTATCATCACATCACCTGACAAAGCTGGGATTCCCCATAAAGCCAACATGCTTGCAGGTACACAAGGGCACCTCTGTCTGTCCATGGCTCTCCTTCTGATATGCCAAGAGTCAGTTACCCCAGCCACATCCTGGGCAGAGCAATGTTCCAACCTGAGCCTCACAGACTCTGAGCTGGGGAGGAGCTTCCAGATCACAGTCCGCTTTCCTTGTCCAGAGAAATTAAGCAACTCATGCAAGTCACACAGCTCTTAATTATGGCAAAGCTGGGAACCAAACCCAGGTCCCGTTTGCTGCTCTTTCCACCCCAATACTGCTCTGTACTGTACAGCACAGACCTGTTTGGTGAAAGAGAGGAGCTCTCCCTTTATTCCAGGGCCTGGTCCTGGACATTGGTGGCCATGACCAATGCCATTTACTAACCTGGATTATTTTTCATAAATACAGAGAGGGTGCTTCAGTTTAATGAACCGAGGTAACATCTACCTGGAACTTTAAAAGAAATACGAAAAAGAAAGTTGTTGGTTGTTAGGACACCCCAGATTTTTTTCCCAAGGAGTCAGCCACAGTAACACAGCAGGGACAGCTGGTCTTGCTGGCCGAGGGCTTGTGTGTGAAGGCTGCCAGGTGTGGACGAGCCCACCCCCGCCGGAAAGCTTAGAGCTGACTGCATAAGGCCAGTGGCTCACCTTCTACTCCTTGTCTATTCACATGAGCACCCAGGTTCTGCTGCCTGCTCAGAGCCTGGGAAAGCAGGACAGTAATACAGATTACTCTGTGTTACTACAGTCCCAGCCACAAAAAACCCCAAAGAGCATCTTTTCCTTCCATTGAAAATGTTTTTGCTCTTATCTGGGGTAACTTTGGGAGGTGGTACCTAATATGGGTGGATGTAGTGTTGGTTCCGTGTCTCCCATGGGTGATACCGGGAGGCCAGCTGCACACCACTTAGGGAGGGCAGCAGCCCTTCCAGATGTGCCCATTAAAGAGCTGAGGACAAAAGGCTGGAAGAGATGCGACAAAGAAGATTGGTAACAAAGTAACAAACTACGTGAGGCTGTGAAAATAGCAATTCAGCACCTGCCTCTGGGACAGAATCTCAGGACAATTTTATAACAGATAAAGACAATATCTAGAATATCATGGACACATATATCAAATGTTCTAGAAATAAAATACACCAGTGCTATGGTGGGGACAATGGAAACAATAACAACTGGTTGGGAGCCAGAGTCACTAGTTTTGCATGACGTTTTGCAAGTCATGTCATCCCCTTGCCAGTTTCCTCAATTGCAGGAGGGGTTTCCAGGAAGAAATACACAGACACCGTAGAGCTGATCTTGTAAACCCAACCTATAAAATGATGACAAATATCTCAGGAAAAAAAAAAAAAAAGATCATTAAGAAAACCCCCCAAAACAAAAACAGTTGCCATCCAGTCACTCCGACTCACGATGCCTCCAAGTGTGCAGAGGAGAACTGTGCTCTGTAGAGTTTTCAGGCTGTGACCTTTCGGAAGCAGATCGCCAAGCCTGTCTTCCGAGGCGCCTCTGAGTGGATGGGAACCACCAACATTTTGGTTGGTAGCCAAGAGCTTAACCGTTTGTGCCAATTAGTACCTGCCATTTCTTTCTCATATTGTTCTGAAAATGAGCTAAGATGAGCTTGCAAATTGCTCAGGAAGATAATTTTGAAGTGCTCACCCATCAGGCGCCTCCTTAGGGGGGACACTACTGTCTGGTGGCACCAGGCCTTCTGCTCCAGGCTAGTTGGTTCCTCATCCTCACCACCCTTCCGGCTTTTTACACCTACCTGCAGTGACTTTTTTTTTTTTTTTTCCTGCTCAGCGCTGTCTTTATTAACTTTACCGTCACATTCATATTTCAGGTATTCAGAACATCTTTCATCTAAAGTATACGTTATTCTTGCAATAGAAGCTTTGCCTTGGGGATGATAACTTTTTCCTTTTCTTAAAGATTAAGGAAGTACTGAAAAATGCTTTTTAAGCAAAATGAACCTTAGTTTGATTCAAAATTTTATTATAGTGCCTGATTCCCTGTGCAGAGAAGAGTTTTTTGTTCAGGGATTTACAGGGCCCTGGTGGCACAGTGGTTAAGAGCTCAGCTGCTAACCAGAAGGTTGGCAGTTGGAATCCACGAGGCACTCGTTGGAAACTCTATGGGGCAGCTCTCTGTCCTGTAGGGTCGCTATGAGTTGGAATTGACTTGACGGCAACAGGTTTGGTTTAAGGGCTGATTATTTCCAGGATTACATGGATAAAAGAGCATCTAAGATGGTGCTAAACTGGTGGGCCACCTATGATCACCCAACCAGAAATCCCTGCAAGAGTGGCTGGAAGACCTTGAGTTAATGAGATAGAAGAAAATAATCCATTGTAAACCAAGATCTTGCTTGATGTGATTTGTTTTGGTTAATAAGCTGTTTGCATAGTTCATCTGTTTGGCTACAATACCCAAAGCTGCTTGAAGGTGCTTTATAGCTCAAGAGTAAATTTCTTTCACAATAAATACTCCTGCACCTTTTTTGGGTCCTTTCTAACTTTTCTCCTAACATGATGGCGCACATAGATAATAGTACTTTTGCGGCATGGTGCAGCAAACAGTTGATGCTGTATGGCCCGAAGGCCTGGGCCCAGAGACTCTGGACATTCCAAGGCCCCCCTGGCTGTTCAGAGGGCCAGAGGGTTGCTGTCTTAGCACAGCTGCACATGTGCTATGGCACATGGGTTGGGAAGCTTGATCCTGGATAACCTGTGGTGCACCTTAGCAGCTGAGAAACTCCTGGCATGCCCACCTGGTGTTGAACCTGCTGCTCTCTCCTCCTCTAACAAGCCTTATTAAGTGTCCCAGTGCATGTAGCTTCGTGCTGAGGGTTGTTCAGAGTCATTTCAGAGGCACGGTCCTTGCCCTCGAGGATTGCCATCATCTTGTGTTTTAACAGGCAAGGGTCCAGCAATGCTTTCCTCCCCTGACTCAGAGAAAGAAGGAACAGCTTGTTCCCAAACTCTTTTTCTGAGGAGTGGTGATCCCAAAGCGCTCATGCTTCTACTGCCTTCTAATGCTCAGAAAATGCCAATTGTTCAAATATCAGGGATAAAAAAGATTTTGTAGAAGAAGCACCTGTCAAATCAAATTTTTGAAGCTTATTGCAGTTTATTTGAGGGAAACAAAGCAAACCCAAACTGTATATAACATCTTTCAGAAGGGGAAAAATAATCTAGACTAACTTACTGAAAATCAGCTTTTACCCAAAGAGGTCCATGCCTACACACTTTCTACAAATTATCTTTGCACTCTCACTGTTCCCGCCCTAGTCTGTGCCCTGGGCAGAAGGTATTCAGCTCTACCTCATTACCCAGAGGTTGCATCCCACAGGCTGAACTCAGTGTTGGTGTTACTCGAGAAATATACCCATGCCAGAGCTGTGGGTCATAGCATGGAAGTCAAGAGTGACGTAGGATTAAGTTCCAGAGATGCAAGGTGGGACCTGTGAGTGATTTATGGAAAGGATGACATAAACAATACAAAGCCTGATCCAGTGGCCAGGTGGGGTGGAAAAGAGATCTGAGGGGTGATAGCTTAGCTTGGTTCTATTAGCAGGTCAACAAGAAGAACTCGGAGTTGTGAGTTAGGACACTTGGAATCTTTGATCACCTGGGCAAATCTCTGTACAAGCTATGGTTTTCTCATCTACAAAATAAGGGGTTGGAACTATTAATATTTTATAAGCCCTTCCAGCTTGAAGCTTCCAGGATCAAAATTTGCATTGGAGCTCTTAGGGAGGTTCCCCACCCCAGGACTGGCTTTCCCAGAGGAAGCTTAACAGGAGGAAGGAACAAGACGAGCCTTTCCTTTGGCTTTTCCTTTGAAAAGTCTGATGGGCCTACTGACTAGGGTCCTGCTACCTGGTCCTGTTCCCTGTTTCACTTCTCTCCCCTGGGGTCTCTTACCTGGCCTCCTTTGATTTTCTGCACAGGTCTGGAAGGATCCAGACCATCGGGATACGGAAAGAAGCTTCTTTCTGATGGGGGCGGCGTTTCCAGTCTTCAATTCCAGGAGCTGTGACTTCTCCCTAAACCCAAACCCCTTTACTTCCTGGAGCCCTCCATCCTACCCCCTTGCTTGCTTTTATGCCTGGTGCCCCCCTGCCAGGTGAGGAAGGTACCATGGAGGAGGAGGGAGAAGAGGGTAAATTCTCTTATGCAGGTCTCTCTGGTCTTCCAGCCAAATGATTACTTCCTAAACTCCCAGGGGATGACCGGTTCCCGCTACCATGGTGCCCCGCACTGGGGTTGATCCAGCAGGTTTTCTTTAAGGGAAAGAGCTAGAGACTAGTCTATTAGTGTCCCTGTCTGCCCTCAGGTATTACCTTCCCATTACTTCCTTCATTAGAATTCTAGACCCAGTATTTGTCTTTAAGCAATTATCTAAGTGTCGTCTCCTCAGGGGGCCAATTTGCCTTCCAAACTCCATAAGCTCCCCTAATTTCCCTCACAGGCCAGGCACTGTTTGAGTATCGCCATCTGCTTCTCGATGAAAATTTCCGCACAGCCCGATACTAGGTGCTGTCTTCCTGATTCTGTGGAAATTTTCAGGCCTCTCCTCCTTCTGACTCTTGCTGACCAGACTCTTGGGGGCCTGGGAACCACGACGGGGCCACCTCAGAGCAAGAAGGGGCATGACCTAACCCCTGCCTCCTGAAAGGACTCTGAGGTCTATATATGAGAGAAGCTGGTCTCCCAGGTCCCATGAAATCATGGGGTCTGATGGGTTGGAGTTTGGGGAGGGGGCCCAATCCAAACATGCTTTGTTTGGCTTTGTGAGTATGTTGGGTCATGCTTCATCCCCCACGCCTCCCTTCTCCCCTCACGCAAACTCACACAGTGGCTGATTGTGAGGGGCCTACCCAGGTTCAGAAACAAAACCGTACCCTGAGGAAATTAGCTACACTTGAGTAGACAAATACTCTCACTGACGTCAAAGGCCTTGTCCCACCTGGCCAGGTGTTTTGGAACTGCTGAAGAGGGGTCCTGATCACGGAGGGCCTTCTAAGGAAGGAAAGCAAACAAAGGAGGTAGGCAGAACCCAGAGGCCCCACATTCCAGGTAGAGGTGGGGTTGGGGGAGGTCGGTTCCCAGCACAGGTATGGCAGCCTTTCTTTAGTTGTTGGTTCAGGGCCGGTGGCCATTCCCTGATGACACTTGAGTGTTCACCTTGTCCTGGTCCCCATGCTGGCTGGTCACTTGGCTCAATCCAGCCCTCCAAGCACCTACCCACCCCAGGAAGATGCCACCCATGACAACAGGCAACCTATTTGAAAAGACAGGAAATAATTATCCTTCAGGAAGCCATCCAGGAAGTTCACATGTGTTCCGTAAGCTAAATGGAACCATGGTGCTTAGAAGTGTTGTGTCTGTCAAACAGGCTAGACTTAAGGTGGGGCAATCAACTCTCAGCCTGAGCACAAGGCAAAGATGGAATCATATCCCCCACAGGTCCTAGAGAAGGCTGGAGCTCAGATGCCAAGGGATCCCAAGAGGTCTGTCTATACCAACAGAACTTTCCTCTCTTGAAGGCCCAGTCAGTCAGAATTCACTTCAGAACTATGTTTTCTTTACAACATTTGAGACTCCATCTCTATGTTTCCAACCTTGTGGAGGGAGGAAGGAGTTCCTGGGCGGTGTACATGGTTAACCCTAGGCTCCTAACCCAAAGGTTGGCAGTTCAATTCCACCCAGACATGCCTCAGAAAAAAGGCCAAATGATCTACATCTGAACACTTAGTCATTGAAAACCCTGTAGAGCATAGTTCACACACATGGGATTACTATGAATTGGAAAGGCAACTGGTTTAGTGGGAGGAGGCCTGCTTTGACTGCCAGGGGCTAAACTCAGAAAAGTCAGATTCCTCAAGTAGAAAGGGCCAGAGTCTGTGTGGAATAAATGCAAACTGAGCTAGAGGTCTCCAGAGAGTTGCTTCCTTTGTCTTAGCAGCCCCTGCAGCTGAGGGAAAAATCCTATTTATCAATTCACAGAGGGTAAAGGAACTTTTCTGGCTCCCCCACCTCACTTCTTGAGGTCTTGGAATTTCTAGTTCCACTAGTGGCAGTAGAGTTCCCTGTGGATTCTTCTATCCTCTCTGAATGGTTACAGACAGGAATTGCCAGGAATGTCGAAAATCCCTCATAAAAAGTGAATACCTTTAAAGTTGCCAAGTGAGACTATGGTTTATTAAGTAGAAGTCAAGCCGGTACTGCAACTACCAGCCCCCCACTCCTCTCTGGTTTTACCTTCTAGCTGTCCCTGGGCCCTAGAAACCTTTATAATTAGAGAAGACAAGGCTCAGCATCATGCACACTGGTGGTCTGACGTAACCACAAACACAGACTGGGAGACTGGATTTCTGATGGGCATATCTTAAGAGTGTTGACCAGGTTTGTGTCCACATAAGTAACCATGTTCAGCATTCTGATAAATTAACCAGTTGAGTAACTGGAAGCTCTAGGAAAAGCTCTAAAGGCAGCAACTACTTTTTTTTGGCACATATGGTGTCCATGCTCTCACCTTTTTGCCAACTCAGTGATACCTCCTCCTTATTACGCTATAGGTTCTCAGGGCCATAGAATCACAGGAGCTTGGAGTTGGAAGAAAGAGGCCTCAGGGGTCAACTGGTCTAGCTTCCCACCTAAAACAAGTATCCCCAACAGGTCTTCAGTCCCTGCTTACTTACTGCCAGAGCAGAGAACTCACAGGGCAATCATTTCTCAGGCAACTTCTATTGTTAAAAAGGCTCCCCTTCGCTGATTCAAAGTTGGCCTGCTTATTGCTTCTACCTAGTGGTCCTTGCTTTATGCTTGGAAGTATGCTGAGTAAGTCTACCTCTTCTTCCACATGTGGTACCTCATACTATAAACAGCTGTGGTCTCAGCCAGGACTTCTCTTCTCCAAGATAAACACTACCGGCTTCATCATCATTCCCTATGAGACAAGACGGCTCCAGACCCCCATTCACCCACCTTGTCGTCATCTCAACATACATTTCCTTGCAAAAAAAAACCCTCTGAAGATGTGCTACCTATTTTTCTGTGTACTCTCCCCTCCTCTTTCATCAAACCCATTCTCAGGAATGGCTCCTTCAACCTAGGATGCAAATGATTGATCATGCTTACTGTGTGACTGTCCCGAGGCTGTTTATATTCTAACAAGTTTAAAGCCTTGAATGGAAGAGATGGCTGGGAATGTTTGGGTAGCAAGATAGGCAACAAGAGGGATAGAAATTTTCCTGGAACCCTTAAAATTATGCTTGATATTTTCCTGAATAGAACACCAACTCAACCAGATAACTCTATAAAACTGGTGCTGTGAACTTAGGTGGGCTCAGGCAATCTGTGGTTCCAACCTCATTTTCATCTCAGGTGAGACTACTCACCTGGCTAGGCAAATGTCCATAAAATGAATTCCTTGAAGGCAAGGACCCATCTGGTTCTTTCCTGGTTTGTTGTTAATCCCTGGGCCTGAGTAACATATTAATAGCTCCTCATGCAATGTCATCTGGATGAATGAGTGAATGAGGTCAAGCCACAAAGCAGAATTTCTAGGGAACTGGCTCATGAAAGTGGCCCTGGGAAACCAGCACAGTGGCCCATCTGTGAATAAATGAGAGGAATGGTAAAAAATCGGGGGCCACAAGCTACCAGAAGTTTTATCTGATTTCTAGAATGAGAGAAGACAGACAACAACAAAAGAGTAATAAAAACACATACGGAGATTCAATTTCATCCCTCATCGCAAAGATGTTCTGAAGTTAAAAAACATGATTTTTGAGCTAAACACTTCAACAGGTAAATTGAAGAAAAGAATAGCTCCTGTTGAGACCTGAAGCAGTGGCCTGGAAGATCAAGCAGAAGGAATATCTCAAAGCAGAGCAAATATACAAGTGGCAAAGATTGTAAAGAAAAAGATAAGCAACTTGGAGCAGAGATCAAGGGGACTAACATGAATGATCGGTATTCTGGATAAAGAAAAGGGAAGAGATGGAGGAAAAAAGCAATCATCAAACAAATGTTAGAAGAAAAATTGCTGAGCTGAAGAAAGACTTGGAATTTGCAGATTAAAATGCAGGATTAATGAGAAAAGACACAAACCTAGGCGTAACTTGATAAAATTCTAGAACTCCAAAGATAAAGAGAAAAATCTTACAACCATCAGGAAAGAAAGAGCAAGTTATTTACAAAGGAAAAAGAATGATACTGATATCAGGCTTCTTCTCTGTAATACTTGGAATCCAGATAATGAAGGAATAACACCCACAGATGACTGAGAGGAAAGGTTGCAACTCAGGGACCTTGTACCCAACCAAAATTTCATTCATCTGTCAGGAGGTAAGAAGGTTTGTGGACATGCAAGGATTCAAAGAATATATCATCATAATCTTTCATGTATAATTTAAGAAAAGTACTCAAGAAAGAGTTCTAAACAAATAATAAATAAATCAAACAAAGATTGCAAGACAGGGGAAGATTAAGAAAAGAAGAACCAGTAATAAAAAGTAACATGTTGAATATAAATAGTAAACTCCAAATAGACAATTAGAGAATTACTGAGAATGTTAATATAGGGGCTAAATAAGGATTCTTGAAAAACGATATAGCATATTTGTGCAGGGCAAAGAGTTAAAATTAAGAAACAAAATCTAAGGATAAGAGATGACTGGAGAGAAGTAAAAGAGTTTTAAGGTCTGTTTGAAAGCCTTTATTTCTTCAAGGTAGGGAAGGAGCATTGAAGAAATGGGGTATATTGGCAGAATAATAGAGAAAGATGTTTTTCATCATGAGTGTTGGGAAAGGGACAGTAACTACTATTAGAATGGAAAAGAATGGTAGAACTCCCATATTAACAGAAGGAAGAAAGAAAAAAGGTAGTAACATGATCAAACTTACAAAATAAGGAAAATTAAAAATCAAAAGCAATATGAAAAATAAATAGTAAAAAAAAGTAAGCTAGAAGAAATAAAATAATCATATTGATTATTATACTAAGTGTGAACAGGCTGAATTATCCTATTAAATCATAGAAACACTAAGATTAGCTTAAAAAATAAAATACAGCTGTATGTTATTTTTAAGAAATCTAGTTAAAAGAAAAACGTAAAGGTTAAAAACAAAGGGATAATACCAGAAAGAAAGCAGGTATGGCAACACTGATGTTGGATAAAGTAGAAGGGAGGTTAAAAGCACTAACTGGGATAAAGAGGGGTCTTTCATAATGGTAAAAGGCAAAATTTATGAAGACTCAATGATAGTAATAAATCAATAGGTATCAAAAAACATAGCAGCTAAATATACAAAGCAAATCTTTTAGAGAGAACTTAGTAACACTATACATTTATAGCATGATTTTTAATAAACCTTTTCAGAATTAAGATTCCATAGGCAAAAATAAATAAGGACATAGAGGAAATGAATGATTCAATTAACAATTGAATTTAATATATATTTCCTTCAAGTAAAAAATTTGCATTTTTATATGTACAAAAATCAATCAGGTACTTGGTTACAAAGAAAAACCTATAAAATTTTAAAGCAGAGATTTTATGGGCCATATCTTCTGTTTATAATCCAATAAAACTAGATATATAAAATTAAAAAATAGCAAAAGATTCCTAAGTGCTAGAAATTAAGAAATCCATTCGTATATAATCATAGGCTCAAAGAAGAAATCAAAACTCAAATTACAAATTATTTAAAAAATCAACGAAAGTAGAATACTTTATTTCAAAACCCATGGTACACAAAAGCCCTGGTGGCACAGTGGTTAAGAATCCAGGCTGCTAACCAAAAGTTTGGCAGCTCAAATTCACCAGCTGCTCCTTGGAAACCCTATGGGGCAATTCTACTATGTCCTATAGGGTTGCTATGAGTTGGGTTTGGTTTTGGGTATGGTACACAGCTACAGCCTGTACTCAGGAAAAATTTAATAGCCTTAAATGCTTTTATTGTTAAAAAAGAGAGATCTAAAATGAAGGAATGTTACATCAATTTTAAGACATTAGGAAAAAAGAAAATTTAAATAAACCATGAGAAAACAGGAAGAAGAAATCAATAAAATAGAAAACAAACCAAAACAAGTAGAAAGGACAAATTAATCTGAATCGGCTTTCTGAAAAAGCCAGTAAAATGGATGAACCCTCACAAACCTAATTAAAGAAAACAGACCAAAACTAAGAAGATTCGAAAAGAGAAAAGAGACACAACCACAGATACAGGAAAGATGAAAATTATTACATGAAAACATCACGAGTAACTCTATGGCAAAACATTTTAAAATGTTTTGTCGTAAACATAAACTCTCAAAGCTGACCCAAGAAGAAGTAGAAAACTTGACTATGTCAACTACCGTAGAAGAGAATGGAAAGATCTTTCCAGACCTACCATTTAAAAATGCAGCAGGACAAGACCATATCATTGCTTATGGTATGGTTCATGGCCAAACTCATCAGTGTTGAAGGAGAGGAGATAAAAAGGGAAGGGGGAGACGGTGAGGTCAAAGGGAGAGGAGATACGAAGATTGGGGGAGGGGCCAGTAGGAGGAAGGAAGTGGGTGTGATGTCCTCCACTAAAGCCTTCCCCTCCCCATACATTTCTGCTGTTGTGAATGGTTTCAAATTTATGTTCAACATAGGTACTACCATTTGTACAACCAAGAGCTATCAGTAATTTGGGGGAGAGTGTAGAAAACAGTGGTAGCTGGGGTCCCAAAGTTTTATTTCTCTTGAGTGGCTGCCTCCTATAACTTCATGTTATTAGTGTGAATCTGTACATCCAGGGTTCCTATGCCCACTCATTCAGTGGGTCAGTGAGATGGGAAGCCCTGGTAAGGGTGAGATAAGATCACTCCAAGACACTTTGGGCTACCTACTTCAGAGGCCATCTGGGCATCTGTCCTTGGCTTCTGGGCAGGGTTATCGGCATTGTGCAGGCTTTTCTTAGAGTGGTGGGGATTTTTCACTTCTGCCCCATCCTTATCCGTGCCCATGGAAGGGATGCAGTCTCTGTTCACCAGCCAGACCTAGTGAGTTTTGTTCAGCCTCCAGGAGGAGTTCCTCTTGATACATTTGGGAAATACCATCAATTTTATTCCTCTTAGCCCACAAAGATGGTTTTAAAACATTTCATCACTCATATATGATTTCTCTTGGCAAGCTAACTCAGTGATTAACAACACTTCATTCAGGCAGTTCTTTCTTATTACAAAGTAGGAAATAATTTGATTTTCTATTTTCTACATAAATATCTGATCATATTGGTCATAGTGTGGAATAGAGAATTTCTGGGACCCTGTGGTTTTTTCAGACTTGCTGGACATGTTTTTTCCTTTTTCTGAATAGCTTAGCCTTTATCCACTTGTCTTCGAGTGGGTTTGGCAGTTTGTAATACAGTTAAATTTTAATTCCTATCAGGGGCTAAAATGCGAACATGAGGGGGGAAAAACCCCAGATACCTGTGACCAGTGGTACCTTGTAAATGACAAATTATGAAGTGGGTGGGAAGAGAAGGGACAATCTTGTCCAAGTGAACTGAAAGATTTTTTCATATTTAAATAGTGTCACTTTCCTGAAAATCCAATAAAAAGCATGGCTAAAGGACCATTCCCATTCAGTCCCAGTGATTTGGGTGGGGATTAATGGAGAAGGGAAGGGCTTTTCTAGCGCAAGTAGGCCACAATGAATCAATAAGGTTTCTGGTTTGGTTACCTTTGTTAGGATATGTTGGGGATCTCTCCTCCATTTTGGGTAATTGAGCCCCCTCTGGAAGCCTGGCAAGGAACTGAAGTCCCTGTCCTCCGTTATAAAAGGGACTCATGTAGCACAGAATGGTGGGACCACATGAACCTCACACACCCTTCCAGCCCTGAGAGTATATGAACCTCCCTGCTCCTCTTGCCTGGGAACATCTATGATCTGGTTAAACAAGCCAAGTTCATCAATTAATCACCTTCCTAAAAGACTAAATAATGTTTTTGTTATAAGTCAATGGCATTTAAAACACACTCCTTATTTATAACTCCAGCAAGCCTGTTACTAACGTCCTCTAATGTCCTATGAAGGAAAGTTATGGAGATTTAGGCAGAGAGAGAGAGAGAGAGGAAATCAGCTCCTGGGAAAGAGAGTTATAAGTTTGTTTGGGCCCACACAGGCTTAAGGCAAGACAAGAAGTGCTGCAGTTGATTGACTAGAGTTGAGACCACAGGGGACAGACAGAGAGAGCAGACACCAGCTTCAGGCAAAGGGCATGTCTGCCTGGGCCTTGGCTAGTCACCACTGGGGGACTTCTCTTCTTCACTGCTTTTCACTGTCAGGAAGTAGATACGATTGGCCTCTGGGTAAGTGACTTGGCTGAGCGGGAGCTTGTAGATGGCAGGGTTGTTGGTCGTCAGGAGCAGGAAGATGATGGTGGAGAAGCAGAAGGGCCAAGTGCCTGGTGGCACGCCAACCTGAAGATAAAAGCATAGGGGCCTGAGGAATGTTCCTAGGCCCCTGTCTGGAGCCAGGGGCCCTGGTGGAGAAGAGTGTGGAAAGGGTTGAGGATGGGGACTCTCTGCCAGGGAAGGCATTGGTGTTTCTGGACTCATAATGACAGAGTAGCTGGTCATGAAATTTGAGATATTGGTACTTTCGGGCACAATCAGAATCTTTTAATGATGGAGCTGAATATTAGCCTAGGGATGGTCTTCTGCATTCAGCCATACACCAGTACCTCCATCTGTTCATTCATGTTTTCCACTGCTGGTTACATCACTCTCTCTTTCACACACACACACACACACACACACACACACACACACACACACACACACACACACACACACACACACACACACACACACACACACACACACCAACCAGAGGCAGTGTACACACATGCCAGGCATTTTCTGGACAAACCCTGGATAAAACTTGACGGAGGCGTTGTGTGGACACCAGCTACTATAAGCCACTTGGATTCTTCCAAGAGTCTCCAAGTGTTCTGAGGCCCTGGCCAGGGAAGACACTTTAGGGAGGGGTTCAGGAGAGCCTGCACTTACCACCGACATTATGTTGGAGAGGGCTGCTCCTGTGTACGCACAGAAGAGGGCTGTGGAGGAACAAGGACCATCAGAGACTCTGCTTCCCCCAGCCTGCCCCTGCCTCCCAGCCACTTGCTCAGACCTAGAGCAGTGGTCCCACCCTCTCTCCCACAATATCCCACAATCTTCGTCCATATGGCAGTCTTATTGATTATCTGTGTAATTACTTCTCCTCTGCTAGAGCGTGGCTTCATGGGGACAGGTTTCTTATGTGTCTTTGTCACCATTGTATCTTTTGTGCCTAGTCTAGGGTCTGGCGTTTAGTGGTTCTCAGCACATAGTTGTTGAATGAAGAGTTATAGAGAGCAGGGATGCTGTCAATAGCACACGAGAAAATGCATGTGTGATTTCCTTGCAAACTTTAGAACACTGTGTAAATATAATGGAAGTAATAATGGCCTTTACCCCCTTTGATAGAAAAGGAACTTCTAATCCACCTGTTAAATGCAGCACTGGTGTTAGGGCCCAAGCTCCTGGTCCTTCTACCACTGATGCTCTACTTATCAGTGGTCACCGTGGGTTTCACATAACAAAGAAGAGAGAAGAATAGCCAGAGTGGCTTGGCTGTCAGCTTTCTTGAATACCCACCACAGAAGAGGGCCAGCAGGTGGGTCTGCCAGGTGAGGGCGTAGAACATGCCTCCAATGGCGATGCAGGAAAGGACGCAGTTGTAGCTCAAGAGGCCCATGTAGATCGTCTCAAAAGGGGTGGCCACCGTCAGGGCTGTGGGACAACATGTGGTTTTTCTGGACGGTTCTGGGTCACAGCATAAAGGCCACCCTGTGGCTGGCACCAGGTCTCAGGATGGCAGGCCTGACACTGCTCCTGTCATTCACTCCACGGCCCATGCCCTACATGTCAGATGAGCCTCCACGAATGATATCTAGTCTTAGGAAACCAACGCTGATAAGGGAGCAGTGGTTTTCATACTGTTTTCTGAAGCCAAAGGCTTCGCACTCAGGTATGTCTACTTCTGGGGTAGGGAAAATCAAGGAGGTGGGGCTCCAGCCCTTCTCTATGCCTTTGACCAGAGCAGCTGCATTTTTAGCAAGGAGGATGTCACTTCAAAAATGGTTCAGAAAATTATGTATATACACATATAGACAAGTATAGATAAATATAGCCGTGTTACAATAAAAAGGATGAGATGTTAATAATAGGTGAATTTTGGTCAAGAGTTTATGGGTGTGTTTTGTATATTTTTGTGATTTTTTTGATGTTTGAAATTATTTACAAATTAAAAAATGTTAAAAGTGCTGCTTCCAAAAAGTATTTAAAAACATTGGAATAAGTCAACAGACTCCTACTCCCAAATCCCTCCACCCCAATTTCTAACTCTACTATTAGCCTATACATACATAAATGTGTGTATATACATACATGTATATGTATTAAATTACATTTGTCAACTGGCAATCTAATTTTTCAGAAAACATTTCCCTTTTTTTGTTAGTTGCTGTCAAGCCAATTCCAACTCATGGCGACCCCAAGTGAGTCCCTGGGTAGTGCAATAGTTTAAGTGCTAACTCCTAACTGAAGTGTTGGCAGTTCAAACCTACCCAGAATTATCTTGGAAGTAAGGCTTGGCCATCTAATTCTGAAAGGTTACAGCCTTGAAAACCATACGGAGTGCAGTTCTACTCTGCACACTTGAGGTTGCCATGTTTTCCTTTTAGCTTACTCAAAATTTCAGCATGCTGGGTCATTTATACCCCTGCTTGGTCTGTTACTGCTTCCCATCTCCTCCCATGGTACCGTTCTCCTCTTGCCCCTCAGCACCCAGGAGCCCCATTTACAGGCTGACTGGGTCTTCAGCCCCCACATGTCTCTCCCTCCACATGTCTGGCTGCTGCAATCTGCTCCCTTTGAGACTCCAGAAAGGGAAAAATAAACCCCTACCCCTGACAGTGCCTTAAGACCCCAGTGAAGAACCTTAAGTCCAGAGTGTTTGCCATGCTCACAGGAGAAATAATCACAGGAAAAGCATCCCAGGACCTCCCTGCAGAGTGTGGGCCATGTCCTACCTGCTAGCATCCCCAAAATTGAGCCAATGGCCGCATGCAAGCAGATGAGGGGTGAGGAGATGAACAGAGCCACCAGGAACACGCCGCCTGTCCAGGGATTGTCACAGCCGTACACCTGGCCGACCCCGATGGGGATGGCTTGTAACAGCTGCAAAGTCAACAGGGTCCAGGTCACTCAAGTGTGGGCTGATGTGCCAGGCAAGACTGAGCCACTCCTAAGGGAGCAATGGGGTGGAACGGGAGGCTGACTGTGCCCTTCAGAGTGTGAGAGAACATGGGAAGGCAAGAACTGGAACAAACAGTGCCTCACTCCACAACCTAGCAGGCATCTGAGCATCCCTTGGGCAAGGCAGGCAGACCCCTGACACAGGGGCTGGGCACTAACACTTCTGAGGAGCACAGGTTTCTGCTTGGAGAGTGGAAGCTCTGAGGGCATCAGAGAGTCTAGGGGACCAAGACTGCCACTGGAGATATCAGGGCACTGAGGGATTTTCTCTAGACATTCTGCAAGCCTAAAAATACTTTAGGAATATTGGGGATATTCTAGGAAATGTTCTTGGAAATATTGTAGGCCATTTTGATGGATGATTTCCCCAAAGGTTACACAGTTTGTTGGTGGCCAAGACCTGGCTAGAGCCTCTGACCTTGACTCCTAGTTTAAGGCTCTTTACCACTCTCATCATCTCTCCATCAAGACACCGTTGATGAATCCTCTTTGGTGGCTGCTGTGTATTCGGTGCTACCCTGGGATCTGTGGGTTCCCAGGAGAAGTAGATGGCATTTCCCCTGCTCTCAAGGAGCCCTTAGCATTAAGAAAAGGTAGTGTGTGGGGCATCCAGAGAACAGCAGGAAGCCCAAATATCCCAGAACCTGAGTATGACTTGGTGGTGTTGGAATTTGAGATGATTGATTCGGCAGTGAGAGTTCCTGGGTGGGGAAAATGGTTAAAGCCTTTGCCTGCTAACTGAAAGGTTGGAGGTTCGAGTTCACTCAGGCGTGCTTTAGAAGAAAGGTCTGGTGATCTACTTCCACAAAATTAGCCATTGAAAACCCGATGGAGCACAGTGCTACTCTGCCTTGATTCGGAATTGACTCAACAGCAACTGGCTTGTTTGGCAGGAACGTCAGATGGCCTTTCTCTGCCCAGGCTGACTCATCCACATTTTGGCAGTCCTTTTAGGGCAGGAAAGGGGGGAATATGGCAAGGTAGGGAGGGCACTGGTCTGCGATTCCAGGGCTCCAGCTTCATTGTGTGATCATGGGCATGTCACTCCCTCATTCTGGGCTTTCTTGTCCCCGTCTGTAACATGTGAAGGCTGGCCGAGTGGATGATCCTTCCAGCTTTAGAATCCTGTAATTCTTTTCTCCATTACCAAGCCATATGACCTCTTTGAGGACAGGGACCCTTTGGGCTGGGTACATAATAGGTGCTTACTAGATATGCAGTGACTGTCATTAGTTTGGTGATTCCCAAACTTTGCTGCACATTGGGATCACTTCCAAAAAAAAAAAAAAAAAACCTGCCAATGCCAAGTTACCCCCTAGACATTCTAATTTAATTGGCCTGGGGGGATAGGACCCAGGCATTGGGTGATCCTCAAGTGCAACAGAATTTGGGGACTAATGGGTTAGTAACGGAGTCCCTTGGTGGCACGTACAGTTAAGCACTTGGCTACTAACTGAAAGGTTTGCAGTTTCAGACCACCCAGACGCTCCTTGGAAGAAAGTCTTGGTGACCTACTTCGGAAAAATCAGCCATGAAAACCCTGTGAAGCATCGGGCTCTACTCTGACACACGTGGGGTTGCCGCGAGTAGAGGTCAACTCCACTGCATCTGTTTTGTTTTTGTTTTTTTCCATTAGTTACAGATAATCTACTGTGGAAGCTGGGAGCTGATTGCATTTCTTCCTTTGGATAAAATTTTGTACTTTTTGACAACTTGATTTGATTCTGGAATCAGTCTGATTTCTTTATGGAATAAGTGTTTGAGGAGTCCCAGGGAGCTTTTAAGCTTTGCCCACCCTTGTCTCCGAATGAGTGGCGTTTTAATAGCCAAACACTGTCTGGATCAGAGCCTACAGACTTGTCGTGGTGCCCAGTCTTATTCATCCCTGTGTCCACCCCAGGACCTGAGTGGTGGCTCTGAAAACAGACTGGAGAACTCAGCTTAAGTGTGGGGAACAGGCTGGAAATCTACTCAGTAAACATCCCATGACCACCTACAACTTCCCAATGTCTGAGGAATGCTGGATGCTGAGGGGAATCCAACTTCCACTCTTCAATCAGGAAACACAAGTTTTAAGCTCAAACAGTCAAGAATGAGAGGAATGAGGGAACAAGTTGCCTTGGAATGGAGCCTGGGCTTAGAGGGAAGTGTCCTCAGCTGGGATCCATATTTTAGCCTGGTGAACTGTGGAACCAGGGCCCCCTGTCCTCCCTCCACGCTGTTGTCGAGGTCACAGATGACATGCTGGTGTGAAGGGCAGTCAGGTATGTGGTGGAAATTTACTGAACACTGACCTCCTCCAAACTGATAAATTCTTATCTATCAACAACAAGATGGTTAAACAAAAAGGAAGTCATTGCCCCATTGTTTTAAGGAGAAAGAGGGAAACGGCATTGGTTCTTCAAAACTTGGACCCAAATGGTATGGAAGAGAAGAAGCCAGTGGTCAGAGTGGTGGTGTGGTGGGGAGTTAAGATGATGAACTTGGGCCTCTGGGTATCTGAGCTTGGGTCCTGGCTCTACCACTTTCTAACTGCTTATGTTGAAGATGAACCAAAGAGGCATCTCTTCCCTGTGACCCACATGACTCTGGTCCTCTTGGCGCTGGGCTGTGCATCCTAACCGTCCTGATGGGGGCTCAGTGGGCCTTTTTCTCTGGTAATGCCACATATTCCTGTTGTTGTCACTTGGACAGTGCTTCATGGGTAGAGATCAGGGACAGTGAGGCCAGTGCACCCAAAGACAGCTTGCCTGATTGCCAGGAGGCCAGGTCATTGATGATTCTTTCATAGTTTGAGCTTTCAAAGTTCTTGTTCTGGCTGTTTTACATGTGAAAGGGCTGTGGTTGTTGTGTGCAGTGGAGTTGATTCCAATTCATAGCGACCCTATAGGAAAGAGTAGAACAGCTCCATAGGGTTTCCTAGGCTGTAATCTTTATGGGAGCAGGCTGCCACATCTTCCTCCCATGGAGCAGAGCAGCTGGTGGGTTCAAAACGCTGACCTTTTGGTTAGCAGCCGAGCACTTAACCAGTGTGCCACCAGGGCTTTCCCTTTAAGTGCAGAGCTGACTTTGCCATTTTAGGTGGATTTAGGTGCTAACACTGCCTCTGATCCTACCCCAGTCCCAAGCCCAGACAAAACTTTAAAAAGGTCTTGCATTGTTTGCAGCAGCTTTTGCCAATAGAGGCAGGGAGACATTTTTTTTTTTTTAATAGGTTTAGCAGAATGTGGTTGTCCCTGGAGGTTGCACCTTGCTGTGCCCGCCTGAGGACCTGAGCAGTGGCTCTGGATCTGAGCACCCCAGTACCAGAGCACCAGCAAGGTAAGCCCACATAGTGAACGGGCACAGCCTGCATGGTGAGGTCTTGGAAATCAGATCACACAAACAACATTTGAGGACGTGGGTTATGTCTTCCAATGTCCAAAAGACTATCGTGGAAGCAATATTCTAAATTATTCTAGAAAGCAGAGCTAGAACCAGTGGGTGAAAGTAAAGAGAGACAGATTTCAGAGTGTTATGAATTGAGTTGCATCCCCCCAAATGTGTGTCAACTTGACTGGGCTATGATTCCCAGTTTTGTGTGACTGTCTACCATTTTGTCATCTGATGTGATTTCCCTATGTGTTGTAAATCCTACCTCTATTTTGTTAATGAGGCAGGATTAGAGGCGGTTATGTTAATAAGGAAGGACTCAAACTATAAGATTAGGCTGTATCTTGAGTCAATCTCTTTTGAGATATAAAAGAGAGAAGTGAGAAGAGAGATGGCGGAAATTCATACCACCAAGACACAAGAGCCAAGACAACAGTACGTTCTTTGGACTCGGGGTCCCTGTGCAGAGAAGCTCCTAGATCAGGGGAAAATTGATGACAAGGACCTTTCCCCAGAGCTGACAGAGAGAGAAAGCTTTCCCTTGGAGCTGGCAACCTCAATTCAGACTTCTAGCCAGCCTCCTAGGCTGTGAAAAAATAAATTTCTATTTGTTAAAGCCATCCACTTGTAGCTTTTCTGTTATAGCAGCACTAGATAACTCAGGCACAGAGGAATGTAAAGAAGAATATGCCAACACTTACAGGAACCTAATGATGGGTGGACTGCATTTTGAAGCAGCAGGCGTTGCCTTACTGCATTTGTTCAAGCTTGGACCCCACAGCGGGGTTAACTGGATTTTAAGCACAGGTACTAGCTGTAGTTTGACCTTGCCAACTTACCCTCTCTGTGCCTTAGTTTTCTCATCTGTAAGATGGAATAACAATAGTACCTGTAATACTCGGTTATTATGAAGGTTAAATGAGTTAATATGTTAAGTGCTTGGGGCAGTGCCTGATACCTAGTAAGTTTGTAATAGTTTTGGTGCTAGGTATCTCTATGTATGTTAACCAGGGCAAATTGTAGAATTCTATATATTTAATCTTATGTTAGATTTTTATTACTCGCCTTTGTCTTCGATGTCTACAAGTCAGCAGTGATAGTAGGATACAAAGGAGGGTTTCTCAAACTTGGCACTATTGACATTTTGGGGTGGATAATTCCTTGCTGTAGGGGCTGTCCTGTGCATTGTTAGGTGTTTAGCAGCATCTCTGACCTCTACTGACAGGATTCCAGTATTAGCTCCCCCAGCTTTTGTATTAATCAAAAATGTCTCCGGACATTGCCTAATGTCCCCTGGGGGGCAAAGTCCCCTGGTTGAGAAGCACTGATACAGTAAGTACATGAAAACTCACCCTCTGTCTTCCATTGATAGTGCCTTTTAAAATTTTAATTTTAAACATTTATTTTAGTCTCTGGTCCCTTTGTCAAACTATCCATCTTATCTAATATTTTCCCCTCAGCTTCCACCATTCTAAATTGTCAAGTTGACACTTATTTGTTCATTTGTTTATTATTTGTTTCTACATGTAGAGTGTAAGCTTCATGAGGGTAAGGATGTTGTCTGTCTTCTTCCTGTGTATTCACAGTATCTGAAAAGTGCCCAGCACATATTAGGAGTCCAATAAGGGTTTGTTGTATGAATGTATGGATGTGGTAGCAGCCCTTTCCTGTCTGCCTCTGGCCTAGAGCCCATCATGGGGTGGAGATGCATCTAGAGAAAATGTGAGCATGGGTAATCCACGAATAAGTTAGTCAGGTCTGTGGCAGGATCAGGGGTCCCAACCCTTCTGCCACTGGGTAACTTACCAATGGCATTTCAATCTCTGTCCAGGTGATGTTGGGCACTGAAGACACGGGTTTCACCAGTGTTGTGGGGAAGAAGAGGTTGTAGTGACCTGTGGCTGCCAGGTACAGGGTCACCGCAATGTTAAAGGGCAGTGTGAAGACAGGGAGGTCCCACTTGCTGAAGATGGAATTCAAGGCACTGGAAATAACTGGGCTAAAGACGGAAGAGACATAGAGTTAATCATATCTTTAGGTTTCCACTATCTCATCATCTCTGGCCAGTGTACCATCCATTGTACCCTCTCCTTAGCACAAGGATTCCTGGCTCCCTTGAGACTCTAGTGGTCCTTTGGTCTGGGGTTGGGAATAATATGCTCAATGTAAGCAATTGTTTCAGTCATCTGAAGCTTACTTCTTTGAGAAACAAATTTTAAAAGTATTGTGACCTGTTTCGAATAGAAAAAAAAAAAATTCCTGTTTCTTAAACCATAAAAACTAAACAAAATATAATCTTTTCTTATTGGTGCTAGGCCTGGTCTGTGACACCATTTTAGAAGTCTGACCTTCTGGGAGGAGTCTTCTATGTACTTAGGTAAGCAAAGGCCTGGATTCAGCACAGATACATTGAGACACTCTAGAAACTGCCAGGTGAAAATGAAACCTTCAGTTTGGATTTTGGAAACAGAGCTGGGTGCGAACCCTAACTCCTACACTTTAGGCTGAGCAAACAACCTTAGGTAGTTAATTTCCTTTAGCTCTGGTTTCCTCCGGAAGGGACCAGCCACTCTAGCCTTACACCCCATGTCTCCCACCTTTAGTGAGTTGCTGGACAAAACAAGAAATCACATAATTATGTTGATGGGCTTGTTCTTAATTAATGACCATGAATCTTAAATGGGCATTCAAGACTTCCTAAAAGTTCTGTTTACACACCCCTAAAAAATTAACTCTCCAACTTGCTGAGACAATTATTTCACGTTTTCTCTTTTCTCCTCAAATCTTCACTATCTGTGTCCCTTTAGTCTCAGCTAACCACCTTGATTACTTCATTAAGAAAATACATGTCATGGGAACAGAAATGCTTCACTTTCCCACTCACGAAACCCACACCCTCCCTGATTTATGCACACAAACTCTGCCTCCCGGTCTGTTTCATATAATGGAAGAAGTGGCCCTGCTCTTTTGTTAAGCTGATTCTTCTCCTAGTACTCTGAATCCAATTGTCTCAAGGACTTCAGACCTGAAATTCTCTCCTCTCTCTCCTGTAGCTCTCTCCCTCTCCTCTGGATCACTCTCATCAGTATACAACAGGCTCTAGTATATTCTACCTTTAAAAAACATTCCCTTTTAACCTATGTCTCCTCCAGCTATTGTTCCATTTCTCTGTTCTCCTCACAGGAATACTCCTCAAAAGTGTTGTCTGTCTTTGCTATTCCCAATCACTCCCCACCCTTTTTTTCCTAAACCCAGCCCAATCAGGCCCATGTCTTCACCATGCCGTGGAAATGACTCTTGTCCAGTTTACTGAAGACATCTGTCTTGCCAAATGCAATGGTCAATTCCCTGTCCCCTTCATTTTATAGTTGAACCTTCCTAAAGTATTGAAACAGTTTCTTTCTAGGTAGTCATGACACTGGGCTCTCTAATTTTCTTCTTGCCTCTCCACCTGTTCCTTCTTAAGTCCCCTTCCATGTTCCTTACCCTCTTCTGCCAGACATCTAAATGTTGGAAGACTCTAGGGCTCTATCTTTGGTCTTCTCTTTTTTATCTTCTCTTTCTGAGTGATATCCTTTAGTCACTTGGAAGAAATACCTTCTATGTGTTTCCACCTTACAAATCTTGATCATATTACTAAGTTCCGAATTTGTACATCCAATTACTACCTCAATAGCTCTACTTGGAAGTCTAAAATTTAATTTATCCAAACAGAACTCTTGATTTGCACTCCCTTGCCTCCACCAACCTGTTTCTCTCAATCTTCACCACCAACCCAGCTGCTCAGGAAAATCCTAGGAGTACATTGAATCTTCTTTCGTCTTCCCCCCTCATACTTCACAGCCTCACTACAAGTCCTGTTGCCTCTACTCTCAATCCAACCAATTCTCACCACCTTCATGGATATCACCCTAGTTCACACCATCTCTCTGCTGATTATTACAGCAGATTCCTAACTGTGCTTCCCACAGCCACCCTGGCTCCGGTTAAAATCCATTCTCCACACTGCAAGCAGAGTGAGTTGTTTAATGAAACCATATTTCATCACTCCCTTGCTTAAAACTCTTTAACTGCTTCCTACCACAGCTGTAATAAAGTAAAAAGACTTACTGGCTCTATGAGGCGGACAGGAACCGGCTCTTGCCTATTCCCTGACCTCACCTCCTACCCCTCTTCCTTCATTCTTTGGGCCTCTCTGGTCTTGCTTCTGTTTCTTGAACACATCACACATCCCCCGTTGGGATCTTTGCATATGCTCCTTCTTCCGCCCCACACCCTCCACCCAGATCCTCACATGGCAGGTACCTTCTTATCATTTAGGTGACTGCTCAAATAGACCCTCTGCAAAGAGGCCTTCTCTGACCACTCATTTCTGGAATCACTCTCTGTCCCATTTGTCCTATTTTGCTTTCCTCAAAGCATTTATTGCATCTTGAAATTTTCTTTTTTATTAGTTGGTCTATGAGTTTATTGTTATTTTGCCAAGAAGAATGTAAGCTCCACAGAATAGAGAACGTCCCTTGTTCACAGCAATCCCCAGTGCCTAGAATGCACACAGTAGGTGCTCAACAAATATTTGTGGGATATACCTGGAAAAAGGAACTATTAATACCTACTGTATGATTGAATTTCAAGAACTACATGAATGGATCAATGAATGTACTGAATTAGAAGTGAAGCGCTTAGCCCAGAGTAGGGGTGTTCAATGTTTTCTTGTCTTTTAAACTGGAATTGGGGAGTGGGGAGTACTGAAGACAAACTACCACCTAGTGCAGTCTGGCTGAGGGGCTGTGCAAAGGGGATTAATCTATATAGTTAAAAACCAAATATATGCAAATGAAGACGAGTTCTCTTGCTCTTCACACAGGGGTATGTGGGAGGCATTAAGGAACTCTCCACTGAAATGATGGCTTTAGCTTTTTGTCCCAACTGATTAAGAAAGACAGAAACCCTATGAAGAAAAATAAATTGCCCAGAATGCTTAATGTAGTAATTTATTTGTAAGCACTACTAAAACGTAATGAAACAGTTTTTAAGCTGAATTAAACTAACTGGTTATAGTAACTCCAGAGTTTGAAACCACAGGAAGACATCTACTTCTTAGAGATGTTAAAAATAAATCACCATTCTGGGAGGCATAGAGCACAGGGTGGTATATTCATGCGAGGCCAGGGGTTGGGTGATGCGGATCCATCTCAGGCTTCCTGCCTGTGTAATGGCGGTTGTGCTACTGACACCCTTGGACCCTCTACAGAGCTGCTGCCAATTCCAATGGATGAAGGCCTAGCACATCCCTGCACTCAACTGCCTTCCATCTTGACCTTTTTATTCTATTTGCAAAATGAGGTGATTGTATTGAAAGATCTCAACTGATACTTCAACTTCAAAGATTCTACACTGAAATGTAGAAATTCTTTTCCAAGAAAGCCCTCTGAGTCTACACAAAGGAGTTTTTAAATTTTGGCTAGGCCACGAAAGAGATGATTCCCATGTGGTCTGTTGTTTAACAGTATTGATTTGGGATTCAGGTGGCCAGCATTCAGAAACCTTTGCAGAGTATGACCTGGGGCAAGCTAGTTAACCTCTGCATGCCTCAATCTTCTCTTCTGTAAATTGGGGGCAATAATAGCTTGACTTTGCTTAGCACTGTGCCTGGCAGCTTTCCTAAAGGAAGTACTGGGTAAGTGTTAGCCTATATTATAAAGCCTATCGTTCAAGGAAATTTTAAGCACAACAAAAACAATATGGTCTTTTGCTGCCTTAAAGGGTCCCATTAGCCCATATTCAGAACGACCCCATTGTGTTGTAACTGAACTCATAGACTTTCACAGTGTCTTGCTAGACAAACCAGCCCGAGTATGAAGATGCTGGGCTCCACAAGTGTGCAAGTCCCTGCCCAGTTTAAGACACAAGCACCTCAGGGCCCTGTAGATCTGTGAGCAGAAAGAATGAGACACCTCACCAGGCCATGGCTGTGAAGGTCACAGGGAGCAGCAGCCACCAGTAGTAGTCCCTCTTCTCGGAGAACACAGCCATCAGCAGCCCCACCAGCACCCCATTGTACCCGTGGAGTCCAGAGGCGATGGTGGACCTGAGGAAACAGTCACTTTGCATGTGAATTTGATGATACTTATCAAGGCCAATGGAAACCCTGGTGGCATAGTAGTTAAGTGCTGCGGCTGCAAACCAAAGTGTCAGCAGTTCAAATCCACCAGGCGCTCCTTGGAAAGTGTATGGGGCAGTTCTACCCTGTCCTATAGGGTTGCTATGAGTCGGAGTAGACTCTATGGCACTGGGTTTGGTTTGGTTTTGGTTATCAAGGCCAACTGGTACTTCGAGGATATGCTTAATTAAATGATTCCTTTAATAAAACCACATAGAAAAAAGTCAGCTCGCTCCATGAATATTGGGCAGCCTCATAGCTGCTAGCACCTTTCTAGATGACACACAAACACACAGACACATACCTTGATTATCTTGTGTACATGTAAAAAAAAAAAATTGTATTAAAAAAACCTGAATCCATTGCCGTCAAGTCGATTCCGACTCATAGCGACCCTATAGGACAGAGTAGAACTGAACCATAGTGTTTCCAAGGAGCAGCTGGTGGATTCGAACTGCCGACATTTTGGTTAGCAGCCAAGCTCTTAACTACTGCACCACTAAGGTTCCAAAATTAGTATAACCAAAACAAAAAAACCCAAACCCGTTGCCGTTGAGTTGATTCCAACTCACAGCGACCCTGTAGGACAGAGTAGAACTGCCCCATAGAGTTTCTAAGGAGTGGCTGGTGGATTCGAACTGTTGACCTTTTGGTTAGCAGCTGAGGCACTTAACTATTACACTGCCAGGTTTCCAAAATTAGTATACCAAGCTTGAAAAAAATTCCTGGTGAGGGGATGGTGCAGTTGGCAAAAGAAAAAAAAAAAAACTATAACACGTTATTTGCATAAAAATACGGTAACTAGAATTACACTCTTCTGTCTTATTTGTGGCTAAGCTTTCCTCTGCCGCTCAGAGGAGCCTCAGACTGTTAGGTGTAGAAGGAAATCTGTAGTGACTATTTGATTGGCTTGGGCAAGTTTACCAGCAGATATGGTGGGGAGGAAAATCAGAAAATCAGACTGCTAGAGCAGAAAGGGACGCAGGTGCATCTAAGCTGAACTGTCTGTCTCACAGATGAGGACACTGCGGCCGAAAGGGGAAGTGCTTGTCTAAGGTCACACAGCAAACAGGGCAGTAAGCTGGACAGTGCTCATGCCTGGTGGGTTTTGGTAACCAGTGATAAGAGAAAGCAATAAGCTACAAGTTGATCCTGTCAGGGGCCAATTCTATACCAGCTGCCCATGAGATCATAGGTAAATGGAAGCCAAGAAGAAGGAACCCACAGGTTGAAACAAAGAACACAAAATCGTGGCTGGAGCCTGTTTCTCATCTCACCAGACCTGCCCCAAAAGAATTCAGCCTCTTATTCATCTGACTTCAAATGACCTCCTGTTTGCTAAAATCATAGTGACCCCACCGAAGCTGGTGGAGATGCCAGGAGCAGCTTCTCACTGGAGACAAGCCTGCCCATGCATTTGCCTCAGTGGACCTGGGAATGCCAGATGGGCCTGGAGGCAGTGTGACGTTGGTTACAACTCAACCAGCTGATTGCTCCTGAGACTCTAAGTTCACTAAGGAGCCTCTGGCCACCCTGCCAGCACTGATGCCACGACAGGAAGAGCTCTGCCCTTGAACATGAAAGACCCAGGCCACACTTCCGAGTCCTGCTAGTACCTGGCTGTAGCACCTCAGGTGAGCACTCTACCCCTTCCAGTCTTCTCTTCCACACTTGCAAAATGCAGACCCTATACCTTTCCTGTCTGCCAGGTAATAATGCATGACAGAATAATCGCTGTGAGGGATATGTTTCATACTATGACCCAATTTGTGTGTTCTCTCTCTCATCAGTATAAGTAAAACAAAAATTTCACAAAGTAATAGACCCACAAACAGATTACAAAAACCAAACCAAATGTATTGCCATGAAGTCGATTCCGACTCTTAGCAACCCCACAGGACAGAATAGAACTGCCCCAAAGTGTTTTCAAGGAGCATCTGGTAGATTCGAACAGCCAACCTTTTGGTTAGCAGCCATAGCTCTTAACCACTGCGCCATCAGGGCTCCAACAAACAGATTGGTGACCCACAAATTGAAAAACACTAAGTATGGGATGAAGGAGCCCTGGTGGTGCAGTGGTTAAAGTACTCGACTGCTAACCAAAGGGTTGGCAGATCAAACCCACCAGCTGCTCTGCAGGGAAAAGATGTGGCAGTCTGCTTCCATAAAGGTTTACAGCCTTGGAAATCCTATGGGGCAGTTCTACTCTGTCCTGTAGGGTCCCTGTGAGTCAGAATTGACTCCATGGCAATGGGTTAAGCTTGGGATAATCCAGTATTTCCCAAATTTGCTGGCCATCAGTAGTACCATGCAGTATACTGGTGATGGTTGCACAACTTGGCTGAGTGTAATTAATGTCAGTGAATTACACATGTAAAAAATGTGGACATGGCGAAAGTTTTGTTACTTATATATTTACCACAGTTAAAAAATGTTGAAATGATAGATTTTTTTACTTATGTATTTATCACAATAAAAATTATTGAAATAGAAAATGTTTTATTATATATGCTTGTATCACACATATACACATAACCTGTAAAAGACAAAACAAAACAGATTTCTGAACCCAGATCCACTGAGTTAGAATATCTATGGAGGGTGGGGGGTAGGTGAGCCTGAGGGGTGCCCCATGTGATTCTGACCATCAGGGAAGTTGGGGAGCCGTTGCAATAACAGATGGCAAAGTCTGAGGAAATGGTCAAGTTCCACAAAATGCTAGTTGTTGTTGCTGTTCGTCAGCTCTGCCTCTAGTGCCTGCCTCTAGCCAACACTGGCTCCTCTACCCCTGCTGGGCTGTGCCTCGAGTTTCTCCAGCTTATTGTCCTTCTCGTACCTGCTGTCCCCTCTTCCCTGCCCTCCTTTCCCCATAGCTGATAGCTCAATGGCTGTTCTCTCTAATCTTCCACTGGGACTGATTTACTGATGTCTGCCTTCTCTGAACTTTCAATTATGTATTGTTTTCTATTATTCCAAGACATCTCCCACCCATTAATCTTGACTCCCTCAACTAGATTGTGGCCTCCAGAAAGGTAGGACAGCTTTCGAGAAAGATAAGGAGGTTCTTCTGTCCTCACTTAGAAGGGGTGTTCAGAGCAGACCTTGCAGTCACACGGAGCCTGGCGCAGTCCCTTGCTGTAAGTACTAGGAGTAGTTTTGTTTTGTAAGGACTTCCCATGACTTGGTCAAAGTTGATACCCATGAGACTGGGCTGGCTAGGAGGACAAGGTTGGCTGATATTCAAGTAAACACCTCTCCAACTGTCTGCCCCGTGCATCTCACCAACCTCCCTGTAGAGAGGGGCTCACCTGTCCTGGCTCAAGACGAGGGCAGTTAAGGTTGAGACCATGACTCCCAGGCCCCCAGCAATTGTCCACCAGGGATTCTGGATCAGGAGTCCAATGAAAATGATGAGCCCGCTGAGAGGATTGTTGACAAACATCACCTGAGCAGTACCCCTCAGGACCCAGTCTATGAACTGGAGGGCCAGGGACTTATCTGGAAGAGACAGACAGAGCCATCAGCAGGGTCCAGCCTGGGCCTCCCTGCTGGGCCACTGGCCGGAGTGAAAACCAAGGCAGACAGGGATGTACAAGCCTGGTAGGGTTGGTGGGGAGTGGTTGGCACTTAGCCTAAGTCCCAGAGTGGCCAAGCAATCAGTTGCAGGGGGTAGTAGTTTTTCCCATACAGATGGAGAACCCATGCTGAGATCAGTTTTAACACTGTTCCAGGCATTGACTTGTTTGGCAAAGAAGCCCCAGGAGCATTCCAAGGGAAATGCATGGGGGAGGGGTGGGGTGGGGAGTGCATAGTGCTGTATAACCCAGTTGAGGGCTGGTATCTGGGCAGCGAAGAAAGTAGCCTGGAGGCAGAGAAAGGAAACTAGGAAAGAAACTGTTCAGACCAGCTGTGAAAATCAGTATGGAGTCAGGCCCAGGGGAAGCCAAGTACAGAAGAGGGGACATACGTTCTGCTTCATTCTCTACTTTGGTTTCCAGGACAACCTATCCAGGTGGAGGCAGGTGGGACTGGTTGAGTGGGGGGTGTTTGTTGCAGCATGTAGCTCAGGGAGGTGAGGAGTGGGAAGAAGTTAAAAGGAAAGAACCCAGAAACATTGGGAAGGGTGATGCCACTATTTCCTTGGTACATGGCACATAATAAACCACTACGGAACGAGTGAAGGGGCGACCATTCCGCTTGTTTGGGACATGGCTTGTATGTTGCTAGTGTGGTTGTACTGGATTCCATGTAGGAGTGAACAATTTGCAAAGAACTTAGCCCAGTGAAGGGTGTTTAGTTCTGAAACTATGGGAATGTTAAAACAAACAAAAAACCCAAACCTATTAGCAGCTGTAGAACTTAACTACTATGCTGCCAGGGTTTCCATGGGAATGTTAGGGCATGGTTAAGATCTTGGCTACTAACCAAAAGATCAGTCGTTTGAATCCACCAGCTGCTCCTTGAATACCCTATGGGACAGTTCTATTCTGTTCTGTAGGGTCACTATGAGTTGGAATTGGCTTGATAGCAATGGGAGTCAACCCGGGCTGTAGCTGTGCAGCCTAGGGGACCCTCACCATGGTGAGTGAGGGGGCAGCTTCCTCAGCGAGGCCAGAGGGATGGCTGTCTCCGTGGCCTGACCCGGCTGCTCCCACCAGGTATTCACCTACCTTTCAGCCAGCTTCTGTACTCCTTCATATCGCCTGTGAGGTAGCCCACTGCCTGGAAGAGACCGATGCCCCCACGACCTGCAAAGCCCCGATGGGCCACCCTGCTTTCTCTCCTTTTGCTTCTTTCATTTGACTTCTCAATTTTCACAATGTGGCTACCTTCATTGGATGGCCGAAGATCCTTTCAGGAGAAGCCATGACAAGATGTCAGATAAGATAGCTTTCAGGGAACAGGGGCATTAGAGGTGGGGGAGGGGGCCAATTTTTTGGATAAAGATAAAGGATCATGAAGTCAAAAGGCACAACACGTGTTCAACTAATGCTACACAGATTGCCCCACATGGGCCTGCTCTTCTAGGACTACTATTCACCCTACATTCAGGGTTTCTCAACTTTTTGTGCCATGAATCCCTTTGGTAGTTTGGTGATGCCCCTGGACTTCTTCCCAGAATAATATTTTTAAATGTATAAAATAAAAAGGATTACAAAGGAAACTGAGATGTAGTTACCAAAATATAAAAAGAATGTGATATACTTGTTCATGTAGTAGATCCAATTATCATTATCATTTCAAAATACTGATGGGTGAATATACAGGGCCCCCTCACCCCAACTTAAGACAACTCTGTAGGCTCACCCCAGATCCAGAGTTCACACAGGATCAGTAAGGTCTTTTGTGACTGCATCACAGCCTGGTTTCTCCTGCTACCTTCACTCCTCTACCAGTGTTGATCCCAAGAGCACTTCCCGGTAAATTTCTTACACACAGATCTCCATCTCAACTTCTGCTTCCTGGAAAACCTGATCTCTGACAGTGGCATAAATCTCGTGTTCTGTTGAAATGACTGTTCATTGCCCATATTCATAATTGAAGGAAATGCTGAAGTTCATTGGAGGTTAGTGAAAATAAGGATCAATTATTTCCCCCATCCAGGTTCATACTTCCCTCAATTCTTTCTGTGGACCCCTTGGCCAGGAACCCATGTTCTAGAAGTATTCTGTCTAATACAGAGGCCAGTAGGAGATACAGCTGCTGAGCACTTGAAATATGGCTAGGCTGAGCTGAGATGTACTTTAAGTGGATTTTGAAGACTTAGTATGAAAAAAGAATGTAAAATATCTCAATGATATTTTATATCGATTACATATTAAAATAATAATATATGTAAGGCTAAATGAAATATATCATTAAAATTAATTTTATGTGTCTTTTTACCTTTTTAATGTGGTTGATAGAAAACTTAAACTCATACATGTGGTTCACATTATATTTCTATGGGACACTACCAATGTAGAGATTTTCCTGGCCTTTTTCTTGCAGCAAAACTTAACAGTTCTGAGGACATCAGTGAAAATGGTGGTATAAGGACCTTCAAAATTATTTCCTCCATAAATGTAACAAGAACACTGGCAGAAATTGTGCCTGAGTTGGTGGATAAGTTTGGACAAACAACAGGCTAATCAAAAAGCTTAAAAGGAAAAGCTGCCGATGCGCCTAAGCAGTGATTAGAAGGAAATTTAGAAGATCTCAAATCAATACCTTAATCTTCAATTTTAAGAAACTAAAAAAAGAAGAGCTAACTAAACTCAAAGCAAGCACAAAAAACAAAACCCGTTGGCATGAAGTCAATTCTGACCCATGGTGACCGACCCCATGTCTTACAGGGTAGAACTGCTCCATAGAGTTTTCTTGGCCGTAATATTTATGGAAGCAGATCTCCAGGCCTTTCTCCTGTGGTGCTGCTGGGTAGGTTTGAACAGTCAACCTTTAGGTTAGTATTTGAATGCAAACTGTCTGGGCCAACAAGGGGACCTCAAGCAAGCAGAAGGAAGGGAGTAACAAAGATTGAGGAAAATAAATGTAACAGAGAATAGAAATACAATTTTAAAAAATCAACAAAATCAAAAGTTGTTTTTTTGTAAAGATAAACCAAATTGACAAATCTTTAACTAGAGAAACAAAACAAAAAAAAAAAAAAAAAGAGAGGATTCAACTAAAATCCAGAATGAAAGAGGGACATTACTATTACCTTACAAATATAAGGAAAACCTTGTGGTGTAGTGGTTAAGTGCTACAGCTGCTAACCAAGAGGTCAGTGGTTGAATCTACCAGGCGCTCCTTGGAAACTCTGAGGGGCAGTTCTGCTCTGTCCTATAGGGTCACTATGAGTCAGAATCGACTTGATGGCAAAGGGTTTACAAATATAAAGAGGATTGTAAGAGATACTACGGACAATTGTATGATAAGCAATTAGAGAACCTATGTGAAATAGAAAAATTCCTAAAAAGACACAAACTACCAAAATTATTCAAAAATAAATAGAAAATCTTAATAGACCTATAACAATTAAGAGACTGAATTAGTAAAAAAAAAAGAAAAAAGGGACCTTCCCACAAAGAAAATCCCAGGCCTAGATGGCTTCACTGGCAAATGCTACAAAATGTATAAAGAAGAATTAACACCAGTCCTTCACAAACTCTTCCAAAAAAACAAACGAGGAGGAAACACTTACCAACTCATTCTATGATGCTAGTATTACCCTGATACAAAAACCAAAGACATCACAAGAAAAGAAAGCTATAGACCAATATCCTTTATGAATATAAATAAAAAATCCTTAATAAAATACTCTAAAACCAAATGTAGTAATATAGAAAAAAGATTGCATACTACGACCATGTGGGATTTATTTCACGAATTCAAGATTGGTTCAACGTATGAAAATCAATCAGTGTAATATTCCATATGAAGAGAATAAAGGAAAAAACACACAGGATCTCGTTACGTGCAGAAAAAGCATTTGAAAAAATTTAATACCCTTTCCTGAAAAAACCACTCAAGAAATTTGGAATAGAATGGAACTCCCTCACCCTGATAAAGGTGTCTATGAAAAACCCACTACTAATGTCATTCTTATATTAGTGAAAGGCTAAAAGCTTTCCTCCTACGACTAGAAGTAAGACAAGGATGTCTGGTCTTATCGCTTCCATTCAACATTGTACTGAAAATTCTAGCCAGGATAATTAGGCAAGAAAAAGAGACAGAATCATCCAAACTGGGAAGAAAGAAGCTATGTATCTCTATTTGCAGATGACACAAACTTTTATATAGAAACTCCTATGAAATCTACAAAAAACTATTAAAGAAAATAGACAAGTTCAACAAGGTTGCAGGATATAAGATCAATATACAAAATAAATTTTATTTCTACACACTAGCAATGAACAATCCAAAAATAAAATTAAGAAAACATTTTCAATTACAATAGTATCAAAAAGCATAAAATATCTAGGAATAAATTTAACAAAATAAGTGTAAGGCTTATACATCAAAAACAATTGAAACATTGTTGAAAGGAGTGAAAGACCTAAATAAATGACAAGACATACTGTGTTCATAAAGTGGAAGATTTAATATTCTTAATTTTGATCTATGGATTCAGTGCAATCCCTATCAAAATCTCAATTGCCTTTTTGTTTTTTGCAGAAATGAACAAGCAGCTCCTAAAATTCATATGAAAATGCAAGGGGCTAAGAACAGACAAAATCTTGAAAGAAAAACAAAGTTGGAGGATTCACATTTCCTGATCTCAAAGTTTATCACAATGCTACAGTACTCAAGGCTGTGTGGTACTAGTAAAAGGATAGACATAAATTAATAGAATAAAATTGAGAGTTCAGAATTAAGCCTTTACATTTATGGCCAGTTGATATTTGATATGGGTGCTGAGACAAATCAATGGGTAAAGAATAGTGTTTTAACAAACAGTGCTTAGAAAACTGGATATCCACATGCAAAAGATTGAAGTTGGACCCCTACCTCATACCATTTACAAAAATTAACTCAAAATGGATCAAAAATCTAAGCATAAGACTAGAACTATAAACTTCTAGAAGAAACCCAAACCCCCGCCGTCGAATCGATTCTGACTCATAGCGACCCCAACAGGGTTTCCAAGTTGGCTGCCACATCTTGCTCTCACAAAGCTGCTGGTGGTTTTGAACTGCCAACCTTTTGGTTAACAGTTGATCGCTTTAACTACTGCACCACCAGGGCTCCTTCTTAGAAGAAAACATAGGTGTAAATCTTCGTGATCTTGGATTAGGCAACAATTTCTTAGCTATGACATCAAAAACACAAGCAACCAAAGAAAATTAAAAAAATTGGACTTTATTTGAATTAAAAATTCTGTACTTCAGAGGGCACTGTCAAGAAAGCGAAAGACAACCCACAGAGTGGGAGAAAATATGTGTAAATCGTGTATCTTATAAGAATTTTGTATGCAGAATACACAAAGAACTATTATATAGTTAACAAGAACAACAACAAAACACCAAATAATCCAAATTAAAAATGGGCACAAGATTTCAACAGATATTTCTTCAAAGAAGATGGAAATGCAGGGACCAATAAGCACATGAAAAGATGCTCCACTTCATTAGTTATTATGAAAATGTTAATAAAAACCACAGTGAGTTGCTACTTCACACTCACTACGAATGGCTGTAATAAAAAAGACTGATAATAACAAGTTTTGACAAGGATATAGAGAAACTGGAACCCTCCCTCATTGCTGACGGAAATGTAAAATGGTGTAGTCTCTTTAAGAGACAGTTTCTCAAAATGTTAAACATAGAGTTACCATATGACAAACAATTCCATTTTGGGGTATATACACAAGAGAACTGAAAACATATATCCATGTAAAAGCTTATAAACCAATGTTCATAGCAGCATTACTCGTAGTAGCCGAGAAGTGGAACCAACTCAAATGTCCAGCAACTGATAAATGGATTAAAAAAATGTGATATGTCCACGGAATGGAATATTATTCAGTTGCAAAAAGGAATGAAATACTGATTTATGCTACAACATGACGAACCTTGAGAACATAATGCTAAATGAGAGAAGCCAGTCATAAAAGGTACGTGTTATATGATTCCTGGAGCCCTGGTGGTGCAGTGGTTAAACATTCGGCTGCTAACCAAAAAGGTCAGCAGTTCGAAACCCTACGAGGCAATTCTACTCTGTCCTATAGGGTTGATATAAGTCGGAATTGACTCAATGTCATTGGGCTTGGTTTTTTTGGTATATGATTCCTATTATATGAAATATCCAGAATAGATAATAGTAGGGATAAAAACTAGAGTAGGTTGCCAGGGGAGGAGAGGAGTGGTTAGTGACTGCTAATGGGTATGGTGGTTTCCTTTCATGGTGATGAAAATATGCTAGAATTAGATAGTGGTGATGTTTGCGTAAGCTGTGAGTATACTAAAAAACACCTAAATGTATACTTTAAAGGGGGAATTTTATGGTACGTGAATTATACCTCATTAAAAAAAAAAAAAACAACACTACCTTAATAGCCTGGTCTCTCTGCACTGGCCAGCTAATCTACATCCCTTTTACTGTGTTCAACGGGTGCTAATGGCCTGCATTTTAACAGAGGCCTTCTTTTTGAGGGTAGTAATTCAGGGGAGCAGATCTCAGGAGAATGATTTTAGACATTGGTAGGAAGGCTGGTGTGTGAGTGTGTGTATTCTCTACTTGCCCTTCAAATCCTGCCTCAAACAGAGGTACATATTCTGTCTATGGTTAAGTAGGACAGGTGTAACCACGAATTGACTAGGGCAGAATCTTTCAGGGCAGTGGCACTTCCAGGGTACCTATGAAGTATACTGGGAAGCCGGGCAAGCCACATCTTTCACTACCCTTATCTCCTGGCCCCCACCTATGAAACATCCTGCGAGGGACATTCCTCACCTTTTCTTCAGGCATTTCCAGGAGGGGCAAGCCTGGGTGTGTGTCCTGGGAGCTTGAGGGCCAGGTAGGGCTGGTAAACTCTGACTCATAGAGTTTGTATCCGCTGGAAAGAGGCTCTGCCAGGAGAGGGCTGCTGTGGGTGTCAGACATCTCTTTCAGGGAGTGGCTGCTCATTTGGCATGCAGCTGGAGAGAGGCAAACAACAGGTGAGTCGGGTCAGCAGTGCACAGAAAGGCTGAGTCTGGGTTGAGACCTCAGGAAATACGAGGTCTGTCCTGATGGGGTGAGCAGTGGCATACACAGGGATCTAGTATTCCAGTAGCTTGTGTTGCCAGGGGGCCTAGAGCCATTCCTCCACCCATTTGACCTTTGCCTTTCAAACTCATCCCATTCCTGGGCCCAAAGGACGTGCTCTGCTCCTGGTGCTTCTTTCTTGGTGGTATGAGGTCCCCAACTCTCTGCTTGCTTCCCTTTCCTTTCATCTGTTAGATAAAAGCAGGTGCAGACCACACCCCTGGGAAACTCCCTTTACATTGGATCAGGGCTGTGACCTTAGTAAGGGTGTTATGATCCCAACGGAATCCTCTTTAACATAAAATTACAATCACAAAATGGAGACAACCACACAATGTTGGGAATCTTGGCCCACCCAAGTTGATACACACTTTTTTGGGGGAACATAATTCAATCCATGACTGACCTGTACACAGTCTTCTTTCAATATGAGAACACAAAGTAACTGCTCAATGAATGGTGGGCTTTATTGTCATTATCATCATTATTAACATTGTTAGCTGCCACATGCTGGGGGAGTTCAGAGAACTGGACCTGGTCTACTGGGGTAACTGTGGACAAGTCACTCTCAATTCTTGGCCCCAATTTCTTCATCTATTACATGAAAGACTGTATTTTTTTAGGATCTCTTCCTGCATTAAACATTCCAGGATTCCATTTTTACAAATAGTGTATTTTATTTCATTGTTGAGAATATACACAGCAAACTATACACCAATTCAGCAGTTTCTACATGTACAATTCAGTGACATTGATTACATTCTTTGAGTTGTGCAACCATTCTCTCCCTCCTTTTCTGAGTCATTCCTCCCTCATTAACATAAACTCACTGCCCCCTAAGGTTCCTATCTAATCTTTCAAGTTGCTGTTGTCAATTCAAAGCTCCCATTTTGCAAGCTCTTAAGAAAGCTGTAGGATGGTTGACAAATGTATGAATCTGTAGATGATAGAAGTTCATGGAAGAGCAAATAAGGTTTGTTCAGGAAACAGCAAACGATGAGAACCAGGGACATGAAGCTTGAAAGAAATAATCCTAGGACAAGTTGAAGCACTCCATTACACAACAGGTGATTAATTAATTAAATTCCTTATGTAAGGGGTACCACAAATCAAGAATAGAAATATAAATTGGTTCCAAAAGGTTTTAGATAAATCATGAGCACCACGCATGGAAGAACGTGGGTGTCCTTGGTCCATGAGGGTGATGTCCAAGAGCATGCCAGAGTTTGTCCCCCCTCTTGTCTCCTTCCCATTCATAGACTTATAGCGTTCAGCTGCTGCTTTTCTCAGCTTTCAGATCTCAGGATTGAAGAGACCTCACCTTAAAGATTACTTGGTTATGACAATTCTGAAAATATTAACCTTGGTGACTAAGCATGTACCCAAAGCAGACTTAGGCCCCTCCATCACCTGTGAAACTGGCCATGGAATGTCATGTGTATAGGACTGGATTACCTATACCAAGTGGTCACCCAAGTTCCCTGCCCACAGGAGGTGTAGCTTTCAAAGCCCCTCAAAAGTCCAGTGAGCAGCCTTCCTTCTGGTCCCCCAATCCCAATGGTGGAAAGAATCTTACAGATAGATGATTTAGCTCCTTCATTTTGCAATGAGGAAATAATCCAAAGAAATTAAGATATCTGCATGAGGAATTTGGGTTGCAGGACAGTTTATTTTAGGAGAGTGACTGCAGATCACTAGCATGGGTGCTATCATTCCTTAACTGACCATGGAAGACACTGTCAACAGATTGCAGAGTTCTCTTCCAAAGGGAATGAAGTCCCTTTTCTATCCCTACATTAGGACCATTTCCCTGGGCTATTTACTCTTCTACTTCCAATTAGAGAAATTATTTTTTTAAGGGTAAAAAGCCTTTATTATTATAACTGAACATGAATCATAAGATTGCATTCAGAAAGCAGTTTGCATCATTTTTTGTAGATTTTATGTTGAAAATAAGTTACAATAAGAATTTTTAGCTTTAGGTGCATTCTGATAAGACTTTACAGTAAAAGTTTTAAAAATATATATTAACTAAACCAACATGAATTCTGTACTACTATTTTCAAGGCACTGGTCTAAGAAAATTAGTTGAATAAAATTCAACACGTAAAAGAGAAAAGGTATAAATGTGAATTACTATAATGTAAAGAAAAATGTGATGAGTGGTATAGGAAAGACCCAAGATAGAATGATAATTAAAAAAAGGAAGTGACTACTTCTGTATAGCATTAAATTCCAACTTATTTTGTTAGAGATTTTTTTTTTTTATTCTCTCATTCCTTTATTTTTATTTCCTTTATTATTGTACTTTAGATGAAGGTTTACAGAACAAACTAGCTTCTCATTAAACAATTAGTACACATATTGTTTTGTGATATTGGTTACCAGCCCCATGACATGTCAACACTCTCCCTTCTCAACCTTAAGTTCACTATTACCAGCTATCCTGTCCCGTCCTGCCTTCTAGTTTGCTCCTGGGCTGGTGTGCCCTTTAGTCTCTCTCATTTTGTTTTACGGGCCTAATCTTTGGCTGAAGGGTGAACCTCAGGAGTGTCTTCATTACCGAGCTAAAAGGATGTCTGGGGGCCATACTCTTGGGGTTTCCCCAGTCTCTGTCAGGCCAGTAAGCCTGGTCTTTTTCTGTGAGTTACAATTTTGTTCTACATTTTCCAATGACAGGAATTTTTGCTCTCCACTGTTGCTTCCAAAACACCATTCACCTTGCTTTTGTAGTGACCCCTTTTCCACTGAGGCTTATAACACCCAGCCAAGCCCCACTGCTGTATTACCGACTTTCTGGTCACTCTCATTCATGAAGGCTTTAGGTGTTCCTAGCAGTCTTTTTTTCATCCCAAATAATTTTCAGCAACTTCAGTTCCAGGCAGGTAATTCGTTATCCTATTCTCTGACTTCTCAGATCCTTGTCCTCCTCATCTCCAGTGACCATTTCCACCTCTTCTCTTCGGCCACCAATTTCTATGGTCACAGCATGGACTTGATATCACACAAACTATGATATCTCAAGTCATTTTTTCTCCTCTGATCACCACCTCCTGACAACTGTCACCACTAACACAGCCCTGTGACCTCCTAGAGACCTCCAATCCGTTAGCTCCACCAGCTGCCTATCTTCTCTTCCCTCCTTGACCAAGTTAGATTTCAGGGTCCACCATTTTACTTTCTTCAATTCCCTAGGTCCTCTCTTCCCCTGTCATTCCCCTGTAGTGAAATCCCAGGATAAACCCCAGTGCTTCATTTTTTTTCCTGGCCTTCACCAAGCAACTGAACATTGCTAGAGAAAAATGGCATAACTGGGTAGACAGCTTTTACTCTAAATTTATGATCACCCTCCTCAAATGAGCACTTGGCTTTTCCTTTTCACTTTCTGGCCCCCCTCAGTCTGATCTCTTCTGCCATTGTCCTTGCTGAGAGCTCTGCGATCTCTGTGTTGGCAGACCTAAATATGTCTCAGTCCTTGCCTCATGAGACCACTCAGCAGTATTCCACAGTGCCGGCTGTCTACTGGACACACTGTTTTCTCTTTGGCCTTTACACTTGGTCTTCTCTCTGGTTGCTCCATCACACTTTCCTTGGCTGACTCCTCCTCCTGTGAGTATTAGCAACCCTCAGAGGTCTATCCTGGGTCATTTTCTCTTCACTGTTGTAACTCCCTAGGTGATCTCAGACATTGCCATGGCTTTAAGTTTGATAGACATGCTATGACTCCCAAATCTAATGTTTGCAGCCTAGTTTTGAGCACTGTATCCATAGATTTAATTGTCTACTTTACTCCTGCATGTGGATGTTCCAGAAGTAGCTTAAAGTTAATACGTTAAAACACTCATAATCTTCCCTTCCCAAACCAGATCCTTGTCAGAGGTGCCCATCTTGGTAAATACATTTTCCCCTTTCTGCTCCTTTAGAAAGCTCAGGAGTTGGCTTATTATGCTCTTCTCCACCACTCCAAGTTTGGTAATTCTGTCTCTGGAATATACCCTATGTCCACTGTCACCATACACCATCATTGCCTATTGTCTCTTCTTCAATAAACTCCCAGCTGGACACCCCTACTTCTCAGATTTCTCCTCCAAGTCATGCTCCGCAGGGTAGCCAGAGTGGTCATATTAACACCCAAATCCACTCATGTAAGTCCCCTGCTTCAAATCCTTGAATGGCTTTAGGTTAAAAATACATCTGTCTTAGATATCTAGGGCTGCTATAACAGAAATACAAGTGGATGGCTTTAACAAAGAAAAATTTATTCTTTCACAGTCTAGAAGGCTAGAAGTCCAAATTCAGGGTGCCAGATCCATGGCATAGCTTTCTCTCTTTTGATTCTGGAGGATGGTCCTTGTCATCAATCTTCCCATAGTCTAGGAGCTTCTCAGTGCAGAGATCCCAGGTTCAAAGGACGTGCTGTTCTACTGGCTCTTATTTCTTGGTAGTATGAGGTCCCCGGTCTCTCTGCTTGCTTCTCTCTTTTATACCTCAAAAGAGATCAGCGTAAGACAAAATCTAATCTTGTAGATTGAGTCCTGCCTTATTAACGTAACTGCCACTAATCCTATCTCATTAACATCATAGAGATAGGATTTACAACACATAGGAAAATCACACCAGATGACAAAATGGTGGACAATCACACAATACTGGGAATCTAGCCTAGCCAATTGATACACATATTTTTGGGGGACACAATGCAATCCATAGCAGTGTCTTTAATATGGCACACAAGGGTCTGCATTACTAGGTTCTCATTATGTTTTAGCCCGCTTTGTGCTTCTCTTGCCCCTCATCTCTGGGCTCAACACTGGCCTAGAAGATGTTGAATTCTTTCTTATCTTACCACACGATACCATGCCATGCCATACCACACCAATTGCCACTGAGTCAGCTCCTGCTCATGGAGATTCCATGTTTGTCAGAGTAGAACTGTGCTCCATAGTGTTTTCAGTGGCTGCATTTTTGGAAGCAGGTCACCAGGCTCTTCTTCCAAGGTTCCCGTGGGTGGACTTGAACTTCTAACCTTTCAGTTAGCACCAAGCAAGTTAACCACTTGCACCCCTGAGGGGCTCCTTGACACCTTAAGGCCTTTGCAAATGCCAGTCCATCTGCCTGGAAGGCCTCTCCCTCATTCTTTACCTGGTTAGTTCCTATTGTGCCTTCCGGCTTTGTCTCAATTATCACTTGTCAGAGAAGCTTTCTCAGACCCAACCCCCTATATGTCATGTCACATGCTGTCATGGCACCCATATTTTTTTTTATTGCATTTTTTTTTGCACCAAGCAATGATGCATTCATTTGTATATTTGCATAATCTTCATCTCTTTAGCAGAACTCAAGATTCACGAGGACAGTGACCTTCTCTATTCTGTTTCCTGCTATATCCCCAGCTGTTAGCATAATGTCTGGCATGTAGTAGGTGCTCAGTAAATAAATATTATATTTTTATGCAAATAAGTGAACCTTCAACATTTGTTTGCCAACAGTGCCCTCCCCCATGAAGTATTTTCATAAGCGCTGAGACGCCAATATTTTTTTTTCATGTTGCTGTAAAAGAAAATTAGCTTACAGAAAATACCTCCTGGGGAGGGGGCAAGGTCGGCAAACAAACCAGAAGGTGCATGTTATTTGCGTAAAAGTACAGTAGTTAAATGAAGGAAGGAAAGAAAGATGGAAGAAAGGGAAGAAGGAAGGAGAGATAGGTAAGCAAGGGCTCAGGTGATAGCTAGCGCGTGAACACTTCCTTGGAGAAATCACAGTGGGCCTCAGGAATCTCGAGTGATTAAAGAAGGTGAGGAGCTGCACCCAGTCCTGCATTTCTAGGTGAGACCCTGGCCCTGTCCAGCACCTGGCCCCACATAGCTCATTAAACTACAGCTGATTTGTAGCATGGGTCATCAAACATCATTCAAATCAAACCAACTCTCCTTTTGGTGCTGCGGTCGCTCTGGAATGGGGGATTTGTCTTCTAATCTGAGTCTGCAGGGAGAGTTTCCGAGCAGTGGGCAGACTGCCTGTGGAAGGGCGTGTCACGTTGGCAAAGGTTTAGTAGAGAGCCAACAAGCCTGGGAACCTGTCTGTTCCTCTCCGATGCACTCTCCCCCTCTAGTGGCCAAAGAGTGATACAGCATTCTGGCCTGTTGGCGTAAATTTCTTTTGAAGCTGTCCAGGTGACAAGGGGCAATCAGATATTTTGACATGTGATCTGTGCGACACCATACATCTGGATGAACTAGAAGAATGCTGGAAAAACCTTATGTTAAGTCCAGCGGCTGTGAAATCCATTAAAAGACGAGATGAATAATGATGACTTTTTTTCCCAATCATATCTCCTTGAATTTAAGTCCAGCGGCTGTGAAATCCATTAAAAGACGAGATGAATAATGATGACTTTTTTTCCCAATCATATCTCCTTGAATTTAAGATGCTAGCAACTGTTTTTATGTATTACCAAGAAAGAAGAAAATGCTGCCAAATATAATTGTAAGATGTCATCAATTTTAATATGCATCTTGATTTCAGAAATGTTAAAATATGAAAACGATGTCCATCATCAAATCAAAGGAAATACAGTGTTTTTTTAGCGAAGTGCTCAAGTGTATAGGTGGGAGTTGAGAGTGATATGTCCAGGGATTATTTTGTAAAGATGAGACTTCAAACATTTCTGTATTTCTTTTGACGAAAACTATGTGCAGGGACTTTTTTTTTGCTCATTCTCTTATTTGAACTGCGCAGCAGATAGCCCGACATATAATGACCCCTCTCTGCCCCCAGTCCAGGATACCTAAAATGAGTAAAGGAAAAGCGAACGAAGATTGAGCGACGACGAACTCCCCAAAGTACTCCCCAACATGACACTTTCTTCTCTACCTTTGAGTCCTTCCGACGTGCGGAACAGTATTTCCATTTACAGATGGCAAAAAAAGGCCCAGAAAAGCAAAATGGGAGCCTATTCTTAGGTGCGTTGCTCTCTACACTTTCCAAAGCAAGCTGGCCACACCATGATGCCTGCAGGATGCAGAGACCCAGGGAAAGGTGTGGCTTGCCGCAGCGTCAAGATTAGACCCAGTTGCCAGCCCTGGGCTTCTTCTGATACTCCGACTGCCTTGTAGGGCACAAGCTGGGGAGGCAGAGCAGGGAGGGTGCCTCCAGGTCCGCGTCCAGGCACTCAGCCCAGGCCCTCAGTGCCGTGTTCTATTTCACAAGCACACAAAGTCTTAGCCAAAACAACGCACTTGCTTCAACTCTGGGGAACACAGCGTTCTTTTGCCACAGGGATGCTTATCCTGTTAAAATGGGGGGAAATTTTGGCCTCGGGGCAGGGGTGAGACGTGCAGCTAAGAAGGACTTCTAAAAGGGAAGTCGCTGTGCCTGGGAAGAGTCCGGAGGCTGAGACACCTGCGCTTCCTTTCTCTGCCACTGGGGGCTGCGTGGGCCTCCATCTCCCGCTCCTCAAAAGGAAACAGGATTTTTAGAACAGTGACATTGCTGATTCGGTTCTTGGCGGATAGTAGGCACCCAGTGATTTTTAGTTTTCCCTTTTCTTGTGCTCCGAAATTGAAGCGAAAGATGGCTAGAGCAACACGGTGAAGTACAAGCTGGCTTGTCTGAAACAGAAAGCCTTTAAAAAATTTCCATAAGGCGTCGGCCACTTGTTAGAACTGGACGCTGAAATCCTTGCCCGAGCCACGTTCCATCTGAAGACAGCAGGCCTCAGAGCCGTTCCCAACTCAGCCCTGAGCCAGTACATTAAACTTGCTTCCAAGAACACATAATTATCTGTTTGGCGTGCTCACACTCTCCTTGGCTGCCCACACCTCCTCTTCTCCCTCAGAAATAGGAATAAAAAGGGCTGTTTGGATCAGCCCCACATCTCTCCAAAGAGCCAGCCCTCAAACGTTTCTGCAAGAGGGCTCCAAAAACACACTTGCTCCTCTATCCTCTTTGTAAGAACTTTCTCATTCAACAAAACATTTGTTAAGTACCTACCGTGTGCACCCTTGGGCTATCTTGGAAGGAATGAAGCTGAAAGGCTCAAAAGACCTGACGATGGAGTAGCAGGGAGGGGGGTGTGAACAGGCATTTCACTACCGAGAGAAAGCCAATGGCAGAGGGTAAGCAGGGGCAGCTCTAGGGTCACAGACAGCTGCCCCTAACCTCCCAGTGTTGGAGAGATGGGGCCTAGGCTTCTATATCAGGACTTCACTGGGCAACCAAGAGGGAGGAACATACTCTAGGCCAAGAAAAGTCCTGAGAAAGGACATGGCTTGTGCCAGGAAATCCCAGCTATGGATCCTGCTGGATCATGGAGAGGGGTGTCAGCAGGAATGAAAGGCAAAATTGGGGCGGGGAGGGGGAGAGGATCAGAAGCCAGAGTGTAAGGAGTTCTCGGTCCCTATATTTGGACCCAATTCTTCTTCCAAAGTTTAGAAAACGTGGCTCATAACTCTATTGCGGAGCCCCTGGGTGGAGCAAATACTTAATGAACTCAGTTGAACCAAAAGCTTGGAGATTTGAGTCCACCTAGAGGTACCTCAAAAGAAAGGCCTGGCGATCTGCTCCCCAAAAAACCAGCCATTGAAAACCCTATGGAGCACAGATCTACTCTGATCCACTTGGGGTTGCTGTGAGTCAAAGTCGACTCAAAGGCAGTTGGTTTACTGCTAACTTCACTGTTTTGGCTCTTTTCTCTAAAAGACCATCATCCTTTCTAGTGGGAATGCAAGGACACGCCCCTGCCCGGGGGAGAGGCTGCACCCTCTCTGAGCCCTGCTTAGCACGCTCTTGCTGTCACGGATGGAAAGGGGTCCCTGCTTGGAGGTGTTTGAGTTGTTGGTGTGAATCAGCGCAGTCAGAGCTCTCTCCCTCCTTCGGGGCCCCTTGGGGTTAAGCATGTGAGTAAACTGTTCACCTGGAGCTGAATCTAAAATGGCCTCATTTATGTCACATTCTAACCAACTGAGTTATTGAGGTTGCAGCAGCTCTAGAGAAAGAAAAGCAATTAACAGGTTCTTCACAGTATTTCCTGAAGTGATACATTTTGTCTCAAGGCCGTACAACTGAGAAAAAGAAGAGTGTCCAGAAACTTATACAACCTTAAGACTGAAAGGGAGTCCCTGGGCGGTGCACACAGTTAACATGCTTGACTGCTAACCAAGAGGTTGGTGGTTCGAGTCCACCCAAAGGCACCTTGGAAGAAAGGCCTGGCAACCTACTTCTGAAAAATCACAGCCATTGAAAACCCCATGGAGGACAGTTCTACTGTGACACACATGGGATAGACATGAGTCAGGATTGACTTGACAGCAACTGGTTACTGGTTAAGTCTGAAGGAGATGCTGTCTGCGCTCTCTGAAACGGGGAAGAAATGCATTCCCTAGTACCTCTGACAAACAGATACCCAGTGCCTGTTGGCCAGGGTCCCACGACCCCACTGTTCTTATGAACAGCTCTGATGACTAGAAATCCTGTAAGTGTTCAGCTGACACTGGCTCCCTGGGCCTTTTACCCATTTCTGGTTCCAGTTCTGTCCACCATGTCTTCACAGGTCGCATCGACTCCCTTTTCCACATGAGAGTGACCCCAAGCCTGCCCTTTTCTGGAGCAGCTCCCTTGATTGTCCTTCGGTCTTGCTTACTAGACCAGGTCTCCAGACCCTCTGCCACCCTGCCATTGCATCACTGTGGCAGTAGGATAAATAGCAGACACATAACTCCAAAATCGCCTTGCTACTCTAAGCTGGGTCACTGGGGGCGGGGGCTAAGGCTGAGGCCCGAACGAGTGAAGAAGTGCCAAAAGGCAGAAAGGTGTGTGGGGCTAGGAGGGTGCTGAGTCACGCTGTGGGACCAGGATAGGCCCATGGGCTGGTGGGTCATGCCAGAGGGAGGTCAGGGAGGGGAGGGAGCTAGAAGAGGCATGGCCGCTGGCCAGTGATGGGCAGGGAGACAGAGAAGGGGACCTGGTGGCAGCTGGCTGAGGTCTGAGGTGCCTTTCTCGGGGCTGGGTTGTGCAACAGATTGGCCGAGTACTGCCTTCTATGGGGGGCGGCTCAGAGCTTTTCTTGGCAGTTCCAGTCCAAGCAGTCTGATCTGGGCTGAACAGAGCCTGACTCACTGCAGTGAGGGGGTCAGGCCGGGTGGGACAGCACAGCTCTCTGGGCCGTCTGCAGCCTGTCTGGGGTAACCTACAGGCAGCGACCTGCGGACCTGGGGCCGCATCTTTCTGGGTTCTCCCACAGGGCTGGGACTGGGGCATGGCGGCTGGGATTCAGGGCCAGCAAGGAAACTCTGACCTCAGCTGAAAGTCTATGAGGAGCTTTTACCCGCAGTGGTCATGGGGAGGAGGTGGGGTAAGGTGCCAGCCCTCCTTCCATGCTTCTCAGATATAGGCTTGTGTCTGCAGGGACAATCGCAGTGCATTGCTCCACCCTTCTCAACTGACGCTCCTCCGATACCCAAAAAACCCAAAAAACCCGTTGCTGTAGAGTTGATTTCCATTCATAGCGACCCTGTGCGACAGAGCAGAATGCCCCATAGAGTTTCCAAGGATTGCCTGGTGGATTTGAACTGCTGACATTTTGGTTCGCAGCTGTAGCTCTTAACTACTACACTACCATGAATTTTTTCTTTTATTGTTGTAAAGACACATGTAAGGAAATCTAGTGTTGTGGAGCCTTGGTGGCGCAGTGGTTAAGAGCTCGGCTGCTAACCAAAAAGTCTGCCGTTAATCAAAATGTCGGCAGTTTGAATCCACCAGGTGCTCTTGGCAACCCTGTGGGGCAGTTCTGCTCTGTCCTACAGGGTAGCTATGGGTTGGAATCGACTCTACAGCAATGGGTTGTCTAGTGGCGTAATTGTTAAGCCCTTGACTGCTAACCAAAAGTTCGGCGGTTTGAAACCACCAGCCACTCTGCAGGAGAAAGGCCTGGTGATCTGCTCCTGTAAAGATTACAGCGTAGAAAACCTTATGGGGCAGTTCTACTGTCACATGGGGTGGCTATGATTTGGAATTGATTCACTGGCACACGACAGCAACAAATATGTGTGTGTATATATGTATAAAAACACATTTGGCAGCACAACATTTTTCACGCGTACAACTTAGCGATATCAACTATACTAATCACACTGTGCAGCCAATAACTGTTGCCGAGTTTTCCATTACTATAAACAGACAGTAGGGTGACCCTTCGATGTTCTGCATACTGAGCCTTTGCCTCGTCGCATTCCGTTGATAGCATCACTAAGCTGTGAAATTTGTCTTCAAGTGATTCTGTCTGGAACAGTCTGTTTTTCCCTTTGGGCCAGGCCCTGCCCGCACGCCAGCTCCTAGCTGGTCTGCTTGACTTCAGGCTCTCCAGGTCTTCTTCACCTTGTAGAGGGTGATGGGTAGATCATCTTAAAACTTTTTGGTCAGATCACTGCTCAAAACATCCGAGGCGGTCCATGTCTGATTCTTTGCTGTTTGAACTGGGCATGTTTACCCCGTGGACAAGAAACTATGAGCCCGGGGTTGGCCAAGGCCCAGGGCACAGTGGAGCACTGCTTTCTAGATTGTAGTTAATGGGAAAGAACATAGAATAGTATCTTTATATTTAAGCAAACCTGCATTATGAAAGAGTAAAGTGCAAATTTTTTATTTCTAAAACAAAAATTTCTGGGAAGAAATTGTCAATTGTCCTTATCAGGTGGGGCTACTTAGGGGGCAAGTTAGGAAGCCCTGAAGATACACCTGTTCTTTCTCTCCTACGGTTGTGCCCTGCATGGCTGCACCTGTGGCTGAGCCAGTGTGTCTGCTCTGCAGCATGTGCCCGGTGTTCTGGGCAGACGCCTCCTCCACCCCATGGCTACTGCTCGCTCTGCTTCTGTGTGTGCTGCTCTCTTTGCCCACTCAAATTCTGCCCACATGCCCCAGCTCAATCATCGTCTCGATGCTTTCCTGGCCACCCCGGGTACCTGGACCTCTCTCTGCCTCTTGTCGTGGTGAGGATCTATGTCCCAGTGCAATGGGCTCTCGTCTTGGTACTCCTCCTTGCCCCATACACGCCCAGACACACTCACCCCCACACACTCACTCACACATGTGCACACACCCACACACGCCTGCACACATGCACACACTCACCCACATGCATGCACACACCCCTACATGTAAACACACTCACCCTCACACACTCATCCCCACATAGTCACCCCCACACATGACACACTCACCCGTATACACTCACCCCCACATATATATGCACTGCAAGCTGCCCCAAGTTGACTTGGGCTGTTAATTTAACGTTATTGAATAGAGGCAGTGTAGTAGAGCCAGACTAAAAAATCCAGTTGTTGTCAAGTTGGCTCCAACTCATTGCAACCCCTTGTGTATTCATAGGGGTTTCAATGGTTATTATTATTTTTGGAAGTAGATTGCCAAGCCTTTCTTCCAAGGTGCCTCTGGGTGGACTTGAACCTCCAACCTTTTGGCTAGTAGCCAAGCACTTTGTCATGGACTGAAATGTATCACCCCAAAATATGTATTAACTTGGTTAGGCCATGATTCCCAGTATTGTGTGGTTGTCCTCCATTTTGTGATTTTCCTATGTGTTATAAATCATAATCTCTGCCTGTGGTTAAAGAGGATTAGGGTGGGATTGTAACACTTTGCTCAGGTCACATCCCTGATCCAATGTAAAGGGAGTTTCCCTGGGGTGTGGCCTACACCACCTTTTATCTTACAAGAGATAAAAGGAAAGGGAATCAAGCAGAGAGTTGGGGACCTCATACCACCAAGAAAGCAGTGCCGGGAGTGAGACTGGCAGTACACTGGCCATGTTGGGTAAACAAGGGGCTGTGCCAAAGGGCCGAGCCTACTATATTCAGCAACATAGAGAGTTAACTCCCAGTGTAGAAGTTATTCCCTTATTAGGCAAAACAGGAACTAACCTCTGCTTTAAAAGTATCTCCTTATTCAGCAATACTTCCCGTTCCGACTCAGCTAAAGAAAACAAGAGACTGGGGTCTTCAGTCCAGCTAAAACCGGTCTGGGACCAGCTCAGGCCCTCCTGAACTGCGTAATACTGATCACCTTGCCCCTCAGACAACTTTTTGACCTCAGAGGCCATCTACACCCTGGACGTGGGCAAAATGCCATATTTGCTGCCCCCTTTGCAGACTTAATAGGCATAGAAGACCGGACAGCACTAAGAATGCCCTCTCATGTCAAACCAATCAGCAAGCTGGCCCCACTCTGGGGTTCTCCTGAGGACCCCAGACCTGATTTACTTTATCCATATAAACCCCTTGGGCTATTGTTTGGGGAGACACCTTGGCGACCCAAGTCTTGGTGTTCTCCCGGTGTTCCCCTTTACTTGGCCGACTAAATAAAGCTGCTTTCGCTTTCATCAGTGCCCTCTGTCTTCACAGCTGCACTTAGCAGACCTTGGAGTGTCAGGTTACAGGAGCAGAGGGCGTTCTTTGGACCTGGGGCTCCTGTGTGGAGAAGCTCCTAGTCCAGGGGAAGATTGATGACAAGGGCCTTCCTGTGGAGCTGACACCCTGAATTTGGACTTCTAGCCTACTAGACTGTGAGAAAACAAATTTATCTTTGTTAAAACCGTCTACTTGTGGTATTTCTATTATAGCAGGACTAGATGACTAAGACACATGTTAACTGAGCTGCCCAGGAACTCATTAAAAACCAGTTGCCGCTGAGTTGACTTAGACTCATGGTGGCCACAGTGTGTCAGAGTAGAAACTGTTCTATGGGGTTTTCGGTGGCTGATTTTTTGAAAGTAGATCATTAGGCTTTCTTCCAAGCCTCATCTGGGTGAATTCGAACCGCTGATCTTTCAGTAAGTGCTTAACCATTGTGCCACCCAGGGAGTCCCATCCTGCATGCCAAAAAAACCAAAAAACCCCAAACCCGCTGCTGTCTAGTCAATTCCAACTCATAGCAACCCTGTAGGACAGAGTAGAACTGCCCCATAGGGTTTCCAAGGAGTGACTGGTGTATTCAAACTACAGACCTTTTGGTTAGTAGCTGAGCTCTTAACCATTGTGCCACCAGGGCTCTATCCTGCACATAGTAGGTACTTATTAAATAGTTGATGAATGAATGAAGTATTCACTGGGGATTGGAGACTAGGAACTTTGCAAATTCTTCACTGTTTAGAACCTTCATGCATCTACTACTTCATGCTTTACAAAGCACTTTCTATAACTGCATTTGTTTCCCTGAACAATCCCATGATGGGGAGAGAGAGGTAGGGTGATGCCCTTCTCATTTAACAGGCCCAGAGAAGGTAGGGTACCTCCCTGAAGTCACACAGCAAGTTGGCACAGGAGTTGACCCTGCCCGCCAGAGCTCAGACCTGGGCTCTTTCCACAGCAGCACAATCAGCCAACCCCCTTGCTATGGGCCTGGGCTCTTCCCTGAGAATTTCTCTCCCCTCTTAAGCAGTGTCCACAGCCTGGCAGGTCCTTGATTCCCTGCGGAGCCTGGCTTTATGTAGTTTTGGTTTTTTGGTCTTTGGGTTCAATGCATATAGACGCACACCTCTGTGCAGAAACTAGGCCATGGTGTAAAGTTTCCTCTGTGTCAGCTGGTTCTGTGTGTAACCCCTCTCTTTTGGCAGGGATACAGTTCTTCTACACTTGACCTCTCCAAGGACCTAGTCTGGCTTGTTCTCTAGGCCCTTGGGGATCCCTGGGTGGTACAAATGGATAATGCACTCAGCTGATAATGGAAATGTTGGAGGTTCAAATTTATCCAGAGGTGCCTCGAAAGAAAGGCCTGGCGATCTACTTCCGAGAAATCAGCCATTGAAAACTCTACGGAGCACAGTTCTACTCTGACTCTCATGGGGTCACCTGGAGTTGGAGAACTCAACGGCAAACAGTTTGGTTTAAGTCCTTAAGCCACTCCTTCCTTTTCAAGAAAAACCTTGATAATTTTTCCTTGCACAGATGTTTGTTTTCTGAAAGTGACACCGATTTGAAGTGGGAGGCAGGGCTGTCCCTTGTAGGGGATGGGAATTGGGACAAATCCCATCAAGTGCTGGCCCTGGAGCCTCTTATTCAGGTAAAATTCAAGAGTCGGACTAATATCGGAGGTGGGAAAAGGGCAACTTGCCAGAGAATGGAGGTGTTGAGAATGGAGTGAGGAGTGGTCTTAGGTGGGGGGAGGTAGTTAATGGGCTGATGTTAAATCTCGGATCTTTCTTAAGCACCAGCCAAAGGGGCCACCAGGGCTGGGTTCTCTCCCACAGCAGCTGGCTGTGCCCCATCTTCCTTGCCTTCTGATAGCTCTTCTCAGCAGGATGTAACTTACTTAGGCGTCATCATAGTCACTGACTTTCCCAGTAAACCCACAGTCTTTCAAAATCAGCCCCACATAATGAATTTTCTGCATGCAAGGAACCCGAGGCACCCTCTTAGCCTGACTTAATGGAAAACTGACAGGGTGAGTAGCTGGCGATGTTGCCATTTTGCTGATGACCTGTGGGTTCTGGGAGAGATCGGGGTTCGAGGAGGCAGACCTTGAAGGAAAGGAGACACGCAATGGACTGGTGTGGCCACACAGGGCCAGCCTGGAATTCAGAGGAGTGATGGGATTACAGAGCTTTAAAAGCCTGTCACCAAGAGCTGAAACCCTCTGAGGGATGGTTCCTTTCAGCTAAAGCCTTGTTCTCTGAGGACCTTCCCTTTCAGCTGTATGTGCACATTCCCTCCTTCAAGCCCCCCTAGAGCAGAGATTCTCAACGATGGCATCATCACCTTAAGCCAGTTGCTGTGGAGCCAATTCTGACTCAGGGCGACCCCATGCGTATCAGAATAGAATTGCGCTCCACAGCCTTTCAATGGCTGATTTTTCAGAAGTGGATCTCCAGGTCTTTCTTTTGAGGCATCTCTGGGTGGACTTGAACCTCCAACCTTTTGGTTAACAGCCCATTGTGTTAATTGTGTCACCCAGGGACTCCAGCATCACCTTAAAGAGTTTTAAAAAAATGCGGATACCTGGGTCCTTCCCCCAGAGATTCTGAAATAATTGGTCTGGGGTGTAGTCTGGGCATTGGAATTTTTTGAAAGCTCTCCAGGTGATTGTAGTGTGCCTGCAGGATGGAGGGCCACTCATCTAGACCCTTGTTTATATGTCCTTGCCACACACATCCTACACCCTTGGTGCTCAACGTGAGGGCTGAGGATCGGAGGCATCAGCATCACCTTGAAGCTGGTTAGAAAGGCAGGCTCTCGGCCCTCCCCTGGACTCAGAATCTGCATTTTAACAAGACCTCCAGGGGATTCCTATGCCCACCAAGGCTGAGAAGGCCAGGTGTTGGAGACCAACGGGGCAGGGGTGTTGCTGAGAGGTGGGCTCTGTGTGTGCACAGCTACAAGGAGGTGGGGGTCGGGGGCAGAAGAGGGCCTGGAGACAATCTTCATTCATTTCAGAGTTTTTTACTTTGTGGTTAAAGCATCCAGTAAACAAGCAAAACCACATTAGATTTAGCAACAGCCCAAACAACAGGAAACAAAAGCTAGATTTATGACTTTAATTAAGTTTCATTTACATTCTCCCTCTCCAGATGAAAGGAAGTGGCAGACACCCCAGTTTTTTTCAGTGTGGGTCTTGGTTTGTGGAGGCGAACTCCCTGCTTCCCACGCAACCTGCTCAGGGGCTTAGCAACCACATGCTTCTGAGGAAGCTAGCGTCCATGGTACATGATCTCAGAAAGAACATTGTACCACTTTTGCAAATGGAGCCTCAGTAAGTTGTTGAAATATCTAAATAGAATGCTTACCTTTGCCATGGAAGCTTCATGGTCCTAAAGAGGAGAGACACATGGGTTGTAGATTTGCCCAACCACTGAAGAGGGTGGAAGGATGGATCCTCCCAACCTATGTTGGGATGAGTCAATGTTAGGAGGCTCTAGCTGTGGTGCTATCCCGGTTCTTGGCTGTGTTAAAGTTCAATGGAGCATGCCGGGGTGAGGGGAGGGATGCAGGAGTGGAGAGCACACATAAAGACCATAAATCATGAAACGTCAAGTTTGTGCAGCACTGAAGAAGAAGATAGGGAAAGCCCACCTGGAGTGGTGAGGGAATTTCATGGAAGCTGTGAGAGAGTTGACCCTTGACAAAGACATACAATTCAGGTAGGCAGAAAAAATTTCCAAAAATCTAGTTGCCAACAAGTCAACCCTGACTCATGGCAACCCCAAGTGAGTCAAAATAGTATTGTGCTTCATAGGGTTTTCAATGGCTGGTTTTTCTGAAGTGGATTGCCAGGCTTCTTTTCTGAGGTGCTTCTGGGTGGACTCCAATGCCAACCCTTCAGTTAGTGATGAGAAAGAGGGGGAAAAAAATGAAAGTATATGGAAATTATAGACAGTACAAGAAAGAAGAGAAGGAGTGGGAGAAACAGTACAAGAGGAGAGGTGAGACAATAAAGAGCAGTAGTGCAGGGGAGAAGCTGGAGAGCTGGTAAAGGGTATGCTGAGAAGAAAGCATGACAAGGAGGAAGAGGAGATGATGAGGTGAGGGAGACAGAAGAAGCTCCTGAGTCATTTGTCCTCTCAGAAGGGGGCCATAGCCTTCAAGCTGCCAAAGACTCCCTGAGAAATGTCCTTTCTCTTGTCCATCTCCTTTGATGTTCTGTAAGGACAGAGCAAGACTCTACCCTAAGGATAGGAACGGAGCTGTTCTTTCCATTGTCCTCTAGCTCCTGGCAAACCAGCTGGACTTAGAAACAGTCCCGGACTGGCCCTCTCAGAAGGAAACCCTGAGGGGACCTGGTGTGGAGACGGGCACTCAACAATCCCAGCTTCAGCCCACCCTTTGTCCTCCCTTGTGCTTAATCAGACTTACACAAAGAGCTTTCTTCAGAACCCCAGCAAAGCCACTAGGGGTTGCTTTAGTTTAGTCACGAGGAACGTATGCATTTTGGAAGTGGCTAAAGGCACTTGCCAAGACCCTTGTTCTTTGATCCCTCTGCGGCCTGACTAAGGTTATGAGAGAGATAAATTGGCTGTATTTAAATAGCCAAGATTCTGGAAAGATGGAAATTGTCTGGACACCACTGGAAAATAAATGGAGCCTGTTGTGAAACCTCTGAAAATGAGTTTTCTTGAGAGCATCTGAAAGGAAGGTAACTGTTGATGAGCAAAACCCAGTGGAACAAACAGCATGGCTGGAGTACAACCAGTGCGGTCAGGTCCTGCTCTGCAGCCCACGTCATGCACATCCCCTGATCATCTGTGAAATGGGGACTGTGATGACTACCTCATAAGACAACATGAAGAGGGCCTTCCCTCCCTGGCATATAGTAGGTGTCCACAAATGTCCGTTCCTACCTCCGTCCTCCCATCTTTTCTGGGGTTGTTCACAAGCTCTGAAGTCTCCAACTTTACCACCTGCTGACGAGTCAGCTCTGACTCATGGCTACCTCATGTGTGTCAGGGTAAAACTGTGCTTCATAGGGTTTTCAGTGGCTGGTTTTTTGGAAGTGGATTGCCAGGACTTTCTTCCAAGATCCTTCTGGGTGGACTCGAATCCTCAACATTTTGGTTAGGAGTCACCAGGGATTTGATGAGAGTGGATTTGCTGATGTCAGTATTTAGGAAGGTTAATCTTCCTAAAAGGAGCCCTGGTGGTGCCATGGTTAAGTGCTGGGCTGCTAAATCAAAGGTTGGCAGTTTGAACCCACCCAGTAGCTCCACAGGAAAAAGGCCTGGTGATCTGTGAAGATTACAGCCCAGAAAACCCTATAGGGAAGTTCTACTCTGTCACATGGGTGCACTATGAGTCAAAATCAGCTTGATGGCACCCAACAAGAATGACAATCTTCCTAAAACGTCAATTTCTTCTTGGCAGAGCATTGAATGTTGTTCATCGATTCAAAAATATGTATTAAGCACCTAGTATGTATTAAGCAGAAACCCTGGTGGCATAGTGGTTAAGTGCTAGGGCTGCTAACTAAAGGACAGCAGTTCGAATCCGCCAGGCGCTCCTTGGAAACTCTATGGGGAAGTTCTACTCTGTCCTACGGGGTCACTACGAGTTGGGATCGACTCGACGGCACTGGGTTTGGTTTTTTTTTTTTTGGTATGTGTTAAGCACCTAGTATGTGATAGGCACTGGAGATGCAACAGTGAGCAAGAAAAAGCTATTCTTGCCCTGATGGAAACAGAAAGAAAACTGTAAATGCCCAGGACAGGGTTGCAGTGGTTCCTTGTGGAGGGTGAGTGTAGGAGATGAAGTGGAAATGAGGGGGGCATCTTTTGATTGTCTCAATGATGGAGGGGTGTCCCTACTATTTATTGAGTGAAGGCTAGGGAGGTTAAATACCCTGCGATGTGCTGGACAACCCGATATAACAAGGGATTGTCCCATTCAAAAGGCTCAGTGAGAAACTCTGGTAGACCATGGGTAGAAAAAAAAAATCATGAAAACCAGAAGCCTGCCTGTTGTTAGAAAGATTTTTCATATTGTTTTTTACCTAAGATCATCTTTCAGGAGATTTCTGAGCTGAGCGTTAAGGGATCCTGTGTCCTGTTTCCTTCTGTTTTGCCAATTTTCTAGGCACATCTCTCTTCTCCTACTCCATTTCTTCTACATAGTGACTGTGTTAGTTTTTTGTAATGTTCCTAATTCCGTCATACACAAGGCTGATATGACTGACTGTGAGCTAAGGGGAAATGAGATTTAACTGGGTTCCAGGTCCCTTTGATCAGTGATTTGCCCCTACAAGGGGTCCATCTCTGGTTAGGGGTGCAGATGGGGATCTCAGACTTGAGAGAAGACAACTGGCATGTTCGGGGATCTGAACCATTGTCTTGGCTTCATTAAGCCCACACTGTGACCCACTGAGACAAGAAACAGGTAGAGCACATGGTTCTAAAAGCTGATGACCCATTGTCATGGATTGAATTATGTCTCCCCCAAAATTTGTGTATTAACTTGGTTAGGCCATGTGTGGTTGTCCTCCATTTTGTGATTTTCCTATGTGTTATAAATCATAATCTCTGCCTGTGGCTAAAAGGACTAGGGTAAGATATAACACTCTTGCTCAGGTCACCTCACTGATTCAATGTAAAGGGAGTTTCCCTGGGGCGTGGCCTGCACCACCTTTTGTCTCTCA